>NC_142588.1:18027443-19277443 GCF_965207765.1 Zootoca vivipara
ATTTAACATATTGATATCATATGTATCTTTTAGATTTTTTTGTTACATGAACAGATGGAGCAGAAGGATATTTATTTTAACATGGATATCTCATCTACAGAGTATTCCCTACTCACCTCATGGAGTGGGTCAGCTGTGCTGCAGAAAACAAAAGGCCGACAGAGCTTGCCCTCAACCCTTGCTGAAGTAAACAACAGTACATCTGAAAAATGCTCAAACTTCACCTTGGGTAGTTCTCCAGTGGGTAGGCTATGCTGTCCCTTCTCTCAGAAAGATGCTAGCCTTTTGCCTGGCTCAAACTGGGCTTTGGCGCTGCTTTCTCCTTCTCCGTTCCTCTCCCGCAGCCGCCGACAGGAAGCAGACATCCCAGGGTTCGGAGAAGCGCTTCTCCGAACCCTGGGACCCGTCCTTGCTGTCGGCGGCAGGGGGACAGGAACGGAGGAGGAGAAAGCGGCGCTTTCTCCTCCTTCCTTCCTCTCCCCCAGCCGCCGACAGGAAGGACGCGCGCACTCTCCCCCCCCCCGCCTCCTCCAACCGCCGCTCCTCACGGCCAGGGAGGGTTGTGAGGAGGCCTTCGCCGGCTTCCACCCCGGCGGGAGCGGCGGTTGGAGGAGGCAGAGTGGGGGGAGAGTGCGCGCGCGCAGTCTCTGCTGTCCAATCCCTGTATCCCTGGGGCACATGCGCAGTGACCCAGGGACACACGGGACATCTGGACGCAGGGACAACATGGACATTATTATATAGGATGGGAAAACCAGTTGGAGGGAAGCCACATGCTAGGCGGAGCAAAAGTATTTGATATGTATTTGAAAGGTTGTTATATTTCGTGTTTTTGAAAAAAGAAAAACAATAAAAGTGTGTGTGTGTGTGTGTGTGTGTGTGTGTGTGTGTGTTTTCCCGGTTTTGGGAAGGAGACAAGAGGACTCTAGGAGCCTGTCAGAGCTCTCATGCCTCCTTCCTGTAGCCGGGCAAGCCAAGCACTTACAGGGCTTTGAGAAAGTGCCCTCCTCGGCTGCACGCCAAATGTGGCTGTATCGCTCACACTGCCCTACATCTGCTTCTGCGACAGCTGGTGAGAATGCCCAGCACGTTCAGAGGTTCACATTCCAGGGATTCAGAGGCAAATGGAGATATCATAGTATCACAGGGCCCAGCCAGTTAGCGCTATCCATGAAACAGCATTGCAGAAGAGGAACGGGTAGCTTGAACTGAACTGCAGTGTGGCTGCTTCCAGAGCAGCTCCATCTCTCCAGAAAGCTCATTCTGCTTTCACTGTTTGTTGAGAGAAATAAGAATGGGATGTAGCTGCATCTCAAGATCTTTCCCATGTTGCATGTAAAGCAGGTTTTTATTTGTTTCTAACAGTTTGGCTCGTTTATGGTCTTGGACCACTTGAGTACTTCTAACAAGGACACCTGAGTTTAATCTACTGCTCTCTTTCCTTTTATAAATGTGTTCCCATTTTGCAACTCACAAAGCACTTATTTGATCAGCAGTTTTAGAAAAACACGGCAGGGGAGGATTCTGAGATATAAATGCATTTTCTGCGTTCCATTCAACCTTCTCTGCTAGGAGAACGTGAGCTTCAACAGCTGAAGGTGAGCAGGCAGTGTTCTCTTTCTGCTTGAATGACGGTATCAAGAGCAGTACGCAGTGAACAGTGTGTCCTTTTTGTTCACAGTCACATTGAGAGTATTGTTTCCCAGAAAACTGATGGCACACTTGAACTTTATGTCTTCTCCCTGTGTGAGACATTTTTAAATGTTAATTGCTCTTTGTGGTACATGGTTACACTAATTACCACAGGGAAAGACATGTAGATACAGAAGTCATAGAATCATAGAGTTGGAAGAGACCACAAGGGCCATCCAGTCCAACCCCCTGCCAAGCAGGTAACACCAGCAAAGCATTCCTGACAGATGGCTGTCAAGCCTCCGCTTAAAGACCTCCAAAATAGGAGACTCCACCACACTCCTTGGCAGCAAATTCCACTGTCGAACAGCTCTTACTGTCAGGAAGTTCTTCCTAATGTTTAGGTGGAATCTTCTTTCTTGTAGCTTGAATCCATTGCTCCGTGTCCGCTTCTCTGGAGCAGCAGAAAACAACCTGTTACTCTCTTCTATATGACATCCTTTTATATATTTGAACATGGCTATCATATCACCCCCTAACCTTCTCTTCTCCAGGCTAAACATACCCAGCTCCCTAAGCTGTTCCTCATAAGGCATTGTTTCCAGGCCTTTGGCCATTTTGGTTGCCCTCCTCTGGACACGTCCCAGCTTGTCAGTATCCTTCTTGAACTGTGGTGCCCAGAACTGGACACAGTACTCCAGGTGAGGTCTGACCAGAGCGGAATACAGTGGTACTATTACTTCCCTTGATCTAGATCTTAGACTCCTAATCATGCAGCCCAGAATTGCATTGGCTTTTTTAGCTGCTGCATCACACTGGTGACTCATGTCAAGTTTGTGGTCTACCAAGACTCCTAGATCCTTTTCATGTGTACGGCTCTCAAGCCAGGTGTCTCCCATCCTGTATTTGTGCCTTTCAATTTTCTTTTGCCCAAGTGTAGTACTTTACATTTCTCCCTTTGGCCCAGTTGTCTAACTGGGTAATTTCGTTGTTCCCGCAAGGGGACAATGACAATAAAGATATCTTATCTAACCTGTTAAGGTCATTTTGAAGTGTGATCCTGTCCTCTGGGGTATTAGCCACCCCTCCCAATTTGGTGTCATCTGCAAACCTGCTCAGGATGCCCTCAAGCCCACCATCCAAGTCATTGATAAAGATGTTGAATAAGACTGGGCCCAAGACAGAACCCTGTGGCACCCCACTAGTCACTACTCTCCAGGATGAAGAGGAGCCATTGAGGAGCACCCTTTGGGTTCAGTCAGTCAGCCAGTTACAAATCCACTGAAGTCAGTACAAAACTGATTCCTTTGGATTCCCATAACCATCATGTTAACCCACTTGTCCTGAGGACCACAAATGGCCCGATTTATTTCTGACTGGAGCATTATGGGAGCTGCTAAAGTATATCAGAAGATCCCTACCGAATCAGACCAAAGGCCACCTTGAGATTGCTTACACGAAATCTTTCAAATAAATAACTAGTAGGCAAGAGGATGTCAGAATTAAAGAGTATTGCTTTGGGGCAATTCAGATTTTGCCCAAGGTGGTGCAAGATTTCTCCAAAGTCACCCAAAGTGAATTAGGCGACCACCAAAGCCTAATTCCCAAGGTAGTCAGTAAATGCCAACAGACAGGCAGTCTCCAGATATCTGTTAAAATTGGTTGCATTTTACTACCAAGCTTTCCATACAAGGTAAATGGCATGTGGGGAGAGGGGCAATTCTGGCCACCTCATTGCTCACCCCAACTCCAGGTCATTTATGAACAGTCAAAAAGCATTAATCCCAGTAAAGAACGTTGAATGAGCTAGGCCGTTGTGACATCTGTCCATTTATTTTCAACCATTTCTCAGCAATAAGGGGACCCTTTATTTTATCCCATAGCTACCACATTTACTTGATAGCTTTTGGTGAAGAACCACGTTAAAAGCTTTCTGAAAATTGAAATGCATCATGACATTTGGATCATTGCTATCTGTACGCTTGCTGACAATCTCAACCTTTAGCAAAGCAAGTGGAACCTTTGCAGAAGCCATGCTGATTTCTTATCAGCAGCGGGACTTGTCCTTCTATATGACTGATAATTTTATCTCTAATACAGTGGTGCCTCGCTAGACGAAATTAATTCATTCCACGGGTCAATTCGTGTAACGAATTTTTCATCTAGCGAGTCCCAGTTTCCCATAGGAATGCATTGAAACTTAATCAATGTGTTCCTATAGGCTCTGGGGAACTGGCAGCGGCATGCAACGGGGCTTCGGAGAAGGCCTCCGAAGCCCCGTCTGATGCCAGCTGTGTGCAAGGCGGCGGGGGGAGAAGCTCTCTTCTCCCAGCCACCGCCTTGCCTGCCTCCCCCGACACTGAACGCAACTTCGGAGGTCTGGGGTGCGGGGCGAGAGGCACTGACAGCTGATCTTCCTTTGCCGCTTTCTATGGCCGCGCTTCGTAAGATGAAGCAGCGGTCATAGAAAATTTTGTCGTCTTACGAATGCCTCGTGCAACGCAAAACTCTTTCGTCTAGCGAGTTTTTCGTTGTGCGAGGCATTCGTAAAGCGAGGCACCACTGTAATATTTTCCAGCAATTTACCCGGAACTGATATTAAGCTAACTGTCCTGATATTTCCTGGCTCTCCCCTCCCTCACTTTTAAATCAGTACATTGGCCACTTTCAAGTCCTCAGGTACAAAGGCCAACATGAGGGATATGTTCCATATTTTTGTTAGATGATTGGAAATTTCGCATTAGAGTTCCATAAGATGTTTTGGTGGACTCCACCTAGACCCAGTGAATTGTTATTTTCTAATTTGTCAATAAAACTTAGGTTTTCTTCTTTTGTCTCTTTTAAGCCACTTTTATCCTTTGAACAAGGAGCTGGTTCTTTGGAATCTCTTCTATATGTTTGACAAACCCTTATGTTAAGGTTACCTCCCCTGTAGAACGTCAAGTCAGGACAAGGTCCTTCACTCCATGTCCCTGCAGTGTGTTGCAGGAAACCAGTTCCAAAGGATGAAAAGCATGATGTGTTAACTGTAAAGGGACTGAGTTTCATGTAAGTTCTTCAATCTTTTGAATGGCATTCCCTCTCCCTCTATGTGTAAATCTTTATATCTTTTTATTGAGATTTCAGTTGTTTGGAATCATTCTCTTTATTCCTGCAGATTTTCCTCCACGTTTAGCTAAACAAATCTTTAGGTGTTTCCCACTCCTGTTTTCAAGGGAAATGTCATCACTGGGTCCTTCATAATATCTGAAGTATTTGCCAAGCAAATGGAGTGCATTAATAAAACAAGGACTCCTTCAAACCCACCCTTACCAAACTTCCATCTACGTCCACAAGTGTATATCAAATTTCTATTTGAGTATGAAGCCAACTAGGCAGCTGCACTGTATAAATTGCATGGTTTGGAACTTTCTTTCCTATCCAGGTGGAACGCAAGGGTAGGTTGACTTCAGTTAGCATTTAGCGATCAAGATTACTGGCTGAAACATCATCATCATCATCATCATCATCATCATCATGGAAATATTTCATCGCAACATCTTGTATCGTCATTTTTTCCTTTTGTAATATTGACCTTCGTCTGTCTTTGTTCGAGATGAGCAGTATGGGGGGGGGCGACTTTGAATGACCGAAACAAAAATTATTTAACATTTGATGTTTCACAGTTTAGAACTAATGGCCTTCACTCATTTTTAATGAATAATATGACTGAGCTCATTCTGAGAGAAATGCTGTGCTATTTTAAATGTATGCTCTTTTTTTTTTACAGCCGGTCAGAAATGAAAGTCGTGTCCCAGTTCCTTCATGCGGCAGTAGTAGTCGCTGTCTTTACTCTTCCATGTCTTGGACAGGCAGGAGACAAATGTGCAGGAGTTCCAGGCATCCCGGGGACTCCGGGGTCAAGTGGGGTGCCTGGGAGAGATGGGCGTGATGGGATGAAAGGCGATCCAGGACCACCAGGTATCAACTTGTTATTATAATAATACAAAGCCAAGTATTAAAAATTGCTGGTATTGCACCTTACAGACACCTGATTGTAGACCAATTCATATCAGTGTTCAAATAACAGAGTGTCAAAAAAGGCCCAGCTCCTTTACCTTTTGTGATATCCCCCTTAATTACAGTTTTCAGAGAGCTATGGGGAGGGAACATGATTTGGGTAAAATTGGGGTGGGGATCAGGGACCATTTTCCACATAAAGTGGGCCTAAAAAGATTGATGAGGGCATTCTCAGGATCCTGCCATAGAGAACAGATGGCTGTGAATTACAAGAAAACTAAAGTCATAGTATTTTCAAGAAACTGTGGTCCCACTCGTCTCTAGTAATGTTCAGATTAGGTCTGCATAACTTGTGACCCACCAAAATGAATTGAAAAATGTGACTCACCAGAGATTTGTAGGACACAACTACAACATCTCTGACCGACGGCTGTCCAGCACTCTCTGCTCAAATACTGTACATTCAGTGAAGGAGACCCACCACCTCCCAAGGCAGATTGTTGCACTGCCGTTTGGAAGTGTCTCCTAGTATTTCATTTCTCCTAATGTTTTAGGACAGAGAATAAGCCTACCCCATCTTCTGTGTGGTAGCCCTTCCAATATTTGAAGACTGTCTTCATGTCTCTCCTTATGCTTGGTCATAAACAAAATTGAATTGTGTAATTCAATGTATCGAGCAAATAAAAAATGTTAACTGTGTGAATTATCAGGCAATGCATTCAAGAAAGGAGACTTCTTAGTTTGGTTCCACTTTTGTACTGGAACAATGATTTCCTGAATCTTTCAAAAAAATACTTTAGGAAAGAAAGAATAACTAAATTGTTCCCTTTTTATGTGATCAACATATTCACTGAGCAACTAAGAGGTATTCATTGATTTGTGTGCACACACTAAAAAGGTTAGCTGATGTGTCATCATATTTTATTGCCCATGAAATAAGGTTTTTATATCTTCAGGGACAAGAGATACTATAGTAAGATTTTGGTTTCTGAGTCATCATTCCAAGGAGATTGGACTAGAGTATTGAGTTACGCAGACTGTAATGCAATCTGCTTCCTTGAAGGGCACCTGCAGCCTTGAAATTATTCTTTATTCTCCACTTCTTCTATAGTGTACCATTAAGGAATGCCTTGTATATCTTTCTTCTTGTGTTTCCTACTAGGTCCAATGGGCCCTCCTAATGGTCTGCCAGGTGCTACTGGAAGAGATGGACTTCCTGGTCCACCAGGGCCAAGAGGTGAACAAGGAGAAAAGGGAGAGAGAGGACCAGAAGGTAAAAAGGAATTGCATAACCTTTGTTATAATAAAAAGAGAGCCAGGAAAACTGCTGTGACAAGTTTCCCTGTACACTTAAGTGATACAATTATTATTTTTAGGGATCAGGAAGAAATTTTTATCTATTTCACATTACAACATGTGAACTGAAACACAGTCATCTTTTGACATTCACTCTTCCCCGAATTTTGTGATATAAGTCAAGTCAATTTTGTGATATGTCAATTTTGTGATATAAGCCAAGTAATGTACTGTGTACAAAATGCATATACTAGGGTAATGTATGTATAAAGATGCCTATATTCATGAATATGCTTGCAAATATGCATTATATTAGAAATTGCTTCACAAAGATGTGTATATTACGCAATCCATATCCATACAAAATATGTATCTTAGGAGAAATTTGCACCAAAATCCTGGTGAATTTTCATGAGGATTTTTTTTAAAAAAAAAAGATAAATAAATTACAAACTGATGTAAAAAAAAAATGCAGAACTGAAATTGAGTTTGGAAAAATCAGAAACTGAGAGGAACCAAAATGGAAACCATCCCTAATTGCCTCAAAGCTAATGTTGAATCGACTCAGATAAATGAATATCCCAAGCATAATAAAACACAATTCATGCTACAGTGGTACCTCTACTTACGAATTTAATGCGTTCCGAACACACATTTGTAAGTCGAAAAAAATTGTAAGTCAAATCCCATAGGAATGCATTGGGAGAAAAAATTCGTAAGTTGAAGCAACCCTATCTAAAAATTCGTAAGTAGAAAAAATCCTATCTAAACCGCATCCAAGATGGCAGACAGAGCTCCATTTGTAAGTAGAAAAAAAGTAGAGTTATTTGTAAGTAGAGGTACCACTGTATTATAAAGGTAAAGGACTAAGCTTTTTCATTCCTGTATGGTCTTGGACAAGAAGTGATCTGTGCCTAGGACAGCCACAAGATCAAATAAACAAACACAGTGCAGACAAGGGCTTTCAATCTGTAAAGTGAAATATCTAGCTCACTACAGAGACAGAGACAGATTAATTTGTCAATTACACTTGGGTACAATGTCTGTTGAGGTTAAGCAAATGCCTTATGGGTATACCCAGAACAAACTTAGTTGGTCTATAAGGTGCTACTGGACAACTTTTTAATTTTTAATTTTTATTTTTTTGACTGCGTCAGACCAACACAGCTACCTACCTGACTTTTGATTGAGTTAGCTCCACCCTCATGTTTATATTATGAATAGGCAGCTAATTTTGGACTTTAAAAAAATTAGTAGTGCATAGGACTATAAAAGGGACCCACTGAGCCTAGGGCTTGCTGATCAGAAGGTCGGCGGTTCGAATCCCTGTGACGGGGTGAGCTCCCGTGGCTTTGTTCCAGCTCCTGCCAACCTAGCAGTTTGAAAGCACGTCAAAATGCAAGTAGATAAATAGGAACCGCTACAGCGGGAAGGTAAATGGCGTTTCCATGCGCTGCTCTGGTTTGCCAGAAGCGGCTTTGTCATGCTGGCCACATGACCTGGAAGCTATACGCCGGCTCCCTCGGCCAATAATGCGAGATGAGCGCGCAACCCCAGAGTCGGTCACGACTGGACCTAATGGTCAGGGGTCCCTTTACCTTTACCTAGGACTATAAAAAGTAACCTGCTAATTTCATCACAATTAGATTAGGCTTGTTTGGAATCAATGAGTTTGAAAGTGGGTTAGAATTCATGCAGGATACCTGCTACAGATGTTACACTCCCATTTGTGTTCAACTCATTGGCTCACCTAACACTGTACAAAAGAAAATGCATTAACAGTTTTATAGGTTTTTATTCTGTAGCTTAAAACTAGATGGCGAAAGGGAGATTTCTGTCTTTGATATGCTAGCAATAAATCTTACTCCAGAAGGGATTTTTCAGTGGTCGTTGATAAATTCAAGATCAACAAATGTGTAAATGGGCTGAATTATTCCCTACTGAAAATGAAACACATCTCCACGTTGGGGTGATCAGAAGTCATAATGGAATCTGTTATGTATGAATCTAATTTTTTTCTTTTCTTTTTGTAGTATGTATCAATCTTGGATTGTTTTTGTTGATTGTTGTTGGTTGTTTGTTGTTTTGCAAAATTAATAAAGCATTTTTAAAAAAGAAAGTAAGAAAATGAAACACATGTCCTCCAGAAATGATTTACAGAAAGGACACTGGATTTGCTATAGCAAATGAAGCACAGCTCAACTCAGTTGTTTTTTTTTCTTATTATTTTAATTGACAGGCCATCCTGCTTCTCTTGATCCAGAGGTACAGGAAGTCCTCAGAAGTCTGAATCAAAAAATCTTAAGGCTTGAAGGAGGTAATCTCTTCGTTTTTACCCTTCCTAATACTGCTGAAATCCAACATAACGAATAACACGTGAAATACTAACTTATCTTCTTTTGTGTAACTTCAAGCAATAGCTTCAAGAGAGTTAAAAGTGGTTTGAGAGAAGTTCACTCCCCTGTTGTGTTCACTTGAAGCTACAAAATCTAGCGTTGGCTTGCATGCATCAGTTCTCCCTTTTTTAAAGGGAAATTCAATTATGCTGAATAGGCTTCCTCACGAGAAAAGGGAAAACTTGGCAGCTATGATTTTTGTTGCAATATAGTACAAAATTGATAACCATGATTTTTCTTCTGTGTTGCAGTGCTTCTTCTCAAAGGAATGATAAACAAAGCAGGACATAAAATATTTGCCACCAATGCACAGGTAGTGGATTTTGAAACCATACTTCAAACATGCCAGAATTCTGGGGGTTCTGTTGCAACACCCATGAATAAAAAGGAGAATGATGTTATTTTGGAGATTGTGAAAGAGAAAAACCAATATGCCTACCTGGGAATTAAGGAGAGACCTATTCCGGCCGAATTTGAATATTTAGATGGAATGGCTGTCAATTATACAAACTGGCGTCGATATGAACCAAATGGCAAGGGAGCTGAAAACTGTGTTGAGATGCAAACGGATGGCTCCTGGAATGACAAAAAATGCAACCAGTATCGTCTCACTGTCTGTGAATTCTAGTCAGATTCCTCCATCTACATTACAAGCCTAAACCAACAAAGACTGCCTTGGCTTCTGGGAATTGTGGTTCTGCAGATAAAAATCAGATCCCCCCCCCCAACATCTGCCACAAAGAATCAAGAAAATTAGGATTTCCATGCTTAGGAACATTTACAAATAATTTTTAAAAAAGATTTATCTGTTAGATCTAAAGCAAAGCACAATCATTGATGTTCAAATGCATATTCAAATATATTGAAAATGAGTGTGAAGTTATGTGTTGTCTTTCGTGAGTTTTGCATGGATTTGGGGCTTTCAAGGCACAGGTGTAGCTGACCATCAGTCACAAAGAAATAGATCTCAGCATAAATTCCTAGTATTTCATAAAACATCTAATTGGTATTTAGTAAATATAAGACGTGGTATATTTATCCCAACTTGACAAGTGAATAATGGAACATGAACCACAATTTTCCTCATGTGCGATTCTGATGTTTCTCAGTTAGCTGAGCCCCAACAAACCAATATCCTAGTGGTGCAGGGATAAAACTGCTATCCCATTTGCAAAGCTAAGCAGGGTCTGGTATGGTTTCAAATTGAATGGGGAACCACTTGTTGAGCTTCCTGCATTGCAGGGGTTGGACTAGATGATGCTCGGTGTCCTTTCCAACTCTACAATTTTCTGATTCTACTATGAGAGTGATGACAGGGATTCCTGATTCCAGTCACAATAGCCCTCAGTCAGGAAATAGTACCTTACACCATTGTGAGGAAGGACAAGGGCAGCAGTCATGTGACTCCCCACCCCCAATATTCTGAAATGGTGCAGTCCAGGAAAAGCTTGTTTTCCTGTAATTCTGCTATTTGGATTAATGATGCCCTGAGCCTATTGGGTCCAAACACACTTCTCTAGTGCTTGTGATAACAGCAGATGTGTGACCCAATATGGTATTTCATTATGTTTACAATGGCCAGTTAATGGACAGCTTAGCCTGAAGGAAGGGTGTACTTTGAGGACTTGCCTGTCAATCATTAATAAAGTGTATTGAAGTAGCAAGGATGAGACTACTATTCTACACTGCACAACCTTTAAAGAGCCTGCAAATGTTGATGGGCTCACTCCTTCAGAATGTTGAATGTTGCATCCTGATATATCAAATATTGCTGTGCTTTTGATTATTATTATTATTATTATTATTATTATTATTATTATTATTAGTCTCCCTTTTGTTCTATTTACACTATTTAAACTCAACATATCTGAAGAAGTGTGCATGCACACGAAAGCTCGTACCAATGACAAACTTAGTTGGTCTCTAAGGTGCTACTGGAAGAAGAAAAAAAATAAGTTTATAAAAATAAAAAACAGACCGAAGCAAGAACACCCCCCAAAAGCTGATGTGAATTCTTGCCTGGCAAATTCAAAGTAGCAGCTTATGCTACCAGGATATTTCTTGCATAGCCAGCAATCTGAGTTCAGTATTTCTTCAGGGACACTTGTTTTAGTATCAGCCTAAAAGAGCAATAGCTTTTGATTTCCCATAACCTTGGGAAGATACAGTATGCTGCTTTCTTTTTTACTTTCTTTTTAAGGAGCCTTTTATAGGCCAGAAAGTTTCCATTGCATCTTTAGGAGAAAGAGAAGGACAGGAGGAAGGAAGACAAAACTGACAGGAAAATTTGGATTAAAAAAATGAAGTGTTCTGACAGGAAATAGTTTGCCCTTCTATACATCTGTCTCAGCCATTATAAATAGCCATGCTGAAGATATATTATTGATGTACCTGCAGTGCTATTTTTCTAGAATAAGAGGTGCCAGAACTCAGCATGAACGCCTCCCTTGTTCTCTTAGAATGGCAATGGTGCCCACCTGAGAGGTGCCGGAAGAGAGTTCCAGAGTGTTCCGGAGAATTCCAGCTGAGAAAAAGCCCTGTGTACCTGGAACTCTGTTGCAGCAGCTATGGAAATGTGGTGACCACAACACTCTAGGTGGTGTGTAAACAGGCCTTTTGGCTGTTCAGGAACAACAGAGACATATGTGGACAGCCAGAGGTTTTAAAGGGCATCACAATTTCTGCATGCATGACTCCCATGACCCTGCTCAGTAAACATATGAATAGTGAACATATGGCGGAGGAGAGAGAGCACGCCTGCTGTTTCCACCCACGAAACTGAGCCAAACTACTGGCCCTCCTCCAAAGTCTGTGCATTAGAAAAAGCTAATTAAATATTACATGTATAATCAGTAAACAGTATTTGCCGAGAGGAATAATTTCCAATGGAATGTTTGAGAAACAGGATGTTCGCTGCATTGAAGAGTGCTTGGGAACTTGTCCAAGTACTGTTGCTTTTAATGAGAGGAATTCTATTATGAGACATTATTTGTAAAAGGCTTAATTCCACACTGCAGAGAGAGCAGAGCTTTGTTTACAAGGCGCCTCAATACAGAGAGCTCTGTACTTGGAGAGCTTATTCGTGAGGGCTTTCTGCCTAGCCGCATATGACTCAATTGAGCAATCTAAAATTGTTTCTGAAACCAGATCCCAACAGATACGGGCTGAGAAGTGGAGGCTGCAATCCTATACACGGTTTACCTGGGAGTAGGGATGGGGTTCATTGATTTCCTCAGTCTGCGTTTGCAGTTTTTGTCGTGGTTGCTTGGTCCATGACAACACAATTGCTCATCCAGTGTTGGCTTATTCCGCAGCCGGATTGCTGACTTTGAACTCTGTTCTAATGTTGATCTTTACCATTTTGGCCGAAAAATTGCTAGTAAAAATCATCTGCCCCCAGGGCACACAAAGATGGCTCTTGTCCTTTGAGCCACTTCATAGCAGAGTCCTGTCTTTGTCTCACAGTGGGATCCTGTCTTTGGACACAACTCAGTGAAACTTACCCCTGCGTAAACATGCAAAGATTGTGCTTTGACTCTTTGATCCTTTGAGGCAGTTGCTGTTTTGCTTTCTCTGGGGGTTCCCAGTGTTTCTTAAAGCAATAGTAGGTTCTTATAACCTGGAGTTTCTCCACACTTTGGAATCTGCCCCCCCCCCACCCTTTCTAAATCTAAATGAATGTTTCTGGTACTCCTCCACTCAGCACCACTCTTCCGCAAACATGCACAAAATTAAAATGCTTGGGTCATAAAATACTATATCAAGCAGTATTTCAGAAGAGAGGCACAGCCCCTTGTATCCCACTGTTCTTTATATGGTGGGAGCCTGTGGTGGCACTGTCTATAAGCAGCAGCTCACTTCAGTATTTAAAATACTATATAGGTACATTGTCTCAACAAAGCAATTTAAAAGACGCTAGAGATTGTCTCGGACCCAGGTGGCGCTGTGGGTTAAACCACAGAGTCTAGGGCTTGTTGATCAGAAGGTCGGCGGTTCGAATCCCTGCACTGGGGTGAGCTCCCGTTGCTCGGTCCCAGCTCCTGCCCACCTAGCAGTTGGAAAGCACATCAAAGTGCAAGTAGATAAATAGGGACCGCTCTGGCGGGAAGGTAAACAGCGTTTCCGTGCGCTGCTCTGGTTCGCCAGAAGCAGCTTTGTCATGCTGGCCACATGACCCGGAAGCTGTCTGCGGACAAACGCTGGCTCCCTCGGCCTATAGAGCGAGGTGAGCGCCACAACCCCAGAGTCGGACACGACTGGACCTTTACCTAGAGATTGTCTCAGTCGTTTAAAACCACTAAAATCTATAGGATCAACATCTACCAATTCAAAGCAGGTAAACTCAAAGCTTGCTTTAAATGCAAAGTTCTTACCAAGATGACAGAAGACAGGGTCCATTGGGCATCCATTGGAAGAAAATCCCATAGTTTCTGTACGTAGCCACAGAGCTGGCTCTTTCTCTCATGCATCCGGTCTTACCCCAGCCGAAGTCAGGAAACAGGGAAGAACCTTCCTCTCAGATAATGGAAACATACGATAAAGGGTCTTTATATAAATGTTTCTGTAATCTTACCCCTATACACACTCACACACACACACACACACACACACACACACACACCTTTTTGTTTTTGACCTGGAAGATTGGCATAAATCAGGCATTCTCACAAATCTCCCAGGTCAGGTTTTTTTGTTGTTATGGCTTGTGTGTGTGTCTAGGGGCGGGGTCTGTGCCATGTCTGAACTAAAACCCTGTTGGACATTGTATAATACCCCTTAATTCCAGAGAAGAACATAGCGGTGGTAGGTTATTGGTTGACATTGTCCCAAAGTCAAGGTGAAAAACAGAGCGTTTGACCTAGAGGAGCTGGTATGTCTCCCTGTGTTGAATGTTCTAGGTCAGGTGTGTCAGATTACTAAAAATCTTTTCATGGGTGTAGATTCTACACCATGTGGGGAAATAATATATACAAAGGTTGTGTGTTTTATAGAGATCAACAGAGAACAGCTTGGAAAATGGCACTGGATATATCATTATTTATTAATTAGATTAAGTTGTATAGAAACCCTATATTTTGCAAACAGTCCTCAGCAGAAATATTTTTCAAAGGTTCATTGTCCTGCCCATTATGTTAGATCTTATTTCAAAAAGTTAGGGAATCAATATGGGCTGTTGACCATTCCGTCTTTTATGTAGTGAAGCAACTATGCAAATAAAATGGAGGGGGATAAATCCAGTTAAGCCAACCGCTATCTAACATGAACATATATATCAAATAACACATACTATAAATGGACCCATTTAGCGCTTCTGTAGTATTCGGTGTTGGAAGAAGAAGGTAAGTCAAACTGCTCTGTGTTAGGCTAAAATCCCATATAAGCCCCATTTAACCATGAAATTTCTTATATATATGGATTGTGTTGTTAGTGCAGCATTAACATTTCTCAGGTTGCATGCTTACTTTGGAGTAAGGTCATTGGACTCAGTTAAATTTACCTCTGGGTAAAGATGAATAAAATTAGGGTGCTCATTTAGATTTTCCCTCTTCTTTCAATTCATTCCAGTCATATTTTATTGAGAATATCTATTTGTTTTTTGAAAGCATTTATATATAATGTTTTAAAAATCTCTAAGAGCATCGTAACAACAATCAGTAGAGAAATCCTATATAAAGAAGACAGATGCAGGCGAGAAGGGCATCAAGTCATCTTTAAGAAAAATGCCATAATAAATGGATCCTTACGGGCACTTACTTCTGAGTTGTGCCGCCATGTTCTCACGAGGAAGTTAGTTTATCAATGTAAACTTTACAAGGATGAGCGGAACCAAGAGCATATAACAAGTGCATGCTCCATTGGGGGCAGTTGCTAGGCTTGCTTTTTACGAACTCCATGTCACCTACGTAGCAGCCAATAACACTCAACAGAATGAGTCGGGGATGGAGGGTGGGAGCAAGCAAAGCAGGGCCGGCTTCTCAAGACCCTGAAGTAATACAATACAAAGTTGTCACTAGCATCATCATTGTTTAGCTTCCCTGGCCTTTGATAATAGATAGATGATAGATGATAGATAGATGATAGATTAGATAGATAGATAGATAGATAGATAGATAGATAGATAGATAGATAGATAAGATAGATGAAAGATAGATATGGCTCCATGTTAATCTTTGGATTGTAATTCTTCCTCATTGATTTTTATATTGTCATTTTATATTGCTGTAACTAGGGATGGAGGGGATACAAATCAGTTTAAAGGCAAAACTACCCAATTCACACTTCCCAAAAATAAAATGGTGAACAAGGAAATTACAGAATAAAATTATTGTGATGCACCTACATCTGATCTCTCTCTCTCTCTCTCTCTCTCTCTCTCCCCCCCCCCCTCGGCTCTTCATTTATCTGATTGAAAAGGATGCCTTCATCCCAGTTGGTTCATATCCTCGTGGCAGCAGCTGCTCTGCTTTTACCCGGTGATGCTCAGCAAACATGTCCACAACTTATAGGTAAGCTTGGAAATAATCAAGGGCCTGGGAGAGGTGAGCAGGAGGATGTGAAGTGTCTGAGTTTCACAACTGAATTTAACAGGAATATGTTCAAGAGAAAATGATTTCCACGTTCTTAAAATCCAAATACAGTCATACCTCGGTTTGAGTATGCTTCGGTTTGAGTACTTTCAGTTTAAGTACTCCGCGGACCGTATGGAACGGATTAATCCACTTTCCATTACTTTCAATGGGAAAGTTCGCTTCAGGTTAAGTACGCTTCAGGTTAAGTACAGACTTCCGGAACCAATTGTGTACTTAAACCAAGGTACCACTGTAAATGCTTTCCATGGAGTAAGACTGGAAGGCCATATCAAAAGACACATGAATCTGGACCATGTGGAAAGCTCATGGTCTGTACCATTTGGACCTGTGCTTTTCTGCACTCCTGGCTTTTTTTGGATTCCCTCCCTGCTCCCCTGGTAACAGCTTCTCTAGATTGCTTCTGTATCCTATTCTTGTTGTTAGTGTTTGCCTACAGGACAACCTGATCCACATCAGTTTTGGATGTGGGGCCAAACCAAATACTACAGACAAGTAACTTATCCTTTCCCAGCATTTCTCCAAAATGTACAAACTTTCTTTTTAACTAAAAGGCAATTGTAGGGGCGTCACTCTGGGACCCAGGTGGCACTGTGGGTTAAACCACAGAGCCTAGGGCTTGCCGATCAGAAGGTCGGCAGTTCGAATCCCTGTGACGGGGTGAGCTCCCGTTGCTCGGTCCCAGCTCCTGCCCACCTAGCAGTTCGAAAGCACGTCAAAGTGCAAGTAGATAAATAGGGACCACTCCGGCGGGAAGGTAAATGGTGTTTCCGTGTGCTGCTCTGGTTCATCAGAAGCAGCTTTGTCATGCTGGCCACATGACCCGGAAGCTGTCTGCGGACAAACGCCGGCTCCCTCAGCCTATAGACCAAGATGAGCGCTGCAACCCCAGAGTCGGACACAACTGGACCTGATGGTCAGGGGCCCCTTTACCTTTACCTTTTTAGGGGCGTCACTAGCCTTCGGGCTGCCCGGGGCAGCAAACCCAAAGGCACCCCACCGGGGGCAGGGCGTCCGTCGCACGCATGCGTCGCGCGTCATGATGCACGCTGTAGCGGGTTGCCACCGCGGCCGCTCCATCACCCGGATCCCGATCCTAGAGTGGCGGCACTGCGGTGGCAAACCGCTCCTTAGCACTTTTGCTCCTCGCTGCTCTGCCTGAGCAGGAGGAAGCAAAAGCACTATGGAGCGGTTTGCCCCCGCTGCTGCTGCTCTAGCATCATGATTTGGGAACTGGAGCGGCGGCAGTGGAAAACCGCTCCATAGTGCTTTTGCTTCTTCCTGCTCAGGCGGAGCGGCAAGGGGCGGGCCAGAGAGCCCCTCCCTGGCCCGCCCCTTGCCGCTCCGCCTGAGCAGAAAGAACCAAAGGGCTCCGGCTGATGCAGCCACTCTGTTGAGTGGCATGTGAATCAACCAACGGAGCCTTGCCTCACCCCTGGGAGGGGCGGGGGCGTGGCCCAGAGCAACACCCCCTCCAGGGCAGTGCCCGGGGCGGACCGCCCCCCCCCTGCCCCCCACTTGCTCTGCCCCTGGGCAATTGACATTATACAGAGGGATAAGATTCTAGTGTGATACTGCAGACCCCCTTTAAGGTGTTGTGCTTGTAATGCAAATGTTTGAAACCCCTCAAAAGAGAATTCTTTCTTTGTTGCATTTTGGTCAGTTCTAATTTACCTAGTCCTAAAGATAAATGTGAAATAAATGCAGATGGTCTTTAAAGTGTGTGCCAGGTTTTCATCCTTCTATTTTTCACTTCAACAGGTCCTCCAGGTCCTCCTGGACACCCTGGTCTGCAAGGGTTAAAGGGCAGACAAGGCGAGAAGGGAGATCATGGGATACCAGGTGATTATGAGTATCATCTTTAAAATAGCATTTTAGTTCAGGTGTTTGCCTTCAGGTAGATTTTACATGTGTGGAGGTTGAACAAGGAACTGTGTGCCTCTTGGCCCTGTCTCTGGCATCATATGTCCTGCCAGCTCTTTCCACAACATATGCACATTTAGTGCAACGTCTAAAAAGATCAAACTACAAACTGTACGCACCTGGTCTCTCGTATGACTGGAAATCCTAGTCACACAAGTTTATGAATGACGTGGCAGTTTATGTGTGTAGGCTCCCCTTTTCAGAGGTCACACTAAATGCTTGGATGTTGGAGTGGAAGTGACAAGCTGTATGGAATCAGGGTGGAGCCAACAGACATAGTCCTACTCTCCCTAGCATGTGCTTCTTCCAGTCCTGGGATTAGGCTTGGAGATATTTGGAGCTGCCACCTTGCTGAAGCTAAGCGGGCCAAGGTCTGCTCACTGCTTGGATGGGTGACCACTTGGCAACCTCATGGATGCCACAATGGTTTCAGTGATGGTGGAATAAAGGCAGGATATAACTGAAAGAAAATAAAAAAATAAATTTGCTATGTGCTTGGAGGCAAAAGTCTGATTCGGACCTTTGTGCTTGTCTAAGGTTGAGATTAGATGTTGGAAAATTTCACAGTAATTGAAGTCAGGTTTCATGCAAGTGCTAGCAATATTTTATGGTACTAGATTTTTTAAAAAATAAATAAATCATGAATTTAACGAAAATGTTTTTGAAACCTGGCTATTGTGCTAATGGTGCTCTGTTTGGTGTTTGGAGTTACTATCCGAGCTGATGTGATGAAATGCATTGAACTCTGTTTTATTGAGGTTTGATGGTAGCCATTAATATTCATTGTTATTCTGTCTCTCTGCAAATATTATATGATCGGGGCGAGAGGATAAGGTAGTAAAGCTTAATAGAACTAGTCTGTGCTTTTTTTTCTAGAAAAACCATGACGTTGTTACAATAAGTGCCACACTTAACAATAACAAAAAGAGGTATCAGAACTGCATACCTTTGAGTACCCTCTGGAGAGAAAAAAGCACTGGCACTAGTACATAGGGGAATATTTTTTAAAAAGAAATAATGGTTCTCTGGTCATCTCCCAGAAGTAGCTGAGGTAATCCCATCAATGAAATGGTTTGCTAATCTGCAAAATCATAATTGCTTAGACCAGGAGTCAGCAAACTTTTTTTAGCAGGTGGCCGGTCCACTGTCCCTCAGACCTTGTGGGGGGCCGGACTATATTTTGGAAAAAAATATAAATGAACAAATTCCTATGCCCCACAAATAACCCAGAGATGCATTTTAAATAAAAGATCACATTCTACGCTGGTTCCCAGACCGTCCGCGGGCTGGATTTAGAAGGTGATTGGGCTGGATCAGGCCCCTCAGCCTTAGTTTGCCTACCCATGGCTTAGACATTTATGCCCTGAGGAACAAAAGTATCATGACCAGACTGAGGAGCCTGGAGGAGAGATGGCAGTGGATGGAAGCAAAAGTAATTCTCCAGCTCTGTTCATTAGTTCTGTGCAAATGTATATTCTCAGCATCAAATTCCCACTGGACTCGATAATATATAGCTATGCCACCAGAGGGAAGCATAAGCTTTAAAACTACCCTCTTGCAAAAGTCATTCTGCAAAAATCGTTCCACAAGAATATTCAGGGTTCAAAGCTGACGGTAATTGAACAAAATGAATTTTTCTGCCCGAATCAGGTCAACACTCCAGACACAACACTTCTTTGGTTTTAGAATCTCAGTCCATCAGCCAGTTGCTATCCCCTCCAGGCTTCCCCTTTGATCAGTGAAATGATAGAGGAAAAAGAAGAGTTTTCAAACGATCTACCTCTTTTTCCAGATTGATTTGTCTTCTCAGGAACTCCTGAGGATTTGCAGAGAACGAGTTATTTATATTATCATCAATATCATCAATGATGATGGTGCAGTGTTGAGTGCTCCTCAGTCGCTAAAGAATGAGACTTTAAATCTCAGGGCCGTGGGTTTGAGCCCCACGTTGGACAAAAGATTCCTGCATTGCAGGGTTGGACTAGATGACCCTCGTGGTCCCTTCCAACTCTACAATTCTATGTTCAGTATGCAATGTCAGCCATGCCTTATTTCAGGATATTCCCTCCCACCCCACACACCCCAGTTCCACGAGGCATTCTGTGCCCACTGAGCATGCTCAGTCCACATCAGGCTATGGGGCTGGGTTACCTCTTAGGCATCCCCCCATAAAAGATATTTTTTCTACATCTGCAAACTTTGGGATACCCCAAAATAAACTGATGATTCCCTCTTGGTTCTCTGTAACCGTGTTTTGGCTGCCATAGCTGCCCTAACCCAGCCCTTGAATACAAAATTAGTATATATTGTGGGAGGCACGCAAAGAGTTAAGAAACTCCATAGTGTACCTGTAGCAGCAAAAATGGACGCCTTCATTTGCCCCACCAACAATAAAACATATCTCTCCCCTATCAGTCTCTACAGCCACAGCAGGCGCTGTAACTCTCCAATTGTTAGACTTTGCCCCTGAAGATACACTCTTCCATTGTCTCCCGAGACAGACGGGTGCCAACAACAACAAAGATTGTGCTTACATAATGGTTCTGGAGAACATCCTAGGACAGAAATCTTACATAGAGTGTGCAAGGCATGCAGCGGACATCTAAGATCTCCATGTTGCCCCACATTAACTGAATGAGTGCAGCAGTCCATACTAGAACCCTCTTCAATACCCATCACATTTATGTTGGGCAACCTGTCTTTTAAAGAAGCTCCTCTGTCATCATTGTTGTTAAAAAGATCTGATAAAGATACTAGGTGTGCAGTCTGAAAACTCCTGGGTTTTATTAGCAAGTGCAAACTAGGCATGTTTACTCAGAGCTGTAAATGCCAGTATATTCATTAGGGCTTACTCCTAGGTAAGCATGCATAGGAATGCAGCCTGGATAGATAGTCAGACAAAACCAGCATTTTCTTTCCGATGTATAAGAAACATTTCTCAACAGTTCATAATCTGGATAACAAATATATCACAAGTCCATTTACTGCAGCAAAAAGTGTTTATTTCAGATGAAAAACAAAACCAATATGCTTGGTGCACTCCTCTTTTTTTAATGATTTAACACCACTTTTATATAATCCATTCCTATTCAAGACGGCTGTTAAGAAAAACTGTTCTCTCGTCTTGTGAATTTCAAAGTGCCATGGAAACAAACGGATAAAACAAAATAAATTAATAATTGTCACTTTTGTTCACAGGTCTGTCTGCATCAGAGGATCCTAAACTGCAAGGTGACCTTAAGGAAATCAAATACAGAATCACCATCATAGAAAGAGGTACATTTTTATATATATATAATTGCTTCCTTCCATAAGGTGAGGGGGAACAGGGCTTAGTGAGCTGGGAGTCTGTGGCAGAGGGGAGTCCAGAATGAGAGGCAGAAACTGAAGCAGGAGAATGGGAGGAGGAAGGCCAAGAGGCAGAGATGAGTCAGGCTGGTGAACAGTCATGGGCATCGTCCCCTCTTGCTGCAACCAACTCCTCTCTCCCTGGTCTCCCAGAACCAGAAGAGGCGTGAAGCAGGAGGAGCAAAGACAAGCATGCAGATGCAGTCTCTGATTGCTGAGGGGAGGGGGTGGACTCTTGAGAGGAAGACGGCTTTGGGGAGGTGGGAATCTTTAGTCTTAGTAACTGATACATGGGGCAAGACCTACTGAGAATGAGTTCCTGTGCTCGTTAAACCAGACTCTCTGCCAAGCCTGTGCAGACCTGTTCTTGGTAATAAAGAATTAACTTCAACATGCACAGTGTGATTTACTGCTGGCTCACTTCTGTCGTCTAATAGGACTAACCGGGTCTTCCATTTTGTTTTTCAGCCTTGGCTTTGAGTGGAAAGATTGTAACAGTTGGCAGTAAAGTGTTTGCCAGCACTGAAAAAACGGCTGATTTTAACAATTCAGTAAGAATCTGCAAAGCAGCCCATGGCACCATTGCTTCTCCGACAAACAAGAAGGAAAATGATGCTATTATGAGCTTTGTTAAATCCTTTAACACATATGCTTACCTGGGCATTACTGAGGGGCATGTTCCTGGGGAATTTCAGTACCTGAATGGGAAGCCCCTGAATTATACGAACTGGTATGAAAATGAGCCCACAGGGAAAGGGGCAGAAAAATGTGTTGAAATGTACACTGATGGCACCTGGAATGATAAACGGTGCGATGTGTACCGCCTCACTGTCTGCGAGTTTTAAACTGAGCTGTCATAGATCTGAATAAAGGGTGTTGGGTGTGGGGCTTTTTAAGATTCTATGTAATTGTGGGCTATAGCAACTAATCAGATATGTAACTTGATAAGTCTGTGATTTTTTTTTTCTGCGTTCAAGAAGGGAAATCAATAAAAGCACAATGCATTGCTTTCCTTTATGTTTTCTGAGTGCAAAGGGTGAGCTAAACCAACTGGGTCAATGTCAGCCTTGTTTAGATGCAGAATTGGAATGTCTGGGACAGGACTGAAAACGTGATAATAAATAGGATGGTCAGTTAAGAATTAGAATTTGTTGCTAATGTTGTTACGGGGGAGGGATCTGACTAGGACGTAAGTGTGTGCCCATGGGGTATGGAGGGGAGATATGAGCTGATCTGAGCAGATGCTAATGCTGTGGTGAGGTTCCTTTTTTGGTCAATTTGCAAACCTACTTCAAAATGAACATTATAAAAATGGTGACAATGCTTTGCAGGGTAGAAGCCCGCTTCTATAGTAATACATCCGCTGACTGGTTCATGAAGTTCATGCCTGCTAAAAGCACAGGTGCAGGCCTGACTATATATATACAGTGGTGCCTCGCTAGACAAATTTAATTCGTTCCATGGGTCTTTTCTTATATCGAAAAATTCGCCTAGCAAATCCCATAGGAATGCATTGAATTTTTTTAAAAAAACGAATTCATCTAGCGAGGCAACCTCCGCTAGAAAAAACTTTTCGTTAAGCGGAAATTTCGTTAAGCAGGGCATTCGTTAAGCGAGGCACCACTGTATTTTGTTCAGCTGGCAAACCTACTTCAAAACAAACATTTTTTTAAAAGTGAAACAGCTTTGCAGAGTTGAAGGGCACTTCAAAGGTAATACATCAGAGCTACAGGTGAGTCAAGGTGAGGGGAAATTGGAAAACATTATCTTAATATCATTTGTTTCTCTACAAGCCAAATAGCATGTGCTTTCCACCTGTTCAGCCTGTGCCAGGGCAAAGCATTTCTGTTATGGGTGATTTAATACTGCTTTTATTTCGTGGCACATAAATCATCCTCCCCCTTCTATTTTGTTGATGCCTGAATTGTTTATTCAGCCTGGGATTTACAACTGTTTGTTCAAGGTAGTTGCTATGTTATTGAATAGCACGCTTCCCCGACTGGACACGCTGGCACCTGTGTTGGTATTTGCACAGATATTCAGATTATTAATTTTGGCAATGCTGTGCATATATCCCCCCTTTTCTTGCCTCTACAAAATTGTTTTACATTCTATGTAACAAATAACGGGCACCAAGGACACTGATTCCTGCAGAGGCCAAGAGGACAACCAGACTCTTACAGACCTTCCAGGGCTGGATCTACACTGACCTGTTTAACATTATTAGAACAATATTAGATATGTCATTCTAAAATGTCACAGGGCATACTCATTAATTAAAACTTGTTTACCTTAGACTTTTTTCCATCAAAATGCTGTTTCCCTGCTGCTGGTTGCTCTGCTGCACCCTCTGGTGTAACATTTTAATAACACATTATGAATGTTAAAAGTAGGATGTCATGTGTCCATATATGTTATCAAAACCCTTCTTTAACCCTTCCTTAATATTAAAAAGCCATGAGTGTAGTTCTGCCCCAAGTGTCCCTATTTTCCAAGGGTCAGTCCCGTGTTTACAGAAGCCACCCCAGTTTCTGATTCAATCCCAGAATGTCTCGCTTTTCCATAGGACGTCCCCTATTTTCATCAGAGAAATGTTGGAGGGTATGGAGTTATGCAACCTCTGAACCAAGGAAATAAGTAACTATACAACCTTTAGAGGACATCTGAAAGCAGCCCTGTATTGTTGTATTGTGGTTTTATATATGATGGAAGCCACCCAGGGGGCAACCACTACATTGCACTAAATTAGGACATGTGGTAGGGTGTTTTGCTTCATAGACATAATCAATACCATAACCATCCTGTAAGGGCGACAGATGGGAGGATAATTTAGGCAGGTTGACTATTAATGATGCTATTTAAAAACATCTATTATTGTTTATTATAATACGGCAGGGGTTGGTGCAGTGCATCTCTGTAACAGAACTAGAATCTTAAATACATAGGCACCTCCTCTGAGTCAGACCATAACAACCCTACAAAGGAGGTTTTCCTTTCTTCCCTGCCTCATTCTGGGAATTCCACCTGAAGCAGGCTTATCAGGAAGTTAAGTTAACTATGTGGAAAACTACTTTCACACAGCCATCTCTAAATATAAAAGCATCCCATCAAATCCTAGGATTACCAAAGAACCCATTAAGTATGACAGCAGCAGGGTGGGGAGTGCTTTTGTGTGGGCTCCTCCAACGACACAGCGTTACTGGGGGTGAAGCCAAACTGCTGGGGAATCACAGCACCTGCTGTGGCTGCAGAGACTGGTAACTCACAACTGCTGCCTCCTGCATTGTTTTTGCTGCGTTAGCTGCACTGAAGTGACTTCCCTGGGGCACAAGCCTGGGCTGCCCAGACGAGAAGACCCCCTTCTTGGTCTCGCTGATGTGGTCCAAAGGAAAGCAGAGCAATACGTTTTGCACCAGCTTGGCAGCAGGAGTTGCCAGAAGGAGGCATGCAAAGCACCATCCAACCGTCTTAGGGACTCCAGTCCGAATTTGTATAGGGTTTGCTCTTTAGCCTTTTCTTCTCCTGAAGATGTTCCGCAAAGCAGCGAATAGATTGAATTTCTACATCAGCCAAATTAATATGCAGATTAACTGAACAACTAGTGCTTGCTCTCGTACCCTTAGGAGCAGTATGGTGTACAGAAATCAGCAGGCAACACTTTCTCCCAACACAATAATAAACATGATCACCACATTTCAAGATGCAGTTAAAGACTGGACTTTGGCAAGCTTAAATACTGTAGACTGATCCGTCCCAGAGGGAGGAGGGGAGTAAGTTGGGATTTTGTTTTTGTTATCTCCCTCCTTTGGTAATATTGGAAATCAATAAAACAGTAATCAGTTGAAAAGTTGGCAACGCTAAAGATGCATGCAATTTTCAGTTAGAAATCTGAAACCGAATCACAGGCAAATCCAGAGTCCAGTAAATTCAGCAGTTGTCTTTACAGCTCCTGAAAAGTAATTGTTTTGGGCGCACAGCACGACATCAATCATAGCAGCATCCCTGCCACCTCCAATGTAAATGGCTTTAACGAGAATGTACCAATGACTCATTTGCCCTTCTCGTAAAACCTCCAAGGGGTGCAAAGCCACCTTGTCCAGTTTGTATTTTGCCCAAGCTGTGGGAAGCAACCAGAGCAGGACCAGATGGAAAGCTGCATGGAAATTTCCCTAAAGGGACAGTGTTGCTTTAAGAGCAAGCAGGTGGGAGGTGATACAGGCACTCTACTCCAAATAGTTGTCTATTTCTACAGTAATACCAGCTATTGCCTGATCCCTGGTGTCCTAGAGATTGCTAGTCTCCCTTGCTTTTTTGACAGCTTCATTAAACAGTTGGAAGCTTTTGCGGGAAGAAAATGTGCTTTACTTCAGTTTGGCAACCCTGAATAAAAAAACCTACAACAAAGAGCAACTTGAGTCGAGATCAACCGCACGTGGAGGCAAAAATATTTTATAAAAGCAGGTAAGACCAGAAAGACCAGACTTCTAAATTATACTGTGTGTGTGTTGTGTGTGCTAAGCTGTCTCTCTCGACTACAACAAATACAGCCTAGTGTGGTACTACTGTGATGGAAGCCTTGCTTTTCCTAAAAGGTTAGGTTTAAAATAAATGTTTGGTGACCTATTCTGATAGAATCCTCCCCACGTTTGCCTGAAAATATTATTCCCCTGTGAAAACAGGGGCTGATATTTCTGGGGCTTTTTCTTGAAGAAGAGAATCATCTGAAATTTGGAGGAGGGAATTGTTGCCTAACCTTAGTGGGCTTCTGACCAAAATATGCCTAGTGGGAAGCTGTGGAAAGACCCTCGTGAAAAGACCCTGCTTCTTTTGGCCACACTTCCCAGAATGCCTTGGGAGAGATGCAACATGATGCGGTGTTGCTCTTAAGGCAATTTCAGAGATGCTTCTCCCCCCCCCCCCAAAAAAAAAATACTCTTCAGGAGAGCTTGGTTTTTAATTCTACACAACAAATGGCCCCAAAGAAAAATGATCAGGACACCTCGAGGTAGGATTCCAATGTTTTTAACAGTGGTGCAGAAGATGCAATCTTCTGGGTAGGTTCAACTTTGCATGCAAAGCAGACCAGCAATGTTCTGTCTGCACAGCTATTAAAAGAACCGGATCTGTCTTCTCCTTTGCATTTGGTCATCCTAATGGGGCATGAACAATTCACGGTTATAAATAGTATCATTAATAGTCAACCTGCCAAAATTATCCTCCCATCTGTCATTCTTGCAGGATGGTTATGGTATCGATTATGTCTATGAAGCAACACACACACACACACACACACACACACACACACACACAGTGCATTTCCTAATGCAGCATCATAAAATGATGAATTTAGCGCAATGGAGTGGCTAACAGAGTGAGAAATGAACCAGGAAGATGATCATCTCTGGTGTGCATTTTGCTTTCCCATCCACGCAACAGAATTTCCTCAGGAGACCTAGCGTTTTCTCAGCCTTTGTCTGCAAGAATGTGTGTACCTACCTCATAGGGCTGTTCTAAGGATAGGGTGAAGTGCTTTGTTGCAGAGGAATAGTGAGTGTGATGTGGTTTTGAATACTTGAAATTCGCCATTGCTTAAAATGCTCTGTAGCACCCCTACGCTCCACACGCTACCCTAAATCTGCTTCTGCCCCCCCTTCACTAAAATAATTGTCCGACACCTGCTTCCTGAAATTTGGTAGGTCGCAACCAATGAGAGAACCTTTCTGTGTTGGCCTTTCCCCACCAGAATGCCCTCCTCTGAGATGCTTCTCAGGCATCTACATTGATGTAGATATTTGACTGACAGCACTATATTTCAGTCTGTGGATTCCTTTACCAACACTCTTCCTTACTTCCTGTCACAGTGGTTTGGGGAGGGATGTAGAAAGACTGTGACTTTGGAGCAAAATGAGTGGTGTCTGTTTGTTTTTAAATATTGAATCCTGTTTTATTTATTTATTTGGTCTATGGTGTCTTAACCCTTGCACCTACCCTCCTTCCTGAAAGCGTAGGGACACCTCAGTGTTGTTGGTCATGTTGTCTACAAAACCACAGGGAAGGTCCTCAAACCTTTTTATTAAAATAAAAAAAAGCCTTTAACTGTGTGTAGCCAAGGACCCCCTGAGCCTATTTGCACTGAAACGCAACATTTTTAACCTCTCAGAAGAGGCTCCTTTGACAGCAAACATCACCCACTTATGCAAAAAAATAAAAATAAAAGTCTATAGGCAGGGCTTTTTTTCAGCTGGAATTTGTTGGAATTCAGTTCCAGCACTTCTCAGGTAAGTGGCATTGCCATTGTAAGAGAGCAAGGGAGGTGTTCGCGGCGAGTTCCAGCACCTCTTTTTCTAGAAAATCGGCACAGGTTATGGGCATCTATATATAGTTCCATTGTAGTCAATTTCAGACTTTGGAAAACAAGGCAATTAATCTTGCGCCATGGATATGAGGTGAAATGTGAAGTCGACCTGAGTAGCTAAGCTGAGGCAATGTCCTATCTGAGACAACGAGGTAGATTCTCAGGCTGATATTTTTCCGTGCACAGCTATAATAATTGTTAGTGAATATGTTAAACCCATGAGTATTCTTGAGTACTCAATCTGTATTTCTGCTTCTTTGTACCATTTTTATCTTATCACATTCGCAAAGGAAATATAGACGAGGCATTGTTTCTCCTTGCCGAGATGAATAGCTGTTAAAACGAAAAGAGGAAAAGAAAGCGTCGCACACAAAATGATTTCTAATTGAAATAGATAACAGTGTTCTGCAAGGCCCCCTCAAAAGAGCAATGAACGAAGACATTCTGGAAATCAGCCTGCCATATTGATGACAACGGGCACAATGATTCTGGGCAGAAGCCAGTGCTTCTGCACTTCAGTCCTATCTGCCTAGGTGGAAGTTGCTCTCATTTCAGTGGGGTTCACTCCCAAGGAAGGGTCTAGCTCAGGGAAAGCAAATGGTGTAGCTGGACACCAGCTCCCATCATCCCCAGTCAGAATGTTCAATGACTGGGGGAATGATGGAAGTTGTAGTCCAACAACGTCTGACTGGAGGGCACCATCTTACGGTAGCTACATCTGGTCTAACTTAAGTGCTGCAGGGAATTGTTCAACAGAAATGTGTGGGGCCAAGCTTTACATGGTTTGTGCAATCTGTCCGGAATGTACCCTTCCCTGTTGCCACGAAATTAATAAAAGGGGCTACTTAAATCAGCAAAACAACTGACTTAACTCCACCGCCCCACATCTGGTACAATGGCATACCCTCCAACATTCCTCAGATGAAAGTTGGAACATTCTATTCTACATCAGTATCACTGCTGAGGGGAGCTTTTAATTTTAATTTTCTGATTTATTCATTTTTTGCATGTTAATATCTTCATTAAAGTTTTTCATGACACAAACCACCACCACCTGAAGCCCAGCTAGCTCCTGCCCCCACTCTCGGCCCCGATAACCTCCTTGCCTCCCCACACCCCTCAAATTCCAGCCCCCCTCGAGGCTTGCCTGCACCCCACCCTTCCCCATCACCCCACACCCCCCAGGGCCTGCCCCTGCCCAGGGTCTCCTCCAGCCACCACCTTCTCTTCAGGCCTGATCTGGCTCTCTTCCTCCTTCTTTTTATTTGGCCAGCTGTATGGGTGGCTGTGGGGCCTGCCAGGCTGGAGAGTTGTAGCCTCCCACGTTGGGGATGGTGACGGCATCCTCATTGCCTCATGCTCCCTTCCTCCTCCTCTTCCCGCTGCTGCTACTGCTGCTATTCCACAGGCCATCCTGGCTCCCTCTCTCAGATCCAGCAAAGGTCTCTCCCCACCTTGCCTTCTCTGACTTCCAGGAACGGTGGCAAAGGAGGTGATAGTGGTGGAGGGGGAGGCCTCAGTCAGCAATCCTCCTTTCCTACTGCCTCCCCCAATGCAAAGCCATTTCTGGTTAGCATACCTCAACAAAGATGGGAATTTGTGACTCCGCATGACATAGGGAGAAGCCGTGGTGGCTTAATGGTTTTCGTGACGGTCCCGGCATTTTCAGGGCAGTTGGAGATTATGCAATGGCCATGAACCAAATCAGCCCACTACTCCAACAACTGTTTTTCGTGAAATACAAAGAGATTGGGAGATCCATTCAGGGCTCTTGCTCGCTGTCATAGTCTTTGGCCCTTAGCTGACAAGCCACTTCGGAAATCGGGGAAATTCTGAGCAAAGAAGTAGCAGACAGAAGGGAGATGCTTAGTTCTTTCTCTCCCCCCATCACTTGTCACCTAAAAATATTTCCATTGGAGTCTGGAATCCTTCAAGAGTAAAGCAATTGTGCTCCAGCAAAAAAAAAAACAACAGAAAACAGAAAACTTAAACAAGGAACTGAAACTCTTTGTTTGCCCTGAAAGTAAGAAAGAACTGTGTTGTGTTTTACAGACGGTTGACTCTTAAGCTCAGCTTTTCAGCTATCATTAAACACTACATATTTAGTTTGCTAATAAGGATGTCCAAGAGAGTGATCCTACAAATCCTGTTTTTTTTCTAAAACAGATTCTGTAAGTCACACATATTTATGATTATAATATAATATGATCATGAAAATCATCTGCTCATCAAACACATTTTACAAGAGGATCCATGAGAGCCTTCTGCCTTGTGCCCAGCTCAAGGCTATCATAGCCAATAGCAAAATGAACCTAGTGACCTTTTAGACAATTCCAAAAATAGTCCTTTGAAGTTTAACAATGGATTATGAAACAAGTTGCATAAATATGATTGGGCAAAAGCGTATGTTTCTAGAATATTACAGCCTCTTTTAGAAAACCATATATTTTTTTCATTGCCAGAAAGTGAAGGGCAAAAGCCTCAATTTTCTCAGAGTCCACAAAATGTTGCATGGTGTCTGCTCCCTTTGCAACCAAATTTCATCTGCGCCCAACATTTCTACAGCAATCTGATTCTCTGAATGGTACTTCCAAGCACCAGAAGGAGGTTTTAGATATATCTGTATCTAATCTATATCTATATCTGTATCCCTAAAGGGGAGGAAACCCAAAACAGCTCAGTGAGGCCTAAGCATGGGGGAGAGAATGCTGATTGACTTTTAGGGAGTATGAAATAGAATGGCATATTTTGGAAAAGAGCATGGCTTGCCGGAACACAGAAAAGAAGCACCACCTTGCAACATTGTGTGGCAGTTCCCGCGTGTGTGTGTGTGTGTGTGTGTGTGTGTGTGTGTGTGTGTTCTCTGAAGGCGGCTTTGTTTATAGAATCACAGAACTGTATAATTGCAGATCTGGAAGGGATCCCGAGAGTCATCTAGCCCAGCCCCCTGCAATGCAGGAATCTCAACTAAAGCATTCAAGACAGATGGCCATCCAACCTCTGCTTACAAACCTCCCAGGAAGGAGAGCCCACCACCTTCTGAGGGAGTCTGTTCCACTGTCAAACAGCTCTGTCAGAAAGTTCTTCCTGATTTAGTCGGAATCTCCTTTCTTGTAACTTGGGTCCATTGGTTTGAGTTCTAGCCTCCAGGGCACGAGAAAACAAGCTTGCTCCATCTTCCACGTGACAGCTCTTAAGATATTTGAAGATTGCTAGCATTTCTCCCCTCAGTCTCCTCTTTCCAGGCTAAACACACCCAACTCCCTCAACAGTTCTTCATAGGGCTTGGTTTGCATAGGGCTTGGTTGCCCTCCTCTGCACACGTTCCAGCTTGTCAATATCCTTCTTAAATTTTGGTGCCCAGAACTGGACACAGTACTCCAGGTGTGGTCTGACCGAGGCAGAGTAGAGCGGTACTATGACTTCTCTTGATCAGAACAGGATACTTCTTTGATGCAGCCTAGAATAGCATTACTATATTTTGCTGCTGCATCACACTGTTGAGTTTGTGGTCCACTAAGACCCCTAGATCTTTTTCATGTGTACTACTGACAAGGCAGGTGTCCCCGTCTTATATTTGTACAGCTGCTTCTTCCTATCTAAGTGCAGAACCTGACATTTCCTTGTCCACAGTTACACCAGCACATAACCCGTTCTAATTGGCTGTGTACTGTTGTGGCATCATCTCAATCATGACACGCTCACCAGTTGACTGCCATCATTCATGTGACTACACTCTTAAAGATTAAGGCCCCGGGAAGAAAAATGCTGCCACCATGGTAGCAGGGCGTACAAATTAGGCCAGCAGTCTCAACCACTGAGCTACACAATTAAAATATTTCATGTGATTTAAAAGTTATATAATGATGGTGTGGTGCAGAAAAAGAAGACCCACATTGACTAGCAGCATTCCAAAGCCATAGAATTATGCCTGCATACTTAGCAATGTATCATTTGCATGTATGTCCCAAGTGCAAATTGATCTCCAGGAAGGACTTTTTCCCTTCTCTTGCACAATTTGCCAGTGGGGATACTCAGCAGGTAAAACAATAAGGAAAGCGAGATTTCCAAGGACAATGTGCACAAAGATCTTCAAGTGGAAAGCAAACAGGATCTGTTTTTTATGGACCACAGAAACATGATGGTATCAGAATTCTCAACACAAAAGTCATTAATGAGAAGGAATGGATCATTCTAAGTATTTACACATTGAGCAAGATTCATTGTTTGTCCATTTTGAAAACAATTCTTTTGCTTCTTGTTTTCTGGCTGAAAGCTCTGAGAGTGCATCTAAGTTGCCCTGCTCCCCAAATCCTGTCAATGTTTCTTAGGTAACCAAGAAAGTTGCACTTTTTTTAAAAAAAAAAAAGCTCACACAGCAACCTTTCCTGACAAGAGACTGTTTTCTTAATGTTCTGGTGTTCTCTTTCCTTCACATATCGCCCCAACTTTTTGTGTTGAGCCGCCATTTTAGTTGACAGAAGAATGAACTTGTTTTCTTCCACTATATAGTTCTCTCTGGCTTTGGTTGTCATGCCTCAGTGTTTTAAAAAATCTCCATCCAAGGACACTTCCTCGTGCTTATTCCAGGGTAGGGAGTCCTTAAAGCACTAGTTGCCATTTTTAATTGATGGGGTTGAGAGTTAAGGGCATTCTTGTGTGTGTAGCTATTTTGGTTTGCATGTAATCCAATGTAACAGAGAATGAGGGGAAATATTTAAAATTGCCTTTCCCTTCAAGAGAACATGGTAATCTTAATTTTAACTACCCTGTATGATGACCTCTGTTGGGAGAGAAACAGGGAAATGCATCCCTGTTTATTTTCCTCAACCTCTTGGCAGCTATTGATACCACTGACCATAGAATCCTTCTGGAGAGGCTGTCCAAGTTAGGGGTGGGTGGTACCGCTTTGTGATGGTTCTGATCCTACTGGGATGGACCTTTCCAGCGAGTAATGCTTGGGGAGTGCTTATAAGCCCCATGGAGCCTTCAACGTAGGATTCATCGGGGTTTAGTTTTATCCCCCATGCTGTTCAACATCTACATGAAACCACTGAGCGGGGTCATCTGGAAGTTTGGAGTGCGTTGTCAGCAATCTGCTGATGGCACACAGCTCTGCTTCTACTTTACATCTGCAGGTGTGCAGGGGGTGAGCTGGATTGTTGTCTTGCCTCAGTAATGGACTGGATGAGAGCCAAGAAACTGAAGCTCAATCGAGGTAAAATTAAGGCACCCTTAGTGAGTGGTTCCCTAGACCAGATGGATGGGGTTACACTCCATTTGAAGGAGCGGATATGCAGTTTGGGGAAACTTTGGTTCCTTTGCTGTCGCTGGAGGCAGTATACGAATTAGGAGGAGGAGGAGGAGGAGGAGGAGGAGGAGGAGGAGGAGGAGGAGGAGGAGAAGAAGAAGAAGAAGAAGAAGAAGAAGAAGAAGAAGAAGAAGAAGAAGAAGAAGAAGAAGAAGAAGAAGAAGAAGAACAACAACAACAACAACAACAACAACAACAACAACTCTTCGAGCAACACCAAAACTGAGGCCTTGGCAATGCATGTTTTATCTGAATATAATCAACTGGTTCATTGGTTACAACATGAAAAAATCATTATCCACACACACAAAAAAACATGGGAGAGATACAGCTTTCAACAGAGTCCTCTTCTTTCTTCCTTTCTCCTGGCTAGCAGACCATTAGGCAGGAGTGAGAAACCTCACACGCAGAGACCAAAGGCCTCTCAGTCTGATCCAGGGCCAGCCTGTCACATTTTGCTGCTTGAAGTGAAACACAAAGTGCCGCCCCCACCTCCACGGCACCCATGGAGAAGCGGCTCAGGCATCAGCACCCATTTCTGGAAGATCTTGTGGGGTGGGCAGGGAGCCCACAAGGGTGCCGACTGGGCTGCTTCACCCTGCCTCATGGGTGGGCTGGTCCTGGTCTGACCCATGTGACTCTCCCCAAGCTAGACTGCTTCCCTAGCCACACACCTCCCCAGGTGACAGCCCTCACCGGCCTTGCTTAAACAACACCCTCCTTGAATAATTTTGCCTGGCTGGAATGTTGCCATCGGATTCTGATCATGCCTTTCGCTTGACTCGACGGAGGATAAGAGGAGGGTGTGTGATTGTGTGAGAAAGGCAAAATGTACATACTTTCTGCTCCACCCACATTTGGTTGCGGCCCTCGGGTTGCACAAGGCTCCTCATCCCTGTCTTCAGGCAAGCACAGGTCACAGAAACTACTTACTATTCACAACGTGAGGCTGGTGCATAGATAGTGATCCACTGCTCCCCAGATCTGAAAATTCCTCCTGTTCTGGGCTGGCTAGGAAGGGCTTCCTTTATAGATCAACAGGCAACCTTTTGAAAACGCTCAATTCAGACATTCCTTTTTTCACGTCATTTTTTGAGGTATTAGCCGGTATTGCTGCTGGAGCTGTCTTGAAAACTCATGTGAGGTGTGTGGTGGTTGTTTTTTTCCCCCTCTCCCTTAGGTACGTGTTTGAGCCAAGACGGCCGGGTAGAAAGCCATGGTAGATACCATCTTGGCACCGTGGACAATTGCCTTGGTCATCTTTGCCACGGTGTTCGTGATGAGCTTTCTGATGTTCCTCCCTCCGGCTGTTGTGCTGATCTGCAGGAAGAAGACCTTGTCGCAGATCTCTTTGGAGGGAGCTGTTTAGCCGGCCTCGTTGAAGATGACTGCATGAGCACGGGGACTTGACAATGCTTGAGAAGCTCCATCGTAAATGTGGAGCAGGCTTTGCCTCCTCTGATATATGCAAAACGACGGATGCCGATATTCAGGACCCTGGATATAAAACATCTGAGACTTTCAATGCCCAATTAACTATCCTCTCTGCTTTGTTCCATTTTCTCTTTGGGAACATCAGTGGATGAAAAGATACCGAGGGAAAGAAAAGGCATATGGTCCCTGTTAACTCTGCACATATAACACCTTTATTGCTCATGGCACTTTGCTTGCAAACAGTATTGAAAAAGAGAATTGTTACATTTAACTTATTAATGGCGGTGAGGCACTATACTGAAATCAGATATTCATAGTTCTTGTATTCATGACGTAAAAATGTGCATTTGGAACATGAGTCAATGTTTGACAGTTTAATGAAGCCAATGGCCAATCTTATTTTCTTAATTATTTATTCAATATTTGCCAGTTTCTAGTTTTGTCATGTTTTCTAACTTTGAATGTCAGTCTTCTGTGATACCCTTACAAAATGCGGCATGGATTTCCACTTCCTGGAAAATGAAACCAGGTGTGATCCCGCAGTTAATCTCCATTCTTTTTTTCTTTTTTTAAAATGTATTTTTATTAAAGATTTTCTTGGTTAATGTGCAATGTCTCTCTCTCTCTTTTTCCCCCCAAGCAACATTTTTTTTACAGCTCCATTCTGACACCACATAGGATTCAAAGAGACACAGGACATCGTGTTGGGAGAGGCAGAAATTCATTTCCCAACTTGCGACTTCTAGCCCTCTTTCACATCGCCACCTACTGGTCCTTGCGCTTATGCAGCTAACATCACGCTGTTAACTTCAATTTGGAAAACAGGTGAATGGAAAGCACCGGCTTTGCAGATTGGGTTAGCTGGCTTTAGCTTATATCTTGAGAATGTACATTGATATTGATTTTGCAGGGGTTGCTTTCACAAGAAGGCTCTAGTCAGCTGCCTGTCACCTCTTGCTACTGCAGAGTGTTAGCTCACATTTGACAGGAAATTACTGTACATATAAAAATGGAGAGAGAAAATGTGTATTGAGGGAAATTGAATTTAAAAAATGTGCCTGGGGAAAATGCATTCTGAAACGCTGACTAATTTTTGTGAGGACTTTTTTTAAAATGCAAACTATGAAAGATTGTGAACAGAACTTAAATAGGTAAACTGAGAAATGAAAAGCGACAGGGCACCAAACAACTGAGTGGCAGGTTCTGTGGCTGTATTGGCTCAGCCGCCACTATTTCAGTGCTGAGAAAGAAACATAACGGCACAATTGATTTTATCAGCCTCTGCTTGATGTAAGTTAACGGAAGCGTAAAGCACACAGCCGGTCTTTCACCCGACGTGTGGTCTGGCAAACACAGTGTATTTAACTAGGGATACGCTCCAGAAAGGAAAGACTGGTGATGCAAACAAATAGGGTATAGAATTGGTTTTTTAACAAAAGGTTTGGCCACATTGCTGCTGGCGCAATGTGTCGGTTTGACAGTCGAACATCCCACCCAAAATGCCTTCATTTACTCTGGGAGCTGCAAGGCTGGGAAGGGCAGATCTCAGCTGCAAAACTTGATTGACAGTTGCAACACCTTATCCAGTGCTCGTATCCTGCCTTACTCGGCAGGTTTGTGTTCCCCCGCTTCACATGGGCATCTGGTCAAGCCCCGTGAGAATCTGATGCTGGACTAAATGGGCCTCTGGTTTCATCCAGCAGGTCTCTCCTTATGTTCATTTTGACATAGCATGAGTTCCATGCCGCAATGGCATGGGGTGACTGGTGGGAAAAGGAGAGGTCCTCCTCAACAGAGAAGAAAATTGAAAGGGAAATGAAGCAGCCTGCATGAATCTAAGGAAGATTAGTGAACAGAAACAGGGCTGGTGGATAACTTTTGTATTTGGAGAAGGCAAAACAGGGGCAAATAAGGATTGATTTTTGGAAAGAGAAATCCTTTGGAAGGGTACAGATAGAAAATGCGGGTTGAAAATATAGATTTCTAATGGATGTGATTGTTACAGTGCAGTAACAAATATTAGGGGGAATGGGGTGGTCTGGGTTTGGGGCCTCAAGCCCCACCTATCCTTTGTATTTACCTTTGGACAAGTCACTGGTCTCTCAGAGACATTTGGTTTCCAATTGTGCTCAACCAAGTGCATCTGCAAAGCTTAAAAGTAGGGCATGAGATTAACAGATTCCTTGTTTGTCCCCATCAACCAGCATTCAAAGATATACTGCCTTTGACCATAGGTGTTCTATTTAGCTCTCATAGCTGAAAGCAGGGACTTCTATGAATGGAGTATGAGCAGAGCAGGTAGAAGGAGGGGGGGGACAAAAAAAATATACAGTATGTAGAGGAGTTTGTTAAGAGGACTTTTAGTTTTCTTCCCCCTTTATGAAAGGCACAAGCTCCCTCTGCAGTTTGCAAAGGAAAGTGAATACACTTTCTTAGAACAAGGTGATAATTTCTTAAACCAGGCAGTGATATTAGCAAGATTCTGCCTAAACGTTTGCAGTGTTTATCGGTTTTTGGAGTTGCTGAACTTTGGCAGAATCAAGAGTTCTGGAAAGCGGCTACAGTGGTACCTCTATTTACGAATAACTCTACTTGCGAATGTTTCTACTTACGAACGGAGCTCCATCCGCCATCTTGGATGCAGTTTAGATAGGATTTTTCCTACTTACGAATTTTTAGATAGGGTTGCTTCAACTTACGATTTTTTTCTCCCAATGCATTCCTATGGGATTTGACTTACAATTCTTTTTGACTTATGAATGTGTGTTCGGAACGCATTAAATTCGTAAGTAGAGGTACCACTGTTTTTGATATTTCCTCTCGAGTTCTTTCTCTTACCACCACCACCCCTTGATCCCCTTGCCTTCAGCACATTGCATAAAACACACAAGAGGCATAAGTACAAACACTTCTGCAAATTCAACATTTGTTTTGCTTTCCCCTGAGGACAATCCTCGTGGGTATAGGGAAGATCAGCAAAGAGATATGCAGAAATGAAAGAAAAACGAGTCTTAAATGTGTTGGCCTGCATGCAAGCACTAGCCTTCTAGAATGAATCTTGAGGCCCGTGTCCACACTGCAGGTTTGCAACGCAATACAAGGCATATCTGCTAAGAAGCAAACCCCGCTGAAAACAATGGTGTATACTGGGAGCAGGGTCGTAGTCCCATGAATGTTTACTCAAAAGTCCCGCCGTGTTAGGGGAGGTTGCTCCCAGGTATGTGGGCTGAGGATAGCAGTCTTAAGACTGTCTTAGGGAACCAGGAAATTGGCTTGTGGATGGGAAGAAAGGACTAGGGATCTGCAATGGAGTATTCCCAGTACTGAGCTAAGTGAACCAAACACCTGACTTTAATATATAAGGGCGGCTTCCTAGGTTTAACTAAATTACAGTGGTACCTCAGGTTGAGAACTTAATTCGTTCTAGAGGTCCGTTCTTAACCTGAAACTGCTCTTAACCTGAGGTACCACTTTAGCTAATGGGGCCTCCCGCTGCCGCCGCGCGATTTCTGTTCTCATCCTGAAGCAAAGTTCTTAACCCGAGGTACTATTTCTGGGTTAGCAGATTCTGCAACCTGAAGCGTCTGTAACCCGAGGTACCACTGTACAGTTCTTCATGGAGACATGCAACGATGGCTAAAGGAGCACAGAACCAAGGTGTGGAGAGTTGGTTGGCCCTGCAGGTACAAAACTGCTTTTGTTTATATAATTGGCATGGCTGCTCCCTCAACTCCCACCTCCAAGAAGCCTTGCTGAGGGTGCCGACAGTTTTGCTTAAGAGATTGCTTGCTCCTTTGTGGTCTGAAGTAGATTTCCCCCAGGAGAAGAGGTCACAATGAAACCAATTTCAAGCTGTAGCCTAAAGGTGGGCTTTCCTCTTTCTCTGTTGACAAGAGGGTTGCCCTGTAGGGCCTGAATAATAAGCTTTCCAAAATCTTGTTGCCAGATCTGAAAACTAAAGCTTTTCCTTCTTCATCTAGGAATAGCGATTTCTGCCAGTTAAGGTGTGTGGAAAATAGTGAGGCGCATGGTGATAAATTTACCTCAGCTGGAAAACATCTATCTTTTCTTTAAAAGCAATGTTCTACTTAAGGCTCATTCTTCTATTGCTGACAGACTAAAGAATCCCGCTTTTGCTAAACCTGCTGCCTTGTTGTCATATTAAGCTGCTGGCATTTCTTAACATTGCCAATAATGAAGAGGAAACAATCCACCATTGAACTGGGTTGTTCTGCAGAACGTGATGCATCTAATATGGGTTACAATGCCATCTAGTGGGTGTCTCAGCCGCCGACTTCACACTGGGGTTGCAGTTTCTCCTCAGAACTTCTCAAAACACTTTGAAAAAGTCAGGATTAAGTCCGTCTGCCTGTTTCGCATCCAAACTATGACGATCCAGTGCCTGTTATTGCGCTCAAATGTTCTTCAAGCCTACGGCGGCAAGGGGCAGAATGCTTTAATGCCTTTCGCTTTGACATACAAATTGTTGCGACTATCGCTTGGGAAAGTGTATATATGGGGTGGGGGGAGAACAACTCAAATCGGATGCAAAGAGAGAGGCCTGTACAAAGGCACTGATAGGATATCAAGTTTTTCCAGTGTTGAAGAAACAGCATTTCTAGCAAACTGTGCACATGAGGATGCTGAGATCAGGTTAAGTGCCAGCCATTCATTATTATTAAATTACAGTTATAATTAATTTTATATAGCACCATCAGTGTACATGATGCTTTTACACAGTAAAATACAGAGATTAAGATCCTGAACTGCTGATGCGTGAGAAGTGCCAGATCCCATTCCAGAGAGGGCTGCTGTTCCATCAAGAATCCAGACAGAAGGCTCTTCTGGTACAATTGGGTAACACTGAGATGCAGGGGGGAAACTGAACTTTCTGAACCCCCTTCTTTCAATGGCACCATGAAAGGCAAAAGCTATGGGCATCCAGCCTGGATGATTGGTTCGTATCAATGCTAAATTCAGGCCTTCCACTTGCCCACCCACCTCACTCGTTACGTAGCTTTCTAAAACACAAAGCGCTCTTGCTTATCTGTTGCACTTCCTCCACTGAGCTCCCACACCATCTTCCATTCAGTGCTAGACATTTTCCTGCCTGAAGAGGATCCCGAATCTATTCCCCTATGGGCCACACTGCCTGGCCAATGACTTTTGCCTTCATTTACACCTCTCCACACAGTGAAGGATGACACTTCCCCATCGCACCAAGGGGCCGGCACGGTTTCCCTTCCTTCTCGAGAAAGAACAAGGTTGGGCGGCAACTCATGATTTCCTTCTATCGGCCCACGACAGAAAGTGTTCTCTCATACTGCATTACGGTGTGGCACGCTGGTTTGACAGCCATGGACAGAGAGGCCCTACGGAGGGTGGTGAAGACATGAAGACAGCACAGGATATCGTGGGCTGTCCCCTAGGTCTGCTAGACCAAGCGAGGAACATTCTCAGGGATGACTCACATCCTGGCCAGCACCTTTTTAATCTCCTGCCCTCGGGCAGGAGATATAGAAACATGATAAGCCGCACCAACAGGTTAAATAATAGTTTCTACCCATGGGCCATGAGGCTGCTGAATGGAAGACAGCAACATTGCAGCTGACGTTAGGGGTTGGTGGTAGTACGACAGCACCCAGAGTGACAAGGACTAAGAGATTGTGGGGGGGAGGGGGGCTTGTTTAATCTCACTGTAAACAAGTGGTACAGTGACAAAGTATTTCTATTTCTATTTTTGGTCTAGGGTACGGTCCACTCTCTTGCTGCTAAAGGCTTGCTTTCATCCTCATAACATCCTTCTAGCAGTTGGAGGGTTTTTGAAAAAGGCTTGCTGGCCTAGTATTCCTTATCTTGCTCAGCTATCTCCCATCTGGACCTCCTTCCCGCTTGGCTCATGCATCCCATCTTAGCCGAATGTTCCTCCCCTGACCTGCTAAAGCATTCCCTGAAATCACAGCAGCTCAGCCAATGGGGTGAGGCGTGGGGCTTGTAAGCAATAGTCTAACATTTTGTATATAAAACAGCCCTGCCTAGAATGGGCTGCGGCAACTTTACCAATATGTAAGCTCATAGATAAACAGCATTGGCCATGTACCCATCTAAAATGTTTTGCCACGGTGCTGTTATAAAAGAGAAAAGAGTTTCCTTTTTAAAAAAGAAGAAGAAGAAAGAGAATAGCAGGCAGGTGAAAGAAAAGCTGACAGAACCCTTTGGGGTAATATGTGTTGAATGTAGGCCCCAAAATCCTCTTCCATACCAAGAGTCCAGGGAATATTTGCAGTACCAAATATTTGCAGAAAGGAAATTAGACCCCATAATTTCTAATTGTCCAGTTGTAGTAAGGTAGCTTATGGAAATCAGAGGGAATCTTTTCTTCCCATTTGAACAGAAGAACGGAGAGAAGTCGGGGTGAAGGCTGGTATTCCATCGTTTTGATTGTGGGTCCAAGGCCTATGTTGCGCCTTTTCTAAGTGGAACGAAACAAAAATAGCAGCAATAGGAAACATCTTTTGTATGTGCGTGTGGTGAGATGTCGAGAGTACAAACAGCGTCGATTTCCATGAAAACAACTTTTCTCTATTTTCCAGGATGGTCAGTGGAAGCACCTTTCATAACAGAGTCCTCTCCCCTTAAGCTCAGGGGATGGGACCGTGATTGTTAAAAGGCCAGTTTCTTAGGTACTTCCCAAGAGAATTCGCTTCTCCCAAAGTGGCCGTAACAGGCGGTCCTCTGATAGATGGGCTTCTTCAAATCCAGATCCCTGGTTTATTCAAAGAGAGAAAGAAGAAGTCATTAAGTACAGCTGGATAATGAGCACGCTAATTTTCCCCGCATGGAACGGAGGCTGCCCAAAATACCACAGACACATAATAGCAGCTGCAAAGAACAGCTGTTTTAAAAGCCCAGGATGCCTACTCAGTGAGCTACTGGCCACATATTTGTTGGGCAGAGCAGCTGCCATGGATATGGTGTGAATGTGTGTGTGCCTGTTCACACACACACACACAGAGAGAGAGAGAGAGAGAGATCCCCCTTTCTCTCTGGTTACATTAGCATCTGTTTATTTTGTGTGATGTATCCTAGAAACACCTACCATCATTCACTTCATGGCCCATTCTGGCTTTGTTGAAGGAACCGGGCCTCTGTAAAGAGGAGCCGTGGCTGACAGACGCGGGCCAGCAGCAAATCACACAAAGTAAGTGGTGTTAAGTCTAGAAAAACCAGGATCCGCACAGGAGTGTCCAGGCCTAATGAGCACAGCAACTCATCTCTGGTAAGCCTCGCCCCTGTGAAGCAGCTGCTGAGACTGAAGGTCCCTGCCTTCCCACACCTGCCTAAATTCTTTTCCCAAGCAATCTGAGACTGCGCTGGCATGCCTGCCTTTGCTCCTCCCTCTTCACACCCCTCCTGGTACTGGGAGAGAGCTTGTCACAGCAGGAGGGGGAGACATCCATGCCTCTTTGCCAGCTGGACTCAGCGCAGCCCCTTGGCCTCTCTTCCTGCTTCTGCTTTTGGACTTCTCTCTGCCACAGACTCTCCCAGCTCACTAAGCCCTGATACCTCTTCAGCTTCTGACACCTCCTCCTCCCAGTCTTCTCCCTCTGACCACCCATCACCAATCCCTGGACTCTAAAGCCTTCTTCCCTTGAGGGCTCCACAGATTGTGTCTCCCATCACTCTGCTACATCCAGCCGGTCTATGGCAGTAGCTGAGTGGTAGACAACATACCTCATGTTCAATCCCCTGCATCTCCATGTAGGGATGAGAAGGACTCCTGCCCAAAACACCTGAAAGCCCTGCCAGTCTGTGATGACAATACTGTACTGGGATTCTCTAACATCTGAAACCAGGTCTCCTTTTCCCTAGCTGGAAGAACTGAACAGCCCACAGCAGACCTTTCAGAGAAGGAAGAACCTAGAGCAGTGCTTCCCAAACTTGGGTCTCCAGCTGTTTTTGGACTGCAACTCCCATCATCCCTAGCTAGTAGCAGGACGAGTGGTCAGGGGGTGATGGGAATTATAGTCCCAAAGCAGCTGGAGACCCAAGCTTGGAAAACACAGAGCTAGAGCCTTCCCAGGCAGCAAACCTAAGGCCCCTTTTGCATAATACATTTAAAGCAGGTATCATACCACTTTAAACAGTCGCGGCTTCCCCAAGGAATCTTGGGAACTGTAGTTTGTTAAGGGTTCTCTGAGTTGTAAGGAGACCCCTGTTCTCCTCCCAGAACTACAGTTCGTCCTGTGAACTGCCCTGAGATCTTGTGATGATGGCCATATACAAATAAAATAAAAAATTCTCAGTGTGGTTTGACAGTCCAGGGAACTCTGGGAATTGCAGCGCTGGAAGTAACAACTCTCAGCATCCTTAGTGAACTACAGTTACCAAGGTGCTTTGCAGAAGCCATGACTGCTTAAAATGTTATGATACTGCCTTGGACTGCATAACTCATGTGTTGTCTTGCTGCTGTTCTTTGGGTGTGCAACTCTGAGCCCATTAAGAGCAGGAGCTGAACTCTCATAAATAAGGAGAACTAGATCTCCACTGTAATGTTGCACCATCCTGGAACAGGATTTAGTTGGAAGCAACCAGAGAGGAGAAAGCTGATACACTTGAGAAAGTGCATTTGCTATTTTGCCTTCTCAGTGTTTGAAATTCAGTAGTCTAATACAGTGGTACCTCGACTTATGAACGACTCGACAACCGAATTTTTCGACTTACAAATGGGGCAAATGGCCGCACGCTTACGAATTTCTCAACATCCGAATGGAAACCGTGGCGGTTGTAGATAAGAGGTTTTTTTCGACTTATGAATTTTTAGATGGGGTTGCTTCGACTTGCGAATTTTCCCGTTTCCAATGCATTCCTATGGGAAATCACGTTTCCAAAGGCGCTTTTCGACTTACGAATTTTTTACCTATGAAGGTGCCTTCGGAACGGATTAAATTCGTAAGTCGAGGCACCATTGTACTTCTGGTTGCTTTGTATCTTCAGTATGGCGGGGGCGCTGCAGTAATTTTTTTCCCTTTGACAGAGAAAGCCCCTTGTAAAAGTGCTTACTTCACAATAGCGCCTGGCCGGAGGTCAAAATTCTGGTGTACGATGTTTAGCAGCTCCTGTTCGGGCTTTGTGGAGGTACCATACGTGAACAGCGAGATGGAGAGTGGCTCAGCCACGCCAATGGCATAGGCAACCTATGGATGAGAAGAAACAACAATTAGATCTCTCTGTGTGTATGTGGCAATTGATAACTGAAGCAATGGGCGAAGACTTGCTTGGAGAAATCCATTCTTGCGAAGGCACAGTGACATGTGGTGGTGACAGGCTTATGCATATAAAACATAAAACTGCATCAGTTGTGTGCTGAACTTCCTTATGGAATTGTTTCAAAGACTGCTAAGATAACTGTTACATTCTCTATGCTTAAAAGAATATAGGTAAGAAAAGGAATTCAGGTAAGTAGAGGGCCAGAGGGGCTACCGACCTGCCTGTGTATACAGCCGCTTCTTATATACTGAAGCTATCAGATACAATGGCCTCAATGATATCCTTAATATAGCAGTTCCCCACAGGAAGCCATGTCTCTCAAGCAGGAAGTAGGTGTTGCAGGGCTATAACTACCCCCAGAAAAAAAGCAGCCCCACACTTTGCTTCCGCTCTCTGCCTGGTAACGTTTAGCCGTGATACAGTGCAGTTTGTACTTCAGACCCTGCAGCAGGAGGAATGGGAGAGGAGGAGGAGGAGGAGGAGGAGGAGGAGGAGGAGGAGGAGGAGGAGGAGGAGGAGGAGGAGGAGGAGGAGGAGGAGGAGGAAACATGGGCTTGATGGCTTCAGCAGCAGGCGGCCACAAATCTGCCACGCCGCTTCATTTCTGTTGACGGCTGCTAGGTGAGCAAAGGGCGGAAGAGGACAAAACCAGGACTTACCTGGACCAGGACACGGCGGCAAAGCCCGGCTTTCACCAAGGATTTGGCAACCCACCGGGCTGCATATGCTGCTGACCGATCCACTTTTGTGTAGTCTTTGCCCGAAAAAGCCCCACCCCCATGGGCTCCCCATCCGCCGTAAGTATCCACAATGATCTTCCGTCCAGTAACTCCAGCGTCCCCCTGCAATATTGCAATGGCAAGCGTCACTTCTAAATCTTAATGAGATGGTAAGGTGGCAAATGCTACAAAATGGATAACAACAACAACCTATCAAGAGGCCTCAGAAGAAGATGCCCCAGAAAACTGCCACATATTTCCTCTCTTTAGCCCTGTGTTTCTCAAACTCAGGTCCCCAGCTGTTGTTGGACAACAATTCCCATCATCCCTGACCACTGGTCCTGCTAGCTAGGGATGATGGGAGCTGTAGTTCAACAACAGCAGGGGAATCCAAGTTTAAGAAGCACTTCATCTTAGGACTTAAGATCCTGCCTTTATGGTGAACTATGTGTAGCCCTAAGTAAATATACGTGAAAATAAATGATATAAAATCATTGCAAGTTTACACTGTATAAAGGTAAAGGTAAAGGGACCCCTGACCATTAGGTCCAGTCGTGACCGACTCTGGGGTTGTGTGCTCATCTCGTATTATTGGCCGAGGGAGCCGGCGTATAGCTTCCAGGTCATGTGGCCAGCATGACAGAGCCACTTCTGGTGAACCAAAGCAGCACACGGAAACGCTGTTTACCTTCCGGCTTGGAGTGGTACCTATTTATCTACTTGCACTTTGATGTGCTTTCAAACTGCTAGGTTGGCAGGAGCTGGGACCAAGCAACGGGAGCTCACCCCGTCATAGGGATTCGAACCGCCGACCTTCTGATCAGCAAGCCCTAGGCTCAGTGGTTTAACCCACAGCGCCACCTGGGTCCCCTTACACTGTATAAAAGGTAAAGGGGCCCCTGACCATCAGGTCCAGTCGTGTCCATCAGGTCCAGATGTGTCCTGTATATGTATCCTTAAAAGCACCCTCAGAATTCTCTGCAACGCACAAGGGTCCCATGGCAAACATGCAAGGTTTTCTCAGCGGCTAAGACAATGGGAAACGGTACCCTGAAATTAGAAAGCTTGAAAACCACTGTGACTGAGGGAAATTTTTGTTTCTTTTCTTTTGGGTATGCCTGCAGGTTTGATTTGGGGGTGAAGTACCAGTCATAACATAAATATGTGTTTCAAGAGAGCCTAAGAGGAGCAATAATAGATTTCCTCACGTCCACCCTGACAACACTTTATGAGGGAATACATACTTACCTGTGGTCCTCCAATAACAAACCGGCCACTGGGCTGAAGATGGTAGACTGTATTGTCATCTAAGTATCTGGGTGGAACCACAGCTTTGATGACGTGCTCCTGGAGGGCCTTGCGCATGGCATCCAGAGAGATGGTCTCGTCGTGCTGCACTGAGATGACAATGGTGTGGACACGCACTGGGACGACGACACCATCTTTCTGGACGTACTGAACTGTGATCTGGGAGTGAAGGAAGCAATTGTGAACTGTAGGGTGGTGGCGGGAGAAAAAGCACACCCCAAAACTCGCAAACCAACCCCAAAACGACAACTGCGCCCCCATTTGGGGCTCGGCCCGACTTTGAATGGCTTCCCTACCAAAAGAAATGGACAACTCTGCTTGCAGCAAGGGGTCTCTGCCCATTGGGGAGCAACATCCTCTTCCCACGGCAGCCCCCCCCCCAAGGCCCAGCCCATACCATTCAAGAGGGTCCCCAAGTCCTCCAGAGAGGCTTTTAGAGAAGTCTGCTGGGTAAAGGAGGGAACTTCATTCCATTTACAGATCTTGTGTTTGTCCAACCCATGGTTCTCACAGAACAGCAAGAATCACTTCCAAAAACGTAACATGCATAGGCCTCCCGACGCCAAAGAATGGTCAAATGGACAGGCCCTAGTTATGAGCAGAAGAGAAATAATCTGGGCTAAACCCACGAAAGTACCTGGGTTTTGGAGTCCGGCCTAAGCCAAGGGAGGACCCCGTTGCGCCTCAGCTCGGCCATTTTGGCATTCAGTTTGTGAGCAAGCATGATGGTCAGGGGCATACATTCTTCTGTCTCGTCGGTGGCATAGCCAAACATCAGGCCCTGCAGTGGGAAAGGGGCCATTGTTTTCCATCAGCAAAAAGAAGACGACAACAGCAACAAGGACTACTTTTCATGTATTAGCATCTTTAGAATTCGCTTCACAAGATTCTTTCTCCTTTTTCATTCTAGAATCAGCTTCCTCTTTCCTCCTTGATACAGTTCCTCCCTTTAGTGTTTCGTTTTTATAAATGCTATTTTGTATTCCCTCGAGTGCTAGGGAGCCCTGAGGAAGTGTTTTACATGTTCTCTTTCCTTGTGAGGAGAGAGAGAGTGAATACTGGAGACTTACAGTGGTCCTAATCACAAACTACTAATTTTTACGTACATACAGGCTGAAAAGATAGGACACACACACACAGCATTCCCAAGCAACATTCCCGAGAAGCTCCTTCGGCCAACAAGAAACCTCCTTTTCAGAAAACACCGTCCACTCCAGGGATATGATGCTTCAACCAAACACTCAAAAGCATGTGCTTAATGAGTGCACAATCTTAGGGCTGAACCAGACATTGCTCACCGCAGAGGATCAGAGCCAGAGTTGCTACAAAGCAGCATGGAAAGGTGCTGTTTGCATGGGAAATTAGTGTGTGGTTTGGGAGCTGCAAACCTTCCCAGCCCCTTGCTTTCCCCATTCAACTGACTCCCCTCAGCTGCTTTTCCCACTAGTTGAGCTTCCAGTTGTATGCTTGCTGTGTTGCAAGGAAAAGCAACTGGGGGGAGGAAGGCTTGCAGGCCAAAAGCAGTGGGTGGGGAGAGGGTTAAGCAACCCCCCTCCTTTCTAGTTTCCCCACCACAGATCACGTCTTTTCCTCCCTTGCCCCATGTTTTGCAGGTGTTCAGCAACAACCCAGGTTCCCAGCACCAGATTTGCAACCAAGCGTCCAGTTCAGCCATCAGATGCAAATGCAGTGAAGAGGACAGATTGCTTCTTCACTCTGGTCTTGCTCTGGATTTCTCACATCTATCCAAACCACTGCTGCCAAAATCATTTGTTTTCTTATTGTTCAAACCGTGCAACACCCCTCTCCTCAGATCCTTTGCACTGGCTTAGCATCCCATACTTTTTAAAGCTCTAAGACCTTGTTCCATCCTGTCCTTTTGCTCGAATCCCCCTTACATTCGTGCTTGGGTGAGGCCACTTGTGACATGTATATTGATGATGATCATATGCCATGAAATATCAAAATGCCACGGTCGGGAACAAATTACAGAGGAGAGCCACTCTCAGGAGGCTACCCCCCAACCCACACCTAGCCAGTTTTACTTTCACAATATTCCTGTGAAGTCAGGTTTGGCTGAGAGATAGTGGCTGGCACAAGGTCACCCTGTGAGGTGTTTGTTTTTATTGTTGTTATTTACTGAAATTTATGTACCGCCCTTCGTCTGAAGATCACAGGGCAGTTTACAGTATAAAAACACAAAATAGGTGACAAATTAGTACAGTGGTAGCTCAGTTTTCAAACGAAATCCGGTTCCAAAATGTTTGAAAACTGGGGCGTAGCTTCTCCTTGGTTGCAAGAGCTTCTTGCACTCAGCAGAAGCCACGTTGCACGTTTGGGTTCCGAAAAATATTCGAAAACAGAAGCATTTACTTCCGGGTTTTCGGCATTCAAGAACCGAAACATACAACAACGGAGGCGATCGGGAACCAAGGTTCCACTGTAATTAGAAATTATTAGTTATAATTAGTAATTAACCAGTATTAGCCAAGGTTTGTTGCTCGGGGTGTGGCTAAGTGAGGACCTGACCTCCATCTTCCCAGCTCTAGCTCAATACTTTCATCACCAGTTCTGTGCTCCTAATTCTTGCATCAGAGTTGAGAGGTGGTAGCATTAAGTGGCCTTGGGTCCTGTACATGCTGATGCCTGCAATAATTGCTTTCATAATCCTGGTGACTGAATCCTGAAATGCAAGGTGCAAATCAACCCCCAGGTGCTTACTGGCACTTTTCACCAAGATGAATACTTCTGGTGAATATAAAGATGGAATATTTTTTTAATGTTCTCGCAATGATTACCTGGTCCCCAGCACCAACTTCTTCCTCCGACCTGTGCAGATGCACACCCTGGGCAATATCGGGCGACTGTTGCTCCAATGCAACAAGAACGTTACAAGTCTTGTAGTCAAAGCCTGCGGAGGAGAATTGGAAGCCGTGAATTGCTTTTCTTTTCCGTCCTTCGAAGCCATGTGCCACAAGACCGCTAGGAACGTTTTTACTAGATTGCAAACATATTTCCCCAGCAGGGCTGACAGGTTCTAGTTCTAAGGAGGGTGTGACCTTCCAGGAAGGGAAGAATTCTCAAAAGGAGCAGTGATTAAAATGGTGGTATTTCATTCCATATTTTTTTTAAAAAAAATTATTGGTTTTACAAATAAAAGTACAAATAAACAAAGAATAAGAGAAAATATCTCCAAATCTCAGGACTTCCCCCCATCCCCTTCATGGGGTCTCGTTTTAAATATCTACTACTGCATTTTCATCCATAATCCAATTTTTATATCGAACCATATTATCCATGGTAATTTTTACACTACAAGTGGAATCAAAACCCTGCTTTTGTCTCCATCTGCTTACAGTGGTCTCCTAAGTAACTTATACATTTCCCCCATTCTTTTGTAAAGTTTTTATCCTCTTGGTTTCTGAATTTTCCAGTCAGTTTTGCCATCTCGGCATAGTCCATCAGCTAGGTTTGCCAAACGCAGAGAGGTTGTTTAATAGGTTCGCTAATTGGGGGATGTCCCATGCCTTGAGATCTCTAAGACTGAGCTGGATCAAAAACATCAGAGTCATTTTGTGTAGTACTGCAGACGGCATATACTGGGGACTAGGATCTGAGGAGAGAGGTGAGGGAAGACAGCAGAGAGAGTTCTGGTCCTCTCACTGGCACAGCCAATTTGCTGTAAAAGATTTAGGCCCCCAAGGTCCACTTTACTTCTGGGTCGGGCAGAAATGCCCCTATCACATCTCATTTAGCTCTTGCAGAGTACATTGAGGCCAAATTTCTGCTACAAATTTCATGGGACCTCCACGATCGATCTCCTGACTTTAAACAAAAAGCAAAACAACCATACCCCGAAATTCAGCCTCGGGGAACCGCCAACTCATTAAGAGCAATAGAAGTTGCAGCGGTAGCGCATAACACCGACCAATGTAGGATGCTGTCTTATACCAAGTCACACCATTGGTCCTGTCTAGATCAGTACTGTCTGCACTGATTGGCAGCAACATCGCAGGGTGGCTTCTTCTCCCCATCCTATCTGCTCAAAACTAAACATCAGCCTTCTTTGGGCATCAGTTTTTTAAAACAACAACAACAACTTGGGAATCAATCACAAATCCCCTGGATAAGAGATAATTTGATTCTTAAGGAGCAAGTTCTACTACATGAGAGCATCCATGCAGATTGCAGAAACCTCCTCGTATATTAAAACGTTGGATATTTTTATCATTAAAGTGACCTGCAGTGCTGTTAAAAACTCTGAAGCTTGCTTTCCCTTCATTAGTGGGACCAAAGAGGGCAGCATTTCAAAAATGATACCAACGGGTGCAGCAAGGATATTTTACGAAGTACAAAAGGGTAGCCCCCTCCCCAATTTGTTCTGAAACTCCAGCCGGGGAACAAACGGTCAAGTCTCCCTTTTCCTTACTGGAAAAAGAGCTGCTTTCTCATCAACCGTCCCTTTCCAAGGTATAATTTTTCCTCTTAGAATAAATCTTCTTTTATTAAGCACAGGGCTACTAAGGTTTAATGTGTGTCCATGCGTTCTTTTCCAGGAATGAGAATCTGACCGTCTTCATTCCTGGCATGTAGAACGGCAGCAGAGCCGTCCATGAGTAAGCAACCCACCATGCCAGATGAGCTGACAGGTCTGGGTTCTTCAGTCAAGAAAAGATCTGGCTGCAACACGTCCCCTTTGGACACTTGAAACTAAGCTGTGTCCCCAGACACACTACTGCACCCCTTGGTGGGGCAGAGAGATGCACCAGCCAGGTGCTTGGGGAATGGAGCCTTTCCAAGGCAGCTGATTGGCTGCATCTGCGGGGAATGCTCACAAGTAGATCTTCTGCCTGTAAGGGATACTGCTGCCAATTTGTACATTGCAGCCAACATCCCAGGAAAGCAAGCTCTTCATTAATCACAGAATTGAAGAGTTATAAGGGACCATGAGGGTCATTTAGTCCAACCCCTGCAATGCAGGGAATCTTTTGTCCAATGTAGGATTCAAACCCACGACCCTGAGATTAAGAGTCTCATCCTCTACCAACTGAGCTATCCCAGCCAGTGTGGTTCAGTGGTTAGTTGTTGGACTGATATCTGGGAGACCGGGGTTCACATTCCCACTTGACTCCAAATCTTGCTGGGTGACCTTGGGCCAGTCACTGCCTCTCGGCCTAATCTACTCCACAAGGTTGCTGTGGGGATTAAAGGAGGAGAGGGAGAACCTTGTATGCCACCTTGAGCTCCTTGGAGAAAAAGGTGGGAAATAACTGCAATAAATAAATGAATGCCTTACTCGTGAGTATTTCATCCTTCCCACTTCAATTTCAGCGGGGGTCTGATTTACTTCCTTAAGAAGCTACTCTCTTGCCCGTGACCAAAACCTGAAGCAAAGCACCAAACTGACTCTACCATATAAAACAGAGGTGCTTGTGGTTTAAATGAATTACTATAATAATGTCTGGGTGTGAACCCTACCAAGTAATGACTAGTTCAAACATACCCCCATGCTCAAAACAAACCAACATAGAGGTCTACATTTTTTGGCTTAAGGAAGTCTACTTTCCTGTAGGTGTCTGTGTATTCTGGACTTTGCTGCTCTATTGGTGTCCCGTTCATTTCAGATTTACATTGTTTCGTCTTTGCTTTGTTTGCATGCATTAATTGACTGCAATGCATTCTGATACACTGGGAACGAGCCATGGGCAAAATGACATGCAATGTTAAATGTGTGGTTGGCACCAAAAATGCCAACTGTGCATTTATTTCAACCCCCCCCCCAAAAAAAAATAATTAACTTTTAAGTGTCCACACTTCACATATGGAACTCACTCCCAAGTGAACTATGGCAATCCTCCACATCCGCTATATTTAGGCAACAGGTAAAAATTGAGAATAATATTACCAGCTGCCACCAGCTAGCCGACCTCCTGATGAATTGCACCGCATGAGTTGATGTAAAAATATAACCTTGGCCTCAGTAAAAAAAGTCTTAAAGCCTGTTTAAGGCCTGGCAACTTTGTGGGCTCAAGAAGTCAAGTATGTCATGAATAGCAGGAATGCTACAAAGTGGCCCAGTGCAAAGGACATCCACGACGCCAACCCCGAGATAACCTTTAACCTCCCAGTAAATAGCTTTTCCTGTTCCTTATTAAAGGAGCTGGGAACTTGTCTCCTGGTGGCAGCTAAGCAATCCACAGCACCAATTGCATCAGGCTTCTTCCTTGTCCAGGGTAAGCAGGCAAGCAGAGAAGGACTAGTTCTACAGCTTTTTGGCCAAGCAGAGTGACCCGGCATCATTCCATTGTTTTATCACCAACCTTTAGCTGAATCATCATAGCCTATGTTCATAATTGTGTCTCGGACGATCTGCTGGTAATCCACCACCGCTCTGGATGTGATCTCCCCGCAGAGCAGCACCATTCCTGTTTTGCACACACTCTCTACGGGGGAAGGAAAAACAAGTGGGAAACTCCGTTAGGTTGGCTCGAGTATTCATCTACAGTAAGCATGTTATTTGCTCTTGGGTACCTATGACTATCTAGCGTGTATACAGTTGTACCACGGTTCTCGAACGTCTTGCGACTCGAACGTTTTGGCACCCAAACACTGCAAACCTGTTCCAGTTTGCAAATGGTTTTTTGAAGCCGAACATCCGACACGGCCCCCGCAGCTTCTGATTGGCTGCAGGAAGGTCCCACAGCTAATCGGAAACCACGCCTTGGTTTTCGAATGTTTTAAGAAGTCAAATGGACTTCTGGAACGGATTCCGTTTGAGAACCAAGGTACGACTGTATACACACTGAGAATAACTCGCTTCCCATTTTGTGCCTGCTCATCATACTGCAGTGACCTGCCCCTCTCATGAGATTGTTCCAGGGACCGAAGGCAGATAGGAATACAGTGGTACCTCAGTTTTTGAGCATCTCGGAAGCCAAACATTTCAGTTTTTGAACGCCGAAAACACGGAAGTAAATGCTTCCATTTTCGAACGCGCCTTGGAAGTTGAAAAGCTTCCACTGTGTGTTTTTCAATTTTTCAATTTTCTCCAATGACTTTGCCAACCGCCCTTTGCACCTCGGTTGTCGAACGTTTTGGAAGTTGAACGGTCTTCCGCAGGCATAGGCAAACTCGGCCCTCCAGATGTTTTGGGACTACAACTCCCATCATCCCTGACCACTTGTCCTGTTAGCTAGGGATGATGGGTGTTGTAGTCCCAAAACATCTGGAGGGCCGTTTGCCTATGCCTGATCTTCTGGAATGGATTGCGTTTGACAACTGAGGTACCACTGTACAATTCAATCAATGGTAATTAGACAACTGTCACCCAGCAAAAAACAAAGCAACAGATATGCTCCTCAAACTTTCTATCTACCCAAGGGGGGCTCCCTTGCTTTCTTTAAGCTTTGCAAAGCCTCTCAAGTGAGAACCTCGTCATTCATCATTCAGCCTTTATTGGCATAATTTAAACAACAACAAAAAACCAAAGTGAGAACTTAAAGTCTTAGGGGTAGAAATGAAAGCAAAATTGGGTGTGAGGAACCTCATTCTCTGGTCCCACCCCAAAATGATTTCTTTGTAGAGATCTACTTTTATACGCATGGTTGCCAGTTCCTGGGTTCCATCTTTGTCACGCTCTGGCGTGACCAAGGAATGGAATGCAGATTATGGATTTTGCAGGCTCCCCTTGAGTTCTGTTGGGACAAGAGGGAGACAGATACAATCTGGGAAACAGTTTGGAGGGGCTACACAAAACTCCCCCCCCCCTGCTTTTGACACTTCTGCTAGTGGTCCTTGCAATATATAGGTTCCCCACGCCACCTATCGCAATTACGTTTGGCTGGTAAGCGCAGAACAGCCATCATTTCAGACACAGTCTCTTACCACAAGCAACCTTGGCGTTTGGATCTTGCCTCAGGTGGGCATCGAGCACGGCATCGCTGATCTGATCGCATATCTTATCTGAAAGAGATCAGTTGGGCAACTGAGAGAAGAAACCAGAAACATTCCTGCTTTCGACACATGGGCTTGACAAGCGGAAAGTTTTGTTTAGATACTCTGCAGTTTATAGCTCTGTCATATGCATGCTGCCTGCCCCCACCCAAGAAAAATTCAACCAATTGAATCCATTAAAAAGCCAAGTCGTGTGCTACAATTTGCCCAGCAAAAGCTACTTACTAATCATATGTCTGTTATACAGAGATGCTGAACGACCCAATTCTCATTTTGCGTCTTTTCATAATATTGTGACGAGCTACCCTGGCCATGAGATTCTCCCAGCTCTAAGGCTTTGAAGGAGCAAAGGCAAATTGGAGTAAAATTCAATTCCACCGGTGACCAGACCAGTGTGGCCGAGACAAAAATGAAACAAGATACAGAGGGAATATGCCTGCAAAGATCAGATACTGCTAAGGCCACAGCTGCCGGCAGAGCAAGTCTCAAATGAATTCCACCACCACCATCCCAGACTGAGATCCTTTAGTCCTCCCAATTCACAGTGGGAAGCCACCTGAAGTATGCAGAGGAAGAGTAAAGTGAGCCGGGATGGGGAACCTCTGGCCTTCCAGGTGTTGCTGGACTCAAACTCCCTGACCGTTGGGTCATGTTCCTTGGGGCTGGTGGCAGTTGGAGTCCAAGAACATCTGGAGGGCCAGATTCCCCATTCTTGGTGCAGGGCTCACTTACCCTGAAGGACCTGTTTGTGAGGTTGCACCAAGACGTCTCGGGAACCTCAGCCCAGCAAAGCAGAAGGAAATGTGGCTTGAGGAAGCCGGCCCCTTGCCTCTCAGAAACAGAGGGGCCAACCAGTCTTCTGCTCCATTTCCCCGGACCCTAAGTGGGAAGACATCCACTGTGGTGGTGGACAGCCAAGCTTGGCGAGTGGAGCATTTGTCTTGCAGTTGGGCTACGTGCAGCTTTTAAGGCTTAAACTGGAGGGCACCAGTTTAAGGCCTATCGACTCTGGGAAGGGCCCATAGATCAGTGGTGGAGCGCATACGAACGGTCCCATGCTCAATCTCCAGGGAGGTCTAGGAAGGACCTCTGCCTGACTCTCTGGAGAGCCTCTGCCAGTGGTCTGGCTTGGTCTAAAGCAAGTCCCTCACACATATACGACTTTTAAATTTCTTAAAACAACTGCTAGTCACAAAGGCTCAAGAAGTGCCCCATGTTTCCCAGTAATGCTATATAATGAATTGAAATGGATGTTTAAACTAACATTTGTAAAAAAAAAAAAAAACCCAGAAGCTTTTTTGGGGGGGATTATAGGGATAGAACTACCTAAACTCATCCTCCCTGTATGCTGCAGGGCAAGGGGAGGCTTTAAAAAGCAAATAAAACCTGCAAAAATTGAAGATTTAAGTGTGAAATACCCTTCTGCAAGCTGGGAGCCAGCTCCGGGAGGCTTGGATTAGTTTCGATTGTAACGACATACAGTGGTGCCTCGCTAGACGAATTTAATTCGTTCCACGGGTCTTTTCTTATAACGAAAAATTCGTCTAGCGAATCCCATAGGAATGCATTGAAATTTTTTTGAATTTTTTTTCGCCCATAGGAACGCATTAATTGAATTTCAATGCATTCCTATGGGAAACCGCGATTCGCTAGACGAATTTTTCATAAAACGAATTCATCTAGCGAGGCAACCTCCACTCGAAAAATCCTTTCGTTAAGCGGAAATTTCGTTAAGCAGGGCATTCGTTAAGCGAGGCACCACTGTACAGTAAAGGGAAAGAAAGGAAGCTTGTTACTGTTGCAAATTGTTGAACGCTAGTGTTAGAATTATCAAGATAAAAGGACTGGGAGCTTTTTCTCTTCAGGAATTGGACTTAACAGAGTAGAATAGAGCCAGTCCAGATAAAAACGAATTTGGGATGTAAGAACTAGCACCATCTTGGATCCTGCAGCTCATGTCTTATCTTGTGAAATTTGAGATTTAACATGGAAGAAGACACGCCATCTGGTTGGGAATACAATGGCATGCAGTATGTTCTGGAACAACTATACGAGACACTGGATGAACTACGGGAGGCCAGAAAGGAAAGAGTTGAATTTTTTGAACTCTTGAAAAAAACATCTGCCACAGGAAGAAGAAAAGGATTTTGAAGGACTTAATCAATCCAACAAAGTTGAAATTCAACAGGAAGCGAAGGATTTGAACCGTGTGCAGCCAGTGAGAGGGGCTGCACAGGAACTATGGGGGAAATTAGGGGCTCCTGACAAGAAGATCTGGAAGGATGCTCCCCCAGTGAGAGAGGGGAAGCAAAATCCAGGAAATAAACCAACCATCTGGGGAGATAAACAGGGGAAATATCTGTATGGGAAATTAAAGAAAGGATGGCGGTGGGTATGGATTAAAGAATCAGTCAGACAGCAGTACATGGTGAGGGAGGCGGGTGGGCTGAACTGGATCAAAGCTGGTGTGGGGTGAGAATATGGGTGAATGTATTAAGTGGATGGATTGAGACGGTCTGGAACTGGAAAGGTATTAATGGAACTTGTCCAGGCATCTGGGGACTTGGCAACCAGGGGAAGGAGGAATGAAAAAGCTTTTATTTGATGTTAAAAGGGATAGTGAAAATAGTAAAGGAAGGAATGGAGTACTTGTGGGGGGAAATTATAGGCTAAAGGGATTAAAAATATGAAGTTAGTTATGATATTAATGGTAAAAATAGAATGTTATTAAGAATGACATTGAAATATTCTTTTTATTTTTATTTTTTGTTTAAGTATGAATAGCTGTATTTGTGGGATTTAAATTAGACTCTGAGAGGGAGGGTCGGGGAAGTCGAAGTTATTGGCAGGGGGTTGGACTGGATGGCCCTCGTGGTCTCTTCCAACTCTATGATTCTATGATTCTATGATTAATAAGTCGTAAGTATAAGATTTGTTTTTTATATTTTTTTGTTTTTGCTTTTTTGCTTTTTTGTTTCTTTTTAATGCTTTTTCTTTTTCAATTTTTTCTCATTTGTATGGTATTTTCTTGTGAATGTTAACTGTGGTCCTTATATATATCAGAAAATCTTAATAAATATATTTTTTTTAAAAAAAGAACTACCTAAACTGTGTAGAAACTTATTCATGCATGCTACAGCGGCAAGAATATTACTTGCCTCAAAGTGGAAAGAAGCAAAAGTCCAAGTAAAGGAAGAATGGATACAAAAAGCTTATGGAATATGCAGAAATGGTGAAAGTTATGGGAATAATAAGAAATCAAGAAAACAAACTTTTTATAAAAGAATGGAAATGGTTTATGGAATATTTGCAGATAAATTGTAAACAGATAAGAACATTGGCAGGATTATTGTAATAACCTGCAGTTTTATAAGAGTATATCATTAAAGTAGATGAATAAATTAGCAATTCAGTTAATTTGGAAATGCAGAAGATATTAAAAATAAATTTAAGGAACCACGTAAAGATGGGGAAAGGAAGTCAAGGTTTGAATTGATATAATGATTGTAAAATTGGTGAAATGTACGAACCTGAAAAGCATAGATAAAATAAAAAAAAATTTAAAAGAGAAGTGCCTCCTCTTTCTGCCTTGTTGCCAACCTGGGACACCAGATATTCATCAACATATTGCAGATGGTGTTACATAAGAGGGTTGGCAAATATTAATTGACTAGCAACTTCTCAGAATCCTGACTTCATAGCTGGAAAGAGGGAACACTTACTGCATGATACCCTACCTAGCTTGGATCACAGTACCATTATGCTGCTTGCTACTGGACTGAGTAATTCCAAATATGACAATATCTTATTTAACTTGGGCTAACACAATGCTTCTTTAATATTTTTATTATTGTTGTTAATTTAATCTCTATACTGCCCTTCATCTGAGGATCACAGCGTGGTTTACAATATAAAAACACAAGAATACAGTGGTACCTCGGTTTACGAACTTAATCCGTTTCTGAAGTCCGTTCTTATACCAAATCCGTTCTTAAACTGAGGCGCGCTTTCCTTAATGAGGCCTCCCGCCGCCATTGCCCTTCCACTGTTCGGTTTCTGTTTGTAGACCAAGGTAAAGTTTGCAAACCGGGACACTACGTCTGGTTTTGCAGAGTTCGTAAAATGAATAGTTCGTAAACAGGGCTGTTCGTAAACCGAGGTACCACTGTACATACTATCGTACCAAAAACCATTCTCCTTGCACACACAGTTTAAAAGGTAAAGGGACCCCTGACTGTTAAGTCCAGTTGCGAACAACTCTGGGGTTGTGTGCTCATCTCGCTCTATAGGCCGAGGGAGCCGGCCTTTGTCTGCAGACAGTTTCCAGGTCATGTGGCCAGCCTGACTAAGCCACTTCTGGCAAAACCAGAGCAGCACATGGAAACGCCATTTACCTTCCCGCTGTAGCGGTACCTATTTATCTACTTGCACTTTGACGTGCTTTCGAACTGCTAGGTGGGCAGGAGCTGGGACCGAACAACGGGAGCTCACCCCGTCGCGGGGATTCGAACCACTGACCTTCTGATCAGCAAGCCCTAGGCTCAATGGTTTAGACCACAGCGCCACCCGCGATCCTTCCTTAAAAGGCCATAGATTGTTCAATTAGGCAAATGCCTAGGAAAAGAGGAACGTTTTTGCCTGGCACTGAAATTTATATAATGAAGGTGTCAGGTGAGCCTCTCAGGGGATCGCATTTCAGAAGTGAGGAGCCATTGCAGAAAAGGCCCGTTCTCATGTTGGTGCCCTCCAGACCTCTCATAGAGAAGGCACATGAAGAAGGGCCTCAGGAGATGATAGCAGGGTCCGGGTTGGACATGATCTACAACAGGCACATCCAACTCCTAAGAGATTGTGATCTACTCACAGTTTTTAAAAACTGGCAGTGATCTACCCATTGTCATTGGATGGACCAGAGTTGTTGAGCTTTTTTTAGGGAGCCAGAGTTGTTGGGGGTTTTTTTTGGGGGGGGGAAATAGAGATCGCTCAGGGTCCAAGGATCGACCAGCATCAACCAGGAACACCCCACGATCAACCAGTAGATTGCAATTGACCTGTTGGACATGCCTGATCTACAAAATCAACAGACCCACTAAGGAGACCGGAAATGAAGATGGCTAGAAGCAAGGGTGTAAACTTCCACTGGAGAAGAAGCTCTAGTCTTGCCAGGGGGGGAAACAGACAGAAGCGGAATTTGACATTTTGATAACAGCAAATCCATGTGGATCAGAAGGGGGGAAAAGCCAGATTGGATCATGTTGAAAAGAGACACTCTGTAGTGTGTGGGCAAGCAGGCTGGCAGGCCAGCTGGCAGAGGGGTAGGTACAAGGATTCTCTGCCCCGTCAGTGGCATCAAAGTCCTTGGTGGTGCAGCTAAAACTCTTTGCATGTGTTTCTCGGATCAGTTCTGTACACAAGGACAAAGGCTGCGATCTTAACCCTGCTTATCTGGGAGTAAACCCCAGTGAATTAAACAGGAGTTGTTTCTGAGCAGACGTGGTTTAGGACTGCACTTTACACAGCCTTTCAGTCATTTTGTGCCCAAGTCTGGTCATCATCAGTGCGGCGAGGAAGCTCAGCTATGGCAACAATATCCGTTCCATTCAGCGCATGAGGATAAACAAACACTGTTTATTGTTTTGGGATTATATACTGTGCTTATTATGATTGTGCTTATTTTGTAGTTTTATTGCTGAAGTTTTTACTTTGTATTATTATCAATTGTTGAGGGACGTTAAATAATAATAATAATAAATAATAATAATAATAATGTGAAGTGTTCAAAGCAAGCACTGCTTAAAAGCTTGCACCCTTAGATGTTTCCCCTTTCCTCCTTTCCCCTTTTTGTGCCAGTATCCTGACTGTCCTCACCCCAGAATAGTGGGGGACCACCCTATTTTCACCATAGCTGCCAAGTTATCCCTTTTTTAAAGGGATTTTCCCTTATGCTGAATAGGCTTCCTCGCGAGAAAAGAGAAAACTTGGCAGCTATGATTTTCACCTAAAAGCCCTACAAGTAGATTAGGGAGAAAGTGACTTATGTAGCAGAGGCTTGTGGCAAAGCGCTTGTGATCCAGGAGAACTGTGATTAGACCTTCAGCCCTCTTCCCCCCTTTTTAAAAAAATATGTACCGGTCCTTCTTGAATTCAGCAGTGGATGGCTGACTAGGATAGGGGATATGGGGAGAGGAGTAAATTCCTTCCCCAGTTAAAAATCACTCCCCTTACAAGATGCTAGACTATATCCACAACCTCCTTCAATTCACCAGCAGCTGCTTTTAATGTGAATTTTGAAAAGCCCAATTTGGCTCTGAACTCTGCTTTCCTCGGCCCGAGTTCAACTAGGGTAGTCATCTTACAATCTGGCCCTGTCAACTTTGCCTTTAGCAGCAACGAGATCTGCATCAGTTAAAAAGGTGGTCGTGTTCCATTTCATGCCATGAAGAAGTCCATGTGCGGGTTTGCCTGCCTAACCTCTGTTAAAGACACAGGAACAAACCAAGTTGGCTTTGCTGCTGTTGTTCCTGGTCAGTTGGCAACCTTCCATCACACTGGCCCATTTAATCTAGAAGCGAACTGAGTGATAATTGCATCAGGCTTTATATGGGTGGATGTGAACACTCGGCCTTTCAACTTCTAAACGGGTCCCAAAGCCGTGTACCACTTCCTCGCAGGATTAATGATTAACCAGTGTACGGTAGACAGGGATTCTGGAATGGCTGCTGAGTGGGGTGGGGGAAGAGGAGGAGGAGTTAGAGACCAACCTCTGATTGGCTGGGAGGGCAAGCCACCCCATCTCCAGGGATGGCCAAAAGAAACAAAACAAAACACAAAAAACCCAGCTGATATAACCAAGGCTAATTGATAATAGACTGGGAGGGGTTCAATTTCAGGACCCTGCAGTGCCGTACTAGCTGTATCTTGGGAACAGAGTTTAAGTGTGGAGAGAGAAGGTGAGCAGCAGCATGGAGAGGGGAAACCAAGTTGAGGTTGAGAGAACTTTTAGTTTCTCTGCTATTCTGTAAATCTTAGGAACTGTGCCTTTTCAAAAGATCCATCTTTAATACTGGACCCCCTTGACTCTCCCCCCTTAAAAGCAATTCTGAGATCCCCGACAGTAGACAGAATCATTGTGTGGAACTGTTCCATCCTTAAATCATGAGAAAGGGTCTTGTTCTTTGTTCTTCTCCTTACCCCACTCCTTCAGGACATGGGGCGCCACCTTCTCGGTGGTGGCCCCAGAGAATGGAAGTCCATCCCTATAGAAACCCACCTGGCATCTCTCTCCCTTTCTTACCGTGGGGGAGGTAATCAAAGACATTCTTATTCTAAGTGTGTGTTTGCAGCAACTGTTTTCCGATTCTGCCGCTGCATTTCACGCTGATCAGTTTGGGGTTCATAACATTTGTCATGGCAACTACTCTACAGTTTTGGTTAAATGAACTGAAATGCATGGCATCGTATTTTTGTTCTAGATTAGGAAAAGAAACTTGGAATATTTCGGATGAAATTCAAACAGAAGTTAAACTCTGGAAGGAGGGGCGGTGTGTTTACATTGAAACAGTGACAGCGCCCGATTTTATTTTTTTATGTGAGAACCTGATACTGTCAGAGCCAGGTGAGATGACACAGAGCCGAGTGAGATGTCCTAGCTGCCATGTTTGTCCAAACTTGCTGTGTGCTTTTCTCTGATGTTGCGTCACTGGGACACATGCGCTACACTGCTACAAAAAGACCCTTCCAAGGTTGACACTGCACTTCTCGGAAATCTGTTGCAATAACTAAAACCCAAACCTGGGTGATTATTGACCTCACTTGACAGCTGTGAAACTTTGTGCAACGAAGCTGTAGCCTGGTCCCAAATGTGGGTGAAACACACTTACTTGCCTGGGGAATGTGATATGTAAAGACTAGGCCACAATTTAGCAAGTAATTAATCAAGAAGATTTAACAGCACATTCCAAAGCATGTCTTCTCAGAAGTCCCAGAGTTCAGTTGGACATAATCCCAGACATGCATTTAAGAACTGCAGTCTTAATTGTGGCTCCTCTATGCTGGGTTGCAGTTTGTTTCATCCAGTTTGGTTTTTTCACTATATAATATTGTTCCCCGATTGCACAGACAACCTAAATGTATTCCCCCACCCCCAACAAAGGCATGTCTTCACTTCTAAGTACTATTTGCTTGCAGAATGGGTCAGTTTATATATCTGGAAGAGGCAAGTGGTAGACATTTTTCAGTCTTACCCAGGAGAAACTGGACTATCCAGTGGGATGCCTGTCTTTGGTTTGCATCATCAACCTGGTCGCTCACCATCAACCCTCCCCTCCCTTAAGGAAGGCGGAAAACCACTAGAAGAAAAGTATACAATTTGCACATTCCTTCTGTTGACTGTCATTTGCTCATTTCTCGTCAAGGAAACTATTGTAGGTTTTGCACTACTCTACTTGACTCACGGGACGCGGGTGGCACTGTGGGTTAAACCACAGAGCCTAAGGCTTGCTGATCAGAAGGTCGGCGGTTCGAATCCCCGCGACAGGGTGAGCTCCCGTTGCTCGGTCCCAGCTCCTGCCAACCTAGCAGTTCGAAATCACGTCAAAGTGCAAGTAGATAAATAGGTAGCAGTTCGAAAGCACGTCAAAATGCAAGTAGATAAATAGGAACCGCTACAGCGGGAAGGTAAATGGCGTTTCCGTGTGCTACTCTGGCTTGCCAGAAGCAGCTTTGTCATGCTGGCCACATGACCTGGAAGCTGTACGCCGGCTCCCTTGGCCAATAACGCGAGATGAGCGCCACAACCCCAGTGTCGGTCACGACTGGACCTTATGGTCAGGGGCCCCTTTACCTTTACTTGACTCACACACACACCACAGATCAGTGACCGGAGGCCCCAGGGTCAAATCCTGCCCTCTGAGGTGTACAAGCTGGCCCAGATACAGGAGACATGTGTGGCAGGTCAAAGGAGGGTAATCATGGACCTTGCAAAACTGTGCCTATCCAGCCACATAGACTGTACAGGGGAATTACAGTAGTGTATGTGGGGAACACCAGACAGATAACAAACTATACTGTGTTATTTTATTTGATTATATTGATGGAACTGTGGTTTGCTTCTTTTTATGCTTCGTTATTGTTGTGAGTCACACTGAGCTCAGCTTTGTTGTTGGGAAAAGCAGCATACAAATATCAAATAAACTTGTAGCTCTTGCATATCCCAAACCAGTGTTACCCAGCTGCTGTTGGGCTACAATTCCCATCATCCCCAACCACTGGTCCTTCTATCTAGGGATATTGGGAGTTGTAGTAGAGCAACAGCTGGAGACCCAAGTTTAGGAAACCCTGTCCTAAACCTACTCTTGCAGCCAAATTATACCTTCTTTGGCTTTCTGGAGCATCAATGTTCTCCCTAGAGCATTACAGTGGTACCTCGGGTTACAAACACTTCGGGTTACAGACTCCGCTAACCCAGAAATAGTACCTCTTCAGGATGAGAACAGAAATCGTGCTCCGGCGGCGCAGTGGCAGCAGGAGGCCCCACTAGCTAAAGTGGTACCTCAGGTTAAGAACAGTTTCAGGTTAAAAACGGACCTCCGGAACGAATTAAGTTCTTAACCAGAGGTACCACTGCACACATCACTCGGAATCTGAAATGGGGGTGTGACCAGAAGGCCAAATAATCCCATTGATCTCCAGTTATCAGAATATTTACTGACAAGCCTCCAAGAATCTAGACAAAGCTTTTTCTTTAAAAAAAAACCCAACTCAGGCTAAGCTGTAAACTTTAAATAATCCTGTTTATTTCAGTGGGAGAGAACTGGGCATATGTTTAACTTCCCTAGTTAAACATGCTTTAATTTGAGAGTTCAAGGGTTGGGGGCGTACCATTAAGCAGAGAAAGACAGCTTGGGGATTCTAGAGAGGGAACTGGATCTCAAAACAGACCGGTGCTCTGGGCAAAAGGGAACAAAAACCTGGCCTTTTCAAACAGAAGAATCAAGGTTGGTTCATACATTTCATAGTTATCACTTATTGACATATGTGTGAACGGACCTTCAGAAATCTAAGACCACTGATACCACAGAAAGCTTTGCCAAGTTTTCTAGTCAGTATGGCCAGCAGTCAGGGGTGATGGGGAACTATAGTCTACCAAGAACTGAAGGGCTACAGGTTCCCCTCCCTTAATGCAAAAGTTCAAATGTCATTCTTAGTGTCTATAAATATAATGTAAGAAACAGGATCAGCCAACGTCTTGGCAAACGGATGGAAGCCTAAGGTGCCGGCAGCCCCATTAACTGGACAAAAAAATGGCTCCTCGGTGTTGTGGAGTGCCAGAATTCTCCCGCAGTCGCCAGAGGTTGTTAAGTGCCAGATAAGAAGTTGGCACAAGATATCCGGTTAATGCATCGAGAGGGGGAGCAAACTCTGGTGCGACCTCTCCCCCATGCAACTGAATGCTAATAACTAAACGAGTCCTTCTGTTTTGATTTAATTCCGCTGACAGTTACATAATCAGAAGGAAAGGCCTGAATCACGCTGAAAGATCTGCGGTGCCAAAAACACATCTGAGCACCTCAAAAAGCTCTAATACATGTGGTGGACGTGTGACAAAGTCAAAAGCTTTTGGGAACAAGTCTACAATGAGCTTAAAAAATTATTTAAATACACATTCCCAAAAAGACCGGAGGCCTTTTTGCTAGGGCTGATGGGAAACGAAATTCGGAAAATAGATCAAAGACTGTTCATGTACGCCACAGCGGCAGCGAGAATCCTTCTAGCCCAGAGATGGAAAACGACTGAAATGCCCACAATCGAGGACTGGCGAGTGAAAATGCTGGAATATTTAGAATTGGCGAACCTGACATGCAGAATACGGGACCAGGAGGACACGAAATTCAGTGAAGAATGGAACAAATTTCGGGAGTATGTCAAGGAGAACTATAAAAGTTTAAAGACTCTGGCGGGTATATGTTAGAACCTACAACGTTGATGTTTTCAAGTTATTCTTTTTGGTTAACCATATAAGATGTTAAAGTGGGGTTATGCCTTTCTAAAATGCGCAAACTAAAGAGAACTATACCTACTACCAAAGGGAGGAGGGAAGTCTGAACTTGTAAGAATCTGATTAAGATACAATGTGGAGATATTAAGCTGTTGTAAAGAATTTAATGGAAAAAATCAATAAAAATTTATTGAAAAAACAACAACAAAAAGCTCTAATACGCATGCATGCATGCACATACACACACACCCCGGCCTTGTCCGAAAGATCATTTGTCTGTTTGCATCTGCTGCAAGCACATCCCAAGCCTCAGATAAAACAAACTTCAGCTGAAATGTTGGCACAGATAACAACCCCACTGCCTGTTTGTTCCCTTTTCTAAAAAAAAAAAAAGTTTCAATTAGCCTTGCTTTTTACAAAAATTAAGAAAGAGGTGTGATGAACCTTAGTGTATAGGGAGGAGGAGGCCGGATAATATGTCCTAGCTTCATGCCCAGCTGCTATGGGGAATGATTTACAGTTTAATGATATAGCAAGCATGTGGGAGAATTCCACAAGGTCCGCTGAAATATCGGATTAATGCAGCCCCCAGCTAAAGAGACCAAAGGCGGCCAGTGTTCTTGTTGTGCCCAGTTCTACCGGTGTAGGAACATACAGATCTATTTATTTTTAATAGCTGCACAGAAGTTTTAACTGGGAGGTGGAATCACTTTGGCTTACGAGCTCTTCTGCATAACTCCAAAATATGTACACACGAACCAAGAGGAATAGGCCTAATAAAATACACCGTCTTAACAATTTTTTAAAAGTGTGTGCACACTCAACTCTTGTTGTCTGGGAGCATCACTGCGACAGACGCAGACGTTCAGTATTTTAAATCCCATTGATTTCAAACTGGCTGCAATCCTATGTACCTATGTCCCTTTACTTGGAAGTAGGCTTGGCAGAACTCACCAGGATTTGTATCCTAGCAAACTGTAACTTTGGCTGGATCGTGTCCATCAGTGCCAGATCTGGAGCTATCCAAGCTGGGGCATGGGCATTCCTGACGGGACTATTCTGAAAGGTGCACATGGTCAAATCGCAAAACAGAAAGAACTGCAGTGGCTAGCAGTGGTTTTCGAAGCTATGCCCCCCGGGGAATGAATCAGGGTCTGCAATGGCATCCCCGGAGAGGCTGCTTTTAGCTCTCACATGAATCAATACCGTAGCAGAGGAAAAGAAGCCCAAAACTTCGACTGCGTGCACGCCATACATTTAAAGCACGTTGAAAGCACTTCCTCCGCCCCACAGAACCATGGGAACAGTAGTTAGTTAAGGGTGCTAAGAACTGTAGCTCGGAGAGGAGTAAACTACAATTCCCAGATTTGGGGGGGTGAGGGGGACATACTTTAAATGTGCTTTATAGACACACGCACGCGGTATGCCCCCCTGCTAAAAAAAATTAATACTACAGGATCTCCTTGCAACCTTTCAAAACGAGCTGCAATCCCCTGCGGCAAGTCCTTACCTGGGTGTCCTTCCCCTACCGATTCCGATGTAAACATGAACGTCCCTTCGTCTTCATTCAGTGTGTGGTCGCACAGGCTATCCAGCGTCTGCGTCCCATTCATCATTTTTGCTCTCTTTTCTCCCCCCTTCCTGTTAACGCTTTCCTCTGCGTAGGGAAGAAGAAACCTCCTCGGAAAAGAGCAGCGCAAGAGATCTGACGTTGGCAACCTCTCCCTTGTAAAAAGGCAGCAAGGCTGCGCTTTATTTAAACCGGCGGCTTCGGATTACACCTCCCCGTGCGTAAAGCGCAGGCTCCCCGAGTGCGCGCCGGAGACGCACACGCGACGGAAACGGCGGGTCTCCCTCTGGCTGGAGCTGTCAATCCGCCCGCCTCCAATATATGGAAAAGCGAAAGTGCCTCGGCGATCATGTGAGGAGATCGGGAGAGCCCATTTCCTCGCAGGAGAGAGGGGGAAAGCACGCTCCCCCCCCAAAAAAAAGGGCGCGCGCGCGCAGGGAAGATCTCTCGCGCGGATCAGGAGGATGCCTTTGTCTGCGCCCCCCTGCGGATCTCAGCTGCTGCTGAAAGGGTTGCGCTCTCTCTCTCTCGTTTTCTTTCGCGGGGAGGAATCCAGGGGAAAGTTTCCCGAAGTTTGCGCGCTTCGCGGTTGCGTAACAGAAATGGCAACGGTCGGGGAAGCTGGCTTGGCTCTTTGCAGGAAGCGAAGGGAGATGGATTGCTCTGGGATGATGCAATATTCGGAGCGGTTGTGCCCAGTTATGTAACTTTCCTTTCTCCCTCTGACGATTCCCCTTCTTTCTCCTGAAACTATAATCTTCCGTCTCAGGGGCATTTTTACCCCAGTGGAGGGGATGGGAAAGGGGTTTTTTGTGTGTTTTTTAAGACACCCTGAAATTTTGGGCAACTTCGGACTATAGTCGAAACAAAATTTAAAAAATTCCTTCCAGTAGCACCTTAGAGACCAACTAAGTTTGTCATTGGTATGAGCTTTCATGTGAAGAAGTGTGCATGCACACGAAACATGTGAAGAAGTGTGCATGCACACAACTAAGTGCATGCACACTAACAATGTGTGCATGCACACTAACAATGACTAAGTTTGTCATTGGTATGAGCTTTCATGTGAAGAAGTGTGCATGCACACAAAACGTGAAGAAGTGTGCATGCACACGAAAGCTCATACTAATTACAAACTTAGTTGGTCTCTAAGGTGCTACGGGAATGAATTTTTTTTATTTTGTTTCGACTACAGCAGACCAACACAGCTACCTACCTGTAATTCGGAGTATAGTGCCACTATGGTGGGGTGTTAGGGCCCCAAACCCAGGCTGCAGCTGGCACTGGACTGCGAAACTGGCATCAGGTCGTGTAATACGCATGGATGAAAAAGAACCAAAACATTGCTCTGGAGCTGGTTCAAAAGGACTGTCCTGTTCTCACTGTGTTGAGCCACATAACTTAGGAGCAGGATATGAGCACAACAGCAATTTCTCAGTCATCTCATTTTCTCCAGCATCTAATATCCAGAGTCACAAGGAGGTCAACTTGAATAAAAAGGGGGGGCAGATAAGCCCCACTCCACAAAATTGATCACAAGATACGGCAACCACGCACCATTTGAATGGCAATACCCTTCAACTTGTGGGGTGAGGCAGCCCCCTCAAAAAAATTTGGGGGGGGGGCGAAGGGACTTCAGCCCCCAGGAGTTGGCTGCTATGCAGAAGCATATTGCTTCTGATACTGGAGGTGACATAGCTGCCACTGATAGCTTTATCCTCCATGAATTTGTCTAATCCTTTATCAAGTTGGTGGCCATCAACAAATTCCATAGTTTAACTATGCGCTTGTGAATAAGTACTTCCTTTTGTCTGTCACAAACCTTTCGTCATTCGTTGGGTGGCTTTGTGCTTTTGAATTAAAGCGAAAATACTTTCCACTATAGAAAAGTCACCTGCTATGCTTGTTCTCTGAATTTCAGTGGCGTAACCATGTTAGTGTGTTGCAACAAGGATAACGAGTGTTGCGGCACCTTGGAAGCTAACAAACATTATGGCATGGCACAATTCGCGGCCCTAGCCAGGAGAAAATGTTGGGGTGAAAACGGGCCACATAAAAAAATAAATGCCCTTCGTCATATATCTCACACATGAATATGTTTTCAGACATTTTAGTACCTGGAGATATATGATGGAATTTGACTTGGGGTAGGAAAATGTCCCCCAACTGTATGTGAGTTAAGAGATTTGTTTTGTTTTTCAGTTTAGGAAGGCCACTGTTCTGCACCGAATACAATTTCTGAACATTTCCCCAAGCCAGCTCTATACAGGGTGCATCTCTGTACTCCAATGTGGAGGTGACTGAAAGTGGCCAAAATCTATGTCTGAGATGAGGATGTAGTTGATAAACCAGCTGTGTGGCTGAAATGCTTATGCTCCTGGGCACTTTCCCATGACCTGCTTATTGAGTATTCCTTCTGACACGTCTGTGGGGAGGTTAGGTGAAGTTGCATCAAAGCAAGCTTTCAAGTTCATTTCCCCATTACTCTCCTTATCCCTAAAAGCCTAGTCTTTGGGGGAAGCAGGCTTGTTACGCAGGTCCTGATCAACTATAATTGTGTGATGTACATTTGCTAGTCTGTGATTGAATTCCACTCAAAAATAGCAACCATCTGGAAGCACCTGCTACCCTTCTCCCCCCAGGTTGTTCCTTCACATCTTCATGACCGGAGCAGCACTGAGAGAAACCACAGAGTGAAAAATGCTCCTCTCCTACTGCCAGTGAATGCGACTCAGCCCTTAGGCCTGCACTGAAAGGAACGCACATGAATGCAGCCAGAATTAATTAAATGTGTGCATAATTGCCATTCTACTTTTTCAGGTTCTCCAGGTTTCCCCTCTGTCTTTGATAATTAAAGCAGATCTCACAGTTTCTGTGCCTTCTGCACTGTTCCCCCAAAAAGTGCGTAGATGTGAACTGACACTAGCAATTTTTGTGTGTGTGTGATACCGGTAAGTATCTGGGAAATGTTACCATTCTTCTAAAAAGGGCCTGGACCGTCTCTAAGAAAATTTGCGGGTCAAGCCTTGGACTGCTCTGGAATGCAGTCAGACCAAACCTGTCAGGGAATCGTTGGGGGGGTAACAAGATTGGGGGGCCTAACTAAGGGACTATCTACATAAATTCACAAAATTCAGATTTTCAGTATTCTGTTTGTCATCTAGAAGTCTATTCTTGAACGCCTTGTATTCTGATTGTACCCTGAAAACCTGTCTGAATAATCCAGCATTTCTGGATCTACTCTCCACGTTTCCAAAATTCGCAGTCACCACATGCTGGTTGATTGGGTGGAGATGTGTACAGGGTACTCTGTTTTGCTGTTGATCCACCTGGGTAGTTTGGATAGGTCCCTCTAAATGCCACTTGTTGGAAATGGTGGCTATCAAATGAGAGCCCTCTGAAGATGGGTAAGACCATGCTTGCTTAATGTAAGGTTACCAGATTTTTTTTCCAGTGAATCCGGGGACACTTTTCAACTTCAGTCGGAATGAATGGATTTTGTCAGGGACTGATTTGTAAATCTGGGGACTGTTCCCGGGAAACGGGGACGCCTGGTAATTTTAGCTTAATGAGTATTGATGACTGGTGGCTGCCATTTATTTCACATATTCCATCTGCTTTGGTCTGGATAGGTTAAGGACAGCTTGGTTGTCCCAAAAGAGCTTGAAGACTTCACAGCTGGCAAAAAGCAGCTACCCCGGGAGGGTTTGGTTAATGCATGCTCATCCTGTTTAATGATTAGCACTGTGCCTGGCTGCTAGTCTATTCCTCTATGCTCAACTTGTAAACAGACCTGTATTACAAAAGCACCAGGTGTCCATTGAATGGCCATGCAAAAAGCTGACCCTGCAACTTCTGTTGAAACATTACCAAGTAAGATAGCATGGAGGATGCTGTTCTGACTACAGGCACTTATCTAAGGTCACCCTCCAGATTGTCAGAATTCTGGAGGAGGGATTCAGGTACCTATGCGAAATTTAGCTTTGCATTAAGGCCCTCTGTCGCAGCAAATCCACCTTTTTTAAAATGACTTTTTGCAGTTAGGAAAGTGACAGAAAAGTAGGGGGTTGAACAAATTATTAATGGGAAAACGTCACACAAGTGAATCAGGATGAATGCACATTAACATATATCCTCCCCATCAACAAATTGGAACAAATGTGCAGTAAAAAACAAAGTCTAACCTCCTGTGTCAGCCTTTTGCAAGCAAATCAGGATGAATGCTTGATAAGCATTGGAGGAACCCTAAGCCCACAAAGGACCTCCAGAGATACCATGTATCCAACTGTGCTCTTTCGGATGTATAAGAGAGCAGCTTATGATGCTATCATACAGCTCTGCATATCCATATGGGCCATTAACAGCAGCAGAATTGCAGTAACACACCTGAGAAGCATCTTAGTGTGACTTTCTCCTAATATACAGTACACATCTTGGTATGCAATTCTTCCTGACAGAACATGACTACAACCCTTTGCCCACCACCCAAATAGATTTATTTTGGAACTACTTCAAAGCAGTCAACTTGTTCCAACTTCCTTTTGAAGCGATTCCACCACCTGGCAACAAAGACAGAAATTTAAAACATTAGAAGAAGGAGAAATCCTTTTGTTAAACAGATCGAAACTGTTTACGGGAGTTGAGGGACTTTAGACATTTACTTTGCTCAAATGACCTGTGCAACTTGTTCCGGACAAGATGAGCTTTAAAGGGGCTGGTGTGGAAATGAAGTAAAAACAAGGAAGGGCCCTACATCTGGCAGATGTTGCTACCCTCTATTATTGACCATGTCGCTTGCTGACAGGGAGTCCTTGGAATTGAATGTAGGGGTATTGAACTCACAGGGACTGTGCAAACATCATTAAAGCAAAACAATGCTCTCTGATCCCAGCACATGCCTGGAAGCCAGAGGTGCTTGGCCCCCAGAGCCAAAGGACACACACCTTCCAGACCATCCAAGTGTCCCTATTTTCCTAGGACAGTCCCAGATGTACAGAAGCCACCCCAGTTTCTGACTTGATCCTGGAATTTCCAGCTTTTCCTTAGGACGTCCCTATTTTCATCAGAGAGGTGTTGGAGGGTACAGAGTTATGTAACCCTTAAGCCTTCAGAAGACATCTGAAGGCAGCCTTATTTAGGGAGGTTTTAATTTTTTTAATTATTTTAAAATATATATTAGAAGTGGGTGGGGCAACCCAATCAGATGGGTGGAGCATTATTATTATTATTGAATAGGGTGTCCCTATTTTCATCAGAGCAGTGTTGGAGGGTATGGAGTTATGTAACCCTTAAGCCTTTAGAAGACATCTGAAGGCAGCCCTGTATAGGGAGGTTTTTTAATGTTTAATTATGTTTTAATATATATTAGAAGTGGCTGGTGTAACCCAGTCAGATGGGTGGGGCATCATCGTTGTTGTTGTTGTTGTTGAATAGGGTTGAATGTTGGAGGGTATTCCCTTCCCAGTCCACATTCCCTGTCCTCAGGCCACAACCCTCAAAGGCCCTGATCTGTGCTCTCCTCAGGTGTGTTTGCCTGGCTCTTACCTGCCTGGATGGAGGATACAGAAATGTGTTCAAGGTGTGGTTGTGTGTGGAAACCTCCTATGTGCTCAGTAATGTTGCTCCACTCACTTTTGCTCCTGGCCCCACCTGCCATAGATATACAGCACACACACACACACACACACACACACACACACACACACACACACACCAGGTTGTCTGTGAGGGAATTTGGTAATTTGCTGCCTACCATCCAGGCTGCCGGGTGTTTCACTCTGTTCCTACTAACACCTGAACAGCCTTGCCTTCCTCTGAAATACTTTTGAGTGTGCACATACTTCTGTTTTTCTGCTGCCGCCTAGGCCAGAGAGTATTTACCCTTGTTCATGCTGATAATGGGATTGTGGATTCATTGCTCTGACATTTTGATACTGATGTTTTATTATGAAACTGATTTGAATTATTTCTTCTGTAGATAAGATTGCATTGGTTCCCCCCCCCAAAAAAACATGCTTTCTTGCAAGCCTTTTGGAAAGCCATATCCCGAATGCCTCTCCCTCACTGTATCTTTTATTTTGATCCTCGTTCAGTTACCTTGAAAACCAGGTGACACATAATGTAAATCAACATAGGCGGAATGGGTGTTCCAGCTCTGCTGCTCACTGAACTGGGTGAAAGTGCCGAGGATATGGGCAGATACTGAAAAGTGAGGGACCGTAAACAGAACAAAATGAACACCTTTTGTCCATTTGTATGATGCAACTTAAAAAGAAAAAGTTGAGGGCATGAAGATCAGCAGCAGTGACAGGGGTAAAATGGAAGACTTTGAAGAAGTGACATAATGGTATTGGCCCTGCTGTATTGGGAACCACCAGAGCTCATTGGTGGGGGCTCTGCTTTGAATGCAGAAGGTCCTGGGTTCAGTTCTCAAGCTGTCACAGCATGCTGGTCAGTAATCATACTATTCAAAGTTGGAGTTAACATTTTATTAACAAAAACACAATCTCCACAGACTTGGTTGAATGTCTGGCCTACTGAGCAGAGCAGCTCATCCCCAGTGGTCTTACTCCACGAAAATCAGTTGCTGAGACTGATAGTCGCTGCCTCCTCACAGCAATCTAAGTCCCCTTCTCATCAGGGCGTTTGCCAAGCAACCAGAGACGGCATCTGTACATCGTCAATATCTCCTTCACCACTTTTGTGCCTCTTCTGGTTCTGGGAGACCAGGGAGGGCTGGAGCTTGTCGCAGCAAGAGAAAGAGACACCCATGATCTTCCCCAACCTGACTCATCTCTGCCTCTTGGCCTCCCTCCTCCCACCCACCTGCTTCAGCTTCTGCCTCTGATTCTGGACTTTCCTCTGTCACAACTCTCCCCACTCACTAAGCCCTGTTACATCTTCAGCTTCTGACACCTCCTCCTCCTCCAAGTCTTTTCTCTCTTCTCCCTCTAATCGTTGTCCCACCAGCACTCCCCAGGCTCTGAGCCTTCTTCTGTTAGTGGTTCCCCAGCTGGTTCCTCCCACCATTCCTCTGTGTCCAACCAGTCCATGACATCAGCATCTGCAGGAAGAGTTTTATTTTTATTAAGTCTATCTCTAGTAAAAGGTAAAGGTAAAGGGACCCCTGACAATTAGGTCCAGTCGTGACTGACTCTGGGGTTGTGGCGCTCATCTCACGTTATTGGCCGAGGGAGCCGGCATACAGCTTCCGGGTCATGTGGCCAGCATGACAAAGCAGCTTCTGCGAACCAGAGCAGCACACAGAAACGCTGTTTACCTTCCCGCCAGAGCGGTCCCTATTTATCTACTTGCACTTTGATGTGCTTTCGAACTGCTAGGTGGGCAGGAGCTGGGACCGAGCAACAGGAGCTCACCCCATTGCAGGGATTTGAACCGCCGACCTTCTGATCAGCAAGCCCCAGACTCTGTGGTTTAACCCACAGCGCCACCTGGGTCCCTGGGGATGTGCATATTGGGCTTTATAAACCTACATGTAAGTTAGACGTTCTGTCCGACCCATGGAGGTGAGGTGAACCTAGGGTTTGAGGCAGGCATGCCCTGAAGCAAAACAGGCAGACAGATTCAGCTGTCTCTTAGTGCCATGATTATACCCAATTTGCACACATGTGCATAGAGCTACAGTACAACCACTACGAAGCAAATGACCTGAGAATATCCAAATGCAGTTGACTAACCAAATATTGCATCAACACAGATTTTAGAGAGCAGAATCATACTATGTTTATTTGTATGTCATATTTCCATTATATTGTGCCCCAAATAGCTCACATATTCATAATCATCATATCAGTAAGTGTAACAAAAATCTATTCATAAAACATTGTGCGGAGCAATACAAGCTAACCTAATCAAACAGCTGTAGATGTAGAAGAAGTACTTCCTAGTTTATCTGCGCAAGGAAACGATGAACCAAATGCGTTTTTCAGGATCGGTGCGATTTTGAATGGAACTTCCTAGTACTGTATGTCAATATAGACAAATCTGGATAACGTAGACGAAAAAAAGATCTTGTTTGCTACATCTGCACAATGGCTCCAATGGTGTACTTTTCATAGTGTTTGATGGAGAGTCTGGAGTTATCAACTTTTGACTTCAAAAAATTCGGGCCTGGGGCAGAACAGGCAAAGCCAGGACAGAACGTGATGGGGCAGAGCCTGTGCACGGCGGAGCCTGGCAAGTTGGGGTGGAGGCAGGACAGGTTCTGGTGCATTGTACAATCATAGAATTGTAGCGTTGGAAGGGACCACGAGGGTCATCCCGTCCAACCCCCTACAATGCAGGAATATTTTAACCCAATGTAGGGATCGAACCAATGACCCCGCAACTAAGAGTCTCATGCTCTACTGACTGAGTGGAACCCAGCATAATTAGGCAATCCATGGACCAGAGTTCCAGTTTACTCATTTTCCAGGCTTCTCCTGTTCCAGTTAGCTGGCCCAGAACCCTTAATGGCTGGCCCAGAAAAGTATGGACTTGTTGGCAACCCTACACACGTATACCCAGGGACTAATGCTTCACTGAGGCTCCAAGGTTTGTTTCCTCCCAGTCTTCCCCTATGGACCTTGCCTTTTGAAACGCTTCACAGAAGCTGTGGGCAACATCCTGTACAAATGCAGTGACCCGTCGCTTCTTGTAAGTCGTGACGCAAATTTCCATGTGAGCATTGGCAGTTTACAAGGTGGCACTTAACAACTATTTTGGAGTACTTGTTAAAGGAAACCTGCTACCTGCTGTCAGAAAAATGAAGAAATGTATTATTGAGCTTCCTGAGATGCGGCACTTGCCCAAGGCCGTATGATGTATCGGTGACGTGAATACGGCAGGGACTTGAATGTGGGTTTCCTGTGCTGGGCAACCAACACTTGACAACTGGCTCATCATGATCTAAGAGTTCATCACACAACTTCAGGGAACAGGCTGGTTCACACACTGTGTCTGTAGGTTGTCCATGCACCCATGTATGCTAGAGGTTTCTATGCGCTTGCCCACTGCTGGTAAAACTTTTACTGCAAGCCACACTGGTCATATGATCCATCCACCTTGTTTTGACAGTGGACAAATAGCTGGGGTGTGTGTGTGCGTCTCACAGGCATTTAAGCACATAAACTTCAATTCACATTCAATATTTTGTAGCAGGGTAAAGTTCATTGACTCACATGCCTTACTAACACACACACACACATACACACACACACACACACACACACACACACATAGTAGTTGTTGTTTGGTCGTGTCCGACTCTTCGTGACCCCATGGACCATATATATATTAGACATTGGATTTGTGCATGACCTGGGAAGCTGTTTGTATACTCCCATGATAATCTTATCCTATTGTGGGAAAAGGTTTTTTACTTTCTTCTCAGATAAAATGCACTTCTTCAGTCCTTCACTAGGCAATGTGTCTGTGGTTAAATGAAAGAGGCTTGATTGATAATAGGATCTGCGGGGGAAGAAACTGCAGGATGAAAGTGAGAAGAATCAAGTAGCAAACGCAGACCCAGATCACAGAAATAAATCACATTCTGTGACACCAAACAACTCCAGTTCCCTGCAGCTGTGTCTCAGATGAGTTTCTGGGTGTGTGGCAAGAAACCGGCCAATCGTTCCTCCGCATTTTCACCCCACCTCCCAAACCGGCTCTTAAACACTGGCTATTGGCTGCATTGCAGCACACCTCTTGGTTCATTATTATCTCAAACAATGTTGTTTTTGCTATTTGTACATGGATCAGAAGGAGAGACAGAGGCAAAAGGGGGGGGGGGAGTGGACGGATTTATTCATTTAGCCGATAACTGTAAACTTGTGAAGAAACCAGCACTGGTGACTGGTTATGAGCACAGCATGCTTTGCAGAGTGTTCATTTGTAACAGCAAACATGGAAGTTAAATGGAAATAATACAGTTAAATTTAACAGCATTTGGAAGTGACTTCTGATGCAGTTTGTGAAACTTGCTTTGTTACGCCCCTTATTTTGGAATATTTGAATATTGAAACATTTGATATATTGGACACCTCCCCTTGCCAGGCCAAATATTTCATAGGGCCCACAAAATGTCATGGTGGGGAAGGGATGGGTGGAAAGGGGCTTCTTTTTCCTGCACCCCCATATCTCCCACATTTCTTGCAAAGGGGCAAAGCAATAGGATGTATCCTAACTCTTGCTCTTCCTCCCTCTCCCCTGTCTTTTAAGAGATACAGGTGGTATGTTTTGGGGAAGGAACATCTTCTGCAATCTGTGTAGAAGTGGAGGTTGGCACAGCCTGAGCTTTACTAGATCTCTAGCCCCAACAAAGTCAATCACAGGGGCTTGCATGAGGTTTAGTGGGTGAAAGCCCTGATAGGATACACTCTTTCCCTGAGCCCAGCTCAGCCGTAGCCTCCTATGATCACTTTGGGAATGACTGTGAGCTGGACCTCCGCTTTGCTGACTCCACAGTTTGCGGCTTCACTCAGCCACACACAGATGGGTTGCGCTGACAGATATAAATACATTTGCCCAACTGCACTAGAGATAAAAGGGACGTGGGTGGCGCTGTGGGTTAAACCACAGAGCCTAGGGCTTGCCGATCAGAAGGTCGGCAGTTTGAATCCCCGCGACGGGTTGAGCTCCCGTTGCTCGGTCCCAGCTCCTGCCAACCTAGCAGTTCGAAAGCACGTCAAAGTGCAAGTAGATAAATAGATAAATAGGGAAAGAAAGTCACAACTGCATTGGCTAAGGTTTGCTCGATACACATAAGCTTCTACAATGCAGGCACTTAATAAAGAACAAGTTTATGTGTGTAACTTCCATTTAGTGTGTGGACACACACACACAGAGAGAGAGAGAATTCCAGCTTTGAGAGGAGCACGTCTAGTTACATTGCTTAATTCAGTTTGACCTTATTTTGGGCCTCATATCTGTTTTCAGTAGTAGGATGGCAACAGCTGTGAGGAGCATATTACTATCAATGCATTCTTTTCAGTGTCTGCATAAGGGGTCTCAGGTTTAGCTAAATAAACCTGCAAGAAGCATTTGAGGGGGAAGGAGAGGGAGATGGAGAAATCCACATATCTGGACATATTTTTCAAACAGCAACACCACTTCACCCAAATATAATCATATAATCCTAAAATAAAAACAAAAACCATACTCCACCTAATTTGTTACTAATATAAAAGGGGCAACTCTTCTGTTTTTGGTGTCTTCTGTGTACGTGTGTCTTGTTTTATTTCAGAATTTCACAGCAAAGGAAGCCAACTGGAGTCCCATTAGGGAATGCAAATTCCCTATGTGCATACCTGAAATGTTGGGGTCTAAATGGCTCAAAATATGATAAAAACATGGCTTTATGCTGATGCCTGTGTTAAGAGATGAATTTCAGAGTACCTCTAGTAAATGTTTGTTGTTATTGATTCCACCCACAAACCTGTCTTGTTCCACCCATGAGTGACCATATGGAATTCAGGCATTCCCAAACTCGGCCCTCCAGATGTTTTGGGACTACAACTCCCATCACCCCTAGCTAACAGGACCAGTGGTCAGGGATGATGGGAAATGTAGTCCCAAACCATTTGGAGGGCCGAGTTTGGGGATGCCTGATGTAGATTCTGTCAATGCCAGTCATGACTCCTGACCCGTTAGAATCCGCTCTGCTTCTGCCCTCTCTGGTCTTCCCCAGAGAGGCAGTGTTTTGAAGAATATGACATGGCAACCTTGGGTACAACCTCATTGCCAATACAACAGAGGGGGACCACCCCAACTTGAACCAGGTCTTGCTGTTGGGCTCTTAGCTCTGTTTAATCCCAACTACCGATTGGGTTATATTGTACATGAAGGCACCGCCTCATCCAGTAAGTAAATAGGGACTACCTTCTACAACTTGCTTTTATTTTATATTTTGGTGGTGGGAGTTTGCTCTTTAGCTGCGTTAATTCATTGTATCAGTAGCCCTAAAACAGATACCAGCCATCCACCACAACTGTAGCACCCCTTGAAGTTTCTGGAATAAACAGCTGCAGGTGAGAAAGATATCTCTCAAACAGGCGACTCTTCTTCTTCGTCTCCCTCAGCTACTGTAGTCAGTGCATGCTAGAAGTCAAGAAAATAGGAAGAGAAAGAGAGAAAGTTATCACTTATTGGAACTCTTAAGGGAGGGTTTCTTAGAATTTATCAGATGACACCCAGGGTCCCTCCCAAGCCTGCGATTCTGCGATTCCATTATTCTAACATCAGAAATGGGTTCAACTGGGAGAAAGCTGCCTAGAGAGATCATTGCAGGGAGGTAAGCATCAGATAGGGGGAGATCTCTCTGTACTCTTTATTCAACCACTCCCTTTATTATTAAAACTGGATAACACCCCTTCCTTTTTTGTTGTGTTTGTGGCAGATTTTCTGCCATCATATCTAGTTTGGCCCTATAATAACCCCGGGCACCAGAGAGTACTGTATTCTCTCATTACTGGATTCTTGCATTTTGCCACTTCAGGAGGGATGGGACTGAGGTTATCCCCTCCCTCCACTCACCCAAACCATGTGCAAGTATCGGTCCTCCGGAGGCAAAATGCTTGAAAATCCCTGCCCCAGAAGAGGAGCAGAGGTGAACAGCACCACTCTCCTTGCTTTCTGTCCACACTCTAGTATTCCAGAAACCCTGACGTGAGTGTCACACCAGTAGCTCGCGCTCTCAATGGAATCATGCACTGGAAATGAGAACTTCCTTCCAGAGGCTATGGAGATGATGGTCACTACTTAAGTAGCTGTAAAGGGGGATTAGGAAAATACATGGAGGATAATAAGACTGAAACCAACAATGCCATGGGATCTCTATATTCAGAGGCAAAATGCCAATGAAAACCAGTCTTAGAGGAATCTGGTCGTACTTACATCAGATTGTTCAAGTTCATCTATCTCGTCAACTCTGCTCAGATGAGGAGCCCCATATTTGTCGGTCAGCTCAGCCAAGGTTTTCGACGGTGTCTCTTTCTCAGCAGCTGCCTTTGCCTACAATTCAAATTCCATTTTCAATACCATGGCGAATCCAAGCGATTTTAAGAGGTATTCAGCTGAACAAAGCCGTAAATATGTAAGCACACGAAAATCAAGGTGCAAGCCATTCCCCAGCTCCTTTCTCAGACCATTGAGCTGAATGGGCAGTATCTCCTGGGCACAAAAATTTCATTGAAATGACTGGTACCTGTGTGAGATGCTCAGCAGCACTTGAGACCCACTGAATTTCTCCCTCTATTCTCTGAGCAATGTAACTAGGACAATGGGCCACCACAGTCATCAGAGGCCCATTCTGACTGATTACATGGTTGCTTGTTTTTCAACGTAAAGATGTCTTCTTCGGGAATAATTTAAATAAATTGGCAATATGTAACTTTCCCTTGCTCCACTACCCAGCAGCTATTGGCCCTTATTGTTATTGCACATGTCCTGTTTTAAAGGATGGGAAAACAACTATGGCTTGGCCTTATGTGCAAACTTATCCTTGACCATGGTTTGCTTGGCTCTCCTAACCTAGATGCTCACCAAACTTCAAAAGCACGAGGCAAGAACACCTGGGGGGTGGGGTGACCCAGATCACAGGAGAAACAAGCCATTGTTTGTTGGATTGTCTGCGGGGCAACTTGTGACTAATGAGCAGTGCGTAAAACAAACCATGGCTTAGTGTTATGCACAAACCAGGTCAGCGTGATGTAGCTGTGAGACACGTACCCAGATTTGAGACACGTATTAAGCACTTATTAAGCACACTGGGGGTGACTTTAGGCTAATCATGCACTAACTTTCCTCCATCAGCCTAGCCTACATCTCATGGGCTTGTTCTGAGGATAGAAATGGGATAAATGAGTAAAAGACGCTCTCCGTGGTGGAAGAATGGGAAACAATTTTTTAAAACTGTCGAAGAAATAGCAGTTGAACACAGTTGATTTTTAAAAAGTGAGACCCCAAGTGTGCCATTCCCCTGCTGAAAGCTGCTGGAACATAATTTGGGAGATAGCTATTTGATGAGTGTTGGCATGCAAAATAGAAATGATCATCAATGGCATTTTATCCTACCTCCAACTCTGCTTGTTGTTTCTGCTCCAATAGAAGCTGTTCTTCTCTTTCTCTCTCTAATCTCTCTTGTTCTTCCCGTTCTCGTTCCATTTGTGCCTGCAGCCATATCATGCAAAAGTGCAAGTTGGTGAAAAGGAATTTCTCCCTTGGTGTGCTAGTCTTTTTCTTTCTTTCTTATTGATTTGCAGGGAGTTTTTGCACGCCGGGTGGGGAGGTGGCGGCATTAAAAAAAATGAGACCCACCGGCCGACTTAGCATTGTGTGCAAACTGAGCCAACTTCTCTGGTGTTCGGTTTAGATTGGTCAATGAAAGTAGAAATCATATAACTTTGCATTTCCTTGCTTTATGGTCACATAAAAATTTATAAGTCTTATGCCTTAGCTCCATGTTTAATCAAGGGTCCCCACCACCACCAGCTATGTATGAATAAATAGTTTATATCATTTAAAGAGGACTAGTTGGCTTTGCTTTATGAATTGTAGGTTGGGATTAGAGATCAGCCAAAGGGAAACTACCCACACATGGTGCACACAAAGGCTGCAATCCTATACACAGGTACCTGGGAGTAAAGCCTACCAAACTCAGCCAGATTTACTTCTCAGCAGACTTGTACAGGTGTATTGAATGAAATTGCATTAGCTAGCGCAAAAGCACATTTCTGCCCAAACATTACAAACCCTGCCAGTGCCTTTTGATTCATCTCTGAGATATGAGCTCTCAAAAATGATCAATGTATAACTTCAGAACATTCAAAAGAATCCCTTGTTGCAGGCACAATGCTCTTCTGTTCATGCAATGGAAGGCTCTTGTTACCCCCTGGTCCTCAGGAATGTGTGGATGCTACTCACAAAGGGGGGGGGGTGTCAGATCTTTATGATAACGCCCCCTTCTGGAAGCACTCACACACAGCTTGGACTTTTTGACTTTTTCTCTGTTTGGTTGCTCTGCCCTACCTGCCTCTCTTCTTCTAGCTTCTGCTGAAACAAAAGTTCTTCTTCCTTCATTCTTTCGATCATTAGCAGTTCTCTTTTGGCCTCCGCACGCTCTCGCTCCAGCTCTTCCCTTTCCAGTTTCCTCTGGCAATGATTTTTTTTAAGGCATCAGAAGAGAAAACAGAAAAGGAGATACGGAGTTTCACATCTCTGAGTAGCAAAAGGTTCAGGCGACAGAAAATGAGAGGCTCAGATCTATTGCTAGGCAAAAGTATCTGGGACTTTACAGTAATATCTTGTCTGTTTACAAATATGCAAGCAGAGCAAGCAAGAGTGCAGTCCCTAGCTTAATAATAATAATAATAATAATAATAATAATAATAATAAATTTAAATTGAAAAATTGAAAAATTTGCTTGTTTAGGACTCTCTCTAGCTGCAGAAAGGGGCATAGCACCTTTAATTTACTAATAACAGGAATGCCAGGACAGAGAATGGGAACGAAGTAATTTTAGCTCCTGACCTGAAAGTACCAGTATGTGTTATCTCATTCATGGCTCTAAGATTATCAACTGGCCATTCAGCAAGCATCAAATGATGCAAAGCCGATACTTTTGTTTTCACTTAACACACACAAGACTGTTCCCCTAATATAATAACTAGCATTAGCATTTAATATTTGAAGAGCCTGACAATATTAAGTGTAGAAGCAGAGGACTCACATGGAGTGCGTCATCCATATTTTTCCGATATTTATGAATCCACCATGCCAAGTACAGGATTGGGTCTGCTGGCCGACGTTCTGCCACCTCGGCAAGGCCCTCTGCCAAGCATCTGCCTAAGCATTTTTTGAGATATGCAGTCTCCATTTTCAGTTCTCCAGGTATCTGTGATGGTGATTAGTCCTTTTGGATCTAAAAATGGTGGCAAGCAGTGTGGGAGGAGGAGGAAAACATTTTGAATAACAGATGTACATTGCAGTAATTTAACAAACAGAAATATAAGCTGCTTTAACAACCTTTACCAGTTTAAAAAGTTGCCGAGATATTTAAAGAAACCAATAAATTAATAGCTAGCTTTGACCTGGGTGGAAATCTATGATTAAAGGCTTGCTCTGTGGAACTTAAAGGCTGCAATTCCTAAGAGTTTATTTCAGGTTAGTGCTATCCACCCCTGAAATCTTTCTGCATAAGCCCACGAAAATGGACAGGAGCCACAACAGAACAGAAGCCAGATTTTGGGGTGGTTCAGGCCCATAGTACCGGTACGTAATCCAACCACATTGATGCGTAAACTGACCTTCCTTCGGTTGGATTAGCTCAATGCAGATTCCAGAGCCTATTCAAACTAAGTAGGTACTACGGTAAACTGCCATTTGATATCTACTTAAGAACATGGAAAGAGTACTTACTAAAAGACAACCCACACTCATATGAAGAGAACTTTGTTCCTGATGCAAGGGTGACCAAACCCTTACTGGTATTTTATTCACTCTTGTCTAGAAGAATAAGCTCTGTGTGTATCCAATGAAAGAAACAGTTAAGTCTGGATGCTGCTGTTTGGTATCCTAGCAACGGACCAGTGTTCTAGCCCCATGCTGCTATCTCCCTGAAGATTCTGTACCTCCTTCATTCTTGGATAGAAAGGATTTCTTTGTGTTTTTTATTGTTATCAATTGGAAAAAGGAATATATGAGGTTGACATGTTTACATTGCATTACTTTATATTTGGATACCTGTATTAATGTGGGTAATTTATAAGCTCGCACATTACTGTATTCAGAAAAGGAACCCTTTTAAAAATAAACCTCCACCTTTCAAAGGTAGGTTAAAAAACCCTTTTATTCCTTTCCTTTCCACTAAGGTCAACACATCGGTATTCCACTTGTAACAAGAAACGACAGGTACTTGTTTTGACCCACATTATACAAGCATCTATCAAGAAATTAATGCTAATTTCAGCCTCCAGTATATATAGCTAAGCAGTTCCCTTAGCCAATTAGCAGCTGCAACAAAAAGGTAGGAATCATACCCACTAGTTGTTAAGCTGGGTGCCAGACCCCTCTAATCCCTGGATCCAGCAAGTGTTAGAATTTAATCAAGGCTTCTAATTCATGGAATAGCCAAGCTAGCCTCCTAGTGAGGGTGATAGTCTGGGTGAGAAGCCATTAAGGGGGATTAAGGGGTTTGGTGTGACACCAGGTGGGTGGGGGTCCTTCCCTCAACTGATAAAGCTAGGGTTTAGAGTAGAAAGTTTCAGAGCAGTGATAGGACCTAGAATTAAAGTGGCAAGGCAGAGAAAGTGTCAGAGAGCAATGTTTGATGTCTGTTTGAATCCATGGCTGCAGTTATGGGAGAAACAAGTCCCTTTGGGGGTGATGATGCTGTGATCGTAGGCTCAGTGTGAATAACCCAGGGGGTCCCCAAACTAAGGCCCGGGGGCCGGATGCGGCCCAATTGCCTTCTAAATCCGGCCCACGGACGGTCCGGGAATCAGCATGTTTTTACATGAATAGAATGTGTCATTTTATTTAAAATGCATCTCTGCATTATTTATGGGGCCTGCCTGGTGTTTTTACATGAGTAGAATGTGTCCTTTTATTTAAAATGCATCTCTGGGTTATTTGTAGGGCATAGGAATGTGTTCCTATTTTTTCCAAAATATAGTCCGGCCCCCCACAAGGTCTGAGGGACAGTGGACCGGCCCCCTGCTGAAAATGTTTGCTGATCCCTGATAGATCATAAAGACACCACAGTTTCCGCTGTGCCTCATTCCAAAAGGAAACATGAACCCTGGGGGAACACCTGGATTCTTGCACCGCTCGGAGATTGGAGTGACATGCAACAACACCAAAGAAGGAAGGGGACACATACAGAACAGAAGTGATACAACTTCTGTTGGGCACACCAAGTGTTCACAAATTCAGATGTTCAGAAATAGCTGGCGGACTTCCATAACAATCTGTGGGGAGTGTTCCACCACCACCATCACATTTCAGTCTCATGCAAGCTTGTGCAAGCTTTTGTGCTGCACTCTTCATTAGAAATCCTAGAATAGTGATTACTCTCAAGTGGAGCTGGGCCAAATGCTTTTAATCCCTATTTTGCATTAAATGTCCCTAGCCTCAAACGTTACAGCCCAATCCTGTGCATGGTTACTGAGCGATAAACACTACTTTATCCAATGCTGCTTACAAGTGTGTGAACACAAGACTGATGCCTTAACTTGCAAGTTTAACATACCATGGGAGTAAGCCCCAATTGGATACAGTGGGGCTCAGTTCAGGGTAATTGCACATTGGATTTAGTCAGTGCATTTTTTTTCTAAAAAAATGTTTAGGGGTACTCTCATTTTCCTACTCATATTGAAATACATTACTGCCCCTCAATGAGGCCAAACTTAGATTCACAAAATGTTTAGGGGTATGCATACCCCTGCGTCCCCCCCAGAAAAGAGCACTGGATTTAGCTGTTAGTTACTTTTCAATCCAAGTTCTCAATGTGTAACTCAGCTGGTTAGAGTGTGGTGCTGATAACACGGAGGTTGCAGGTTCGATCCTTGTATGGGGCAGCGGCATATTCCTGAATTGCAGGGGGTTGGACTAGATGATCCTTAGGGTCCCTTCCAACTTTACGATTCTATGATTCTAATACATAAAAGCGATAGACTGAAATAGTACACAGACAATGCCTTCTGCCTTACAACCCAGGCATCTGGGAATGGGTAAGATGTATTGCGCAATTGAATTTCTGCTGCAGGTGCCGGTTTTATTTGTAACTGAAGTCTGTATTTTGCTTTAAGATTTTGGCTGGGTTTTGGGATTGTTTTTTAAGGCCAAATTTTGCTTTACATGGTGTACATTTCCATCCTGGGACATTTGAATGAAGAGTGTGTCGTAAATACTTTTAATAAGCAAAAATGTTGTTTAAAAATGAAACATTTCAAAAATTGTGCTGTGCAGCTGGATTCAAGCTGGAACTCTTCTTGTACAGCAGCGCCTTCCAGTCTTGGAGAACCGGGCTCTGCTACCTCCTCCTATGTCCATCTCATGTACAACCAGCTAGTGTGCTTTTCTGTTTCCACGGCAATAATGCACAAAACAACGAGAGCAACAAGGGATTCTCTCTCTCTCCTTTCCTATCTCTCTGCTGCAGGCAGGGACTGGGAGACGGAACGGCACCCTGAAGACGACAGCTGCAGGTCTTCTCTTCTTTTTAACCCCCTTTCCTATCTCTTGTGATACCGGGAGACGGAAACAGTAGGCGTGCGGCGATTAAGCCAATGAGACGGTAGTAGCTGCATGCGCGCGCACGCGCAACCAAGACGTTTGTGCACGTACTGCGCCGCCTCGTGGGCGGGGCTGTGCCGAGTAAGGCGTCCTGGTTGCTAGGCGACAGTGAGCCCGAATCCTCGCGATCGGGCCCCATAAGGCAGAGTGCAGTCCGGCGAGACTTAAGCGGATGCGCAGGGGGCGCTTGGCTGGCTAGTGGTACGGTGCAGATTTATTTATTTACTTTGGAGGGGTAGTAGCATTAATGTCATTTATAAAGTTACCTAAAAATTTTTTTGGGAAAAATTCTGTACCTGGGACACATTTCTTTTCTTTTATTCTGAATTAATTTTTAAGTACTTTTGATATAAAGGGTTTATTTAGTTGGCTGGGTTGCAAAAGGCTTCCTTGCAAAGTTTTAAAACTTTTGCTCACTTTGGTCCTGTAAAAGGCAAGGCCGTTTCTTGCTGAGTCTTTGAAAAAGGAATGATCGGGGTTTTAATAGAATCAGACTCAATCATGGAGTTGGAAGGGGCCCCGAGGGTCATCTAATCAAGCCCCCTGCAATGCAGGAATCTTTTGCCCAAGGTGGGGCTTGAACCCACAGCCCTGAGATTAAGAGTCACATGCTCCACCAAATGAGTGTAGCCACAGCTCCTGTGAAGGGCTGTCAGGATCGCCAAGATGATGTGATAATTGTGCTATACAAATATTAAGTAACTGGTCTTTTCTCTTTTTCCTGCTCCATTTGCATATATTTATCTCCCACTGGATTTGTGGGAGGCCCCTTCTGGCATCCCTCCTGTGCATGCAGAGGTGCATCGGCAGGGCAGCTGCTTGTGCCTAATGGTGCATGTAAATGATCCAACTGGTTCAGCTCCAGTTACTATCTATACCCATATATATTACAAATTTAATAAATAATAATAATGTTTTCATTCGCTGCAGAAAGCAAAGTAAGCTTTGAAAATACAGCTGAGATGTATGAAAGTGCAGGGAGGACGTTGGCAAAGGCAGAAGGTAAAGAGACCTGATTAGAGTGCAGGATCTTGGAAATTATGTCTGGAACATTGATTTTATTAACTTGGAAGGAAGGAATGTGATCTGGCAAGAGAGTTCACCCAATGTACCATATCCATGCAGAGCTTGGCACAAGATGGGGATGGATGTCAAATACCTCAAGGAATGCATAGGAAGATGTTTGGCTGAGGGACTTGCAGAAGCAGCAGACCGTCGGCCTGTGGACCCAATAGATTTCCTGGCACACTTTATTTACAACTACAAGAACAGATTAAATGAAGAAGAAAAGGTAATGCATCTCTTCTTAATTTAAAAGCATTAAGGAGACAGGGTTTCCATTAATCCTTTGTGTATTTCCCCAATACTTTGTGCTTTTTCTAGAGGAGGATAGAGAGGGCCGAGCTGGAGCGTGAGCATGAAGAAGTCCTTGCAGAAGCAAAGAGGATAGAAAAGCTGAAAGCAGAAGAGCTCCTGGTTGCCAAGAAATTTGAAAAACAGCAGCAGGTCTGAAACCCTTTCCCAAGCAATATTAAGTTTACCATATGAATAGGTGAGGTGATCTGTAATGACAGCAGAGGGCCAAAAATAAGCCACTAATACCACTGTAGTGAATGGCTATTGGGTTTTAAATGATGAGTGGCTGAGACACCATCAATCATTTGTTCTAGTTAGCTAAATCACATTTTTATTTTATAAAGATCATTAAAGAGCAGCAATCCAAGAAGACAATTGCAAAGTTATCTGAGAAGGATGAAGCACCAATTCTGCAGAGTATCGAAGAAACTGACAAAAATCATATAGATGAAGTGAGTAACAACATGTATGTGGGTTTATTGTCTCAGAATTCCCTTTTAATAATGAAATTGGGTGGTTGAGTATTTCAGTTTGAGAGTAAAATGAGGCCACCAAAAAATAAGGTAGTTTCTACATACGCAGGTATGCAGAAGTAGGGTATAAAAGTGTGTAAACAAAAAAGCTTTCTTTTTAAATAAAATAACTGCTCTATGACCTTCCACGAACTGTGACCTTCCAAAAATGTTTTGGGCACCGAGATAAGAAAACAGAGTAACTAATTTTTGGAGGATGAATTTCTGGATTCTCAATGAACACTTAAGACAGGAGCTCCTTTGTCTTTCCTATCTCTATCGCTTGGAGTCAGCTGTGTGTGGCTGGCCAGTTATAGCTCTAATGAAATCCTCAATTTCTCCATTATTTTTTATGGAAATTTCTCACTTCCACCTGGGAAGCTCGGGTCAAAGGGAAGAAGTTGAGCAGATTGTATGAGTCTAAAAACTAAGTCTGTGGTCAATGCATGGAATCAGATGAATAAAATAAATTGGAAGAGAAAGGGAATCAATTGGTCTGTCAAGATCCTAATAGCTTATAATATTAATGAAGAATAACATTAGTTTTGGATGAGGAGAGATGTAGGTCTTGAGATTAAAGTCTCCTCCCCAGACTATACTCCACTTGCCTCCCTATATAGCAACAAAATGGTTTGGTTTAGGACTGGTGGAGAGATCTGATCCTGAGCCCTTTAGTATAGCAGAAGAGGGATGACTTTTTGTGGTGTGGTGTTTCCTCTGCAAGTTTCAAATAGAGTTGCACAGCTTTTGTTCAGGGCTTCAGCTAGTCTGGAATGAGACAGCTCCTGTTAGGAGCTGGGGAAACATTGCAACGATTTTTTCTGGGTCTTCGCTTCGTGAATATTGCTTGTGCTCTCCACGTTTATATATGTTTCTCACTGCTGCTTGAAATTCTTTTTTTTTCCATTATATTTTTTATTGAACGTTTTATCAACACATATCAAAGAAAAAATACACAATACAAAATACAAGAATACAAATACAAAAAAAAAACATCAAAATACAAAAATACAACATAAAAAATATATCATCTCCAATCCATTTTAATATTCGTTGTCTTCTGGCTTCCCCAATTCCCTACTATCTGATTTTCATTTTTATGAACTTCTGTAGCTGTTTCTAAATCATCTTTCTTACCCATCATATAATCCCTTTAACACTTCAAAATTTCATCTTCATATCATCTACCAAAATTTCTCCCTTTCAATCTCCTATTATCTCCCTATTGCCTTAACTTCTTTATTTTCCTGGATATTCAAAGTCTAATTATCAAATACATTCCCTATATATATTTTAAATTTCTTCCAATCTTTTAAAACTTTGTCATTTGTTTGGTCCCGGAGTCTTCCTGTCAATTCTGCCAATTCCATATAGTCCATCATTTTCATTTGCCATTCCTGCATCGAAGGCAATTCTTCTTTTTTCCAGTATTTTGCTATTAGGATCCTAGCAGCTGTGGTGGCATACATAAACAAATTAACATCGTCCTTAGGAATTTCTTCCCCGATTATTCCAAGCAAAAAGGCTTCCGGTTTTTTCAAAAATGTGTTTTTAAACATCTTTTTCAATTCATTATAAATCATTTCCCAGAAGCCTTTCATCTTAGGGCATGTCCACCACATGTGATAGAATGAGCCAACATCCTGCTTACATTTCCAACATTTGTTGTCACTTTTGTGGTACATTTTAGCTAACTTGACCGGCGTCAAATACCATCTATACATCATTTTCATCAAATTTTCCTTCAACACAGTACAAGCCGTAAATTTCATACCCTTCTTCCACAATTTTTCCCACTCCGACATCATCACATTATGACCCAAATCCTTGGCCCATTCAATCATAACTGATTTTGTTTGCTCATCTTTCAAATGCCATTCTAGCAACAAATTATACATTCTGGACAAATTCTTATGGTCTGTCTCTAATAATTCCGTTTCTAATTTCGATTTTTCTGGTTGGAATCCTATTTTTTTATCTAACTTGAATGCTTCATTTGTCTGCACATACTGAAACCAGTCACTCAGCCTATCTTGCAATTGTTCATATGGCCTTAACTTACTGCTGCTTGAAATTCTTCTTTCTCCCCAATGTTGTAGTCATTCGACATGCAATGGGATTAATTTTATTAGAGACATTCAAACATGCAGTCTTACTAATTGCAGTCTGAAGAGGTACAGTTCAGCGGGGAAATAACCAAAGCTCTCATCTAGTGAACTTCAGTTTTTGCAGATAGGCTGCTACATTTTGGGTTAGGTCCGACACTGCGGGTTGGAAGGGCAAGGTTGAAAGGCCACTTCCTGTAAAGTGGGAGTAGCTACCTCTCACTCTCCAACTTAACTTAAAAATGGAAACATCTGCAACATACGCAGAAATGCAACAACACTGTTGGATCACCCTGAAACAGGGAAAAAAGGGCGGAAAGGAAAGTGTGAAATCAATCATCAGCAGGAGAACAACTAATATAAGGAGAGAGGAAGCGAACATTTGAGTCAGTGAGTAGGTGGAAGGAATGCCTGTATTCATGAGAACAGAAGGTTCACCAGATAAGAACTTTGTTTTTTTACTTTATTTATAAGGGAGTATTCTTTATTGGATTGTAAAAAAGTACTGCCTCCCTGGGAGGGCATTCTTCCTTGCCCCAAAAGTCCAGCATAAGGACTCAGTGAAGGGCTCAGCATAAGGACTCAGTGAAGATCCTTATGGCCAAAGACTACCTTGGCTGAGGTTGAGTTATCATGAACGTTTTATTATTTATTAAATATTTTCTTACAAAATAATAAATTGTATTTTTAATATTTTCTTGGAAGCTGCCCAGAGTGGCTGGGGAAACCCAGCCAGATGGGCGGGGTATAAATGATAAATTATTATTATTGATTTCCAGAATAAGGGAGAACTTGTACTGCTTTTAATAAAATCTCCTTTAAGTTTGTGAATTATCTGAGCCATTGGTACATTACATTGCCAGCATTTATATTTTTACACACACACACACATACATATATATATACAGTGGTACCTCAACTTACGAAGGCGATCCGTTCCGCGGTGTTCTTCGTAAGTCGAAGCGTCCATTTTGCGCATGCGCAAAGTGCGATTTTGCGCTCTGCGCATGCACAGACCGCAAGCGCGGCGAAAATACTTCCGGGTTTGCCGACTTCATAAGTCGAAACCTTCAGAAGTCGAGGTACCACTGTATGTATATATATATGTGTGTGTGTGTGTGTGTGTGTGTGTGTATATATATATATATATATATATATATATATATATATATATATATATATATATGAATAAACACCTCTAGATACCATAACTGATTTCAAAGGGAGAATTTTCATGGTGGTGTATGTCCCTGTGCTCATATATATGATGTTGATTTGTATTAACAGAAGAGAACAGAACAGAAGGATGCGAGGATTCCAGAAGAACATGAAACTACTGCTGAGTCAAAGAAAGAAACCTTAGAAGACAAATTGGAACAAGGTTACATCAGTGCTGTAAAGGCTGAATTAGGTGAGACACCTGGTGAGCAGAATACCAGCACAACTCTCCAGGAGGCCTTGACAGAGATAACCATGGATGAAGATTTTAATCGGATTCCGCAGGAGACGATGGACGACAGAGGTGAAAGCCAGTTGGAACATGATGAAGTAAATCAGAATGAACATGATACACAAACAGAAGATGACACGGAAGATGAAGAAGACACTCCAGATGAGGAATCCAAATCCAGTCAAGATCTGAATTTGGAGTAACAGTGCAATCCTAACCATGTTTACTCAGAATTAAGTCCCACTGAGTTCAGCAGGACTTTCTCACAAGATGTTGTGAATAGGACTGTGACCAAAAATGAAAGCAGCAGCTTCTGAGTTGCTTTAGATTCTTCCCTTTCTCTAACTTGGAGTCTTCTGGGGTGGATGATCAAGGTGTTTCTACTATAGTTGTTGATTTCAGTAGAACTAAACCGCAAGAGTTCTTTTAACTTTGACATTTTCATATTAGGGAAAAGGTCACGCAAATAAAGGTCTAGATTTGTCAATTTTCATGACACTTTTTCAAGACTTTGTTACTGTTGAGATGTGCATGATAGACTTAGCTACTGTGCTTCTTAAAAACTCATATGGCGGCTGTCACATATCTTTGTGTCTCCACTAACTACCAGATGGTGTCGCCATAGCTTTGGAAACCAGGATATGAATCATTGTGGTCTTTTATCTCATTCACTGTTAAATTAGAAAGTTGAAGCTAGAAAGGAATGCAGCATTTACAGAGGTAATTAAAATACATGAGACAAGATCAGTGATAAACTAAAACTAGATTAAACACACACATATTCTATATACAGTGGATGCTTGTCTAAACAAAACGTTTTTAGTAGGTGCCCAAAAGGGTACAGTGAAGGTGCCTGCCTGGTGTCAATAGGCAGTGAGTTCCATAGCATAGGTGCTGCTATATTAGAAGATGGATTTCTTACCAGTGCAGAACAGGTACTATGTGGCACCACCTGTAGCAGTGCCAGTTCCGCAGATGGAAGCGGTTAAATGAGCATGCGACAATCTCGCAGGTAAACTGAGCGCAAGTTGTTAAGGGCTTTGCATGCTAACAGCAACACATTGAATGGGGCCTGATAGCAATTCGGCAACCGTTGTGCCTAACAGACACCCCACACACAAATACAGTACCACCCCGTTTTGCTCCTTTTGCATGCATACAGTCACATGGCGCTCTCACTTCCTACACTGCAAAACGACCATCTACCCTTGAGGATTCCGTTGAAATTCCTGCATTGCAGCAGGGTTGGACTATATGACCCGGGGGGGGTCCTTTCCCAATCAACAAAGGAAATACAAGTTACAGGTAGGTAGCCGTGTTGGTTTGATGTAGTTGAAACAAAAAATAAAAAAATTCCTTCCAGTAGCACCTTAGAGACTAACTAAGTTTGTCATAGGTATGAGCTTTCGTGTGCATGCACACTTCTTTAGATACAAAGGAAATACAGTAGCTCAATTCTGCAGATGACCTTTGGGGTCCCTTCCAACTCTACAATTCTGTCACAACTGGGTGGCCACCTGCCATGTATGCTTCAGTTGAGATTCTTGCATTGCAGGGGGTTCGACTGGATGACCAGCGGGGGGTCCCTTCCAACTCTAAAATTCTATGATCCCGTGAGAAAGATGCCAGGAAGCGAGTGCCTCTAGCCCCCATGCTATCTCTATAGTGGCAGGAGTCCATCGGCGATCCTGGCAAAGGATGAAGGGCACACAGAGAGAGAGAGAGAGATGGCGGAGGGAAACGCCTGCGCATGCGCGAGAAGCCCCTTGCCCCCGCATGCGCAGGAAAAGGAGGAGCGAGCGGGCTGTTTTGCGGCGGCGTCATGGCGCGCTCGGCTGAAGAGCTGGTGGGGCAGGTGGTGCTGCCGGGGGACGCCCTGTTCCTACCGGGCCACGCCGAGGCGGACAGCGAGAGGCTGTGCCTGGCCACCGGAGGCCCTCAGAAAGGGCGGCTGGTTTGCGGGCCCGGGTTGAGGCGCGGTGGGGACGGGCTGCTTGTCGCCAAGTGCGGGCTGTTGCGCTACCGCGGCGGCAGCAGCGGCGGAAGTGGTTCCGGGGGAACATATTGGGTGGACTCTCAGCAGAGGCGGGTAAGATGGGGCGGGGCGACGAAAGTGACGGACTGGGAAACAGGGCATGCGTGGCAGGGTGGCGGTTGGCGGGCGCCCGGTCGGGGATTCCGTGCCGTTATTTCACAGGGATGATTAAGTAGGGAGGGGGTCTTCTTCTGGTCACGTTTTCATTTATTCCGTAGAATTGTTCTCTTTTTTTAAAGCAACAACAGAGCGGGTTACAAAAAAGGGGGGTATTTGTATACCGGTAGTGCTGGAATTTTTAGGTTTTAAAAAATTAAATTAAAAACTGCCTCATCTAGTCGCACTGCAAACAGGATTCCAGACAGTAATTGATGTTTTGAACCGCCCTGAGATCTACGGTGAAGGGCGGTATACCAAATAAATATATTCCCAATGATTATTAAGGGAGGGGCCGGGGGGGCGGGAGGACTGGTTTCATAATAACCGCGTTATTTATTTGTTTCATAAGAATCGTAAAACCGCAATAACAAAGCAGTTTACAAATAAAAGGTGCTGTTGTTGTGTACAGCGCTGCTTGTTTAATTTTTTTATTTTTTATTTATTTTAAAAATGTTAACCTCCTCCAGTAACACCTCAAGGAGAAGATCTGTATAAACCAGTATATACCCCCCAACTTGGAGCATAACTTCTTTGAACCCCTTTTCAGCTAGAACAGATATTAAGCACTTTCTGGAAGCGGTTTTCTGTAAGAACCCACTTTGGCTGCATTGTCCTTGATTCATGTCAGAGAAGCCCAAGAGAGTGGGCTCTTTGTTTTTTTATTCTGTTTTTTGCTGTTTGTTTGTTTTAATCGTTACGTTAATTACTATGTATAATAAATGTGATTTTAGCGATTAACTTTACTGTACCAGGATGCAGAGTGAAATTGGGTGAAGTGTGGTTTGAACCTTTAAAGAATACCCTGTACTTTATCCCTGTACACCATATGACAACACTGTAAGGTCTTATGCCCAAATTTTGTATGTGTGTATATGGGCAGAATGGTTTGGATCGCATGCTCCGCCAAGGCAAACCATAGTTTAGCACAAACATACGGGCTCCTGCAGAGAACAGTGTGTCCACTTTGCCCATTCCTGGTCATTCTGCTACGCTAAGTGGATTGTGATGATGGATTGTGTTTGAGGAGCATACTGTACTATGTGATACCAGCATTCTTGTTTGTTTTGAAGGATAAAACAATCTGCATATTTAAAAATACTTTCCTCCCTTGCTCCCAAATTCTTTTAATGACTAGTATGTTCCAGTCAAGGGAGACCATGTGATTGGCATAGTGACCACCAAAGCTGGGGACATATTCAAAGTGGATGTTGGGGGAAGTGAGCAAGCATCTCTATCCTACTTGGCATTTGAAGGTGCAACCAAAAGAAACAGGCCAAATGTGCAGGTGAGGAGTCTGAACATGACTGTGACAGCATTGATTCTCTAAAGCTACATTCTGTACACAATTTCGTGAGAGCCTTGTTGAATTCAGTGTGATTTACTGCAACAGACAGGATTATGTTGTTAAGCTTGTGCTAATGGTAATATTGAGTCAATACCTCTCCTTTAGTCACAATGTTTTATCAGTACCGTATATCTCTGTGTGAACATGTTGAAGGAGATCACGTACACCATGAGCAAAGAGTTTGCATGTTGCTCCTTCTCCACCTGTCCATTTATGACAAGAACTTCTGATCTTTGGAATATGCATGTGGTAACAAATTACTCAATGTCATGCTTTGATAGCCAAGAATAATAGGAACAGGCTTTGCTGTTTGGGTTCCTTTTAAAATTGGTGTCGGACAGTTAAGAGTCTGATGTTGCATCTTCCTTTTACTGCTGGACTATTGACACTTTAGCTCGGAGATCTTTTGTTGTTCAAAAATATTTTATGTCAGTTGACTGACGTGCCAACACTACATTTCACAGATTTTTGTTGCCCTGTTTAATAAGAACTGTAAGCAACTACATTCCTGGCAAAATGATTTCTTAATAAAACTCTTCATTTGTACCGTTTCTCATATTTTAAGACATACCCATAAAATAAGCCATAGCAGGATTTTTAAGCATTCAAGGAATATAAGCCATACCCCGAAAATAAGACATAGTGATAGGCGCAGCAGCAATGCTGGCTGCGGCAGGAGGAGGAGGAGGAAAAAAATAAGACATCCCTTGAAAATAAGCCATAGTGTGTTTTTTTGAGGAAAAAATAAATATAAGACATGTCTTATAATATGAGAAACACGGTAATGTAACATACCCTCTCACATTTCAGATGAATATAGAAACATTATTGTGTGACGAAGCTAATTGTATATAAATGTATTAAAGTTGAACTCAATAACTTTCATAAGAGTTACACATTCAGAACCATTTCATCTATGTATGTATTTTTTCCCCTTAGGTGGGAGACCTTATTTATGGACAGTTCATTGTTGCCAATAAAGATATGGAACCTGAGATGGTCTGTATTGACAGCAGTGGCCGAGCAAATGGAATGGGAATCATTGGACAAGATGGTTTCTTATTCAAGGTGTCATTAGGCCTAATAAGAAAGTAAGCGTGTCAGATTTCTAACCAAGTGTTTTGAGCTTGGAAGTTCTAGCTTAGATTACAAAAGCAAATGACATGTTTGGCAGTGCAACTGTTATATGTGAACTAGGATTAATATCACTTTGGCATTTTAATTGCATGCCAAAATTGACGCAACTAAAAAAAATGATGTAGTAACTGAAGACTACTAATCAATACAAACAGACTTCTATCAGGATATCTGACACAAACTCTTCCAGGACTTTAGATGTGAGAGGTTATATTTTTCTTGAAGATTCTTTGCATATACAAAACTAAATTGTTTGGGAAGAAAGGCAAGCAAGAACTTTTCTCCCTGGCATGTTTTTGTTGCACAAATATGTTAATTTATCAGTCAGTCATGTAGTTTCTCACTCTGCCCCTAGCCCTCTTGACCAGCAATCTAAAGAGTGACAGTCCCATGAAAATGTTTTATACCACCTCATCTTAGTGGGATGTAACCTGATAATGGGCAGCTCCCAAGTCCCAAAATGAGTGGGCCTGTGAAATTGCAGGTTACTTTTTCAGCAAAATCATTTTTTTAAAAAAAGCATCCGACACCTGCTCTGATTTGGGTAGGTCCTAAAGAAAAAAATGTAGCTTTGTAAGAATTGAGGTATTAATTGTTAGAAATATGAGGTTTACCAGAGCCATATATTGACTTTTCTTCATTTTATTTTGACTGCAGACTCTTAGCTCCGGAGTGTGAAATAATCCAAGATTTGGGACAACTTTATCCATTTGAACTGGTGTTAGGAATGAATGGGAGAATTTGGGTGAAAGCCAAAACAATTCAACAGACTTTAATTGTGGCAAATGTCTTAGAAGCCTGTGAACACATGACTGCAGAACAGAGGAAACAAGCCGTTTCCAAGTTGTTAGAAAACTGATGGGAAGGGATTTTATATGGATATTCCTATGTGGAATTGATGACCCAGAAATACATTTTAAAATATTTTTTATATTTAAGGCAATAAATGTTAAAGTTCAAATACTTTTATTTTTTTATTCTGCATCTTTTGCTCTTGAGTTTGTTTTCTGACACTTTATGTCTGCTTGTTGTTACCAGTGTCAGGCTGTGACTTGTACACTTTTTGTAAAAGTATGCATACTTCAGACTTTTATAACTAAGTCAGTGGTATTTGCAAAACAAAGGGAACCTCCCTTTGGTCTGTTATTTTTAATTCTCATTGTATTTTTAGTGATTTGCAGCTTGATTACATGTGTGTTTATTCAGAATTAAGTTGTGAATTCAGTGGGGTTTACACCCATGTGAGTGGGCAGAGACTTGCAATTACTTTTTGCCAGCTGTACTTGATGAAGCTGTGAAAAATAAAGAAAAAGGTTTGTATAAATGAAAGAATTGGCTTATGTCTTGAGTGCTTGTCTCCAGAAAGAGCTGATTTTGTTGCACTTACCATGAGAAATGTGTTTGTTTGTTTTTTAAAAAAAATTATATACAGTACTGATTCCAGGAAAAGCCTTCAAAGTGTTTACAAAAAAAGATAAAAAACAACAAGAATTTTAAACATATAGAAAGTTAAAACCACAATAGAATAGGCTAAAACAAATTAAAACTCATTAAAACTTTCTAAACATTTGGGTAGACTTCTCTAAATAAGAATGTATTTAGCATGCACGGAAAAGAATACAGTGAAATTGCCTGCCAGCTATCAGATGTTGAAGTTGGCTTCCATAATTGTTTCTTATAGTGTTGTAAGTGTTAGGATCTCTTGCTCTTGAGTAGGACCCTGGCAGAGACACATGCCCGACTGGCATGTTCCCTCCCTCTGGGTCGATCATTCGGGAGCTTCAAAAGCATTCATCAGCACACTTAGGGATCCGCAGAGTTTGCACAATTGCGTAACAGAACTCAGTAGCACAGCATTTGGCTAATCTATATTACAGTGGTACCTCTACTTACGAATGTTTCTACTTACGAATGGAGCTCCGTCCGCCATCTTGGATGCGGTTTAGATAGGATTTTTTCTACTTACGAATTTTTAGATAGGGTTGCTTCGACTTACGAATTTTTTCTCCCAATGCATTCCTATGGGATTCGACTTACAATTTTTTTCGACTTACAAATGTGCGTTCGGAACGCATTAAATTCGTAAGTAGAGATACCACTGTATTTACATATAAACACTCACAGAGCACTGCAACATGACTCCCTCTCTCTCTAGTATCACGACAGCAAAGAGAATGAACAAAGGACAACAGTCCCACTTCATGGCACACAGTAACACAAACTTCCTGTCTTCGTCACACCCGACTCTGGAATGAAAACACACTGTCATGTGATAGACAACAAACCCATGAATGCAAGCACGGGGAATGAATCTTCAACAGTAAGAACTATTCAACTTCCTCTTGAAACAAAAAATACATTACTACCTTCATAAGTGCACAATCTTGCTGATGCCTTTCTTGCTGGATTGTCCTGCATCAGAAGGCTGGGACTGCACATTTTAATGTTCCCCTGTAATTTTTCAAATTTCAGTTCACATAGGAAAAGCACTGTGCTTTTTCCTTTAGAGGAATTTGAGTCTCACTTAAAATACTTCATTGGAAGAGAGGGATTCTCAAATGTTTGTGATGGCTCTCCCCACCCCCACCCCATTTCTTCCAAGCTGTCTCCACCCCTTTACAGCTCTATATTCAGCTTTTCTGTGCTGCACTGGGTTGTAATTGATATATGGTCAGGGCTTTTTTCCCCCAGCTGTAACTCGCAGGAACTCAGTTCCTGCACCTCTTTTTCTAGAAGAACAGCACTGGATATGGTGCTATGCGAAGAACTAGATTTACTCTGAAAGACCTTATTTCCCCATATGAAGCAACCAGGACCCTGCAGTCATCTGAGGCCCTTCGTCACGTGCCTCCTCAGCAAGTGGTCCGGAAGGTGGCAGCATGATGACAGGCCTTTTTTGTGGTGGCTCTCCATTTGTGGAATGCTTTCCCTTGGGAGGCTTGCCTGGTGTCTTTATTGCATATCTTTAGGCACCAGGAAAAAACACCACTCTCCCATTAGTCCTTTGGCTGATTAAACTATGACCTTTTAAATGTGTTGAGGGTTGTTACGGTCTTTTTATTTATGTACTTTGTGGTTTTATGTTTTGAATTGCCTTGTGATCTTTGAAGGACGGTGTATAAATTAAAGGAATAATAAAATGCCTTTGCAGCTCCTTACCCGCTTGCCCCAGTAAAATTAGGTAGTCATTTACTAGATAGGGGGGGGGGGGTTTCCAAACTCAGATTTACTGCTGTGCAATGGGTGTAACAGTCCTGAATTTGAACTTGGGTATCCATGCATGTTGCTGCTACTTATACCTTCTCTCTCTCTCTTTCAAGCCATACTTTATTGAAATTCATAACAAAAACAAGATTAAATAAACAAAAAAACAAAACAAAAAAGACAATCGTGTGTAAGTAATCTTACATAAATTTACAAATATAAATTAATCCAATCTTATACAGTCTCTTTCCCTCTACATTCTTACAAAAGTATGATTGACTTCCCATCATCTCATTTCTAATATCGAATGTACTTACACTTATTACCTTAATCTTTCTATATTTTCTAATACTTTCTTACAACATATCGCACCAGTTTTCCTTATTTCTTTGTTGTTACTTTACACAGGGGTCATTCAAATGCTGCCATAGATGTCATAACGCTATTGTGTTTTTGCTGGTTACAAATATCCAGAACTGATCTGAAGGGGAGGCTGTTTTCCTTGCCTTACTCCTTGCTTAACAGTTTTGAAGCTGATCTTTAATATAACCAATAATAAATCTAAGGTATCTAAATACTATAATCTATAATTTAACCACCTAAATCTATACAGTACTGTATTATCAACTGACACCACCAGAATTTAAAGAATCTGTGACAGGGAAGTGGGGAAGAGCCTGACCATTAAATACCTGGGCCAGCAATAAACACACTTTTAAAATGCTGAGTATGATTCTGGCATCCAGTTTAGGCTCTACCCATGTACTGCCTGAAATGCTTTAGAGACCTGTAAAACTAGTTTGACAGGCCCCTAATTTGACAGGGGCTTCAAGTAAATCTATAGATAGGTAAATATTACAGTACAGTGTGAACTTGGATAGGAATGTCCTCTCCATCTGCTACTATTTTGATGGCTAGCTTTCAGATTCCTCAGCCTGTTGTGGACCAGTTGCTTGGAGTTTTGTGGCCATCCATGTGTTGAGTTGATGCTTGACCATCCTGGCTCCTAAAAGCAGCCAGAGGAAGCTTGGCTAGAGGAGGTGGTGGTTGTGAACACCTCCCTTGATGATGCTGTTCTACAGTTTTGTTCAGCGAGAAGCAGGGATTAGACTTGCTGACTTGATTGTACCCTTGTGCCTGTTTTAATTTGCCATTGTTAGGGGGGCATGAGAAAGCCATAGCAGCTCAACCCCAGACATTCTTACATATTAGCCTTCTTCAGGCATTACTCACACAAAGAGGGCAAGTGCAGCGAAAAGGGTCGTGTGGGGTCATGCACTTCGCTCAGTTCTTACGTGCAGCTTTTATATTGTCATGCAAGAGGCATCACGAGGCTGCCCTTGGAGACTTGTTTGGAAGCTGCAATTGGTACAGGATGTAAAAGACAGGGTGCTGATGGGCACTATTGACTGGGTGCATTTACACTAGTCCTTAAACCTGCACTGGTTGCCAGTATGCTTCTGAGCCGAATTCAACAGGTCCTGGGACTACATGGTGAAAGGTGTGCTGTAAATGTCTAAATAAACAACAAATTACTTTTGAAGCGAGGAGCCTGCTCTATTCATGGAGGCTCCTGGCACGATTGGGCAGTTACAAAAAGGCACAGCAAGAACAAAGAATTACAATTTTATGCTCTAAAAAGCCAGTGTTGTGTAGTGATTGGAGCACTGTACTAGGAGCTGGGAAACCAAGGTTCGAATCCCTGCTTAACCATGAAACTCTCCAGGTTTTGGGCCAGTCACCGCCTGTCGGCCCAAACTACCTCACAGGGTTGTGGAGATTAAACGAGGAGGGGGAGAACTGTGTACGCTGCCGTGAGCTCCTTGGAGGAAAATGTGGTATGTAAACACAATAAATAAATAAATACTCCTTGCTTTTTCCTGTTCCGAAAGAATAAAAGTTGACACCTGCATTAACGAAGATTTATGGCAATGTTATTACTCACACAAAGCAAGTTTGCTGTATGGCACATCGTGATTACTGCTGTAAAGAAAAATAATTCATTTCTCTCTGTTTTTAATTGGTACCTCCGGAGGGCGCAAGGGGTCAGTGCGCAGCCTTTGTGTTGTGGAGAAATTCCTGCTGTGGGTGGAGAAGTACAGTAATTAGAGAAATCTTATCTCGTTAAAAATAAGAACTATGGACACTTAATCTTGGAAACTGTCTACAAATGAAAAACACCTTCTTATGAAGCCTTGCACTTAAAAGGTTATCCTCTGGCCGTTGACCAGAAATGGAGAATGCACAAGTTTCAGGTTGGGGAATCAAATGGAGCCATTCTGAATCTGTTTGGAAATTGTGCACCTCTTGAATATGGCATCAGGGAGAGATGTAGCTGTGCATCCCTGTTTGTGAACTACCTAAGAGCATCTTTTAAAAAAATTATTTGGTTTTCAAATTAAAATTTTACAGACCTTTATCAAACAAATCAAGATTCCAATGATTCTCCTGGACTTCCACCCCCCTTAATAAATAATTTCCTCTCGCATCTTTTATGATGATCAAAATCTTTTACATCTCCATTGTTTCCAGAATTCACCCTTATACTACAAGTTATATTCCAATCCTAATGATTTGAAGTGTTTACAGTGGTCTAAGATATCATAGAATCATAGAGTTGGAAGAGACACAAGGGCCATCCAGTCCAACCCCCTGCCAAGCAGGAAACACCATCAAAGCATTCCTGACATATGGCCGTCAAGCCTCTCTTAAAGAAGGAGACTCCACCACACTTCTTGGTAGCAAATTCCACTGCCGAACAGCTCTTACTGTCAGGAAGTTCTTCCTAATGTTTAGGTGGAATCTTCTTTCTTGTAGTTTGAATCCATTGCTCCGTGTCTGCTTCTCTAGAGCAGCAGAAAACAACCTTTCTCCCTCCTCTATATGATATCCTTTTATATATTTGTACATGGCTATCATATCACCCCTTAACCTCTTCTCCAGGCTAAACATACCCAGCTTCCTAAGCCGTTCCTCATAAGGCATCATTTCCAGGCCTTTGACCATTTTGGTTGCCCTCCTCTGGACACATTCCAGCTTGTCAGTATCCTTGAACTGTGGTGCCCAGAACTGGACACAGTACTCCAGGTGAGGTCTGACCAGAGCAGAATACAGTGGTACTATTACTTCCCTTGATCTAGATGCTATACTCCTATTGATGCAGCCCAGAATTGCATTGGCTTTTTTAGCTGCGTCACACTGTTGACTCATGTTGTGGTCTACCAAGAGTCCTAGATCCTTTTCACATGTACTGCTCTCAAGCCAGGTGTCACCCATCCTGTATTTGTGCCTTTCATTTTTTTTTTGCCCAAGTGTAGTACTTTACATTTCTCCCTGTTAAAGGTCATCTTGTTTGCTTTGGCCCAGTTGTGTAAACCACAGAGCCTATGGATTGCTGATCAGAAGGTTGGAGGTTTGAATCCCTGCGACGGGGTGAGCTCCCGTTGCTCGGTCCCAGCTCCTGCCAATCTAGCAGTTCGAAAGCACATCAAAGTGCAAGTAGATAAATAGGTACCACTCTAGCGGGAAGGTAAACGGCGTTTCCGTGTGCTGCTCTGGTTTCGCTAGAAGCGGCTTAGTCATGCTGGCCACATGACCCGGAAGCTGAGTGCCGGCTCCCTCGGCCAGTAAAGTGAGATGAGCACTGCAACCCCAGAGTCGTCTGTAACTGGACCTAACGGTCAGGGGTCCCTTTACCTTTAAGATATGTTATACATTTTCCCCATTCCTTATTAAAATTTTGGTCTTCTGATTTCTAATTCTTCCAGTCATTTTAGCCATTTCAGCACAGTCCATCAGCTTCATCCACCATTCTTCTCTGGTAGGAACTTTATCTTCTTTCCATCTCTGGGCCAATAACATCCGTGCAGCCGTGGTCCCATACATAAATAGTCTTTTCTGCTCCCAAGGTACCTAAAAGCATCTTCTGGTCGGTCACTTTCAGGAATCTGATGCTGAGCCAGCTGGATCCTTGATCTGACCCAGCAGGGCTCTCCTGGTTCTTGTGCTCTTGCTGCATGTGCATGGTCCTACGTACAGTGCGGAGGCAGTTGCATTTGTGTGCTCATGCCTGCGCAGTGGAAGCTAATGGTGCATGGGTGGTGAATGTAAAGCCCACAGACATTGTGCTGCTTGTCATGTGGCGCTTTGCTCCATTACTGAGAGGATCCCAGAGATCCTTGGAGCTCTTATTTTGCAGGCTGCATTTGGCAGAAGCACACCAGAGTTGCCAACTGCCTAGAAAGAGGGAGTGCAGCTGGATGTGAAGCTGCTGGGAGTCAAGCACTCCGTGCATCAGCATGGGTGAGCACAAGTTTCAAGTGGTAGGCGGTTTTCTTTATGGAATCTTACGATCGTGCAAAGGGACCCCAAGGGCCATCTAGTCCAACCCCCTGCAATGCAAGAATCTCAGCTAAAGCATCCATGACAGATGGCCATCCAACCACTGCTTTAAAAACCTCCAAGAAAGGAGAGTCCACAACCTTCCGCTGTTTCCTCCCCCCTCCCCAGCAGGGACTCAAGGCGGCTTACAGAGAAAAATCACAGGCGCCCATGGATGGCCTGGCTAGCAGCAGCTGCTAATGGCACGTTCTGCCCTTAGGCAAACGCTGCCCGCAGCATACGCAGAGCGGGGAAGCCTGCAGCCAAGCTCGCCTCTTTCCCCTGCCATCAATCAGCGTGCGGGGGATTGATTAGTCAGCCTGGGAGCGCGTTGGGGCGCCCCCGCGCCCTCCCCCCACCCGCCCGCTCCCAGGCTCGAAGGTTGCAACAAAGCAAAGTCCTTGGCGTGGCTTGCAGGTAGCGGGGGAGGCGCCTGATCAGCGGCAGCAGTTGCAGCAGGGGAGGCGCTGAGCCCGCAGGAGCATCTCCGCAGCAGCTGCTGTGGTGTGAGTATCCCGAGGTCTCTGCGGTAGCCCGGCCGTGGGAGGGCGGAGAGAGGGAGGGAATAAAACAGCAATATTCCCTGCTGCAGATAAAGGGGACATCCACGCACGGTTGTCCCTTGGAAAAAAACAAAACGCAGGCAGGCAGGGAATAATAATATTCCCTGAAGCCAAAAGAGAAAGAAAGAAAGAAAGAAAGAAAGAAAGAAAGAAAGAAAGAAAGAAAGAAAGAAAGAAAGGAAAGAAAGGAAAGAAAGAAAGAAAGAAAGAAAGAAAGAAAGAAAGAAAGAAAGATCCACTCTCGGTTGACCCTTGAAAAATGCGCAGTAATAATAACAATATTCCCTGCAGCCAAAATAAAGGGAGGGGGGAATCTACGCTTGGTTGTCGCTAGAAAAAGCGCAGCCAGAGAAGAAATAATATTCCATGTCGGGGGCGGGCGGGATCCACTCTGCGATGTCCCTTGGGAAAGCCTAGCCAGGGCTGCCTGGAAGCCGAGTGGCTTGTAGGTGGAGGGTTTTCTCCCAGTCCTGTCTGCTGAACGAAGCCGCTGGGAGTGCTCCAGAGTATGCGGGAGAATGCATAAAATTTACCAAGAAAGGATCGCTTCTTTTAAAGGCATAGCTTTTTTCTCTCTTTATTAAAAGCATTTATAATTGCCCTCCCCCAATATCGTTGCAATGTAATTATATGTTAATCTAGTTAGATATAATCTTGTCGCCCGCTCCTCAAGTTAAGTTGCCCCAGTTTGGAAGTTCTGCTGAAATTATTATCGAACGATTGATGATCCTTCATCCTTAACCCCGGGTGGGTTACAGCAGTAAAGCACTATATTAAAAGCAACTTACAACCATAAAAATGAAACGGTAGGGTCCTAAAAATGACATTCTGTTTATGGTGCAGCAGTAAAGCCTCTAGCATATTTGCAAAGCTAAACAGGGTCCAGTGTGGTTTCAAATTGGATGGGGAACTGTGTGTTGAAATTCCTGCATTGCAGGGGGTTGGAGTAGATGACCATTGGGTTCCTTCCAACTTTGCGATTCTATATTTCTAACTGCAAAGTAAGAGGAGCAATATTTACCATATTGGCTCTAGAAAGTTGTACTAGAATCAAGTCTGTCCCACTGCTGAACTTAAAGAAGCTTCTCCAAATGTTTAGGTGAAATCTTGCTTTCTTGCAGTGTTATTGATTCTTGAGAAAATGAAAGTCATGGCTTTCAGATTATTATTATTTTTTTTAAAAAAACATATTAAACATATTCTGAAAGATTATTACTGTCTGTAAAGATTGAGGAGACGCTGTATACTGTTATAGGTAATTTCTGCACTGGATAGCCTAGAATGGATAAATAGTTTAGGGTTTTTTGTTTGTTTGTTTCTTTTGCAGTTTTATTTGTCGTTTGAATATTCCTCAATGAATGTAAATAAATATGTTCCTTAGGAGGAGTTAAGCAAAGTTTGTCCAAATATTCCATTTTATCGGACTTGTGGCTTGGATTTCAGGCACCATTTCAACCTTTGATTTGTGAGGTTCAACAAAGGCTTCGTTTTTCAAATGGTAAAGAAGCAGCCTATTTTAAGAAGCAGGTTGCCAGAAAATAGCTAGCCTGGCTTACACTCCTGTATTTCAAAACAGTTTGATGTGCATAAATTGGCAGGTGTCTTCTCCCCCCCCCCAAAAAAAGATAAACATTAGCACACTAATGTCTGCACAGTATTAAAGGCAGTATTAAAACTGTTACAGTGGTGGATTGAAAGGTTGGCAGCCCTATTTAAAAGCAAAATATTGCAGCTAGAATGATTAGATAGCTGTGTTGATTTATTCTTGTCTCCCTAGTTTTAAACACACGTGCGCTTGAGTTGGTATGTATTTCGTTTTGAACGTAGGGAGAACAGAGCTGGGAATCGAGTAAATCTTTTGTGACCTGAATCCTGTGGGGAGGCCATGCAAACTCATTGCGTAACAGATGGCGTATTTAGAAATAATCCTAGTTTACATTAATCAAACAGTTGTGCTTTGTTTTGAAATGATCTCTAATACTTTGTATTATGTACATTGAGAACAGCATCTTGGGGTTCCATCCAGGTAAAGGTAAAGGGGCCCCTGACCATCAGGTCCAGTCGTGTCCGACTCTGGGGTTGCGGCGCTCATCTCGCTCTATAGGCCGAGGGAGCCGGCGTTTGTCCGCAGACAGCTTCCGGGTCATGTGGCCAGCATGACAAAGCTGCTTCTGGCGAACCAGAGCAGCACACGGAAACGCCGTTTACCTTCCCGCCAGAGCGGTCCCTATTTATCTACTTGCACTTTGACGTGCTTTCGAACTGCTAGGTTGGCAGGAGCTGAGAGCTAACAACGGGAGCTCACCATCGCGGGGATTTGAACCGCCAACCTTCCAACCGGCAAGTCCACGGCTCAGTGGTTTACACCACAGCGCCACCCGCGTTGCTACAGAGCGTGGTACTGGGCGCAAAAACTAAGCTTCCTCAGAATCTTGGCTTTCACACCAAAATAAGCTTCTAGCCAGGCATCCCCAAACTTCGGCCCTCCAGATGTTTTGGACTACAGTTCCCATCATCCCTGACCACTGGTCCTCTTAGCTAGGGATCATGGGAGTTGTAGGCCAAAACATCTGGAGGGCCGCAGTTTAGGGATGCCTGTTCTAGCCCTTATAGCTACAAATATATGGTTGAAATGCTTTAGCTGAGATTCCTGCGTTGCAGAGGCTTGGACTAGATGACCCTTGGTCCCCTTCCAACTCTACCAGAGCAGCAGACGGAAACGCCGTTTACCTTCCCGCCAGAGCAGTCCCTATTTATCTACTTGCACTTTGATGTGCTTTCGAACTGCTAAGGAGGAGGGACCAAGCGACGGGAGCTCACCCCGTCGCAGGGATTCAAACCGCCGACCTTCTGATCAGCAAGCCCTAGGCTCTGTGGTTTAACCCACAGCGCCAGCTGGGTCCCTGTTTCATCCAGTTACCTGGGATTAAGACCTGCCGGCATAGTTGAAAGCGTCTGAAAACTGGCTTGCTGTTTGTGTAATATTTTTCCTCAGAACCAAATCCACAGGATTGGGGGCATATATACAGTATATCACATATGCCAGCAGTAAGTGCTTGGCATTGCTCAGGAAGTCAGATGAATGGGAGGAACATCCCACAAGTGCAGTTTTGAAAGTTTGGGTCTGCCATCTTGATTTAACACGGCAAATTTTCAAAAGTAGGGGTTCCATGGCTTGGTTGTGTTGTTTTTTTTTTGAAAAATGGGGTCCACAGTATTTTGCTGGTGAAATTTGTGGGAGGGGGTTATTGGTTTCTTGTTTTTGTTCTTATTATGATATGTATTTTGTGCTTTCATTTGGTAACGTTATGCTGTAAACCGCCCCATGATCTTTGGATGAAGGATGGTATTCATTATTATTGTTGTTGTTGTTATTATTATTAAGCACTAGAGGTCTCGCCCATGGCGCTGCCCAGCTGTTAAACATGGCCCATGGTCATACCTGCCAAGTTGCTGTCAGAGAAATAAGGGACCGGGCCGGAAATAGCAGACCGGAAGTAGCGCTGCCGCCATTTTGGAACTGGGCGGAGCATGCTCAGAAGTGACTTTTGATGCTGCTTTGCCCAGTTCCAAAGTGGCCGCCGCGCCAGAAGTCGCACTGCAGCCATTTTGGAACTGGGCAGAGCAGCATCAAAAGTCGCTTCTGAGCATGTCCACCCATTTCCAAAATGGCTGCCGCGCCAGAATAAACCGGGGAAAAAACAAAAAAATCCGTTTTTTTCAGCTAGGAACAGCTGGAAAAACGGGGATTTCCCAGGGAAAACAGGAGGCTTGGCAGCTATGCCCATGGTTTGTGAGGCAGAGGAGATAAGCATCCAGGCCACAGGCCAGATCAAATATCCCCCCCCCCCCACACCTTATACTGAGTCACATTACAGATTCATATATTGCAGTGATGCTGTCTGGCACCTGCTCTTAAGACCCCAGGTAAAAGTCTTTCCCAGTCCAGCTGCCTTGGTTCCCCTAATTAGAGACCTCAGGCCTTCTGTATGCTCTGCCCCTCCTTATAGCTCCAGGTTGATTTGCAATCCAGGCAGTGCTTCACTTTATAAGCTATAAATATAACATTTAAATACCACTGCATTGGTGGGTCTCCTGAAATGGATTGTTTTGTTGCCAAATGGTGAGTGTGCACAAAAGTGCCTTTGGATTTGCCCTTTGATCAGAGGGTGGGGGCAACAGACTGAGCTGAATGGAGTGGCATATCCCTTTGAATGTATAGCGATCGGGGACTGACTCATCCAAGAGAAATGAGATATTAATGACTAAAAGAGCTGCTTAATTGTTCTTGGCAAGGCTGATCAAAGGCAAAAGGAGTGAAAGATCTTACATTTGCATTCTCTCTTACTGAGTAATCCACATCTGTTGGGTGCAGTGAATGGTCTGGGAACCCCCACCCTGGTACCCTTGTTGGCAGCTGTCTTGTCTCAAGAGTCAATAGAGTGCGCCTCCGGGAGTGATGTCAAACTGCTGCATTGGGAACATGGAACCGACCTCCCTGGGCGCAAGCCTAGGCAGTATGTATGGAGTTCCTAGGCTGACCAGATGACAAGACCTTCTTGGCCTCGCTGATGTGGTCCAAAGGAAAGCAGAGAAATATGTTTGGCACCGGCTTGGTTGCAGGAGTTGCCAGAAGGAGGTGTACAAGCTATCCAACTGTCTTAGGGACTCCACTCCAGATTTATGTAGGGCAGTAGTGTCCAAACTTTTTTCAAAGAGGGCCAGATTTGATGAAGTGAAGGGCCATGGGGGCTTCTTTTGGGATTGAAGGCTGGATTAGGCCCCCGAAAGGGACTTTGGACATGCCTGATGTAGGGTTTACCCCTTAGCCTTTTCTTCTCCCAAAGGGTCAGAGTTTTCCTTCTCCTAGATGGGCTACCTTCCCAGGTGGATGAGTCCCACCTGCCCCTCACGTCCCTCTACAGCATGTGCAGAAACCACCTTCCTGACCGTTGGACCTGCTATTGGTCTCATCCATTCAATCCGCCAGAGTCTGTCTCTGCATGCAGAGGAAGTCCCTAACTCACTGAGGGTTTGAGACCCACCGACCACCCTCCCCTCATTTTGCCAGCCAGTCGAAGCCATTCCCAGGGTGCGGCCACTGTTGCATGCAGACAGCTTCTAGGGGCCACAGGTGAGAACTGGGTGTAGGGTACGAACCAAGGTAGACAAACTACTGCAGAAGGAGCGTGATGTGTCCCTCACCAGAGGTAATACCCCCTTCCCTAACATCCCATACACCCCACCACTGTGGAAGCGAAAGAGGCGCAGATCTGGTTAGTGACTGGTTGGGGCCACCATAAGCTCCATGAGAGCAATTTGTGAAAGCAGTTTGTCTCTCACTCTTTCTCCAAGGAGTTCAGGGCGACAGACAGAGGAGATGATCACATCTCACTCTTCCAGCAACCTTATTGAATTCCATCTGCCGTTTTTACTGTCCACTCACCCAGATTGGACAGAACGTTTTGGAGCTCTTGCTAACCCTTTTTGTTTTAACAATATAATATCCTCAGCGAACTTGGCTACCCCACTGTTCATTGCTAACACTAAATAACTCTTACACAAGTTAAAAAGTCCAAATACTGATCCTCAAAGGACTCCACTTTCTGCACACCTCCAATGGGAGAACGAGGCATTCATTCCTAGTCTCCCCTTCCTGTTTCTTAACCATTTCCTGATCCACAAGACTACTTCTCTTATCCTGTGGCTATTGCACTTAGGAGTGTTTAATGAATACCTTTGTCAAAAGGTTTTGGCCTCTTTTGACATCATCTTGCTGACATGTGCCCTGGCGGAGGGGAGAGAATCCAGATCCCCCCCCCCCCAAATCCTTCCAGCTCATTTTTTGTTTGGGAACTTTGCGGAAAATGGGAGAAGGGGGATCGCCTATGAAATACACCGGTACTTGCTTTGTTAGAATGAGTTAAATGCTTTTTCGTACAGGGTTTTACACACCCAAATTGTGTAGTATGAAGATTGTCCATCATATAAAACTCTATAGGACTGATGCCTGTGAATAGTGTGGACGCCCAAATGCAAGATGCATTTCTGGTGCAAGATGCAAGATGCATTTCAAGGTGCTACCATTGTCAGGAGAGAAGCATGCTTGTGAATTGTCGCTTGTGAATTGCTGCCTCTGCCTTCCCCTGGTTGGTGGTGCTTTCTTTTTCAACTCTTACATTTTGCCAAAAGGAAGAAACAAAGATAGCATCCCCTTTGGTAGAATGGAGTGCAGCAGTTTGCGGATCTTTCTCTAGCCTTGGGTATATTCACAATTTTGCTTGAACAGAACTAAGGCATGAATACTTTTGAAACTGCGTGCATTTATCTGGGAGCAAAGTCCACTAAACCAAGTACGTCTTGCTTCTGAGTAAATGTGCATGGAATTGCTCTGTCAAATTTCATAAAAATGCAACATAGTACCATTCTGTATGTTAACAATGATGCCTTATATGTTGTAAAAACAGTGAAATAAGTTTAGGTTTGATAAGAAAGAATTGCATATATTTTTATTTTCCTCTCTCGGAAACCCTGGGGGGAAGACACCCCACCCCACCCCACCGCCAGCTTCCAAATTTATGGACATTTTACGTCTCTAGCCAGGTAAAGGTAAAGGACCCCTGACAGTTAAGTCCAGTTGTGAACGTCTCTGGGGTTGCGGGGCTCATCTCACTTTACTGGCCGAGGGAGCCAACATTTGGCTGCAGACTGTTTTTCCGGGTCATGTGGCCAGCATGACTAAGCCACTTCTGGCGAACCAGAACAGCACACGGAAACGCCGTTTACCTTCCCGCCGGAGTGGTACCTATTTATCTACTTGCACTTTGATGTGCTTTCGAACTGCTAGGTTGGCAGGAGCTGGGACCGAGCAATGGGAGCTCACCCCGTCGCAGGGATTAGAACAGGCATCCCCAAACCTTGGCCCTCCAGATGTTTTGGCCTACAACTCCCATTATCCCTAGCTAACAGGACCAGTGGTCAGGGAAGATGGGAATTGTAGTCCAAAACATCTGGAGGGCCAAGGTTTGGGGATGCCTGGATTAGAACCTCCGACCTTCTGATCAGGAAGCCCAAGGCTCAGTGGTTTAGACCACAGCGCCACCCGCATCTGATAGGGCTTTGAAGATGGGCCCTCCTCACTTGTGATGGCAGTCCAAACATCCCTTAAACTGGGACACAGTTGTTTTTAATAAGCAAACAGATGCTATCTGAGTTGAGTGCAGAAACAGAAGCCTAGGCATTCAATGTGTGCAAATGAATAGTGACCACATTGGCATGCACTATAAAGGGATTGCATAATTACTTCACTGTCCCTGGCATTCAACTCAGTTCTATCTATCAATCAGCTCTAGATCAGCATTGCACTCCTAGAAAATGTGGGTGTTGTTGGAAGTTCCCACAAGCATCTGGTTTGCTACTGTGAGAACAGGATACTGGACTAAGATGAGCCATTGGCCGTTTCCTCAATTCCTTCACCATGTAACCACTGTATAGATTTCAGAATTGCAGGGCGGTGTCCAAACACTCAGGGTTTGCCTATATTCTTCTGTGCATGCCCATATCCCCCCATGCACATACCCCCCCCCGACATAAACACTGTCAGAGGCAACAGGGTTCTGGTAATTGTTTAGAACGGAGAACTTCAGCAGGAAAGTTTGTGTTGTGCGACATTGTAAAAAGCTGGTCCCAATAAAATTCTCGCCCCTATGCCACTGCTAAAGAGGTAGCCTTAAATGCTGTGTTCATTTTTGAAATTTAAGGCCCTTGCTTAGACAGGTTAAACCTGCTACGGTTTCTTCTTGCCAGATCACATTTTTTCCGAGGCACAGACCCTGCATGAACTTTGATCTCTCACGTTTGTATAGTGGAGGGATAATTCCCAGGCTGAAGCGAGGAAAGCAAATTGCAGCTGAGAAAGAGAGTGTTCTGTTTTTGCCTCTGTTCTTTATCTCAGCAAAACCTGTCACGATCACTTGCCACACCCCACAGTGGAGAGCTGGACTACACATTCAGATATGTTGTGTGGGGCAGCATTTCCTGGATCTGACCATTTCACGGGGAAATAGCTTAAGGAGAAGGCTAGTTTTTCCCAGCTGGGAGTGATGACAGGGAGGAGCTAATTAACCCCCCCCATACTTTCTCTCTTTTTTTCCTTAAAGGGAAGGGTTGTTGCTCAGTGGTAGAACATCTGAGTGCAGATGGTCCCAGGTTCGATTTCTGCCTGAAATCCTAGAGAGCTACTGCTGGTCAACATATAGTAGTTGGTAATACTATGCCACCCCAATCTCCACCAGGTAGTGCGCTAGACTCATGTACTCACCCAGGGTCTGTTTCCTTTTGGGAATGGGACACAGTGGAGACTGGAGCATCTTTATGATATATTGTGTGTTCGTGTAGCTTAGGTTGTGTTTGTGTAGCTCAAGTTGTGTGTGTTTTATATATATATATACAGTATTTATAAACATGGGAAATGATGCTCATACACACACACAAACACAAACATACACAGTGGAACCTTGGTTCTCAAATAGCTTGGTACTCGGACATTTTGGCTTCCGAACACCAAAAACTGGAAGTAAATGTTCCAGTTTTCGAACGTTTTTTGGAAGCCAAATGTCCGATGCGGCTGTCGGTTATTGTTTACGGGGCGCCTGCGCCAATTGGAAAGCCATACCTTGGGTTTTGAACGTTTCAGAAGTCGAACGGACTTCTGGAACAGACTCTTCAAGAACCAAGGTACCAGTGTGTGTGTGTGTGTGTGTGTGTGTGTGTGTAGATAGGGCAGGGTATAAATACTGGTTGTTGTTGTTAGTAGTAGTAGTAGTAGCGGCACCAGGTTCTTCCAAAGCTAGCATCATCCTTGCTTTGCAGCTTGCCTGTCCTTGGATACTCTAAACCAGGCATCCCCAAACTTCGGCCCTCCAGATGTTTTGGACTACAATTCCCATCATCCCTGACCACTGGTCCTGTTAGCTAGGGATCATGGGAGTTGTAGGCCAAAACATCTGGAGGGCCGCAGTTTGGGGATGCCTGCTCTAAACCCCTCTTTTTCTACCCATGCTAATCTAAGCCTTGCTCTTTTGTAACACAGAAAGAGAAGCCCCGCTCATCTGTATTTTTACATCTAGTTTTTTGATGCTCTGATCCACTGGTTAAAAAGGTAAAGGGACCCCTGACCATTAGGTCCAGTTACAGATGACTCTGGGGTTGCGGCGCTCATCTTGCTTTACTGGCCGAGGGAGCCGGCGTACAACTTCCAGGTCATGTGGCCAGCATGACTAAGCCGCTTCTGGCGAACCAGAGCAGCGCACGGAAACGCCGTTTACCTTCCCGCCAGAGTGGTACCTATTTATCTACTCGCACTTTGACATGCTTTCGAACTGCTAGGTGGGCAGGAGCAGGGACCGAGCAACGGGAGCTCACCCCGTCACGGGGATTCGAACCGCCGACCTTCTGATCGGCAAGCCCTAGGCTCTGTGGGTTAACCCACAGCGCCACCCGCGTGTAATCTGCAATCCGCTGGTTACACCCAGGTTATTATTACCTCTGAGGAAATAGCTTTTACACCCAGGTTTTTATTGCCTCTGAGGAAATAGCTTTTACACCTGCCTGCCTAGGATTAAAGGGAGTGTCTAAGACACAAATTAGGATGCCTATGTTCGTTAACACTTCACACATGCTGATTACAGAGGATTAACATTCTTAAATACATAGGGATCTTGCATCCCAACCTTAGTAAAATTCTAACACTACTTGAATCCAGGGTGTCTTGCACTTGCAGATTCATATCAATACTTAATAAGATAGGTCAGTGGTCTGACGCTATAAGGTAGACAGCTTCCTGCTAAAAAATCACTCCCCATAGCTGTTTCCCTTCCCTTGCAGGAAAAGATTTGGGAATCCTGCATTTCCCCACACAGGGAGAAACACAGCTTATGAAAGGTGGGAAGGGAAGGAGGGAAGGGAAAGCAGCCCATCTCTGCTCTTCTTCTGATTAATCTTCCAAGTCTGCGTTGTTTATGTTTTTAAAAATGGGCGCCAGGGTAGGGGGGGAGAGACTCTCCCATCTAGTGTGGCTCTTAGGAGGGCTATACCACAATATATCTCAGAACTCTCTCAGCTCACAGGAGAGAAGGTAGAAGACTGTGTGCTCAGTAAGCAAGCTGATTTGAGATAGTGATTGATCAGATCAGATATGGAGAAAATGCTTTTGGCAGCGTAAACATTTCCAAGGTGGCGATACTGACCTGGTATATCTTCCGTGGGTGTCGTTGCACAAGGTGGATCTCAGTATTTCAGAAATGCTGTTTTGGCAGAATACACAATGAGCAGGGAGGGTCGGGAGAAGTGTGGACTACTCAGTTGGTAGAGCATGAGGCTCTTAATCTCAGGGTCATGGGTTCAAGCCCCATGTTGGGCAAAAGATCCCTGCATTACATACAGGGGGTTGGACTAGATGATCCTTGTGGTCCCTTCCAACTCTACAATTCTATGATCTCAATACTCTGGGCTCATCTACACTTCTGCTTGCCCTGGGCCTAGAAAGCTGAGTGGTTTCCCGCATGTCCCATGCTTTCTAAGCATGGGTTCAAGCAGTTTTGCCCCATCGCTTCCCTCTGGAAAGTCCAGTTGCCGCTTGTTCCAATTCAGAGCTAAAGATTGGGTTTCCCTGGGGGAAAGTGGCAGGCCAAACAGAGGCAAGGATAAGCCCTCGCTTGGATCCGTTTCATTGCTTTTATTAATATGGCTGTGTTAGATTTTGCATTTACATTTTTCATAAGGCTTGTGGTGACCCTGCACTTTTATCCGGCTTGAGCTCACTCGCCCCAATTTTCCAAACAAAACCCGCAAATCAGTAAATAGGGTTTGTTCCCAGGTTGCCTTTGGGAGTAAGAATCAGTTCTGGGCAACGAGGCAGAGAAGCAGCTCAGCGAAAGCTCCTTCTTAATTCTCCTTTCAAGCCACAAACATCTAAAAGAACTGCACACTGTCAGGCCAGGCTAGTAGTGGTTTTCACTGCCAAATAATTTCTGTGGGCTTATTGGAGAGGCTGTCATTTGTGTGGCATTTTTCTTTGCCACACCAGGATCACACGATCGGGAGCACTTCTTCTTCCAAGCAACTTGCAAGGAATCGTATCCCTGGCACAACACTTTGTCATGAGCCAGCTCTAGATTTCGACATGATCTGTCTTGTGCAATGGCTTCTGGAGTGATGTGCTCAGGCTGACGCCAAGGTTTCTCATGCTGGCAACGCGCCTGGTCCTGCCCACACTACTGAGGAGGGTGAGTCAAAAGCGTTTGGCCCGCAGGAGCCTTTTCACATCGTATCTGCCCTTCTGCCAGCCTAGATGGCTCTTGGCTTCCTTTCGCCCGGGTGTCAAGTGGGTGCGTACATGCCGGCTTACTAACTGTTGCGGGCACCGGTAAGTGCATTCATATCTTAACCCTTGCATATTTTCAGAGTCCTGACCGGCTCCGAACAGATTTAATATCCGCATGCAGATCTGCACTACTTCATGCTTTGTGCATTCTCTGCAAGAAGGATGGTTCCGTTGTGTTTCAAACCTCTCACATCCACCCGTTGTGTGTGTGTGTGTGTGTGTGTGTGTGTGTGTGTGTGTTGTTCCGGGCTTACTAGGGCATTGGTTTTAGTAATGCTATAATGAATGTGATGGCTGGGCAGGATGAAAAATTGTGTATCTGTGGCATGTGGAGTCCAAATGGCATCAACATGGTAAAAACACACACAGTATGATGGTATATATTGCAGGGGCCAGTGGTGCTGGGGATTGTACTTCAGCAGCGTCCCGAGGGCACTTGGGTTATAGGTTTATGGTTTGAGCTGCCCGTTGCCTTTTGTTTCCTTCGCTCATGCCTTACTCGTGAGAAGTTCTTACAAAGAAATAAAATCAGTTGGGAGAGCATGAGACTTTTAATCTGAGGGTTGTGGGTTCGAGTCCCATTCTGGGCAAAAAGATCCCTGCATTGCAGGGAGCTGCACTAGATGACCCTTCCCAATTTACAATTCTGCAATTTCTTACCCGTCTTTCACCCTGAGGTCCCAGGGCGGGTTACAACAGTGTAACAATACAGTTGTGAAACAGCTAAAATGGATTTAAATCAAAGGAATAGGGCAAACACAAAAGCTGCTTTATGTTGATGTAGCAATTCAGATCAGGAGGTCCCTAACCCTCTATTCATGTTACATGACTACCTGCATGCTATGCCCCACAAACTTGAGAGGCGGGGCTGGATAAGAGAAAAGGCATTTGAGGTGGGAAGGCTTAATCCCTGTACCCCAAGGCAACATCTTCAATCTGACTGAATCAGGGCACTTCCGTGGTTGCATTTGCTTTTTAAAAGTTTTAAAGTGGGAGATGCAGTTACGTACTTCTACCATCTTGTCTAGTTTGGCCCTTAAAAGTGGGACAGGTTTAAAATTAGACTCCAGCAGCTGAAGCAAAAGTGGATGCAATTGCACTAAAATTTGTGAACATGATGGGAAGGACAGATTTTAAAATAAAAACAATAATGATCTCTTATTTAGGGTATTTGTGTGCCACCCAATCACAGATTTACTGTGTGGTTGCCATATTATACAGGGTCAGACAGTTTATTCAACTAGCCCCATATTGGCTGCTCTGACTAGACTCTGCTTCAGCTGACACAGTTGTTGTTGTTGGACTACAATTCCCATCACCCCTAACCAGTGTTAGAAACTGAGATAGGAAAGCTAGGAGCTGAATGGCAACTTAAACCTAGGTTATGGGCGCAACAACGGAATGTCTAGGCCCCCTTTTTTATAAGAAGAGTACAAAGTTGAAAATGAATGAACTGCAGCTAAAATGCTGTGCTCATTTTTCACATGGTCTGGTCCTTTCCCTGGCCGCCCCCCTAATATTCTTAAGAGGGTCCAGTCTTCGGAGAGTAGCCGAAAGTGGGGAGGCAGACAAGGGTCCTCCTTTCCTCCCACTCTGCAGTTTTAATCTGACATCTGAAGTGCAGTACTGCGCCCAGAGCTCAGAAACGGCTCGTGCTAATGAAATTCCCTGCCGCAAAATGCGCCTAGAACAGTGGGAGTTTTGAACACTGTCCCTAACCATTGGCCATGCTGATTGGGGCTTGCAGGAGGGCACTACTCCTTGGCTAGGGGTTTTTCTCCGTAGCCATCTGGCTGAGGTCTTGTCTCAGCTCTGCTTCTCAACATCCTTTTAACAGGTTACCAGGAACTGGTTCGAGGCACAAGCTCTTAAATCCCCCATTGCAAAATGTTTTTCCAAGTGCCAATCTGAGCTACAGATTTTACAGCGGTTAAGCCACTTAAATCCTCCTCCTTTGTCCACAACAAATAATAATTTGTTTAATAAGAGCAGTTAAGTTATAATCAATGCTACTGTCAGAACAGTAGTAAATACGCAGATATATGACTTCTGGGTATTGGTCTCCTACCCTCTCACCCCATTGCCACCGCTGATCCCACATTCATGTGGGACGAATGGATTACTATGATTTATTTATTTATTTTGGGGAAGAAAAAAAAAACCGGTTAACTTGAAACGCTGTTGGGAATATCTGTTCTGGTTGCTAGTATTGAAGTCTTCAGAGAAAACTCTGGGATTGAACAGCCATTTGTATAATCCGAGACAATGCTCCCCGCCCCTTTACAATCGAGTGGTATATACATTTTATGAAATAAAATTAATATTGTTTGATTGCACTGGGGACCAATGTGGTCAACTCGGTATTATTATTATTATTATTATTATTATTATTATTATTATTTTGCTTTCCTTACAGTTCTTTACTTGGGAGACCTCCAGTCCATGCCACACAAATTAAAACACTAGAATTGGCACTTCCCACCCCTCTTGTTCTGTTCCAGAGTGCTGCAGTCCTATATGATGGGAATGGATTTGCTTATATCGTGTATCAAATGTCCCCTTAAAATAGGGCAGAGTTCTCTCCTTTCCACCTGCCATTCCAACTTATGAGTGAGCCCTGTTGCCTTGTCCCTTTTCATTCTTTTAACCAAAATTGTAGTGTCTCCAGCCATATGCCCGCATAACTAACAGATTTGGAGTTCACGGTGGCTAAGTCCAAGAAGAATCCCTGCTTCAACACATGTCGTTTGCCATATGCTGTGATGGCTTGTTTGGAATCTTGTACAAATAAGATCTCGGCAGCCTCCAAGGTCGGATGTGGGGGAGATTCTGACTCAGTTCTGTCTCTTTGAAACTCTGTTCTGGGTTAGAGGGAACTTAGATTGGCACGTTCCTGGTTGCATGCCGTGTGTGAGTAATTAATCAGTATTTATTGCACAAATGTTTTCCCAACACGGCACTAATGAAATCACGGGGACTGAGGAAAGATCAGTGTGCAGCTATCCTTGTTATTTTGCACATGGTTCGCCCCTCCATGATGCAATGCACATGTTTGAACTAAGCAAATAAAACATTTTTTGTTTAGGCAAGCCTATCCCAGATATATAGATGTTGACATATTTTAATCGCTTTTTAGATTACTTCTGGTTTTACTTGTTTTTGAAATGTTTTCACTACAGTATTTGCTTTTAAAAACTGTTTTGATTGATATATATTTTTTTTAAAAAAAGTATTGTAAACTGCTTTAGAGGTTTTGTTACAATCAAGTGGTATATATTTTTTTTGTAAAACAAAGAAAAAGCCTGTAGATCCTGTGTGGTTGTTGTTGTTGTTGTTTTAAATGTGCCTTTGATTGTGCCATGAACAAAGTGACCCAGAAATATTTTAAATAAGAAAAAAAAAGTTGCCGGGGAACTGGATAGCTCAGTTGGTTAGAGTGTGGTGCTTATAATGCCAGGGTTGCGAGTTCGATTCCCGTATGGGACAGCTGCATGTTGGACTAGAGCGGGCATCCCCAAACTGCGGCCCTCCAGATGTTTTGGCCTACAACTCCCATGATCCCTAGCTAACAGGACCAGTGGTCGGTGGACGATGGGAATTGTAGTCCAAAACACCTGGAGGGCCGAAGTTTTTGGATGCCTGGACTAGAGGATCCTCAGGGCCCCTTCCAAGTCTATAATTCTATAACTGAGAATCTTCCATTTCCCCCAGCTGCTCCCTCTGAGCTCCTTGAGAATCCCTCTTCTTGGAGAAACCCTGCAAAAACCCTGGAAAAGGGAATGTATTTATCTGCTCCCTTTTTAGAGCACATCCATCACAAGGAGTTATATAGCTAAAGGAGATCCACTTAAATGGTATGGAATCTAAAAATCCAGAACGCAGGGGTATGCCTTTATATTCAGGTTGTTGTTGTTGTTTTTTTAAAAAGGGGGGGGGACACAAGTTGGTGTCCGGCCAGTCCAAATTAAGTGCCAATAGTGTGACAGGTTGCAAAAGCTGGCTTATCACAGACTGTGGCGAGCAAGAGCTATGTAGGGCACGCTGTCAGTTAGTTGGATATCTTCTTCTGCCTCCCTTCCGAGATTCCAGCAGACATTGCCCGCCCACACCCGTTGAAGTATCCTTGGAGCCGTAAGGATTAGAATTTTACTCTTTGAAAGTGGCAACCACTGCCTGCTGAAAAGCAGGATTGCTTGTTGACTCCCATGTTTCAGTAGAGAAAGCAGTCTGCAATTTACACCTGGGGGGTCTTGGCTAATGGATGGACAAACCAGACCAGCCCCGCAACCTTCTCCTGCCAATGTGCCGTTCAATTCTGTGTCTCTCTGTCTCTCTCAACTCTCTGTTTCTCAGCGATGGTTTCATGGAGAATTCATAATGGTCCAAGTTGGGAACTCTTTGAACATCAAGCCAGTTCTAAATAATCCCATCAGGTCTCTAGATGAAATTGGTTTTGTAGGATTGTTTTGTCTTGAAACCTTGTCAGCTAGTGGAGTAATGAATACCTTTGTCTTTGTCTTTTTGTTTTTTTCAGACATGTGTTCGGAGCTTGACCTGGGATATTTCTCCATGGCAATGTGGACCATTGGCCTCGGCGCCATTGGGGCTGCTGTGACAGGGATAATCCTTGCCAATACAGATTTGTTTCTGACTAAAGCAGAAAAGGCTTCCTTGGATTTTCTCGGGTCGGCAGATCTGAAGACTCTGGGAGGAGGTAAGGCTTATGTGTGGTAGGGTCCTCGATGGGCTGAGAACCCAGTGTTCTGAAAAAGCAGTCGGTGATACTTTGGAAAGCCTCTTGCGGGAAAGAACCTTGATTTGCAGGCATGGAAAATAGACCCGTGGCTGGCATTTCTGCCTTTGCAGCATGCCTTGTTCGTGGAATCGGATCTGCAGCCTTCTAATATGTAGCATAGAGTTTACCACAATTGCCTTTGTTTCCAGTGTCCAGGCCCTGAACTGCTTACATATCAGAGGCTTTCAACCTTTCTGAGTCTATGGCTCCCTTAACCAACTACATTCTTTCTGTGGCACTCCTGTAAGGCTCAGGAGCCCAGTTGTGTCAGGCCTTGCCTGCAGAGCTGGCAGCCTCTCACCCTTTTTTGAACACCCTCCCTTGTGGAGTGTTCCCTCACCCCCCTCTCCTCTCCCCTCTCAGGAATCCTCTGGTCAGCTGCTGCTGCCGTCCCTGGTCTCTGAGCTAACCCTCCCCATGCCCCAAATAGAGGTGCCACCCAGAGACAACATTTCCCTACTGTACAGGAAAGCTTATAGCCAGGTTGTTGTTGTTTAGTCGTTTAGTCGTGTCCGACTCTTCGTGACCCCATGGACCAGAGCACGCCAGGCACTCCTGTCTTCCACTGCCTCCCGCAGTTTGGTCAAACTCATGTTCATAGCTTCGAGAACACTGTCCAACCATCTTGTCCTCTGTCGTCCCCTTCTCCTAGTGCCCTCCATCTTTCCCAACATCTTTTCCAAGGATTCTTCTCTTCTCATGAGGGCTGCTGCAATAAATAGCTGTGCTAGCCTTTGGGAGGCAGACACGAGAGGGCATCAGAGGAGGAAGGGAAGGAAGGAAAGAGGGACAGAGGCCAGTGTTGCCTGCAGCACCCCTGGCCATCATTCAAGGCACCCCAGGGTGCCACGCCACACTGATTGGAAACCACTGGCTTAAATGGTTAAAATGCCACCACATCTTCAATGGGCTTGTTTGCAGAAGTACAAAAAAATATTTTTTTTGGGGGGGGAGCCCTCTGGGAAACAACCCAGGGAGGACCGAATATGATCAGTGCACACAGAATGCTAACATGTCTTGGGGAAATGAGTCCATGCTAATGAAACAACCCCTGTGTTGCAGACTTGAGTCAAAATACCAAAAAAAGAGGCAACGTGTTGACCAATTCCACGGGCGAAATATATCTGTTTTTATCTTTGTAAACTATAACAACATATGAGACAGTGATCCAAGGTAATCATACTGTTTTGGTTTGGTCTTCTTCAGTTTTTTAACTACAAAAAAATAAATCAAATAAATATATATCATTAATTATGTCATACATTATATTAAGGCCAATGGCCAGCATGAACACGAGTCTATACAGTCCATAATATCTTAACATTGAAAAAATACAGAAAAATACAAAAATAAAACATACCTTAGTGTTTGTATACAATCTGCGGAACAGGGGTCATACACATATGTGACCCCTGCTGCCTGTAGCAGGAAATGGAAAGCTTCATATACGGTTCCACCAATCAAGGCTATTGAAATTTTAAAGTTACATGCAACCTGAAAGTAATATAATTAGATGAAACAATTCCAATCTAACTCAGAGTTCAGTCCTTCTGGATGAAGCGTTTTGAACATAAAAATAAATTGTGATTCTGTTGGCCGACGTGTTGCCTCTTTTTTTTTGGTATTTTGGGGAAATGAGTGGCTGGAGTGTGGGATAGAACATTTGGAATCTTGAACAGAAGCGCTTCACTCTGCAACACTTGGTTACAGATCCCACTTGCTGCTCCCCTGTTTCGGAAAGAAAATGCGTTCGCTGAAAGGCTCCAGCCCAACTCATTGAGACTGTACTTGCCACGCACAGTTTGTGAGCCTGTGGCATGGTGGCTTCGATGATATCATTCAGCGTAACACTTGAAATTCAAGTGCTCTCCAAAAACCCCATAAGTAATATCGAAAAAGCTGAGAGGACAATCCATCTCGCACAGCTGCCGAAGTGAACAAGAGGCAACAAGTACCATAATGACATGTGCTATGGTTTGTCCCTCAGCAGAGCCAAGACAATTCAAAGCAGAGGAGCTGTGGAGGAAGCATGGTGCCGTCATCATGGCAGTGCGGCGGCCTGGATGATTTTTGTGCAGAGAGGTAAAGTGGTTTTACTTGTGGTGTCTTTCTAAAGAGCAAATGATGGGGTTTAACCTTGCTGTTTCAAGATGCTTGTGGGCTGCGTGGATACAGAGATAAGGGTCGAGTATGTTTTCCATGTTGCCAATGTTTTGGTACTACGTTAAAGAGTTTCACAGAATCATAGAGCTGGAAGGGACCACGAGGGTCATCTAGTCCAACCCCCTGCAATGCAGGAATCTCTTGCCCAAGTTGGGCTTGAACTCACATCCCTGAGATTAGGAGTCTCATGCTATACCAACTGAGTTATCTTACAGTGGTGCTTCGCTTAATGAATGCTCTGCTTAACGAAATTTCCGCTTAACTAGCAGAGGTTGCCTCGCTAGACGAATTCGTTTTACGAAAAATTGGTCTAGTGAATCACAGTTTCCCATAGGAATGCATTGAAATTCAATTAATGCGTTCCTATGGGCAAAAAAAAATTCAAAAAAATTCAATGCATTCCTATGGGATTCGCTAGACGAATTTTTCGTTATAAGAAAAGACCTGTGGAACGAATTAAATTCGTCTAGCGAGGCACCACTGAATTTGCTTCTTGATATTTTTTGCTCAATCTACTCTTTCTTCCAAGTCTTCCATTCAGATGAGTTGCGGTAGGAACATTACAGGTCCAGCCCTGTTTGCGTTTTCTCTTTCATACTCAAGTCCTCTTCCTATGTCTACCTTCCTCCTATTGTTCTGTGTTGGACGCCTGACAGTGTGGAGATGCGGTGGAGGGACCCTTCAGCGGCTAAACTTACCATTCATTTTGAGCTTAGGTTTCCTTAGGTTACAACATGTGTTTTGACCTTTGCGTGTTGCTTGGCTTTAGATTTGCACAAGGAAAGCCTGATTTCCCACCCAGTTACATTAATTAGATTATTACAATAATAAAGCATACACGCAGAGAGAGAAAGAGATAGACACATACAACAATTTAAAACAAGGTATTAATTAAAATGTTCTTTAAATTAATCCTGCAATCCTAACCCACTCGCCTAGGAGGAAGCCCCATTGAATTGCACTGTTACTTAATTTAAATATTTTTAGGTTGCATACCCAGACTGTGTCCAGCCAACTAAATCGCAAAACCACAAGAAATTACAAGAAGGTGACAAGCCCTAAAATCTGCAACAAATGATGGAATTAAAATGTGAAAAGCGGTAGCAGAACACAGTTGAAAGTGTTCTAGCTATCTAAAGTGGCTTTCTGCTAGGACAGTGATGGGCAACCTTTTGAGCTTGGTGTGTCAAAATTCGCCAAAAAACCGAGCATAACTCGGGTGGTGTGTCACTTCAAGAAAAAAAACCATAATTTCGCGATATTTATAGTTTAAATAACAAAAATGTATGATTGTAATATATAACTGTATTTAATAAACCAAAAACTAATTATTTAACCAAACCAAACCAAAAACCCCTTATTTATCACAAAGTGCCCAGAGTTGTTGAGCTTTTTGGGGGGAGCTGCTAACCAAAGTTTTGGAGGATTTTTTGGGGTGTGTGCAAAAGTTGCTTTGCTTTTTTTGGGGGGGGGGGTAATGCCCCAAAGCTGCTGCGCTTTTGGGGGGTGAAAGAGAAGAGAAATAAATGACGAATAATACCTTCGCTGGAACTAACATGCAGCACTGGCATAGTTTGCCAAAGTGCAAAAAACCCAGCACAGAACGGGTTAAAAAACGAACGCTGTTACACCCAATCATCGTCTGCCAAAGCGCCAGAAAAAAACCAGCACAGAAAGGGTTAAAAAACCAATCTCTGGCTACCAGCAACAGTGGAGACAAGCTGTAGTGGAGACAAGAAAACAAATGGGGTGTCACGTCTGACACGCGTGTCATAGGTTCGGCATCACTGCGCTAGGAGGTCCACAGTTGCAATGCCACCGTGCAGCAGGCTCTGCCTATTCTTTAGATAAGCCACATAGCATTAGCACTTCTAAAATCCCCTGCCAATGTATCAGTCTGTGATGCCATCTTAACATACATTCCCACGGGCTTCATTTCAGGGCATGTTTGATAAGAGCAGTGCGAGGGTTGTCGCTACATAGGGATGGCTTGTAGGCTGCAGCCACCTAACTTCTCTCTTCTCTCATTCATAAGGAGGCTGCTCAGCTGTCCTCTCTGAAGCCCCAGCTTGACCAGCTGGGTGTCCCCCTGTATGCTGTTGTGAAGGAGAACATTGGCACCGAGGTGGAGCAATTTCAGCCGTATTTCAAGGGGGAAATATTTCTTGATGCACAGGTAGATGCAATCGGCGACTTGTACTTGGGTTATTAATCTGTCTCATACCGTAGATTATGTTAGAGGTTTTGAGCCACTCTGTCTAAATAATAATAATAATAATAAAAAATTTTATTTATACCCCGCCCTCCCAAGCCAAGGCTGGGCTCAGGGTGGCTAACACTAAGTATAAAACAGCTAATTAAAATAAAACATAAGAACAAGATTAAATAAACATTAAATTAAAATTATAATTAAAATGCAGCCTCGTACGGAAGGAAAGGGAAATGGGGGAGGGGATCAGGTTGGCTCCAGGCCAAAAGCCAGGTGGAACAACTCTGTCTTACAGGCCCTGCGGAAAGAAATCAGGTCCCACAGGGCCCTGGTCTCAGGAGACAGAGCGTTCCACCAGGTCAGAGCCAATGTAGAGAAGGCCCTGGTTCTAGTTGAGGTTAACTGATTTCCTTCGGGCCCAGGACCTCTAAGGTGTTACTGTTTATGGACCTTAAGGTCCTCCGCAGGGCATACCGGGAGAGACAGTCCCGTATACCAGCAAAACCAGCACCTTAAATCTGACCTTGTACTCCACCGGGAGCCAGTGCAGCTGTAAAAGCACTGGGTGAATATGCTCCCATGGCAGGGACCCCCGTGAGGAGCCTCGCTGAAGCATTTTGCACCCGCTGGAGTTTCTGGGACAGCTTCAAGGGCAGCCCTGTGCAGAGCAAATGTGTTTTCAGGTGTGAGGCTTAAGGCTATTCTCGCTTAAACTGGTCTGTGAAGCAGGTGTTAAGTTTGCACTGGCCAGAAAGCTTACACGGTCCTTTATTAGCAAAAGGTTCAGAGGTGGCTCAAAGATATGTGTGGGAAAACTCCACAATTCACCATTGAGCCCCTCCTGTGCTGCTTGGCTGAAGGTTTGATCATTTGCAAATGTGAAACACAAGACTTTTTGTAATGCAAATTTGCATTCTGAATACTATTTGCATTGCATAGTGATTTGGGCTTTTTTTATAAAAAAAAAACGCCCATAGCTTGGGTGATGGCTCCGCAAGGACCTACGGGTACAAAGGCATGCCTCTCTTGTCTTGCTTTCTCCTTTGCAGGGGCACACAGTGGGAATACACTCCCCCATAGGTTTTTGACCACCTTCAGAAATGAAATCTGCTCATGTTGGTCCATGATCCCACTTACTAAAATTTCAGAGCACACAGATCCCTCCAGCCTCATTCCTTTCAACTAGGGGGTCTGGAGGGAAGATGGTAGCGTGAAGAGTATCTTAGCAAAGCTGCTACTTAAGAGGTTAATTGGCTTTTGGTTTTCTATTTATATATCATAAGTAGGCATAGGAAGAAAACAGGTTAGCTTTGAAGCACTGGCCTGTCTTTGCATGATTTCCCCCTTAGCATGCATAGATAAATGGAAAGATTAGGACATCTATTTATTCCCCACCTAATTGGGCTGTGTGTCTTATTAGGCGACACCCCATCTTTTAGCAGGTGCCAAATATAAAAAGAAAGTTGGTAACAAATCAGTTGCATGTGGTTCACCAGTAAGAACAGCTACTGTGATGGCATTTCACTATGTTTACTAATGGTAAACCAAGCGGGGACTAAGCTGTTTTGAAAATGTTCGGGGCAGAATAAAAGCAGGTCCTTCTTTAATGGTGAGGCTGCGCTGCAAATAGCGCATGAATCGGGATGCAGGTGAGGGGGGAGGCAGGCGAGAAAGAAATGAATGAAAAAGTAGAGAGGGGGAGGAACTCTCTACTCAGGAGGGGGTGCTAAAAACATTACAATTCCACAGCTAGGAAATCCAAATTCTATGTCAACCAAGAGAACCTGGTTTCAGCAACTTACCGTACCTAAATCATTCAAAGCCCTTGCCCCAGGGCCGCCCCACCCATTAGACAAGTTGAGGTGATCACCTCAGGCAGCGGGATCCATAGAGGGAGCTGATCCTGCCTCCAAGGAAAGCATTCCCTGCTGCATTTGCAGTGGCTGCTCCTTGGAGGCTGGATTTGCCACTTCCTTGGCAGCCGCACCCCGATGCTGCCTCTACAATGGCGTCTTGGCCAGTAGGAGGCGCTGCTGGTCTCCTCTCACCCTTGCCCCTGATGTACATCTTTATTCCCCTCTTGTTCCTGACGTAGATCTCCGCTCACCCATTCTCCCATTTTGTGGCTTGCCTTAGGTGCCAAAATGTCTTGGGCCGGTCCTGCTTCCCAGAGCCATTAGAGACCTTGCACAACGGCTCTTCCAGCTCCTGAAGTTGCAGCAGCCATCACCCAAATACTTTCAAAGAATCATAGAGTTGGAAGGGGACCAAGGGTCATCTAGTCCAACCCTCTGCAACACAGGAATCTCAGCTAAAGCATTTCAAGCATACCGTGTTTCCCCTTTTTTTAAGACACCGTCTTATAACTTTTTTTACTCAAAAAAACACACGGTGTCTTATTTTCAGGGGATGTCTTGTACCTTAAGGCCTCCTCAGAGGGGCCAGGCCACTGGCTTGGGGTGCTGCTGGGCGCTCTGCGTGGCACCGAGGCGGCAGGCTGCTGGCTCGGCGCTCCGCCCAGCGCTGCTGGGTGCTCCGGGCACTCGGCGCTGCAGACCGCCGGTTCCGGCGGCGGGGGGGCAGGCCTCGGGCAGCTCTCCCCCCAAAAGAAGAGGCCAGGCGCTGCAGTGCGCTCCGAGCGCTCGGCGCTTCGGAGTGCTCCGCTCTGCAGTCGCCGGTTCCGGCGGCGGGGCGGCAGGCCTCGGGCAGCTCCTCCCCCCCCCAAAAAAGAAGAGGCCAGGCGCTGCAGGGCGCTCCGAGCGCTCGGCGCTTCGGAGCGCTCCGCTCTGCAGCCGCCGGTTTCGGCGGCGGGGCGGCAGGCCTTGGGCAGCTCCCCCCCCCCCGCAAAAGAAGAAGCCAGGCGCTGCAGGGCGTTCCGAGCGCTCGCTGCTTCGGAGCGCTCCGCTCTGCAGCCGCCGGTTCCAGTGGCAGGGCGGCAGGCCTCGGGCAGCCCAAAAAAAAGAAAAGAAAAGAAGAGGCCAGGCGCTGCAGGGCGTTCCATGCATTCGCTGCAGCAACAGCAGCCGGTTCCAGGCCCCTCTGGCTGGCTGGGGCGCTCGGCGGTCTCGCATGGAGGTATGTCTTATTTTCGGGGGGTGTCTTAGATTTCACTAATGCTAAAAAATGCTGCCATGGCTTACTTTCTGACTACGTCTTAAAAAAGGGGAAACACGGTATATTTGTAGCTATAAGGGCTAGAACAGGCACCCACCAAACTGCGGCCCTCCAGATGTTTTGGCCTTCAACTCCCATGATCCCTAGCTAAGAGGCCCAGTGGTCAGGGATGATGGGAATTGTTGTCCAAAACATCTGGAGGGCCGAAGTTTGGGGATGCCTGGCTAGAAGCTTATTTTGGTGTGAAAGCCGAGATTCTGAGGAAGCTTAGTTTTTGCGCCCAGTACCACGCTCTGTAGGGACGCGGGTGACGCTGTGGTGTAAACCACTGAGCCTTGGGCTTGCCGGTTGGAATTTTGGCGGTTCGAATCCCCGCGACGGTGAGCTCCCGTTGTTAGCTCTCAGCTCCTGCCAACCTAGCAGTTTGAAAGCACGTCAAAGTGCAAGTAGATAAATAGGTGCCGCTCTGGCGGGAAGGTAAACGGCATTTCCGTGCGCTGCTCTGGTTCGCCAAAAGTGGCTTAGTCATCCTGGCCACATGACCCAGAAAAACTGTCTACGGACAAACGTCGGCTCCCTTGGCTAGTAAAGCGAGATGACTGGACCTAATGGTCAGGGGTACCTTTACCTTTATACCATGCTCTGTGGCTATGCACACACCATACATTTAAGTACCTTGCCCCCAAAGAATGCTGGGAACTGTAGTTTACCCCTCAGAGGTACAATCCCCAGCACCCTTAAACTACGGCTTCTAGGATTCTTTGTAAGGAGCAATGTGCTTTAAATGTATATAGCATGCAAGCAGCCTAGGTCCCCTGCACCCCTATAGAATGAGAAGGTCCTGTCGGTGGTAGGCTGAACCTTGTTTACCTTTTGTTTTGCTCTGGATAGGGAAGCATTGTGTTTCTCTAGGAAGAACACACACTCTCTCTCTGTTTTGACCCAGTGTTTTTAATCCCTTCCTGCAGAAACGTTTCTATGGGCCTAAGAAAAGAAAGATGACCTTTTGGGGCATGTTTCGCTGCAGCGTCTGGAGGCATTTCTTCCACGGTTGGAAGCATGGCTATACTGGGAACTTGGCAGGAGAAGGCTTTGTCCTGGGAGGAGTTTTCGTTATTGGTCCTGGGAATCAGGTATCTGTGTGTGTGTGTGTGTGTGTGTCTGTCTGTCTGTCTGTCTGTCTGTCTGTCTGTCTGTCTGTGTCTGTGTGTGAAATGAACGAGTGCAAAGCTGTTTCCATGAATCCTGTAGGTCCATTTTCTGCACAGTTTTCAACCTCTAGACGGGTCTTGGAGACCACTCCTCTCTCTCTTGTCTGGTCTCTTGAATTGTGGCAATACTATGGCTGCATTGAACATTCAGCAGCCTTCACAGAGGAGGGCCCCACTTTTTTGGTTTCATGATATGGGAAAGATGCAAAGAGGTATTCATTTTGCTGAAGGCCCAGGCCTTGATTCTGGCAGCTGGCCCCCTTACCAAAAGGCCAGGGAGCGAAAAAGTTAGTCTTACAAAGGTAATGAAATTCTGAAATCCTAACGGGGGGGGGGGATCAGGTGTGGTATTTTTTAAGGGCATGGCAGGATTAAGTAAGGAAGGGATGTGGTACATGAGGCATGGGCGTAGCCAGGATTCATTGGGGGAGGAGGGCAGGCCTACACACACACACCCCGGTCCTGTTCCAGAAATGCATCTTCTCAATTATGGATTTTCTCGGTTTTGCACCCATGTGGGGGAACTGCCTGCACTGCCCAAATCCAGCGTTACTTCACGTGCACAGAAATAGGGAGCTAGGGGAGTTGCTGAGGTTTAAGAGCCTGAAACATCGTTTTGTACAAAGGAAGTGCGTACCTGACCCACATTTCCCCTTTTATTTTAGGGCATTCTCCTGGAGCATCGCGAGAAGGAATTTGGAGACAAAGTGAGCCTTGATGCTGTCCTTGGAGCTGTTGAGAAGATCCAGCCACAACCTTCAGAGCATAAATAGAGCTATAGATGGCCCTTTCTTTCTTACAAAAAAAGCTACAAAATCTGGGTGCAAACTCTTAACTATATCTCTTAACTTGTTCCTAGAGAGCAAACACAATGTTCAATTATAGCGGCTGTTTAGTACTCCCGTTGGCTCCAGATAGTCCTTCTGTTTCTCTCTTACTGGATTAATGACAGGCTTGGTCTGAAATCCAAAGATCTAGCCAAGACAGTTTCCAGTTAGAACAAAACAGCTAGGCGTATCTGGATATCTGTATTCAGGATTGATGAGGGAAAGCTAATAAAAACTATATTTGAAACCATTACAGAAGTCCCACCCAAGTGGTTTTTGTTTTGTAGCTTAGTAAAGTCATCTTGCTAACCACCCCTTATTTAGTCATGCCTTCTCCTGTTGAACTTTTCCTTCGCTGTGCCAAGTGTCCTACTACCTGTGATCTTTGAGGTCTGTCACCTGGCTTTCTCTAATGTTTCTTTTTTAAAGAATATTTTAATTAAATATTTTATTGGTTCTTTTTAAAAATATATATACAGTAATTGCAACCTTGTGGGAGGGAATCACAGTGGTGCCTCGCTAGACGAATTTAATTCGTTCCACGAGTCTTTTCTTATAATGAAAAATTCGTCTAGCGAATCCCATAGGAATGCAGTGGATTTTTTTTGAATTTTTTTTGCCCATAGGAACGCATTAATTGAATTTCAATGCATTCCTATGGGAAACCGTGATTCGCTAGACGAATTTTTCGTAAAACGAATTCGTCTAGCGAGGCAACCTCCGCTCGAAAAATCCTTTCGTTAAGCGGAAATTTCGTTAAGCAGGGCATTCGTTAAGCGAGGCACCACTGTACGTTGGGATAACAGAGCTGGGAAGGAGGCGTTAAAATTCCTAACGTGCTGGGTTATTATTATTATTATTATTAGAGTTTTTCTGTTACAAAACAGATAGACGGAAAGGTACATCTAGTATTTTTCACAGTTCACTTACATTTAGTGAGAGACACTTTTGTCCTATAATAAAAGTCGGCTGCCACTACAACTTTGGGGGGGGGGACATTTAAAAACATGCAAAACCCCAGCACCTTCCGAAAATGGATCTCCTGACTCACATCTCGATTAGCCCTCTGGGCAAAGGGCGTTTTCCACAAGAGTAACTTTATTTTTAGTTTTCATTATAATAAAGCATCTAGGGTAGGGGTGAAGCATTTGCAACGCCAAATGAGCATTCTGGCGAAGGCAGGCTTTTGTAATTGCGTATCTTGTTACAAACCTGCTTGAAGCAAGAACTGCTTTTGAAGTCTCGGGGCTCCTCTTGCAACTTTGTTCTTCAACATGTCACTGGTGCAATATCATCACAATAGCGGTAGATTTACACCAACGTCCACTTATAATTCTGCTTCCTTGTTCTGTGATGCTTGCCCCGTGCTGCTGCTTTTATTGCCCTTCGGGAGGGTAACTGCTTGTGACAAGATCAGGATGCCAACCACACAAACCCCGAACATTTGTGGCATGGACACTTACCGGGTTTCAGCAGGAAGGTAAACACACCAATTTGAAATGAAGCAGTACGCCCGCTCTCCAACGGGCACCAACGGCATAGAAACAGGTTGCGTATAACTGCGCCGATTGCACCATGAATAGTAATAAAAAGAACATGTCTTGTTTCTTCGCTCCTCATGACCCCAACTGGTTGCCCCAATTCCCCGTGCAATTCCTTTGGGGCAAAAAGGACTTGCGTGGATTTGGCACAGGAGGGTAAGTGTATAGAATTGTGCTGAAAATTTATTTATTTTTTACTCTACACACAGACACACACAAGACTCATCCCCCCACCTCTCCCATGTCAGTCCTCATTTGTGTTTGTCCTGCCAAAGCGCATAGGTCACTTTCCCCATTGTTATTTTGCAGCGGTCTCAATAACCAGTTGGGAAGTGCATCTTATCCCCAAAATAATAAAATATACAGTACTGCCTTCCAACCACAACAAACACAGATTCCGGGAGGAACTTGCAATCTCTGTTTGTCAACTGAGCATTCCTTTTTTGCCACACAGCATTCCTTTTTTAAAAGAAACCAGCACTGATCTGTTAAACCACATACAGTGGTACCTCGGTTTATGAACACAATTGGTTCCGGAAGTCTGTTCATAAACTGGAGCGTTCATAAACTGAAGCGAACTTTCCCATTGAAAGTAATGGAAAGGATTAATCCGTTCCAGACGGTCCGTGGAGCACTCAACCTGAAGCGTACTTAACCCGAAGCATGGGTGTAATTAGTTCCGGAAGTCTGTTCATAAACTGAAGCGTTCATAAACTGAAGCGAACTTTCCCATTGAAAGTAAAGTGGATTAATCCGTTCCAGACGGTCCGTGGAGTACTTAAACTGGAGTGTACTTAACCTGAAGCATGGGTATAATTGGTTCCGGAAGTATGTTCATAAACTGAAGCGAACTTTCCCATTGAAAGTAATGGAAAGTGAATTAATCCGTTCCAGATGGGTCCGCTGCGTTCGTAAACCGAAAATTCGTAAACCGAGGTTCCACTGTACTCAATTGGGGGGTGGCACGGCTGTTGCAAGCATTAGCGGGAGAGGGGCTTGCTCACAGCCCTACAACCCCCCTCGCACATTCTTTCCACATGGGAACAGGCTTCTGGTCGACTTATTTAATGCATATACCGCTATGTACAATGGAATCCCAATGGTAGCTGGGTTTGTTTGTTTGTTTATTTAAGGTGCAATCAGTCTTAAGATGGGATGAATTGTACTGCAGAACTGGCAGGGTGGGGGTTCTGAAAATTTGATAGCCTCGGGGGCCCACGCGAGATGACTGAAAATTAGTGAGGCCTGCCTGTCACAAAATGGCGGTGCAGGGGCAGAGCTGGTCACAAAATGGCTGTCGATGTAAGACTGGCAAGCCACAGGCATCCTTTTCTACTGAGCATGCAAGAAGCCCCATCTCCCAATTCCTGGCATTTCCAGCTAAGGCTTGGGGGGGCGGGGAAACCCTGCCTAAAATGCTGGAGAGCTGTTGCCAGTCAGTGTAGACATTGCCAAGCTAGGATAGACCAATGGTCTTGACTTGAGTATAAGGCAACTTCCTATGGTCCACAGCTCAGATTTGCTCAAGCTAAGTAGACAATTTGCTCTGGAAGTGATGATACGGCTTCTCCTCTTTGGGCAGAGGTCACTGATCCAATTGGAAAAGGCCTTGCGGGGAGAGGCTTGAGTTACATATACACCCTCCACAAATTTCATGCCCTCTCTAGTCAGGAAATTGTGGAAAACAGTGCTGTGGTGTGTGTGTGGGGCATTTGCCAAGGGCATTTGCCCCCGGTGCAAAAGTGTTAGGGGGCTCAAAACTTGAATACGCAGTGCTGCCTCAATACAGCTTCAGGCTTTCGTTGATGGGCTCCATTGAAAACGGCTTCTCCATGCGAACCAGGAAGAGATCTCTCCAGACCACAGAAGACTCTTCTTATCTCTGCAGCAGCAATCTCCTGGGTGATACTTCTCAGTAGCCCTGGTTAGGATTGTGCTGTGAATCATCTATAGCTGTACTAAAGAAACCAGAAAAAAGGACTGAAAGTCATGAAAGTGGTGATGAGAAATATTAAGCTAAAGAGCATATTTTACCTGAATCATTTATTGGAAGAGTCAAAATATCGATCTGATTAGTAAAATTGTGAAAAGCCCCATTTGGATTTTTTTGTTTTGTTTCTTGTTTAAGCTGATATAACCAACTGGCAGCCTACTATTTTATAGTAATGGCAGTTATGTTACAACAGCGACCTCTGCTGGCTATCTACACATGTTTTTATCTGCATTCTTCTGCCACTGCAGGGTGAAATTAGTGGTGGCTGGTGACATTTTGATTTTGTACGGCTGCAATTTGTAACTTCGCTGTACAGCACTTAATTAAGAAAGTGTGCCATTACACATGTGCAGAGTGCCAGGGTCTCCTTACTAAAAGACATCATTTATCATGTGCACATTGATGGGCAGGAAAGAGCTTCCATGTAAGAGGGTCCAAAAATGCTTTTCAGACAAGACTGATTCTATCTCCTTTTAGAAATTAAGCCATGCCGCGTGACATACGTTTCTGAATTCATATACTGTTTATACATAAACAACAATGGCCAAAAATCACCCTTAAACACAAAAAAGCTCTTAAAATGTAAGGAACACTTGCTTCTAGTTGCATGCGGTTTTGCTCCCCCGAAACACCAATCTAACTTTTCATTATCCAAAAACACCTTCTCCTTCTCAATTAAAAGCACAAAGTATGCCAACCAATAGACAAAAAATGAGGGTATATCAGAGCCTAGCCAGGGGCGTAGCAAAGGGGGCCATGGGGGCGGGGCACCCCGGGTTCCACTCTGGGAAGGGTGACACTCGGCGCCCCCCCTGCGAGTGAGCAGCCAGCCGCCGCCTGGTAAAACGCCTCGCTTGGCGGCTGGCTGCTTGCTCACTTGCTCGGCCGGTGCACACTTTGCTTCTTCCTGCTCGGGCGGAGGCAAGGGGCGGGCCAGGGCCCCCGTGGCTCTGCCCAGCAGGAAGCTTCAGCATATCTGCCGAGGGGGGAGCGCTGTGTGTGCATGCGGAAGCTGGCCGCAAGTTGCTAGTCGGGCGGAAAGTGTTCCAGGGCGAGGATGGCCGCTGCGTCCGTTGCTTAGCTGCAGAAGCTCACGAAAAGCTTGGCCTATTGCTCAACATCCAAAAAACCCAAAGTTCTTCACCAACAAGTACAAAATAACCCCTCTGCAGCGCCACAAATCCAACTCAATGGTGTAACATTGGAAAATGTTGATCAGTTATCTTTCCACAAGAGCTGACATTGATGTCAAAATCCAGCACCGCTTGAGCTCTGCGAGTGCGGCTTTCTCCCGAATGAAGTGCAGAATGTTTGAGGACCGGGACATTCACAGGGAAACCAAAATGCTTTTTTACAAAGCTATTGTACTGCCAGCCTTACTGTATGCTTGTGAAACATGGAGCACTTATAAACGCCATCTCCAACTCCTCGAAAGATTCCATCAACGGTGTCTCTGATAATTTTTACACCTCACTTGGGAAGACAGGTGAACTAATACCAATGTACTGGAAGAAGCAAAGATCACCAGTGTTGAAGCGATGATTCTTCAACATCAACTTTGCTGGACTCGTCATGTTGTGCGGATGCCTGATGATCGTCTTCCAAAGCAACTACTCTATTCCGAACTTAAAAATGGAAAGTGTAATGCTGGTGGTCAACAAAAGAGGTTTAAAGAATGTCTCAAGGCAGATCTTTAAAAAAAAGTAGTATAAACACGAACAATTGGGAAACACTTGCCTGTGAGCACTCCAGTTGGAGCCTTTACCAAAGGTGTCATGGGCTTTGAAGACCCTCGAGGAAGGCACGCTTGGCAAATCCACACCGTGATCAACTCCCGCCTGGAAACCAATGTCCCCACTGTGGAAAGATGTGTGGATCCAAAACTGCCCCCCCCAGTCACTTACGGACTCATTGTTAAAACCATGTTTATGGAAGACAATCTGACTCGGCTACGAGTGATCACCAAAGAAGAAGTATGGGGAGAGGTGGGGAAATAAAGGCGCGGACCCCACCCTGCAGCCACAAGCTCTCTGTCACCAGGTCAACGCAGGGTTCGTGCCCTTGCGCTTCCAGCCTGTGGTCAATGAAATAAGAACCAGGGCAGTACCAGCTGTGTGGGAGCCAAGTGATAAGCAGAAAAGGGTGCAGCAGACAGGAAAAGATTGCCTCATCCTAGCCCAGACATGCCTGCTTCTCCCGTCCTGACCAGCTGCAAGTCATGAAGACAGGAAGGGCCCTGCTGAGTCAGATTGAAGGGGCCCACATTCTGCCAGCAACAGCAGCCGGCTATCAATGACTCCAGAAAGCTTGCAAAGACAGGCCAGTGAGAGGCCTCAAACTCCAATGGGACCTCAAATTTAGACACTTGATAATTTTTTGGCATTTGATAAGTCTCACAACTTCTTTTTATGCTTATTCAGATTTAGGGCAATGTGAATGGCTCCCCCCACCCCTACCCCAGGTGCTGAGCTGAAGGGGAACATCTCACGTTATTGGCCGAGGGAGCCGGTGTACAGCTTCCAGGTCATGTGGCCAGCATGACAAAGCCGCTTCTGGTGAACCAGAGCAGCACACAGAAACGCCGTTTACCTTCCCGCTATTTCGAACTGCTAGCTTGGCAGGAGCTCACCCCGTCGCGGGGATTCGAACCGCTGACCTTCTGATCGGCAAGCCCTAGGCTCTGCGGTTTAACCCACAGCGCCACCCGTGTCCCATGTATACAGGTACCTTCTCATAAAAAAGCAACTGTAGCAAAATGAATTATTCCGAAAATAAGAAGTATTTAGGGCGCAGCACCAAAGGCTGTCCTCGCTCAGGGTGCCATATTACCCAAGTCCCCACCTGAGTTATCAGAGCAAAATGTGATACACTCTCAGCTTAGAGTACAAGTTAAAGCAAATGATGAACTGATTTGGTAAAAGCAGTGCTTTTTTCTTCTTCTAAAAAAATGTTTAGGGGTACTCTCATTTTGACTCAAGAAAATCACCATTTTACAGTTTCCTGCATTCCCCCGGGGAAAAAAGCACTGGGTAAAAGACATGGTTTTTGTTAAGCAGTATAGATTTTGTCATATCAGAGTTAAAAACTTCAATACAGTAATACCTCGGGTTACGAACGCGATCCGTTGCGGATCGCAGTTCGTAACCCGAATAGTTCATAAACCGAACGCGACCCGAAGCGCCATTTTGCGCATGCGCAAAGCGCGTTTTTTGCGCTTTGTGCATGCGCAGACCACGCGTGCGCCGTTTCTGCGCACGCACACGCGGCGAAAACACTTCCGGGGTTGCGCAGTTCGTAACCCGAACTGTTCGCAAACCGAGGTGTTTGTAACCCGAGGTATGACTGTAATAACTAGAGGCCGCCCCCTGCTTTTGTTGCTCACTAATCCACCACTTGCCGACCCGCACCACTCCCCACACCCAACCACTATCCACTCACAGCCCCTTCAAGCTCCCCATATTCTCAAAGCTCTTCTGTGTCCGCCCCCCCTGGTTTATTCAAACCCCTGCTCTTGTTTAAAACCACCATTTTGAAACTTGCCTTCTCTTTCGCTTCTCTTGCCCATGTTGACTTCATGAAAATCCAAGAATGCACTGAGGCAAATTTTCCAATGGATGAATGCATGGTGACAGCCTTAACTTTTTATGTATATAGGAAGAAATATAGCTATTAGACCACGGTGAAGATATGCTCTCAGATCAGCTGATTTTATCATAAAGAAACCACTCGCTCTTTTTTCGACACCTTATTTTGTTTATGTGTGCTGTCATTTTAAAATTTAAATCATGGCTGGTCATGCAAAAGCTGGAAGTGGCCTGGGCTCCTCTGGACCCTTGAGAAGGGCAAACAGGGAATTAATGTGACAGCTCTCTCCCGTGTTCTCTGCCCTCAACACCAAGTATTCAGTGATATGCTGCCTCTGAGCTTGGGAGTTCCCACGGCTCATAGTTATGGATCGAGTTATTCTATAGGAATGTCTTTAATTGCATCCATATGCAATACCCACTTGACACTCCCAGCCTCACCTAAAGTTGCTGGGGATTGAATCTGGGACCTTCCGCATGCAAACCTACCTCGCTGGGTTGTTGTGAGGATAAAAAGAAGGGGGGGAATGATGAGTGGCACCCTGAGCTCTTTGAGAGCGGGGTGGAAATGCATTAAGGCAGAGTCCACCACCTTCCAAGGGGGTCTGTTCCACTGCTGAACAGCTCTTACAGTCAGAAAGTTCTTCCTGAAGCTTAGTCAGAATCTCCTTTCTTGTAACTCGGATCCACTGGTTTGGGTGCTACTCTCCAGAGCCGGAGAAAACAAGGTTGTGCCATCTTCCACGTGACAGGCCTTTAGATATTTGAAGGTAGCTGTCACATCTCCTCTCAGCCACTCTTTTCCAGGTAAGACTTACCCAGCTCCTTCAACCGTTCCTCATAAGGCTTTGTTTCCAGATCCTTGATCATCTTGGTCACCCTCCTCTGCGCACATCCCAACTAGTCAATATCCTTATTAAATTGTGCCACCAGGAACTGGACACTGAGAGGACTTAGAATAATCTGACCCTGCCAGATGATAATCTTAGCTCAACCTTCGCTCCCCAGATGCTATGGGACTACAACTCTCATCAGCCCTAGCAAGCAGGGGGACCAGCGGTCAGGGATGAAGGGAGTTGTAGTCCTACAAAACCTGGTCCCCCAAGGTTGAGCTAATAATGCCTGGCCCTGCATTTTTTAAAATATACACACCCACCATAGGAACTAACTCCTAGGGGGTCGAGGGGTCTTTGCCCCCCCCCAATAAAATATTTAACGGGTTCCCCCCCCTCCCCAGTTGACGAACATTGCCATTCAAATAGTGTGAGTACGCAGCCCCATGTGATCGATTATGCTGGGCGGAGCTTACCTGCCCCCTCAATATTTTATTCAAATTGGCACCCCTGACCCCCCCCCCCAACCTGCAGAACAAGGGACGCGCGACGCCTCGCTTTCAGGGCGCTTCTCCGCGCAAGGCTGCGACCAGGCTCTCCGAAACGCGGCGCGGCTTGACGGATGTTATTCCGCGCGCAGGAAGGGAGAGGGAGCTCGCTGTCTCCAGCCTCGCACTTCCCTTTTACTAGGGAAGGGAGGGAAAGAGAGAGAGAGAGAAAGAAAGGAAAGACGCCGGTGGGGGAGGGCGCGCCGGGTTGTAAAGCAGGCGTGGCCAGGCGAGCTTTGCGCATGAGATTTCCTGTCCTGCCCAAGAACAGCCAGCGCGCAACGAGGGCAGCCCCGACGCCCACCTCGCTCCTCTCCAAGCTCGCTTTCCTTGGGTGGCGTTTAGGCGGACTCATGGAACGCTTAAAGCACGAAAGGAGCTGAATTTTTCCTCTTCCTCGAAGGCACTTCAGGGTTCTCCCCCCACAACTTGGTGGAAACTTGCCAGGCTCCCTGCTACTTGGTAAGTTTTGGTTTCCTGTGCGCTCCTGAGCTTCGCGCTCGCCTCTCTGCTGCCCGACGACCCGGTTGTTGTTGTTAGAACTTTAACTGCTGGTTTTCTCTCTCGATCCTGTTGTCTTTCGCTTTGTTGTTCTCTGCTCCAAGCCTCCTCTTGCGCGAGCCTTGCCCACTGGGATCGAGTTGCTCACAGAACACGGACAAATATATATATTTATATTTATTTACATATATCCCCCCCCGCCTTTGGTGAGCTGCAGGGCCTTTCAGGAAACGGGGAGGGCTTTCAGAAGGCCCATAGCAAGTTCAGCTTGGGCAGAGAGTTTTCAGCTTTCGAGTTATCAGAGGTTTGTTTCTTAAATTTTCAATTGGGGAAGGCAGATAGTGTGTTGTTGTTTTTTTAAAAAAAGTTTCCGTCCTTTGGAATATTTAAATCTGCAGACTTGGGGAAGAGGAGCTTTAACTTGTATTGAGAGGTATTTCCCCCTCCTCCCATGAAAACTGAATTCAGTTCTGCTAAACCTTTTCCTGAGAGCAATTTCCTGCCTCCTCATTGAGTGTTTGCTAGCTCATTTGACAGGAAAATTATGACTTATTTGCCACACCCTGTCTCATCCCTTTGGCTTTCTGAACTACTTAGTCACTGAAAACAGGTGAAAAGTTTAGATAAGTGACACTATTTTTTTCTGATAAAACTAGTAGTAAACTAACAGTATACTAGTGGTGAGACATTTTGCATCCGATAAATGGGGGTTCATAGAATCATATAATTGTAGACTTCGAAAGGGTCATTTAGTCTAACCCCCTGGAAAGCAGGAATCTCAAAATGTGGTCCTCCACTCATTTTGAAACCATACTGCTTAGCTTTCCAAACGTGCTAACATTTTTGTTGTTGTTCATAGGATGATGGCAACTTAGTAGGCTCGAAGCAAAACCACCCAACTGAATAACTCCTACTGCCTTCTGTCTTCAGCTAACTGCATGCTGGCCCTACTGTTAGGCAGGGTGGTGTACATTGGCAGGATGGGGAAAAAAGGTGTGCGTTTCATGTGGCCTGCTGTCCTGTGCAGTAGAGGATGCTGCCCTGTTGTCAGTGGTGAAGGAAGAATTCGCTACTAGGCTGGTTAGTTTATTGGGCCCCATCTGAACTTTTACATTTAAAGCAGGATCATATCACTTTAACAGACATGCGTTCACCCAAAGAATGGGGGGGGGGAGTGAAGTGTAGTTTGTTAAAGGCGCTGAGAGTTGCCCCTATTCCCTTTAAAGAGCTACAAATTGCAGAGTTCCCTGGGAAGAGGGATTCAATGTTAAACCACTCTTTGAGTTGTAACTCTTTTGACGGGATTAGGGATTATAAAGGAAAATTTGCAGATTTACAGAGAATAACTTCTTGCACATAAAGCTAGCTTCTTCCACATTGTGCTCACTGATGTTCTGTTCCTGTGAATGCAGTCTCAGTTCTGTGGATACACTGGGTCCTTGGAAAAGCTGGGCAAGGTATCCTTGGGAGGCCGGAAAATGGGACTGTGGGTAACCTGAATTTCTTGGGTGCTCTGTGCAAAGTGAGAAAGGTGGCACTGCCCAGAAAAGTTTTGCCTGGACACAAAATGATAAAACCTCGCAACTCGTGGGAGTGGCCCTGCCTGTGGATTTGCTAGGCAAGGCAAAGACTCATCTGATGCTTCAGAGACAACCACTCCCTGCCTTGTACTTCCCATTGAGTCAACAAGCATTCCACTTACTTCACAGTTAGCAGCTCTGATTTTAATACCTCTTGTTAGTTGGCAGACTAAATTTATTTCTGAATAAAAACAGAGCCTATTTCCTTGAACAGGGGTGAAACGCTGTAGGTGTGGGTGGTACTATCAGATACATAGAATCACAGAGTTGGAAGGGAGCCTGAGGATCATCTAGTCCAGGCATCCCCAGACTTCGGCCCTCCAGATGTTTTGGACTACAATTCCCATCTTCCCCGACCACTGGTCCTGTTAGCTAGGGATCATGGGAGTTGTAGGCTAAAACATCTGGAGGGCCGCAGTTTGGGGGTGCCTGATCTAGTCCAACCTGAATATGCAGCTGTCCCATACAGGGATCAAACCTGTAATCTGGTGGCTTGGAAGGAGGACCTGTTGTAGTTCTAGACTAGAAGCTAGCCAAGGGCCAAATCCTGTGTTGCTGTAATGACAGGAGCACCACTGAAGATGGGTTCCCTGCAGCAATCCTCCGTTTCCTCGCTTGCACTGTGAATGTTAACATCCATGCGGCAAGCTCCTAGCAGTCAATGTGGAGAGGACATTGAGACCTGAAGTCAAGTGAATGACTGCACATTTGTGGGGTCCCAGTGCCATAGGATGGTCACACAATGAGCGCTGCTTTTTGTGTAGTAACCAATTCCTCGCAGATAGTGCCATAGGGGAGTGCAAGAGAGTGGTTTCCGTAATGTGTCACTGTTGTGCAAATGGTGGCTTTCAGTTGGGTGACAAAAGTCCAAGGCTATGCCTCTTAGCTCTGTTTCCACAGCACGATGGGATTGTGTGGAAAGTACTTGTAAATTTTGCTATCATGCACATTTTTTAGCCTGCAGGCTATTATGTTTATGGTCTAGGTCTGGAACCTACATACGTACCTTTGGGATTTTCTTCTCTCAAGTACGCCTTTCTGCTTTTAAGACAATCAGAGGAGGCCTTGTTTGAGAGTGTGTCACATGGAGAACACCCAAGGGGGGCTATTGTGTTGCAACTAAATCTAGGAATTCTTTGATTAACCGCTGTTTGTTGTTATAATATATCCCAACCAGGAAACTGTGGTTACTAGGATCACAACAAGTGAGGATCTTAAACTCCAAATAGCTAGAGCAGGGATCCCCAAACTAAGGCCCGGGGGCTGGATGTGGTCCAATCGCCTTCTAAATCCAGCCTGCGGACGGTCCGGGAATCGGCATGTTTTTACATGAGTAGAATGTGTCCTTTTATTTAAAATGCATCTCTGGGTTACAGTATTTGTGGGGCATAGGAATCCGTTCATATTTTTTTCTTCAAAATATAGTCCAGCCCCCCACAAGGTCTGAGGGACAGTGGACCGGCCCCCTGCTGAGAAAGTTTGCTGACCCCTGAGCTAGAGGGTTAGTAATCCAAGATATGTGCATCTGAATCAAGCCAATGAGTATTGGCTTCATCTTATCAAGAGCCTGCTTCTTGATGACTTTGGGATCAAAGTGTATGAGTCATTCAAATGTGTGAGACAGAGTGAGCATTTGATACAGGGTCTCATTGAAGGGTCAAGAATGTTTCTGCCCCCAGCTTTTGTTTCTCAGCGCTGCAAAAGGACTGCAGGCAAGTACTTGGTGCCTTGAGCAGAGCTGTAGCTAAGGGGTGGTGAGGTGGGCCCCCATCAGGGTGCAGGCGATTGGGGGGCGGGCGGGCACAAAATTGGCTTCAAATATGTCCATAAATATAAATATTGATTACCGTATTGCCTCATAAGAAATGGTTTTAAATAGAGGGTGCATTGAATGGATTCAAGAGCTAATTTGTCCTTGGCTAGGGGATGCAATCTGGATGGTTCTGCCAGGGGCACAAGATTACCTAGCTATGGTTCTGGCCTTGAGAAAAAGAAGCTACAGTACTGGCATTACTGAAGGATATTTTTCTGATAGTCAGTGTGTAGTGGCGAAGGGTATGATCAAAAGGTCTGGTACAGAAGCTGCTACCTTGAAAGCGTATGGTATTAAAATCATAATGATAATTCTTCAGAACTTTTAAATACGATCCCACTTAAGATCTCTTAGTGAACTGTTTGCTCATGATTCCTCTCCACATTCTCCAAATTCCTCTCAATCAGTGGCTTTTAAATGTGGCTTAGAATTGCATCTGTAATGACACTAACCATGGTTAATGCTAAACTGGGTTTGCAAATCCAGATTTAACACCCAAGAGTTTAAGAGGCTAGTACTAACCAAGATTCCCCCTGGTTAGTGCAGACACTAAACAGTGGCTTAAAGTGGACAAAAAGAGGGAGATCTGTGCCTTGAAGAAGAGGTGGGAAGGGCTGTCTGCTCGCTATTTCATAACCAGTGTTAAGAGGTTGGTAACACCAATTCTTTTCCTGGCCAGAGAGATGGCTACCAGTTCTAGTAAGATGCAAAAAAGTTGTCTAAATGGAAACCACCTTTACAAATTGTTTGTTTCTTCAGGTGAATGAGTGGTACATTTGCCCACTACCTACGGTAGCCTTCAGTTTCAAACAAATATGGCGGGTTGGGTGGGAGAAGCCTTTTTAAAACCACCACACAAGTTGTTGAATGTCTGCAATAAGTGTTGACACCTTGATCTCCTGGCGGAGCTTTGCCATTGCTTCCAGAGGAAACAAAAAGGCTAACAGCTTCCTTAAAAGACTGGCACATTTATTACAGCACGAATTACTTCTGGAGATTGGACGGAAGATGGTGAGCCAGAACTGCTCTGTCTCTGTCATGGCAACATTCTCGTGAAACAGCTTCCTGAAGGGAGTCTGCCAAACATTGACTTTGGGGGTGCTTATGAAAACAACCAGGGTGGGTTTTTGTTTTGTTTTGTTTTGTTACAGTTGTGCATGCAAAACACTTCTTGAAATTCTTTAGCCTTTTTTTGCGGCCAGAGAATTTGAGACGCTGTTACACTGAATTTCATCAAGGAAAAGGAGTTGAATTCAACAGTTCCTCAGCAGTATCAATAGTACAGCTCCTTTTTTCCCTTTTTGGGGTGTGTGGGGTGGGGAGCTGCTGCAGCAGCAAGTTTGGGCAACGGGACCTCCATTTTGCATTCTTCAACAGTAGCCATGCACGGCATTGTAGAGGAAAAATAGGGGCTGCCACCAAAATATTCAGCAAAAAAATCTGCAAAGTGGACTTTTTCTGGAGTGAGGGGGTGGGATCTCTCTTGGCTTCTGATAAATTTTTGGCTTAGATCTAGTTCTTTGTAATGGACTGCCCCCCCTCCCCATTTCATGGATATTTTATTTTATTATAGAATGGCTGTTTTTGAGAGTTCTTGTTTGAACCATCTCCCATATATCCACCCCCCCTTTTTCTTCCTCTTCAGGGTTTTAAGGATAAATAATGAATTTGCAAGCTTCGTTTAAAGAAGGTGGCCAGATGGTGGCCTTATTTATTGGGAGACGCTAGCAAAGGAAGGGACAGAGGAAGCTTACTTCTGCTGACTATTTATAATGAAAAGATACAAGAATGAGGAAATGTGAGAATAGCTTCCACAAAGAATGTCCTCCTCTTTTCCTCAACAACCTCAAAAAACTGTGTTTCTGCTATTTATAAGCTTTCCTTTTCTGTTAAGCCTTCAGAGTGCCTGTCACATTTGTATCCTGTCCTTTGTGCTGGACAATTGAAAAGGTACTAAAAAGACACAAACAACTAATATCCTCAAGTAAAATCCCACGCAAAGACACTGCTAAATAGAAATGTGGGTTTCCTGAATATTTTGGATCGCTTAATGAATCTGGAAGAATTCTCAGTGCCCTAAATCACTAGAAATCTCATTTAGCACATCCAAGTGACATCACATTTAATAAATACAATAAATGATGATGATGATGATGATGTAGGTTTTTAAAGTTAAAAATTGTATAAATCTCTGAAATGATTTTCAAGAACGCAAAAGTAGCTGAAATGAATTATATGATAGCAGGGCAGGAAAGTAAATAAAGTGCATACAGGCAGTGTTAGAAATTAGCCATGCATGTTTTGCAACTAACGCAGGTCCAATTGCGACCACATGGAGATGTCTGGGTGCCAGGTTAGTGCCTGGGGAAAACAAAATGAGAAGGATCTGAAATATTTTCCCTGAAGCTTGCTTCTGTTTTATTCTGGATTGGCTTGCTTGATGTTTTGATATATTGTAAACCACTTTGGGATTTGTTCTTTAAAATATAAAGCAGTATATAAATGATACTACTACTAATAAACTCAATTACAAAAAAAGGGCCACACAAACAGCACCTAGACATCCCATTGCCATTAGGCAATTAGATTTTATATACAGTCATACCTTGGTTTACGTCCACTGCGGTTTGAGTACTTCACGGACCTGGAAGTGTTTACTTCCGGGTTCCGCAGCATGCACATGCGCAGAAGCGATCTGCATGCGCAGAAGCACTCTATCGGCGCTACACGCACTATCGGTGCTCGGTTTAAGTAGTTTTCGGGGAGCAAATGGCTCCCCAGAACCAATTAGGTACTTTAACTGATGTACCACTGTAAGAGTTTCTAACTCTGGCTGCAGTCCTAAAGCTGGCTTAAGGGCATGTAGGAAGCTGTAGAATGCAGGTATATAGGGACCACCAAGCAGGAAAGCCCATCAGCCAGAGAGCAACTTACGCCACCAGAGGCCACCTGAAAACTCGGTTGGCATAAGTAGGCCATCACCAGTACATTTTGCCAGTAGCATGTGGGGTGGGGAGGGATGTGTCAGAGGCAACTAAGGATCTACAGGATCTTAACTCACCCCATTTCCCCCAGACGCCCCAAAAGGAGTCCTCAAGCTACGCCACCCCCAAAGGTGATATAGTGGATCTCCTATTGGCTGCAGTGGAAGGAGAAAGAAATGCGGAAGGCAGAAAGAGAGGAGCTTTCAACCTCCACCGTGGTTGCAGTGTGTGGAAGGGCATTGAGAGCTTGGCCATGGCTTTCACCTCCCCACCCACCCACCAAACAAAATAAAAAGAATTGCTCTGGCAGTGATGTTTAAATCCTTAAACAAATTCAAACTTTATTTGAAAATACTTTTATTGGAATACTTGTAAATATTTCAAATGACATATAGTAGTAGTAGTAGTAATAATAATAATAATAATAATAAATAATTTGTTGTAGTAGTAGTATCGTTGTTTAGTCGTTTAGTCGTGTCCGACTCTTCGTGACCCCATGGACCATAGCACGCCAGGCAGTAGTATTACTCCACCCTTTTTTATATGACTTACATATAAAAATGAGAATTGCTAAAAACACAGTAACACACATTTCTCTTACATTGTTTAGATTTTAAGACAAAAGAAGAAGAAAAGCTCTTAAAGCTATCAGTGTATTCATTTTCACATGCATGAAGAACTGTACGTGTAAATATATATCTGCTTCCTGGCGATAGTTAAGTACAGCTTGGCTTTCAGCTTTGACCAGTCACCATTCCAGCTGCCGAGTTTATTTGTACTGTGTTCATCTACCATGTTACTAATTAATTTTATGACACAACACATTTCTAAAAGTGGAAAAATTAACACCAGCCGCCGCTGGTTGCAAGTAGCACTTTCCAGATTTCTGGCAGAAGAAATGTGCTTTTACTGGTTTCTGTAACTATAGTGCCATTGTCCACCTCTCTTTCGCTTACAAAAGGGCCACTTGTGCTCGTTCTTTTTGCAACAGGACAGACAAGAGGCCGAAGATGGTTGGTAGCAGACTTGAATTCAGCTGCTGTTCAGGTTTCTGTGTCTGGTGCCTAAGACTGGAACCGTCTCCCCTTCCTTGAGTAGACCCTGTTGCCTGACTCTTTGCTTTTCCGTAAGATCAGCCCTCCATCCTTCCTTTGCTCCCAGTTGATCGTGAGCAGAAATGTTGCGCCTGTCAAGGCAGAACTAGAATGAGAAAATTTCCCATCTGCCGTTTGAGAAACACCTTAGCTGGGCAAACCTAAATAAGAAAGCATCTTGGTTTATGTGCTTGGCGCTAGGGGATCCTGAACTTTAGCCTTCTCTGTGGTAGCATCAATGACTGGTCGCCTTGCCGCAGCAATGCTCCTAGCTATAATCCCAAGCATTCTCTGGGCATTCTACTCCGTACAATAGAGTTCAGACAGGTCACGGCTGAGACATAGGCGAATGAAAGGAACCTCTTGGGGGGGGGAATGCACAATTGGGGGGGGAGTTCCCAGCTAGCCTGACTTTCAACTGCTGCTCCTGTTGGTCACATGATGGACAAAGTGATGTAATGGGTGGAGGGTTGGATTTGGAGCAGCAGACCTGGGTTCAAACCTTTGTTTTGACCTTGAAAGCTCTCTGGGAGGTCCAGGGGCAATTCACTATTCCTCAGCCTAATCTCTCTCACAGGTAATTGTGAGAATAAAATACACAGTCCCCATGGAGTCTCCGTGGAGAAAGTATGTAAAAGTGATGGATAATTTAGAGTAGTAGTGTGTGCATCTGTTTTTGGTTTTAATTACTGTAAGCTGCCCCCAGGGTACAGGCTTTTTAAATAAAGAATTGTAGAATTGGAAGGGACTCTGAGGGTCATCTAGCCAACCCTCTGCAATGCAGGGATCTTGACACACTGTCTCCCATCCAATTTGAAACCACCCCAGACCTTGCTTAGCTTTGCAAATGTGACAGCAGCTTTTGATTGCTGCACCACTAGAAGCCATTCGGGATAAAAAAAACACACAGAGATGGTTTGTTGTAGTGGAATCTCTTATGGGATGCTTTTGCATGAGCATAGAATTGTAGAGTCGGAAGGGGACCCCAAGGGTCATCTAGTTCAACCCCCTGTCGTGGAAGACTGGTTTCAGAGTCAGGACTGGGCTGACTATGCAGAAAGCTGAACTGCTTCAGGCAGCAGATTTGGGGCATCTTTCAGAACTGGAAGATATATATATATTTACTCGTACATAAGCCAAACGAAAGTGAGCTTGCTGTTGCCCCACCACAGTAGCGCTGCTGTTCTGCTTCGTTCCTCTTCCTCCTCTTCCTTCTCTCCAATTCAAAACTAAATATGAGGTGTGGACTTCTCTGGGCTGCCTCTCCTTCCACATCAGTTGGAGGGGAGCCAAGGTGTGCGCTTGTGGCTCTTGGGCATGGAAGGGTGATGGTGCAGGATGTCTTCTGGCCAGCTGTGTCTGCTCACCTGCAAGACGGTGTGGCTGATGAGGAGCAGCTGTCATAGCAACAACACAAGGAGGAGGTAGGGCTCAGGGGACCAACCATGGTTTTGCAAGGTGGGGGGTGGGGATATGTGGTGTGGTGATATGCAGGCCTACACCCGAAGTAAGTACCACTGAGTTCAGCAGGACTTACTGGCAGGTAAGCATGCATAGGACTGTGGCTTTATGAAGTAGAAGGAAGGAAGTGTTATATGAAGATGCAAATCTGCGTTTTGGTCTTTCCAGCGTGTGGTGTGTGTGTGTGCGTGCGTGTGCGCTTTTGAGCAGCAAAATGCCTTTCCACAGCCACAGCATTAAACCCTATGATGTGTTACGGTGTGAAGTGGGTGCTAAAACTCATAATGAGATTTTTGCAGGTCTGCATAGTAACATCTAGGCCCTTAGCAAAGTGGGCAATATTCTAAGCCGCTGAAACGTGTCAGAATCAAACCTCCCTTTCCGCCACATCTGTTCTCCCAGGCTTAGTTTCTCTTCCTCTGTCAACAGGTGTGGCATCCCCTGGCTGAGCCGGAGGCTGCTTTATTTTGAGTGGCAGCATCTTTGAAGATTTGAAAGGTTTTTGTTGTTGTTGTTGTTGTTCTGAGCACATTCTTGCCGTGTCACTTCAGGGGTGACTTTTGCAAGGTCTTTCAAAGGGCTCCCCAGAACTGCCAAACAATTCATTATTATTTTTTAGATGAGGCCTGCGACACAAAAGCGTTTTGAGAGAAGTTGTCTACATTCTCAGTGAAGGAGTCATATCACAATGGGGGAAACTTTTGTGGGATGCAAAGGGTTAAGTGCAGTCAAGTCACAACAATCCCTAGATAGTCCACTTGGAGGACTGAGGAGGAGGATATGACTAAGCGTAGTTTCCTCTTCCTTCACATGCAAATGAGTTGAGGAAGTGGCAGATAAATCCTGAAGGAAACAGCCATTTCCCCTCTCTTGGACCAGACCTCTTGGACTACACACATCTTAGTGAGTCTCTCCCTCAAGGCCTCCAGCCTAGAGAGAGAGATGAGATGGAGTCTCACTTCTTATAAGTGAACTTCACAATGTATATATTACCTTTTAACTAAGCAAGTCTACCTCTTGAGTGTGCTGTACCTCGAGATGCTTGTAAGTAAACATCTTTTATACTTTTAAGAGCATTGTGTTGTGTCTTTTCTTTTAAGAGGGAAAAAGGGGAAATACCAGGAAAATACACTTTATTTTAGTGGCTTAAATCAAGCCTGCGCAAACGTTCTTCTGCTGTGTATTTTGCAAAAGGGGAATGTTTTACTCTGCTAAAGTTTTGTGCTTGCTAGCGCAAGCGGGGATAGGATATATTAAACAATATCTCCTCATCCACATTCCTGAACATTCCCACATAGGGTTATTGCGGCCCAGAGTTGCGTATTTTGTGTATTTTTGAAGGATTGATTTGGATTGTGATTTTGAACTCTGTAGGATTTTTCCAGTTAGGATTTCCTGGTTGAGCACATGGTCTCTTTGTTCTGCAGTGTGCTTGGGGGATTAACTACCCCTCCCCTCCCTCAGAGTTTACAGCACTGAGAAAGCTCAGAGGTAGTGAAGATATTTTTGAGATTTTGAATTTGATTTTTGAAAGATTTTTGAATTTTGGAAATTTTTGAAGTTTTAAGATGGCAAGCTCCAGTTTTGATAGTGAGGCAAGACCAAGTTTTATGCTGCTGGATGACAATAATTTTGTGCAGTGGAAGCAGCGCGTTTTAGTTTATCTTGCTGCTAGGCGTGTTCTGCAGGCCATTAAGGAAGAAAAGCCTACAGGAACCGATGCAGAAGCTTTAGCTAAGATAGAAGCTTGGAGTATTAAAAATGATGAAGCCAAGCACATAATTTTGAGCAGTTTGAGGAATGAGCATCTATCAATGATAAATTTTGAAGATGATGCATCTAAGATCCTAGAGGACATTGAACGCATTTATGCACAATCTACAGAGAGTTCCTATAGATACTTGTTGGATAAGTTACTCAAGTTGAAGATGAATTCTAGAGAAGAGTTTACAGAGCATTTTAAGAATTTTTCTGAGATTGTTCAAAGAATTGCCCTTACTCCCAGAGCCTTTGATGATGTGACTAAAGTAACGTTTATGCTTGCATCATTGGGACCTACGTTTGCTCCATTTAAAAGTATAATGGATCACACAAAGGATTTAACTTTTAATGAGCTTATCAACCATTTAAGAGAGGAATGCAGAGATAGCCTTGATTCTCAAGAAAGGAATCCAAGGAGGAAGGATAGCAGCTATGCATCCAAGCATTTTGGAAAGTCCAGACAGACATCTAGAGAAATAATTTGTTTTAAATGCAATGGGAAAAACCACATAGCAAGGAACTGCAAGAGTCAAAATGGGGATAAAGTTGAATCCCACCCCTCAAAACCACAAGGTGTTAAGAAGGGGAGTCATGAGCAAACCATGTTGATGCAGGAGAGGAGTTTAGCTGTCCAGGATTGTGAAAATAAGCGCAATAAGTGGATTCTTGACAGTGGAGCGAGTTCTCATTTCTGTTATGAAAAGGAGTATTTTAATGAGATTAATGGGGATGAAACCTCTGAAATTGAGATTGCTGATGGCAACATTGTAAAGGCAATTGGTTCAGGAACTGTGAATTTGAAATTCAACGTAGATCATGAAACAATTAATACTAAGATAACTGAAGTTAAGTTTGCACCAAAGCTTAATTGCAACTTACTCAGCGTGTCCAGTTTGGACAGGAAAGGTTTTAAAATTACATTTGAAAAAGGACAATGTATTGTGACTAAGCATGATGAAGTTTATGTTCAAGGCACACTAAAGGATGGTGTATATGAGCTTAATGTTTCAGAGAACCAGCAGAACCAGTCTGCAAAGGTGGCGCAACCAAGTCAAAAGGACGAAGGAAGTCTGGAACTCTGGCACAAGAGACTTGGACACAGAGACACCAACGTTATTCTGGAACTACAGAAAGGTGATCTTGTGAGAGGTCTGCAGGTAAAGCAAAGCAACACAAATACACCAACATCAAAATGTATAACTTGTGTTAGTGAGAAAGCAACTAAACCTTCTTTCCCACGTTGTGCAGAGAAGAGAAGCACTAAAGTATTGGACATTGTCCATACAGATCTATGTGGACCAATGAATGTGTCTTCTCTAGGAGGTAATAAATATATTTTGATATTTTTGGACGATTTCTCGAGATTCTGCGTAGCCTACTTTATCAAGGAGAAGAGTGAGACAGTGGAATTGTTCAGGGACTATCTTAACATGGTCAAGAACAAGTTCCAGCGAGCCCCTTCCATTTTAATGTCCGATAATGGTGGGGAATTTTGTTCACATGAGATGCAGGCCGTCATGGCTAGAGAAGGCATATCACACGTGACCACAGTTGCCTACACACCCCAACAAAACTCAATTGCAGAGAGGAAATTTAGATCCATTTTGGAAATGACAAGGTGCATGCTAAAGGAAGCTAACTTGTCACACAGGCTGTGGGGTGAAGCGGCTCGTTGCTCAGTCTATCTTCAGAACAGACTGCCCACAAAAGGCGCAGAGCGCACACCATTTGAACTTTGGCATGGAAAAGCCCCAAATTTGTCACATATACGTGTATTTGGAAGTTTGTGCTACTATCATGTGCCCAAGGAGCACAGACACAAACTTGATTCCAGAGCGAAGGCAGGGATCCTAGTTGGGTACGCTTCTGGAGGAAAAGGATATAGAGTCTTGGATCCGCAAACTGGCAAGACAAGTTCGCAGCATGTAATTTACTTCGATGAGCAAGGCAAAGTTGATACAAAGGACACTGCCATTGATTGTTCCAAGGAGCCACAGGATGAGGAATTTGTGATTTTTCCTTTTGAACCAATACAAAGTACTAATCCAACTTCTAGTGTCGTAGCACCCCCTATAGGTGACACCCGAGAAGACGTGGAGGTCCAGGCCCCTGGCAGCACCAGAGACGAAGATGATGACGAGCAGCTGTATGGGGATATGCCACTGCTGGAGGAGGATGAGGAAGCTGATGCGGTCGAAAGACCAGAGGTCAGACGCTCATCCAGAACCAACAGAGGTGTTCCACCATTACGGCTGTCCTACCTTACAAGGTCGGCGTCTCCACAGGAACCTTCCAAATGGGAAGAGATAGAGAGGATGCCACCAGATGAAGCCAGTCTCTGGAGGAAAGCTGCTCAGGAGGAGATAGATGCACTTCATCGGAACAGGACCTGGACACTCACAGAACTACCTCCTGGTAAGGAAGCAATTGGAAGTAAATGGGTGTTCAAGGTTAAAAAGGGTTCAGAAGGGGAGGTGCAACGCTACAAAGCTAGGCTTGTGGCACAAGGTTTTTCCCAGAAGTATGGAGAGGATTACGATCAAGTGTTTGCACCGACAGTTCGATACAGCAGTGTCAGACTACTTTTAAGTATTGCAGCATCTAAGCAAATGTCAGTTTACCATATTGACATTGCGACAGCCTTTCTTCACGGCGAAATTTCTGAGCAGATTTATATGAAGCAGCCCAAAGGTTTCATTAAACCAAATGAGGCACATCTAGTGTGCAAGCTGCAGAAAGGACTTTATGGTTTGAAGCAAGCAGCGAGGGCTTGGAACCAGAAACTCCATGAGATGCTGGTGCAGCTTGGGTACAAGCAAGGGACTGCTGATAAGTGCTTGTACACCAAACAAAGGAATGGACAGTTTTCGTACATTTTAGCCTTTGTTGACGACCTTTTAATTTCTACGTCAAATGAGAAAGACTATAAAGACATAGTCAAACACCTCAACAGGGAAGTAGAGGTCAAGGAACTTGGAAAAGTGAAATACTACTTGGGAATTCAAGTTGAGAGAGAAGAGGATGGATCGTTCTTACTCAGCCAAAGGCAAAAGATAACTGAACTGATTGAAAGCATGCAGATGCAGGACGCACACCCAGTTGCGACACCGATGGCCACAGACTTCTTGAAGAATCAACAAGGTTCGAAGTTGCTGCCAAACAACACGCAATACAGGTCAGCGATTGGCAAACTTTTGTATTTGGTTACCACATGCAGACCTGACCTGGCAAGTGCAGTGGGGATCCTAAGTAGGAAAGTAAGTTGTCCCACTGAGCATGATTGGGCTGGAGTTAAGAGGGTTGTTCGTTATCTAAAGGGAACCATGGACTGTAAATTAAAACTGCCAGCTGTCAGAGACCCTAAACTGCTTGGGTACACTGATGCGGATTGGGCTGGGGACAATAAGGATTATAAATCCACAAGTGGCTATGTTTTTATGTATGGGGACGGAGCTATTGCATGGGGCAGCTATAAACAGAAATGTGTAGCTTTATCGTCCACAGAATCTGAGTACATTGCGGCTTCGGAAGCTTGCAGAGAGATCCCCTGGCTGGATCAGCTCCTGAAGGACTTTGGCGTGCCAAGAACGGGACCTGTCAGCTTGATGGAGGACAATCAGAGCAGTATGAAGCTGACACAAAGTGAAAAGTTCCTTGCACGCACCAAACACATTGGGGTCAGGTACCACTACATACGCCAGGTGATCGAGGATGGACTTGTTGAAATGTGTTACTGCAACACTGACCAGATGACTGCAGATGTCCTAACAAAGCCCCTGCCAAGAGAGAAGTTCCAGGATCTTCGTGGCAAGCTGGGACTCTTGGGTGGTTGATTAAAGTTATTTATGTATGTTTTTGTGTATGTTGTGAATTGCCTGAGAAGGGGTTTGTGGGATGCAAAGGGTTAAGTGCAGTCAAGTCACAACAATCCCTAGATAGTCCACTTGGAGGACTGAGGAGGAGGATATGACTAAGCGTAGTTTCCTCTTCCTTCACATGCAAATGAGTTGAGGAAGTGGCAGATAAATCCTGAAGGAAACAGCCATTTCCCCTCTCTTGGACCAGACCTCTTGGACTACACACATCTTAGTGAGTCTCTCCCTCAAGGCCTCCAGCCTAGAGAGAGAGATGAGATGGAGTCTCACTTCTTATAAGTGAACTTCACAATGTATATATTACCTTTTAACTAAGCAAGTCTACCTCTTGAGTGTGCTGTACCTCGAGATGCTTGTAAGTAAACATCTTTTATACTTTTAAGAGCATTGTGTTGTGTCTTTTCTTTTAAGAGGGAAAAAGGGGAAATACCAGGAAAATACACTTTATTTTAGTGGCTTAAATCAAGCCTGCGCAAACGTTCTTCTGCTGTGTATTTTGCAAAAGGGGAATGTTTTACTCTGCTAAAGTTTTGTGCTTGCTAGCGCAAGCGGGGATAGGATATATTAAACAATATCTCCTCATCCACATTCCTGAACATTCCCACAACTTTCTCATGACCCCCATCCTAGTTGGGAGAGAGAGTGAGAGAGTGTGTTTGTTGGAAAGCTTCCCCCCCCTAAATAACACCATGAAGAACAGTAACTTTTCATACATCTTGAATTCTTTTCTGCATTTTTGGCCGAAAATTGCAGTATGCATGTCATCGCTGCTCTTCAGTTCTGATGTAGGTTCCTATACACTATTGAAGTTTCTCTAAATTGTGTCTTGTTTTCTGAGACTAGCTCAGATTTAAGTTGGAATAAAGGCATCTAGAAACCCTAAGCTGCCTCACTGGCCAGTAAATTACTTCCAATCTTTGTCAGTCATATGCAAAGCAGGGTCTTTTCATAGGCATTTTTATTACTATTAATGAAGCTTTAGAGGTGGCTGCCGAGTGAATTCTTGAGAAACATAGTGTGATCCATCCAGAGGGGAAGGGAGAAACTGCCACACTGGGAAAATATGGGCTGGGTAAGAAGCACCCCCACTCCAATAAGAAAGAAGTGTCCCTTTTATGAATGTCACCCACGCACGCAACTAGGCCAGCGTGCGAGTTGGAATTGACATTTGGAATGCACATTCATGGAACAAATATAGACGAAACAAATGGTTGCTTTTGAAACTCTACTGAACGCCACCAGAATGCATGGTAATATGCAAACAATAATGAGTTATGTGCATGCAAAGTAAGTCTTTATTTGAAAGGACGCTGAATATTCTGTTGGTTTCTGGAAATCTGGAATGTAGCTGGGGAAGCACAACACAAACAAGCTAAAGGTTGGAGGGTGATTACAGATGCCCCCCCTTCTTTTTTTACCAAATTGCCAAACTACAGTGTGCATCCCACCACATGGCAAGTTGTTCACCCACATTACCCTGCGAAGTGGTGATGGTAGTTGTTTTTTAAAAAAAAAAAAAACCAGTGAGATGTTAATGTCCTGGCAACTGGAAAGATTTGCACTTTTCCTGCCTAAATGAATACGCTTCATCCATTCCCTAGCCAAAATGCTTAGAACAAATTTCCAACAACTTTTATTTTCTTTCTTTTTTTTGTAAACTCAAGCTCTGGGGTAGGCAAACTGAGGCCCGAATGCCGGATCCGGCCTAATCGCCTTCTAAATCTGGCCCACGGATGGTCCGCGAATCAGTGTGTTTTTACATGAATAGAATGTGTCCTTTTATTTAAAAAGCTTCTCTGGGTTATTTATGGGGCATAGGAATTCATTCATTTCCCCCCCCCCATATAGTCCGCTCCCCTACAAGGTCTGAGGGACAGTGGACCGCCCCCCTGCTAAAGTTTGCTGACCCCTGCTGAAGCTGCTTTTGAAAAGGGGTGAATGTGAACACAGAAGTGGTTTAGAGGGGTTGCTTAACCATTTCCTGGCAAGCTTAGTTTTCAGCTTCAAATGGTTCCCCACCCCTCCAACTACAGTGGTACCTCGGTTTACAAACACAATTGTTTCCGGAAGTCTGTACTTAACCTGAAGCGTACTTAACCTGAAGCGAACTTTCCCATTGAAAGTAATGGAAAGTGGATTAATCTGTTCCAGACGGGTCCGCGGAGTACTCAACCTGAAAATACTCAAACCGAGGTGTACTTAAACCGAGGTATGACTGCATTTTTCCTTCTTCCAGGACCTAAACTCTTGTACTCTCCCAAACATGTGTCTGGAGCCTCTTGGGTTGTGTTAGGAAGCACCTTGGGGAGCAGAATTTGGGGAAGCCAAACAGCAACCAGGAAATGGATTTTAAGCACCCACCCATCACTTCTCCCCTCAAATCCGCCATGTCCAAAGCTGCTTTTGTTTGCAAAAAGTTGCAGGTAGTGCTTTGTAAGTTAGCACAAGCATGTGCAATTTTTTGTGTGCAAACAAATGTACTGTGTCTTTTAGTTCAGGAAGGCAGGAGTGGGGGATGGTGAGAAACAACACTGATTTCCAAAGTCCTCCTGCAGGAATACAGATTCACCCTAGTGATAAGCGTTTTAACTGTTTGGGATCCAACAAGGAAGTCTGGGTCGGTTCAGGATAGGAAAAGCCCTAAGGGGAGGTGTCAGGAAAAAGGCAAGCAAGTAAGCAAGACAAAGCTTGTTGAAAGGGTCTGATTGTAGGAAGAAGGCACAGCAAGTAGAATAAGAAAGTAACAGGCATACACAAGGCAAGGCTAAGCTAGAGTGGCCTGAAAGTTAGCTGCTATAACCTACTAGGCAGCCTCTTCCATATACAGTAGAGTACTGGGGCCTCACAAGAATACTCAAAAAAATCACAGCTCCATTTGCTTTTCAATGCATCGAAACAGGGCAAAGGAGCCTAACTGGTTCGCCAACTCCTAGAAAAGCTTATCTTAACTCTGTAATCCTTTGGAGCAGGGTTTATGGCATCCATGAAAGCTTCGCAGCGAGGCCGGTGGGCAGATGCCCCAGACTCTGAGATTTCAGGTGTACCGTATTTGTTTTTTAAAGTAAGTTTCTGGCCCTCCTGGGGGGGGGGGACATTATAGGGCAAAGTGTGCTGGTAACTTCTAATCTAAACAAATTCTGTGAAATGAGGGTGGTGTGGCTGCCTTGTACATTTTTACTGGTAATAAGAAATGCTCCTTGCTACTAGACAGTAACAGCACCAGCGTCTGTCTGTGTGAAATCTTCATAACTAGAACCAGCAAGACCCAACAGATTTCCAATGGTAATCATAAGGTCATCGGAGGTGATTGTCTCAGCCATTTTGGTTATGCCACACACAGCGGCGGAGCTTCATGCTCCGCCACTAGGGGCGGAGAGCAGGCGCGCTGCACCCAGTGACGTAGCGCATGTTCTGGGGGCGGGGCATGTGGCGGAATGGTGCCTGATGATGATTCCGGTTCATCATGGGTTAATCTATCACTCCCAGTATAGGCAGGTGTTCCTTGGGAGGCGGAGCTTGAGGGCATTCTAAATGGCAGTTGGGAATTGGCAGTTGGGAGTTGGCAGTTGGGGGTTGGCAGTTGGGAGTAGAGTGTTAGAGAGGGATGCAGGAGCTGTATTAGCAAGTCTGTGTTATATGAAAAGAAGATGATGAACTAAGAGTTTAAACAAATGAAACCATAAAGAAATATACATGTTCTCCAGTTAAATAAACTTTCATCTATGTTGTGTCAAATTGGATGTTCCTCCTTATTCCAGCAACGTACCTAAACTCAAAAGGGTGGTGACTGAAGCGGGGAGATAAAACTAAGCCTGAGGAGTAGGTGGATAGTTTGCATCTCAAAGTCACGCACAGAGGAGGCAAGTGGAGGGAAAGAGTGCCTTGCAGTGGCTAAAGTGCTGAGGCAACCGCTGCTGAGGTGAACCTGAGTTGAGAGGGAAACCTTACTGAGGGCACAAGATTGTTCCTGTAATATTTGCCTGGAGTTTTTAAGGATATAGAGCCACGTTATTTGGAAAGCTGGAACTGTACTCTATGTACTAGCAAACCCATATAAAAACAGGGAGTTTATTTGGGAGAAAGAAGGAATAGTGGGTTGTTTGAACAATAACTGAATTCCTTCAGCACACTGTTAGTAATAGAGAAGGGAGGATCGCCACAGGGCGCGCCGTGCGCAGTGATGTGGCGTGCCTTTTGGGGTGGGGCGCGCCGTGTTTTGGGGCAGGGCGGGCAGCGGCGATGGTGCCCCTGGGATCGTGTCGTTCGGGGCGATCCCCCCCGCCCTATCTTCTCACGCCCCTGGCCACACACCCTGAACTCGGCCATCTTGTGACTGGCGCTCCCAGTGTTGTAAGTAAAAAATGGCTTATCTTCTGAGTTACGCCAATAAAACTCAGAGACAAGAGGAGTTAGGAATCCATTATTGTTTATTGCAAAGCAATAGGTTACAGTCAAATATTTTCGCAAAACTGCAACCCCGCCCAAAGGTCCAGGCAGGGGTATTTATAACATTTCAAACAAAGGATTTCAATTTCAAACAATCATGTACATCATTACCTCATTTCATGTTTAATATGAATGCTCAATAAGCATTGCTAACTAAACTTTGATTCTCACCGTGATCTGTTAGATTGTGTTAGTATGCATGTTGGGAACCTGTGTAACGTGTAGCCATTTGCACCATGTATCAACTTATGTTCTAGTTTATGAGCGTATTAGCTGTCCTTCTGTCTTGCCAAATCATCAGTTTCTTAAAGCACCAGGTTACCATAACTTCTCTATTAGAAACATATTCAAGGATCCACATTATCACATTCATTAGGGCCCTTTGGGCCACTACCACACCGGCACTCCCTAAAAAGTAAAATTGTGCCCACTGGTCCAAAAAAGGTTGGCGACCCCTGCTTTGGAGTGTGCTTTCCACACTTGGCATCTGATTCCTTGTGACACTCTGCTTTTGTAAAGCTGTTCCTCAGTAGGGGAGGTACTGGAGTGTCCAAGTTACAGGAAGACTGTATTCCTCAACTGCGTCCTGCAAATCTCTCTGGGAAAAAGGAACTGCCTTGGAGCAAAAAGAGTTGCACTTTACATTTTATACAAGCCTACGTAGGGTATACATTTGGCTTCTTCTTAAAGCAGGAGTTAGAGCCTATAATTATTGTTGTTATTGTTTTGGCTGACATGCAGCTTGCCCAAAGTTTGCCTGTTTTTAAAGTTAGCTTCCTTTTCTGCCCTTGTGGGTTGGGTGCTGGGTGGGGAATGTTGGAACACAGCATGGGTCCTGTTTGAAATACGGATTTGGTAAACATAGTGTATGTGTCGGGTACAGCGGACAAGTCATGCGTCACATTTTCTTGTGATTTTGCTAAAGTGTGCATTTTTTGTTCTTCAGAATAACTCCGCTAAACCGTTCAAGATACCAAAAAAGAATTTTTTTTTGTGTGGGGGGGAATTATGTCCTTGTAAAGCCCTAGCAGTTGAATATCATTATGTGATGCTCCTCACATCTAGGTCTTGTCCCACCTTCTCCAGAAAACTTCCCTCCACCCACATCTTACCTTCCAAGGGTCTGCCAACACATCTCCTACCTTAAAGATTGTGGAAAAAGTGGCCCATTCATGGCCAAATAGTAAATCTGCTAGAAAAATCCTTAACTGTTTTTACTTGACATAACTTTTGAACTCCCTTCTATAGCATGGGAATTAAGACGAAAAGGATTTGTCTGAGGCTAGATATTGAGTCTGTGACTGACCAGTGCTGTTTCCAGAAGGACTCTCGTGGCATAAATTGTTGTGCAGAAGGGAGCGTTTTGGGAAGAGCCAAACAATATGGTAGGCAGTATTGCTTAAGGGCTCTGCTTTTTAAATATGAATACAGCAAAGTATTTGTCTTTGTATGTGCACCACGTAAATCCTTCACAACTAAGTTGCCACACTTGACATCTGTTCAACTGAGATCTGAGAGATTTATCATCCAGTCTGATATGTATGCTTTCCAATTTCCTAAGAGTAGAATCTGAGGGCTAAATGGGGGGGGGGGGTCCTAGGCAGTAGGTGGCAAGGACTCCATGTTTGAAATTAGCCAGATGCCAGGCGCATTTTGCACCTGGCTTTCGACCACTTGCAACCAAGTGAAGATCCTTTGGTGCCAGGCTGGCGCCTGACATCTCCATCATCTGGAGGTGCGTGCCAGGGCATCATTGGATCTGGACAGTTTTCACACAATATTACCACATCCTATAGAATTCTATCAGTTAATATTTTATCTGTACAAATGGAATGAATTTCCGGAACCAAAATGCTTTTTCTGTGCTACCTGAGCAGGAGCAGTGAGCAATGTAATAGTTATAATTGTTGTAGCTTGTCTTCACTTAACCCACCCCCCACTGCCCTGCTCACAGTTCTGAAGAATATCCCTATGTTATGAATGGTCCATGTCACCGTTAAGAAAAAGCGATGTGAATAGGCCAATTTCTATGTGGACTGTCCCTGGATCAAGAAACTTTTCTTCTTTAAGTTCTCAAAGTTCTGAAGGTTGTCATCTGAACTAGCTAGATGTTTAACTAATAATCAGTCACAGTCCAACATTTGAAAAATAAGACTTTGGAGTCCCCTCTCTCCCAAATGGCACTACCGGTAGACATTCTGTTTTGGCGACTGCATCCTTGGTTTCAGGAGCCATTTGGCACCTAGCTTATATATATGAGTTTCTAAGGATTCATTTAGAGATGGTGGTGGAGGAGAGTAGATAGAAGAGTGAAAGTACTGCGGGGGTCAGGGATTTTCAGAATGGGGAGGAACACCACTGCCTTGCTGGCTATTCTCCAGTCAGCAGTAGCCAAGGAAATGTGCCCTCAGCAGATAAGGTCAGATGTCTCACTGGCCTTCTGTGACACTGAAGGGAGAATAAAGGGCTATAGGGAACATTTCCCTTCTCCATGAACCACAACTCTGTTGTCCTCTGTGCTCTCTGCTCATGTGCCAGTTTCTATCTAGCAAAAAAAATGGCCTACTCCCTTTCTGGAAATCAATTTTCACTTGGTTTGGAAATGGAACATTGCTGCATGTGTGACTTTTACAGATCCACAAAATGAAGAAGGGTGGGGTGGTTGTGGTAGACGTTTTCTTCTTTTTTTATGGGCAGGGGTTCAATGAACCCATGTGAACTGTGATGGGAAGCTCTACTGCCTGGATTAATACTGCTCACAACAGTCTGGAAAAAACAACAACAACCCCAGCTTTCTAGAAGCAGTTGTATAGAACCTACCTGAAACCTTAATTAACAAAACCGGACATTTGAGGCGAGTGGCTGATAGCACAGATGCCTTCAGAGAACATAGCAATCCATTGCTTGAACAGTGTTTCCACTTGGCAGCCAAGGGCATTTCTAGAACGTGTAAAAGGTTTATTCTGATTATGGCTTTGGCTTTTGTTGCTTCAGCAGTTGAGAAACTAAGGGCAGGGGAAGCGACAGTGTTTTGAGTTTAGTGAAGTAAGTAAGTTAAGCCTTGTTATTTGAGACAGAGCCATGGCCATGCAGGATAGTTATTTGCAGGCGTGGAAAGGAGAACATGATTCTCAGGGCTGGTTCACAAATGCATGGTCATCATTTCTCAAATACAGTATTGGGTTGTTTTTTTGCATGTCTTTGTCTACAGGTGTATTGTGATACTTGTTTATACCTGAATGAAAGAAACCTTTTGGGGATCATTCAGCTGAAGTCAAGGTTCATTGCAGTATTTTTATTTTTTATTTGAAGAGATGGGAAATAAGCAGAAAACCAGAGCTGAAAGCAGTAATAATAATAATAATAATAATAATAATAATAATAATAATAATAATAATTTATACCCTGCCCATCTGGCTGGGTTTCCCCAGCCACTCTGGGCGGCTTCCAACTGAATATTAAAAACAGTACAGCATCAAACATTAAAAACTTCCCTAAACAGGGCTGCCTTCAGTTGTCTTCTAAAAGTAAAATAGTTGCTTATTGCCTTGACATCTGCTGGGAGGGCGTTCCACAGGGCGGGTGCCACTACCGAGAAGGCCCATTACTGAGAAGGCCCTCAGTAGTGAAGGAATCTCTTATCTATGGGCTTACTTAGCCCCACTCCCAACTAGGGCTGGGTGATATATTGATATATATTGTCCAAAACAGGTTTAAAGTCCATATTGCGATATTGGTTTCATAATTTTTGACCTGGCAATATATCACGAATCACGGTGTGTGTATGTGCCATGCAAAAATCACGATGTGGGGAAAACCATGAAGCTAGCCAGTGCTCTCTTGATTCCTGCAGCCCCTGTTAATTCTGCTGGAGAATTGAACTGCTAGGTGGGCAGGAGCTGGGACCGAGCAACGGGAGCTCACCCTGGCACGGGGATGCAAACCGCCAAACTTCTGATTGGCAAACCCCTGGAGGGTCAGTGGTTATATTAGCTAACACAAAAAGATTACATGCCCAAATGCCATGTGAGTTAATATGGAATTACAGTGGTACCTCTACTTACGAATAACTCTACTTACGAATGTTTCTACTTACAAATGGAGCTCCGTCCGCCATCTTGGATGCGGTTTAGATAGGATTTTTCTATTTATGAATTTTTAGATAGGGTTGCTTCGACTTACGAATTTTTTCTGCCAATGCATTCCTATGGGATTCGACTTACAAATGTGCGTTCGGAACGCATTAAATTCGTAAGTAGAGGTACCACTGTACGCTACTGAACCAATGAATATGGACTATTGGAGTGGCTTGGGTAAGTTGAATGCCACTGCATTTCTCCTCCTTACTGATCTATCTTTTTCCCCCTGGTTCTATACAGTCACAGCTCTATAAAAGATGCACTATTACCGGTATTCTTCTGCTGAAGTCAGCTGTTGGTACAAATACCTGCTTTTCAGCTACAACATAATCTTCTGGGTAAGTATCCAGTCTTCTTTCTTTTCTATTTTCATAGATAAGGGTCATCTTGCCAAATTTGCCATGTTTCCATTGCTCAGGTGCTATGTACCTTAGATTGGACAGATTTTATGTTGACATCAAATGCGTTGACCATGGGATGGAGCAAGATACGACAAGCTGAGAAATAGCATATGGGTGACTTCAACTGTCTTCTCCCTACAAGCCTTACCGGTAGTTTTTTCGATTTTTAGAACCTGATAGCTGGTATTGCCACTTTGTTGATATGTTTTTGAGTAGCCAGCTAACACATCCAAACATAGCCACCATTTAATCTCCAGATTTGGAAACATTTCACTTGCTTGGTTTTTATATTGAGCTGTGGTTTTAAAAACACAGGGGAAGAGACAGAACAGCAGCAAAATAGCAAGCTGGAGTAACCTTCTTCCCTTGCTACAGCTGGTTCCCCTTTTGGTAGACGAATGCCCCTTTTGCTAGGTTTTGTGATCGGAGGTTTTATGGCCACGCTTCGCAAGATGAAGCGGCGGCCATAGAAAACCTTGTCGTCTTGCGAGGCAACCTCTGATCACAAAACCTATTCGTATAGTGGAAAATTCGTCTTACAGGGCATTCGTCTACCGAGGCACCACTGTATAGAGCAGCACTGTGATGCCATTTGAAAAGTGGTTCTCTTAACAATGTATAAATGTGGGTAACTTGGAATCTTTCAGTTTCTTGCTTCCTCCTTCGAAAAAGGTTACCCTGTAAACCTTCGTTCATTATGAACATCTTGCTATCTGCCAGGAACATCATCTTGTCTGCATTGATATATTTCTGTTCCCTTGAAGCTTGAACCCTAACAGAGTTTGGTTGGAGGCTTCTAACCCACTTGGTGGAAGGTGACCAGCTACTAACACATTCCCTAGGCAGATTCTGGCATGTTGATCCTAAATAAATGAGGGCTGGAAGCTCGCATCCAGTCTCTGGGCACAAGGCAATGTTGTTTGAAAGCTTCTCCATGCAGTTAAGGTGATTCTACCACACCAACATAACCACGGTCTTCCTAGGGGTTGGGATGATGTGGTTAAATTGGCCTCCAAACTTACCTTTTGGAGTGGCACTGTCTTCTTTCCCCCCCTCCCTCCACCACCAAAGGGATTTGATTTAATTTTTTAATTTCATTTCACTTATGAATTGTTCCCCAATGAAAGTGGTTAACGATAAAAACACCAGCAGTACAAACACAGTTTTTAGCCATGTATGGGTCTTGCCACGTGCTTGAAAACCCCTCTGATTTTGCAGTCCCAAGCAGGCAGCAAAGCCAGGGAATTTATCAACTTATGGCCGGTCACAAGCTGCACAGATCTGACTTAAGAAGTCCAGCTTTCTACTCTCTGCAAATATCACTTTTAGCAAGGCCCAGCCATGTACAACTTTGTGGACGTATTCTGGTTTTTTTTAACCATTTCATTTTCTGAGCACAGCGAGACTTGGTCCTGTGGGCATTAACTTGATTCCCTTATTTATGGCATTGTAAGCAGTTCTTTGATCCATTAAAGGATATAGTTTCTGTTGCCCTTTAACTGTACAGTAATGGAATCCGGAAGCACTGCTTCCTAGTAACTACCTTTTGTTTACCAACAGAAACAAGTAACACTGCGACAAATCTTCCAAACAAAGGGCGTTTAAGCCTCTGCAAGTATGTGTGTGTAATATAAATGTGGAGAAAGTCCACTGCCGAGAGTAGAGTTTTTCTTCTGTTTGAGGGATTTGGGGCGAGGTGGGGTGGGGTGGAGATTCCAATTTGGGGGGGAAATATGCAGTTTTCTCCCCCACCCTGTTTCAGTTCATATGATAATTCAAGGGCCCAATCCTGCTTCTTAAAGGAAGCCTGATGCTGCCTCCACCACCCATGCAGTTGTACCTATGCCTATACAACCCCTATATGTAGCCAAAATCACTTGGTTGATTCCCAGATTTTATATGGGGAATTAACCCCATAATGTTGGCCTCCATGGTGTGGTTCCATGTATGTAGGCCACATTTACACCTATCCTTTTTCATGGATGGTGGAGGTGAGGCTTGCAAACCAATTCCACATTTGGATGAGAATAATAATAATAATTTATTTATTTATACCCTGCCCATCTGACTGGGTTTCCCCAGCCACTCTGGGCGGCTTCCAACAAAATATTAAAAACACAATAAAACATCAAACATTAAAAACTTCAAACCTCTGGAGTATTGTCCAAACCAGTGCTGTAACTTACGATGTATAGTTCGCTGATGCCACAGTTTGTAAGCCTTCTAACAGCCAGGATAGCTCAGTTGGTTAGAACATGGTGTCGATAATGCCAAGGTATTTCAAGTTTGATCCCTATACAGCAGGGGTCAGCAAACGTTTTCAGCAGGGGGCCGGTCCACTGTCCCTCAGACCTTATGGGGGGCCAGACTATATTTTGGGGAAAAAATATGAACGAATTCCTATGCCCCACAAATAACCCAGAGATGCATTTTTAATAAAAGCACACATTCTACTAATGTAAAAACACTAGGCAGGCCCCACAAATAACCCAGAGATACATTTTAAATAAATGGACTCATTCTACTCATGTAAAAACATGCTGATTCCTGGACCACCCGCGGGCCAGATTTAGAAGGCGATTGGGCCGCATCCGGCCCCCGGGCCTTATTTTGGGGACCCTGCTATACAGTATGGGAAGGCTGCATATTCCTGCATTGCAGGGAGACAAGTTGGACAAGAGAATCCCCAGGAACTCTCCCAACTCTGATTCTTTGAACACTGGTTGTGAAACAGTGGTTTGGCACAACGATGGTAAGTGATAGTGCCTGTGCCCATGTAAGGCTGACCGTAGTTAAAACTCTGAATGGGATCCCTCCCTAAAAGGGAAAACCTTGCGGTAGAAGAAGTAGGTGAGGCTGCAAGATTTCTTTTGACAGCGGTTATATAATGAGGTGATAGCGTTGGATAAGTTCTGCTCCCTCCTTTGTAATGCTATCCGATGTAGTTAATTGGCAGCTCCTTCAGGGCAGCCTGGAGGAAGCAGTTGAGCCCGTAATGCTGAATTCAGAGGTGTCTTTTCCATTTTGTTTAGTGGCGCCCTGCACCACAGCGCATGCCCAGCAGCAGTTTCCAGGAATAGCTGCGCCATGCGCTGCTTGTGTTCGGGGCAGCGATTGAGGCGCTGCCGCTGAGACAGCCGGCTCCAGGCACCCGGTGTGTCATGCCACCCCGCCAACCAATCCGGTTGGATCACTGGCCTACCTAGCTCCATAGTAGTGTCTACACTGACTGACAACAGCCCTCTTGGATTTTTACACGGTCCTATCCCAGCATACCTGGAGATGCCAGGGACTGAACCAGGGACCTTCCGCATGTTAAGCAAATGTTCAACCGCTGCCACCAGTTCTAGACTAGGCCACACATTTAAAGCATGTGACTTCCTCTAGAGAATCCGGGGAACTGTAGCTCTGTGAGTGGGAAGCTACAGTTTCCAGAATTCTCTAGGGAGAATCATGTGCTTTAAATATGTGTTGAATGTATGATGTGGGAAATGGGGGGGGGGGCAGAGGGATCTTTGTACCCCGGGGCCAGATATGCTTGAGAAGGCCTGACCTTACTATGCCTCTGGCAAGCTGAAGATGGGGAAGCCTTGTGTCTATCAGCTAGAGGGAAAGTTGATGGGTTACAGGGGTTGTCTTTGCTGTAGGGAGAAAGCAGCAAGCTTTAAGGAAATATTGTAAGGGGTGCTCCTTTTGCCACTTGTCTTCTCTTGTATATTGTTTCCTACAAAGCTTGATGACTAAGCTCAGTCTTCAGCAATGAAACATCTGATTGCCGAAACAACATCAGAACACTGAATCGCTGGTATATCGCGAGTGGACTGGTATATCACAAGTATTTACTGTGTTTTCAATTGTTTAAGATAAAAAATCTATTTTGGAAAGAGAAGAAATGAGCATTGGACCACTGATCTATTACAAGCGAACTCTTTTTTTTTTTTTTACTGTTGCTTTCAGTTGTTTAAGATTCAACCTGTTTGGGAAAGAAACTACTTTTGCCATCATTAAGGATGTAAATGGTTTTCAGCAGAACCTGTTTAGAAAATTAGCTTCCAGTCATTAAGAGAAGAGAAATCTTTGAGAATGCATGAATGTGTAAACCAGCCTATATAACGGGAGTAGCAAATTATTATTATTTTTAAAAACATTAAATAATAATAATAATATTTAATGTTTTAAAAAATGTTTAGGGATACTCTTATTTTGACTCAAGAAAATCACCATTTTATAGTTCAAATCGGGAAAAATAAATACAGTAAATGGACAAAAGTACAAATATTCACAAAATGTTTAGGAGAACACCCCTGCATCTCCCCAGAAAAAGCACTTCTTCTTCTTCTTCTTCTTCTTCTTCTTCTTCTTCTTCTTCTTCTTCTTCTTCTTCTTCTTATTATTATTATTATTCTTATTAACCTGAGGACTGTAGTCACCTGTGGCCACCTCCCTGGGGTGTATATGCTAGAAATGAGTGTCCCCACCCACAGTCTCTCTCTCTCACACACATACATATGTGTGTATACCCAAACATCCCCATACCCTCCAACTCCTGGTAAGAAAAATCCGGGATCAGCAGCGGCGCGGCACCGGAAGTCGCTTCTACGCATGTCTGCGTAGTGCTGCTCTGCCCGATTTCCGGTGCCCAGACATGGGCAGAGCAGCACCTGAAATCGGTTCTGCGCATGTCCAGACATGCGCAGAAGGAGCCTCCCTGGCAGGTAGGAAATCCGTGGGATTTACGGGATTTTTTTCTATTCGGGATAACAGTGGGAAACGGGTTTAAATACGGGGGTTTCCCGCGAAAAATTGGAGACTAGGCAGCTATGAACATCCCCCACTGCCCAGCTCTGTGTCTATGGCCCCCATCCCATTTTTCTGCCACCATCAAAATTGGAGAAGATTTACAGAGGGATGGGGGTGGGGCAGAAGAACGTTTATTGGGCTGGATCAGGCCCCTGGACTAGCCACTACTGTTTGAGAAATAAGAATGAGAACAAAAAGCTTCTGTGAATTGCACACCCACCCACACTGAAAGCTCAGCCCTCTGGCTAGTCTTTTTATATCAGATTGGAAAATCTGTGAGCTGAGCTGTTTGTGTGAGTTAAAAGAGTTTCCTCTCTGTGTGAGTTCCCCTCCCCTCCCTTTGCTACTTACTCATCAGCCTTTGTGGAGTTCTAATGCATGCATTCACCAGGAGATGGGGGTCTCCTGGCTTAATGCAAACAGATGTGTTTGGTGTTTACTTTTCCCTTTTCCCTTTCATCCTTATCAAAGATACCACACTTGTCAGCCATTTCCTGCTGTGCTTCTGGTTTTTAGGTTGGGATAAAGCAAGGTAGCATTGTCTGCAGAGACCATGGATAGTTCTGGCTTTCAGAAAGGTTTAGGACACAGTTGTGTCCTTTGTAAAAATATAAAAATAATCAAAGATCTGGAAATGAAAACAAGAAATCCTAAAGCAGGCTAGGAAATTAACTTTTTCTTTAAAAAGTTCATGTCACAATGCATGTGGTGTTTTGTGAGGTGTTACGTAGGGCGTGTTGAATTTCCCAACTTTCAGATTCCCAAAATGAGGAGTGCTAAAAAGGGTTGTAACATAACTTGGGAATTCAAGAAATATTTGGGTTAAAACAATATAATTTAAGTTTTGCCTGGTAAGTAAAACGTGTGTAAAATTGCATAGAAAAATGATTGTCAAGTACCTTGTGTTTATATTTTATAGTATTATTAATTTTATTTAGCATTACCTGACATTTTCAGAAGGTAAAAATAAAAATTTCCCGAAAGCAGTTTATGTGCTTCTTCATCAAATACAGACTTAGCAAGCTAAATGTTGTCCAGTCACAAAAGTAATAGCAGATTTGAATTACACCCAAAAATGTAAGACCCCCTCACTGAAGAAATTGCAAAAAATTGAGTCCTGGGTTCAGCATAATTTCTCAGCAGGGGGGCAGGTCCACTGTCCCTTAGACCTTGTGGGGGGCCAGACTATATTTTGAAAAATAAAAAATGAATGAATTCCTATGCCCCACAAATAACCCATAGATGTATTTTAAATAAAAGGACACATTCTACTCATGTAAAAACATGCTGATTCCCGGACCGTCCGTGGTCCGGATTTAGAAAGCGATTGGGCCGGATCCGGCCCCCGAGCCTTAGTTTGCCTACTCATGGTTTAAGCCCTAAAATGACACACCCCACAGGATAGTTGGCTGGTTTAATCTAAAGAGAACTGACCGAATACTCCTGGAAAATGTAACTGGATTGGATACAGAGGCGTGCATATGTTCTTTGTCAGGCTTTGGAGGTTGGAGGGGTTGGTGTTCAGCAAAACTCTCACAAAAGGCCTGTTGGTTATCTGTGGACAGAGGAGATCTGAAGATGCTGCAGTGTGTGTTTTGGGTGTGCATATTGTGCTTGGTGCAGGACCCGTATCAGCGAGGGCCAGGCAGTGTTAGAAAATTTGGTGGCGGGGGACAGTGTAGATAACGGGACCAAGTCCTCAGGGCCTCCGTCATTGCCGATCAAGCTTGCTCCTGTCTGGTTACTCTCTTGGGTTTGTGTGTTTGCCACAAAATTTTAGAAAAGTAATCAGATTTTAGAAGTTTTGGGTAGCTGTTTGGGCTCCCTCCTTTTATTGGCCCATTCTAACATGCGCATGGAACCAACCCCAGGTGATGTTCTAAGAAGGTGGAGGATGCAGAGAGAATTCTCAAGAATTCAGAAGCTGCAACAGGAATTCCTGAGAATTCTCTCTGCTTGCTTGTCTCCCAGGGTCAGCTTTAAAATCCAGCAGCAGGTCTATATTTCCATAGAGAGCGGAAGTTGAAACAGCTGTCTAAATCTTGGTAAGCTTCCCTCTGTTTTTACAGGTGCTTTTAAAGCTAGATCGTAGATGCATGTTCTGCTGTGTAAATGGAGATGACTGTTGTGCTTCTGCCCATGAGAAATATTTTTTAATAATAAAAAGTAACCCGCATTAGTTCCGTAACTACTTTTCACCCTTTTTCTAGTCTTGAGGTCTTCCGAAGCCTTGATGCTGTGTACTGGGATGAGGTTAATGGCTGCAATCCCCCTGCATCGATGTGGTGATGGTTTATGGCGGCAGAGAAGACAATGTGTCCATGGCTTGTAGTTCTAATACAGTAGTTCTCTTTTGTCCCCTCCGGGCCACACCTTCAGAATAAAAATCTGCTCACGTCACACCATTTTTTTTAATTAATAAGAAATACGTTGGGAAAACAAAAAGAAACAGCTCCTTGCCACGCTTGCTTTATAAAATAGAACACAACTACTTTATACAGTGATACCTCGCTAGACGAACGCCTCGCACAAAGAAAAACTCACAAGACGAAAGCGTTTTGTGAGTTCATTGGAGACTAATAAGACGAAGTTTCCTATGGCCGTGCTTCGCAAGACGAAGCAGGGCAGGCGCGCGAACGGGAGAGTAGCCGTCTGGTTGGGAGTGCGAATGGCGAACGGAGTGTGAACGGCTGCTGGGGAAGGAGGGAGTGGGCAGAAGTTTCCATTGTCACTCGTCGGTGCCCGCGAACCACTGGCTGCCCGTCCTCCCCGAGTAGGATGGCATGGCTGCACGGAGGCGTGCAAACGGGAGAGCGGCCGTCATTGAGCAGAGTGCAGGCTGCCGAAGCGCTCCATCCACCCCCGTCCAGTCCCACTGGCTGCCTGGTTGGGCGTGAATGGCTGGGCGTGAGCGGCCATCTAGTTGGGCGCGAATGGGTGCTGGGGAAGGAGCCTCTCCCTGGCCCTCCTCCTGCTTCCCCCTCCCCAGAGCCTTAAAAAACTTCCGGAGCGGCCGTGGTGGGTGAGGTGGCGCCTTTTTTTGCCCATAGGAACGCATTAATTAAATTTCAATGCATTCCTATGGGAAACCACGCTTCGCAAGATGAAATTACCACAACACAAAACGACTCGTGGAACAAATTAATTTCCCACGCTTCGCAAGACGAAATTACCGCAACACGAAACGACTCATGGAACCAATTAATTTCGTCTTGTGAGGTACCACTGTATTATGATCACGGGACACCCAGAAAGTATAAAACAATGCAGCTACATAGGAATGTGAATCATTCTCAAAATAGAATTATAAACTTGCCTCTTTTATATGTACCTTACGTATGTATACAAGCTCAATGGGAGGTGTGAGCTTGCTTTGGCCGGGTAATCTCATTTATATGGTGAGATTGTCCTCAGTATCTAATTTTGAAAAAGGTATCTATTTGTATTCAGCAAAAAAAAGAGGACTTGTCACTATAGTATACACTAGTATACTGTATAATACGACAGTGAAATGTTCAAATGCTCGGTTGCCCTTGAATCTCCCCACCACCCTTTCCATCCGCTCCTGCCACACCAGTGTGGTGTGCCACAACCTTTGAGAACCACTGCTCTAATGGGTGAGCTCCATACATGTGTGCATGGGTTTCTTTAGGGGGGTGGTATCTTCGCTGACCTGAATAAGTTACAGTGGACCCTCCGGATACAAACTCAATTTGTTCCAGGGGTCCGAAAAGTCCACAACAGGAGGTGCCACTTCTGCACATACGCGCGTAGTGAAGCCCAGAAATATATACAGTGTTTGGAACCCAAAAGTTACGTTACCTGAAGGTAGCGTAACCCAAGGTACCACTGTACTTCAGAATGAAAGAAGAGTCAGGATCAGACCAAAGTCTGGCATCCTGTTTCCCACCAGATTGTGTATTAATGGGAAGACCACAAGCAGGACATGAAGACAATAGCCCTCTCCTCCTGTTACTCCCCAGAGGCTGGTACTTATTCAGAGACATGCAGTCTGTGATCCTGGAGGTAGTTTTTAACTCTCCTGACTAGTAGCCATTGACAGCCAGTGTAGTGTAGTGGCTAAGAGTGGAAGACTTGTAATCTGGGGAACCGGGTTCGTGTCACCGCTCCTCCACATGCAGCTGCTGGGTGACCTTGGGCTAGTCACACTTCTCTGAAGTCTCTCAGCTCCACTCATCTCACAGAGTGTTTGTTGTGGGGGAGGAAGGGAAAGGAGAATGTTAGCCACTTTGAGACTTCTTCGGGTAGTGATAAAGCGGGATATCAAATCCAAATCCAAACTCTTCTTTCTTATGGCCCAGTCATACATTACAGTTCCACAATAAGACTTCATTTGCACTGGAATATTGCACCCTGGTTTTCCACCTCGAGCTTTTGAGATCACTAGAACATTTTCCCCTCCGAAACCGTTTGACTGGCGCTCACTTTGGCCTCATGCTGTGCGGCAGTAAATAAGCTGAACTGGCACCCAGCTGTTTTGCTTGTTGGGAGCTCAAAAATAAACAACCTTTGCTTGGGGCAGGGGGGTAAAACACATTCTTGTGTGGTGGAAATTGCAATGAAATCTATAGCTGCATTTGCTAGAGGGAAAGCAAAACTGATCAGACCTAGCACACTGTGAACAAAGTTCGGAAATTCATTACGAAGGTAACAGTTGCCTCTCCCTCACTCATGACTTCCTTCCTGTTTCATCACCTTCTCAGCTTCATCTTCTCTTCTGTTTAGGCTATTGACGGGTTTGGCATATCTGTTCCAGAGAGCACTCTCTTGTGTGTTGCAGTTTTAATATCACTACAGATGGGTGATTTCTTTTCCCCCTCCCCTCTCTAGACTGAGAATGGGGCAGGGCAGTTAGTACAATTCCATCTTTGTGCATCTGGGGATTCAGCGTATCATATGTGTAGGGGGAAAACTGGGCTCAGATGATGCTAATTCCCTCCTCTTTGGGTGTCTTTCTGTTCAGGCTTACAGTTTCCCCAGCCACTCTGGGCGGCTTGCAACAGAAATATTAAAATACACTAATTTCTTAAAGATTAAAAGCTTCCCTGAACAGGGCTGCCTTCAGATGTCCTCTAAAAGTCTGGTAGTTGTTTTTCTTTTTGACATCTGGTGGGAGGGCGTTCCACAGGGCGGGTGCCACTACCAAGAAGGCCCTCTGCCTGGTTCCCTGTAACTTGGCTTCTCACAGCGAGGGAACCGCCAGAAGGCCCTCGGCACTGGACCTCAGTGTCCGGGCAGAGCGATGGAGGTGGAGACGCTCCTTAGAGTTCCTTGGGCAATATCCTCTGTGCTTGCCTTGAGGCTTTCCACACCTGATAAACAGCAGCAGTTGTAAAACTGTCACCTGAAGCGAAATTTCAACACACCTGTGTGGCAGATGTCCTGTACCTGGTGTTTCATGATGTTGTCCCTTACTCCATCCGATTGGGGGGGGGGGGATGTGATGTACATATTGCCTCATAATGATTCTTTGTGGGTGGGGGTGCATGACCAAACAATGCTTTCCAGCATATAATAAGCATGTTACTTTTTCCTCCCTAGCTAGCCGGAGTTGCCTTTCTTGGGGCTGGTCTTTGGGCCTGGAGCGAAAAGGTAAGAAAAGTGTGACTCTTTGCTATAGAGAATTTAGCTGCTTCTCATTGAGGAGGTGCAATACGTCTCACACAGCACATGCGCTCATCCTTAGCTCACTGGCCTTTCTTATTGAAGGACAGAAATCCCAACTAGCACCGCTTTTCTGCCTCCAGGCTTATTTTCATGAGTGTGCGGCAAAATCAGCTACTTACCTGGGGGGATGCAAAGAGTCTTGCAGCATAATCCTGCCTATATCTACTCAGAAAGTCCAGCAGGGTTCCCTGGGGCTTGGTTCTAGGCATAGCTGCCAAGTCTCCCGTATTCCCCGGGAAACCCCCGTTTTTCCAGCCGTTTCCAGCTGGAAAAACGGATTTTTTTGTTTCCCCCCGGTTTACTTACTGGCCGGGGGAGGCTCCTTCTGCGCATGTCTGGAGTCTTTGGACATGCGCAGATACGATTTCTGGTGCGGCGGCCATTTTGGAACTGGGTGGAGCAGGCTCAGAAGCGACTTCCGATGCTGCTCTGCCCAGTTCCAAAATGGCGGCAGCGCTACTTCCGGTCTGCCGATCCCTTATTTTTCCGGCAAGAACTTGGCAGGTATGGTTCTAGGGGGGAAGCCTTAGGTTGGAACCCTCTATACCAGGCATGTCAAACCTGCGGCCCTCCAGATGTTTTGGCCTACAACTCCCATGATCCCTAGCTAGCAGGACCACTGGTTGGGGAAGATGGGAATTGTAGTCCAAAACATCTGGAGGGCCGCAGGTTTGACATGCCTGCTCTATACAATTCCTGGGAGCAAGTTCCTTTTGGCTTACTTCTGAATACGCTGCCAGGCCCCAGGTAGGCATATAAGTGGGGAAGCCATGCCATCTCATCACCTCCACACCCAACCTGGGCTGCTGATTTCGGTGGAGGTAATATCTATATCCTGCCTCCCTCTTGGGTGACTTTGGCTATATATAGTTGTTACTGGGGCAGATCTCCCATGTTGCTTTGAATGAAAGCTTGGGAGGGTAGGTACCTAGCTTCCTAAATTTATTGTTAGCTGGCATGTCTTGCCTAATTCTGCACCTGGTTTGTCTTCCACCCCACCCTTATGCGATGAGGTGCTGCAGAAGAGATTTTGACACCAGGAAGTCTGATACGGCAAAATGAAGCAGCAAGGTTGGAAACGTAATCATGTGTCTGAATAGCAGCTGAACACCTTCAGCTTCTAGGGCAGTGGTTCTCAACCTTTCTCTCTCTCTCTCCGAGCCACACTTTTAGAAAAAAAAGTTGCTCATGGTCACACCGAATTTTTTTATTGATAAGAAATACATTGGGAAACAAAAAGTGCTTGATTTATAAAATGGAACACAACTGCTTTATAATCCCAGAAGTATAAAACAATGCAGCTACATAAGAACATGAGTCATTAAAAAAACCCAACACTAATTATAAAAGAACCTCTAACATGTATACCTTAAGTATGTTTGAGATGTATGAGCTTTCTTTTGCCGGGTAATCTCATTTATACTAGGCCTAAATTTGAAGCAAACACACAGAAGCCTTTCTCTTTTCTGCTCTTTCATATTTGTCAGGGTTGAAAATCCCTGCTCACAACAGTATGTTGTGGACAACTATATAAGAGTAGCCTTTGCTCTTGCAGAGAGGCGTGGATACTATTTCTGGTTGTATATTTGAGAAAAATTATTTGGATTCTACACTGTCCTATACTACATTGTTATATTTCTTGAATTTTCCCACCACACTTGCCACCCTCTCCTGCCACGCCCTTTGAGAACCACTGCCTTAGTCTATATGCAAGTTTCAGCAAGGGAAAACCACAAGTTCTGTGTTAGAATGAAAAAGCAGAGATTCCTGCTCCCCCTTCTGCACTCCTGCTGCCTCTGTGGGGCTTGGTTTGAAGATGACAATGGCAGCCCTTTTGCCCAACATCCTTTCTGAATTCTGAATTCCTTGTGCTAAGGTAATCCCTTTTTAAAATGGGGTCCTTTTTTTACATGATTGTAGGTTCTGAATTTGTTAGACATGCTGGCTGTTCTGCAGTCAACCGTAGGGTGATGGCGAGATTTGCAGGTCAGGACGGGGAAAGAGGAGGCAAGGGGATATTTGGCGGATTTACATTTAACTTCTAAATGATAGGCTATTTCTGAAGCCTCATGCAAAATGGGCAGAGTTCCAGAAAAAAAATAGTTGCTATGGTACCCTTTCTCCTCCAAGGACTGACTTAACACACACACACAAGTTCTGTAGGAGGGACGCATCATATGGCTGTTACCCACACCAAAAATCAGCAGCCCAGATTTGGCCATTTTAATTGGGCAGGCTGTTGATCTTCAGGGCCCTGGAACCTGAAATTGTTTTCTTCTGCTTAGTAATGAAAATGTTTTATTGCATTTAATGTTAATCTTTTGGGTTTGGGGTTTTCTGGTTTTGCTATTTGTATTCAGCTGCCAAGTTTTATTAGTTAGCCTGCTTTACGCTACCCCTCCCAATCCCTCAGCCGCAAACTGTTCCCAGGTAAACAGTCTCACAGAGAAAATACAACCTGTGAACTGCTGCTCTTGAGATCCTTTGGCTGCGATTTGTTGCCACTCCAAAGGCGCCTTCTGAACCATTGCAACCATAGAAATTGCAGTGGAGTATATTCAGGAAGTGGGTTTATCAATGTATGATTTATTAGGAGAGTGGAGCAGGGATGAAGACAGGAAGAGAAGCAATTCTGAATGAGAAAATGGGGGTGTTCCATAGCCAAACTATGGGCATTTTTACCTGTGATATTGTGACAGGTAGTATGCAGAAAAAATTCAACATCAACTTCGTTGGCCTGGTCATGTTGTGCAGATGCCTGGTTATCGTCTTCCAAAGCAACTACTGTACTCTATTCCGAACTTAAAAATGGAAAGCGTAATGCTGGTGGTCAACAAAAGAGGTTTAAAGACTGTCTCATGGCAAATCTGAAAAAATGTACTGTAGTATAAACACCGACAACTGGGAAACACTTGCCTGTGAGCGCTCCAATTGGAGAACAGACTTTACCAAAGGTGTCATGGGCTTTGAAGACACTTGAACTCAGGATGTAAGGGAGAAACATGCTAAGAGGAAGGCACGCTTGGCAAATCCACGCTGTGATCAACTCCTGCCCGGAAACCGATGTCTCCATTGTGGAAGGACGTGTGGATCCAGAATTGGCCTCCACAGTCACTTACGTCCTCATTGTTAAAACCATGTTTATGGAAGACAATCTTACTCAGCTACGAGGGATCGCCAAAGAAGAAGAAGACTTGAGAACAGACGTGGGCAGAAGGTAGATTGGGATTTGCTGTCAGCCCCCTGATCCAACAGGGCTTCTCCGTATGCGCTCATGCATTCCAAAGAACTCTCAGTGGGTTGGATCAAAAAGTGCCTTTCCGCTTGGGAAAGGTCCCTTTTGCTCACCGAACGACTCCTGGATGTTGCAAAGAGTTTTGCGTGGTAAAGGTGAACCCCAACCCAAAGTTGCTTCTCCACTTGTGCAAGGAGAATCGCAAAAACCGCTATGGAGCTGCCACCCTGGTATTAAAGGTTGCACAAGGCTTTCCAGGGTGTTTCTTTTTCATTGCCACTTCCTGTTATCTGGATCTGTGTGTGTGTTTTAAAAAACCAAAGCGCTTTGTGTCGCACAAATGAAACACTTGTCCTGTCTCTGACCATCCAATCTAATGTATTAGTAGCTGGTGAGTTGGTTTTAAAAGGAAACGCAATGCTAATTCCCGTGAAGTAGCTCATATTTGAATGATGCTACGAATCACTGTTTCAGAGAACTATCTGCTCACATTTCTTAAATTCTTTCTGAAACTCCTAGTCATTGTGATGTGTCCCCTCCCCCCCCCCAAAGTTTAGAAAAACTTTCCTGAGGGCATATACCTGATGGGAGCACCTCAAACACCTATAAATAAAGGCATATTTGAAATGTAAATATCCAGATGTCAGAAAGATAATAATAATAATAATAATTAATACCCCAGTGTTGCAGTAAACAGTTATTACGTTGATAGTTATTTAATCCGCCCAGAAATGATGCAGTTTTGTCTCAGGTGCAGGAAAATGACTGCATGGGGGTCTTTAGGCTGAAAGCTGTGTCCAAATCAGAAATAAAAATCATTTTGCAGCTCCTCATTCTGTTAGTGCCACCTAGTGGAAGCCTGCTTGGCTGCAAGGTCCTTAGATATGTTGGCAGAACCTGATATTTAGGGATGTTTCCTGATGACAAATTCAGAAGTGTGTACCTTGACAAAAGAGCTGAGGCCAGCCCAGGCTCCCTTCATGCATGTAGCCGTTTGATGCTATTTAAAATTTAGTAATTAAAAATATAGTAAGTGAAATGACCTTAAGTCTTATTCAAATATTTTTCCTTGCGGTATGCGGGGTTATTGCAATTAAATACCCTGTGAGGTGACTGACATAACCCCCACCCCTAACATTTAATGGAAATTAAATTGCACCGAGCCTTTTATGCATGCAATGTACATCCTTCTTTGATGCAGGCCTGCTTTTGAATTCTGTTTTGAGGTATATGGTATCCTTGCAGTAGAATGCTAGGAAGCTTTAATTCGTTAAAGTCATAACTTTACAAGGAACAGGTTCTCACTCTTTATCGTTTTTGCTTCGTTTTAGGGGGTGCTCAATGACATATCCAAAATGACCCGCCTCCACGGCTTTGACCCTGTGGTCCTTATCCTGTTTGTTGGCGGGGTAATGTTCATTCTGGGATTTGCTGGCTGTGTAGGAGCCCTGCGGGAGAACATCTGCCTCCTGAAATTCGTAAGTAATTGGATTGTTGGGTGTGTGTTTTGCTAGCCAAGAAGTGTCCCCATTATTTTATTTACACCCCGCCCTTGCTCCTGGATAAACCCAGGGTGGCAGACACAGCAGTCATAAAACATTTTAAAAGATGATGGCAGATGATGACTGTGGAAGCTCAGGCTCAATGACCCGGGTCTGCACTAAGAGACAGCCAAGATAGTTTCTGGCCTCTTCAGCAGCCTTGGTTTTTGTAGCTGGAGTCAGTCAGAGCCCCACCCTCTCAGGCCAGGTGGGAAATGGCCTGCAAGGTAGGGAGCAGGTCTTCCGGGACTCACAGGCAATATGGTTAATTAAGATAACTTTACAAAATCTGAGCTATCCTATATCTAAGGTCTTCTTGAGGGATTTCAAGGTCCCCTGGAACATTGTTGGAGAACTACTGGCTGGTTTCTGTTTGGAGCAGAATCTCATTCTCTCTCCCCACCCCCCACCCCCACCCCCACCCCCCGCTTTGTTTTGCAGTTCTGTGGCACAATTGTGCTAATATTTCTCTTGGAGTTGGCAGCAGCTGTCCTGGCTTTCTTGTTCCAAGACTGGGTGAGGGACCGGGTGGAGACGTTTTTCAAGAACAACATTAAGTCTTACCGAGATGACATTGACCTGCAGAACCTCATTGACTCGTTGCAGAAAATGGTAAGCTGCTTTGAGAAAACTGCTTGGCCTTTTAATTGGGAAAACAGTAGTGAGTTAGGGTCTTTAGAAAGTTCTTGGGGAAGAAAATGAACTGCTTGTAAACATGAAGCATGTTTTGGATTCCCTGAAGAATTTTACCATGAAGGATGAATGGAAGTTGTGATCTTCTAGAACAGGCTTCCTCAACCTCGGCTCTCCAGATGTTTTTGGCCTACAACTCCCATGATCCTTAGCAAGCAGGACCAGTGGTCAGGGATGATGGTAATTGTAGTCTCAGAACATCTGGAGGGCCGAGGTTGAGGAAGCCTGTTCTAGAAGCTTTGCCCTGACATGTGTCGAATATGCAGGAACCAGTTTACATGGAAGGCCTATTCAGATATTTGACCACTTCTCTCTGCAGTCTTGAATTCAGCAACACATATGTCATGCGAACACATTGTACGCTTTATTTCTTGACATAAGATCTCTCTGTCCAGCAGCTGTGCCATCCCAATCAAATAAACAGAAACATAGAATGTGCTCACGGTTTAGCGACAATGGGAATGCTACATAATCCCCCCCCCAAAAAAAACGCTTCTGTGTATTTTGTTCATAAAACAGGTGTGATAGTTGGGTTTGCCACCCCAGGGAGTGGCTGCACTAAATCCTAAAAAAACAAAAACACCCCAAAAGAGTCTTTTAAATTCCCAGTATATAAAAATTACGAGAGAGAGAGAGAGAGAGAGAGAGAGAGAGAGAGAGAGAGAAGAATACTAAAACAAAATCCCAACCCGCCCCCCTCCAGGACAGATCGAACTAGTTAAGTTTGCCAAAGTCCAGTCTGTGATTTCAGTAGTTGCCATTCTTCATGATTATCAGTGAATTATTTTATAACAGGATGCCCTATTTCAACAAAATCACCTACATCATCCATATGATTCATAGAATCATAGAGTTGGAAGAGACCACAAGGGCCATCCAGTCCAACCCCCTGCCAAGCAGGAAACACCATCAAAGCATTCTTGACATATGCCTGTCAAGCCTCTTCCTAAAGACCTCCAAAGAAGGAGATTCCACCACACTCCTTGGCAGCAAATTCCACTACATTCAATGCATGTAATCTCTTGGTTGATTTTTCTGATACAGGTACTGAATCCTTTGGCACACCCCTTGTCTAACCGAGTGATTTATCTATTGCAGAATAACTGTTGTGGTGCTCAGGAGCCAAACGACTGGAACCTTAACATATACTTCAACTGCAGTAGCACAAGCAAGAGCCGTGAGAGATGCGGGGTTCCTTTTTCCTGCTGCATCCAAGATCCTGCCGTGAGATATTTCCTGTCGTCTTAGTTCTGCATTAATACTGGCGCTCAGAAAAAGGAAGTGTTTCCTGAACTGAGCACGTAAACTGTCCTCTAAAGTCTTGACTGCGCGCTGCTTCGCAAAGGACCCTTAATACTGATTTAAAATAAGAAATGCATCCAAATGAGAGCCAGTGTAGTGTAGTGGTTAAGAGCGGTAAACTCGTAATCTGGGGAACTGGGTTCACGTCTCCGCTCCTCCACATGCAGCTGCTGGGTGACCTTGGGCTAGTCACACTTCTTTGAAGTCTCTCAGCCCCACTCACCTCACAGAGTGTTTGTTGTGGGGGAGGAAGGGAAAAGAGATTGTGAGCTGCTTTGAGACTCCTTCGGGTAGTGATAAAGCGGGATATCAAATCCAAACTCTTCTTCTCTTCTTCAAATCTTGGCATGTTTGATAAGCTATATTGACACCACTGTTTTTCCTCTCTCTCCAGCAAAAGGTTGTGAACACACAGTGTGGCTATGATGTAAGAAATCTGGTGAGTGTTTTTGATGTTGCTGTTTGTCTCATATATCACCCTCCCACCCCCAGTTTTGCTTTCCCACAAGGGAGTAGGAGCTAGGGCCACTGTGAAAGGAAGCATCGGGCAATTAAACTTGGTAAATTCTTGAGGCAAGAAACTAGAATAGGAGGCAAGAAGTATTATGCCATATCAGTAGCCTTTCCAGAACTATGTTGGAAACCATAGTTGGCCAAGGCTAGTGTCTTCCCAATACAGTCGTACCTTGGTTCTCGAATGGAATCCGTTCCGGAAGTCTGTTCGACTTTTGAAAACCAAGGTACGGCTTTCGATTGGCTGCAGGAGCCTCCTGCACTCAGTTGGAAGCCGTGGAAGCTGCATCGAACGTTTGGCTTCCAAAAAACGTTCACAAACCGGAACACTCACTTCGGGTTTGCGGCGTTTGGGAGCCAAAACGTTTGAGTTGCAAGGCGTTCGAGAACCAAGGTACGACTGTACTTCTTTGTTAAGATGCCCTTGGCATGTACTTGCAATCTGGAGGAGTTTCTGATCTGATCTCCCAAGTCTCCATCCCAGTGCGCTGTTACCAAACTGGAAATGACAATAAAATAACAGGACGTGGGTTTTTTTGGTGCGCTAAGATGTTCAGTTCTTTCTTGCAACGTATCAGAGAGCAGGGGCTGCCTGCTTCTCCAAATTCCTTTCACTCCTATTAGGACTGGGCAATAGCTCAATATGTCGTCCAAAACCGGTTTAAAGTCCATATTGTGATAATGGTTTTATAGTTTTTGACTTGGCAATATATCATGAATCGTGGTGTGTGTGTGTGCATGCGCTATGTAGAAACTGCAATGTGGCGAAAACTGAAGCCAGCTTATGCCCCTACATGGCTCCATCCTTATTTCAGACATTGTGATATATCAGTATATCACAGTGTTTGGGAGCTATATAAAGTAGCCTTGGACAAATTACACCCTTACCTGTAAGATATCATGTCAAATTAGCCTGGTGAGTTAAGATTGGCTCACAGGCCAGAGGTTGCTCACCCCTGGTCTAGAGATGAAGGTCTCTTCTCTTGCCCGAGCGAACAGCATGACCCTGTCAAAGGTTGAAGGGGGTCTGAAAGTGCAAATGGATTTTTAGCATAATTTACAATGGACACTACAAACTCGGGGAATAACTTCCCAGTGGAAAATGTGATTATCCTGTAAAAAAAAAAGAAGCAGCGCAGAAGCGGAAACAACTATTGAAGTACTGGTGTCTGTTGGAAACTTTGTTCTGGATGAGTTTGAATAGCAAATTGGTTGGCCAGACGATGCAGTATGATATTCATTAGTATGAAATCCTTTTCTTTAAAAGTTGTTTGGGGGGGACGACGACGACTTCTTTGACGTTTGTCTTCCCTGCAAATGATGATAAATGTTGTGTTGAAAAGAAACAATTAGGATGTTTCCACAGCTAAGTGTAAATTTCTTTGGGCACTACAACTTTCCTCACAGACTTGAAGTGGGCTGCAACTTATGAATGCATAGTCAACTGAAATATGCACAAGGTCTTGTTTGGAGGCATTTATTTGTGGGTGTCTAGCAATTAATTTTCACATGTTACATTGGTCACGTTACATTAGTCACAGGTTAAATGTAAGAGAACATCCCCCCCCCCAATAAACATTACCAAAAGTTTGACACGTCCCCATATTAGCTCTTTATGAATATTGTAGCAGGTGGATTATATTCATTGATACTTTTAGAGAAACCAATTCTCCAAGTTACAGATAAATGCCTGAGGTTGCAAAAATATTACATTGGTCATATCTTTTAAAACACAATCAAAAGAGAGCATTTTTAAAATACCTGTGACATACTTCTTTATTCTTTCTGTAGCCACAAATCTAAAGAGGTGGCTAAATAAGATTTTCATTGGTTATCTTTCACTGTTACAGTGAAGACAGCAAGAGAGCAAAAATAGCAGAATAGATTATGCAAAGTAAGAGATTTTGCCATTTGATACTGGTTGTAGAACCTAGCTTTTCTAGGTGCAGAATTTTAATTGTTTTTAGTTCAGCCCTGCCCATAGCAAGGAGATTCCAGTTTTGTTGTCCTTGGTTTTCTTAAAAAGAGGTAGTAACAAAAAGAAAATACATGTGAAGTTTTCTCTCTCTCCTGACTCCTCTTATTTTTTTCTTTCTAGCCTGTATCTGCTTGGGGAGAACGGATTTATACCAGGGGCTGCATCCCTGCTCTGGAAGCTTGGTTGCCCCGGAATATTTACATCGTGGCAGGAATTTTTGTAGCAATTTCATTATTGCAGGTGAGTTCCTGTTGGCCTGTTGAAGTAGCAAATATTATTTCTTACCCAATGATTAGATCTGTCTACTATTACAGTGTTTGGGTGATGAAGAGACAAATTGTTAGAGACAAATATTTGTGCAAAAAATACCATTTGGTGTTCCCATGAATAGAGTTGCTAGCTTCAGATTTCAAATATAGCAGCACTAACAGAAAACAGTTTTGCTGTTTGGACCAGTAAAATCCAGGCTGGTTAGTAGCCTGAGCGTGTTTTTCTGTTCCTCACCCCTACCTGCCCGCCCACTTAGATCAAGAAAATTGCTGTATGTTTTGGTTTGAGTGTCGTTCTCTTCCCTGCCCCACATCCTTGCTCAGCTGTTAATTGTCTTCTAAAGGAAAATAGAGGAATGAATATGTTGTGTTGACTGAGCAGCTATGCTCACAAATCTCAGTCCTGCAAAGCAATTGTAATAGTTTTCCAACTTGTAATGTGGACAGTGCTTTTCAGTGGAAGAAAGCAGCACAAACCTCATTGGTTCCAAACCACTTAAATACCCAACCTATTTTTCCAGGGCTAAATAGTTCTGCAATATCTCAGCACTGTTGATGAGGACTTCAGTTATTTCCAGGCTAGTTTGAAACAGGCTAGCAAAGGAGCCAGAATTTGCACTGTTTTGTTATTTTCATAAAGAACACCAGACTGTTAAAACATGTTCTTTCTTATAAATAGTGCTTGTTTTATCTTGTCTTTTCTTCTTTGTTAGATATTTGGGATTTTCCTAGCCAGGACACTGATTTGCGACATTGAAGCTGTGAAGGCAGGTTACCATTTCTGAAGACAAGATCATCTGTAAAGACAAATCAGTCGTCCGTTGTCGCCCCCCCCCCCCCCCCCGGCTGCTCTTGCTGTGAGAGCAAGGAGAAAAGAAACGAAACCGGAGATCTAGAAAAGTATTGATACAACTAGAGCGTAAAGCCATAATATACCACTTAAACAAACAAACAAAAAACATAGTTGGATGCTATCCTACTTCAAGCTGGAGCTGAAGAACCTGCTCCTCTTCTCGCCTGGCTAATGAACAGTTTTACAATGCTGACCTCTCGGAAAGAAGGCTATTTATCTTCATCCTTCTGTGCACAGATGTGAAATTGCGGCAGGCACCAATGGAGCGTGCTAGACGCTCCTACCTGAAAGCTACTACTGTCTAAGGACCGTTGCCTTAGTTTTCCTTTTACAGTAGTTCCTTAGAGGTTAGACTCGTTACATTCCAAAAGTTGGCCAGTGCCTAGAAGACAGCCCCACGATGCCAAATGATTGCATCTTGGGTGGGGTTGGGGAAGATACACGAAATGCCTTTAAATATGGAAAACTTGTTCAGGGAATGTTGTGCCTGTTGAGAGTCTGAAGCATGCACTGTGTGAGTGTTTTAAATGAGAGCCATGTTTGTACAGTGTTGCCGGAGGTTGTTTTTTTTGTTTTTAAGGGGGGGGGCATGTCACGTGCGGGAAATCAAGTGAACAGAAGGGAGGGATTTCCTCTTATTCAGGCCAGATCTAATGTGTCCATTTTTATGCTAGAGATCTGGAGAGAACACTGGAGATATTTCAAAAGGACTTGCCTTACCTACCAGGATTTGTATAGTAAAAGTCAATTGTACGTTCAGCAGCATCAGACCACAGGCCTCCTTTGGAAAGGTCAAGGCTGACTTCTCACGCCACGTCTCCTTTTTAATACGGCGTTATTTATAGACATTTGAACAAGGAAATGTGTCTGCTTACAGTTTTGCTAACGTTACTTCATATAGTAGTAGTTCGTAAAGCCATTTATCCGTTGGGACTGAAGTTTCTCGTTTTTCTAGATACCTGGAGGCATACTTCTTTGGAGCCGACCACATTTCTATCTATCTTTTTTGTGGCAGTGAAAAATGAATATGCTAAAGTCTCCTAGGTATGTGTAAATAATTGGATGTATTGGATGTTCAGGGGTATTTGCAAAGCTCTTTAAAAGTGGTCATTTCCACTTCATGTATGGCAAATAGATGTTCTTACGCTTGTCAGGTTGCGGCCCGTATCAGAGCAAGGTCCCACGGCCAGCCTGCACACAGCTTGTGACTCACCGAGCTGAAAAGAGCCCATCGGCCAGATAGGGATGCTGATCTGATAACACAATGCTTTGATTAAAACAGGCGAGTTGCTAGGGAAGCTGCTGTAAGTTGCTTTATATAGGTGGTGGGCTGCATTCTGCTTGGTGGAGCATAAGCCAGCTAGACCTACTCTAGAGCCTGCCATAAAGAGGTGGTTTGTCACCGAGAGTGGAAAAAGTGTTAATTTCTCTTTTCAGGATTTTGGCCTCATGGGCTTTCTTTTATGCAAGCTGTTTTAATATGACCCTCATTGAAATGGGTGGCACGTGCCTTTAGAGTTTTCAACCATCCTTCATAGCCATTCCACATAAATGCCTGTGTAGAACACAGTTCCGAACAGTGAAGTCAACAATGTGTTTTTTTGGGGAGGCCCTAGAAAACTCTCCTTTGGATTCTTCCTGACAAAGGACTGAACTTTGGTTGAACTGCTTCTGAGGTTGCCTGATTTTCTTCTTCTTCAGGGACTGCAGACTTGTCTACACTGCCTAACCATCTTTTATAAAGTCTGTATTTGTGTAATTTTTGTAAGATTTTTTTTTTACTGCATGTAGAATAAGCAGCAGCAACAAAAAGCAAACTCTCTCTGTGTGTGTCTCCTTCATTTAAAGTGGAACATTCCTCTGGCAGAAACATCAGGCAATGCCTGATTTGTGCAGGGGTTGTGTTCTGGTCATCTTATGTGACGGCAGAGCACATATACACCTACTTGCCCTACCCCCTCTGCACCCCGTTATACCTGCTTTTCCTGCTACTTCTGGGTTTACAGCGATGCTCATGAGCATGATTGCACACAAAGTGCTCGTTGCCTGTTTTTTTTTTAAAAAAAACAACAACCTGAATTTTAAACAACCTTTATCTTGAAAATGTATGAGCCCATTTTCATGGACTAACCAAGCTAATGTGCAGAGATCTAAAACTGCCCTTAGTACAGTGGTACTTGGTTCTCAAACTTAATCCGTTCTGGCAGTCCGTTCCAAAACCAAAACGTTCCCAAACCAAGGTGCTCTTTCCCATAGAAAGTAATGCAAAACGGATTAATCTGTTCCAGACTTTGAAAAACAACCCCTGAAACAGCAATTTAACAAGAATTTTGCTATCCAACGAGACCATTGATCCATAAAATGAAAGCAATAATCCATGTACTGTACTATAAAAGAAACAATACAGTATTGTAGATGATGAAAATTAAAATTAATTTTTTTTTCTTACCTGCACTGATGATATTCACTGTTTGGATGGGGGCTTTTATCCATTTCCGCAGTCACACAATCAATCAATCAATCAGTAGCTGAACTGGGTTTCACACAGTCACAAAAACAAATTAACCCCAAAAGCCTCAAAAATAAAAATGCAAAATAGCAAAAACAAAAGCACTAAACTTAATCCGTTCCAGAAGCCTGTTTGACTTCCAAAATGTTCGAAAACCAAGGTGCAGCTCCTGATTGATGCAGGTGCCCCGGAAACAATAGCCAACAGCCGCATTGGATGTTCGGCTTCCGAACATCATTTGAAAACCGGAACACTTACTTCCGGGTTTTTGGTGTTTGAGAACCAAGATACCACTGTAATTTGCTAACATGGAGAAAAGCTGTTTTTACAAGATGATGGGATGCAAAACCATCTTACAAGTTGTGTTTCCTGGGAATTTTTGGTTCTCCCAAAGAGAGATGGTGACTGGAGGTGTTTCTGCCTTTGTGATCCAGTAGTAGGACCTCCCCAGGCATGTGTAAAGACTCTTCTGTGATAGCTCAGATAACAGACTCTTTCCAGAGAGTGCCGATGAGCCTCTCCGCTTTATGTTTACTATACTCTCTTCCTGTAGTTGGGAAAAATGACTACGTGCTGATTTTGTTTTTAGGAAACAGTTGGATTCCTGCTTACTGATTTATGTTCTTATGCTGGACTCTTTTTCAGTTTGCCCCAGGTAATAAACTCATACAGTGAACTCTGCATAACTTAAACCCCCCCACAGCAAGCCATTTGGTGGCATGAAGTTTGAACAAAGGATGCAGGAGACTTGCAAATGAGAATGCTTCTAAGTCATATGGAGGAAAACTTCCGTGTCTCCAGCTAGCAAAGAAGAAGCCATAATAGCCTGTGAGAGTTAAAGAGCCAGCAGGCAAATTCCTTGACTGATGAATATCAAGTAGCACTGTGGATTTAGCAGCCTAAAAGACCTCCCCCTAGCACATTTTTTGCTTGCTGGAAGGCATATCTGGACACAATCCCTAGGAAGCTTTTCCTGAACAAATCGCATTGTGCTGAATGAGAGTTGCACAAGAAAGATTTTTAATGGGTTGTGGATGTGCACACAAATGGCCCACTTTCTCTCTTTTCAAGCTTGTCATCTCAAAGGTGCAATAGTAGTGATCATACAAATTTCTGATTAGGAGAACACCTCCCCCCAGTTTAGAGGCAAACCTCAAACAAAATGAATGTTTTTAAAATTATCCTGCAGTTATATATAATAATAATAATATTGGGCGGCTTCCAACCGAATATTAAAACAGTACAGCATTAAACATTAAAAACTTCCCTAAACAGTTGTCTTTTAAAAGTAAAATAGTTACTTATTGCCTTGACAACTGCTGGGAGGGCGTTCCACAGGACGGGTGCCACTACCGAGAAGGCCCTCTGTCTGGTTTCCTGTAACCTCGCAATGAGGGAACCGCCAGAAGGCCCTCGGTGCTGGATCTCAGTGTCCGGGCTGAATGGTGGGGGTGGAGATGCTCCTTCAGGTATACAGGACCGAGGCCGTTTAGGGCTTTAAAGGTCAGTACCAACACTTTGAATTGTGCTCGGAAACGTACTGGGAGCCAGTGTAGATCTCTCAGGACCGGTGTTATGTGGTCCCGGCGGCCACTCCCAGTCACTAGTCTAGCTGCCGCATTCTGGATTAATTGCAGTTTCCGGGTCACCTTCAAAGGTATCTGCTCAGAGAAGCCAAGTACTGTATAGTGGTACCTTGGTTCTCAAATTTAATCCATTCGACTCCCGAAACAGTTCGAAAACCAAGGCACAGCTTCCGGCTGGCTGCAGGAGCTTCCTGTACTCAATCGGAAGCCACGGCAGACGTTTGGCTTCCGAAAAACCTGAACACTCACTTCCGGCCTTCGGGAGCTGATTTGTTCGGGAGCAAAGCCGTTTGACTGCCAAAGTACCACTGTACTCTCTTCCAGAGTCATTTGTCTGCACATGCCCCCTGGTGGGAAGACGACGGGGTGGCCATGTGCCCTACTTTACGAAGGTCCCTTCTCTAGCTGAAGTCTAGTTTAAAGCTGAAGAATCACGAGATGGGAGATCGGGGCATTGATGTTGCCCATCAGCATCATGTAGAATAAGCAGCAGCAACAAAAATCAAACACTCTGCGTGTGACTCATTCATTTAAAGTGGAATATTATTCTGGCAGAAACATCAGGCAACCCCTGACGTGTGCAGGGGTTGCATTCTGGATCATCTTGCGCTAAGGCGGAGCGCATATACGCCTGCCTGCCCTTCCCCCTTTGAACCTTGTTAGTTCCTGCCGTTTCTGAGTTTACAGCGATGCTCATGTGCATGATTGCGCACAAAGTGGCTCTTCCTAGTTTTGACATAAAGTTAGCAACCCTAGACAGCTTACAGGAAGGAAAAGAGAATCTGATCAAATGCTGTAGGAAGATGATAGGGCTGATACATTATGATAGCTAACACTTTGTTGTCATATTGTTTGACTTTATTTTACTGATGAAGGCAAGGTTTGCATTTTTGCTTCCTTGAGTAAACATGCAGAAAACCAGAATGGCTTATATGTTACAAACTAGCATGTCTGAGTAGGCAGCAACCAAACTTCCAAATGCTCAAAGATGCAATTCCTCCATTAATATATATTCTGAAGTTCTATAGTCTTTGGCAGTACATGTGCTTTCCCCACGATGGATGGATATTGTATTTGCACATGATGAGAGGGCGATCTGTGATAACCATTCCAGAGTTAAAACAAATGAGTTTAGTGGAGTCATTTCTGCTGGAATGCAAGGGAGAATGGGATTTAGTGTTTTGGGGTGATGATGTTGTGGACTTGGAAAGAGGCTTGTGTGAATATCATTTGCCTTAACATCCTATTCAAAAAAACCCCATCACCCAAGGCCCTTCAATATATATATTTTAAAAAGCAAACAAAACACCAGCTCTAGCAATATTTTGCTTGGATGCTTGGACACAACAGATCAAACCTGTTGTACTGCTTGTTAGCCAAGTCAGTACTTAAACCGCAGTAGCACGTTTTGAGCACTAAGTAGATATCCTCATTTATGGTTCAAAGAGGCGGTGCTCCTCATTCAGTATCTGAACCGCCATTAGCGCCTGTTTGGCTACATTACCATTGATGTGGCCACAGAGCTTCTCAAGGGTTTCTTTCATCTTGTCCTCTTCGGCCTCTTTCCGAAGGTCACCTGAAGGAGATCAAACATATTTTAGCGGAATAGCCTGCAAAAGTAAAGACTGAGCAAGCAGTGTAGTACAGTATATAATAGCTTCACCTTGCAATTTGGCTTCCTTGACTATGAAACAGCAGCGACTCTAATGCACTGGATGCAATCCTGACAGCGGCCCAGCCCCCCTTGTGTTTCTTTGTGTGGGGTGAAGCAATATTTGAAGTAATATTTTGAGAGAATGCAGGTAACTGCTTCTGGTGGGGAATAGCAAATTTTTGCCAGTTCTTTTGTTTTTCCTTTATTTTGGGAGGGTGTTTCAAGCATACCTACATTATTGCATGGCTAGTGTAAAGCATTCACCTAACTAAGACTTTGTCTCAGTTGTCTGTTTTTTTTTAATGGAGGTGAGGGGAATTACTCGGTCTTACCAACATAGTCATACTTGAGCTCCCCCCCCCTTCTTCATTTCAGATCACACACAGTTTCCATTTTTGCTTGTTAATATCAATGTTACTCCAACGTCCTTTCCCCACTTGTAAATATATTTTTATATTTTATTCCGGAAAGGGTTGCCGAATCATGAAGATATAAAAGAAGCTTAGAGTAAACAAACCCTGGGCTTCTCTCTCCCCAACCGACTCTCAGACCGAAGAAAATCTTATCTCAATTCAAAACTTTGATCCATGTAGCTGGTATATTCCACAGTATGCTGCTGCAACCCTTTCCCATCACACGACGGTACTTTAAAGCCAATTAAAGATCCAATTAAACTGAGAACCTCTGCTTCTTAATGGCGGTGTAGGAGGGTTTTCGGCAGGCAAAGTGCTGTTGCACTCAGCGCCTCCCTGCCTCCCACATTCCATGCTGGAGCAAGAGCCAGGTACTGAGACGAACTGAGTGAAGCCCATTGCCCCTGTCCCTGGGGGGAATTTGCAAGGATGATTTACCCTCTGTCCTCTTTGTTTGCCGACGATCCCCCCGCTGTCATGGGGGCTGCCTCCATTAAGGCAGGTGGAACCGGAAGCCATATTTAGTTGAATCATTACCCATTTTATGATCTTAATTTACTTTGTGGATTTTGTGCATATTGAAAACCAACTGGGGGCAGAGAGATTATATTGTTACCCCACACATCCATGCTGTGCTGCGGCTGCAAATTTCCCAAAATAAAATGCTCTCGCGTCATGCTGTGACAAATTCTGATTCATACTTATTGGGCTGAAATTACCTGAATTCAGGAGGCTGCACAACAGACCTATTGAATTATATTTCACCTCTGGGCCTGTGCTTTCATCTTGGAGAAGTTTATGTATGTTCTGAACAAGCTTGGCCTCTTTAAATGTCTCTTTGATGATTTCTGCAAAGGAGATGAATGTTTAACATAATTGAAATTATTTTCCCCCTCAAACAATTGCTACAAATAAAAATCTCTTGCTGCTTGTAGACATGATTCCCTCACTCCCCCCCCCAAAAAAACCTAATATACAAATAGGCTAATCTTGAATTTCCTGTAATTGTTAAAACAGACTGCTCCTTTTCAAAGTTTTCACATCAGAAACATCCATGGGTGTTTATGACTTGTCAGTAGAGCTTTGTTTCTCAAGCCCTGGGAAATCAAGAATCACTTGAGCTCCACAGAGACCACCCCCATTTCTATAGGATTTATTTCTACGTTTCTCATATAAATTTCCTCTTCCATTACACCATGACGATGAAGCTAAGCACGTCCTGTAAACAGCTCAGGCACAGTAAGTAGCTCACCTCACTAACTTGAATCTAGCTCACCCCAGCTTCCTAGTATCCTCTGCTTGCTCAGATTTCCACCCAGGAAATCTGGGTGGCACCAGCTCCTCCGAGAAGAGTCAAAAGGAAGTGGATAAAGTGTCCGACAGCTTTATCTATAAAAGCCTGGGTAAGTGTATCAGGCTCTTTTGAATGGCCCACGTTTCGTTGAATGAATGCCCACTTAAAGAACAACATCTAGGAAATAAATGCTTGAATACCTAAATTGACCGCAGAAGCTATCGCCAAGGCAATCAGTGCTTCATTCTGCATTATGGCATGTTCGCTGGTTGCCATAGAAACCAGGTGCTTCATTGCCTGGGCCTCTTGAATGGCTTTGACAACTTCCTGCTTACAAAACAACAAGAGATTGCTGAAGTCTGTGGTGAACCAGGATTTTGTTTTGAAGGAGGGGGGCAATTAGGAACAGAAGTGGTTATGGATAGCACTTGGATAATAGACTCCATGGCAGCTCGCAAATTGATGAGAATTTTGTCTTTGTACAAGTAAGAAGCTCAGAGTTGCCCCTCCCCACCAAATGTTTGGAGATGAAAGTCTCTTCTGAAGTAGCTATATATATTCAACTGAACATCATGTAAGTTCACTTGCAGTGGCTGTTCTTAATACTGCTGTGATTCCTGTGTACAATATATAAATCCATTTCATTGCCTGAGAACAGTGGGCATGAAAAAGCATTGGCCAGTGATTCCCAATTACGGTAGTTAATATCTGAGGACCCCCTATTTTTCAAAAGCCAAGCTACATACCCCCTACTTTTGAAATTTTTTATATGGTAGTTGGCAAAACAATTTTTTGAATTTGTCCTCTTATAAAATAAGGGGGGGGGAGTCAAAAGCAGTTGTTCCAGACAAGAGTTTCTGGGGGCCACTGCCAGTCGTTGAGAATTTGTTGTGCGAACATGCTCCCAGAACCTGTTTCATCAAAGGCAGCATAGAAGCTGTGCTGCAACTCTCACTTTCAAAGTGGAATACAAAGCACGAATTGATGAGACTTGAAAATGGATCAAACCCGACGCCTTTCATACCTGAGAACAACTGTGACGCAAAAGTGATGCAAGCAGTCGGTTTGCTTCTCCGCAGACTCCAGCGTGGTCGTTTGAATTGCACCATTGCACCAGTCTGTTGAGCAGCACCGGATCCTGGCCCAGTTCCTCTGCTGCATCAGCTGAAAGACAAAGATTGGAGCAATATTGTGTGAAGCAGCCGGCAATTCTCCCCTCTTTTACTTTGTCAACTGCAGGTGGAGTACGCCTGGGTGATTAAAGCCTTTATTTGTTTCTGAGTTATACGTATTTACCACTTGGTGCCAGCATCATCAAATGTGATGGTTTGAGTTTGCGGATGGGCCATCACAGTACAAGCACAACAGGCAGAACATGCATATAATCTCAAAGAAAACATTTTTAAACGGGGGAAAATGTGCATTCAGGATAGGAAGATGTGGCAGGTGGCATAGCATTTTTTGTTAGGACTCTTAATAAGCCAATCACAGTTATATAACAGAGGTTAATTTGATCACTTGAATTGTCCCTTGTCTTTCTCAAGGTATTGTGTTGGAGAGGTGCTGGAGTTTGACAAAGATCTATCTCTGGACTGTGATATTCACAAATGTAAATAAATTGTTTGACATTGCAGTCATTAAGGGACTGTTTAGGGAAGCTTTTAATGTTTAATAGATTATTGTATTCTGTCGGAAGCCGCCCAGAGTGGCTGGGGAAACCCAGCCAGATGGGCGGGGTATAAATAATAATAATAATAATAATAATAATAATAATATATTATTATTATTATTATTATTATTATTATTATTATTATTATTATTATGGATAGATGTACATGCGCGACCCAAACCCTGAAGACTCAGCTGAATGCAAGAACAATAATACCCTATTAGAAAGTATTCTGTGTGAGACAAAAGGCAACTTCTGTCTGTGGAATTGTATCTAGCCCATTCGCACCAACCCCAGTTGCCATTCAAAAGGTCTAGTCATCAACCTAATAAATCTGCATGCGTAAATTGGCACTAGTTTTAGGAAATAGATGGTAGCAATTGTCTCAAAAGAAATTTCATGGCTCCGCACATATAATGGGTGGTTCAATTGTGAGAGGTGCGAATATGAGAACTGCTGTTGGTAAGCAACCCCTTTTCTGTGTTGGTGCTGCTGAAAAACGATTAACACCAAGGGTTCAGATATCTATAATTAAAAATGGGGAACCTGCCGTTCTAAATTCTGCTGGCATCAACACACCCGGTGATTGTCACGGTAATGAATTTACACTAGATAATGCAATCAACTAATTTAGCAGGGACTGGTTAGAAGACACATGTTCACGGTAGTGTATTGTGCTGAGTTAATTAAGGTCAATGTTGGCTCATGGGTAAATAGAACAGACGGCAATTAAGGTGGGAGGCTTCTGAGCTCACTGCCATGGAAGGGTAAATCTTAGCAAGAAGTTGGGGGTTTTCTTGTATTTGCTAGGTACAGAAACATATTATGAGCTTGAGGGTTTGTGTGCCAAAATTCTCTCAACCCAGGAGCCAGCAAGTGCTAAAAGCTAATCAAGCCTTCTAGTTCCAAGAAATAGCCAAGATAGCTTCCTGGTGAGGTGATGGGGGGGATGAAGGGGCTCAGTGAAGACAGCAAATGGGTGGCAGTGATGTGACATGGAAGTAAAGCAGCAAGCCGGAGAGTCAGAGCAATGTTTGAGAGCACTGTTTGAGTTCTGTTTGAATCCAAGGCAGAAACAAGACCCTTTTGGGGTGTTAATGCTGTGAACCCCTCCTTCATAGGCTCAGGTTGTGTTGCAATGGGACAGCACAGTCGGCAGAGCATGAGACTCTTAATCTCTGGGTTGTGGGTTTGAGCCCCAGGTTGGGCAAAAGATTTCTGCATTGGTTTGTCTATCCTTTCCGTTTCCAGAAGAGCACTATCCTTTCAGGAATCCCATTGGTTCTGCCTGGCCTGAGCACACCAATACTTCTGGGTGAGGGTGAACCTCTGCCTGGACAAGAGTCAAATACTGCCACTATTGGTTGTTCTAGAACAGGCATCCCCAAACTTCAGCCCTCCAGATGTTTTGGACTACAATTCCCATCATCCCTGACCACTGGTCCTGTTAGCTAGGGATCATGGGAGTTGTAGGCCAAAACATCTGGAGGGCCGCCGTTTGGGGATGCCTGTTCTAGAATCTCGATTCCTTCAAAGCACTTCCATAACCCAGCATTCTTGCTTGTCCTTGGCCACAATTTTGATGGAGGTTGAAGGCAGCTCTTCATGGGAGTTAAGCAATAGCTGTGCGTGGGCTGTTTGTGGGATCCGGGGAGAACACGCTCTTGAGTTCTCTTGTGTGAGGTGAAGGATGGCATCTGCTTATGGGAAATTGCCTGCTCATAATGGAACACAGACACAATGTAAATGTGAGCCTTTATAGAGCCACTCCCTTGCAGCCTACTTCCAAACACTTGTCCTTGGAATATAGCCCTCAAACTTCACTCTCCTTTGCATTGAATTGGTTGTTTATCATACAACTTAATACCTTGACAGTTATCGCATCCATTGACTATTTTAAAATCTGCATTCAAAAATGCCCTTCTGTCATTGGTCTGATGCTCTGAACTCTATTTAACCATACCGATAAGAACACTTTCCTGATCATCACATAACAATGGTTCCCTTGTTTGCTATGCAGTTTGCAAACAAATCCTAAAGGACTAACTTGAAAGCCCTTGATATTCTCCTACCTTGACCGTCCATCAACATTCGTAGTGTCCCAAGAAGCTTAAACTGAACAGGAGGCATCTCCGACCTCAAAAGCATCTGGATACGTTGGCCAACCCCTTCGTCCAGCATCTGAACTTTGTTAGCCACTGGGAAATGGGACAAAATGATTGGAATTATGATTGGTGATCTGCATCTCAACATCTGAATGACAAGTTGCTGCTAAGCTACTAAAGGCCACAGAATGAATCGTAGTCAGTGCATTACAAAAATCAAGGTGTACAGCAGCTCTTTGAACAAACTGTTTTGGATTGCCTGCTAAAAAACCCTATTTAGATCTAGATTTCATTAATACCAATATTTTAAAATATTTTTATCGCCAAGTAGTATGGACTTCATTTAGAAAGCACATGACTTCGAGAACAGAAAACATTCTAAACAGTTATTCAACACCCCATTGTGTTTCATTTGATCCACACACTGACTTTTTATTAGCCCAAATTAAAGGGGAATAGGGTATAGCAGTTGTCTGAATTCAAATCCAGCATGAATCCACCATTTTAGAGGGGCTGCAGTAACAGCTCTGCCATTATGGACAAGTCCAGAGACCTCCCTAATCAAGAGGGGGCGAGGACAGAAAAATCCCACAAACAGCCCACAATTAAACTGATTAATTCTCTGAATAAAGCTCCAGCTGACAGACCTGCAGCATGCGCCACAAATTACAGCTTCAGGTGGGCCCAATTCAGATCAAGACCATGGCACAGAAGGAGGGGAGGGGAGGTTGACTGTTTTTCCAATGTCATTTTCCTGATGAAAGCCCTCTGCCCAGCAGTTGTCTCTTTTGGAAAATCAGATATATCTGCTGCTATCTCTTTCCATTTTAGGAGGAAATTTGTTTTTGGTTTTGGATAAATTAAGTGACTTTGAATGATAATAAACAGCCACAACAAATGTTCTCTGTGCAACCCGAAGCAAAAACAACAACAACAACAACAACAACAACAACAACAACAACCCAATATTTTAAACCTTTGCATTCATTATTTTGGTTTGCGTGTGTTTCCCAACGCTTGTGCAAGAGTGCCATGCACATGTTGATATGTTTAGGGAAGGGTGCAAAAAGTCACCAGCTGCCACTGCAGATATGGAGACGATGATGTCTAGTCAAAAGTTTAACTCCCACTCTTAACGATACAGAACCTATAGGTGGCTTGACAACTTGTACCTAAAGACTATTGAGAAAGATAGATCAGGAAATATCCCAGTGGTCATAATCTTTCCTTCAAGATCAAAATACACGTCACCTGATAGGATATTTACCTATTTCTCCATTCCTGAACATGTTTCTCTTCCCCCCAACTCCCCACACCAGGCTCCTTGAGTGAAGCAATTCCAGGTAATAATTAAGAGCAAACCTCCCTAGGAAGAGATGTATATGCAACCTACCAAGCAATTTCCGGACAATCTGCGTGCTTGCTTTCTTCTTAGCCTAGGGCAAGTGCAGCGGGCAGGCATCCCTTGCTGGCAACTTTAGAGTGCTGGGAATCTGATGGCTAATTAACTTGTTTGTAATTTCCTTGGGCTTCGCTAGCAGAAAGTTCAGACTGTAGGCCCTCGAGTGTGGAATGATTTTCAAAGAGAGCTCCCTGGGCAGGACTCTGAGGGTTTAATCAATTAATGAGGCCCCTTGCGCCTGCCCATACATTTTTAAAAATACTGTTTCTAATTGATTTCGTTTCATGTTCAACTTGACTTTTTCATCTGTGGCTGTGTTTTTGCGTATTTCTTTTTTTAAAAAAAAATAATAATGATATTTTAGCAAATCAACAGGGAATACAGTTCCAGCGAAAGACCCAGATTGTGCGCATTGTATAACAGAGAGTGCTTTGGTACTGGAATGACTCAGATGCTTAATCTCAGGGTCATGGGTTCAAGCCCCACATTGGGCAAAAGATTCCTGCATTGTAGGGGGTTGGACTAGATGACCCCGATGGTCCCCTCCAACTCTACAATTCTGTGATTTTAAGGAAGGATGGGGTTGAAACCAACTGGGTGGAAAAAGGGTTGCTTTTTTCTTACATGTTTTTCTCATCAAAGCAAACCACTTCTGGTACATTGGGGTTTCTTCTCAGCTGTCACTATTTTGTGGGAGGGATTCAATTGTATACTGTACTGTACAAATTTGGGTTTGCACAACTAAAGTGGATAAAAGCGCTCTGCTGCAACAAACCTTTTTTATAGATATAAAAAGGATGTTGCAGTAAGGAAACTGGTAGGAAAGTGGACTAAAAGTTGTGGGGTAACAATCGACTGATGGGAAGCTGTATAACCTCTGTACAATTTTTTTTTTAAACGAATGCTTAACAAACAATGGAGAGCATAGAAACTCTGTGCAAACTCAGGATGAATGCTCAATAAACAGGTTGTTTAGAAGTGACCACCTCCACCTTCAGACAGTGATGAAAACCAAATGTAACTAAAGAAAAATGGATGGGTACTGTGCCAAATGAGTTTGCCACCACAAAAAGCCTATTTTTAGTCCAATATTTTCTTGAGCAAAATATCACACTCTCCAACATTTTAAAGATAAAAGGGGACATTTGTATGCATTCTAGCAATCACCACCTTTGCTCCTTTTGCTGCTATTGAACATTGTTGAGGGTTCTTCTCTGCCTAATTGTCTTCATTACAGGAATCACTTCCCATTGAAAAGTAAAGGATTCTCATTGTATATATTTCAGAATAGCTGCAATTCATGCACCCTATCTAAGCTAAAGAAAGACAGGAAGCTGCCCATTCATCCATCTAACCTATGGTTACCAGATTTTTTTCAATGAATCCAGGGGACCCCCCCTTTTTTTTTTGAAGCTGAGTAGCAACAGGGAGTCAGTAGTGGGGATGGTGAGGCAAAAAAACCTGGGCCCAAGCACACATGCATATTGTATAAAGCAGGTGTGAGAGTGAGTGATAGAACAGGATGTGTCTCGAACTCAGTAGAATAGAACAGGATGCCTGTCAGCTAAGTTAGAATAGAATAGGATGCCGTGTCAGCTAAATTAGAGTAGAAATAAGGAAGTATAGCCCATGCTTCCTAATAAGGTTAGCTTTAGAATAGAGAGTGTAGATTGGTTAATGTATTAGAAATGTGTCTTTCTCTGATAGATAGATTGTAAGCCAAGCCTCTAAGGAGGGGCGGCAGCAATAGGGTTATAAGCCTCAGCTTATGGGTGGATCGGGGCTCTTCGCACCACCCAGGTCGTGGAGCCCGCCTTTGCAAACGCGTTACAATAAAGAGGAAGTGGTAAGACTTACTTCGGTGTCTCCTTGTCTGATTGCAAGTCCACGCAAGTGACTTCTCACAATTTTGGCGCCCAACGTGGGGCCCTCGACGGTCTGCGCGGCGGGGTGCTGGAAGAAGGTCCGGCGCCACTCCGGCTCTTTTTCGGAGGGACCTGTTATCCGGACCCCGTGGTGACAGACTCCGAGGGCTGAACGACGGAGAACCGATTTAAGTAAGCCAGGGAAGCCTCGCAGTCTGGGACTGCTGTGCCCTGCAGGGACGCCTGCCAGTTCACTAGCCGAAGGAAGTGGCACTGAGCTGAAAGGGGTGAGTATTGAGGGAGCCTGGGAAAGGCGTGAGCGTGTTTTGTCTCTGAGGGCGAAAGAGAGGTTCCAATAAGGACGCGTGCGTGTGGACCGGGGCCCTGGGACCCGGCGAGAGGATTAGCTTGCGGTTCCGTCCTCCCGCGAGGGAAACGGCCAGGCGATTCCGTGCGTTTGTGTGAGTGACTGAGAGACATTTTGCTATGGGGAAGGCACAGAGTACGTGTAGAAGAACGTCAGGGACAAGGGACAAGGATCCCATTGACCCCAATAGCCCGTTGGGACAAGTACTGTTACAGTGGGATGAAAAGGAAATCAAGCCATACAGTCAGGGACTGTCCAAAGTGGCATTGATAAACCTTTGTCGGGTAATATGGCCAGAATATCCCATAGGGCCGGGAGGAGAATATAGGTGGAATCCTGATGGGGAGACCGATCCATATTGGATAAAACAGCTGAAATACTATTTGATTCGAAACAGGAAGGGTTAAGACGGGTCCAGGGCTCTGCAGAGTCCTGGTGGCTCAGCTCCAGGCTGGTAGCAGGGAAGCAGGGGAGGAGCTAGCTTCAGCAGGGGCTGGAAAGGAGGTAGACCGGCACCTCAGGAGCCTGGTTTGGGACCACGGAGGACCCATAGAGCAAGGAGGGAGAGGGGGCAGGGGAAGGGCTTGCAGAGAAAGAGGGGTTACTCTTTAGCAATGATGCCTGGTATATGCCCCAGGACTCCCTCAGAGGGAAGATTCTCAGGCAATATCATGACAACCCCAAGGAGGGGCATGCAGTACATGTCTTCACGAGGCTCACACCCAGTAAGGCCAGTCTTGGGCGAAACCCCAGAGCCTTCCCAGAGCAGGGGGAGGGGGAGATTGGGGGACCACCTATTGAGGCATGGGGTGAGAGGAGGGAGACAGTACACCAACAACTGGATGGAGACGTGGCAAGGGGCAATGAGGCTTACAAGGAGGGGGCAGACCATCACAGGGGACTGGAGAAGGTCTTCCACGGAGGGGACAGGGTCTGGCTGTGGTCAGAAGGCCTTCCCATGGGAGGAAGGGGGAAGAAGCTGGCACCCAGAAGGCTGGGGCCCTTCAAGGTTCTGACACAGATCAACCCTGTCACCTTCAGGGGGGAAGTACCTACAGCGAGAAAGGTCCATCCCGTGGGTCACAGGTCTTTGCTCTCACACTTCAGGGAAAGCCCAAGGTTCAGAGGACGTGACACACATCCAACACAAGACGCTGACAGGAGGGAGGGGGAGGAAATCACACAAAAGACACTAGACAGAAGGGTGGAGGGAGAAGGCAGCCAAGAGGTTCCAGAAAGAAAGGAAGAAGAGGAGGTCTACAGTGCCACAGCAAGCCCGGGCTCCCGAACGAGGGGAGGGGTTAAAATGTCTGATGGCCAGGCAGGACACTCCTGCTTCCCAAAACGCGGAGGCACTTATGCACACCATGCAAGGGGAGGGCCGCACATTGGAACTGCACGCTCCTTTCTCCCACAGATCCGAACCACCACATGTCAGTAGCACAGGGGACACAGAGGGGGAGGGCAATCCCAGGTGGGGAGCTTGGGAGACGCAGACCCAAGGAGCCCTCCGGGAATCAGAAGCAATTGTCCAGAGGAAGGAGGAGGATGTAGAACGGTGGGAAGGGATAAAGAGAGTTCTAATAGAGGCACCAGTATTAGCTCTCCCAGACCTCCAAAAGCCATTCCATTTGTATGTCACGACGGCGGGCCAAGCGGCAGTGGGAGTACTTGCCCAGAAGAGAGGGGGGCGCTACCAACCGGTGGCCTATTTAAGCAGGACTCTGGAACCAGTAGTAAGAGGGTGGCCCTCATGCATACAAACAGCAGCAGCAGCAGTGGAGTTAGTCCTAGAGAGTAGGAAACTAACCTTTGGAGGGGCGTTGATAGTACACAGCCCACATCAGATAGGTGCGGTAATGACAGGGGCGGCGCCTACCTGGATGACGGATAAGCGCCTTGTTAAGTATGAGGGGATACTCAGAACTGGGTCCGATATCACCATAGGAACGGACAGGAATTTGAACCCAGCAGAGTTCCTAAGGGGAGAAAGGAAGGAATGGGAACCAGATGAACATGATTGCCTGAGGGATATAGAGATGATGGCCAAAGTGAGGGAAGATTTGAGGGAAGAGGCGCTGGAGACCGGAGAAAGATGGTTTGTGGATGGGACAAGTTATGTGAGGGAAGGAAAAAGGAAATCAGGATATGCGGTGGTAAAGGAGGATGGGGAAATAATTGAGTCTGGGGCCTTACCAAATACCTGGTCCGCACAAAAGTGTGAGGTGATGGCCCTGACTCGAGCATTGGAACTTGGAGTAGGGTTAGATGTGACTATATGGACAGATTCAAGATATGCTTGGGGAGTAGTACACACTTTTGGTAGAACATGGAGGGAGCGGGGTTTCATCAAAGCAGATGGAAAACAGATCGAACACGTAGCCTTGCTCGAGCGGTTGTTAGAATCTCTGATGGGGCCTCGAAGGGTAGGCATTGTGCACATATTAGCTCATACCAAAGGAAACAGGCCGGAGGAACAGGGAAATGCTTGGGCAGACCTCAGGGCACGGGAGGCAGCGGAAGGGGTAGCGAGGAAAGAAGTGATTCAGCAGTGTATTTTGCGGATACCAGTTGTGGATCCGCAGGACTTAAAGAATCTCGCCTTCACCCCGAAGGAAAAGGAATACATGGAAAAAGAGGGATGGGAAAGGAAAGGAGACGGATGGGAAACTCCAGAGAGGCAGATAGTCCTTCCAAAATCGGCTATGTTGAATATATTGGAGAAAATACATGAGGGAAGCCATTTGGGCACTGAGGGAATGATCAATCTAGTGAAACCATTGTATTGGAGTAGGGACATGTGGCCAATGGCACATGCCATTGCATGGAAGTGTTTGATATGCCAAAAGGTTAACAAGGCAAGGGCAAGGAAGACCGAGAGAGGTGGGCGGCCCCTGGCGGTGTGGCCATTCCAGAGAGTCCAGGTAGACTTTACCGAGCTGCCCGAAAGGGGAGGGCAGAAGTATTTATTGGTGTTCAAAGATCACCTAACTGGATGGGTTGAAGCCTTCCCTAGCCGCAGAGCCACGGCTCAGGTGGTCAGCAAAGCTATCCTAGAGCATATCCTTCCCCGCTATGGAGTAGTGGAAGCAATGGATTCAGATAGGGGAACTCATTTCACCCAAATGGCAATGCAGGAGGTAATGAAGTCAGTAGGAATCACCTGGAACTTCCATACCCCCTGGCACCCAGAGAGCAGTGGGAAAGTGGAACGGGCAAATGGAGAAATAAAAAAACACCTAACCAAACTGTATCTGGAGAATGGGTTGCCCTGGACACAGAACCTTCCACTGGCATTGTTAAGAATGAGGGTGGCACCTCGGAAGGATACTGGCTTGTCCCCGTTTGAAATGATGATGGGCCACCCTTACTTGGCTGCCCTAGGGAATCCTCAAATTGAATTCAGGGATCAGTTTACCAGGAAATATTTGCAGTCACTGCCCCAGTCTCTGTTATCTTTCCACAGACAAGGCATACTAGCACAGCGGCCCCCACTCTTGGAGCAACAGCACAGCTTCCAACCTGGGGATCTGGTCCTGATAAAGGCTTGGCGGATGGAGAAACTCAGCCCGAGCTGGGAAGGCCCATACCAGGTCCTGCTCACAACTGAATCAGCAGTGCGGACCAGGGAACATGGGTGGACCCACTACCATCGGGTAAAAAGAGCTCCACCTGAAAGTTGGACGGCGACGACTAGTCCAGACAACCCGCTGAAAGTGACACTCACTAAATCAGGAACCAGGATCCAGCAGGACACACCGAGACTGTAAAGCAAATGTGTTTGTTCTGTACTTGTGTGTGCTTTTTCGAATGCTGTTGTTGTGCACATTGTGAGGGGTGTGTGCTGTGTGTGCATTGTACAGAAGAGTGTAACATTGTTTTCATAGAAGACATCATCCTTCAACATTGTAAGATAGCATTAGGAGGAAAGGTCCAGTGTGAGCTGGCAGAGAGTCCAACAGTGCGGCAGGCATTGGAGTATCTGTCCCCCGAAAGAGCCCCATTCTTTCTGAGTAAAAGGGTATAGGATGTGGGAAGAACCCTGGAATCATTGGTATTGGTGGATGGGGGTGGTATGTACGGGATTGTTGACATGGATGATAACTTATTTTTGTTGGCATGAAAGGGATTGAATATGTGGAAGAAGAAGGGGCGTCCTAATACCACCAGGCGTGTTGGCTTTGTTCTGTCTGTTCCTTCCGACCATCCCCGCTCAATCTGAACCCCAGTGCACTGAATGCATTCAAGCAACCCGAACAGGCAGTAAGGTCACACAGACCTTGATGTATTATAATGTGGCCCCAGAATGTGTTCAGCAATTAAGTCCTTGTGTCCATAACCAAACTCAGTACTATAGGTGTAAAGTAAAAGGGAATAAGACAGAGTGTTATGAGCCCCTGGCTGTGGGACCCATAACTTCCAGTATATATATATATATGGATACAAGGGCGGGACCGCCAATAAAGCCAGTCAGAGGAGTAACATGTTCAAAATAGCCCAGAATCGACAAGGATATATAGCGCATAACACAACGAGGGGAGAGGGCAAGGTTGTGGTTTGCTTTGATGCCTGTGCTGCCATAGATAAGGGCCAGGGACCTAACGGGAGAGCTGGAGTTTGGTGTGGGAATCACGGACAGTCCTATCTGCAGGAACGGAAATATCTGTTCAAGCACATCCAGGGCAGCAATATGGGGTGGTGGTGGTGGCTCCTATCATTATTGGTATACGGAGGGAGTCCACACACAGCCCACCTATAAGGGACCTGAGGGGATAAATTTGACTAGAGGAGCAGCATCCACCGATTGTTCGACGGGGAAGTGCAACCCTTTAATCCTTTTCTGCTTTTGTATGCCCCGCTTGCTACAATGCTTACAGTCAATGATGGAAAGAATGATGGATAGGGCAGTTCCCCCCTCGCATAATGATGCTAATGCAGGCTTATAAGCCCCTCCCAACAGGTGCGCCAGAAGGAAGTCTAGAAAAAAAAGAGGAAGGAGATTACCAGGACCTATTATGTGAGTTCGAGTCAAGATACAAAAAAGAGGGGGGATTGTGAGAGTGAGTGATAGAACAGGATGTGTCTCGAACTCAGTAGAATAGAACAGGATGCCTGTCAGCTAAGTTAGAATAGAACAGGATGCCTGTCAGCTAAGTTAGAATAGAATAGGATGCCGTGTCAGCTAAATTAGAGTAGAAATAAGGAAGTATAGCCCATGCTTCCTAATAAGGTTAGCTTTAGAATAGAGAGTGTAGATTGGTTAATGTATTAGAAATGTGTCTTTCTCTGATAGATAGATTGTAAGCCAAGCCTCTAAGGAGGGGCGGCAGCAATAGGGTTATAAGCCCCAGCTTATGGGTGGATCGGGGCTCTTCGCACCACCCAGGTCGTGGAGCCCGCCTTTGCAAACGCGTTACAATAAAGAGGAAGTGGTAAGACTTACTTCGGTGTCTCCTTGTCTGATTGCAAGTCCACGCAAGTGACTTCTCACACGGGTTTCCCCAAACTTCGGCCCTCCAGATGTTTTGGACTACAATTCCTATCATCCCTGACCACTGGTCCTGTTAGCTAGGGATCATGGGAGTTGTAGGCCAAAACATATGGAGGGCCGCAGTTTGGGGATGCCTGGTATAAAGGTTCTGCAAAGCCCTTCTTTCTCAACCTAAGAAACATAAATGCGCAGAGTTTTTAAGAAACTGGGCAATGGTTGCCTGCCCGCGGCTCCCGAGCGTCCCCTGATCTGTCAAAACAAAGGGGGAAGGGGGAAGGAGATCGGGGGAGGCTCGGGAGTCAAGGGCAGGTGGCACGCCATTGCCCAGTTTTTAAAAAACTGCACATTTATGTTTCACAGGGTGTGAAAGAAGGGCTTTGCACCTTGCCCGGCAGAGAAACCACGTGCCTTGTGCCCGGGCAACAGCCGCCCACCCGCAACTCCCGAGCTTCCCCCATCAGTCAAAACAGAGGGGGCAGGGGGCAGGAGATCTGTACCACCAGACATCCCCGGTTCCCCTTAGGCAGTGGCAGCCAGAGCCAACTGTGCTACCAGGCTGGCTCCGGGAAGCTGAGGCTGCCGCTGCCACATTTCCCGGGCACAGGTTTGCAAATCTGGGAACATTCCGGGGACGGAATTTGTCCGGGGACAGATTTGCAAATCCGGGGACGTCTGGTAACCGTAATCTAACCTGGTATTGTCTATTCTCAGTTGGCTGTTTCTTTAGGGTTCTAGGGACACATTTTTTCCCCACCAACACCTGATACCTGATCCTTTTATCTGGAGATGCCCATATTTTTATTGAGGTCTCTCTGCATCTAAAGTATGTGATAAACTATGGGGCTACAGTCTTCCTCCTTTGCAGATTATGAGTTCTCAATGGAAAGAAAGTATTGGATCTGCATTTGTGTCCATTGATGTGCATTTACATGCACAGTATGTGTGATGATGTCAATGTGCCACCCCACCCACCCCTGGGATTTATCATCTACATGCCACTGTGGTGGTGGTGGGTGGCTGAATCTGAAGAAATCCAGTGCACATATGTTTGCAGAGAAAACTCTTTTCAAGGCATTCTCAACACCTCTCACCAAAGATAACAGATGGACAGAGTTTTACAAGGAACAGGGTCCAGGAAATAGAGAGTCCCACTCTCACATTCCACTTCTGCCCTACCGCATAACTTCAATTTTAATTTTGTAGTTGTTCAGTTAGATAATTTGCGGTGCGGCTTTTTGTTGTACCTGGTATAGCAAGGTTTCGGAGAGCACTCAGGGCAGCATGTTGAACAGAGACATCTCCACTTTCCACATGTTGCTCCAAAAGGTCCAGAAGTTGTTGTACGATTCCCAGCTGCACCATCCGCAAACAGTTGCTGTCTTGAAGAAGGAAAAAAAGCTGATAATATAAACTTCCGACTTAATTCTTCTTCTTCTTAAGTTTGTATACCACCCTATACCCCTGGATCTTAGGCCGGTTCACAACATGAAATTACTACACACACACACACATTATATATACACACACACACATATTATATGTGTGTGTGTGTGTGTGTGTGTGTAAAACACAAGACACATAATAAAAACAAAAAACATCAAAATAAGATTTTAATAACAATACTTCATATAGGACAACAGTAAAGCTGTAGATCAGTTCTGGTAACCCTTTCTCCTTTTTAAACCTTCTAGAGGTACCTGGAGCTTTTGCCAAAAGCATGATTTGTGGAAAATTTCAACAGCAAAGGGGAAGATCTTATTATTGCGCTCTCTCTCTCTCTGTGTGTGTGTGTGTTTTAAACCTGCATTTTGATCAACAGATTTTTAATTCAGTAATGTTCATGCAAGAAGCTGGAGACCTGATGTGGTTGCGGAAGCGGTAGCTTAAATGTCGACAGCATATAATAATAAGAGAAGTTGCATGCCATCATTTGCAAGCATAAGACACCCAATGGATTTGTCTGTTGCGCTATGCTAAAAACAGAAGCTTCTGCTAGCAGAATGTTGTGCGAGCAGGCTGCCACAAGTGGATATCGCCAAATGAATTATTGCTTTTATTGATCTTAAGAAAAGCATCCTGGGAACTTTTTTGGGCTGAGCAGCGGGATAAAATGATTCTAGTAAATAAAGTATATAGGTATGTTTACCATTCCTGGCAAAGTTAGCAATGGCCAGAGCCCCCGTCAGCTGTAACTGGGTGTGCTTGGATGCAAGCCATGTTCCAACACTCTGGTAGATAACACCATTCCCTTCTGCAAACAGCTGCTGCATGGATTCATCTGTAGTACAACAAGCAGAGAGTTACTGACTGGATTATTATAGCTTTGTTTACTGCTGTGAAGAGAAGCACCTCTCTGGGCTTCTCTGTATAGCCTGGTAGCTGATGTCTCTTGTGAATACGGTAGCTACTGGAGGTCAGGTGATGTTAGGGTGGCGGCTAACACATCACCACAAACAAGGAAATGCATAATAAAAAGAGAACAAATATTTGCATATCCTGATTTCCATGTATGAATTGACTCAAATAATGATAAACATAATTCAAATAGAAATACAGTGCTTCTCAACATAGCAAGGAAGACAGCAGGGTTGGGAAAGTTGACACCTAAGAGCTGCAGGTGGCGGCTGCCCTAATTTTTATGTGTGGTGGGGACCCCAGAGGGAGAGAATGGGAGCTGAGAAATGAGGAGAAACGAAACAGATGGAAGGAGGCGAAGGAACACCCTCTGCAAGTGATCCCTTCACTGTCCTTTCTTTGGCAGACCACTGGGGGAAGAGGAAGAGGAGGGAAGAAAAAAGAGAGAAGAGGTGGACTGCCCACTTTGGTCTCTGGCCATGCTCACTGCTAGGCCCAGCTACCACTACCACCCAACCCCTGAGAGATTATTCTCAAGAATAGGCAGACCTCAAGAGAAAAACAGGTCCACCGCCCCTTATGTGGGAGAAGGTATCTTCATGCTACCACCAAAATATTCAGCATGGTATCTGTCGTTTTCCTTCATCACATAGAAATGTGTTTGTTAGTACAAGTTGCTGCCAGCAAGGATAGTCCGCAAGCTCTCCAGGTGGACGACTAACACAATGTTGCGCATGTTACAACAGTGGACTGTGGCTCTTCCAGTTTTGGTCTGAGCTGTGGCGGAGGTTCAGGTTTAAGCCGTGGGCAAGACGCCACATGCAGCCAGTCTTGCAAGTGGCACAGAAATGGCATTAAGAAACCCAGAACAGAGAGAGAGGAATCTCTGAAGAAGGTTGATCCCAAGTTCCTGTGGAATATGCATTTTGCAAAGCAACACAAGGGCCGAAGAAAATGCAGGCCAAGAATGCTAAGAATGCCAAGTCACCAGCTTGCCTCCGGATGGCAAAAGGGACTAGCTCGCAGTTTCTTCTCTTTTCACTCAAGGCATTTTGTAGAAATGAAACTGAATATAACATTTATAACAACCACAGTGGACTATAGAGAAGCCAGAATTGGTTTCAACTTCCTCCATATGTTGAAGGTAAGACACAGCTCACTCCCAAGTCAATGTGAGTGACCAAAAAGCAACAATAAGAAAAACAAAAACAACCCCAACCTGCCTAATTCATTAACATAAGTGACTTGTTGTCCTCACTATCCCCACCAGTAAATATTAAGTGAACAACTGGATCATTAATTGGATGCTTATTTTACACAGATTGCTTTCTGTCTGCAGTCATTACTACAATTTTGTAACCATAAAAAGAATTAACTGTAATTCCCAAGTGTTTATATTTGGAACAGATGCCAAGACTCCTCTCTTTATCTAGTTAGACGAAACAATAAGAATCAGAAATGAAATTCTTCTTCTGATAAAATTACCCGTGTCAGATTAGCTAAGTTTAACCTACAGCAGATAAGCTAAAAGCAACCTTATATAGACTTGAGGTCAGGTATTACAAAAGGCTCCAATAATTTCATCTCACTCCCCTGGAGGGACGAGAAACCTGCAGCTTCCAAGATATTATTGTACTCTGACTCCCATTAGCCCTAGGCAGCACAGCCAATGGTTGAGGTTGACGGGAGTTGTGGTTCAACAGCATCTTTAGGGCCACAAGTTCTACACCCAGCCACACAGAATGTCAGAGATGCTGACTCAATAATCATCCTCTTGCAACCTTTGGCCAACAGCTAGCTGACTAGCCCTTAAATGCCCGAGGCGAACTTGTATATACGCAGGGGCGAACACTAGCATCACAATCATACTACAAGGGTATGATTGCTTTTTGTCTCCGTTTTTAAAAAAGCCATCTGTGGTGGAAAATTCCCCCTAGGAATCTGGAAACGGCAGACCGCAGCTGCATCCGTAGCAAGGAAAAGGAAGCACCGGAGCAGATGGGCCTCCTGCAGCTGTTCTTGCTTTGTGCATCTGGACTCGCTCTCCCTGGGCTCGGTCATTCTTACCTCCAAGTAGCAATGACACAATCAGATCCGACGCAGCCTTCAAGCTGCACACATCTTCTGGCTTGGAACTGTCTTGCAGCCTCAGCAGGATCTCAACTATGGCTTCCTGAATTCCAGCTTCAACCAACTGAGATTTTAGGGCATCTGCGGAAGTCATCATAAAGAAACATGTTTAAAGCTTCTTGCCGAGTGTTGGTAACCACAGACAAATGAGGGCTCATTCTCACACTATGATTTACATCCCATCCTGATAACATGCTGTTGCAGGAGCTTACCCAGGGTTTGTGTTTCCTTTTGGAAATGAGGCACAGCGGAGACTGTGGTGTCTTTATGGCATATGGTTTATTTACAAATGTATACAACCTGAACAATGGAGGGGTTCATAGCATTAACACTCCAAAAGGGTTTTGTTTCTCCCAAAGACAGCCTTGAATTCAAACAGAAATCAAACACTGTGCTACAACTCTCTCCAGTTTGCTGCTTTACTTCTAGGTCACTTCCCTGCAAACTCTGCTTTAAATCCTGGCTTTTGTCCTTCTCATTAACCACAGGCCAGAAGAATCATAGAATATTAAAATTGCAGAAGGGCTCCCACACACTTGCTGTCTCACACAGAGCTCCTTTCCTTTCTTTCCCTTAATGGCTCTCTCTCTCTCTCTCTCTCTCTCTCTCTCTCTCTCTCTCTCTCTCTCTCTCTCTCTCACACACACACACACACACACACACACACACACAGGGCCGGCTCTAGGGGTAGGCTGGGTGGTGCGGGGCGCCAGGGGGGGGGCGGGCCGGCAGGGGGGCGCCAGAGCAATCTCCGCACCAGGGCACCAGGGCGCCCGACATGCTTGAGACGGCCCTGCGCGCGCACACGCACACGCACACACACATGGTGATCACCTTATGAGGAAGCTAGCCTGGTTTATATTTTAACACTTTCAAAATCCAGGGTTCAGGAAGCTGGCCTGGCTTGATTAGCTTTTAACATTTGTCAGATCCAGGGTGGTCTGGCACCCACAAACTCATAACAATATGAAGTAAGATTGTGTGAGAAGGACAAGGTCATGCTATGTGGAGGAGACCCCAATACAGGAACTTCCCATGTGATCTCTTATGGCATACCTACATGTATCAATTTTATAGAGCTGCCACAAATGTCCTCGAGTTTGGTGAAGATGCTGAACGCTCTCTATCAGAGATGCCTAGTGATGTCTGCCCCAAACTACAATACCCAGGGTTCCCTGGCAAGAGGGAATGACTATTAAACTAATATAATTCTGTAGCATAGATATATTCTTTAACTGGTATAGTAAGGGGGAAAAGTCATAGAGAAGTTGCACCCATGCTGCTGGGATAACCTTTGTAGTGTGTCTGTTACTCAACCAAAAGAAGATTCATAGGTTGGAAGGGTCAATATAACACATCTTAAAAACCTGTCTCCACACTACCAAATTTGGCTCTCCGGCCTCTACTTTGCTGACAAAGGTCTATTAAGAAAAGAGTACATTTACAGTTCCCAGCAACACCTACTGAAATGGAAAAGAGTGCATCCGAGTCGTTTGCAAACTGGTCTAGAAGCTCTTGGGGTGCTTGAAAGCCAAAATCTCTCTGCTAATTCAATAAAGACTTCACATCACTTATCACTTGTTTGCTGATGAGAGCCCAGGACTCTTATGCCATCTTCCAATTAGCATCAAAATGCTGCCATCTTGAGTCAAGCACCCCTTATTCAGAAAAGCTCGGCTTAATTTGGATTCCCTCATGTTGAAAGCTCTCGCGCCCCCTCCCTTTGAAGAGTTCTCAAAGAGATCATAAGGAAGTACAGGTATACAATTACAGTCCCCTTGATTTCTTCTCTCTCTGACTCTCCAACTTATCAGCATTCACCATTTCAACACCCCTCCTTTTCCTTCTGGACACTGAAACATCAGGATGCTGTTGCTCTTGGCTCAATGCCCACCTCCTCTCTCCCTCCCTCCTTCCCTCCTCCATATCTTTCATCCTCCCCCTTCCTTCTGGGACAAGCCTCCAGTAATTTACCTTGAAATTACCTTTTGTTTTACTTTCTCAGTACAAACACATTTTCCTGGAAAAGCCCAGACCTCATCTCTCTTGCTCCCTCCCTTAGGCAGTCACTCCACTGTTTAATGCTGTGCTCCAGTGAATTTTGGTAGAAAGTGCTATTTTGGGGTCAGTTGTACTCGAGTGACAGCAGCTTGTCCTCCAATGTAACAGAGCCAGAGCCACGGAGGGAAGAGATCCCACCAACAGTGCATCTGAATTCCCCATAGCATTCATGTTCCAGGAAGGCTTATTCCCTGAACGTGACTTTCAGATGAGCAGAGACACATGTGCCAAGCAAATGTGGAAACAAGGGAGAGGGAACCCTAGAAGAGCAGTAGGTGGTCTCAAAGGCCTGTTCAGACAAGTGTGATTTGTGTAATAAAAACTTTGAGTGAATCTCTGTGTTCTCTTGTCCAATAACATTGGGTAGACACTGTGCAATAAAGCAGTCAGAAAAGCATTGTGAAGTCTCCCATCTCAGGCTGCAGATTTTTCATTGCACTTAGCCCATAGGTAGTCAATATGGTGCTCTCCTGATGTTGGAATGCCACCATCCCTGACCACTGGCAAATGCGACTTGAAGCTCAACAACATATGGAGGTCACCATGTTGTCTACCTCTGGTTTAGATATGGTTATATTGAATTTTATTGCACGTCCTGTTATCACTCCACCATCAAACAACTTATAAGGGCAGACTCATACCATGACCTTTTTTGACCTTTAAGGTTTTGACCTTTAAAGCCTTATGCGGCTTAGGACCTAGGACCCTCGTACCTGCGGGACCGCCTCTCCAGGTATGCCCCACAGAAGACATTAAGGTCCACAAATAATAACATACTGGAGATCCCGAGTCACAAGGTGGTTAGACTGGCCTCGACCAGGACCAGGGCCTTCTCAGTACTAGTCCCGACCTGGTGGAACACTGTCTCTCAGGAGACTAGGGCCCAGAGGGAGTTGTCATCTTTTTGTAGGGGCTGCAAGACAGAGCTTGGCCTTTGTTGTTAGCCGCCCTGAGCCCAGTCTTGACTGGGAAGGGCGGGGTATAAATAAAAATTTATTATTATTATTATTATTATTATTATTATTATTATTATTAGTATTATTATTAAAAGCATATTCAACACACTTTAAAAAACACTTAAATGACTTCCGCCAAAGAACCCTGGGAAGTTTAGTTCCCCCCTCATAGAACTACACTTCCCAGCACTCTTAACAAGCCACAACCCCCAGGATCCTTTGTGGGGAAGCTATGTGCTTTAGCCGTGCATTGAATATATTTTAAATGTACGACACTAAGGACACTGAGGTCCAGCTCCGAGGGCCTTCTGGTGGTTCCCTCCCTGTGAGAAGTGAGGTTGCAGGGAACCAGGCAGAGGGACTTCTCGGTGGTGGCGCCTGCCCTGTGGAACACCTCCCACCAAATGTCAAGGAAATAAACAACTATCTGACATTTAGAAGACATCTGAAGGCAGCCCTGTTTAGGGAGGTTTCTAATATTTGATGTTTTATTGTGCTTTTAATTCTGTTGGGAGCCGCCCAGAGTGGCTGGGGAAACCCAGCCAGATGGGCAGGGTACAAATAATTGTGTTTGTTTGTTTGTTTAGCATGGATTTCCCACAGTGCAATATCCTTCAGATCTATCTACAGTGCTGTGGTGCAGTGCATATGTCCATACTGGAACTACATGGGTAGGACCAATTACGCGAGTCTTTTCCAGCCATTCCTTCCACTGGGTGACAATTAAATGAAGAGGTTGTAACCGACTCTGCCCACATGGTTTTGGTACCGCCTGGCCCTGCTCCTAACTCAATTGGAGGTGAAACGAAGGTAGGTGAAACAAGCAAAGGCGATCCGTCACCAGCAGGAGCAGATTCTCTTAGTTGCTCAGACCAATAAGCAATCTTGACCCAAAAGCTTCAGGGAGTATCACCTGGGTCACTATGACCTATTCGGAAAGCTTCCTTGCTGGTGCAGCTGGTCTGCTTGCAATTCCCTCCTTTGGCCAGAAGCTTGGTGGTTCAGTTGATGCCAGTTCTTGTGGGATCAATGTCCGGACAGGTATATAGAATCACAGAATTGTAGAGTGGGAAGGGACCACAAGGATTGTCTAGTTCAACCCCTTGCAGGAATATTTTGCCCAACATGGGGCTCAAACCCACAACTCTGAGATTTGAGACTACAACATGCTAAGTTGCCCTTTTGGTCCTCTGCATATTTGTCTTGTGTGTGAGTAAAGGGGATGACTGTGTTGACAACTATCAACCTTACTACTGTAGCTGGGTTTTATGTTTTTGCTTTTAATCACCCTAAAATATCTCGACTGCCTTGAATACTGAGACAGACTTAAAAGCAGACTGTTGGTTGAAATCAGGACAGAGTTTCCATTTAATTATGAATGAACAAACGGAGGGAGTTGGTGGGCAGGCTAACATTTGGAATTACAGATATGAATAACTGTGACATTTCCCTTAAGTTATTTCATTAATCTAAATTTGGTTAATTGAAGTTGACCATGCTGCATTAATCAATGGCTAATGTCTACTGTGATCTCATCAAAACAAAGGCTTTGGGAGCTTTTAATATATAATGCGAGTAACTGAGGACCTGCACTGGGTTATGCATCCAAAGATACAGGAACGCTGCGGTTTGGGTACCTGTTTCTTTTGCATCCCTCCATTATCTTCACTGTCATTGCTGCTTCACCTCACATTATGTTTTTAGCATGACATCACATTGTACAAGACAAATATGTAACACGGTTAAGGCATGTATGCAACACAGATAAATGTCACAGGGAAAATCCATCTTGGCAGTTGTTCCTTACAATCATTTTATTTATTATCTGTACCTATACCCTGCTCCCAGGTCAGGTTACACAAATATCACAAAATAAATACCATGTACATTAAAATCATTAAAAAACTGATGTTTTAAAACCAACATATCATGTTTTCCAGATACAATGTGTGAACCAGCCCTAAAAATACACAGTTAAACATACATTTTGGGCTGTCTGGTGGTTGGTTTTCAAGTTTTTGCACTCAGACCCAGTCCCCAGATTTCTAGGATGAGAATGTCAGAAGCTGGCTTTCCTGCTTAAAATGCTCTTAGAGGTTATTAAGTTTCTGGATAGTGGGTCAAATGCTTCTATCAACAGCTGAATTAAAAAGAAAGGAAGAAAAAATAATTTTGTTCTCATACAAGTTGACAGGGTTCTGAACAGTTCTGCTTGAAAGATGCCTTTGAATCAAAATGCTTTCCCTCTCTCTCTGATTAAATAAACAAACAGCTTAGATAACTGCATAAATGCATGTGAAACCACCCCAAGGTAGCTTACCATTCTCTGCTAGTGTCTGAAGAACCTCAAGGATGATTTCTACCTTCTCGTGGTGGTTTGCTGCCCGCAGCTGACGTACCAAATTTTCTGCAACTCTGGTCTTGCTAAGGGCCTGTTTAGCAGTGTCTGCATAAAAGATCAAATGTCTGTGAATCACATCATCTCTGTATGAAAGAAAGTTCTATTTGAGTAGAAATGAGAAATCACTGTGTTGATTCTGCAAGGTGCCTCCTTGAAATGTTACCAGTTGTGTGGACTCCAGGTCAACAAGAGAAAAAAGGTCAACCCCTCATTTAAAGCTTTAGAGATGAAGGGGAGAAGGGGGTTATTTTACGGAGCTATCTGTTAAAACATTTTGTATATAGTGCAGTGGGTGACAGACTACATCACATTTGTGTTGCCATGTTGACAACAGACTCCTTTCTTTGGCTCCACAAATGTTGGGCTTCTGAGTACATATGCAACAGAGCTGGGTGAGGCTTAAAGCCAAGGCCCTTTCAGGTGAGACAAAAGCATAATACAAGCATAAGCAAATTGCAGTGCAAGAGTCACCTATATCTGCAAGGTTGGATAAGGCCAGCAGGTTGACACGGACAAGAGGTTCATTATCGGGATAGTCCGACATTATCCTGACCAGTGACGTGATCACCTCCGCCCCCACCAGCTGCTCCTGAAGGTCATCTGGAAAAGACAAGTGCAAAAATTAGGAACTAGGAGCGACCTCTTTGAGGGGCTTAATACCTTCTGAGCACTCTTTTTATGACCCTTTCTCGTTATTACTGAGTGTACATTATGCTGTTTGAGCTGATGTTGTGAGCTGCCTCGAGGGCCTTTGGACTAAAAGGTAAGAGACAGGTATTTCAAAATAAATAAATCAAGGGGCAAAACAGGCAATGCATAAGGGGGAAAAATATTTCCATTGAATGCAGCTAGTTTGAAAGACACAATCAGGAACATACTTAACAGGTAGAGTTGCTGGACTATGTGTCATGGTCGGGTTGAATGCAAAGGAGTAGTGGGAGGCACTAGCAGAGGAAGCCCCAAGCAAACGGCCATGGGAAAAAGGCCCAGAGCCAGGGAAGTCGTGGTGGTATGACGATGGGTGGTCAGAGGGAGAAGAGGAGGTGTCGGAAGTTGAAGAGGCAACAGGGTTGAGTGAGCAGGAAGAGGCTGGGGCAGAGAGCAGTCCAGACTCGGAGGCAGAAGAGGAGGGTGGAGAGGAGGTCCAAGAGGCAAAGATGAGTCAGGATGCTGAAGAAGCTGGAGGGTTTTCCCCTCCTGCTGTGACCAGCTCCTCTCCGAATATGGAGAGGAATGAAGAGGTCAGAGCAAAGAGAAACAAGACAAAGTAGCTCAGATTTCTGGGGAAGGAACTGGTGGAGGAGCCCTAGAGAGCAGTGGAGAGGCAAGGACTTTCAGTCCTCACAGCTGCCTCATTGGGAAGAGTTGCTGTGATCACTAGGCCTGAACTACTTTGGTTTCTTTGAATAAAGAGCTTAAATCTCACAGCACTTCCGCACCCCCATCTTTTCTATTGATAAACGTAAACCTTTTTACTTACTGTTATCGTAGCAGATACGACCAATGGCCCTGCCCACATGAAGCAACATTTCTTGGTCTGTGCTGTCCAATAATGGGATCAGGATTGGCACCAAGCCAGCATCTATACAGTGGGTCTTCATCTCCTCTGCACAAACAGAAGACAGAGGCTATATGCACCTATCATTCCAATATTGTAAGCAAGCATTGTAAAATTGAAAGAAGTGAGGTTTCAGTTAGGACTATGATGACAGCAAAGCCATGAGAACTGGGACAAATGTTCTAATTTTGGTCTCATTCACATGGGAATTCTGGGGAATGATAAAAGCAAACCCACTAACACATCACCATATTATGTTTTAAGGGGGGAAGCAGTCCATACTTTTGAATTTGATTAATTTGGTGAAACTCATATTATGCTCATTAATATATGCTAAGAAGTGACAAGTGTCCCTCTGAACGCAATTTTTAATTAATCTGAGAGAATTGGATTAACTACCCAGATATTTCTTGGACATCTTAACATTAATCTCATTTTTCTTGTTTCACTTAAAAAGCAGACAGGCCCCTAAGCATACTCAATTACTACTGAAAGAGGCATAAGCGTACATGTGCCCCTGTTGTAAAACTAGGCTTTTCTCTTTTTTAAAACTGCCCCCCTCTTCAAATAGTGTGAACTGGTAAGTTGGTTGAGAGAACCCAATGCATTAGTGGGATGGGACACATAGTGTCAAGAAGTCTCTACGATGCTTTGAGCGTCCACTGATGTTCTTAAGCTTGTGAAGAGGGCTGAACTATTTCATGTCTTTGTGGGCTCTTCTCAAGGATTGGCTGTTTTGCCTGCAATTCAAAATGGGTTCCTCTCCTCCTCTCAAGAAATGAGCATCATCTTCCAAATCCAGCAATGTGGTCCACTCTCTGATGTAACCTACATGCAGGAAGTGTGACCTTACCCAGAGCTTCAGTTGATCCTGCAACTTGGTCTTTTCAGGAAATCTCTAAGAAGAAACCAACATGGTTGCAACTTTTTACATGACACAGTTCAGAACCATATTTGTTGTTTAGTCGTTTAGTCGTGTCCGACTCTTCGTGACCCCATGGACCAGAGCACACCAGGCACTCCTGTCTTCCACTGCCTCCCACAGTTTGGTCAGACTCATGTTGGTAGCTTCGAGAACACTGTCCAACCATCTCGTCCTCTGTCGTCCCCTTCTCCATGTGCCCTCAATCTTTCCCAACATCAGGGGCTTTTCCAGGGAGTCTTCTCTTCTCATGAGGTGGCCTCAGCTTCAGGATCCGTCCTTCCAGTGAGCACTCAGGGCTGATTTCCTTCAGAATGGAGAGGTTTGATCTTCTTGCAGTCCATGGTACTCTCAAGAGCAGGCATCCCCAAACTGCAGCCCTCCAGATGTTTTGGCCTACAACTCCCATGATCCCTAGCTAAGAGGACCAGTAGTCAGGGATGATGGGAATTGTAGTCCAAAACATCTGGAGGGCCAAAGTTTGGGGATGCCTGCTCAAGAGTCTCCTCCAGCACCATAATTCAAAAGCATCAATCCTTGGGCGAGCCATATATGGATCCCATATTAGCAGGCACCATTCACAGGCAGGTTCAGGAGTTATAGTGCCTTGGTAGGGCATTCCACACTGACACCTGCCCACCCACGTGCCTCTTCTAGAGAGGACTGAGGTCCAAGGTTAGTAGTTAGTGGCCTTCAGTTTGATTTCCCACAATGCTGCAGCTGCTGTGTCAGTTAAGAGCATTGTGCAGGTGCAATAGTGCCTGCCGCGTTTTTGTACACAGACACCCATGTCTCAGGCTGACATAACATCTAGGAGACTTTGGGGGGAAGCTGCTTCTTCTTCTTCTTCTTCTTCTTCTTCTTCTTCTTCTTCTTCTTCTTCTTCTTCTTCTTCTTCTTCTTCTTCTTCTTCTTCTTCTTCTTCTTCTTCTTCTTCCAGTTAAAGAAGAAAAAGCAGAGAACAGCCTGTTCCTCTTCTGTGCTACAGAATAAGCCCCTTCCCTGCAGTGAACTCTGGAGAGGGTCATGCGCATAGCAGGGGTCCCACTGGAAGGCACTTTGCCAGGGGCATGCTCAAATTGGGAGCTGCTGTTGGCCAGAAGCAAATGGCAAATAAATAGCTATACTTTTAAAGGAAAAACAACAATGCCAGAAGCAGTTTGATTCCCTTTAATGGCAGCCTGTCATCTATGAGGGAGTGCAAGCAGTTCTGAAAGGCAGCTGTAAGTTTCACTGTTGTGGTGCTAATGAACAGACTGTGACATTGTAGGTGTCCAGGAATCCCAAACAGATAAATCTATCTGAAAAATCATGCAATGTACCGTTTTTAGCTATCTCTGCCAGCACCTCAGCTGCCTTTGCTGCACAAAGTGGGTTGCTCTGCAGAAGTCTGGCAAAAGCTGGCAAAACATCACTTTCAGCAATCAGGCTGGAGGTCCTGTGTTCTGTTGTGATAAAAAAACAAAACATGACCAGGTTAAAGGGCAGGGGAACTGGGATTCTCAACAATATGAAACTCGGGCTGCCAGGTCGTAACCTGGAGGAACGATGACCACCGTATGATCCAACTGGTATAATTATAGATTGTGGATTGAAACAAGTTGGCTAAGGGAGGTGTGTGCTAACGAACTCTTTCTCCCTGCCTTGGTCCTGGTCATTTAGTCTTGCCAACTGGGTCCGTTCAGGTTAAACCAGGCATCCCCAAACTTCGGCCCTCCAGATGTTTTGGACTACAATTCCCATCTTTCCCGACCACTGGTCCTATTAGCCAGGGATCATGGGAGTTGTAGGCCAAAACATCTGGAGGGCCGCAGTTTGAGGATGCCTGGGTTAAACTGTAGCTGATGCTGCTCCCACCACCACTGAAAATGCTTTCTGACTTGGATTATAAGGAAATAATTTTGCACAACCAATGCAGTAAATGGGGGGGGGGGGCGGAAATCTGTTGCTAGTACTGTTGGTTTTATGGCCTCTTCATCTCCTGTGGGTGGATCGATAATGGCTTTGGAAAGCCTGTGTTCAAAAGCCCACTCAGCTAGGAAGCTCTCCAGGTGATCTTGGGCCTACCTCGCAGGGTTGTTGAGAGGATAAAAATGGAGGAAGGAACTGTAGCACTTTGAGTGCTCAGAAGCACCTTTTGGGTGCTGGTCCAGCCAGCGTGCCACCAAGGAAAGGGGAAGGAGTCAAACGACACTTGGGGTCTTCTAGAGAAAAGAGTTTTATTTTGCAATGCCGGACAGAGCAAAAGGTGAATGTGTGATTGTTCACAGCAATGCACACCTACGAAAAGGTGCTCCAATCCTTTATACCCTAGTACCCACCCCTTTGTGCACGTATTTCTTTCTTATCTTACACTACAAGCTTCGTGTATTATTCAGGCGTGGCATGTCATAGGGGTTTGTGACCCTGAGCTTTCCCAATTTGTAGCTGCCTCTCCCATGGGCACAGCCCTTCTGGAAAAGGAGTAACGGCACCTTGTAGCTGCTTATCGCAGCCCTCCTTGCAAGGGAGTCAGTCTTCATCTTGCAAGGGAGTGACAGCCTGTTCAGCTGTGCTTGGGAGGGTGAGTATAGGGGGCTTGCCACCTCTGATCTCCAATCCTCTTTACCATTTTATTGCTTGTGTTGAGTCCAAATTAAGAACTTTATTTTTGCAGAGGTGATTTAAAATAGGACCATCACTTGACATGTGGAGAGAATTGCACATACATTGTTTTAAAGGAAGATACAATAAGTTATGTGAAGGCCATTAGACCTTATATTGTTATAACATTACAAATGTGTTTAGAGGTGGTTGCTAGGTGGCAGCTTCTAGCAGAGAGGCTGATTTAAGATTCAGTAGGTGGGGCTTAGAACCAGGTAAACTGGACTCTGATTGGCTGGAGGATCCTATCACTTGGACGGTGAACTAAAGGGGAGACAGTTGTGGACCAACAGAGGGAAACAGGAGTTGGTTGGTGAATTACTAGGCAATTGTGAAGCTCTCAGGAATTGGTGGCAGCAAAGAAATTCTGTAACCTAGAGAAGTACTTTCACAAATACATTAGGTGCCACATTATTGGTTATGGCAGAGTCCCTGCATACAGATGGAGACAACTGTCAGTGGTGTCTTCTTACCTATGGACCCAATCGGCCTCCAGGACCTTGGACAGCCTAGTCCAGGCATAGGCAAATTCAGCCCTCCAGATGTTTTTAGACTACAATTCCCATCATCCCTGACCACTGGTCCTGTTAGCCAGGGATGATGGGAGTTGTAGGCCAAAACATCTGGAGGGCTGCAGGTTGGCAATACCTGCTCCAAGCCCTCTTAGTTTAACCATATAAAAATCATCTTGTTTTAGAAAGTGCCTCTCTACATAAATTTCTGACTTATCCTGAAGAAAATACCAAACATGGCTCAAAGAGGAAGAAAAGAAGGAGGCAAGAAAGGACTCTAGAGAAGACAGCTCCTGCAGGTGTTCATGTTTGAAAAAGAGCAGTGGAGAACAGCCTTCTGGAGTGGTTCTAAGAAGCAGAAGAAATTGAGGAAAATGTACACACCCAGTTATAGGAAACACCTATCCCTATCATACAATCCAAGTCTGAATCTGAAAGGACCTTTCCATGAAAATTCCTGGCATGGTCATGAGTATCATATATCAAAAGATATAGATGATGAGTTTTTGAGTCAACGCCAATTTAGTTTCATGACACAGGAATAAAATCAAGTCGCAGGGGCATGTTGCTTGCATTCGATATACTACTGGGTTCCAGGGGATCAATTAGGCAATCATAACTTGCTACTTGTGGATGTGAAGAAATTCATGCAGGTTAACCCCATAGGGACCTTCCCTGGTTACCAAATTCCACATAGCTCCAGCTGAAGCAAACATCTTGGTAACAATGCAGTTGTATATGTGTTGGCTCTATCCAGACCCTCAAATGAATAAATTTGGGTTAGGAATCTTCAAATCAATGCATGGCTATCAGGGAGCCAGCTGTTGCAATTCTACTTTCTTCCCCACCACCATCTGAAAAGCTCTATAATTTTTCTGTAATAGTTTATCAACCATCCCAACTGCAGCTCTGTTGCTGAAACATGTCCAATGACAAGCAGTGCACAACATTCGTTCATGTGTGTATATTTACATGCATAAGCACTAGAGACTGGATCCCTTGACGGAGGAAGGCGTATCTAAACTTAAAGAACAGCAACCCACCATAGCAGAATATTTTAAGGCATTTCTAAACGTCAAAATAGGGACAGTGATTCACCATGGACAAGGAAATAAGGTTTGTCCTTGGTAAACAGGGACAGCTGGAGTGTATGCTGTTAGCAGCAAGAGTTTGTAATATACCCAATTAGGACTTGGCTCCTGCTGCGTTATCAAATCTAAATGGCATTCAGTTATGGTGGAAACCCCCAGAGAATTCAGACACAAACCTGGATAGGCTGACTCAGAAGAGTGGGCTTGTCTTTAAAAACAAAGCAAAACCCCTCTCCTTTGTCTCTTAGGAAGGGCTACTCTCATCGTCTGCTTCCTTCAATCAGTTTCAGCTGGTTAAGCAGTAAACAGCTTCTACCAGATATGAGCTTGCTCAGCTAGAAATGAGGACTCAATCGGATTATATGTAAGTTAAGCATGTGTGTGCTTAGTTGATGAACTGGGTGGCAACCGCAGCCACTGTATCCCACAGAAAAATCCATCCCCAGGAATGCCACCTAAAGTGGTAACTGCTCTGTAACCATCACATCATGATTGAGTGAGGCCATCAACATGATAGATACCGGTTGTCTTTTCTTTCCATTTCACTGCAGCTCTGTGCCTCAAAAGAAACTGCAAATTGAGATGACTAGGGCGCTGGTGGTGTTCAGCTAAAGCCAGAAACACTGACATACATGTCTCAGTCCTAATACTGAACTCAGCTGCTTAGGTTGTAGTCAAAGTGGGCCTGAGAAATAAAGGGTGGACATCAGCAGCCTTGGCGGGGGAACCCCAAGGTTTGCAGACATAGAAATAATATTTGGCAAACCCCTCCCCCCAAACAGCCCAAGGAGGACTATGATCAGTAGCCACATAATGTTGTGGTCATTTCAGACAACCTGTTTATTAGATTGAATGCTCATTTCACACAACAATTAATAATAATAATAATAATAATAATAATAATAATAATAATAATACCCTGCCCATTTGGCTGGGTTTCCCTAGCCACTCTGTGCGGCTTACAGCATATCCAAAAAACACAATAATAGGTTATACAATGCTAGCTATGTAGTGAGTATTCATTCTGATTCGTTTACTGGGCAGTTAATACAAGATAATGTCAAGCAGTTATTGCCTCACACTTTTCAGTGTCTTTTCCCCGTCACTTTGCTATTTTTTTTTTTGGGGGGGGAGCAGGTTTGTTGAAAATGGGCACCAAATCCACTTTAATTGGAAAATCTTAATTCGCTGGTAGGCTTTTGAGTCTCCTGCAAAACAGTCCAGAGGCACCCTGAGTGTCTGTCTGTTGTTGAGGTGGGGTGTGTGACGATTGGAAAACCAAGGGGAGGTGGAATGGAATGGAGTATCCTTTAAGGAGGCACACCTGGCTGGCTGAAACACAGAACACTCCTTGCGGCAATACTCTACTGCAGGTGGTATTTGTATGAATACAGTACATTAGAAATACCTTATAGTGGCAATTATATTCTTCTACCATTACATCATAGATCATTTCTGGCCACTGTTGGGCACTGGATTTAGGTAAGCTTTTGAATTTGAGGCCATAAGCATACATAACATAGTCTGGAGCGATGACGTCACCACTTTGCACTAACTTTGAACTGTCCTAAATGCCTGAAATCCAACACTGTCAGCAGCCTCCAGCTGGCAGTACGGGTGCATACTAATGACATCATCAACATGTGCCAACCACATGAGGGGCAGGAAAACATTCATGAAATTTTAGACATTAGGAAGAGGCAGTGTCCCCCCTGTTTTGGCTCCACTGCAAGAAGGAATGATGTGTCCACCGTACAGCTAACGCTGAGGCCTGCTATGAGTGGCACTTTCTGACATGAAAGTTGTCAAATGGTTGCTCTCGTGCTGCACACACTTTGCCACCCTTAAGGCCAGGTTATGTCGTTATGGCAACCACACAAAACACTTCCCTCCTCTGATGAGCAGGTGACAGCTGCTTGGCGAAGGCTGACAAGTGAAATAAGCTGCTGCCACCTCAGTGAAGCATAAGTTAAGAAGCAGTTAACAATAAATAATTGAACTGCCTCAGCTAAGCCTCCCTAACTACCAAGAAGTATTCAATACAATACAATACAATAGTATTCTATTTCCCAGGGAACAAATACAAATTACCAAAAGATGGCTGATATTCTCAGTTATTGTGTCTGTCAGATTAGTTGACATGATTAAGGGTTTTATTTGAGGCTAATGTGTGCTGAAATTAGAGTCGAGAGCCTGTGTATGTATCACCTCTTTTTCTTCTTGAGTTAAGTAACTGAGCTAAGGCCCAACACTTCCACAAGCCAGTGCTTTTCAAACTTTTTACTTTCAGGAGATTCTCCTCACACCTGTTTGCCTGCAGAATTTCTCCATTTCAGAAAAGATTCTGGATGAGATGTTTAAGGCCTCCCCCAATCTAGTACCTTCCAGGTATTGTCGGACTGAAGGAGGGTCTACACCCCCATCGTTTTGCCCGGACACTGAGGTCCAGTACCGAGGGCCTTCTGGCGGTTCCCTTGTTGCGACAAGTCAAGTTGCAGGGAACAAGGCAGAGGGCCTTCTCAGTGGCGGCGCCCTCCCATCAGATGTCAAAGAGAAAAACAGCTACCAGATTTTTAGAAGACATCTGAAGGCAGCCCTGTTTAGGGAGGCTTTTAATATTTAATCGATTATTTTATTTTTCTGTTGGAAGCCGCCCAGAGTGGCTGGGGAAACCCAGCCAGATGGGTCGGGTAAAAATAATAAATAATAATAATAATAATAATAATAATTACTACTACTACTACTACTACAATGCCCACCATCCCTGACCATTGGCCATGCTGCCTGGGGCTGATGAGAGTTGGAGTCCAATGCATCTGGAAGGGGGGGGCAGGTCGGAGAAGATTGTTTTAGGAATACAAAAATGGTAATGTTTTTATTTTCAAATTTATTTTAGTTTCCCATTGCTCTCAGTGGTAACAGTTGCAACTTTTCTTACATTGGTTCTCTAATGCTTTATCATCCTCCAATGAGGACTCCTAGCTCTTTAGTGCAGGCACCCCCATACTCGGCCCTCCAGATGTTTTTGGCCTACAACTCCCATCATCCCTAGCTAACAGGACCAGTGGTCAGGGAGGATGGGAACTGTAGTCCCTTAACATCTGGAGGGCCAAGTTTGGGGATGCCTGCTTTAATGACTCCCACTCAGAGAAATGCCTGGTAGGCAGAAAAGTGATGCAGATAACTGTCATCACAATGTCACAAATGGCCAGTTCCTCTCCTGGCAGGCAGGTGACATCAGCTCAATGTCACAATGACCAGTCTCTCTCTCACTGTCTCAAGCAGGCAACAGCATTTGGGCACCTCTCTCACCAAGGCAAGCAGGAATCCATGGGCACAGCCTTTATTTCTCTTAATTGTGGTGGACAGCAGCCATATGTGGGCACAGTGGCCACCAGGATCTCTCTTATTCAATAAGAGAAGCAGCAGGCAAGGGGAGCTGGCAGGTAGGCACCCTAGGTTATTATTCCCTGACTTCTACAATAAGGATATACCCCAGAGCGGCTTAGCACAACAACTTAAAGATTGGTACAGGAATGGGGCTTAATGTTGGCAGCAGCCCAGATACAATAGCAAGACAATTTGCAGAGTCAGCCAAAGCTTGGCATAGTTTGATAGAGATGATGGTAGGTTGCAGGTGGCCAGAAGAATAGCAAGCCCTGGCCTGACACCCATATATGATGGAAGAGCTCACTCACATTTTCAGCATGTGCCCAACAGAGGGGAAATTGGAAGGAGACAGACAACAGGGCACAATTGGAAGCAGGTGCGGCCAACAGTAGCGAACAGAGGCAGGCATTGTCTGACACATCTGATACTGCAGGACTTCAGCTTTCAGCATGTGTCTCAAGGGGCAAATAGCAGGTGGGGGAGAATGGAAGCTGGTAGGCACAGATGCAACAGAATATGAGGCGGGGAGAAATGAGAGAGAACACAGGCAGAGAAGAGACGGTATGGAGCAGAAATGCCAATGATTATCCTAAACTTGGCAGTGTGCTGCTGACATCAAATCACAGGGCAGCTCAGGGAACCCCAGCAATATCTAGCTGGCCTTCAGATTTGAAAAGAAAAAGCTTATATTAATAACGTTGTCATTAAATATTACTGTGTTGAGCACTAAGGCTTGGGCTGAACCAGCATAAAACGTATTTCAATTATACTTAACTATCTTCAGCCAGAGCTTGAAGAACTCCATCTAGACTTTTGAAAATCTGTTCTTCACCTTCGGAGTCCCCTCCATCAAATCTGAGATGTTCCAGGTGTAGATTCAGGGACTCTGTTCAGAAGGTAAAAATAAGTGATTATTGTTTGTTTATGATGTTACCCATATATTAAAGAAGCATGGGAGGTTACTGTGTGTAGGGTGTTTTGTGTGTGTTTGTGCGTGCGTGCGTGCATGTGTGCGTGTGTGTCATTTAAAGACCAATCACAAATTTTACTCATATTTGCTCTCCTTCCCAGAAACATCTAATTCACCATAAACAAAATAATGTAAAGATGTATGGAATATATGAGTATACACATATGTTGAGCATTTTTTTAAAAAAAGTCTAAATTTTATGCTAACCAAATCCAGATTTTCTGCAAATGATAACTTTATACAAATATAGCAAACATGCATAATTTTTGCTCCATCTGTGATCCAAACCTGGTTCAGACACCATTTCTTCTTTATGAAAATACAAGGCAACCATCCTCTTGATTCAAATGTTGTAGTTTTACAAATAGCAAGAACCTTGAGTTAATCATTCAGTTTATACACCGTTTGCTTAAGAAAAAAAATCCAGGTGTTGTTATTTCCCTAGTGATTGGTTCAGTGGAATAACACCATATGCACAATGACTTTCAAAGTCTTTGAAAGACATTGGCCAGATGTAAGATCAGCTTGTTATGATTTAAAACTAAGATACAGGAGAGAAAAGAATAATTGTTGGTGGGAAGGCTGATTGAAGGGGGATACTGTATCTCCAAATGTAAAGATTTTAAACTGTACTCACATTTATGAGTAGAAAATTGGAAGTAGGATTTCCAATAATAAAATAGGAAACTATTTGTCTCCTACATGAGATGTAGGGTTTGTTCTTTCATTTCAAGCCAATGCTATATAGATGCATCTTCAAAACGTTAAGAATCCTATATTTAGCAGGATGCTCAAGTTAAGAATACCCTCATTTGCTGAGCATCCGTGGGTTAACTTCAAACACTATATGCTTCTTGTTCACATATATCAGAGTTCTCAACTTGAAGGTCCAATACATGTGTTGAGTGCTTTCAGATGCTATAGAGGAGAGGCTACCCAGTCAGATGGGCAGAGGTACAAATAATAAAATTATTATTATTCAGGCACCACATTGAAATGATCCTTATGAAAAAGAATCAATGTGTGCCTGGCTGAAGAGAAGGGCAATCATATGCATCTTGTAGAATGCAAAAGTAATGCTTCAGACTAGCCCAGGTGGGTTTGGGTCCAGTAGGTATCCAGTTGGAGGCAAGAGAGAGGGTAAAGGAGGATGAGCATTAACCTAAAATGAGAATTAAGAGAAGCACTGGGGCAAGCGTTGGAGCAGAGGAATGTCCTTCAATAGTCATGTATTCAGAGCAATGCAAACCAAACAGCTCACGAGAGACAACTGGAATGTGGATTCTCCTAGGATGATCACACTGCAGACCCTCCTTTAAAACTATGACTGAACAGGGAGAATATAATGAGAAGATGTCGCCTATGGGACTTTGAAGTGGTTTGCAGTACAGTGAAAGCAGAAGGCTGTAGATAGGCAGACAGAGGAATAAGGGGGGAAAAGATAGTCTCTCGTATCTGGTGTAATGAGGCTAAAAATATATTTCTATAGCAATAATGACTTTGCAGTGACCCTTGTAAAAGGGAACCCCGTTTAAGCAGTTCTTACAAATACAGTATCATTAAGCAGTGCAAGGCCAGCTTCATATGAAAATTGCATCCATTTCAACTCTTTCAGATCGTTCTTAACAGGAATCAATAGCTATTCAGAGGTAGCTATTATTAGCACACCTGTGGAGTTTATTTTGTTATTGTTCATTGATAGTTAAGGCCTGGATCTTCATGACAACCTTATGAGGTACTCTAAGCTGGGAAATAGTGCACCCAATGAGCTTTATGTCTGCCTGTGGATTTGAAGCCTGCAATGTCAGATTTAGGTTCAGCACTTGAACCACTGCACCATACGTGCTCTCCATCTCCACTACATGCCATACCGATCTGTCATTCAGCAGTATAGCATCACACCTCTCATCTGATAGAAGTGGATGAAGCATTTTGGAATGTGGAAAAATAGGTAAAGGTAAAGGGACCCCTGACCATTAGGTCCAGTTGTGACCGACTCTGGGGTTGCGGCGCTCATCTCGTGTTATTGGCCGAGGGAGCTGGTGTACAGCTTCCAGGTCATGTGGCCAGCATGACAAAGCCGCTTCTGGCGAACAAGAGCAGCACATGGAAATGCCGTTTATCTTCCCGCTGTAGTGGTACCTATTTATCTACTTGCACTTTGACGTGCTTTCGATGCTGGCCCAAATAGTGGTTTGTGCTGGCCCAAATAGTGGTTTATCTTCCCGCTGTAGTGGTTCCTATTTATCTACTTGCATTTTGACGTGCTTTCGAAATGCTAGGTTGGCAGGAGCTGGGACCAAGCAACGGGAGCTCACCCCGTCACAGGGATTCGAACCGCTGACCCAGGTGGCGCATGGAAAAATAGTAGCTTGAAAATATGCACAATGTATGACATCAGCTTGGAGATTCTTCAGAAGAAAGTCTTGTGAAGTTTTTGAGGTCAATCCTTCACAGAGTATTTTAAGTCAAGGTTAGGTAACCTTCCTCACCCCCAAGGGCCACATCTACTCCTGGCCGCCAACTCCAAACATATTCTTCTTACATACTTACCCAACGTATTGAAAACTCCTACACACTTGCAGGAAATGTACAATATATACCCACGTGTAACTCTTGGGTTGGCAACCAAGGCAGGGGTTTATTGTCCAGGGGATATTCCTGCATCACAGGGGGTTGGCCTAGATGACCCTCAGGATGGCTTCCAACTCTACAATTCTCTGTTTCTTTCTACCATAACTGACATACAAAGCAGAGTGAAACTTGTAATTGCTGGAAACGAATGTTTTCACATATCTTTTTCAGCGGCACAGTTGGATTTTGAAATAAGGAGCCAATTTTAAGACTTGGCAATGGAGAGAATTCTGTTATGTAAATGAAACAGTGCTGAAGACAGAAGAGAAAACAAAGTTACTTTCCATGCTAAAGCAATGAGTATTGGGGCACGCTCTCTCTTTGTGTGTGAGCTTTGCATCTAGTGTCCTAGGGTTGGCTTTTGTTAGGTTTCCAAGTCTGGAATATTGTGAGCATCTGTATTTAAATATCTTGCAACAGGTCAGTCAAGCTTTTTCATTGTGATTGTTGATGTGACCCTCCTCCAAATGGATAGAAAAGGCTGTAGCTCAGTGGCAGAACATCTACTTTGGATGCAGAAGGTTCCAGATTTGATTCCTGGCATCTCCAGGCAGGTATAAGAGAAACCCACCGTCTGAAATCCTGGAGACCTGTTGCCAGTGTAGCCAACATGGTGCTTGCTCTCTATATATCTGACTCCAACTCCCATTTAGCCACAGCCAGCATGGTCAAAGGATGATGAAGGATGATGTAATTTGTAGTCCAACAACATCTGGGAAGCATCATGTTTGCTACCCATGGTATAGGCAGTAACTGAGCTAGATGAACCAATAGTTTGACTCAGTATAAGACAGCTTCCTATGCTTAGTTTCCCCAACATACTGCATGTAACATCTAGGTTGCTTGCCTTCTATAAATAGCACGATCTATTACATTTGCCGGACTTGCAGGCAATTTTCTGTAAAATGCAATGGGTTTTTACCAGGCACTCTGCTTTTTGAAGGTGACAGATTCTCAGAGATAAGTACAGGTGCAAGCTTTAATCAGTAGATTAATCGGCTACAGCTTTAATTGATTCATTGGTGGGGCTGAAAGTTAAGGACATACGTGCTTGAAACTATTTTGGTTCCACTGTGCTACTATAGATAGAAATGAACAAGAAAATGTTACAGATTGCGTTTCCTTCCAGCAACATAAAGGGGTAATTGTTTGCTTGAAAGGTATCTTGCATTTTGTTCAATTTCTCAAAAAGAGATTCAGTAAAAGCTAACTTTTAAAAGTTAAAGCAATTAAAAGATGGATGATTAATCACCTAGTAACAATTCACTATGTGCCAGTCCTTGCATATAATAGGAGGGTATGTATAAGAAATGGTTCCCTTCAAAATACATGCACACACTTAATAATCATTTGTTGCAGTTCCTACATTATATCTATATATGTCTCTCATATATGAAATACGAATTTGCTTTCTTAATTTAGCATGAGTTTTACTTACCCATGGATGCTGCAGTTTTCCAGACTGGAGATAATAAAGAGCACACGGTCTGTGAAGCTCTCCCTTTAACAGCTACCAAGCTGTGAGCAAGGAGAATATTTTATAACTCTCCAGCAGACATACAGTCAGTCCACAGCTTCCCTCTTCCCTCTCCCTTATGACCCTGTACTTTAAATGCTTCTAATACGTCTTAATTACTTAATCTCCAGCACTGCCTGTTTCCTCTTTAGATGTCATTAAGAGAAAGGGAAACATCGGAGTAATTATCATACAAAAAGCCACCCCTAAAACACAATGTGTGGCTTCATGGCAATTTTGATTACATTTTGTCAAATTCTCATCTCTGGGATTGTCAAGGCTTTCTAGGCATCTAAGAGTGCCGCTACAGATTCAATTCTGCGTGGCTCAAGTTCGGCTCAGAATCACCTTGGCTTCAACTTAATACATGGCTTAGCACAGGGGAGCCATTTGGAGCGGAGCAGCCTGAGCCGAGCTTGGCCATTAAAAACAACACACTGCTGTGCAGTATGTCCTTCAGAATTGTTCTCCAGCATTTGGTATGTCAGGTAGGAATCTACATCAACTGAACTCAGTCATGAAAAAATGATTGCATAAGGGAATGATATAACTGTTGAATTCAGTAAACCTCCTTCATCGCAAAATACTGAACTAGATACAGGCAGTGCTTTTTTTCTGGGGGTACACGGGTAAACATTTTGTGAATCTAATGAGAGAAGAAACTAAAATTTTTAAAATTTTAAGTTTCTTCTCTAGAACGGTAAACTGTCAGTTCCGTCGAATAGCATGGTAAATAATCAATTCCTTTGCTACCCCTGATGGCGGCCTCATTTCCTGAGTCTCAGATGGAAGCGAGTGTTTAATGTGTGAAGTAGGAGCTGGAATCTGGCTCAGTGTTTGGTCAGTTTTGCTGTTACCATCTTCAATGGCAGCTTCATTTCCTTTCCCGGTGTAATGCACGGTTTTTGTACTTTTGTCAATTTACTGCATTTATTTTTTCCGATTTGAACTATGAAATGGTGATTTTCTTGAGTCAAAATGAGAGCACCGCTGAACTTTTTTTAAAAAAGAAAAGAAAAAAAGCACTGGGTACAGGTCAGTGGGAATGGAAAATTCAAGCCCCTTACAGACTTTTGATACCCAGTAATGATTAGCATTTATGATGATCTGCCTGGTTTGTTTGTGTCCTTGAATGAAAGGTGGCCAGTCTTGAGCTGAGGACTTTAGCAGTAAGTTTGGCCATTTTGCTACTGTGATGGCTTGCAGGTGAACTACTGCTACTACCAGTACAACACAATTCAGATGAAACAAGGAAACAGAAGGATCCCATATGATCTTAAAAGCTGCTGGTTCTGACTGGGCTGCTCAGTCTGAACAGCTCATCACTGAGGTGCTGTCCATCTGCTGAATGAAGCACTAATTTCCAGGCCCTTACTCATTATGTTACTCACAGAAGGTTTTTCAGACAGTGTTGGAGACATGATTTATCATGATGTGGGAGATGGCCTCTCTGGCCATGCTGAAGCTGCTTAACTCCATGCTAAAGGAGATCTGCTTGCTCTCCTGCAAACAATCCCAAGGGCCATTCTTGGCATCTCCAAGAAGGAGTGGGCAGCTGGAGGTGGGAGATATCTCTCTCTGCTTGAAAGCCTTGGGTGCTGCTGCTGTCAGACAGACAATAGGAGGTTACTTGGACAAATAATCTGACCTGGTATAATGTGACTTGCTGTTTATTAGGGCTGTCCACCAGATTTGGCCAAATCCCAAATGGAATGAGGCTGATTTGGGCCAAATTGGGCCCTGTACAGATCAGATGGGAGCCGCTACAAAGAACTAGAGAGGAGATTGGATTGTCCTAAATCAATTTGTAGGTAATTGTACTGATCTGTAGCTCAAAACAGAAAGCCAGACAGACAAGTCTTCAAACTCTTGAAATGATTAATTACAACACCATATAAAGAAAACGGGAGGGGTGATTGCTTGAAGAATTATTTTCAAAAAGGTGGCTAGTGTAAAAACCCCATGGAGCTGCCCATTCTTCTGAGTGGTGCCTTTACATCCATCTACGGTTCTGCACTAATGACATCAATAACCAAATGTCTATCTAATGTGGTATTTTGTTTCCAATACATGCCAGCCTGATGATTCTTGGAAAGCTAATCATAATGACACGAAACTACCATGATTACTAGCTCTTGGGGAAAAAAATCTGCATGTTAGTTTGCTGATTTCTCTGGCCTTCAAAACTTTGCCCAGATCAAAATAATCCATCACTATGCCTTGCCCTAGAAAAACCTTCCCAAATGAAAGCACTTCTAGGCACAATAAACACCAACAGGCACAATAAAACTATATGATCAGTTTATAAGATAAGAAAACAATATAAAGTAGTCTAAGTACTCATAAACAAGTTATAGTTGTATAAGTTACTAAGTACTCATAAAACAAGTAATAATTGGGTTTAAGAGACACACCACTTACATATGGGGGCAATATAACAGTCCCTTGACTATGGTGAATTGACAACACAGAGGACTGGGTTAGGTACAGAGCAATCTGTATAAACAGAACTATTTGCTCTTTGCAAAAGACTGCAACAGAATGAAATACAGAGTTTATGAGTAAAGACAGAGTAAAGTGCAAGCGATAAACTCATCTTCTGTACCATACATCATTGTGCAAGTGCTGTGAATACCAATAAGAAACTCAAGATGCTTTGCGAAGCAGTGGTAGGCAAACAATCTCCATAAAAATATTACACACTGTCAAAAATCAGTTGTGAAGATCATTGCCACAGCTGCTCAGAGACTAGCAGCCCTCCTACGAGGGCTGGTTTATACATGCAGGTACTGGGCAATGGCTGTGGCATCAGATGATGAGCCACATGAACAAGTGGTTCACTTCTGGTAGAAATTTTATATGGACTCATATCACATCAAATGCAATGCATTTTAGGGGGCGTGTGTCCATACCTTCATTTGACAGTCCTATTAATGTCTTGCTCATATCTAAGTTGAGGAGGAGGACTGAATTCTTCACCCCATCCCCAAGTCTTTTCCTTTCAGTAGCGGTATGTTGAGCTTTCTTCTCACACAACTATTTGCGACGTGTTACTGAAAGGATGCGGGTGGTGCTGTGGTCTAAACCACAGAGTCTAGGGCTTGCCGATCAGAAGGTTGGTGGTTCGAATCCCCGCGACGGGGTGAGCTCCCGTTCAGTCCCAGCTCCTGCCCACCTAGCAGTTCAAAAGCACATCAAAGTGCAAGTAGATAAATAGGTACCGCTCCGGCAGGAAGTTAAAACGGCGTTTCTGTGTGCTGCTCTGGTTAGTCAGGCTGGCCACATGACCTGGAAACTTTCTGTGGACAAACGCCGGCTCCCTCGGCCAGTAAAGCGAGATGAGCACACAACCCCAGAGTCATCCATGCCTGGATCTAACAGTCAGGGGTACCTTTACCTTTACCTTTACTGAAAAGAAAAGACATCACATCGGGTGTGGGTCTAAAACCGAATCCCCATTCCTCACGGTACACACTTGCACTTTATGGTGTAACAGCACCACAATACCTAGCGCCATGTTCTGGATCATGTTGCGAAATTGTGCCCGGTCTTATTTCTTAGAGCAGTGGTGCATAGGACTGGACTGTGTCCTGCCCACCTACCCCAAGTTTCACAGAAAATTGTTATCCAGAAGAATGGAAAGGGACATGCCTTCATCCTGGAAGGAAACTGGGGAAGGGAAAATGAGACAGGGAGATGTCACCATTAACGGCTTGGAGAACCAGCTTTCCCCCAATGACTTCTGGGCTAGTTCACACTTGCATTTTTACCACATGGTGGCAGTAACATGCTGCAAATCACCTTTATCAATAGGTCTTCACAGTTAAAACATCCCATGTAGACCTTTCATACCATCTCACGTCATCTCCAACATATTTTGGGTTTTTTTTGTGAGATACAATTCACTGTTTGTTTGTTTTTAGATTCTTTATCTCAGCATGCTTTGACAAAGCTTGAGATCTTTCCCTTTCTGAATCTTTAGATGGTGGTTGTATCATGCCCTTTACCTATACCCAGCCTGAGGAAGAGTTCTGTGAAACTCAAAAACTAGCTCAGCACATTGTGACTTTTAGATAGTTCTTATCAATGTATTGTGGGGGTAAGGGTGCTTGGATTCAATGGACCAGCACTGCTGCCTGTACTTTTGTTTGTGCACATGTATCTTCCATACCTTCTGCTGCTGTTCATGGAGGTTAGAGAAAACAAGTGATCTATTGTCCTGAACCCCTGGCCTACCTGGCAGCAAGTCAGTATGTCAAGTCTCCAGTCCAGGGTCCACATATCCAAAGTCTCCAGTCCACAATCCACATATCCAAAGTCCAAACCGTAGCAGTCCCACAGAGATCCTGCTGCAGCCAAACTGAGGTCCACCAACATGGGTAGCTGTGCAGACACAACACCTCAACTCTACTGCCCCTTTATCCTTTGCATGCTGATTGCAGCATCTGGGCTTGATGAGACATATGATCCTCACCTGTTTCAAGCCTACTCCAGCAGAGAAACCACACACTTCCTCCCAGAGCTAGTGAGCTGGCTGTGGGCCCTTGCCTGCCTCAGAGTTCTGGAGCACCCTGCCTGTTGTTCCCTATGCCTCAGACCCTGCCGTGTTCATAGGTCCTGCTGCTCTGATTCCCCATCCCCTCGTGATCCTCTATCACCCTGTGAGTACTTCTGACACCAACCTCTCCTTCCCCATCCCCAGCTTGCCCAGGTATGTCCCAGTCCCGGCTACACCCTTCGCCCGGATCCTCTTCCTCCTCCCTGTTGTCCTGCCAGTTCATGACATCCATTTGCATGTATGAACCAGGCCTTTGAATTGACCAAGTTGCTCCCACACTGCTTTGCCAATGTTTGAATGAAGCAAGTCATGTAGGCCAGCTTTCAATCATCTGGCACCATCCAGATGTTTTGGACTACAACTCCCATCTGCCCTGGTAGCATGGCTGGATGGGAGCTGTGGTCTAAAACTGCAAAGGCTGGTGAAGGCTGAGGTAGGTACTAGTACATTCCCCATTACTGTTCATTTGTTTTCCCCGTCTTTCTTTATTTGAAAGGATGAATTAGCAAGAAGCTATTAAAGATCTAAAATGCTCTCCTTGTTATAAGGCTTCTGATATAAGCCAAGCAACAATGATTAAGTTCTTACTGTTTTGGTTTGCTTTTTACAGAGAGGGATGTAATGTAATTATATGCTGCTATGAAAACTAAATTTAGGAGCAGAAAAGTAGACACTGTTGCATAATCACTCATTTGAATGCTGTCTGATTTTACTCAGTCTCCTCAATTACTTATGCAAAAAGGTGTTTTGGCTGAGTCTCTCTACTCAAAAGAAAGTGGGTTAGAGAACAGATCAGGGCTGAACTAGAAGTTTCACAGTAGACTGAAATCTGGGACTGCAATTGTTAGCAAACATCTAAATGGTGGTGTGGTGGAACTTGGCTCATGGGAAGTGGCAAGTGTGGGGTGTAGCACCCACTGCTTTCCTCCCTGGAAACTCTCCCTCAGACTCTCTACCCTGCAGTGTGGCTAATGTGTCTGGATGGGAATATTAGATAAAACTGGGTCAGGCGCAAAACATGCCTGAGGGGAAGCCAAAAATGGCTCCCTGCCCTCCCACCACGTCAAGTTGCATAACCCCGAGCAAAGTTATTTCGGTACCTGAGGGAAAAAAGAAAATCCCACAAACACTTCCCCTGGCTGTAAAAATACAATTATAACAGATTAAATAACTAACCATTTGCATCTCTCTCGTGACACCCCAAATCTGCCTGAGGCATCTGCCTCATGCTGTCCAGTGGTGACTCTGGCCCTGTAGGTGGGTGGGAGGTGGCAGGAGAAGGTGAAAAAGCCCCCTCACCTTTTCTCCTCTGCAAATCATGACCTCTCCTAATAGGTTTTGCAGCAGTTCAGTGACTGGGGCTCATAGACCTGTATCTGCTGTTGTATCTGCTAGTCAGCCCTTAGGCAACATGACACACAAAAATACAGTTTGAGCACTTGCTCAGGGCGCTGTGGAAAATCACATGTCCTCAAAATGCCCAGGGCTACCATTAATAGTTTTACAATACTTGTTGAGGTCTGCCACTGTGTTTGTTTCCATATTTTGGGTACTACTTTTCTGTGTCTATGCTCTGAGAGTACATCTACACTCCAAGTGTATATTCGTTTTATACCAGTTCAGCTGTTGTGGCTTTCCTCAAGGAATTCTAGAAACTGTAATTTGGTGATGGAATATAAAACTGCTATTATATCCCTACCCTCTAATGCAGTGATGGGCAACCTTTTCAGCTTGGTGTGTCAAAATTTGCCAGAAAACCGAGCATAATTCTGGTGGTGTGTCACATCAAGAAAACAACAACAATTTCACGATATTTATAGCTTAAATAACAAAAATGTATAATTGTAATATATAACTGTATTTAATAAACCAAAAACTAATTATTTAACCAAACTAAACCAAAAACCCCTTATTTATCACAAAGTGCCCAGAGTTGTTGAGTTTTTTGGGGGGAGCTGCTAACCTTTGGAGGTTTCTTGGGGGTGTGTGCAAACATTGCTTTGCTTTTGGGGGGGTGCCCCAAAGCTGCTGCACTTTTTTTGGGGGGGGGAAGAGAACAAAAATAAATGACAAATAATACCTTCGCTGGAACTAACACGCAGCAACGACATAGTCTGCCAAAGCACCAAAAAACCCAGCACAGAACGGGTTAAAAAACGAACTCTGTTACACCCAAACACAGTCTGCCAACGCGCCAGAAAAGAAGCACAGAAAGGGTTAAAAAACAATCTCTGGCTACCAGCAACAACGAGACAAGCTGTAGCGGAGACAAGCTGTAGGAGGAGTGGGAGAACAAATGGGGGGGACGACAACAACAGCAGCACGAATGGGCCAATGGGGCGCGTGCCAGCAGTGAGGGCTCTGCGTGTCATGTCTGACACGCGTGTCATAGGTTCGCCATCACTGCTCTAATGCAAAACTATTTCCCCCATTGTTCCCTGAAGAGGTGGAATGACTGTTTTAAACCCTCTTATCTCTAGTGGAATGTCCACTCCCTAAGCACATTATTTCACTAGGTACGAGAGGCAAGTACACCTTTGAAAAACAGGAAACCTGAGCTGAAGTGCGTAGACATGGCTGTTTGAAAGACACTGAAATTTCCAAATTCACAATTCAGATTTTTCAACGTAAAGTTTCAGATGAAAATTTGTCTTGTGAATGTGAAGCTGAATGTGAAATTTTGCCTCAGAAGCTAAGAGGGACTTGTTGGCACCTCTTGAAGAAGAGGTAGGCTCTGCTAAGTAGGTAAAGTGAGGCAGCTGCCTCAGGTCATGGAGGCTGAGAGACAGAAATGTTGAAGGACCAAAGGTGTGTGCTTAATGGCCCTCCTTGCACTTCTTAAGCCTGCTGCCCTTGGGCGTGGTGAAGAAACCAGTGTTGAAGAAAGGTACAATTGCTGCTCATGTTGGCTTCTGCATAGAGTGTGTGTGATTTTCCCCCTTCATCCTAAGGAGCAAAATGTCTTGAGTTAACCCTGGCTTGATTGTTTGGTAAGCATCTCATAATGAGATCAAATACTATATGCTGTGACACTTCAGCAATTGTCACCGTATTGTCAAATGTTAGAAGCAGCAACTGTAGGATAAAGGTCAAGGGACCCCTGACCGTTAGGTCCAGTTGCAGATGACTCTGGGGTTGTGGCGCTCATCTCGCTTTACTGGCCGAGGGAGCCGGCATACAGCCTCCGGGTCATGTGGCCAGCATAACTAAGCCGCTTCTGGCGAACCAGAGCAGCGCATGGGAATGCCGTTTACCTTCCTGCCACCTATTTATCTACTTGCACTTTGATGTGCTTTCGAACTGCTAGGTTGGCAGGAGCTGGGACCGAGCAATGGGAGCTCACTACGTTGCAGGGATTTGAACCGCCAACCTTCTGGTTGGCAAGCCCTAGCCTCTGTGGTTTAGACCACAGCGCCACCCACATCCCTGTAGGATACCAGATACCAAATAGTCAGAAAATACCAGGGCATTCAGAAAATATGGCTTTAAAAAGTCAAATTATGGAGGGTAGATGAACCAATGACTAATAGCCTTCACAGCTAAATGAAACTTCCAGCTTCAAAAACCGATATCTCTGTTTACCATTACTGGGGAGTAAAAAACAGAAAGGGGTGCCTTTATTTCCTGTTCATGGGCTTTGTGGCACATCTGACTATTTTTGGAAACAGGATTATGGGGTAGTTGGACCTTTTGCCAGATACCATTTTTTATGTAGAACATTCAGCATCTAAATTCACCAAATGAAGCTTTGAGAAGAGAGTTTCGGGAGCAATTGCATTTCAGCTCTAAGGAAAATGGAGGGTTCTCTGTACAGCCCATTTGCTGAGCACGATGTTTCTGCAGCACAATAGCAAACAGGAGGCAAAGTGTAGGAGTGGGAGCAGAGGGTAACTATTATAGAGGATGAAACCAGAGCTCATGATCACACTTCCAACACATGCATTAAGCACTAAGAATGATTATTTTGTGAGACCTCGTTCTTCTTTTTCTTCGTCTGTCATATCGCAGGGGAGGACAAGCAGGCAGAAGGCACAACTTTTACCATATAAGCAGCCGAAAGTCACCGAGAATAGCACCTTGAACAGGTTTGTTGCCTAGAAATTGTGTGCCTTGAGGCTGAGGATGCCTCAGTAGCTGAGACCATCTTCTCCAATTAAACAGGGTGAAACAATTCTTCTGGAACACCAGCAGTAAAAAAAGCAAAATTTCTGCTTATGTGCCTTCTGAACAACATTTTATAGAATGTAATTTAAGGTTATTGCTGTCCCATCTCAAAAAGGGACAGAGCTGAGAAAGATGCAGAAAGGGCTCACTATCATCTGGAGTTTAAGCACCTTTCCCAAGGAAAGGCTAGAGATCAAAGATTTTTAGTGGAGAGTGGGGAAAGTAAAAGGGACTTAATTTAGGCTGAGTTTTATTATTGCATTTTATTATAGTATACATCTTGTTTAGTGCATTGGTAGCCCTTTCAGACCAAAAATAATTAAACAAACAACTTACAAAATCATAATGTACAGAGAATTAATAAAAAAGAAATTTCTCTCTTCATCTCAGGATCATAGGACCTTATCATCTTTCCTATTTGGGTCAAGGAAGGAAATGCTGGCTCCCTTGGCCTGAAAGTGAGATGAGTGCCGCAACCCCATAGTCACCTATGAATACAGCCCATTAAAATTAATGGGCACAATAATATTGGGTCCATTAACTTCAATGGGTCTACTCTGAGTAGGGCTAATAGTGGATAGTTTTAAAGCATATAATTGTCCTTTGCCTTCTTTTCACACTGAATTTATGAGCAGCCTTGGAATACTTACAAGTGGTTATCTAGAGGCATGGCAACACGGCAGTTGGGAAGCTAAAGAGAGCCAATGCTTGTTGATTGCTGGGACGAACAACAATTTCAGTTGGAGAGGTGAGAATCATTCCTGTTGCAGGGGAATTGTCATTTCCGATGATGAAGATGACAAGTGTTTCAAGAGCAAAGAAGTGATTAAGAGGAATCTGTGCAGGGAGCAATTTTGATCTGACTTGAATCTAGCTCTTGCTGGGAAGGGTGTTCACGATGGTTCAAGGTGCTGGAAGCTGTGAAATGCTCAGCCTGTGCTGATTTTCCCCTCTAAGTGGTGAATCATTCTTTTACAAGGCCCTCATGTTGCCTTTTTCTCAGACTTGTCACAACATTATTCTTAGCCTGACTTGTTGATGTGTTGAGAATGTTACTGAAGCAGCTCAGAGCATCTTTATCAAAAGCGTAAGCATCCTTTGCAACAGCTCATGTTGGCCAAACTCCCATTCTGAAGACATTTTCCCTAGTGCATTACATTTGCAGGCCTCCCTTCCCCTCTTTAAAGCTCCTCGGAGCAGGCTTTTCTTCTTGCATCTGGCTGTATTTTTTTGTTCCCCAGAACTACTCATGGCAATACTAATAGGAACCTTGCAATATTCTCAAATGACTTTTGTGTGAAATTGTCATTGTTGTGATGTCCTGAGATGTATCCCCTGAGGGGCAGAGTTGACATTGCAAGAACATTCGCTTCCCCTTGTTGCACTGTTGAGTTCAGTAAATTTTGTTCTGTTTGGTATCAAATCTCACCTGTAACCAGCTGTCTGCTCCTCCCAGTGATGTTATACAAGGATTGTATCCTGTTTCTGTGCATAGTTTGATATTATGAAGTAACTGCCTTGTCCTTTGGGATGCCTAGACATGGTCTTTCAGCTCTATGCCATTCCTATATTATTCACCCCTTGTTGGTGGTGACTTTACCTGCTCCTGTACTCTGTTCCTCAGATTCCTAGGGATGAGTTTATGCAATTGTGTATGGCATGACTGGTGAGGAAGAAGAAATCAAAACATAAAAGGGGCACAACCCTGCAGAGGTTAGTCATCGTAACCAAGGCTCAGTCCACATGAAGCCATGTGGTAAAACCATTTTTTTCTCCCCCCTTTTTATATATGATATTTTATTAAGTTCCCATTTTATCATATTTAAATACATCCTTGTTCTTCACAATAGTTTTTGCTCTTATGAGCTGTTCAACTTCCCTCCCTCCTGCCTCGTGGTTACCATATTTCCTTTCTATGTCATAGCATTTGTATCTTTTCCTCCTTATCTTTCTTGGTCAATTTTTAAAATAAATATAAGAAGGTATAAGTCATAGTCATTACAAGTCTTTTTAAATGAGTCCTGCTAGGGTTGTTAATTGTTTGCAATTGTCCTTCAAATATTGTACCAATTTAGCCCAGTCTTTTTGGAAAGCTTGATCACACTGCTTTCGGATTTTCCTGGTCAGCTTCGCCAATTCTGCATATTCCACCATCTTCGTCTGCCACTCTTCAATCGTTGGTAATTCCTGCTGTTTCCATTTTGGGGCTAAAAGAGTCCTTGCCATTTCTGAATCATTGCCTGCAAGTCTCAATGACTATCTGTTCCCACTAGGACCAGAGATGGCATGCTTTTGAATATCACTTGCTGGGGAAGAACAGCGGGAGAGGGTTATTTTGTTCCGTTATTGTCTGCTTGTAGAGTTCCCAGGGACATCTGGGCAGAGGCATAGCATGAGTTGGGCTTTGAGGGTGATTGCCCTGAGTGCATTTTTGGGGGGGATGCACTGCTCATGCTGCTCTCCCTGAGTCAGCACTGTGCCGTTTTGCGAGGCTGGGATCATTCCAGCCTCACAAAGTGGCCCAAGGCTGGTGTTGCTCTGGTGGCATCAGAAGCAAGCACTGGGCTGGTGTGTGGCGGGCCCTGTTCACTCTCTGCACCCTGCTTCCCTGGTGTGAGTGCCCTGGGCACCATGAAAAGATGCTCTGCCACTGCGCCCAGGAGTCCAGTAGGAGAAACAGGATGCTGTTCTAACAGGGCTTTGGGACTGATGCAGCAAAGCATACTTTTCTAATGTTGACTGTTCCCTCCAGACAACAAACTCTTCAGGTTTTTGTGTGTCTGTGTGGCATATTTGAATTCTACTCCTTAGAAAAAAGAGCATAACAATGAATCCTCTCTGACGCATTGTATTTTTGATGTGGAGCAGCCTTCCCTAGTCTAGTGTCCCCTAGATGGTTTGGACGACATCTCCCACCATCCCCAGCACACTGGGGAAGCTTGATGTGGAGGGTGTGTGCATGTGCAGTGTGATGTAGTGGTTAGAGGAGATCAGAGGAGATCAGGGTTCAAATTGCCACTCAGCCGTAAAGCTCACAGGGTTGTTGTGGGGATTAAATGAAGGTGGTGAAAACCAGGTACGGCACCTTGAGCTCCTTAGTGGAAAGGTAGGATACAAATGCATTAAATAAATAAACAGAGGAATTCAATGGTATTTCCTTCACCTAACACCTGAAAGGAGAAGTTGCTAGGGGCAACTTTTACCGCATAGAATAGAATCATAGAATCATAGAGTTGGAAGGGACCACAAGGGCCATCCAGTCCAACCCCCTGCCAAGCAGGAAACACCATCAAAGCATTCTTGACATATGCCTGTCAAGCCTCTGCTTAAAGACTTCCAAAGAAGGAGACTCCACCACACTCCTTGGCAGCAAATTCCACTGCCGAACAGCTCTTACTGTCAGGAAGTTCTTCCTAATGTTGAGGTGCAATCTTCTTAGTAGTAGTTTGAATCCATTGCTCTGTGTCCGCTTCTCTGGAGCAGCAGAAAATAACCTTTCTCCCTCTTCTATATCAGCGTTTCTCAACCGCTGTTCCGCGGCACACTAGTGTGCCGCGAGACGCTGGCTGGTGTGCCGCGATGTGCGGTGACGAGAAGGGCGATTTGCATTGTCACGTGCCTGGCGGCCGCCAAATACCAGCGCTAACCCGCCGGAAAGCAATATTTGGCAAGTGTTATTACAGTCATAATTATAATATAGGGCGGCACAGAGTTAAATTTTTTAACTTTTTTAATGGTGGTGTGCCTCGTGATTTTTTTCACAGAACAAGCGTGCCGTGGCCCAAAAAAGGTTGAGAAACACTGTTCTATATGACATCTTTTTATATATTTGAACACGGCTATCATATCACCCCTTAACCTTCTCTTCTCCAGGCTAAACATACCCAGCTCCCTAAGCCGTTCCTCATAAGGCATTGTTTCCAGGCCTTTGACCATTTTGGTTTCCCTCCTCTGGACACATTCCAGCTTGTCAGTATCCTTCTTGAACTGTGGTGCCCAGAACTGGACACAGTACTCCAGGTGAGGTCTGACCAGAGCAGAATACAGTGGTACTATTACTTCCCTTGATCTAGATCAGGCATCCCCAAACTGCGGCCCTCCAGATGTTTTGGCCTACAACTCCCATGATCCCTAGCTAACAGGACCAGTGGTCAGGGATGATGGGAATTGTAGTCCAAAACATCTGGAGGGCCGAAGTTTGGGGATGCCTGACCTAGATGCTATACTCCTATTGATGCAGCCCAGAATTACATTGGCTTTTTTAGCTGCTGCATCACACTGTTGACTCATGTCAAGTTTGTGGTCTACCAGGACTCCTAGATCCTTTTCACGTGCACTGCTCTCAAGCCAGGTGTCTCCCATCCTGTATTTGTGCCTTTCATATTTTTTTTGCCCAAGTGTAGTACTTTACATTTCTCCCTGTTAAAATTCATCTTGTTTGCTTTGGCCCATGATCTGCGTTGTATATAGACCAGCCTTACTTTTATAGCACTTAAATTCATTGTTGCTGAATCGTCTTCCATTGCTTTCAGTGTTGCACATTCAGTGCCAGATTGTGGTTCGTATACGGTATTTTGGGGAGCGAGCAAGAATTGATTGTCCAAGTAGTAGCTGAAGTCTTGAATTTGGAAAATTTCTCTTGACATGCATTGTAGCAATGCTGCAATTTGCAGAATGTAAAGTTGACAACACACCAAGCACCGTTCCCAGGGCAGTGTAACTGTGCTACACCAGGCCGACACCAATTCCCATATCTTGTCATTGCAACTTGTTATAGGTCAGATCCCTGGTGGCATTTGGGTGAAGCATGACAAATTAAATGGATGTTAACAGATGTCTTGCAGAATGCCTGCTACTGTACATTTGTCTAAGGAAACCACTGGACAGTGGCTGAGTAGTCTATGGTCTCAGGTCACAGCCACCTGGTTGAACCTAAACAGACCTGAATTGGGTCAGTGCCTGGTTGGCCGACCACAGGAAGGTCCATGTATGATGCCTTAAATTCTGTCATGAAAAAAGACAGGATGTAACTATTAATAATCACATTATAATAGCCTAGCTTGGATCCATATTCTGTGTGGAGAATACAGTGATACCTTGGTTCTCAAAAGCCTTGATTCCCAAACACTGAAAACCTGGAAGTAAGTGTTTGGTTTTTAAACATTTTCCGGAAGCTGAACATCAGATGTGTCTGTCAGCTATTGTTTCCAGGGCACCTGCACCAATCAGAAGCTGCACCTTGGTTTTCAAGCATTTTGGAAGTCAAACGGACTTCCGGAATGGATTAAGTTCGGTGCTTTTGCTATTTATTTGGCATTTTTATTTTTGAGGCTTTTATAGTTAATTTATTTTTGTGACTGTGTGGAACCCAGTTCAGCTACTGATTGATTGTGTGACTGCAGAAATGGATAAAAGCCCCCCCCCCCATCCAAACAATGACTATCATCAGTGCAGGTAAGAAAAAAATTAATTTTAATTTTTATCATCTACAACACTGTCTTATTTATTTTATAGTATAGTACATTGATTATTGCTTTCATTTTATGGATGAATGGTCTCATTAGATAGCAAAATTCATGTTTTAGGGGTTGTTTTTAAAAGTCTGAAACAGATTAATCCGTTTTGCATTACTTTCTATGGGAAAGTGTGTCTTGGTTTTGGAACACTTTGGGTTTGGAATGGACTTCCAGAACAGGTTAAGTTTGAGAACAAAGGTACCACTGTAAAGGCAAGAAATATTGTGATGAATATTATATCACATTTTACATTATTTACACATAATCTCAATAATACTTGTTATTACTCTGTAAGGTAGGCTTGTGTTAGATCTGCATGTCATAGATGGTGTTGTTGCCAAGAAGTTGACCTTGTTGTTGTTGTGGTTATTTCTTTAGCACCTTGACTCTGAAATCTCGAGGTTTGCTGGGAAAGTATGCAAAGTGAGAACTTTATGTATATGAGGCAAGAAAGTTGCTGTGCATGCTGGCTGACCTCTAACTTTGTAAATCAATAGGAAGACCTCACACTGACTATGCATTAGTGCTTGAGTTCCCTTGAAAATGCAAATGTCTTCCTGCCTGCCTGAACTGTAAGCTAATCAAACTATCCAAGACACATCAGAGAAATTTGGAACTGCCCTACTGGTTGCGTGACGAGGTTGCCAGACATCCCCCCTAAATAACTCACACTACACATAGAATTTTAGTTTGGGTTTTGGCATTAATTTGGCCACAACTTTATTTAAATACAATTAAATGTGAGTGTTGGCTTAGGCATTGGTTAATCCACCTGTCTCCGACTTCCCTAGCCGTATAGGGAAGTCAAGTAAACACCCCATGGGAGAGGAGGTAGCTGTGTCCAGGCACTCTCCCCTCGACCAGAAATGCTCCCCAAGGCTCATGCTCTGTAATGGCCCCAGCCCCCCCCCCCATTGTGGGGGTGTATGGATTAGAGCCCCGGAGCCCCAGGATTCCTTTAACGGAATACTTCTATGTGGAGCAGCATTTTAATGAGGGGTAAGCACCTCCATGCCAAACCCCTCCACCAACCAGAATTATTAACCAATGCCTAACCACCAACCTAACAAGCTGTGATGATTTGCTAAGCAGTAGGCAAAACCCAATGGCAACAGCCAATCAGCCAAATGGCAAAATTTCTACTGGGCCCTTGCAAAGCAAGCAACCCCATGAAAGGCAAAACAATGCCAGGCTAAACCATTAGAAAAGGCGGTGGGCAAGAGATCCAAAGCACTTTGCAAAAGTGAAACTAACTGTTGGACGCTGAGGTTTTAAGGGTCAGTCCCTGTCCATCAAAAATTGCTACATGCTCCCCCCCCAGCAACTCAGGATGGTCCTATCACACTCACTCCCTCTCAACCAGCACCACCCCCAACCCAGGGGATATATTTTAACCCTTCCGCAACCTGCACCTAATTGGAGAACGCGCTTAGTCACAGAACCACTCATTGGCATCACTTAAGGATTAGAACCCTCCACTGTGCAGGATGGGATTTAGTAGGTAGGAGAGGATATATTAATTGCACTTTATTCCTCCACGTCCCCCCTGCGTGTGGGTTGAACTGAGTTTAAAAATCCCACCCAGCAAAAATTAAAAGCATAGGAATTAGGCTGCAGAACTTATTTTGAGCAAGTCTAGCTATGAAGTAAGCTGGCTCCCCTTTCTTACCCCTCTTAACAAATTATAAAATATGATTTACTTACTCTTGCCTTGGCTTATAGCAATGACAGCAGTAAACACTATGCAGGCAAAATACTTATGTTTACAGTATAACCAGCTTCAGGCATGCACAGAGGCATGTCTGCATGAATTGCTACTCCAAGAAAGAGAGAGGAGAGAGGAACATGAAGTAGTATACTGTATGCGCCTTCTTCTCCAGTAGTCACCACAGTGGTAGTTCCAGAAAGTGCAGACCCATAAAGGGAGCCTCTGGAGGTCTGACCTGCACTCGCTGTCCCATTGTTACCTTCTCTCTGGTTGTTTGTTGGCAAGGAATCAAGGTGTTCATTCTCTTAGGTACTGCCTGTCAGGGGTTGTCAACCTGGTCCCTACCGCCCACTAGTGGGCATTTCAAGATTCTAGGTGGGCGGTAAGGGGTTCTACGGCACAAGCTGAATCCTCCTTCCATCAAGCACTGGTGGGCGGTAATGGAGCTGGCTGAAGGTTGATAGAGAAACAAGGAATGTAGATGAGTAAATACAGTCAAATGTATTTAGGCTTTGTTTTGGTTGCAGACGAGGACTGAAAGGGTTAAGCTAAAAGGTATTCTGGAGCAAGGCTCTGCAGGGAGCATTGCTGAATTCTATTCCCAAATGCATCAGAGTGTAGCAGCAAGCATTATCAGGAAAAATAAGATAAATTCTGCTTCTTGGCAATTAGCCCACTTATAGCTCAAGGGGAAAGTGGCAGCGCAGATGTCTGTTTCTATTGGTCCCCATTTATCTCTATCAGGTTCTTCAGAGTTGGGCTTGGCACTCTGGATGTCAGATTCAATTTATTACTATGTCTCTCCAAAGATTCTTTGTCACGATTAGGTGTCCTGTATGTAATCTATTAATTACATTTTTGGAGAGGGGAAAAAAACCACACACCCCACCTACATTTCTTCCTACTATGCTTTTCTTCTTCAAATAGAGATCACTTGTGGTATTGTCTTTCCTCTGCTATTCACACAGATTGTGTATCACAGTTGCGACAAAGCCGTCTCTGCATATGGATGATCACGCTGCAAAGTTAGCTATGAACCTTCTCCCTGACATCCTAATTCTGTATGCTTGTGGGGAGCATTCAAACCACAGCTGTAGTCTCAAATGACACAACCCAGAGAGATGGTCTGCTCTACATATGACTAAGGGAGCAGTCCTAAATTTGGTAAAACAGGATAAATTTTAAGACAGTGTAAAATATGACAGATACAGACTGTTCAGCAAGCCTATAAAACAGACATTTGCACAAACCACTATTTGGGCCAGCATCGAAAGCACGTCAAAGTGCAAGTACCACTACAACGGGAAGGTAAACGGCATTTCCGTGTGCTGCTCTGGTTCGCCAGAAGCGGCTTTGTCATGCTGGCCACATGACCTGGAAGCTGTACACCAGCTCCCTCGGCCAATAGAGCGAGATGAGCGCTGCAACCCCACAGTCGGTCACGACTGGACCTAATGGTCAGGGGTCCCTTTACCTTTACCTTACCTTACACTGCATTGCCAGGTCACATGACCAAGCGGAACAGAGTTTGAATCTAACAGAGCAGGGCCGGCCCACACATGAGACACCTCGGGCGGCAGGATTCACAGGGGCAGCCGATCCAGTCTCCAAGCATTACCTCCAAGCAACAGCTGCGGCACACTCCTTGGAGACGGTGGTCTCATGGCGAACAGGAGGTGTTGCTGGTCTCCCCCCACCCTTATTCTTGATGTAGAACTTTATTTCCCCCCCCTGTTCCTAACAGGTGCACCGGCTTGTTGCAGCGGGATATTGAGGGGGCCCAGCCCTGTCATTTTTTGGGGGGAGGGAGGGGACAAGGTCCCTCCGCCCCCCTAGCTGGCACCCCTGGTTCCTGATGTAGATCTTCATCCACCCTTTCTTCCCTGGCCGGGGTGGGGATTTTTTTCTGGTATGCCTCAGATGCCAAAATACTTTGCGCCAGCCCTGCAACATGGTAAGTTCCCCACCTGCCTGGTCTTGCTCCAGCCACTCCCCTGGAGCACCCATCTTTCACAGCTTACACTGGCGTAAATTTTGTCAAGCTCAGCTTAGCTGGCTGGGCCCTAGCTGAGCCAGGATAGGGGAGTTATGCCAGTGTATCTTCAGCTGAAATGGGGCTGGGGGCTTACACCAGTATAGCCCAGCTGAGATGGGAACCCACCAGCTAAGCCAGAGATCCACCACATCCCAACTTGTCCATCCTGACATATCTAGGGTGAGGATTGCACCCTAAGCCTGTGTCAGATCCATTACATTCTTCATGACTTGGTTGCTCAGATTCTTGTTGGTGTTGCAAAACAACAAAGAATGCTCCAAGCTCAATATGAGGAGAGCTGACCTGTATTCTGTAGCACGTTATTTTATTCTCTGTGACAGAAGGAGCAAAAAAAGAAAAGAATTTGCTGACGCTGACTAATCTGCAAGCAAATCTGATGAATCGTAAACGGGGACCATAAACTGCTTTGTTTCCATTCCTATAACTGATATTACGATGACAAGTCTTATCATTTTATGAGACTAAAATAAAAACTAAATAAAATTACCAGCCCAAGACTATTGTATTATATCCATCCCCCTTGGCAGTTATTTGCCTTTTAGTGTGGCAACTGTGTTTGGTGACATCTTTGTTTGAAAGCAGCCTGCCTTGCTTTGGTGGGAGCTTGTTCTATTAGGTTAGAGCGGATATATATAAATGCTATAGCAACACTTTATAGTCAGCTGGAATATCAAGCCCTGGATAAGTTTCAGTTCCTCCAGGGACTTATGACTGAGCTTGCACAATTCATACCCCTAGCAACCAATTGTGATGTCATGAGGAGAGGCAGATCTGGTAACGTAGATTTTTTTTCTATTGAATCGTGCTGTTTTCAATGGAACAGTTGTTACTTTTTCCTGTGGTCGACACTATATAATGAAGAAATTCCACATGCTGTTTAGTGTGGGGTTTTTTTTTTGATGGTTTTTGTGTTGGACACTTTTACAAATAAGCGGTCTACAGATGTTCATATAAACAAATAAAACAAACAAATAAAGGTGTGTGATGAGGCAACTGAGGAAAATGAATGAATAAGATCGGTTGCACATATGGGTCTCTAGGAGCACATGATCCCCATTCAGTTCAATGGGGCTTGTGCAGAATAACTATTTATTTAGAAAAATGTATACTGCTTAATATAAAAATCTTTTAAGCAGTTCACACAAATGAGGGTGGCTAGTACCTAGGGGCTATATAATCTGAGCATCTCATGGCTGTCCTTTGCTTATCATATTAGTGGGGACTTTTCTGTAACCGTAGGGGTCACAGCAGTACCACCTGCTGGCAATATGCAGCAATATTTTTTTGCGGGGGGGGGGGGGAGACGGATGCAGAGGCCACCAGCTATCACTTGGAGACCTCAATATGGGTTGGAAGTTAGCTACTTGTGCCATATCCACTTCCAAGTATATTTCTAGCCCAGGCATCCCCAAACTTTGGCCCTCCAGATGTTTTGGACTACAATTCCCATCTTACCTGACCACTGGTCCTGTTAGCTAGGGATCATGGGAGTTGTAGGCCAAAACATCTGGAGGGCCGCAGTTTGGGGATGCCTGTTCTAGCCTAAGGACTAGAAACTTTAAAATTAAAAGAAATAGGAGCTGCTGAAATAACCATGCCACTGAATTATTATGTACACAGCCCTGACTTTGGGATGATTGAGGGTGACTGAATTGGAGGAGAAAATAGCTTGAGGCAAGGGTATTATAGGAAATAAGGGTAAAGAGGAAGGGTGTTACTTTCAGAGACCTTGTCCCCATTTCAACCTTAAAAGAATTTACTCTTCAAGAGCAAGAGTATGATGAAGATCTGCCTACCCCACTCATAACTATCGCAAAATAATATTGGGGGAAACTGGGTATTAAGAGTGCTAACATAAATCATATATCCCAGTTTCCTAGTGGCCCTTTAAAGTACGCTTCACACAGAGTTTATAGAAAAACAAAATACGCAAACAGAAGTTGACTTGGCTAAAATACACCACCAAGACTTTAACGATTTTTCCCAACCTAGCATGAAACCCCTGACTAGCTGTATACCGTTTAAAGTATACAGAAGAAAAACAAAAGGTTGGCTTTCTTTATCAGAAAAACAAACTGACTCAGAAGAGACTTTAAACTAAAGATAAACGCTCTCTCTCCCAGCAACTTTACATCCCCACATTCCAAACCTCCCATCATACTCCCACACAACTACCACACAAAATGCTTTCCAACAGAGCCTTATATACATGGAGTAGAGCCCACGGCTGTAAGCAATTAAGCAGAAATTACTGGCACCTGTTTTTCTTAGACAGTATTGACATTAGACTTTGATTATTCAAGAAACCCAACAATAACTAGGTCTTTTCGTTGGCAAGGAAGAGGCTATGATAGCTTAAGCGAAGAAAATCTGACTCCCAGAAATGTAGCTGGGGACATGACTAATTCAGTCAATGTCTTCCATAAAGCTACGAGGTCATGTTGATTAACTTCCTCTCCTATCGGTGGCCTCTAATCACACCAGCAATCAATTTGGCCTCCTAACACAAAGTGAGGCCAACACAACACAACCGATGCATTATACATAATGTTGCTAAATGGTGCTGGAGAGTGCACTAAAAAAAAGTAAAAATTGCAGGCATAACATATTTTGCTGCATTTAGAGGCAGACGGAAAAGCTATACAGTATCTCCATACCCAATAAAGGAAATTTCCCCAATTCATTGATGGGATATTTGCCCCATGGTGGAAATGTTTGAAATATGCAGTATCGCCCAGGTTACCATTGTGATGTCAGAATTCCCAAGCCTGCCCACAGGAGGACAGAGGAATATAAGGAAATCACAACTCATTTTAACTGTGTGCTGAGGCAGCCTTTTCCTTTACAAGGGGGACATAGCATTTGAAGAAGGGTGTCTCTTTTCCACCCAGGTTGGGAGGCCACGAGTCGCATAGCTGCCAAGTTATCCCTTTTTTAAAGGGATTTTCCATTATGCTGAATAGGCTTCCTCATGAGAAAAGGGAAAACTTGGCAGCTATGGCCACGAGTTCTCCAAACACAATCTTAATACCTCCCCCACCTCTCTTTTTTCTGTTACAGAGGTTATTCTCCCCCCACTAGCGAAGGAGGAAGATGAGATGGACAGATTTGGAGACATCTCAGACAGTATCCTAGAAATTAGCAGAATGCCTTTCATGATGCTAGGAACGGACAGAGGAAATACGCCATGGCCCAGGAGTCAGCTTTGTCTGCTGAACAGCAGCCTGAAGGGGGAGAAGGCGGAGTGACTCCATCTGCAGCTGATCTTCCTTCAAGGATTCAGAGGAGAAGGTGCTGAAGAGAACCAACTAGCTTCTTAAGCAGGGTTTCCAGCCTCAGTCAGATGCTGGAAACAACACTTGTTGTTTTTGGCCCACCTTTGCTGTTTCTTGCTCCTCTTGACCTTTGATAATCAGATTCCCTGGACCCTCTGACCATGTGAATTGCTGGTTGCTCGACCCTAGGACTGGACCTGACTTTGGATACGAATTTTGCCTATAGGCAAGTGCACCTCTGAAAGCATGGGCGTAGCCAGGATTTATTTTAGGGGAGCAGAACCATGTTATCTGTGATTCAATTGGTCAGTTACATTTAAGCATTTTTATTTATTTACTTGATGGGGTGGCAGCTGCCCCCTCTCCCCATGTCTGAGACTCGGTTGGCTGGCCTCTCACTCCCCTGAGCTCATTCATTGCTCAACACAAGACTGCGACAGTGCGACAAAGGATCACTATTTTGCAGAGCCAGTTAATGGAAACTAGAACACTCAGCATTAGGATGGGGGGAAGTGGATTTAATCAGAATTTAATCAGAGCTACTAATAACGGAGCCCAATTTTATGTTAATAGTTTTGCTTTGATTCCATTTTTGGGACTAGACTGTGACAGAGGGAGCATGACTAGAGAAGAAAAAACTCCAAGGCATTCCATGTGCAGGAGAAAATATAGAGCTCTAGTCCTCTTTCACAGATATTTTACAGATGCTTTACAACTTGTTCTTATCCCAAAACTCACTCTCCCACAGCTCAGTGTTGCTGATATGCTATTTCAATTTGGTAGTAATGGAAAGCTGGCATGCATTTAGTATTTATTGTTTTGACTATATTTGATATTCACCATGCAATGTTGTTTATTATCTTACATCGTATGGCTTTATTTGCATGATGGATTTTGAAGTAAAATGTCACATTCAGATCAAATTCAAACATTGAGTGCAAAACTTACTTCAAAACTGAGCAGTGAAATTGGAAGTGTCTGGGAATTTAATTTGTGAAATAGAGATATTAACCCCCCCATATTTCTTCTATTCAGCACGATACAAAAATGTGTGGCATTATTGCAGTCGTCTACCACATGAGCAGCTATGTTGCGTAGTGTCTGGGTGAAAAAACTTACTTATTGTTTAGCCAAGTTCTTTAGTGCAACATGGTTACCAGATCACGGAAGCATCCCAGAGAGTTGCCCGTCTAGCTCTGTGAATGTAGGGGTGGACAAATGCTTTTAAAATGTGCAGCAGCTTTTGAACCCTTGCAAAGGTTTCACAAAGAAGTCTGCAAGGTAACATGGGAGTCTGCTTTCCCCTAGTGCTCCCCTGCAAACCCCACAAAACAACTGCACATGTGCTGTGTCTTGGATGCAGCCCAAGTAGTCCTTAAGAAGTTGCTCTATTACAGAAAAAAGAAACATGCATTCCAAACTACCTGAAATATAAACCCATTGAACAACAATGAATAAGCCTAATAGCGAAGCATGTCTAATATATAAAATTAAAGTGGAGCCCATCTATCTTGCTATAGAAAAAGAGAAAATTACTGGAACTGGGTAAACTACAGTTAGGAAAGTTCACCCAGTTGTATTAGCCTCCGCCCTTTGTAAATGCGGGTCAGATTTTCAAACACCATCCACCAATTGGAACAAAAATTGGAGTCATGCCCTCTCTGACCAGCTTGTCAAAGCTTTAAGAAATTCTGCTGAACTATGCAGGCCTTTGCCAGGCTCAAAAGTAATCATATGTACTACAAGGGCACCAAGGGACACGAATAGACAAACTGGAAAAGTGTTCTGTGTGGCTCAGGTGTCATGCTGGAAGACGAAACCACAATGCCCTTTCAAACATTAGTCTGGGGTGGTGGGAGGCGCAGTGCTGTAGGTTCATCCCACAATGCCAGTTGAACGTTTACAGAACTGTAATCATGCTGACAGAGTATTTCTTGGTCTCAGAGTGGGGGATAGACTTGATTTCTTGCAGCCAAATAGAGGCGAGATCAAACGGATTAGTAGAAAACGCTACGTTGGAGAACGAACTCTCATGCTGAAAATAAATGACATGCCCTCAGACACTTTGTAGACAAAGCCAGGGATGTTGTTGCGTGCTTGAAGTTCCTCTAGCACACGCCAAAGATCGCTGCCTGAATGCCTTCCTGCCTCCCTATCTAAAAAAACAAAGCCAGAATATAAAAACGTAAACACAGACAAATCTAACAAAAGACAGCATATCACATATACCAACGATAGGTCCATTATAGCCACATAGTCTATATAATGTTCAGAGCTCATTGTCTCACATTTTCATCTAGTTCTGTGCTGTTCCAGGATCTAAAAATAAAAAAAAAACACATTTCCCAAGGAATCTCTGTATGTATTGGGGAAGGCTCATTACCTGCTGTGCACAGTAGTGCAGTTAGGTAATTTTAGACTCAGCCTAGACTTAATGGTCTTATGAGGAGTCCCCTTGTTAGAAGTTAATATGTTTTGCTTCCACATGGGGTAAGCCAGGCTTGTTGCATATGGGGGTGTGTGTGTGGCTCTGTTAATTCTGCTGAATGGGGCACTGGATTTTTGCCCTGAGGTCCTGCCCTGAAATCACTGCTAGCTGTATATTGCATTCGCTGGCTCCAAAGTAGCCCATCCTGCAATGGCTGAAAGCCACAACAATTGAAGAATGTCAGTAGAATGTTTAATCATTCTATACCTCCGGGTATGGGATGGTATATAAATTCAGTAAATAATAATAATAATAATAATAATAATAATAATAATAATAATAATAATAATGCCAAATTCTGTTGTGCCAGAGGGAGCCCAAACCTCCCTTGTGTATAGATGTGTGTGTTTCATTCAATAATGCCAGCCTGTCTAGCTAGTGTGGTCTGAAAAAGAGGCACAGGTACACCTGGTGAGAGGAGTGGTCCAAGAGGTGATGCAGTTGAAAATACCTTCCTACACTGCTTGTCCTGCCTTTCTTCTTTGCACTGCCATGTTCATGTCCTGCTATGCAGTCCTTTCACCTAGTACTTTTTAACAGCTGAGCTTCACTGATCACATGTGACAATACGTTGTCTTCCCCAGGTGTGATGGCATCTTCCACTTGGCCAAAGAGAATCTCAAAGCAATAGCTTCTGAGCTCTTCCTAATGACCGGCCAACTGACCATCAGAAATCAGAATGTGGTTCTGGGCATCCTCCTAGCCCAGGCACTGTGAGGGAGGAACTCTCTGCTCTTCCGCCTGCTTTCATTTTCTTCATTGCCATTGAGGAGAGCATACCCTTCTGGCTTCAACAAAGAAAATGAGCTGCCTCGATTCTGTCATTAAAGAAGACTTCAGCCATTTGTTGAAGGCAGCTCATGTGATGCAGGAAGATGCTTTTTGGGATGTTGGCTTGTACTTTTCTCCTGTTCATTGAGGCTAAAGTAGTCTGATTTCCCATTCGAGGCGCTCAACCCCAAACCCTGACCTTGCCAGACAACCAACCATGGAAGCGATGTGGGCTCTGTTTGGTACCAGAGCTGTATCTCACACAGGCACGATGCTGTAGTTCCAAGGCACTACATCAGATCAGCAATGGAGTGACAAAACTGAGCCTGAAAGCTTCTTCTCCCTTCCCAGTTCCCAGATGTAGAGTCGCTCCTCCTCGGCTTAATTATTCAGGGATGCAGTAGAGCATCTCTGACACTTGCTCCAAATTAACATGGCAATCACACTTGCCACTCATGCCATGCCAATACAGTCATACCTCAGTTTAAGTACGCTTCGGTTTGAGTACTTTCAGTTTAAGTACTCCGCTGACCCATCTGGAACAGATTAATCCACTTTCTATTACTTTCAATGGGAAAGTTCGCTTCAGGTTGAGTACGGACTTCCAGAACCAATTACACTCATACTTTGGGTTAAGTATGCTTCAGGTTGAGTAATCCGCGGACCCGTCTGGAACAGATTAATCCACTTTCCATTACTTTCAATGGGAAAGGTCGCTTCAGGTTAAGTACGCTTCAGTTTAAGTACTCTGCAGACCCGTCAGGAACGGATTAATCCACTTTCCATTACTTTCAATGGGAAAGTTTGCTTCAGGTTAAGTATGCTTCAGGTTAAGTACAGACTTCTGGAACCAATTGTGTACTTAAACTGAGGTACCACTGTATCTTCCCTGGGTGTGAGCTGCCTTCCTTTCATCCCTCCAATTCAGGGCTGTCTTGAGCCTATCTAGCACTGTAGTGCACAGATCCCTCTGGCGCCCCCACCCCACCCCTACATTTCCCTCCGGGTGGGCAGCAGCTGGAGGGCTGCTCCTCCAGTGGGACAGAGGCTCCAGGTGCGGCGTGGCATGGCGGGCGAGAGCGGCGCTGCCGACGGGGCTGGAGGGAAGCGGAGGCAGACGAGGGCAGCGAGCTGATGCCAAGAGGCGCTGTGTCCAGCCTCCACCTCTTCCCTGGCGCCCTCCAGAACTTGGCGCTGTGGTTTCCCCACCACTAGCTCTATGGCTAAGACGCCCCTGCTCCAATTCTTTTTCATCTGTAAAACTGAGTACTGCTGCTCCCACTGCTGCTCTGACCATTCCAAGCTCACGTGACAGTGAGATATTTTATTTCCACTTCTGTTTTTGTGCTGATACACCAACGAATCCTAAAATTATATATATATATATATATATATATATATATATATATATATATATATATATATAAATAAAATGCCAAGAGGAAGGAGCTGCTTTAACCACAACCAGATAAAACCTAGGGAACAAGCTGTGCTATTACAAAGACTAAGGCCTCAGATGCAAACTCTAGATAATATTTTAGAGTTGTTGTTGTTTAGTCGTTTAGTCGTGTCAGACTCTTCGTGACCCCATGGCCCAGAGCACGCCAGGCACTCCTGTCTTCCACTGCCTCCCGCAGTTTGGTCAAACCCATGTTCGTAGCTTCGAGAACACTGTCCAACCATCTCGTCCTCTGTCGTCCCCTTCTCCTAAATATTCTCCTTCTCCTAAATATTTTAGAGACTAAGGCCTAAACCACATTTCTAATGGCTGTCATATTCGTATTATTTATTGTCATAAATTGTTAATTCAAACTTAATTCTATTGTGTTTTATGTTCGCTTAGTACGGTATGTGAATCTGGTCTGGGACCGCAATAAATTTGATGCATACAACCAGATAACTTTAACCATACCAAATTATGGTGGACTTGAAGGCACTGCAATCTTAAGCACACTCAGTAGGGAGCAAGTGCAGTAGACCCCCATGGAACTTATGCCTCAGAAAACATACGTAGTATCTTTCTAGTAGGCTGAACTCCCACATCAGGAAGGTGCCCCTCGCTTTGGCTTACGTTGTGGGATTGTAATTGGGAATATCGCTGTACATTAGTTCACTTACAATATTGACACTCATCCTTTCACAATCACATACCCTGCAAATGTTCCAGAAAAACCAGGACATTCCATTTTTTATCGTGAAAGATTTTAGTTGCCCTGATCCCACACGATTTTGTGGTGCACTTTCCCCCATAAAAAGTGTTTTTCGGGTTGCGATCCTGCATGGCAAACCCAAAATGTGTGTTTTTGGGCACTGTGCCTGGAAAAGCACTTTTTGGGGGGTGGGGAGAGAGACCACAGCGCATAACTGCACAAGATCATGGCAACCAAGATGGCTGCCGTTGTCTCATGATAAAAATGGGAAGATGGTGCCCAGAAAGATGGCACCCTGGATTTTGTCTTCAAGGTGTTGGAGGATATGCAATCACATTTTCCAAGGCAGTTTACAACAGATAAGTGGAGCCGTAGTTAGCAAGACTCTCCCTTCCCCCTATTTGAAAGCACCATGCAGGCTGGCCATGAGAGGGCACCATAGACTTAACTATGTCCTTTGAAAGGGAAAACGAAATAGAAAATGAAAGGAGACAAACAAACCATCCATAATTAAAGCAGGATGGGGAGAAAGCAGGGTTTAGGTATTCCATTTTTAAGAATTGACAGTAGCGTTTGGGTAGATGAGAGGCAGGGAAAATTTGTTTGGGTGAGTGTTCCCTTGCATTTTCTTTTCTCATTGACGCTTCTCTGTGTGGGAAGACAGCCACAAATAAAACATTATCTCCCCCATCCCTTCTCAGGCCGTCAGTTTGCTTCTCCCACTGCTTGATCCCAGAATCCATGGTCTATGGTGACACAACAGTTATGTTTCCAAGGTTCACAAAATAATAAATGCTGTGCACTTCTAATATGCCACATGCAAACAGTATTTATGGGTGCATAATCAAGAGAAAATATGACTTTTGTTATTCCTTAACATGCTTTAGCTAGCCCGGTTGACACATACTTTGAAATTTAATTAGATAAAAGCTTGTGTTTTCCCTCCCTTTCTCATGGAATCATGGAATTGTAGAGTTGGAAGGGATTGCGAGGGTCATCTAATCCAGCCCCCTGCATTGCAGGTATCTCAACATGAGGTTTCCCATCCAATTTGAAACCGTGCCAGACCCTGCTTCGCTTTGCAAATGTGCTGGCAGTTTTATTGCTGCCACCTACATACTCAGAGTGTACTTTTTATGAGAGCCCATTTCTGTTTTACATTTTGCTTGCTTTTTCCCCCCTGGCCACATGTTGGAAGCCCTTTGTGGAAAATATTTGGGCACCCTTTTCACAGCCGATGATGCTATACATCTGTATTGCCACTTCAGCCCTGGTAATTAGTATACTTGAGAGAGATGTGAAGCTTTATACTAAAGTGTATGCAGCAGCTTTTTGGCCATGGTAGGAAAGCCTGGGAACCAGAATTCACTAGATGCTTGTGCTGTAGTAATCAGACACCCCACCCCATCTGAACCTAGCTGTGCATCAGGGTTTATTCGCCACCCACCTGTTTCCACCTGCAAGAAACTCTTTCCACCTTGCCTATCAAGGAACCCCTGTGATCTGCAGAGGATCATGGGACCTATTATTTCACCTGAACAGGTCTGGTTCTGGGTATGAACAGGTCTGGTTCTCAAGTGGGCCTCCCACCTTGGTGCTCCTTACCTTACCTGGTAGTGGCAGGTAAGCAGCAACAGCTGTCATGTTCCAAGTGCTGCTAGGATGGCAGCACTCCATGACGCACCTTTCTGAAGGGGGTGCTCAACTACGTTTTACGCAAAGTGGACCCACTGAAATTAATGGCCATGGCTACATTAAGTCTATTAATTTCAATGGGTTTACACTGAGTAAAACCGAGTGGAATGCCACCCTATATCCACCAGCACTGCTGATGCCACTTTGCCCACTTGGCTTTCTAAAGCCAATCTGTTTATCCAGTAGGTGGGCGGTTCTTTGCTAGAGAGAGCACTGAGAAAAATTGCTCAGAGTATTTTATTGTTTCAAATAGTGATGCATTTGGAAGGACATACCTCCTCAAGGTTAGCGATGGCTTGGAACCTACATCAAGATGGTAGGAATCCAAAATATACATTGTGGAGTATTTTTCTTTGGACTACACTCTTTATATGAATTGAGTGTATCTATTTAAATAGAGTCCTCTTATTTAAATCAAAAGTTCTCAGGTACATTCCTCACCACCCAGGTTATTGTATTTATTGGAAAAACTGGAAAAACAAGAACACACCCAACATAACAGATTGGCAAAAACTAATGAAGGAATATTCACAGCTAGCCAGAGTTACTGGGAGAATCAGAGGGCAAACAAAACAAAAAACAAAACAGGAATGGAGGATTTTTGATGAGTATATAAAAACAATTAAGTAACCAAATCCCAAGGCAGATCAAAACCGAACCAAGTCAAAATGTCAAAAAGAGGGAATATAGAGGAATCTTTTGTGGGTAATAAGATGGAGTTATACAAATTACTAGGATATGATTGGAAGGTCGTTTTTACTTTATATGATGTATCCTTTTTCCTTTTTTTGTATTGTTTTGTTTTGTTGATGTTGTTGTTGTTTGTTTTTTCTTTCCCCTTTCCCTCCCTCCCCTTTCCTCGTCTTCTTTCTTTTTTATTCCTCTTCCTTTTTATTATAGAGACGAAAAATATCTGTAATAATTATGATTCATGGTTGTAATTCCTTTCCTCCGTCTTTTTTGTAAATGAAAAGCCATGTCGTATATGTATGGTTTTAATGATTAAAACAAATAAAAAACATTTAAAAACAAACAAACAAACAAAAGTTCTCAGGTACATTCCTCACCACCCAGGTTATTGTATTTATTAAATTTATATACCGCTGCTTCATCCAAGGGTCACAGGGTGTTTTACAATTGCTGTTGCTGATACTGCAACTGATGCCACTAATAAATTGGGTAGAGGGCTGCTGGGCCACTCCAGAATTTTTTGAAGGCCATTTCCCTACCCCTGATGTAGGGTGCAGAATTCAAACCAACGTGAGACCAAACTGGCATAATTAGCACTAGTTAAGTCAGAACTACTCACCCACTTCTCTGTTCATTTTTGTTTCTCAGAATTCTGGTTAGAATGGTTGCTCACTGTCAGTAAATATTTGAACTGCATTACCCTATAGTTACCCTGCATTACCCTATAGCGGGACGCAGGTGGTGCTGTGGGTTAAACCACAGATCCTAGGGCTTGCCGATCAGAAGGTCGGCGGTTCGAATCCCTGCGATGGGGTGAGCTCCCGTTGCTTGGTCTCTGCTCCTGCCAACCTAGCAGTTTGAAAGCACGTCAAAGTGCAAGTAGATAAATAGGTACGGCTCTGGCGGGAAGGTAAATGGCGTTTCCGTGCGGTGCTCTGGTTTGCCAGAAGCGGCTTAGTCATGCTGGCCACATGACCTGGAAGCTGTACGCCGGCTTCCTTGGCCAATAAAGCGAGATGAGCGCCGCAACCCCAGAGTCAGTCACGACTGGACCTAATGGTCAGGGGTCCCTTTACCTTTACCTTTACCCTATAGTCTAGGCATAGGCAAAATCGGCCCTCCAGATGTTTTGAGACTACAATTCCCACCATCCCTGACCTCTGGTCCTGTTAGCTACGGATGATGGGAGTTGTAGTCCCAAAACATATGGAGGGCCAAGTTTGCCTATGCCTGCTATAGTCAGTATTCTGATGTCATCATATCATTGTTCAATATGTAAAACCAGGGATCCCCAAACTGCGGCCCTCCAGATGTTTTGGCCTACAACTCCCATGATCCCTAGCTAACAGGACCAGTGGTCGGGGAAGATGGGAATTGTAGCCCAAAACATCTGGAGGGCCGAAGTTTGGGGATGCCTGTGTAAAACCATCAGCCTTTCTGTATGATATATGATAAGTGAATCTACCATGTGATTTTTTTTAAAAAAAATATTTACTCATCCTCAGTGATGTCCTGTTTGCAGGCTTCCCATTGGCATCTAATTCACCCCTGTTAGAACAGGATATGTCAGTGTGATAACAGAATGACATCAATCTGGTATCTAGCACCTGAGTGAATTGTACACCCCATGATAAACATAGAACCTAATGAGAACTGTTGCCTTAAAATGACACCAAGAGGCATCAATTCAAACATTGACAATTTAAGAAGGTTTGACAAAGGTCTCAGCCCTCCCCCCCTCCCGCCTGCAAAAAGAGCAAGCTTTAAGAATGAAAACCTCTGAAAATCCCGAATTCTGAAAATTCAGTGCCATAGCTAGGATCACTGCCTAATTCCCTAAAATGGCAAAATACTACAGTATGTGGGGTTACAATTTTAATACAGATTACTAATTGTAAATACAGCAGTGGTAGCAATTCCAGGCCAATTAATCCAGAATGAAATGTCATGATCTTGTATATGTCATGTGCTTGGTCTAGGATTAAGGTTTTTATTTCTTCCAGCCTAACATTCTTTCTATTTAAGGTGGTCTCCCCTCCATCTTCCTTTCCACATATGCAGTACCTGACTGTTTTTATATAAATGTCACAACTGAAGTGGGCTTTGGCTATGTCATAAACTCTGAATAAAATTCTTTTTGTGCTGCTTCAGCATTCTTGCGTTTTAGCCAGAGAGCTGTTTAGTTTAGAGAGAGGAAGTCATGTGAAAATATAAAACCAAGGTGAGCGAATAAGGTAGATTACCAGTTAAAGCAGTGCTTTTATTGGGTCACAGGAACCTTTGAGAATCTGATGAAAGCTATGGACCCCAGAACCCCTCCCTCCAAATACAATTTTCAAAGCAATAGGAAGGAAATAGAATGCATCTGTCTGTTGGTCTATCTATATCTAACCTTTTGCTGGGTATATGATCTGGAGATGTGAGGACAAAAGTACATTGGCAACTCAAGTACCTTGCTGCGTAAGGAGTTGTGATAAAACTCAGTACAATCAATTGGTTAAGGCATTGACCTGATGTCCAGAAGTGTCATCTTGTAGAAGTTATTTTCCCTAAGCATCAGTTGTGCTCATCTGTAAAATGGGAATTGAGGTGTTCTTCTTCCCGGGCTTGTTATGAAAAGCAAATGAAAAAATATTATATTTTTATCCTACTTTTCAGACAATGAACAGTCTCTCAAAATGACTCTCATCAATTGGAAGAGAGAGAGAAGCGTAATTCCATAAGGGTTATATAAAGAGACACAAAGGAAGTGAAGAGGTAGAGGAGAGTGGCCAGTCCTTCAAGGCCAGAACAAAATGGTGAGTTACATGGGAATTAATGTCCAGTTGCATCCAGGCTGATTTTCCCTTGTGATGTTCTTGCTTGAATAGCAGTTGGTGGCTTTAATAGCAGTTGGTTGCTGTTCCAGAGGTGGGCAACTGGCAGTTGGAGTCAAGTGTTCTTGGAATCAAGACAAGGGGGGGGGGCTCTTGGAATCAAGACAGCTCCTCCCAATGAATGGGGCCAGGTTGATCTCTCACTTGCCATGGTATTTGTAAGCTGGATGGCAAGAGCAGCCTTCCAAGGATTCCTTGGCTAAAGGCAGAGGTCAGAGTATTTCTCCTTCTCCTTCTTCTCCTTCTCCTTCTCCTTCTCCTTCTCCTTCTCCTCCTCCTCTTCCTCTTCTTCGTATCTACAGAAGTCTGTGTCACCAACAAATAAACTACATGAAAGTTCACAGCAGGTAGAATCTGCCTGCGATTCTACAATGGCTCCCAGGTGATCTTTAGAGAGGGGTCAGAAGCCACTTGCTCAGAGGGGTTAAGCCACATCAATAATCTCCAGGCAGCAACGGCACTAGCACTTAGGAGAGGGGTGAGACAGCAGCAACAGTGGAGCTGTGGGGGCCCCCAATTGGGAGCACTGGATTGGCACCACCAGTCTGCCCATGCAACCCCAACTTGGCCACCACCTTCCCGTTTCCCCTCCCAGTAAGTGGCAATGACACTGCTGCTGAGAGGCCAATGCTTTGGCTGTGCCCCATTGGGCAAGCTGCCCCTGCTGAGGGTCACTAATACATTGGGTTGAATGCAGACTAATCTAGTTGCACTGAGATTCCATGGCTTTCAAAGCACAAGTCATAACTAAGTTGTCCTGTTGCATCTAACTTAGTCTAGATATGGCCCATTGACTTTTGGATGACCTGGAGAATATATTGGCTAGGTAGCTATTTTGTGTCTTGGAGATGCTAACCCCCCACCCCCATGCTTGAAGGTCCTGTTTCATAGATTTTCTCCAATGACATTTACATGCTTTACTATCTAAGGCTGCCTAGTGGCTTCTTGCCTGATAAGAGCAAGCTGACACACATACCTTCAGTTGCTATGTTACACCAACTTCCACTTGAGACTGTTGCACTTGTCTATACAGCTATGCTGTGTCCAGCTTGAAGGCTGTGTTGTTGACAACCTATATGCAAAAGATCTGCTTAATACAGTAATAATAATAATTTATTACAAAACACAATGAGTTTAGAGGATTTATACAGGCTTCTCTAACAGTCGACTGTCAGGCATAAATAGGGCACCTGTACACTATTTCCTGAATTCAATAGGTAATGTTTGTATATGGACAGAGTCCCAAGAGCATAGCCTTCAGTCTGTAAAAGTGGTATATAAACAGCTGGTCCGACGAAACTTCATGTGCTATGCAGTGATAGCAACCACACGAATAGTAATATATTCTGAACTTTTGCTCTAGAAAACAACAAGTCTGCTCTTATTTGAAGAAAGGGGAATTATAAGGCAAAGGCCTAGACACCAAGTTTACCAAATGCCGAGTGACAACACTAAAGCAGCAGGTAACAAGAGACCTTTAAGTCAAAGAGTTGGCTGGCTATTTCAAATCAATATGTGAGCTTCATCTTTCATCCCTTCTACAGATATCTAGGCTTATGCAGGTCTCTTTTCTGCCCCCACTCTCTTTCAGCTTTCCTTCTTTCCTCTGAAATTATTTTCCAGTTGTGTGTTTGGTTAATTTCAGACTCTGCATTTAATAGTCTTGGAGGGACTGCTGTGTGGTAGGTCAGCCCTGCCGTGTTTGGTGGCCCCATCCTACTCATTCTACCCCAACGTCTTGCCCTGACAGCAGCTCTGTAGATTTTCCTTTTAGTTTTCTAATCAGGCTGCTGCAATATTTCAGACCACTCCCTTTCCTTAGATACCTCTGCTTCTTCTGTTGCTTCTTCTTGCCTTGCTTTTCTGTAGGATTAAGCAGTCCAGGCAATGATAGCGGGATACACTTCTGCCTACCTTTCCAACCTGTGACGTTAGGATAGCTCATCCAATCCCTATCAGAGGCTTCCCTACTGTAACCACCACAACTAACATAAAATCATTCTGTTGAATTCATCTCAGACAAGCATGTACCATAAAAAAAATCAAAGGGAGAGGGGTGGGGCAAGAAGGGAAGATGTTTCTTTCTTTTACCTTCTCTCTTTACACCCCTCCAATTCCTGTCAATGGAGCTGGCTCTGGGAACAACCCATGGAGCTCCCCTGTTCAAGGAAGTCATCACCAGTCTCAAGCAGAGAGGTTGCTGTGTGTCTCCCCAAACTCCACTCCACTCAATGGAGTTGATGTGCAAGAGGAGCCAACAGGGACTTTGCTGCTCACAAGCAAACTGGAACAAACTGTACAAAAATAGGCATGCATGTATGTTTACAAATAAATAGAAGAAAATACTCCACCAGTGGGTGTCTTCATGCTGCCAATGAGCATTAGAAGCAGAGAGCATCTACAAAAGTCTAGTGTTCCAATCCTGGGAAGTAATACTACTGCTCTATTCTGCCTTCCTCAGACCACTCCGGAAGTACTGTGTCCAGTACTGGGTTCCATGATTTAAGAAGGACATTGACAAGCTGGAACATATGCAGAGGAGGGTGACCAAGATGCTCAAGGGTCTGCAAACCAAGCCCTATGAGGAATGGTTGAAGGAGTTGGGTATGTTTAGCCTGGAAAATAGGCGACTGAGGAGATATGATAGCCACCTTCAAGTATCTGAAGGGTGTTACATGGAAGATGGAGCAAGCCTGTTTTCTCCTCTAGATAGTAGGGACCAAACCAATGGCTTTGCATTACAAGATAGGAGACTAAACATCAGGAAGAACTTTCTGACAGTAAAAGCTGTTGACAGAGGCATGGGCTCCTTCCAGAGGTGGTGGAGTCTCCTTCCGTGGAGGTTTTTAAGCATGGATGCTTTAGTTGAGATTCTTGCATTACAGAACTAGATGACCCTTGGGGTCCCTTCCAGTTCTACAATTCTATGAAATGTACCAAAATGTCTATAATTATGTGTATTGTAGGAAAAATCAATTTTAGAAAGGTGTTATTTGAGAGAATATTTGTTTAGAAATGTGTATTTTGTCAGCAAATGTAAGTACAAATTTTCACGAGCTTTATTTTTTTGTTGAAGAAAATAACAGATTAAGGCAAAATGGAATGGGACAGAATTACAAATGAACACCCGTGAACCTGACAGAGAGTGATCCACTCATTCCTATGCTGAAGTGCTCTGACAATTAACACACAGCTCTTTTGGTGGTGTAAACTGACTGTTGAGTTTTGCCAAGGAAGCTTTTGCCAGAAAGAAAAAGGAAAGACTTTGACCAGAAAAATCATTTAGAGAATTTCGCCCTTTTCTGTTACCTTGAATCATGATCAGTAAACATCCACCTCTTAAAACAAACAAGTTGTTTGATTTACATCATTCTCGCTGAAGTTGGTAAAAATATATGTGAGAAGCTAGGAAACCTTCCATTATGGGGGATAGTTCTATCAGCAGCTACCCGCTATGATAGTTAAATGGAACCTCCAAGTCCAGCAGCAATATATGCGTATGAATGCCGAGTAGTGGGAACAAAGAACAGAGGGAAAACTCTTTGCACAATGTCTTATGTTGCCTATGCAAAAAGTCACCCAAAAAATATTTCACCAAGGGCAACTGTAATACACAGGGTAGTATTATAATAGCAAAATGCAATATTTTTGTTTGATTGCATTTTGTTACTACAGTATATCACTGCTCTGTGTACTGTGGTGCCAATGGCAGATATTTTGACCAGTTTATGGGTTAAAACAGCTGCACTTAGCAGTTTTCTTTTGCTGAAAATGGAGCAGAGGTTTTTAGGTCACATTCATGTCATACTTGTAGAGCACGTGGCTTCACTCAAGAATCCCGTGAACTGTAGTTAAGGGTGCTGGGAACTGCAGCTCTGTAAGGGTAAACCAGGGACGTGGTTGGCGCCGTGGGTTAAACCACAGAGCCTAGGGCTTGCCAATTGGAAGGTCGGCGGTTCAAATCCCCGCAACGGGGTGAGCTTCCGTTGCTTGGTCCCAGCTCCTGCCAACCTAGCAGTTTGAAAGCACGTCAAAGTGCAAGTAGATAAATAGATACCACTCTGGCGGGAAGATAAACGGCATTTCCGTGTGCTGCTCTGGTTCGCCAGAAGCAGCTTTGTCATGCTGGCCACATGACCTGGAAGCTGTATGCCAGCTCCCTTGGCCAATAACACAAGATGAGCGCCGCTAGGGTCACGACTGGACCTAATGGTTAGGGGTCCTTTTACCTCTTAAGGGTAAATTACAGCTCCCAGGATTATTTGGGGGCATCCATGTGCTTTGGATGCATGATGTGGATTTGACTGTAGATGGAAGTTGGATTATAACCGAGACTCGCAACAAAATGTTGTATTCTTGCCTTTTAAGAGAAATTTTCCTGTTCAGGGTACTAGGTAGCCAGCTAAGTCCTCTTCCGAGGTAGTATAATCTGTAAGGGGCTCCAAACAGGCGATCCATTTGCTTCTCACCCCCAACTTTCTGTCGCTACTGAACATGCTTGGTATTCACCAGGTTGTTTTTAATGGTTCTTTTAGGTTTAATTTGGAAAAGCCTTTTTTTTAAAAAAAATACTACTTGCTTCTCTCGAGTATGACGATACCCTCCTTAGAGGCACTGGAATTGTTCCAGTCTAAATGCTACGATGCAGTTAAGGTGTCATTCCACCTAAGACGGGCATAGAGGAATCCGATACAAGTTGGCCAAGGATGTGGCTCTCAGCCGATGAAGATCTGAAGTCAGAAAGCTAATGTTAAGGTCATGTAGCCTTTTGAATTAATGGTTCTTTCGATGTTCCAGAGAGACTGCCTTCCCTTAGCATCCTGCTTGACCTTTTGCTCTAATCCAGCAGGACTCTTACATTCTGATGATCCCCAAAAATAGTTATCTTTCCTAAAAAGCAAGGGGGGAAAATGAGTAGATGTCTTACAAAACTATTTTGATGATATCTGAATAATTCAAAGAAGCCCGAGCATCTTGTTAGACTATTAACATCTCCATGGCCTTTTGGTGGCCTGAGTTCAGCTGGTTGGCAGTTTTGTTATGCATTTAGCTGTTTTAAATGGGATTTTAACAGAATTTTACCATCGTTTATTATGCTTTAAAATCTATTATTACACATCTTGGACCTTAGAGGCTGGACGAGGCTATGATTAGTTGCATATAAATTATTGTAATAGAAACCCCGAGGAGCTAACAATAGTATTTCACGGAGAGCAGGAAAATGCCAGTAAACAGCAAAAGGTCAACATTTGCTTAAAAAGCAATCTCATCTCTATCTTCCCACCACAGAATGGAAAACACACCGATGGCAGGAGGGTTAACGCAGTGTGCTTGAACTGCCAAGGCCAGACTTTGGCTTAATTAATATTAATTAGCTGCCTTGCAAGTTTTCCTCCTGACAGTTTTAGGCTGCTCTTCCATTCCTTTCTGCAAGTTTGAAAAGGAAAAAAAAAAAACTTTTTGATCCATTAGTGCTGAATCACCATGTCTGTTGGCAGTAAGTAAATATGACCCTAGACAGGGCCAGGTGGTGGTGTGTGCTCCAGCGACCGGGGAGAGTAAGCAGCGCTAGAGATAATGTGCAAACGTGTGTTGCCTTTTATCGGAAGGGATCAGTTCCCAAAAGGCGCTGGAATGACATAGATATCACCGGTGTAGTTGTTACTTTTAACCATGACATCATAGATTTAAAAATAAACCCGAGGCACAAATCCCCCGCACTACATCAGCACTACACCAAGGGGAACACACCACCATGGGAATGAGAAGCAGGAAACCTGGGACACCATGCCATAATCGGATCAGTTTTGTAAAATACTGAACTGTTTCCAGGTATTTAAGTGGCAGCTGTCAGGAGTTATCCTCTTTCCCCTTTTTGGGAGTTTTTTAATACCATCCAAGTGGCTCATCCTTGTTTGTACGCCTTTGCTCTGCCAATCTCCTGTTGCATCTCCCCCGCCCCCATTGGACACCTGTTGATAGGTGACACAAGCTATTATTATTGTGGCGATTAACGGAAAGCGATCGGAGCATGAAAGAGAATCCAATCCCTCTCGGGAAGGGCCAGCACTTTCATTTCAAGTTGTTTTTGAGGAAGTGCTAAAGGCGTCACGTTGGCTGGCCTGGACAGGGTATTTTCCCCTTCGGTTTATAATTTTGGTTTTTTCCACCTGGTCACCGTACACGCATTGCTTTATTGACCGGCTTGCCATGCTGCAGCAAATTTTGCGGGATATGTACATCGATCCGGAGCTACTGGCCGAACTGAACGAAGAACAGAAGCATGTCCTCTTCTACAAGATGAGGGAAGAACAGGTCAGGCGATGGAGGGAGAGAGAGGAAGACACCCAGGAGGGAGACTCGGCTGTGCTGCAAAGGACAGTGAGCCTCAAGCAGAGTAAGATATGACAGCTTTTCTGACCACCAGTCATTTCTGTGGGGAGTTGAATGTCTCCGTGTCTGTGTATTCCTCATATTGTCTGCTCTGGCAGTTGCCCTGTGAAGGAAATCCCAAGAAGATGGAAACAGAGACCTAACCTAGGCAACTGCCAGGTGTATTGGTCTTGAACCTAGGCGGTCCAAGTTCAGGCCTAGAACTCTGCCCAACGAGTCACAATGGCTCCAGTGCAGAATACGTTAGTTGTACTTCAGTCGCATTGAAATGAAAGGGGATTAAGTCAGCTCTGAAAATTTTCTCCTCTATGGATTAAGCACGACTCTTTGTTTCTCTTTATGCGTGGTGATTTGTGCCTTTCAACTTGCACACCTAATCCATAGACTCATTGCTTCTGTAAAATGCTTAACAGTGTGTAAAATGAGCAGGCCAGAAATGTAGGGCCTACTGGCACCACCAGTCCTCCTACTGGGGTGTGAATGCGCTAGAGTGGGGGGGTGAGCAATACCCTCCCTCTCCAAATTGCCCTCTGAATGCCTCATGAGGAGATGACTATACATTTATTCAGGCATAGGCAAACTCGGCCCTCCAGATGTCTTGGGACTGCAACTCCCATCATCCCTAGCTCACAGGATCAGTGGTCAGAGATGATGGGAATTGTAGTCTCAAAACATCTGGAGGGCCGAGTTTGCCTATGCCTGCATTAATTCATGGCACACCCTCCAAGTTTCTCTATTTTCCAGGGACAGTCCTGGATTTACAGAGGCTGCCCCAGTTTCTGATTTGATCCTGAATGTCTCACTTTTCCTTGGGGCACCCCTATTTTCATTGGAGAAATGTTGGGCAGTATGGAGTTATTCAGCCCCCGAGTCAAGGAGATGAGTAACTATACAAGCTTTTGAAGACATCGGGGGGCAGCCCTGTAAAGGGAAGTTTTGTTTGTTTTTTTGTTTTTTAAAATAACATTTAATGCTTTTATATAAGTTGGAAGCCTCCCAGAGTAGCTGGGGCAACCCAGTCAGATGAGTGGCATATAAATAATAAAATTATTATTATGGAATAGGACATCCCTATTTTCACTGGAGAAATGTAGGCCAGGGTATGTCATGGTGGCTGGGGAAACCCAGCCAGATGGGCGGGGTATAAATAATTTAAAATTATTATTATTATTTTATTATTATTTTATTTATATAGTTTTTCCTGTAAACAAAGCAAAGACTATGAAATAATTGTGTGCTATAGTCATCTAGGATCAGAAGCATAGACACATGTCAGCCAGAGGTCTTTTGCAGGCACAACATATGAATTGAAGTGCCCAAGACTTTATTCTCTCTGATTCGCTTGTCTAATTCCCACTGTTTTTAAACAAGGTGTGAAGGGTATCTCTTCGGGAGACCTTCAAGAGCATTCTTGCAGTTCCCTCCCATGTGCAAATAAAAGCCTGTTCGGTTTGATTGATCTGTTGCTTGTTGGGAGTAGGGGGTTCAGAATGCAGCTCAGCTCTGTGCGCCAAAACAACATTAAGAGGATGAAGATTATCTTGCGCAGAAGATGAACATAATGCACACTAACACCGAAAAATGTAACTGCAACATTTTTATATAGTAATTTGTCACAGTTTTGACAGCTGCATTTCCATATATAAATTATACATTAAACCTATTCTGCTTTTTAGTGCACAGAATTGTTTTCCGGGTAATTAATTTTCTGGTTTACAAAGAATGATGAAAAAGAGGAGAAAACGATCACAGGAAACTTTATACTGTCTTTCTATCTCTGCATGCAGGCGCCTCACCTATGCTCAATGTTTTATGACACTTTGCTCCTTCCAAATGACTTGCCTGTGTCTTTAGCTACAATTGGGGGGGGGGTGGAATTGGGCCAGAGTGACTGTCGAAAGTTGTTTCCATCCTTCATAAAAGAGAAGGACAATGTTTTTGACCTGAAATGGGAACAATGGCAGCCTGATCGATTCTGAACTGAGTTGGAGTACAATGGAGACCAAGGTTATGCCAGTAGGGTGAGCTGAAAAATTTACATGGGTGACTTTGAATTGGCACTACAGCTTGCATGGTGAGAAGGAGTCTCACAGCCCTGTGTTCCACAGAAAGCCCTATGCCAGACAGTGTTCTGTAGTGGTTAGAGTGTTGGGATTCAGACTGGGGAGACCCTGGCTCAAAGCCACACTAAGCTGTGTAACTTTCACTTGGTGACTAACTTACCTTTGTTGTGAGGGTGAAAAGGGGGCTGGAGAGAACTATGTACACCCCTCAAAGATGAGCTGTAGAAATATAAAGCTTAATTAAAAATATCTCAAATTACCTAGAGTTTTAGGAATCTCACAGGGCTGGTGCACATTTTTCAATGTTTTCTGGATGCAGCTTACTTGCATGTGACACCCCAGACAAAACTTTGGGCTCCTGCACACTCCCGTTTGCCCCATGCCTGGGAAGCACGGGTTCAAATGGCTTTGCCGATACCCTCCGAAAAAACTTGCTCCTTGGCACTAAATCAGAACAAGCGTCAAGTGCAGAAAACCTGATTGCCATTTGTTCCGATTCAGCGCTAAAGATCCGGTTTCCATGAGGGAAAGCGGCAGGGCAAACAGAGGTGTGGCTAAGCCCTTTGATTTTCACTTGCCTCCTAGGGCTTCTATATGTCTAGAGCCATACAATCCTAGAATTGCAGAGTTGGAAGGGACCACAAGGGTCATCCAGTCCATCCCCTTGCAATGCACAAATCTTATTCCCCAATGTGGGGCTCGAACCCACAATCCTGAGATTAAGACTCAGGCTCTGCAGATGGAGCTATCACCACCTGACATCCAGATTTCAGCCCATTTCAGAAACACGTATTTGCCTTGCTCCCGGTCTTGGAACCCTGGGAGCTGTGATCTGTGACAGTGGTAGGGATCTCTAATAAGGCTGAGAATGAGTTTTTGTCCCGGGTGAGTCTTGAACCAGGATCTTCCATAGCTTGCTGTCTTAAAGCATCATTCGATGCTTCCTTAGCGAGAAGTAGGACCCGCAATGTTTATGTGGATATATATATATCTCCAACCGTGTGTGCCAGGGATTGCAACCCTAGCCTGTACATGACACCATGTGAATCTGAAATTTTTTATCGCATATATTCTCTCTCCCTTGCCCTCTGAAAGGAGGATTCTTACTTCAAATGGAGAAGCAATACTTTACTGCAAAATTCCACTAGAAAGGTCTTTCCATAGAAGGTGGCAGGTCTCTCTCTGCCCTATGATATTGTGGTGTTTCTTCAGCACACACCTCTCATCTCAGATCATAAGCTTGGGAAATACATATTTAGCCACTTTCCATTTTAAGCCTTCATTAATACGCACACATTTTCATTTCAGTGTGAATTAAATCAACTATACTGAACAGCCCCACTCCTGAAATTACACGATGTCAAGTTGGGGGGCAGGTGAACATGGCTTGGCAAAAATGGCCTCACAGGGCAAATTAGGACCAATTTGTCTGGTGGCCAGAGGTTCATACAGTACCTACCTTTGGTTAATCCAGAGTCTTAATCTTGTCTGTCAATCACAGGGGCTTAAGCTCACATATGATTCCCTTCTGTGTCTGTAGAAGGATCTGAGACCTGCATAATCCCAGCCTTGAACCCAAAGGTTCTCCATTCAAGCCCCAAAGTCTTTCATAATAGGTTACCTTAGTAGGGCTGGTAGTTAGGCACTTGTGTAGAAACAGGATTATTTTTTCTGTCTAATGCCGGGCTCCCTTGTTGTGCATAAATCTTGCTTCTTTTACTTAAGAGCTAAACGATTAAACAAGACTCGTAGTAACAGATGTGCCTTAGCTTGGGCTTCTGCCTCCATCAGCTCTTTGCATAGCTGTCAGGATAGTTTTAGATGTTATGAATGGGAGCTTGGTTTCGTTCATAACAGCAAAAACAACTTCCACAGATTCTAAATAAACCAGAAAACCACCCCTGCCCTTTCTTTGCTCCACACTGGGTATACTTAAAAAGTGTGCGCTAATGTCCTCAGACTGGTTAAACTATACAGGAATGGAGTAGGAAATCTCTTTCACAAGTGAGTACCTTGGGCTCAAGGGAGCTTAAAATTATTTTCTTTCTTTTTCTCTTTCTCCCAGCACACAGTTAAGTGTATCTTGGCGCACAATATGGGAGTTACTCTTCAACATGATCTCGCGAAGCTGTATCACTTTTCCATTTACTCAGAGTAGGAGACTAGAAGAGATCTCTCTTCCAAGGACCTCCACTTTAGGGCACCCACAAAGGGGAATTGTCCATTACCCCTCCCTGGGGCCTCCCTGACAAAGATGAGAAGAACAGGTTTGGCAGGTGTCTATAGCCTGTGATCAAAGGTTGCTGAGAGAAAAAGTAGGATCAATATCATTTTCCCTTAGGGATTTCTAAGTGAAGATCATTGATCAAAACCACAGGTGCAGCCTCTGTCCTATTCCCAGCATGCAGGCTGAACTAGCAGCACCCGCGTCTCAGCCACATACCTACCATACATAGAATCATAGAGTTGGAAGGGACCCTGAGGATCATCTAGTCCAACCCCCTGCAATGCAGGAATATGCAGCTGTCCCGTACGGGAATCAAACCTGCAACCTTGGCGTTATCAGCACCACGCTCTAACCAACTGAGCTATCTGGGACATGAAACAACTACTCTAAAATCACTGAGCGTGAGCCTTTCACTAAGGTTCCTTATATACCATTTGATTGTTACTGACTAGGGGGCTTGTCCTAAAATAGAAAAATCCAGATAATAGCCTGAATATGCCATTTATTAACCACCCACGTCTTTTGTCAACAAAGCATTTGTGTTAATCAATTATATAATGCCTTCCTTCATCAATTATAGAATGACAAATCTGCAGGGTTTTTCCCCTTCTTCTTCTAAAAAAAAAATCTGACCCTGAATGGTGATAAGACTGCCTTCCAGGATGATCAAAGCACCTTTACTGATGAGGGGGGAAAACCTGCTGTTCTGGAAAATTCAATAGCATCTGGCTCTGTCCCTTTTGATTATGCGGAAGGTGGAGCCTGTCTAAGAGACCATCTTTCAACCGTACAACTTTTCCACTGCGGTCACGGTGGCACCATTTTCAAACAATGTTTCCATTGAAATATTTTGCCTTAGGAGCCACTTATAATTCTGGAATAAGTTGTGGCATTTGTCTCTTCTGCCTATCAGCTTGTAAGTGACAATCTGCACAGAGAATTGACCACTACTGAAAAGCGAAGAAATATTTAATGAAATAAATAAATAGAAAGCTCCATGGCTAAGTGGATATGTCATGTCTCTCCAGGCAAAGTACAATGTCCAGTTTAGTATAGTATATGAGGCAGAAATACTAATTTTAGTGGGAAACAATGGTGGATTTTTTTTTGTCTGTCTGATTTTTTTGTGTTGTCTGTCTGATTTTTTTGTGTTGTTGTTTGTAGTATGTCAGGAGAATCCAATTAGAAAAAAAATAATCATGTACATTTAAAGCAGCCTAATTAGTAATAGAAGGAAATGGGTCATTTCACCCTCATTTGAAATCTGCTGTGATGCTAATATTCTACTTGAGAGTGCTATCTTTCCCCAAGCCTCTTATCTGTTTTTATATATAAAGCTTGTTGGCCTCTTCTCCACAAAATGCCCAAACTGTTGTACAATAAAACAAATAATTGAAACAGTGCATCTGTTAAAGACAAGCATAACTTAAAACTAGCAAGAGTTTATAACCTGCAGCAATAAAAACACCTATATAAAACCATCCTCAAACTCAGCCTTCCAGCGATTTTATTTTAAAAGGCTGTCCAATAATGATAACGATAAGATTAAACAAAATACAACAACTTGCTGGATAAAGAGGCATATTTCACGTGGCTGGCTGTTCCACAAGACCCTGGAAAAGCACTTTTAAAAAATCACACTGCCCCCAAATGCACACTTCGGGGCACCATACAAGATCACTGCGCTGAAAAAAAGCTCCTTTTTTGGGGGGGGGGGAGACACAATCTCGTGTGAGTCCCATGATTCACACGTAGCCCTGAAAAATGGTATCCTGGTTTTGGGCTGCTCCGTATTGGAAATTTTGGGAGTGGAAGCACTGCAGCACTGTGACCACTAGGTCCAGCCCATGGAGATGATCCAGTCTCGATGGTATCAAAAGCCAAATAGGAGGAGGAAAAAGCCACTGGACCATACTCCTTGAAAACCCCTTAGGGCAACCAAGGCTTCCTCTGTCCCCGAACCAGGCCTGAATCCAGTCTGAAATAGGCCCATGTGATTTGTTTCGTCCAATAACTCATGCAGCAGAGCAGCTCTCTCCCTCTTGAGCATACCCCCTCGCAAAGTTTGGGCTCCTTTTCCTCACCCTTCTCAGTGGGTGATCACTTGGAGAGCTGCCCACTTGAAGAGGCGGTGAGAGCTCTTGTTCACCTGGGACTCCTGATCAAGGCTGTTTCATTTCCCTTCCTTCCAGGGGCTGTGACTCTTGCACCTTGTCAAGAGGGCAGGTCTTTTGGGGAGACCACAAGGGCTCTCACCCTGAAGTCCTCAGCCCAGGAGGAGAAGCTGGCAGGAGATAGGAACGGTAGTTACAGCATGAACACACAGCAGTGAATAGAAGGCTTACAATGCATGAAACTTGGGATTATTTTTATGGTTTTGGGTAGATGTTGGAGGAGAGCTTTGAGTAACTCTCTTAGGCTGCAATACTAGGCACACTTACTCAAGAGTGAGCACCACTGCAATTGATGCTACAGAACATTGGCTGTGACCTTTGTTAACATGCTTAAACTGGGGGTGTTTGGAGGAAGTTGCTAACCTGCCCACCAGCTACATTTTGAGCTTTACTGCTACACTTTGAGCTTTACTGCTACACTTTGAGCTTTACTGAACCCAACATTCAGCATCCCCTGGCAGCAAAAGCCACTAGATAGGGTGCTGAACGGACCCAACTTCCAGCCATGGAGCTTTGGTTGTGTGTCGGCTGAGAATGTGTGGTATTGTTTCAGCATAAGAGTTGTGGAAGGGGTTAGGCGTTCTCTTTGTCATTGCTTTTTTTTCTTTAGTGAGTGACATTTGGTTTCCCACCTCCATCTGGTGTGGGTATTAGCTTTCTTAGCACCATCTGGCTCCCCCTATGTCTTCTGTATATCTATAGGTAGCTCTTTCAATAGCATTTAGTTCCCCCACCCTTCGTTTGGTGTAAGTTAGCTTTCCCCCTGTCACTCCACTTGCCTGTTTCATTGCGGTTCCCAATTGCCTCTCTAGTTCTTTATCCCATCTGCCATCTTGTTGCCTCCTCTCCTCAAGTTTGCCCTTCAAACTCACAAAACACCCCTCTCTGTTTCTTTCCTGTTGCTTCCCATTGGCCAATGAAATCCAAGGCAACGCTTACAAAACCAAGACTCATTTAAACACAATGGTTTTTTTCCGGTTGGAGTGGAGCTGGTCAACTACACTAAAGAGCAGTCTAAAGCAGTGATGACTATCCCACAGCTTGACTTCCGTAAGAACTGCGTACCCTCCAACATTTCTCCAATGAAAATAAGGACATCCCATTCCATAAACACCGTTTATACCCCGCCCATCTGGCTGGCTTGCCCCAACCACTCTGGGTGACTTCTAACACATATAAAAACACAATAAAACATTAAACATTTTTTTAAAAAAACTTTCCTTTACATGGCTGCCTTCAGATGTCTTCCAAAAGTTGTGTACAGTGGACCCTCTGGATACGAACTTTATTAGTTCCGGGGGTGCTTACGTACCCCGAAAAGTCTGCAACATGAGGTGCCGCTTCTGCATCCGGCACGCAGAGCGCTTCTGTATACACTTCCGGGTTTGCCATGTTCACAACCCGAAAGTTACGTTACCCGAAGGTAACGTAACCCGAGAGTCCATTGTAGTTACTTATCTCCTTGGCTTGGGGGGGGGGGTCTCACATAACTCCATACCCTCCAACATTTTCCCAGTAAAAACAGGAAATTCCTAAGGAAAAGCAGGACATTCCAGGATCGAATCAGAAACCAGGACAGCTCTGTAAATCCAGGACTGACCCGAGTTCCGGGACTTCCGGTAAGCTGCGGACACGGAAGGGAGCACGAAGTGACCGCGCTGTGGTCGCTTCGGTTGAGACGGGGGAGTTTACCGGGTTCTGCAGGGCTTAACAGACCCGAGATTCAAGGGGAGTTACCTTGAAAAATAGGCTACCCAGCGGCGTCCTTAAGCCATTCTCCCCTCTTTCGGGGCCCAAATTAGTGGCCTCAGGGGGGGATTGAGTGGTGGACGCGAGGGGGAAGCATCGCCAACCGCGTCTCACGCAGCCTCAGGCTCCCGTGGCAAGCAGCCTGCCTCCAGGATATTTATCTGCAGTCCCGGTAGGCATCTCAATGATTTGAATGGAAGATTTATGTGTGGAGTTTGCCCGGCTTCAGAGGGGCTAATCTGAATTTGGAATGGACTTCTCTCTCTACTTGGAGTTAAAGATGGCGCTTGATTAAAGGTTGCAAGAAAACGCCGACCAAAATCAGTAACCGGCGGATAAACTACTCACCGGCCGCGGAGGAGTGTGTCACCAGCGGAGTCTCAAGGAAAGACTGACTGAGGAGCCTCCTCCCCCCCAGAGAAAGGTGGGGGAAAGTGAGGGTAAAACTATTCTGAGAATCATACAACTAGATTCGTCTCAGAGACCTCCGCGGTGCAGAGTGACAAAAAATATAAACAAAACGAATAGTATTCTTCCCGTCGTGCTGTAGCCAGCGGAATAAAGAGGTATGTTGAAGGGGGTGACTCTCCTGGACTAAAATATTTTAAGTTACTTTAAGTATTCGAAGTTTCCCCTCTGGGAAGTTAATTTACTTAAAGATAATCTTGGCAAACAACGCGAACCCCCGCAGAAGTGACCCCCGCCCCAGCCACTCCCACGCTTCAGAACGGAGGGGAGAAACGCTTAACGGCGTGGACTTAGAAAGAAAAACGGAGTTATTTTTAAGACCCTGAAGTTAGTTTGGCGCTATTTACTGACCTTTTGGGCGTCACCTGGGTCTGCACGGACTGTTCTATTATTAAACCTGGTGGACCAACAGACCTACCTAAATATATTTGGATATATCTGGGACCCCCACCTCACTTTGACTTATTGTTTTGGAACTGACGGAGGGCCACCTGAATTCTAAGAGACCGGACCACGAAGGAGGACAACAGTGAACATCTAAGAGGAGGGACTGTGAGTTCTTTCCTCTCTGTACGGAACTACCTTCTGTTGAGAGAAAGACATTTAATATACCTGGCTCACCAAACTGGTGATAAGTGGGGAAATAGACTTGGGGGGGAGCCAAGTAACAATTACTTTTTAGAACTCTCAACAGTATAAGGAAAAGGCAAGGGTTGTTCCTGTAAAGGAGGGGGGAGGGAAAGTGGGGAGGGAAAAGAGCGGGAAATATAAAAAGTGACGATTAAGTAAAAATAAGAAAATGGGGGAAAAAAGAGGTGCAAAATCGATAGCAACCCCATCAGACAGATGCCCCTCTAGACAAGAGGATGGTAAAGATTGGGAAGGACTCCTAAGTGAGATAAAAAAAGAAATCAAACAAAGTGAGCAAAACATCGAAAAAAAACTAGTAGACATACAGAATTCAATTGACCAAAAATTTGAAAAGGTGGTGGGGGAGCTAACCCAAGAAATTAGAAAGGTGGCAGGGAAAACCAAGGGTCTGGAAGAAGGTGCTAAAAAGGTGCAAAAAGACGTGAAAGAGGTTAAAAAAGAAACCGAAAGCTTAAGGGAAGAGATAAACAAATTAAAAAAAGAGAAAGAAGAAATGTTGGATAATATGGCCCTTATGGAATATAGACAAAGACAACAGAATTTGAAATTCAGGGGCCTGCCGGAAGAACGGGATGAGAACGTAAAGGAGAAACTCTCGGTGGAGTTAGCAAAGTGGATGGGCATAGACAAAGGAGAAATTGAGGCCGCAATTATGAATGCGTTTAGGATTAGGATGAAACCGGTAAAACCAAAGACAAAAAAGGTCCCTGGGGATTGTTTAGTCATTTTTAATTCAATGTACATAAGAAATGAAATTCTAAAACTAAGCTTTTCAAACAAATTTGTAATTGACGGGAGGGAGATAATCATATTTAAAGAAGTGCCCACAAGAGTACTACGCAAGAGAGAGAAATTCCGGGAGTTTATCAAGGTGTTGAGAAAAAATGATATCGGTTTCAGATGGGAAATTCCGAATGGAATTACTTTTCATTTCAAGGGTATGAGATTTACGTTTAAAAATCAAGGTGATATCGATAAATTCGGGAGAAGGTATGGACAGATCTTAGGAATGGAAAAGAGTGAAGAAGAGGGAGCGGTGGGAGGGGAAGAGAAAGAGGAGGAACTACCAGAAGAGGGGGAAGAGAAAAGCATGGGTGAAGGAGAAGGAGAAAACTCAGATATTGATATAGATAAGGAGGAACGTACATAAAAAAAAAGTGAATATAGTGTATTCCTACGAAAAACAAATAAAATATATTTAACAGAAATAAAAACTATGGCACTGAAAATAACATCTTGGAACGTGAATGGATTAAATAGCAAAAGCAAAAGAAACAAATTTGAATATGTACTAACAAAAGAAAAATTAGACCTGATTTGCTTACAGGAGACCCACATTGTAAAAAAACACGAAAGGATTTTGATGAATAAAAAATTAGGCCTAGAATTTTCCACCTCAAGTGATGAAAAGAAAAGGGGCGTGGTTTTCTATATAAAAGAGAAGTTTAAACCGGAATTGGTTTTTAAAGATGAAGAGGGCAGGGTAATTGCAGTTAGAGTTATGGTGCAAGGGGAAAAACTGCTGGTAGTAGGAGTGTATGCCCCAAACCAGAGAAAAGCAATATTTTATAAAAAATTAGAGAAAAGACTATTAGAATTTATAGATGAAAAGATGCTCCTTTTGGGAGATTTCAATGGGGTGGTTAACCCAATATTGGATAGATCGGGGACGAGGAAATCAAATAAAGACTGCAAGTTACCAAAGTCCTTCTTCAACATGGTAGAAAGGTTAGACCTAATTGACAGTTGGAGGTATAAAAACCCCACCTCTAAGCAGTATACATTCTTTTCAGAGCCCAATCAGAGCTCTGGAAGGATAGATTATATCTGGGTATCAAGGGAATTGGGACCTAAAATAAGCAAAACTGACATTCCACCAAGGACCCTCTCGGATCATAATCCGACATATTTAGAATTGTCGGAAGAGCAACCCTCACCCTTCCGTTGGAGAATGAACGAAGGGCTATTCTTTGACCAAAAAATTGTGGACAAGGCCCGTGAAACATTTAAGGAATATTTAGATCTAAATTCAAAAGAGGGGTCGGGAATTAATTGGGTCTGGGATGCGGGAAAAGCCTTTATGAGGGGCTTTCTAATAAAACAAAACAGTATTAAAAAAAAGGAGAGGGAGAAGAAGATAGAGCAAATATTGAAAGATTTGTCAGAGAATGAAAAACGGCTGGGCAAAAACCCGTCAGATAAAGGAACAAAACAAAAAGTAAATATGTTGAAAGCGGAGTACTCAACGTTAGTTAGCTTGGAGATAGAGTGGAAGCTAAGACGGATAAAACAAAAGAATTTTGAACACGCAAATAAATGTGGAAAGCTGTTAGCCTGGCAGCTTAAAAAAAGGCAAAAGCAGAACCATATAAGCCAAATCCAAAAAGAGGGCAAGGTGATAAAAAATCCAAAAGATATAAGAATTGCTTTCCAGAATTTCTATAAAGAGCTCTATCAGAAGGGGACGGAAGAGGGAGAAGAAATAGAAAGGTTCTTAGAGAATTGTGGAGTGGGGAAAATAAATTTAGAACAGGTCAACACACTAAACGCACAAATTACAACAGAGGAGGTACAGGAGGGAATCAGAAAGATGAAAATGGGGAAGGCACCAGGCCCAGACGGGCTCTCAGCCAAATACTATAAGGAATCACAAGAACAAATTACACCGGTACTAACGAAACTAATGAACCAAATCCTGGAGGGAGGACAGATTCCAAAGTCATGGGAGGAAGCTTTTATTACCCTAATCCCAAAGGAAAACGCTGACCTGCTGGATGTGAAAAATTATAGACCTATTTCCCTTTTGAACTTAGATTATAAACTATTTGCGGACATTATGGGAACTAGACTCAAAAAAGTTTTATCTGATATAATACATAAGGACCAGGCCGGATTTTTACCAGGACGCCAAATGAGAAGTAACATCAGAAATGTGATTGATATTATTGAATTGCTGGAGTGGAAAATAGATAAAAAAAGCAGCACTGATATTTGTCGACGCCGAAAAGGCGTTCGACAATATATCATGGGAATTCATGAAAAGATTAATAGAAAAAAGAGGTATGGGGGAAAAATTCAAAAAATGTATCGAGGCGATTTATACAAGGCAGAGAGCCAAATTAATAATCAATAATAATTTAACGGAAGAATTAAATATCTCTAAAGGAACAAGGCAGGGGTGTCCTTTATCACCCCTGTTATTTATCTTGGTTCTGGAAGTCCTATTGGACGGGATTAGGAACAACTAAGAGATAAAGGGGATAAGAGTTGGTCGCAGGGAATATAAACAGAAGGCCTTTGCCGACGACTTGGTCCTAACATTGGAAGATCCAGATACGAGTCTAGAGGAGTTATTGAAAGAAATGAACAAATTTGGAACTCTAGCAGGATTCAGGCTGAACAAGAAAAAGACCAAAATGATTATTAAAAATATGACAAAAAAGGAAAGGGAGGAGCTTCAGGAGAAATAGGGGATTGAAATGGTAAAGAGGGTAAAGTATCTTGGAATTTGGCTGTCAGAAAGGAATATAAACCTATATAATGATAACTATATCAAAACCTGGAACGATATAAGAAAAGACCTAGAAACATGGAAAAAATTATATCTTTCACTGTGGGGGAGGATAGCCACAGTGAAAATGAATATACTCCCTAGACTCTTATTTTTGTTCCAAATGATACCAGTACTAAAAGGTGTTGGTATATTTGAGGAGTGGAGGAAGGTAATCTCAAGATATATATGGCAGAGAAAAACACCACGGATCAGGTTTAAGATACTAACTGACAAAAAGGAAAGAGGGGGCTTTGCGTTGCCAGACCTCAAATTGTATTATGAGGCCTCCTGTATGGTATGGCTAAAAGAGTGGATCTCGCTAAAAGACCCGGACCTTCTAGATCTTGAAGGATTTAACAACAGATTCACCTGGCATAGTTATCTGTGGCAAGATAAAGTTAAATCACACAGAGGCTTCCTATCCCATGTGATTAGGAAACCACTGTATGAAGTGTGGACCAGAAATAAAAGCATACTTGAAAGAAAAACTCCTAGGTGGTTGTCACCAACAGAAGTTTTGACCATAAAAAAAACTAATATGGAATTGAATTGGCTAACTTATGAGGATATCCTTGTCGAATCGGAAGAGGGGTGGAAGATTAAAACATATGAGCAATTGAAAGAGAGGGGAATAGGTTGGCTCCAATATTATCAAATTCAGGACATGTTCAAAAAAGATAATAAAAATCACGGATTCGAGACTAACAAATCTAAATTCCAATTGGAAATTGTGGAAGGTAAAGACAAATTATTAACAAAGATGTACGACCTCCTGTTAGAATGGAACACAAAGGACGAAATCACCAAAGAATGTATGATTAAATGGGCAATAGACTTGGGCCATGATATTAATATCGATCAATGGCAAAATCTATGGAAACATCAGATTAAATTTACGGCTTGTACCCTTCTAAAAGAAAACATCATGAAAATGATGTTTAGATGGCATTTAACGCCTGTTAAATTAGCCAAAATTAACAAAACCAATAACAAAAAATGTTGGAAGTGTAATGTTAAAGAGGGGGACTACTATCATCAATGGTGGCTTTGCGAAAAGGTCAAAGTTTATTGGGAGCAAATATATAATGAATTGAAAAGAGTATTAAGATATACTTTCCCAAAAAGAGCGGAGGAAATGCTATTAGGGATATTGAGCAGGAATATAAAAAAAGAGGATCACAAACTCTTCATGTATGCTACCACCGCCGCGAGAGTTATCTTGGCCCAGAGGTGGAGAACGACTGAAATACCAACTATGGAGGACTGGAGAGAAAAAATGTTAGAATATCTGCAATTGGCGAGGCTGACGGGAAGAATAAGGGATCAAAAGGAGCAAAAGTTCCAAAAGGAATGGGAAAAATTTATAGAGTATTTGAAGGAACATGGTAAGACATGAAACGCCGGTAAGCTAATATAACATTACAAATTGCAACAGTTGTAAAGTAACCTAAGTCAAAAATTTTATGTTTAATTTGTAAGATAATTTGTGACGGGTACAATTTTAGGGAGCGCAAAACTGATTAAATGAAAGAATAAGTCTGAAAGAGAGAGAGGAGGAAGTCGATTACAAGAGGAGCAGAAGGAAAATATTTATAGAAACAAGAAAGTGAACAGAAACAAATAAGTCACAAGATGAAGTTGATAAATTGTAGCAATTCTCAGTTTAGCTAAAAAACACGATAAGACATATTTCGGAATTTGTATACCTTTTATTTAACTTTTTTTGTATTGAAATGTCACTTTCCGATTTCTGATGATGTATGTAAAGATAAAACAATAAAAATGATTATGAGTAAATCCAGGACTGACCCTGGAAAATAGGGAGACTTGGAGGGTCTGCAACTGTTGTTGTTTTAAATGCTTGGAGCAAGTTTTTGTGTCTTTGACATTGAGTGGTGGTGGTGGTAGAAAGCAAAATTATATTATTAGGCTGGGTATTTTCTTAATGTTTCTGTGCTATCTATTAAAACAGAGGACCAAGAAGTCAATGCAGGCATATGGTTATCATTCTGTGCCTGCATTAATTTGGAGTTAATGACATTGATTAGACTCTGTAAATCAGTGAGGCCAACACACTGTAGTGCCATTTCATATTTTATTTTGGAACCTATTGCCAAGCATGCTGATGGCATGCATGTCTGTTATCTGCAATATTTGCTGGGAAATGCTTGTAAGCAGGACCCAGGCCCTTAATGGGGCACTGCTTGCAGGGAGCTTGCCAGAAAAGGCCATGATTTATACATGTGTGAGCTGAACCATTCATCAATAATGCTGTGTGTACTTTGTACTCAGAAATAGGTTCCCCAACAGGGAAAATAAAAATGAATTGGCCCTAAGATATGCCTTTTAAAATACAAGTCACCTAGCAACCCTAACTCCCAAAGTTCCAGAGGCTCTAATTGGATGATTTTGCAAGTATTCATAAATGATTCCTATTGAAAGATATTTTTTTACAGGCTTTAATGAACTAGAGGCTGAGCAAGAGTTATCAGCCAGTTTTATAAGAATAAGAAAGGCACTAAGAATCATGAGTGAAAACTGACTGAATTTTCAGCAAGGACAAATGAGAAAAACATATGACTTCTTACTAGTATAACTGGGATGGATACAACCTGGGCAAGGTGCAAAATTGGCAATAAATATTACACTATCAACACTGAAGTAAAATAATGGTCAGTCGTGCAATGTTTTCAGGATGGGAAAAAATGGTTGGTGAGGGTAGCAGACCAGATGGAATGGCACCATTGCAACTTCTGATTGACTCCATACCTGGACCTTAAAACCATAAAGTGTGTCCTGCTACTGAAAAAAAAGAAACTACAGGTGGTGATGAGAACATCAGATGTGCAGGTCTGGAAGTCTCAACTAACAGATTTTGCGCCTTCACAGAGGAAATACCTCATCTGTAACAGTGGATGGTATGGTGGGGCTAACCTGCTCACCTGATCTCTCTCTGTCTGCCTGAGTCGCTGCAGCACACTGGGATGGGGAGCGACACGGTAGTGAGGTTAGCATGGTGCAAATGCACCAGCAGATCCAATCTGGTGCTGCTGCCAGTGTGTTTGCACCACACTGACCTGCCTGCTGTGCTCCTTCCCCTCCCTTTCCCAGTATGATGAAGCAACTGAAGGAGTATACCTGAAGGACCGTCTCCACCCCCATCGTTCTGCCCGGACACTGAGGTCTCCTTCTGGCAGTTCCCTCACTGTGAGAAGTGAGGTTACAGGGAACCAGGCAGAGGGTCTTCTCGGTAGTGGTGGCCACCCTCCCATCAGTTGTCAAGGAAGTAAACAACTATCCGATTTTTAGAAGACATCTGAAGGCAGCCCTGTTTAGGGAAGTTTTTAATGTTTGAATTTTTATTCTGTTTTTAATGTTCTGTTGAAAGCCACCCAGAGTGGCTGGGAAAACCCAGCCCAGCCAGATGGGTGGAGTAGAAATAATAACAAATTATTATTATTATTATTATTATCATCATCATCATCATCACTCAGCTAATCAAAGGACACGTGAGCAGCATAGGCTTACCATGCCATTAGCAGCTACTCAGCAGTGAGAATGTGTCATCTCAGCAGCAATACTCATGAACTTGGTTTATGGTAGAGGGCATATAAGTGGCTAGCAGGGGCACTGCTTCTTCTTAGAGCAGCAGGGAGGATGAAGGCTTGTTTCACAGCACTCAGATAAGGAGGGACTATCTTTGCCTATGGTGTCTCGGCTTGAGCTTACTGGAGAGTGAGAGTTTTTTTTTTAATTCAAAGCTGCCCATCAATTCTTTGCATTTGTGATAACTGAAAATGGAGAACAGCACATACAATTATTAACAATACTGTATGTACCAGTGCATGTGGGAAGCATGGGGGAAGATAATAAATAAGCTACAGTGAGAAAACAGAGGCATGGAAACAAGGCAAAATGGTGCAAAGCTAGTGTGGCCATAGCAGGTATCATGGAATATTTCTTTACAATAGTCATCATGATAACATCCTACATCTAAGCCCAGAAATGTGGGTGAAGAGCTCAAATATGCTCTAATCATGTGCTCCAATGCGGCTTTTATAAGGGCATTATTAGTCCATTGATTATGAAACGGAATAATATTTATCCTGCAGATTTGACAAATCCAGATCAGAACGTGTGACAATTCATCAACACTGAGCATTGATAAAAAAATGTAAGTGGTAGTTACTTTCATTGCCCATCCCCTGTGCTAAACCATTCAATACGTTAGGATGCACTAGGCTTCAAAATACGTGGTGGGAGAGAAGGAGGGAGGGAGGGAGGGAAAACAAGCCTTCAAAAGCTTGTCTGAAAAACTACAAAGAAGAATGATTAGGTCTATGGTGGATCACTGAATGCTGATGGAGCATATTTGAAATGTGCAGAACAGCTGCAGCAGAATATAGCAGAAAGGAAACAGATAAGTATGAAATCGTTTAAGCAGCAAGGATGTGAACACAACTTTCTAAATGTAAGGCCAGGTGATTTGTTTGTTTCAAATAACCTGTCCTGAGCCCTGGGGATGCATGACCTAAGGCATACATCGGCAACCTCTGGCCCATGGGCTGGATACGGCCCACAGAGGCTGTTTATCTGGCCCACTAGTCACCCAATTACTCAGCCGCCCGCTCAGCAAGTCCCCCGTGCGCTGCGCTAAACCGGTGCAGCGCGGCACGGGGACTTGCCGAGCGGCGCCGGAAATGGCACCTGTGCCTGCGCAGATGCTGGAAATCACATCTGCGCAGCTGCAGAAGCCATTTCCAGCACTGGGCCATTTCCAGCACATGGGCCCATGTCCGGCCCACGGACGACAGTCCGTGGGAATGCTCCGGCCCACAGCCGGAAAACGTTGCCGACCACTGTAAGGGATCAATAAACAAGCAGTTCAAATAAACACACAATAGCCAAATAACGCTTTGACTTCAGAAAAGTGATGAAAATACATTATTTTTAACAGATGATGCTTGTCCCACATCTCTACAATGGCGTGTCTCAAGCTTCCCTCCTGAATTCCCTTGGTAGCTAAGGAGGAAAGTACTAAGCTTTATTTGAGGAACTTACGATCTTTCTCTTAGGAGGACCCCGATTGCTTCCCCTGTGTAGGGGCACTACACAGGGACAGGACTGGTCCTCTTCCTTTAGCCCAGGGTCTTTGTGACATCAGCAGCTATTGCACAAATCTCCACCTTCAGTTCAAATCTGAATTGCATGCCTCATAAAGCATAATACTTAGGGATGGGACAAATCATTCTGAGAGAGAGAGAGAGAGAGCAGAGGAGATTGGTTCAATGACAGCTGATGTCACAAAGCCAGCTCTTCTCTTCCAGCATGGATGGCTACAGAGGTGGACTACAGTTGAACAGTATGAGGATCAGGCAAAGGAAGCAGGAAAATCTGGGTCAAAGCCAGCTGGAAAGGGATGTAGCCAGTTATAGCCAACCACTTGATGGTACTTTCAACTACCCAATGGGCCTCCAGCTTGTTAAGAACCTTGGTTGCCATGGCAGCCAAAATAGAATCCCGTGTTTCTGAATGAGTGTCCAGGATGGTGAGAGCCATAGCTGTGGATGAACTGCCAAATGCTAATACACACACCACACAAGATAAAATGGTAGAAATCTGGACTGTGCCACAGCAGGCGTTTATCTTATATTTTTTTAATTAAACAGGAAATTGTAGTCTGCGGCAAGCAGGGTTTGGAAGTACCTTGATGTCACTAAGGTTCCAAGGCAATGATCCACTAAAACGATAATTTAATTAGCAATTAATCTGCCACACAATGGAGTGACTGAAGTACCTGAATATTTCGTTTGGCTGAGTGTGCTGCAACCCTTGTCTAACTAATGGTATTTCTCTGAGATTTGATATCCATTTGGGTTTGCAATGGACTTTCCACACAAAAATGAATCAATTTCAAAAGGCTGTGGAGATGACGAACAATTGGGAATTGTCAAGGATGCCATAATTGCTAAAAACAATGATAAATGAGCCTGCATGCAATGAGCTGATTCTAGCAATATCCCATCAACTGCAGCCCCAGTTATTTTAAATGGCTTTTAATTAGCAGCATGAATGCAAATGACTTGAGGCCTCAGATGAGAGATGTAGATCTTTCTGTACCTGCCTGACTTCTGCTGGGGCTGGAGACAGATTTTCTTACATATGTTCTTAGGTTTGTTAAAAATGGGTGAATATAATATTGGTATGTGGCATCTTAATTCCGGTAGCCATTATTGATGGATCCCCAAAACTGTATTACAGGTTATCACAGGGAATCTTGGAGCCAGGTTCTTAGGTGCCAGGGGACTCTGAAAGTTTATCCAGACTTGCCATTGCTCCATTGAGGAAACCCACTCTTTACCACTGAATTGGAGCAAAACATTGATTGGGTTTTCTCTGGATTGATGTTTGCTCCAATTTATAGTGAAAGAGTGGGTTTTCTGGAGGAAAGCAGCGGGGCAAGGTCAAAACTGCTCTTACCCATGCTAGAACTTGTGGGACACCTGCTTTTCCCCCCCAAGGACAAGGGCAATTATGGATGAGCCCTCAGATTGCTATCAGACAAGCAGACCCGATGGGGTTTGGGTGTCCTGGATTTGGGATGGAAAAAGTTGGCAGGTACGCTGATCTTCCCTCACAAAAGGAAGGGGGGGGAGCAACATGTCAGTGGATCTGAAGGGAAACTCTCAGATCCCTTCCATTCCAAAGCTCTCTTCTCTACCCCTTTTCTGGCGCCGATGGATAGAAGTAGATGGTGATAATGAAAACTCTGAGAAAGTGTGAAAAGTACCTTCAATTAATCACAGGGACCCCCAAATGGGGATGCTAACTTTTTGGGGGGGGGGTAGCACTCTCCATGAATGATGTTGCAGGCAAGCATTATTGTGTGGCAATGTCCCTCTGTGACAAATTGACGCAGTTTTGAAATGTTTATTCCTACCTGGCTGGCAAAGAGTTAATCCACCTCCAGCCTGACTGACATAGAATTCTGATGGGGGCGGGACTGTGCCCGGTTCAAAAAGGAGGGGGTGTCGGTTTGGTCAGTTAGGAAGAGGGAGGAGGGTGTGATGTGATGTGATGTGATGTGGTGTGGTGTGGTGTGGTGAGGATATATGAAGAAAGTGGAGAGGTCAGGAGACTGTGAATTTAGATAAGATTTAGGAAAACTTGAAGTTAAATGCTTGACTGAGTTTTTTTGTACAACTGAAACAAGGCAGATAAATACATGACACGTTAAAGAAAAACTTATGCTTTTAAGACAATAAAACTTCATCTCTGTTTTGCCAAAAAGGTTCGTCTTTATTATTCCAGCGGGGTACCAGGACTCACAGCCGTGGTGGCTCAAGAGAGGGCAAAACTCACCTCAGGCAGGGAGGTGGCAGTTTGTCTCCTGGAGTTAAACGGAGGAGGCTTAGTAGGGTAACCTGAGGCGCCAAGAAGTTGCCAGAGTGAAAAGGGCAAACTTTTACAGTGGGGAATCAAACTGAGGGAGACCCTTTACTGTAGGCAAGAGGTTATTCCATCGGACAGCCTAGAGTTTCTTAAGGTACCAGGCCACGTAAGCTGGAAGGCTCTCCTTACTGAGAAACCCAAAAGTAAAAGGGGTTTATTTTTGAGGCGGCAGGAGAAGAGGGTGGGTGTTTACCCCTCTGAATTCCTGTGTCGCATTGATAGTAACGGAGAGTGGGACCCATCGTCACACCCTCCCTCCCCAGGAAATAAGACACGAGACACAGTTAATTAATTTTAAGTGGGTGAAAAGGCCACAACTTTATTGGTTTCGGATGTTGAGCGGTATTGGCTTAGGCATTGGAACCTAACCGGCTATATCCAACTGTAACCCGTGTGTTACAGTCTGGGAGAAATTAACCACCAGAAAGGAGCCCAGTGATGTACATCTACTGGAACACCTCCTGTGGCCACCGTTGGGGGGTGCTCTTAGGCCCTGACCTCCGTAGGCCCAGGACAAAGCTACCGCCCCCGGAACCCCTTTAACGGGATTAAATCTCCAATTTCGGGCAGATGATGATGTAATCTGCCCCCCTTCTTCATTTATGCAAATTTCCAATGCCTAACTGCCAAAACCCAGTTGTGACGAATTGCTATGAGGTAGGCGAAAAAACCAGTTTGGCTAGTCCAAGTGGAAAAAGTCCTACCAGGCCCCCCAGCCAACCAAGGCGACCAACCAATGTCCATAGCAGCGTCGGCCTAACCTGCCTAACCTAAAGGGTGGGTGGGTGGGTGACCCGATCGCGCTGGGAGCCAGGGCGAAAGAGGCTTGGTTCCCGCCTCCGGCTTGGTTTAAAGTGGGGAAGCCCCGCCTCCCAGCTGACCCAATTGGTCAGCCCGGGTATGCCGGAGGCGGGAACTCCCCCCTCGTGAGGGGGCTGAGCTCTCAGCCCCCATCGCGAGAGTTCAGTTGGGCCAAGCCCACAACACCACCTCCGTGGGATGCGGAAGTGGTTTTGCCATGAAATTGTTTTCTATTTAGGTCATAGTTTTCCAGGTCAGAAGGTCTTCTTCATAAAGTTATTACTGCCTGGTGCATTGTGGAAGGTTCTTCCTCTGCTCCCCCTCCATAATGTTCTGAAACTTCTTTTTTCTTTTAGTTTTGTTGGCCTTTTGCGAGCATGAGGCTGGAAACAGCCACTCCAGACCATGGCATATATTAGACTGGCAGTGCAGCTCATTGGAGACTAATGATTCTTATAGGCCAGAGTCCTAAGCTCCGTATTGCTCTCTAAGGCCTTGTTTCCCGAGTTCATTGCTGTGAAGTTCAGCCAGAAGTGGTTTCTATTTATCTGTCATAGAAGGCACTGGAAAAAGGACAAGCAAATATTATGGTTCTAGTGCTAGCGCTGCTTGTGTTTACGAGCAATAGTGAGTATACATTTTCAATGTTATATTAGTCACAGCCTCCTGCCTCCTGGAAGGCTGCCATGGTAGTCACTGGCGCTGCAAAAAGAGAATGTGCTGTGTACTTACCACACGGATGCAGCCTAGAATGATATGCGTTGAGGATGTAATCCGAACAATTCTTAGGGATGCTGGCTTGCTCAGCACAGGTGAAGCCAAAGGGCCAGAGATGAGTGAACTCTCCAAAATAGCCGCAGGTGGACTTGTTAACTATCTGTCCTGCCCCCCACTGCTCCAAATATCAGGGGAAATAGAATATTTTCCAGTCAACCGAAGGGTACCAGACTGCCTACAGATGACCTATTTATTGAGATTTGTCTTAACTTATTTTTAAGGAGATTCCTGGCCTGAATTTCATTATTCAGGGAACAATGACACTCTGGGTGGAAAAGAAATGTTCCTGCTTGTAAAAGTGATGCCCGTTCTTGGATCTAAGGCAAAGGGACAGGGGCGTACCCAGGATCAAATCTGGGGGGGGGCAAGAGAGGGGAAGAGAGAGGGAAGGAAGGAGGGAGGGAAGAGACAGAAGGAAGGAAGGAAGGGGTGGGTGAGAGAGAGGAGGGAGGGAGGGAGGGAGGGAAGAGATAGAAGGAAGGAAGGAAGGAAGGAAGGAAGGGAGGGAGGGAGGGAGGGAGGGAGGGAGGGGTGAGAGAGAGGAGGGAGGGAGGGAGGGAGAGAAAAAGGAAGAAAGAAAGAGGGGGGAAGGAAGGATGGAAGGAAGGATGGAGCTCCCGTCTGCTGCCCCCAGCTCAGGCTGCTCCTCCCTCCTCCCACGTTCCTGTCGCTGGCTGCAGCCGCGGAGGAGGCGAAAACAGCCCAATTTCCATAACCCGCAGCGACTTTTCCCCTTCAGTTTTCGGAGGGGAAAAGTGCAGGTTAGGGTTCGTAAAATAAGGTAATTTTTTTTGCTTTGGGGGGCAGGTGCCCCCTTGCCCCTCGCTGGGTATGCCCATGCAAAGGGAGAAAACTGTTTCTGCTCCCACTCTTGAGTTTGTGTTTGCTGCAGTGCTACGTTCTCAGCTAGAAAGACCTCTACAGTATTTAAGTCCGGATGTGCGTGTTCTGTACAGAAGAGTGCACTGCAGAAGGCCAGCAGTCACATGCATACAAGTGGGCAAGGGCAGATCTGCTATGAAACTAATGAAGCTCAGACCCTCCACATGTCCATATATTCCAGGGACAGTCCTGAATTTACAGAAAGCTGCCCCAAAGTTTGAGAGTCAGTAGCACAAATGTTGGAAAGGTGTGGTGATCTGTCATGGAACAGCCCCATTGAAGAAGATAACAGTGGTTACTCAGACTTTGTTGCTGGTTGCAAAGGGGCCCCCATGACAGTTCAAGCTTCAAGGCCCCCCAAATGTAGGTCCACCACTGCATGCGGCTGAGAAATATCCAACTCTGCCAGTCATTCAAGTCACACTGGTTGAAAACCACTGGTTTGTTGATAGTTGCTGTACACTCATCTGCTATAGTAATGGGGAGAAGGAGAGACTAAAGACCTTGCTTAGCCATAAGCAGTGTTTTACATAGTGTCTATTAACACAAGAGAATGAACTGTGAATTGAAGTGTTGCCTCTTACCATCCATCATTCACATCACAGTAGTGAATAATGAGAATAAAACGCCTCCTCTCTTCATGGCTGATGGAATATTCCTGGGATTACTTTAATTATTCTAGGTCGAAATGCAACATTCTCACACAAATAAATGCATCTGAATTCATTTGTTTGATGAGCAAGGTTAAAACAGTTTTTGATTTTCTGCTTGTTGCATTCTTAAATCATTTGGTTCTAATATATCTAAAACCGCTCACAAGCGATTCTTCGGGATACAGGTTTGTTGTTATGACATACTGTTTCCTGTCTATGAAAACATTATACTCCATGTCCGTGTGGAGTTTTAAAATTGGTTTCCACAAAAAAGTGCACTGTTATCACTGCCTTTGCCCTATTGTTCCTGCCTTTAGGGAGACACATAAACAACTTTGTTTATACTTTGCTGACTTGTGAATTTCTCCCATTTTTTGATGTTATATTTATACTGCTTCTGCTTCTTGTCACTTTACCGTATGAACCCCTCTACTTGGTTCCTGGTAGGGGTGTGCATGAACTTCATTTACTTCCTGAATTATGAGGCAGATAAGAGTGAAATGGATGAGGTTTCCACATACCTGAGTTGGACACTGTTTAACAAAATTTTCTGAGTCAGATAAGGGGCTCCCTAAAGCCTCAAGTTACTCTGTGAAGTCAGGTGCCCTCAACCCCACACCTCCCCCCCCAGCATTTTCCAAGCTATCACTGCATTAAAATAAAATGAAATACAGTAAAAGCAAAATGAAGCTGATAGCAAAACATCCTGAACTTAAGTGGTGGAAAGAGGCAGGGAATCTTTTGTCTAGGTTTTAATCACAGTTAATTATCCCATGGCACTCGAACCACGGTAATTTGTGGGAGAGATGTTGAGCAAAATATTTAAAAGTGTTTGTTTTTCACCAGGGGCGTAGCCAGGATCAAAATTAAGGGGGGCAAGGGGCGGGGCCAAGGCAAGGGGGGAGGGGCCACAGTGGGGCAAGGAAATCCATGGTCGTTCAGGGGTGAGGGGGCGCCAGGATCAGCCCGATATTGGGCTGTTCCGACCCCCTCCTCCCCCTCTGCGATTGGCAGGGGGCGAGGGGGCGCCAGGATCAGCCCGAAATCGGGCTGTTCCGATCCCCTCCTCCCCCTCCGCGATTGCCGGGGCGGGTGGAGGGAAAGCTGGCTTTCCCTCCACCTGCCCCACAGCCAGCAAGGGAGAAGGGAGACGTCCCTTCTAGCTGGCTGGCTGTGGGGCGGGCGGAGGGAAAGCCAGCCAAACACTTTGCGCGGCTCTGGCCCCACAGCCAGCCAGGGAGAAGGGAGATGGCACCGGGCGGCGGGGGGCAGTGGGGCAGGCTGGCCAGCGGCCCTGGTTCTAGGGGGGGGGGCAACTGCCCCCTCCTGCCCCCCTGCCTACGCCCATGTTTTTCACACTGATCTATTCTGTTTTTTCCCCCTACCACCACCCTTTCCCTCTGAAGGTCAATGGGCAGATGTCTGTCTCCCTGGGAGAAGAGGCTATATCCCCCAAAATCCCAGGGGGAGGGCAGAAGCCCACTGTACCAACAAACTTTGTGGTCACAGGGTCTTTTTCTGGGTGCCAGGTAGGTGGGTAATATTTTCCCCACTTCATAATTTCTTTGGGATCTATACTAATTACTTCAGTATCCTGGCCACCCTATGATTTCTATTGTAAACCCCTCCCCCCCCAAAAAGTATATCCATGAAGAAGAATCACTGTACTTATAATTCTGAAATTTGGCAGGCTTCATTCTTTCAACAGGGCTGATCATGCATCCATTTCTGGCAGAAAACAAGACACAGGTATCAAAAATAATAACAATTAAAGTTCAAACTTCAAAGGTTTCTTGCACAAAACTCCTGGAATGTTTCTGCATATGATTTGGCAGGCTTAATCTACTCTGGAGGGGGTTGTATGCGTGTGATTTTCATTCACTTCTGTAAAAAATATATATGTGTGTATGTGTGGGAGGAATTTTAGTAGTTTTTTAAAATTCCCTATTATAAGTGAATGTGGGTGGGGAGAGTTTTGTTTTAAACAGATCTAATTTGGTCTCAAACAGGAAGGCACCAGAGAGCTCTCAAACTTTCTCAAGCACCCTGATCTACAAATACTGATCTACAAATACAAATACTGTACAAATCATTTTTGTGGCCATTGCATGCCCCTAGTTATTGATACGGTTTCAAACAGTTATTAGACAGTATTTCCCCATGTTTCCCCTCCCTCTCACACACATTTCTTTCCCCACACCTAAATATTATTTTCTGTCTTTCTGCTTTGGGACTTTTATCATTTTTCTCTGGCTTGACTTAAATTGAACAACTTTTTTCTTTCTTTTCACTGCCTTTTTTAATATGTATGGAAACATCCCTTCATGTTTTATTTATACAATTATATTAACCTTTTGATTTGGTAGCTTTTCTGTTTCTTCAAAGTAGGAGCTGCTATCAACTACCCCCCGCCTGCTGGCCACCCTGCTTTTTATGAGATTTCTGTTTAATTTTTCTTTTTCTTTTCATTCAGTTCTGACCATTCAGTGGCTGCTGGTGACATTTTCACTTCATAGGGCTGCAACTTTTAACCTTGCTGTTTCCATCAAAATAGAACTTGTGCCACACTTATTTAGTAAAGTGTGCCATTACACATGTGCAGTGCCATTGTCTCACGCTTTCTAAATAAAATAAAATCAATTAATTTATGCACATATCTGGGCAAGGAAGCAGTTTCCATGTAAGAGGCCTAAGTATGTTTTTCAGACAAGATTGACTCCATAATGCTAATGACCACAGCTGTGGAATTTCTGGGATCATTTGAGGTTTATATTGTATATCTATATTCATATCACATGGTTCTTGCTCAGGAACTCAAAACATATTTTTAACTTCTAACACAATTCTGTTTGATAGGTTTGGTGTGTCTTGTTCTTTCTGGGTAGCCTGTGCATACATCTTAGAATGATAGAATCATAGAGTTGGAAGAGACCACAAGGGTCATGCAGTCCAACCCCCTGCCAAGCAGGAAACACCACCAAAGCATTCCTGACATATGGCCATCAAGCCTCCGCTTAAAGACCTCCAAAGAAGGAGACTCCACCACACTCCTTGGCAGCAAATTCCACTGCCGAACAGCTCTTACTGTCAGGAAGTTCTTCCTAATGTTGAGGTGGAATCTTCTTTCTTGTAGTTTGAATCCATTGCTCCGTGTCTGCTTCTCTGGAGCAGCAGAAAACAACCTTTCTCGGGGAAAGGTTATGGGTAGCCTCCTTCACACAGTTCTGCATTTACAGAAAGATTTCACATCTCAAAAGATTATATTTTTGACCTCTGGTGATGTATTGTGATGTCATCTTGAGTCATCAACAGCCAGCATTATGAAGACAGCAGTAAACTGCTTTGTTGCACAAAACCAAGTGTGATATCAGGAAAAGGAAGTTTATATGGGAGCAGGGAAAGGCAAGGAGGTAAGTAAAACAAAGTGGTGAAGCTGATTGGAGTCTGCCGCTTTCTTTCTTTCTTTCTTTCTTTCTTTCTTTCTTTCTTTCTTTCTTTCTTTCTTTCTTTCTTTCTCTTTCTTTTTACCAAAAGAGAAGCAATAGCTCAGAAATTGAGGCCTGCAGCTTAGTTCCCAGGAGGTTACCGGTAGTTGCTGGTCCTGATGCTCACCCAGAGTGTTGCCACAAATAAGCACAAGGTTGGTGTAATATATTAAGTTTGGCTTCACTTCTGTGGAACAGCTCATGTGCTTAGGTCCATGATTTGTATTTTGATCCTTGTGCCGACTGTGTGTTATTGACTCTGAGAACATCATTCCCTTGTCACAAAGCCCTTTTGTTGTGTATTTTGATGGCTGTTGCAGGTAATGACAAACGAGTGCAGTGGCTCTGCGGGACTGATGGCGAGGTCTGGGTTTGGATTATGGGAGAAGCTCCTGGAGACAAGCCTTATGAGCAGCTTACTGAGGAACTTATTGCAGAAAGAGCCAGGCAGCAAGCCCAGAAGGAAGCAGAAGAATTATGGTGAGCATTTCGCAAAACCAAAGTTACTCATGTCAGTGGGATAAGGAGGCTCACATTTCTAGAACACTGTCTCCTCAAAGTATAGGGCAATGCTTTCATTTCAAAACCGTTTTCAATTTTTAATCCAAAATATCAAGTATATCCATCTTTGCTCTTGTTATAAATAACCCACTTTGGTTGGGTCAGATGTGACAACAAAAATCCAACCAACAAACAAAGTCACAAAACCTAATCAATTTGCATTTAAGATTTAAAAATGCTTAAGAATATTATGTCTCTTGCTTTAATCAGGAATCTTTTCCAGTTTTTTCCATGAGCTTTGATACCCAAAAAGACCTCAATATGGATGAAGAGCTTGTAAACACATGGACCTCTCTGTTTCCAATGTTGCTGGGAATCTTCTGAATCCATGGAGCTTTAGTCTTCAATTCTGAGGTTTTTTCTCTCTCAGACAGTAGGGTGGTTGTTTGAAAGATTGCCAGTAATTACCAGTCTCAGTGAGATCTTGCTCTGAATTGCAGTCTGAGATCCTGCTCCCACTCCTATGACACAACAGGCAACCTATTGGGAGTGAAATGCTATCCTTGGTTGGTATAGAGGGGGGGGGAAAGGAATTATAAACAGTCTGCAAAAGCTTATGTTGGAGAATCTCTAGCCTGCAGGCCAAATTTGGGCCACTAGGTCTTCCCATTGGGCCCATAGCAGATGTCATATGTGGGGCAGGCAGAGATGTGGCTGGATCCTGCAGCTGGAAAGCAGGACTAAACTCCCTGCATGCACATCAGTTCATGAGTGTGTAATTCAGTCTGGCTTGGTCATTATCTCTGTCCATCCTGCAGGCCAACTTTGACAGGTGGGTGGGGAGGTAAAGATGTGGCCCACACCAAGTAAGTGTTTCCTAATCCCTTCTATACCCCCAAAGAAACCTGTGAGCTTTTAAGGAGTCACAATCCTCTTTGCTGTTTTTACTCTCTTTTTTTTTTACTTGCCTACCTGCTCCCTTTTTAAAGGAAGCAAAAAGAAGCAGAAATCACAAAGAAGTTTCGAGATGCTATGGCGAAGGAGAAAGCTCGAATAGTGGCAGAGAAGTGGAAGATAGAGACAGAAGATCGCAAAGCAGCCAAAATGATGGAGGAGAAAATCCAGGAGGAATTAAAGGTTTGATGACTCCCTTAACTTATATGTTTGCATTCTGCCATTGATCTTCCTGGGATGGCAAGACTCTCTCGGAATATCACGGCATTTTCACTCATAGTGAAGGCTCTCTTTGAGATGATATGTACAAATGGAGCTGGCCCTTAGGATCTGTGGTGGCTGAAAAGAGCAGCCCTATGTAATATTCTCCACCTTATTTCCCCTCAGATTTACCTGTGACACTTCCAGGGGCGTAGGAAGATGGGGCGGATGGGGCAGTGCACCCCAAGCGACACGATCCCAGGAGTGCCATCGCCGCTGCCCGCCCCCAAAATGTGTGCCCCGCCCATGCGCGCAGCGCCCCCACCCCAAAACATGCACCCCACCCCAAAACATGTGCCCCGCCACTGTGCATGGCGCACCCCACCCCCAAAACATGGGCCACGTCATTGTGCATGGCGTGCTCCGCCTCCAAAATGTGCCCCCCACCCCCAGAATGCGCACCATGTCACTGGGGGCAGCGCACCTGATCTCCGCCCCCGATGGCAGAGCATGAAGCTCTGCCACTGGACACTTTCCCAAAGTTTTTTGCCCCTGCCAGTAGCAGCCACCCAGTGATGGTGACCAGAGGTGACCCAATACATTTTGCTGCTGTAGTTGAAGTCTTCACCTTCACCCTGTAGTTCACCCTTCTCCATTTCATGTATAGAAGCTGACTGGACTGGCAGCTGAGGCTTTCATCATTACTGGACTGGACAGTGTAATCCAGTCACTCAAGGGTAGCAGACTAGCTTAGGTGGACACAGACAGATCATGTGGCATGTTCTTCAACCTCTCGCTACCATTCCTGCATCAAACATCACATCTAGTTTCATGCACAGGATATATCCGAAATTGAAAATTAACACACGTTAAGGACTGCTGTCACATGGCAGAAGTGCAGATTTGATAGGAGAACTGGCAATGGGGAAGAGAGCACTTAAATATTTTCCTTTTGGTCAATTTCTGAGCAAGACCACCTACACTGAGTTGCTTTTCTACATGTGTGTGGGGGGTGGGAGTGAGAAATATTGGCATCATTTGAAAACTATTGAAAACTTTTGGTAGCATGAACCCGAACCTACAAATTCCAGATTTGTAAGATCCTAAAAAGTTCTTATTATAGGAACCAATTCTTAGGGACCTAGATCCCTTCTCCCCCTCCAATAAGATATTTGAGGGGGTGGGGCCCCCAAAGTTGATGCTGTTTGTGCTCCATGTCTTGTATTCTATTTAATTCCTACTGAATCTGAAGTGTGTGAAAAAATGTTCTTGGGTGCATTTTCTAGTTGGCTCCATAGGAATGCATTTCACTCCATCACCATCACCATCACCATCACCATCACCACCATCATCATCTTATTATTTACTAGTGCCATTCAGCCCGTTTAATAAACGGGCGCTAGAACATTCAGCCTTTTTCGGTGGCAGCGGCGCGTGGGGGGCTTTTATTCCTTGTCTAATTGATTGTTCCTCCCCCCTTCCTTTGATCCTTAATTTATCCCTAATTTTCTCCCCCCCGTTCCCAAACCCCAAGCCAAAGTCCCCCCTTTTTAACCTTTACAGCCCAGGCTCGGCTAGGGGGTGCGGGGGTTATTTCTTCCTTTACCCCCTCTGAAGCTTGTGTTTGGAGTGCGGATCCCTCCCCACCCTGTTTTCGCGCGCTTTTTGTGCCTGCCGTTTGGTTCCTAATTTTTCCCCGTCAATAGCGCTGCTGCTGCCAGGGCCCAGTGGCCGAATTCTGGCTCCTGGACGGCCCGGGCGGCTGCTCCGGGGTGTACGCCCAGTTTTTCGGGGGTGGGGGTGGCTCCCACTACTTTTGTTGGCCTCCGCAGCTGTTTTTCAGTTGCCTGCTGCGTCTGGGAGGGAGCTTTGCCGTCTGGGGGGCTTGCGCCCGCCCCGGCGCTTTCTGAGGGTCCCACGGTTGGCGCTGAGCATTCGGTGGCCTCCCCGCGCCTTTCCGGCCCAGCGGGGGTCTCCCGGTTGCTTGCACTGTTTGGGCCTCAATTTCGGGCCTGTTAGTGAGGAGAAGCCGGGGCCTCGATTTTTTGGTCGTCCCGGCTTCCTCCTCAGGCCCTTGGGCACGTTGAGAGAGGGCCTGCCCTGCTTAGGGGCCTTGCTGCCTGCTCCTGCCTTCCACCTGGTGGCCTCTGTTTTAACTGCTTAGTGAGCCAATGCAGGGCAGAGGGGTGGGGGGCGGGGTGGGGAGAGTGTGTGTGTGTGTGTGTGTGCGCGTGCAGTCTCTGCGTCCAATCCCTGTGTCCCTGGGGCACATGCTCAGTAGCGCGGAAAACGGGACACAGGGAATCTGGATGCAGAGACACTTGCATATTATTATATAGGATACCCCACCCATCTGGCTGAGTTTCCCCAGCCACTCTGGGCAGCTGCATTTAGTGTGTTTTCTATAGCTTCTTTTGAAAGATTTGGATTTGGGCTCTTCTTTACTGCAGCAAAGCTGTGGATTTTGTAGGCAGAAGGCGGGGGTCTTGGCACAGAGATGGGAGGAAGTGGCTGCAAGGATAATGTGGGAAATGGAAGGGTTGCCAGGTTGGACCTGGGTCCTGGAGACTTCCCTTGGAACTTTTTAATCTGCCACTCAACCAGAAGATGAAGCAGGCATTTCTCCTGCTCCTTTTCCCTTTGAAGTAATTCTCTCCCACCCCCTTTTCCTCCACCCTGCCTGTGGTTTGATATAACCAGAGCCCTGCTTGCTATAGCTTGCGGAGATGAGATGTGGATGGAAAAAACAACAACAACCAAAAACGGGGGGCAGGAACACATACAGGAGAAGCCGCAAGTGCCTTATCTCCCAATTAAGTTAGAGATTTAGAGGTCCAAGGTTGCAACCTAGCAACCCTAGTAGTAGATGGAAGCCATTTTTCTCCTGTTTCCTACAAATAAAAAACCGGAGTCTGGTTGGTGGAAGACATATGCAGAACAACAGTTTCTTTATCTGTTCCCTTGTGCCCAACTTTTTTTTTAGCAGATTCACAATTAGTCTTCCTGTGCTTCATGAAATTAGGTGGTCTGCAACTTTCTTTTTCTTTTTTCTTTTGTAAGGGAGCAAATAGCAGCGTTTTCTCCCAATATGAGAGCCTTTGTTAAGACTGTACTCCAGTTTTAATGAGCAGTTATAATACACCTCTGCCCCCTAAAGTGCAAAAGCCTCTTCACCTTGGCTGACCCATCTGCCCTCAAAAACAGCTGCTCAGCCTGTGTGCTAGAATCAAACGGCACTTTTCACAAGCGCAATGGGTGGAAACATTTCATATGTAGTGGTCCATACGGATAAGGGGTAAGAGGTTCAGCAGAAAACCTCACAACAGCTTCCTTGGCTGCTAAAGTGAATGAGTCAAATGCCACCTCCACTAACATTAGTACAGCTTCTGAATCAAATAAACTACCCCTCCTCTCTGGGGGTCATTAGCCTTCCTGGTATTTTGCAACCCCCAGTTTCAAATGTCCATGTGCAGACTTGTTTGTTTGGCTTCTTCTATACATGATTCAGACAAAGAAAACTACAGCAGAATTTGAAAAAAATAAAAAATAAATTTAAGTGGTTTTTAAAAATTATTTTTCTCTAGGATTTCTACTCCCTGCCCCGCTCCCCCTTTAGCAGGAATTGACCAGAGTACAAATGATTGAGGTCAGGTCTGGTTACTTTACGAATCAGTGGATTTGCCCTTTGAGATAAAGCTGGTACAAAGTGCCGATTTTTAAAGATAATCTGTTCACTGCCCTTTGTGCAAACCTCCAGGTGGTTTACAACAAGCAAATAGGTTATTTGTAAAATAACATAACTATTAAAACAAATCATGAACTCCCCCTTCAAAAAGGGGGGGGGGAATTAATAGCAGCAGCAGTCAGGTCTCTCCTTCAAATGCCAAGAAGGATGCAGTTAGTCATCTAAAATTATAAAGAGACTAGCTGGCCCAGCCACGCGTTGCTGTGGCTCATCCCTGTGATTTCCCCCCACCCTGTCCTGACCCATGACCTATTCTGCCTCCCCCCCCACCCCGGTCCATCACTGTGATTCCCCCCACCCTGTCCCGATCCATGACCTATTCCGTCCCCTCCCCCCCCAACACCCACCCATGCGAGTCCCCACCTCCATTTGGCCTAGTTCGGCCTAGTCTGTAAATGTGAGCCGAGGTGCTGTGGAGAGGGAAGGTTTTCAAGCTGCAGTGCCAGTGTAGCCACCACTAGAGGGTGATGTTTTGCAACGTCTTCTGGCTTCTTTTCCCCAGCATGCACTTTTGGGTGAGTTGTGTGTTCAAGGTCAAACCCCCCCCAAACACGGGGTTTGGGGGGGGGGTTTGACCTTGCGCAGGTGTGACATCTGTCTACGCAAACAGTATATGCTTCCTCTCACAGTAGCATGGGACGTCGTGTGCAAATTTGAATGCTATCGGTCAAGTGGTTTCGAAGAAAAGTGGAAACACACCCACATGCCCTTTTTACATTTATATATATATAGATGAGATCAGATGCACCTTAGTAGGGAGGAAGTTCCACATACAAGGAGCCACCATGCTAGGTGTTCTGAGCACTCCAGAACTACCACTGTTTGTTTACTTTTTACAGGAAACTACTTGGTGTGATAATCAAACTGTTGTTCTTCTGTGATTTTCCTATGCTTTCTCTGTCTATTTTGAAAGCTTACCAAAGGTGATGTTTTGGAAAGAACGGTGTAGGGTCTGCAAGTGTAGACATTTCTTTTTAAAGAGTCATGGTTTTGATGTGTGCAGTGACATTTCGAGCATTTGACCATATTGCCATGTATGCACACATCTTCACTATTACCTTATTAGCAGTGTTTATTTTTAAAAAACTTTTAATTTGTGACAAAAAATGCTTTTTTGCCTTTTTAAAAAGTAAAATAAAATTCTGCAATAGCACTTAAATAAGAAAATGTTTAGCACACATATAAACTTTGATTTAAAAAAGAACTGTGCATGCACACAAAAGCTCATAGCAATGACAAACTTAGTTGGTCTCTAAGGTGCTACTGGAAGGAATTTTTTTATTTTGCTCCAAAATAATATGTTTGGGTGTGTTGTTGTTGTTGTTGTTGTTGTTGTTGCTGCTGCTGCTGCTGCTATTTGAATTTATGTACCACCCTATACCCAATTGTCTGTCTTCTGTCGACATGACTATGACATGCGTAACTTGGCTGGATGTACAGACACAAAAACTGCTATACCGTCTGACACATGAAGCATCACAGTGGGAGAGAGATGACTCCCCCAGATCTTTCTTCCCTCTACAGGAACAAATGCTATTACAAGGATGCACATGGGTGCTTCGGTTAAAAATCTGTTCATGCTTGAAGAAATGAAGAAACGAAACTTTAATGAATGGTTCAGCAGGGGTGGAATAGTTGCAGACCAGTTAACACGCTCATTTTACCATGCTTAAAATATTTAATACATCATTAATATATATTTTTCCCTGAAAAAATGACCGGGGCAATATCTGAAATAATTTTCAGAAGAGAGAGAACGAAAACCATGAACTCCATTAAAGTTTCATCGTCCAGAAGCATTTTGATTTGGGAAATGAAAGTGTGCTGTCCATTGTGAGAAGGTGTCTAACCATCAATCACACAGTGTTATCGGACCCCTCTTTTCAAAAAATCACTTTTATTCCTTCTGCTATATATCAAGATCCCAAAGTTGGCCAGATGAGAAAATTTTTATCTTCACTTACCAGAGTGAATAGGGAATCCTTCTTCCTCTTGGCAATATTGTAATACCGAAGGCAGGAAGATGAGTCTATGAATGGACTCTACTGAAAAGCATGAGATGATGTAATAATTCACTTTTGGGATTCTCCGGATAGTTCTGGTTCATTTGCACACCCTGATGTGGTAACCGAGTGATGGAAATGCATAGGCGAACCAGCCCATAGAATTTTGGGGTGAATTTGGAGTGTGTTGTTTGTGGTAAGACATCAACAAACACCAACGGATTGCATGCTCAATGTTTCTTTGCTATACGTACTAGCTTTCAAAGACAGAAATGAAGGAACTGGCACAGACAATTTAATATGATATTTTGCTACCCTAAGCTGAATTCCAGTGTGTCTCAGGGTGGTAAAATGTTCCACAACAAATTCATATTTTTTTTTGTCAGAGAAAACAAAAGAAATGAAAGGCAGGATGGGAGACACCTGGCTTGAGAGCAGTACATGTGAAAAGGATCTAGGAGTCTTGGTAGACCACAAACTTGACATGAGTCAACAGTGTGATGCAGCAGCTAGAAAAGCCAATGCAATTCTGGGCTGCATCAATAGGAGTATAGCATCTAGGTCAAGGGAAGTAATAGTACCACTGTATCCGCTCTGGTCAGACCTCACCTGGAGTACTGTGTCCAGTTCTGGGCACAACAGTTCAAGAAGGATACTGACAAGCTGGAACGGGTCCAGAAGAGGGCAACCAAAATGGTCCAAGGCCTGGAAACGATGCCTTATGAGGAACGGCTTAGGGAGCTGGGTGTGTTTAGCCTGGAGAAGAGAAGGTTAAGGGGTGATATGATAGCCATGTTCAGATATATAAAAGAATGTCATATAGAAGAGGGAGAAAGGTTTTCTTCTGCTCCAGAGAAGCCGACACAGAGCAATGGATTCAAACTACAAGAAAGAAGATTCCACCTAAACATTAGGAAGAACTTCCTGACAGTAAGAGCTGTTCGGCAGTGGAATTTGCTACCAAGTAGTGTGGTGGAGTCTCCTTCTTTGGAGGTCTTTAAGCAGAGGCTTGACAGGCATATGTCAAGAATGCTTTGATGGTGTTTCCTGCTTGGCAGGGGGTTGGACTGGATGGCCCTTGTGGTCTCTTCCAACTCTATGATTCTATGATTCTAAAAAGCACTTATCTGCTTCCATGGGCCCCCACTTCTTTTTGCTTGAAAAAACTACATGGGACATTTTTTACCCCAGTGTATTAACTTTAACGGATACCCCCCCCCAAAAAAAAGCACCCCGATGGCAAAAACCAACAGGAGTTCATTAACTACTTTTTGCCTCATCACTTTTTGTTTATAGAAGGAAAACTGTAAATCCTAGGTGGGTGAAGTGTGGGGATATTGTTTACTACTATGGAGGTGACACTATTCTAGAAGGACTACACTATAGGTCTACTTCTGTGTAAATTCTGTAATGAAAAGTGAACCTGGGGTTGATTTCAACCCTGGTTTTGGTAGGAAGGCTAGAGGAGGAACAGGAAATTACTTCTTATAGCTTCGGAACTGAGCTGTGCATTATAAAGGACAACTTTTTTTATTATTATGCACATATCTCCTTTGACTTTAATTAAAACTCTCTCCATGCTTGAAGAAGGCAAACAGTTTTCTTACTAGGAAATAATTCTCTTCCAGCCCTCTCAGGGCTCCACCGTAGTCTTTGCTGGTATGCCGTTACTTGATTAACATAACAAATATAAGAGGATCCTGTAGAGAGGCGTCTATTATGTGACAGGTCCCATTAACATACGTGGTAGATGGCATCTGTTTTATGACTGTAAAATGGGCGTAAGGTTCACACTCTTTGAGTAACAATGTCTCAGTGGAACCTCAGTAATGAAAAAGTTCCGCTAACACAAATGTATGGTTTCCAGCTCCAGCGCCATGGAAAAGTCCACACCATTGTTCCCTTTCAGACTTGTGTAGAATAGAAATGTCTGCCAGGGGCCATGCCCCATTTTTAAATGAATTTTTAAAGCAGGGATTTCCAAACTGTATTCAGGGCACACTAGTTAGGGGAACTGAAAATTTCCAAAATGAAACTGCTGGGGTGGACTTAGGTATTATGACACCCTGTGCAAGTGCCAAAATTTGGTGCCCCAACTCAGCCCTCACGTTGCCTCCCCAAAGGTGGTTAAAGAGGCACCCTGCTTTGGGAAGGATGCATGAGGGCTCTGGCAGGATCCTAGCACCCTCCTACTTCCTTCTCAAAGCCGGGAAAGTGCTAATGAGGTTTTGGGAGGGGAGGACTATAGGACCCTGTCAGAGCCTCACGCCTCCTTCCCAAAGTCCAGTGCCTTGCTTACCTGGCAAGTTCTTGGCTCAGCGTCGAAATCTGCCCCTGTTGAGTACATCTGCCACTATATCTGTAGCAGATAAGCCACATGCAGCAGCCGCTGTCTAATGTTAGGGGGGGGGGGGAGAGACGTAACCTCTAGGAAGGATGTTCTGCAGGCTTCCTTACGCAACCTGTTCTATGGCTGTTGCCCAGAAAATGCAGGTTGTCTCTGGACCATGACTGACTGGAAGGCTGAAGGCAACGAACTGGGCTATCCCAGAATTGTGAGAAGGACACCTACCTATTATTCTTAGAGATGTGAAATATACTCGGAGTCGAGAGTGAATTTCATGCTTTTTTTTTCAGCTTGTAGTCATCAATGAGAAGAAGAATGCCCTTTTCCCAAAACCATCTGCTTATATACATTATTTACACAATGGGCTTTGCGTGATTGGCTACTTCAGGGCTACACCTGTGGGCCAATCAGTTTGTGGATTGACTTCTGCCAGCAGCCTGATTGGCTGCTCCTGAAGGCCAATCAGGTTGCGGATTCACTTCTGCCAGCCGCCTGCAGGCCAATCAGGTTGCGGATTCACTTCCACCTGGAGTTGGATTGGGTGGCTCCTGCGGACCAATCAGACTGCTGATTCTGTATCCTTTTGTTCTATGATTCAGCTCAGTACATAACAAGATGATAAAGAAGCTAACTAAGTTTTGCATTGTGTCAAGTATGCCTCCAATATTTTTTCCCCTGGGCTTTAAAAAGTTGAGGAACAACTACCTTAAAGGGAGAGAGACCCTCTTAGGGTTTGGACCTGGAAACTCTGCAGAGTCTTGTTAACTTTGATGGGTCTCATCATGTGCCAACGTCCTCTGTAAAACAAGTTGCTGAGTTCCCAGCTGATATAAACGGCAAGTATGAAATTTCACGATACCTACTGAATGAGATGTCGCCCTTATAACGGTATTCAGACCACCTGGAAAAACACCTTGATTACTTCCCAAAGATAGAAAGTTGCTCTCTTTCCAATTTTATATTCCTTGAATATCATAATTGCCTATAATTAGCAAATTGCTTACTTTATCCCAGTCATTTCTGAAATGTCATTGGACAGAAACCATCTAGAGAAACCATCCTTGGGAAGCCCAAGACACCTGTCTTTGTTTATTTTCTTCCCCTCTCCTTACTAATAGAAAGTGCCAACTCTCCTTAACCGTATTCTTAAATAAATAAAAATGCTTGTCTCTGAGCCGTGAAGCAACCTGAGCACTTGCTGGTATTTTAAAGGTCATGAAGAAACAGTGTAGGATCTTCTTTTGAAAGATCTTTGAATGTTGACAGTGCTAAAACTCCCACTACGCACCTGGCATCTCTCAAGGTGCAACAGCACTGAGTACCAAGCTGTTAAGAAACAAAAAGGTAACGTTGTTCATAGAAACAAAGCGATTTCTTAAGTCTCCTGCGCAGCCTCTTGGATTTCTCTGCTGCCAACAGCTCATCTGCTTTGCGTGTGGCTACAGCAATTAGCGGAAACTTTTATGACAAACTGCGTAAAGAGTTAGGGCACACTCCTGACATTACACTTGCACAGAGATAAATGTAGCTCATTTATTTGTCCTTGTTTGAAGCAAGAACCCGGCGGGAGCCCTGTGTCTGCCTTGTCTTTACTCGATGGCATGCCCCCATCTTGTTCAATGGGACTGAATTTCCAAACAATAGGATTGCTTTCTCTCCCGAAAGTCTTGGACAGTTAGAGAAGTGAGAGGCTGCATACTTCCTTTCCAGTATTTATTTCTTTGCTCTTCATCCTCATTTCATCCCCCAACAGGACTAGATTGGTATGCTACCAGCTACTAATCACAGAAATTCCTGCCACACAGGTAGCCAATGTTATTTTGGGGATAAGCAAGAGGAAGCCTATGCATCCCTGTTGATGGGGACTCATACTAGAGCAAATTCTCCCCGTAATAATACGAAGCTGCATTTCATCCCGTATTATTTTGTCCCACAGGCAGCAGGTCTCCAGCATCTTAAACTGGGACTTTCCCCAGTCCTGCTATTGGAGGTCTTTTAAACAAATGGTTGAAACTGGGATTTTTGGCATGCAAACCGAGAGCTCTGCTGTGGAGCTCTGAGCAGCATTCTGGACTGAGAACATTTAGGGCCGGGATGGGGAATTGGTGAACTTCCACCATCCCTGGCAATTGGTCATGCTGGCTGACGGTGATGGACCACTGGCTATCCATTTTTGATTTAGGGTTTTATAGGGTATAGTGGGCACTTCGAACCAGTTAAAAGTTTCTAATTGTTCTTCAAAGGCAGTCCCATGCAGAGAGCATTACAGTAATCCAATGTGGAAGTTACCAAGGTATGTATTTCAGACAACCTAATGAAAAAATTAAAAAATTGTCCAGTAGCACCTTAGAGACCAACTAAGTTTGTTCTGGGTGTAAGCTTTCGTGTACATGCACACTTCTTCAGATACAGTCAGCCTAATGAGTTAACTATGGGTGAACTAGGGACCAGACATGCTGTAAAATGGGTTAGTCCATTTGATCACTTGATCAACCAGAACACCAACAATCTTTGTTTTTGTTTTAGATCTAATGTGTCACCAATCATAGTGCAGGATGGTTTGGCTTCCCACAGTACAATTGTCAAGAATCCTGCTCATAAAACGCTTCAGGGAGTCGTAGCACATGACACAGGAAGTTTCCTTATTTGCTGTTTGATACCCTCCATCCTTTTTTATTTTTTTAGAAAAGAGAGGAAGAAGAGAGGCAAAGAGGTGAAGAGCAGATACGGCAACAGGAGGAACGCAGAGCTCAAGAGCTGTACCTGAGCCTCAAGCAAGCCCAGCAGTATAGCGCACAGAATGAAAAGGAAGACCACGAATGGGAAGAACAACGTGAGTAAATTTTAACTGACAGAGGGTTTTAAATGATGCCGTGATCTTGGTTTAGCCTGAGCAAATGGCAGTGTGATGCTATACGACTGGTGAGCCAGGCCTTGAACGGAAAGCATTGTGATCTGGAAGAACTGGTAGGATTACGAAGGAGAAAAACACGGTGCCTTTCTAAATGGCTCAACAGGAAGAAAGAGCTTTGATAGCTTAGATCAGGGATGGGGAACCTGTGGCCCTACAAATGCTGATAACTGCATTTCCCACCATCTTGACCTTAACACCATTGGTAATGTTAGCTGAAGATGATGGGAATCTGGAGTCAGACAACAAGAGGAGTGGGGGTTGGAGGAGCAACACCTCTCCTGTTGATCTTACAGGGATTTTAACACAAACACTTTGCTCCAGTATTTGAGCTTTCCATGTTGTTTTTGCTGGACTGATGTGATTTTCTGCGTATTTTCCATTTTCCTTGGTGAGTTCTTGTTTATGAATCTTGTGCTACCTTATTGCTACTTACTCGGTCTCAAAGAATACAAAACAAATTAGTTGGCCCAATAAAATGCATAACCACCTTATCTCATTTCATTTTCATTTTTTGGTTTATGAAGAATGCTAATAAAAAGCACCAGGAAAAAAAGCAATATGGAAGTGAATTTTATCTGCATCATCATTGTATTCCCTACTTTAGTCCTAGAAAAGAAATATATTGGTGTGTTGAGAATCCTAGTCAAGGACAGTGAAACTAGGAGTAATAAGTGGAATTTACTGGCTTGAAACCTCAGACTCTGGCCTAATTATTAAAAAAAAACCAGATGAGCAAACTTTTGCTCGGGCTATACAACTTCAGACTGCAGGTATGGTTCACATGGTTGAAAGACCATGCAAAAAGATATTAATCCTGCGCTTTATTCTTAGTATTTCTGAGTTGTCTGTATCTAAGGTCCCATTTGCACTATACATTTAAAGCAGTATCACCCCACTAGCTTCTCTTGAGGCAGTCTTCCTCAACCTCAGCCCTCCAGATGTTTTTGGCCTACAACTCCTATGATCCCTAGCTAGCAGGACCAGTGGTCAGCATAGCTGCCAAGTCTCCCGTTTTCCCTGGGAAATCCCCGTTTTTCCAGCTGTTGCTAGCTGAAAAAACGGATTTTTTTGTTTTCCCCCAGTTTATTCTGCAGTGCGACTTCTGGCATGGCGGCCATTTTGGAACTGGGCAAAGCAGCATCAAAAGTCACTTCTGAGCATGCTCCGCCCAGTTCCAAAATGGTGGCAGTGCTACTTCTGGTCTGCTATTTCCGGCGGGTCCCTGTATTTCTGTGACAGCAACTTGGCAGGTATGGTGGTCAGGGATGATGGGAATTGTAGTCTCAAAACATCTGGAGGGCCAAGTTTGAGGAAGCCTGTCTTGAGGAATCCTAGGAACTGTAGTTTCTTAAGGGGGGGGGGTGAGAGTTGTTAAGAGACCCCTCCTCCATTCACTGAGCTATAAATCCCAGAGTGGTTTAATAATTCCGCCTACCTCCACAGTAGTGTGGTGTTGAGGAATAGGGCCAGCCCGCTGCCAAAGCAGTCCCTGTGCTGGGTCTTCCCACCAGAGGGAGATGTAACAGGCCTTTCCCTTTGGCTGGAAAGATTCCAGGTGAGCCTGCCTGCCAGATTGGCCAATGGATTGGCTGCCTGATTGACCCCGGGAATAAAAGTGAGCCCACTGCATACCATTTTTGGATCTCCCACCATCCCTCCCGATTGTTGTGCTTTGAAGCCCGCTTCAGTGGGTAGCTTGGATCTGACCTTGCTATAGATGAAGTCAGTTGCCATATTCAGGGCACCAGGGAGGAATTTCACTACCTCTGGCAAGGGAGAAGTAAGGATACATGCAAAATGCCAACTTGATTGTTTTTATGTGCTTAACAAGTTCAAACTGGCATTCCCAATATATACAATGTTTTGCTTTTGATTCCCTTTGTGTCGTATTTGTTTAGATTGCAAACCTTTGGGCACGGGCTTGGGATTTGTTTTAATTTTCTGCTGTGATCTAGTAAAATGTTAAGCCCTTTACAAAGTAACAACCAAAGTAATGCTGCCTTGCGTTGAGTGCCATTGTGGATCTCAGTTGTGTTATAGCAAGGGCCACATTATCTATGAATACAACCTTATTCATAGAATTTGGAATAATTTATTGAATGCCAATTACCTAAGGACCGTGACCTGCCATTCATATGAGATCAGGTCACTTTGAACCAAATTAATTTTGCATGTGACAAATGATATTCCCATTAACTATGATTGTACCTGGCTTCTAATCAATGAAAGGGGGGGGGAGAAATACTGATTATTTCAGGAATAATTCTAAGCCCTGTTGCTGAAAAGGAGATATTTTCTCTTTGAAGCAGACTTGGAAGGAACTTTAGTATTGAGATTACTTGATTTCTGCCAGAATAATAGGGTTGGAAGAGACTACAAGGGTCAATTCGGCCAACCCACTGCAATTCAAAAATGTTTTGCCCAGCGTGGGGCTCAAACCTATGACCCTGAGATAAGGAGTCTCATGCTCTACCAACTGAGCTATATCCTGGTGTCACATGATTTCTGCCCTTTTATAAGTGATCCTGTGTGGATATTTGGGGGAGCGGGGAGACAGGAACTTGGTAATTGTAAAATAAAAATATATCTTCAATAATAGTAAAAAGCCTTATTACTTGAGAGAAGTGGTAACCTTTTCACCACTGAAAGGGGAGGTCTAGACCTAAATGAGAGACCACTGACCCATTTCTTCTTCCTAAGAAAGAAAGAAAGATGGCAATCTTGGAGGCTGCTCCCAGATTGTGGAACTTCCTTCCACGGGAGGCTAAGCTGGTATCGTTCTGGTTTGTTTTCAATAGCAGCCAAAGACTGTTTGGTTCTGACAGGCATTGGCAACTAACTGGCAGAGTCTTCTATGCTGGTTGGATTTTTGTTTGTGTGTATGCTTTTGTGTTTTGTAGTACAGTGGTACCTTGGTTCTCAAACACCTTGGTACTCAAACAGCTTGGAACCCAAACACTGCAAACCTGGAAGTGTTCTGGTTTGCGAACATTTTTCGGAAGCTGAACGTGCTCTGTTTTGAGTGTTATGCTTCCAGTTTGAGTGCCATGCTTCCATTTTGACTGTTATGCTAGGGTTTGTCTGGTTTTGCTATTTGTTTTGCGTTTTTCTGGCTCTTTTGTTTTTGTGACTGTGTAGAACCCAGTTCAGCTACTGATTGATTGTGTGACTGCAGTACATTGTTTATTGCTTTCATTTTATGGAGCAATGGTCTCGTTAGATAGTAAAATTCATGTTAAATTGCTGTTTTAGGGTTTTTTTAAAGTCTGGAACAGATTGATCCATTTTGCATTACTTTCTTTGGTAAAGCGCCCCTTGGTTTTGGAACACTTTGGTTTTGGAATAGACTTCTGGAACGGATTGTTTGAGAACCAAGGTACCACTGTATAATTTTATTAGAGGTTTTAACGTATTCAGAAATAAAACCCAAACTCTCTTATACAAAGATAAAAGGAAATATATCAAAAGAAAAGCGTAATATAGAAAAAAGAAAATACAAAATACAATATTCATGATCCTCATAAAACACAATTACATCTATCTATAGTTCTCTGTCACCATTTTATCTCAATCTTCCGTGTTTTCAATGCTGTTTTTACTTGGGTCACACTTGTTTTCTTTTTTTAATATATCTGTTTATTGTGTTTTAACTTATGCTGTGAGCAGTCTTGCCATAGCTGCCAAGTTATCCCTTTTTTAAGGGATTTTCCCTTATGCTGAATAGGCTTCCTCGTGAGAAAAGGGAAAACTTGGCAGCTATGAGTCTTGCCCCATTTACTGAAATGACAATATCTGGTCCTTGCTTGTATCTCAGGCTTGTGCCTTCATATGATCCAAGACTGTATGGACTAATCATGCCCTTTTGTTACCCCTCAATGTATGGCAATGCCAGCGTGGCTTCTGTCCACCAGCATCAGAGGCCAGGAAGATGCAGCGATGTCAGTGTTTGCGTCGTTTTGCTATTATGTGCTGACTGCGGGAGCCAAATGATCCATTAGGAGCAGCGCCAGGTCCCATCATGTCTTGCCACCACCAAGTCAGCGGCTGTGCTCAGCAGTGCCAGGGGTCGAGGGGGTCGAAGAGGCGCATTGCTAGCGCAGCTGCTGTGGAGGGTGAATGTTGCAATGATATTGATGACACTACTAATTTATTTAGTAGATGGAATTTCCAACAGAATGGGGATTCATCTCATCATCCCACCGCTATTTATTGCCAAGTCAATAGGCGAAGCGTTACTAATTTTAGTGTTCGGCTTAATTCACTGCTGTGATTCCTCTCGCCGAGCCAAACAAAGAACAACACCATTCTTCTATAGGTAATTGAAATATATAGCCTGTTAGTGCTAAAAAACAAACAATGTTACATGGGCATTTCTCAAATGTGGACACCAGCACTTCATTTCATTGCTGGGTCAAAGCGATGTCTGGCATGATAACATTCACCCAGCCAGATTCCTCTGGTTCTCACAAGTAGGAGACGGTGGTGATGGCTTCCCTCTTGACCCTGGTAGGGAGCTTAGAGATGAGATCCAAGCCCACAATCCTGAGGGCGAGATGGCCCCCTGGCCACAAATGGCTGCCTTATGCTTCTTTGGAGAAAAGCAAAACATTGCACTTGTGAGCACGCTGGTGTGATCAGGGAAAGACATGTCTTCACACTTGACTTTGGCTCTCACTTGCGCTCCTGGAGAGATGTGTCTGTTTGAAAATCGCACAGAAATGCACTGTGGTGTGCCATTTCTTCCCTCTGCACACACGGCACCTGTCATAATGATGGGCATTTTGCCAGTGCATGGATAATAGGCATGCACTACTTGAATTTTCATTGATGTGATCTCAGTTTGCGTGTTTTCCTGTTTTCCAAGAATTACGCCCCCCCTTCTACTGAAGAACAGAAACATACCATGCAATGTTTGCAGTCAAATACCATTTCTATCTTGAATATTTATTGCGAGTTGTTCCCAAATTAGCTACAGACCAAGGACTATTAACAAGCGAGCAGCTGGAGCAAATCATTAAAAAAATGTGATGCATATTCATGGGACATTCTTATAATATACATCCAAGCCTAGCCCTGTGACTCACTGCTCTTCAGAAAAGCAAAGGAGGCCATAAAATATGGAGATCTCCTAATCTGTCCCAAATGATGCGACTTGCTCATGTTCATTCCCAACACAGTAGGAATTCATTCACATCTTTATCAAAGAACTTGCGGTTAGAAATCCTATCAGAGCAGCCAATATGTTTTGCTGTTGTGATTATTCTGCACTTGTTTTTCCTGTGCCAGTAATGCATTCTCCATTTTAGACCCTAGCCCCAGTTTCTGTCTACATTTTTTTCAATGAAATTTTGTCCCATTTACTCATTTATTGCATTCATACAGTGCTTTTCTGCCAAGGCACCCAAGGTGGTTTATAATTATAAAATACCAAAGCAAATATTTGGGATAAAATATACAGCAACAGAATCCTCTCAGGCTGACTGATGGTCGCTTCAGGAGCTGGTAGCAAAATTCAAAGAAGTGCCCGTTTCAAAGCGGAGCTGCAGTTTGGTTTTTGTGTTAGTTTGAGACATGTGAATTAGGCAGGTTCAATTTGAATTGAAAACAGATCCCTCATTCCCCCTAATAGGAAAGATGCATCCTGGTTGCTAGGGGAAAAGGAAGGACAAACTACGGTGATTCCAAACACTATAAAATAAGACAGAAGCAGGAAAAATGTACTAAAGGGGAGGCAAAGATGCAGCACTTGAGCACCTCAGGCAGTGATGTAGCGTGTGTTGATGGTGCCCAGGGCAGGCAAGCTGCTGACATCCCCAAGGCGCACCCCCCCACCAGAGCCAAGCGGGGGCCAGTCTGTCCTGGGGGGACCCCAGCAAGCCACTGTGGCCCTTGGTGGGCGAATCCCTCCAACGCCCACAGAGAGGAGAGCTGGGCTGGGCTTGCCCCTTTCCTGCCTTCTTCTGCCCATGCACACTCACAGTGAACCTGGGCTGCTCTGCTGCCTTCCCCACGGTGGGATGGAGATCCCTGCAGAAACTGGCCCCTGCATGGAGGCACCTGGTTGTGTCCCCTCAGAATTTTGCATCTGGGGCCATGGCCCCCTTGGCCCCACATGCTATGCTACTGACCTCAGGGATTCCTACTGCTGTCTCATTTCACAGAAATCATTTAGAAAGGTGCTTGCACATTTGGGTTCCATAACTTTATTTTTAGGAGGGCTAGTGGCTTACATTTTTGAAAATGAAAGCACAGATTCTGGAGCACCTGCCCAGGGGTGCCAATGAAGGTCTTCATAGTGCCCACGTGCACTGTGTTGGCAACTTCTGCTCTAAACCCACAGTTATATTAAAAAGTCTCTGTATGGAAAAAAGCAAGCAAGCTGGTAAGGCGAGGTGAGCAATGCATGTCATTGGGGCTTGTTGTTGTTTAGTCGCTTAGTCGTGTCCGACACTCCTGTCTTCCACTGCCTCCCGCAGTTTGGTCAAACTCTTGTTGGTAGCTTCGAGAACACTGTCCAACCATCTCGTCCTCTGTTGTCCCCTTCTCCTTGTGCCCTCACTCTTTCCCAACATCAGGGTCTTTTCCAGGGAGTCTTCTTTTCTCATGAGGTGGCCAAAGTATTGGAGCCTCAGCTTCAGGATCTGTCCTTCCAGTGAGCACTCAGGGCTGATTTCCTTAAGAATGGAGAGGTTTGATCTTCTTGCAGTCCATGGGACTCTCAAGAGTTTCCTCCAGCACCATAATTCAAAAGCATCAATTCTTCGGCGATCAGCCTTCTTTATGGTCCAGCTCTCACTTCCATACATCACTACTGGGAAAACCATAGCTTTAACTATATGGACCTTTGTCGGCAAGGTGATGTCTCTGCTTTTTAAGATGCTGTCATTGTGGCTTAGGGCCAAACAATATAGAGTTTGACCCTTGGTGCCTTATTTGTAGAATGTTATGTGTTATTTTTCTATTAGTTACAGAAGGTCTTCCAGCCTCACCTTGATGTTTGGGATTGGATGGCTTTCCATGTTGCTAACATGGTACCTCTCAACTTAGAACTGCAAGTTCTGGCTTGCTGAAGAAGCAAAGACACTGATGAGTCTCTCCTTCCTCATCCCTACAGTACGTCGCTCAAAAGCTGCGGATGAGGAAAGGAGCCATAAAGCACGCCGGGCCCGGGATGAGTATCGGCGGCAATCCTTGCGGGCAATCCAGAAAGGAAAAGTGGCTGGTCTCAGTAACCTGTTCCAGGCAGCTGGTCTGAATATCGAGCCAGAAGCAAAGCTGAATGACGCCTGTCCCATTCCAGCATTCACCATGACGGTATCAACCAGGTTAGTTTGTATTAATAAGGTGACCCAGGCCTGATTGACATGTTATGGCTCCTATATGGAGGCTGTTGCAATGATTCCCCGTGGGAAGAGGCAGTGGGGGAAAGCAAGATTCTTGACAAGATTGCTCTGGAATGCATCCAGAATTAAATGGCAAACAATCCAACAATTTTAAAGTCCAGTGCATTTTAAGGTTGTGGTTACTTTTTGCAGAGGGTTAATCATGTCCATATACAGTGGTGCCTCGACTTACGAATTTAATCCGTTCCGAAGGCACCTTCGTAAGTCGAAAAATGAGTAAGTCGAAAAATGCCATTGGAAGTGCGATTTCCCATAGGAATGCATTGAAAACGGAAAAATTCGTAAGTCGAAGCAACCCTATCTAAAAATTCGTAAGTCAAAAAATCCCTATCTAAAACCGCCACAGTTTTTTTCCGGATGCCGAGACATTCGTAAGCGTGCGGCCATTATCCCCCATTTGTAAGTTGAAAAATTCGGTTGTCGAGTCGTTCGTAAGCCGAGGTACCACTGTACATGGACATATGGCATAAACAATCATTCTTGGATATTATGGCATAAGGTTATGTGGATTCCTTTGAGATGCCTCTTAACAACAACTGGCACCTTGTTTATTTTTAGTTTTATTTTAAGCAGAGGGATCTGCTTAACAGTAAGAAGTAACAAGCTCTGTATAGTCTTCATGTTGGGGCATTGTCTTACCTCAAGCTATGACAATGTCATCAATAGTCACTGCCTCAATTTTTTAAAGCAGGGGAATTTACTTAACAGCAGGGAGCTATAAATTCTGTACATTCTTCAGACTGGTGCATGGGCCTGACCTCCAACTAAGGCCTTATCATTTCTGCTTCTCACATTCCAGGCAGAGAGCCTTTTGTATGCTTAAAAAAAGAGACATCAATGCCTGCTTAAACCACGATCTCGAGTGCCTTGAGTAAAGTTCGCTCCCACTCCATAGCTGCCATGTCTGCCATACCATACAGTAGTTCACATAACCCTCCCCATCACCAAGCAAGCTGAGTATCAGGAGTGGACCATAGGCAAACGTAGCTTTGCCTTGGTTTCATGGACAGAGTCCCTTTCTGAGGGCCCTTGTACAGTTCAACACTTTTGCACCATTTTCCTCTAAAACAAACAAAAAAAAAATCAAAAATCTTCATAATCAAGAATGCAGCAAATGAGGCAAGTTAGAACTGTCAGGTTGTGGTTGAGAATTTCTTTACAAAATCCATTTCAACTTAGTTGTGAGCTTTCTTTCGGCCAAATTAATGCCTTCCCTGATTGTATTTTTATTGATCCCTTGCCTGTCTGGTAAGTTCTGTGGGTTTCCAGCAGGGAAAAACAATCCGACATAGCAGATGGAGTTAGGCAAAGTTTTCTCAGTGGCTCCACTTGGGTTTACACGGCACCATATGATATTATTAATTAGCCTTGGTGTTACGAACAAGCGAGTGGAAACCCAAACATGCTGTTAGCTTATTTTTTATAGTGTGCAACGGCATACACCAAAAGTTCCACTAAGTAAGTACAAGTCTCTTTGCGCCGATTTGTATTTTCATTTTTAATGCCAAGACTCTCAGTTGTCAGTCTTTGCTCCTGTGAAGTCTGGCAGCTCAGCAGGGCAAAAGGAACCCTAGTCCCTTCCTGCTCGGCATTTTGTGTTCCGCTTTGACAAGCAATCCCTTTGTCTTGCTGTGTTTTGATATAGAATTGTGCCTCTAATGGTTGCTGGCATTCCCAGCTTGATTAGGGAATAAAAAAATGTAGCCTCCGAAAGGCAGTGAATTCTCTATGTTTTTGCTGGTGAGTTGCTTCTTGTAGCGATACTTTTGTTATTTTTGTCAGTCCAAGCCACTTAAGATGAAGGAGGCTCTTCCAAAATGAAGTCATAAGAACATTAAGAAAAGCAATAATTGTGAAGGGCTATTAAATATTATTCAGCTTTGAGTTCTAAGCCTTTTAAGTTCTAAAGTGCAACTGTTTAGTGTGGAATTCAGCAATCATTTAGATGTGAACACTTTCTTAATTCTCAAGTGAGACCAAGAAGATCCTTACAAGGCTATGCCAATTATTCTGTACTTACCCAAAGCTGTTTATCCATCTCTTAGGTGATATTATTGTATGATCAAAGTCAGGTTGCCTTGCTATCTTCATCCTTGTGGAGAGCTAGAAAGTTGATGCTCACAGGAAAATACACTTAAATCAGATCTTTAGATCATCTTAGGATTGCAGGACAATATCTCCTGTATCATTGCAGTAGCCTTATTTGTGGATTCAGAAGAATGTGAGAGGGTTTGGGGAGGGGGAGAAGGCAAATGCATGCGGTCCCTGCCCTTATGCCTCCACATGCAATGGGCGTGCCCACTCCAGCCACCTCAACTTCCCCATATTGCGTGGGGAGATATGGAAGGGGCTTGACAGCATGTTGCTGCTGACAAGCATCTTTGCTACCAGGAGCCCTGATAATGTAGGGCTTGTGAGGGATTCCCCGTTTCCCACCCCTCACTGCTTCAACAACAGAGGCTCTCCCTGTGCTTCCATACAAACGGGAATAAACCTCCAGTGTCCAAGTTGGACTTGTCTCCAGGGTACCTCAGGGCTCTGCGTTCGAAACCTATTGCCACCAGTGGGGTCTCCCTCCCGTGGATCCCTACTGCTACAATTTGCCTCTCCCTCAGGCAACTATGTGGCTCCCTTGGCTTCACTAACCAGCCCTTTGTATGACAGGAGAAGAAGCAGTTTCCTCTTCCACAGGAAAGCTTTGTTCTTGCCTCTTAGTCACACCTCTGAAGGTACTGAGACACTGCCCGAGTCCACGAACGTTTAGGCACATTTAACTTTATTATTTAACTTGAAAGCATGGATTTCTCTGGTTCTTAAAAGTGCATATCTTCCTTTCATATAATACAGACTTGTTAACACATCTCCTGCATCGTGTTGATAACGGTTACAACCTTTCTTCCCACCCACCCACTCAAACCTAACCTCCTGCTTCCTCTCTAACCCTCCATTCCCCAACTGCCAACCTCCAACTGCCTTTCAACGGTTGTTCCCCCTCCATTTAGAACGCCGACTAGCTCCGCCTCCCAGGGAACACCTGCCAATCATGGGAGTGATAGGTTAACCCATGATGAACCGGAATCATCATCAGGCACTATTCCGCCACAGGGCTTCCCATGTTCAGTCAAATGGATGAATATGTTTATACAGGGATGGTTCCACACTATAACTTCTGTGAAGGCATCTCAAGGTGTGGATCAGCTTTCCCCACATGCCTTACCATTCTGGCTTGGGCTCTCTGAATCGCCTTGTATTTGACAACTTGCTTGGCCACCACAGGTGACAAAGAATTCTATGCAGGTGGCTGAGCGATGTTCCATCCCTCCACGTAAATGCAGTGGGCTGGTTAAGGAGAGTTGGAACAACAACATCAATTTATTACTTGTACCCCACCCATCTGACCGGGTTGCCCCAGGCACTCTGGGCAGCTTTAGCCAATGATCCAATGTTGACTTTGGAAGAATGAGAGAACACACCCTAGAGCAGTAGTCAGGATCCAAATCCTTGGTGAGGGGGGTGGTGGACAAATGTGGTCAACCAGGCATCTTTATCTGGCCCCAAGGACTCCCCTCAATTACATTCGTAATTGGCTCTGCTCCATTTTTTTTCCTGGCTGGGATGTTTCATTGAACTGTCAGGATGCCCGTAGCTTATACATGTACAGGCTTAAGTTTTTGTCATAGTTGGACTTGTATCTGTTGCCCCACCCACTGCTAGCATCCAGGCCCGAGAAGGTTGCCCCTTAGGCAATGCGGCTCTCAGACTGAAAATGTTTCTCGTCGCTGCTGTAGAGGCATGAATGCAGACAAATGGTGCAAAAAGTGCCCTCCCATGTCAGGAGCTCTGGATGGAGAAGGTGGGCAAAAGATAAGGTTCTGTTCCACCTCCAGGATGAAAGCCAACTGAACAAACTAGGCCTGGTTTTTCCATAGACTCATGTTTCTCATCCCTCTTCAGGAACTGGGAGAAAAGCCTTGAAAGCTTTTTAGTGTGCTGCTTCATCGAACACTGAAAATTACTCTTTGCTTTGTCTCTTTGCCTTCTTGAACCCTGGTTGGGTGGCTACCATGGACTTTTGGATGGCAGCCCCCTGGTTCTGAAATAGATTTGGCAAAAAGACATGCCGGGTGCCTTCTTTATGGAAAACCCCCCCCCATGTTTAAGTAATTAAACCTTATGTTTGATTAGCCAGAAGAGTACTATAGAAAGTGGGAAATAGCATTTTCCAAACCATAATTGCCTCCTTGACTGGTTAGAAAAGAAATCCCTTTTGTTCCGTAATGTGCAATTTCATTTCTGCACAGCAATCTCCGTGTGACTTTAACCTTCTTTTTTCCCTTTTCATTTAATACAGTAAAGCCTGGGAACGGCCTCTGAGGCCTTTCTCCAGAGAAGTTATTATTCAGTGGTTCAAAGAAGAGCAGCTTCCACGCCGTGCTGGATTCGAGAGGAACGCTAATACTGTGGCGCCTTGGTTTCATGGTAAAACTGTTATTTGTTGGCGTTCTTAAGGCTGAAGTGCTTTTCCGGGAAGCTTATAGTGGTGGGAGTGGGATGTTCGAGAGCTTTGTTTGTTTCCTGGAGGAAGCTCTAGCATATGAGATGTGCTCAGCCTGAGCCCCAAAACGCAGATGCCTTTTTACAAATAAAAAAAGGGAACAGCTACATCTCTCTCAAAACAGCATTTTGTTAACCTCGTTGACGTTTATTAGCTGGTGCAGTCCCATGGCCAAAATGGGCATGGGGCAAGTGCATCAGTGGAGCCAGTCCAGTGCTCCCACTGTTGTGTCCACACCGCTCCATCAACTTTCCCTGCTGGTAAGCCCAGCAATATGGCTGACAGGAGGCTAGGTGTTCTGCGGTGTCTTCATAGGCATCCTGTGTACCACTTCAGAATGTGCAAACACATAGGAATGAATGCTGTCCTGTACAGGCAACTCCCCATTTATGTGTGTTTGAGGAACATGTGCACGAAAGGGGGCAAAAAGGGCTCTAAAAGAGCACAAAACAACAAAAATGGCACAAAAACAGCATCTAGCAATCCCACGAGCCTTTGCAAGTATAAGCACCAACTTTGAGGCCTGTGGAAAGTTGGAGTTTGGACAAGGGGGGGGGCGTTGGAGGGAGGGATTGCCATGGAGTTTGGGTTTTTTAAAGGGTTTTTCAAGGGATCCCTGCAATTTCGCTTAAACGTGTGGTGCTTCGGAATGTGACCCTCGCATAAATGGGGAGTTGCCCGCACTGTACTGCACATAGAAAACTAGCATGTTAGGGAGAAAGCTAGGCGAAATCCTTTCTCCCTGACATCTAAAGTTCCTTGTGCAAGGACTATTTATATCAAGGAGATTTCAGGCATGTGAATTTTCACCCGCAGACTTAGGTAGTACAGCCCAGTGAGCAATGGGTTGACCTCTGAGCTTGGAAGCTGACAGCTTTCTGGTTTTTAATCTCAGTTTAGCTATAAGCTCTCTAGGTGATCTCGGGCTTTCCGTTTTCTGTCATTGTCCTAGCCCTCTGGTCTGCTCATAATAATGATAATCATACCACTGGCCTGCCTTACAAGGTTGTTGTATTACTAAGGTGTTAAAGGTTAAATATTCAATAGTCACAAAGTGCTAAGAATGACTTGTTATTATATGATTGTTCTGTTGCTTTTATTTCTCCCTAATATTGTACCTCGCAGTGCTGTGGCTCTTGCATTTTTGTTGCTGTCTTGATTCATTACTGCATTGGTTCCAGTGACAAAGGTCCATGCAAGCCAGCCTTTTGGTGGAAGGAATCATAACCTGCCTCAAATTGAACTGAAGAAATCTGAGGGGGGAAAAACATATTTCAATGAATCAGAAATACTTTCAGAGTGCTATTAATTCTGGTCCTAAAAAATCTAGCCTAAAACGTTTAGTCTTATTTAGAACTGTGCCAAGTATATATCAGCTTCACTTTTCAAGCAGTATCAAACAATTTTGATATGGTAGAAATGTTCTATTAAAAAATACTTAGGTTGTGCAAATAATTACCCTTTTCAGTTCTTTACAGTGATATCTTTGCAGCTTGATGGTTGTTGCTTTGATTGCCTTCTTCGCATGCTAGGCAGGGCCATCCCTACCATTAGGCATGAGGCAACTGCCTCAGGTGGCAGATCTGAGGGGGGGGGGAGCAGCAGCATTCACTTTTAAGTCTGCCCAGCTTGTCCTAAGCCCCCTATTCTGGTCTGCTGTCTCGGATGTGGTAGAAGATGCTACACCTGTCAGCAGTCTTAAAGTGAAGATTTAGCTGCCAGTCTGGTGGGCTTCTGTGTGTGCACTGACCAAGAGAGAAACCTCAGGGTCACGTGCATTGACATATATTGTTCCATTTTGGCTAGCACCCATTGGTCAAATTGAACCCAGCATCAAGGGACCTACCAATCGGGTGTTGTTGCTATCCAATCGTACCCACCCACAACACAAAGGTTTGGTTGCCAGGTCTCACCGCAACATGTTCCCTCTTTGAGGGAGTCAAATGAAAAGATTCCAAGAGCTCTGGCCAGGTAGTAGATTAATTTTTAGAAAGTTTTAAGTTGAAAATAATAAGACAAATTCCAGTAGCAATCCAGTTTTTAGAAATCCAGGACAAGGCCCTGTTTCCGTTTATTCTTCATCAGCTCTAGTTTCATAGTTTCAAGGTCAAAGCGTACCATTCATGTTTTTCTCTTTGAGGGAGGAAACAATCTGGCCACATAAGAGTACAGTAGAGACATTTCTCTGTTTACATTGTGATCCTTGGATGTGTGGGATCACCAAAGGAATTCATACAGAAAGGGAGGAAGAAGCAGCCTCTGACCAGCCGAAGACAAGATGATACCCCCTTTCCCCCACTGCATTGGAACACCCGCCCACCTCTCCCTATATTTAGGGCTTGCGCGCTTGACCTTGCTATGCCATCACGTGTCGTCTGTTGTTGGGACGGGCACAGCAGGAATTTCCCCCACTTGGCTGATTGGCTGGTGCCATTTGGGTTTCGCCTGCAGCGTAGCAAATTGTCACAACTTGTAAGGTTGTGGATAGGCTCTGGTTCAGGCGATAGGGATGGGGAAACGCTCTCGCCATCCCTATGTGAAGGGGTATTCTGCTAAAGGAATCCAGGGACTCAATAGTTTGGTCAACCCTGTGAAGGGGTTGTGCCCCTGCCTGAGTCCAGGGGGACATCTGGGTGGTGGACATAGCATGTCCCCGGCTTTCTGCCATTCCAGGTGTTCTCCCTAGGCTGACCTATGATGGAGCTTTGGGTCAGAGCTACCTGCCACGGTGCAGGGAGATAGTTGAACCAGAGCCTATGCAACCACTCACTTGCTGTAATCAATAAAGTTGTGGCCTAAATTCTTGTCTGAATTTATTTAAGGGGGAGGTTTAAAGGTCTGAACACAGACTCAGATTTGCCCATATGATGCCATCATTGATAGCAAGTAATGCTGCAAGGAAAAGTAGAAACACCAATAAGCAAGTAACAGCAACAAAAGATGAGTAGTTTTAGCTGTAGTTTTATTGGATTTGAGGACAGATCTGTGTAGGCTGTGTAGTGTCAGGTCTACTGACAGGCAGAAAGCACTGACAACAGGGCCTGGGTGAAATCCCTTTGCTCATGAAACTGCTGAGTGGTCTGAGAAGATCTGTAGAGCACTTGACTTAAAATATCAGCTGCTTCTGATGACCACTTGAGCTGCTCAGCCGCCATCGACTGCACACCACTTTTTTTGCCTCTGTCTCAGCAAAGCATGAGAAATTCCTTAAAAGAAGGACTGAATCTGGCCGCTGCTGCGTTCTGGCTGAAATAAAGAACTTGGAACCAAGCCTATGTTGGTGAGGAAAGTATAGTTGAATCATAGAATCATAGAATCATAAAATCAAAGAGTTGGAAGAGACCACAAGGGCCATCTAGTCCAACCCTCTGCCAAGCAGGAATCACCATCAAAGCATTCCTGACAGATGGCTGTCAAGCCTCCGCTTAAAGACCTCCAAAGAAGGAGACTCCACCACACTCCTTGGTAGCAAATTCCACTGCCGAACAGCTCTTACTGTCAGGAAGTTCTTCCTAATGTTGAGGTGGAATCTTCTTTCTTGTAGTTTGAATCCATTGCTCTGTGTCCGCTTCTCTGGAGCAGCAGAAAACAACCTTTCTCCCTCCTCTATATGACATCCTTTTATATATTTGAACATGACTATCATATATCCCCTTAACCTTCTCTTCTCCAGGCTAAACATACCCAGCTCCCTAAGCCGTTCCTCATAAGGCATCGTTTCCAGGCCTTTGACCATTTTGGTTGCCCTCTTCTGGACACGTTCCAGCTTGTCAGTCTCCTTCTTGAACTGTGGTGCCCAGAACTGGGCACAGTATTCCAGGTGAGGAATACAGTGGTACTATCTCTTCCCTTGATCTAGATGCTATACACCTATTGATGCAGCCCAGAATTGCATTGGCTTTTTTAGCTGCTGCATCACACTGTTGACTCATGTCAAGTTTGTGGTCTACCAAGACTCCTAGATCCTTTTCACATGTACTGCTCTCAAGCCAGGTGTCACCCATCCTGTATTTGTGCCTTAGTGCTCTTAGAGTCTCTTTGCCCCTTCCCACCCCCCGCCCCACAGAAAAGCAAGATTTAAGTGTATATAATGGATGAACTATTAAATGAATAACTTGTTGATTTAATGTAAACATGCTCACATTCACATGCAAAGTGCTTTGTGAGGTATGCTACATGCATTGAATTTATTTTATTTATTCATTGCATTTATAGGCAACTCAGTTGGTTAGAGTGTGAAGGTGACAGTGCCAAGGTAGTGGGTCCAATCCCCATTTGGGACACCTGCATGTTCCTGTGTTGCAGGGAGTTGGACTAGATGGCCCTCGGGGTCCCTTCCAACTCTACAATTCTATGATTCTGACTTTTTCTCCAAAGGAGCTCAAGATGGTGTGAATGGCAAAGCTCGGTTCACTGTGGGGATGGAAATGGTGGTTTGTGCTTGCCTGTAAACCTTGATTACAAGGGGGGAGATATTATTGCAGGGCCGATGGGAATCAGTAGGATTGTTCCTGTTGACCTGGAGGGGCTTTGAATGGAGGCTGACTGAACTGGTGAACAGCAGGAAATACTTGAATCAAAAGCCGCTTTGTGTGGTGTCACAAATCGCTGACATATCTTTGATAAAATAAAATAGATGAAAGTTCACCTCCATGTATCTGGGTTTGTGAAAAAGAAAAGAAAAATAGAAGAGGTCTGAGCGTTTACAAGATGCCAAAGAAAGTCAATTTCTAATGTGATTTAAATTCAAGCTAGTCATTACACAGAGTGGATAGTACAGATAAAAGGGCCGTATTGTTATGCTAAAATGAATGGAGGCAGAACAAGCTTCCTAGACTTGAAATAATATTTAGCGGGGTTGGCTAAAACACAATTTTTTAAAAAATTGGGAGGAGATTGTTTGGCAAAAGGATTTCCCCCTCTTTCTTTCCATAAGCCTTATCAAGGCCTAGAGGTCCTACTCACTGAAATAGATTGGCACAGGAGAAGTTCTCAGTGGGTTATACCTTAAATGCCCAGTGTCATGAGTGAGATGCTGCAGTTGTCCAAGGACACATTTAGAGTCCTGGTGGAGTGGATATAGTGTTGGAACAGGGACATGTGAATTCGAATCCTGGCCAACAAGCTCATGAAGAATGACCGTGACCCAACTGCAGTCTTCTAACTTAACCTCTCTCTCAGGTTTGTTGTGAGGATACCATGGGGTAACTTCCTATGGGTCCTGCTCTGCTGCTTGGAGAACAAAGAGGAAAATGAATTTCTAGATCCATCTCAGTCGGGGTTTAGACCTAGTCTTGGCACACTTTGGTCACCTCTGTTGGGGGAGAGATGGGTGAAATGTGTCACTGTTAGTCCTCCTTGACCTCTCAGCAAATTTTGATACCATCAACCATGGTATCCTTCTGTCTGAGTGGCACCGCTTTGTGGTGGTTCTGCTCTTACTTGGACGATCATTTCCAGAGGGTGATGCTTGGGGGAGTGAGTGCTTTTTGGCCCCAGATAAGACCGAGGCACTCTTAGTGGGTGGTTCCCTAGACTGGATGGATGGGAGGTTGCCTGCTCTTGACGCAGTTAAACTCCCTCTGACGGAGCGGCTACACAGCTTGGGGGTACTTCTGAATCTGTTGCTATCACTTAGGTGGCGTGGGCTGCCTTCTATCACTTTTCACTATTGGACCAACAACATCCCTGTCTGGAAAGCCTAACTTCTCCCTTCAACGTTCTGGTAACCTCAATGATAGATTACTGCAATGTGTTATATGTGAAGCTGCCTCTGAAGTTAGTTCAGAAACTTCAGCTGGTGCAGAATTCAGTGGCCAGGCTGCTCGCCGGGGCAAGGTGCTTTGAGCATATACTGGCCCAACTGCACTGGCTGCCAATTAGTTTCCTGGCCCAGTTCAAAGTGTTCTAACATAGGTTTTGACCTATGAAGCCTCAGATGGTTCAGGACTGCAGTACTTCAAGGACCTCCTCTCTCCATATGAACCCAGACCCTGCAAGCATCATCAGGGCCTTCTTCGTGTGCCTCCTCCATGAGAGGTCCAGAGGGTGACAACACGAGAACAGGCCTTTTCTGTGGTGGCTCCCTATTTGTGGAATGCTCTCCCTAAGGAGGCCCACCTGGCGTCTTCATTACATATCTATAGGCGCCAGGAGAAAATGTTTCTCTTCTCCCAAGCCTTTGGCTAATAAAACAAGCTGGTCTTTTAATATCTCTCTCTCTCTCTCTCTCTCTCTCTCTCTCTCTCTCTCTCTCTCTCTCTCTCTCTCTCTCTCGGGATATTGTTATTGTTTGTTACTAAGTTGTGTATTTTTGTGTCTTTATATTGTAAATCGCCCTGTGATCCTTGAATGAAGGTCAGCATAGAAATTTAATCAATAAACAATGATAAGAAGTTTCATGGGCAGGGAACCACCTAAGAATCGTAAGTAAGTCATTCCGTTCAGAGGAAGAGTGAAATATAAGTGGAATCAACTAAAGTTCAGTCTAGCCTTCTTCAGGCATTACTCCTGTGTACAACCTAACCATGAGCAGGGGAACAGATACGAGTGAACTAAGTTCCTATCTCCATCTCTGTGAGTTGTAGGACAAATGTTTGTGGGGCAGAGCCTCCTGTACCCATGGAGATTTAGAATCCTGGAAGAATATTACACATGCTAGACATTCTAGAACAGTTGGGGGGTGTTATTTCTTTAAGGACCATTGTGTTGCATCCTCATGAAGCTGAAGCAGACCGTGGGCAATGCTTCCTTGCTCTCAGTGGTTTTGCCTTCAGTCATGTGAGAGCAGAATGCTAGACTTGATGGGCCATTGCTTTGATCTAGCAGGACTCTTCTTACAGTCTGGAACTGCAGAGTTATATATATATATATATATATATATATATATATATATATATATATATATATATATATATACCGTGTTTCTCATATTATAAGACATGTCTTATATTTATTTTTTCCTCAAAAAAACACACTATGGCTTATTTTCAAGGGATGTCTTATTTTTTTCCTTCTCCTCCTGCCGCGTCTGGCATTGCTGCTGCGCCTATCACTATGTCTTATTTTCGGGGTATGGCTTATATTCCTTGAATGCTTAAAAATCCTGCTATGGCTTATTTTATGGGCATGTCTTAAAATATGAGAAACAGGGTATATATATATATATATATATATATATATAGAGAGAGAGAGAGAGAGAGAGAGAGAGAGAATGGGACCCAACAGAAACAGGAATGTATTTGCTGCCACAGTAAATGGGATGAGAACGTTTCTGGTGCCAATCAGGGGGTTGGGAGTGGGAGAAGAAAAATGAGGCAATCTGCAGAGGGCATGAGAAAATCAAGCAGTGCTTGGGAGCTGAGGGCTTACTGGAAAAACTGCAGTGGCTGTTTCTTTTCTTACTTTTCTCTGGCTGCTTTAAGATGGCCACATGGGCCACCGTGTTCACCACAGACATCTCTGAAATTATGTTTTGTGCCTTTCTGAACGAGGGATTTGGTGGGGCCTGGCTGTGTTATGTAATTTTGTTTCTCAGCATCCCAGATGCGGTGCTGCAAAATCATGGACAAATCACATCAGCTGTGTCAGACAATTGGATTAACACCAGTGTGGGGAAATGAGGCTGGCGACTCGATGGTGAGGGCAAAGAGGAAACAAACCTGACATTAACGGCCCCATAACTGAAACGGCACAAATGTACTTTCAATGTGTGCCATGAAGAAAAAGCGAGGCACTTTTGGACACTTAGGAAAATGTAAGTGAAATGAAGTAAACAGGTTCAGCTACACCGTAGCTGTAGTACTCTTGAGGTGAATGATTAGACAAAAAATAAGGAAGCATTTGGTCGAGGGTTCCAGCGCGCATTTGAAATCTCTGCCTCTGTGGTTGTAGAATACAGTACTTCCATTAATGTTTGGTGGTGGACTGTCTCCAGGTGATTATGGCTGTTTTTCAAGGTCAGTCAGTCTTCAGCAGTACCAAGGAAAAAAGGCTGATTGCCTTGTTGACTCCAATTCACCTCCCCCGGGAAGCCACTGTGCCGGTTATTTCCCTCCTTTGTTCTCACAAATAATTTGATCCTTCGTACAACATGTCACCTCACTTTAGTTTTTAATAATTGTTGAGAAGGCTGTCCGTCCTTTTGAAGGCCTTGTGATTGTCATTGTAGGGCCATTGTAGTTGAGAAGTGTCTGCCCCAAGACGTTATTAGCAAACACGATAAATGTTTTAGAGCCGTGGCCTCCTGGAGGAAGAAAGGAGAGTATCTAAGGGAGGTAACGTGATCTGGGGCATATGGCAAGGAGAAAGGAAGCGAAAAAGGCCAGCACTGCTGTTGCTCTGAAACCGGAGAGCCAGAGGGCTGAATAATTCATGCCGACGGTCTAATTGTCAATGTGGAAATAGGCCTTGCTAACCCTCCACAATGCATCGAACATCTTTCCTTTGTGTTTAACTGGGAGCCAAGTGCTTATGCACCAAGGCTGTAGATGATGGATGTAAAAAAGATTGCTTTATTGGAGAGCTGCTACTCATTCAAAAGAGGGGGGAATTGTGATTACATCAGGTGCTAGCACAGATGTGGAAACAGACTTGCTTGCATGATGAAGGCTTGAGAAATGGAAGGAGCCCCCTGTACCTTGGATACGAGTTGCCCTGGGCATGACAATGTTCAGTATTAATGTACAATTTTAATCTAATCTTGAGGCTTAAGACCATCCATGTCACTAATTAAGGATGTGCACCAATGCCAGGGCATGTGGATTTGCAGGTGCTTTTGCTTTTTATGCCTGTTTAGTTCTCGTCTGACTGTTGGTGAATCCTAGCAACTGCTAATTAACATGTCCAAGAACTTCTCTTTGTGTACAGAAATGGAAGGCAGCAATAGCTAGTCATGGACTACTCTATTGTGGCCTAGTTAAGGTGTTGGTTTTTTTTTTTGGGGGGGAGGGATTTCCAGACATTTCTGAGTCTGATGAGTGGAGCATGATAGCAAAAGTCAGGCCAGGTCAGAATCCTACATGTATACTTTTGCAGGACCACTTATCTCCCCCCAAAAGGGTATGTGTGGAATATTGGTGGCTGTGGCAAACACACAGGGACCCCCGGACGTTTCACGGTCGATTGATCCCTGTGCCACCAAGGTAACTCGCTGCCACCAACCAGGGACTTCCTGGTAATCACTGAGTTCAGTCAGGGGTATTAAAGTGAACACAAACTTCAGTTTATTTCTTACAAGTATAACAAGTGTATGGTTTCAAAGATGGTGTTCAGTCAATGCTAGCTTAGTGTTCAGTCAATGCTAGCTTCAGTGCTGCTAACACAGCGTTTTGGCTTCACCCCTGGAGGCACACTCCATTGTTTCTTGAGACAGACGGATGCCAACAACAGCTTGATTACCCAATGCTTTCATGTCATCAAGATTGCTGTATGATGCTTACTATTATTTATAGTAAGCTTTCAATACCTTTTTCCCAACATACCCTACCAGGGCAAGCCTATATCTCTGGCAACTTATGTCTCTGAACTGCAGCTCTCAGCATCCCTTACCATTGGTCTTGCTGGCTGGGGCTGATGGCAGCTGGATTCCAACATCAGGAGGGCTGCAGGGTCCCTCATCCCTGCTATGGATGTGTACTCAGAAAATCCCACTGAGTGCTACAGTTTCAGCTTAAAGAACACTTCCTTCTTTAGATGAATTTCATGTTCAATACTATTTATTTATTTTATGAATCACTTCCCGTGAAATATTCTGAAGTGAATTAACAATAAGGCATTTATAAATTCATTTTCTGGCCAATGCAGATAATGGCAAATTCCATTTAAGAGCTATTTCAAACCAACTTTAAGTGGGTTAGTAGATGCCTATCTGATAATTAATCCAATGTTTTGACTCTCACTCATATTAAATATTTCTTACATAGATTTTGGCTCAAGCTCAATGTTTGCATAAAACTACTAATGGAATTGGACACAATGCTCGCTGAAAATAGATTCCACAGCACACATTTTAGTCTAGCATGTGAACAGAACTTGGGAAAATGACTTGGCTTTCTCCGTCTCACTCTCCTGCCTCGGGGAATGTCCCTTATAGAGGTGTGCAAAAGAATTGATCCCAAAGCAGGAACCAGGTGGATCCACTTTGGATAGATTTGGGTCTTGTCTGAGCTGAAGTGGGATCTCTCCAAAGCAACTCAAATTGAAATAGGGATTTTTAAAGTCCTTTGGGGGTGCTTTGGAAGTTTGCATATAACTCTCTTATATGTGTCATTACATTGCGAATTGTTTTGTGATGCATCATGGGAAGCCATTCATAAACGGAATAAAGAAATTGAAGAGAAATACTGCAAATATAAAGGTAAAAGTACTGACTCTACAGGTAACTTTTTTGCAGACGACCTTCCTACTGACCTACCTCTATAAGACTACATCCTTATCGATTTCAGCCTCTAGATGGAAGTCGCTGAAGCTGTCAATCTGAAGTTTCTTTTGGAACCACAATATTTTTGAGGCTTGACGAGGCAAAATTTTGCTCACGAACGGGCTCTCAGTGGGGTTGCTTGCACTCTGCAATCATGCCACGGGAAAGCACGTGATTACACAGAAATATGTAGAGAGATCAGACTGCAAAAATGTTGTCACTCAGGAAGCAGTGGGAGACCGTACTTAACCTACTGACATTACAATGGAGAAATAGCAGAAGGATTATTAGAAAATAAAAAGCAGGCTTTGGGGGGTACGTTTCTATTAGCTGTTCTGTACACATATAAAAAAACATGTGAGTTTATTTATGTGGTCCAACGGGGTCAGGTAAGAAAACGTAAGCCTGTGGTGAATATAAAATAAGGCACTTTCTTTGTTACCTCTCTCAGAAGCTTGAGAAAGTCTTTAGCCCCATTTCCATCCTTAGCAATTATATGTCTTGCATGTTTACCTACAGTAAAAGCTCATACGACACAAGCAACCTCCTATTATTATTATTATTATTTAAAACCCACATACATTCCCAGGGGCATACAGTTCTGAAGGATGTAAATTATGCAGATCCAGGGAATTTCAGGCTCCACCACCACCAACCACCACGCAGAGACAAATTCACCACCAGGAGATGTGCAGAGACAAATTCCAGAGCACTGGTGTGTCCCCCTCCCCACCTATCCTGTAAAAGTAGTCCAGAAGAATCCCGTGGTATCAGAAGCTGCTGAGAGGTACAGGAGAAACAACAGGGTCACAGATCCCTTGTCTTCTAGCATAGGTTGTCTTCCAGAGTGACTGAGAGGGCTTCAGGGCCGAAAGTCTGCCCAAACTCTTCAGCTGGCGCTTGTGTGGGCTGGTGCTCCTCCCTGCTCACTGTGATCTGGTGATGGAGGTGTTGGAAAAACGCCCTGGGGGTGCCTGCAAGCCCCCGAAACTCTGAGCGTCCTCCGGTACGCGCAGCTGTGGAAAATGCATTTCCCCTCGTCTCCAGTGTGCTCAGCGGCATATACCAGCTGGTATATGCACACTAATCTTCTGGCATAACACAGCAAGAAGAGGTAGGTAAACGTGTTGGTCTGCCATCATCGAAACAAAATAATAACATTCCTTCCAGTAGCACCTTAGAGACCAACTAAGTTTGTCATTGGTATGAGCTTTCGTGTGCATGCCACACTTCTTCAGAAACGTATCTGAAGAAGTGTGCATGCACATGAAAGCTCATACTGTTTCGACAGCAAGAAGAGTAAGACATCGTAGATTTTATAGAAGAGTAAGACATCGTAGATTTTATAGCAAAATTCCAGCTTAAACTGAAGAAAGTAGGAAAAACCACTGAGCCAGTAAGATACAATCTGAATCAAATCCCTTATGAATACACAGTGAGGAACAGGTTTAAGGATTTAGATTTGGCGGACAGAGTGCCTGAAGAACTATGGATGGAGGCTCGTAACATTATACAGTAGGCAGCAACGAAAACCATCCCAAGGAAAAGGAAATGCAAGAAAGCAAAATGGCTGTCCAACGAGGCCTTACAAATAGCGGAGGAGAGGAGGCAAGCAAAATGCAAGGGAGATAGGGAAAGATACAGGAAACTGAATGCAGATTTCCAAAAAACAGCAAGGAGAGACAAGAGGGTCTTCTTAAATGAGCAATGCAAAGAAATAGAGGAAAACAATAGAATGGGGAAAACCAGAGATCTGTTCAAGAAAATTGGAGATATGAAAGGAACATTTCGTACAAACCTGAAGAAGTGTGCATGCACACGAAAGCTCATACCAAAATAAAATAAAAATAAAAATAAAAAATAAAAACTTAGTTGGTCTTTAAGGTGCTACTGAAGGAATTTTTTTATTTTATTTCGTACAAAGATTACAATAATCAAGGACAAAAGTGGTAAGGACCTAACAGAAGCAGAAGACATCAAGAAGAGGTGGCAGGAATACACAGAGGAATTATACCAGAAAGATATGGAGGTCTCGTACACCCCAGGTAGTGTGGTTGCTGACCTTGAGCCAGACATCTTGGAGAGTGAAGTCAAATGGGCCTTAGAAAGCACTGCTAATAACAAGGCCAGTGGAAGTGATGATATTCCAGCTGAACTATTTAAAATTTCAAAAGATGATGCTGTTAGGGTGCTACACCCAATATGCCAGCAAGTTTGGAAAACTCAGCAATGGCCAGAGGATTGGAGAAGATCAGTCTACATCCCAATTCCAAAGAAGGGCAGTGCCAAAGAATGCTCCAACTACCGCACAATTGCACTCATTTCACACGCTAGCAAGGTTATGCTTAAAATTCTACAAGGCAGGCTTAGGCAGTATGTGGACCGAGAACTCCCAGAAGTGCAAGCTGGATTTCGAAAAGGCAGAGGAACCAGAGACCAAATAGCAAACATGCGCTGGATTATGGAGAAAGCTAGAGAGTTCCAGAAAAACGTCTACTTCTGCTTCATTGACTATGCAAAAGCCTTTGACTGTGTCGACCACAGCAAACTTTGGCAAGTTCTTAAAGAAATGGGAGTGCCTGATCACCTCATCTGTCTCCTGAGAAATCTCTATGTGGGACAAGAAGCTACAGTTAGAACTGGATATGGAACAACTGATTGGTTCAAAATTGGGAAAGGAGTACGACAAGGTTGTATATTGTCTCCCTGCTTATTTAACTTATATGCAGAATTCATCATGCGAAAGGCTGGACTAGATGAATCCCAAACCGGAATTAAGATTGCCGGAAGAAATATCAACAACCTCAGATATGCAGATGACACAACCTTGATGGCAGAAAGCGAGGAGGAATTAAAGAACCTTTTAATGAGGGTGAAAGAGGAGAGCGCAAAATATGGTCTGAAGCTCAACATCAAAAAAACCAAGATCATGGCCACTGGTCCCATCACCTCCTGGCAAATAGAAGGGGAAGAAATGGAGGCAGTGAGAGATTTTACCTTCTTGGGCTCCTTGATCACTGCAGATGGTGACAGCAGTCATGAAATTAAAAGACACCTGCTTCTTGGGAGAAAAGCAATGACAAACCTAGACAGCATCTTAAAAAGCAGAGACATCACCTTGCTGACAAAGGTCCTTATAGTTAAAGCTATGGTTTTCCCAGTAGCGATGTATGGAAGTGAGAGCTGGACCATAAAGAAGGCTGATCGCCGAAGAATTGATGCTTTTGAATTATGGTGCTGGAGGAGACTCTTGAGAGTCCCATGGACTGCAAGAAGATCAAACCTATCCATTCTGAAGGAAATCAGCCCTGAGTGCTCCCTGGAAGGACAGATCGTGAAGCTGAGGCTCCAATACTTTGGCCACCTCATGAGAAGAGAAGAATCCTTGGAAAAGACCCTGATGTTGGGAAAGATTGAGGGCACTAGGAGAAGGGGACGACAGAGGACAAGATGGTTGGACAGTGTTCTCGAAGCTACGAACATGAGTTTGACCAAACTGTGGGAGGCAGTGCAAGACAGGAGTGCCTGGCGTGCTATGGTCCATGGGGTCACGAAGAGTCGGACACGACTAAACGACTAAACAACAACAGATCTAATCTACCCTTTATTTACACACTATCTGCAGACAAAAGCATAATGGCATCCATTCTCTCCAGTTCCGAGAGAACAAACAACAAGTGAAAGTGAAAGTACATTACGGCGGGAAGAAATAAGACTGCCTTCTGTTTCCCACACTCTTCCCAGACAGGCATGTGATTTACAACAATCTCATCTGCAGCATCGGAGAATTGAAATTGCTAACAGGAGGTCCCCTTTGGACGGTGGGGTTCAGCTTGCTGCCTGTGGAAGGGGATTCTACCCGCTCACATAATTGGCCAATTGTGGGTGGGCAAGAGGGCAGGCTGCTCCCGGGGGGCAGACCCAACTGGGCTTGCGGGCTTCACTTGGGTCCATGACCTGGGAATAAAAGGGATCTGTGGCCTATCTTCCTGGGGGGAAACAAGGTGAATAATGGGAAGTGGGTCCTAAGACTTGAAAGAGTATATTCCTTTGCTATCAGCTTTCCTTCTCCCAGCATTACAGTGCCCAATTACCACTTCCTTAGTGTCAAAAAGACAAACCTTTATTCTAGCACCCATTAAATAAAATCAATATATGAATGCATCAGAAGCAACTGGACAAATATTAAGTTCACTTTCTTAATTAGAAAGTTCTCACTTGAGCTTAAGCAATTTAGAAGAGCGGGGAGGGAACCATTCAAATTCCCTGGAGCTATTTAATCTTTAATTGAAATGTGGGTTTCTAAGGAAGAAAATTATTTTCAACTTGTGTGCTTTTAATGTGCATGTTTGGGCAGAGCGGGGACCCCTCTGTGAAGGGTATAACATTCACTTTGTGGTGGATTTTGAACCTGTTTCATTTACACAAAGCAACTGATCCAAAAAGAGATACCATGTATTTGTATGCAGCAAATATGAAATGATATATTGCAAAGAATTAGTAGAAGCGCACTGACATTTGGTTAGGTTTGGCGGCCGTTCCCTGTTGATTGTACTTTCTGCACTGTGACTACTGTAACACTGAGACTTCAGACTTTGCTTCTTAGGATGGCTTTAAAGAGAATTGTGATTTCAATTTGTTCTGGTTTCAAAGTCCTCTTATTCCCTGGCTTTGCAGTTAAGTATAGATTTTAATTTACAATGCGCCGTAAATATATATTTTAGTAATGCTGCTCAATAAGCTGCAAAGAATGATATCCGCCTGCCCCCACCCCAAGCTGGGCAGCATAAAAAATCAATACCCTGTTTTAAACAACTGTTTTCTTTTGCAGCAGCGTCACTGAAATTAAATAATTCAGATTAAGTGGTTCATAGGCACTAGGACGAGGTGCTTTGAATCTGAGCTATGATCAGAAATCTGTTGGAAGACAATAGGAAACCAGTTCCGATTCGGATGCATTGTTGGAAAAGGCTGGTTCCTTGGCCATCAGGGGAGATGGCAAACTGAGAGGCAGGTGGGCAGGCAAGCAGGGAAGTGGAGACAGGTAGCCGGGGAGCAACTCCGAGATATGAGTTGGTTACTAATCTCTTTTGTTTGTTACTGCAGCAGCCTCGGAGGGCTTCCAGACCGTTGTAATTTTGGGGGGTGAGAGTCAACCACATACTGGCAAATTCAGGTTGCACAATTAAAGTTGATTTGGTGCTCTTGTGCAAAAACCTGCTCCCCCTCTCTGAGAGGAGGCTTGGAGGCTGATGAGAAGGGGAGGTGGCCTTCTCAGTTGTGCCTCCCCATCTGGCTCTCCCCAGCGAGGATCACCTGGTGCTTTCAGAGACAACTTTTCAGTGCTGGTAAAGTCTTACCTGTTCCCCCGGGCCTTTGATGGACTGAGATCGTTCTGTTTTATCGTGCTGCCAAAGCTTCTTGTGGCAGTTTACATGCTGTATGAAAAAGGAGGATTTTAGCTTAACCCTCTTCTCATGTATTCTGCAGTGGTACCATTCTAAAGGAGCTGCCCTATACGTTTTTCCTGAATATCTGAGATTGCTCTTTATGTCCTGTTTTTATTTTAAAAGATTCCCAGGTGCTGCTGTGTATGTCCTGCCTTCAGTATTTGGGCTCATTTGTCCTCTCTCTGACACGCAGGCTGAGCCTAGCTTTAACTGGCTTCTACAGCAAACAGTTATTTTCACATTAGCAACAAATTGCAATTAAGGCAGGCGAGACACAGTTCAATATGAGTTGCCACCGAAAGGAAAGCAGTGAAGAGGGGGGGGGGAGAGAGAGATCAGCATCTCTAGTAAATTAGTAACTTCTCACTGACAGTAATACAATGTTCGGACTTCTTTCAGGCTGCCCAATTAACCTTTTTAACTATTAAATACGCAAAAGCCAGACCAATCATTTTACTCGTCCATCATTAAATAATTGAAATCATGTCAAAGATGGTGTATCAATGAAGAACTGAATTTGTTGACAAAACATTTACGCTCTGCTGATGGTGAACTCGAGACGGAGATGAAATGAAGCCGATCAAATCAATAATAGCCCTTCAATACTTGTTGATTATTGATTGTGGTCATTGGTTTAAGACCAACAAAAGGAAAGACTGCTTCATGTAAAGTGTTTCTAACATAGGGAATCATTACATGCAAGAAGTGTTGATGGCCTCTTGCTTCAATGGCTTTTGAAAAGGGATAAAATTTATTCAGTGTTTTTTTTTCTGGGGGGACTCGGGGGTATACATACCCCTAAACATTTTGTGAATCTAAGTTTGGCCTCATTGAGGGGCAGTATTTCAACATGAGTAGGAAAATGAGAGTACCCCTAATTTTTTTTAAGAACCCCCCCCCACTGAATTTATTTATGGCAGATCTAGGTCCAAGAGATGGGATCTTTCCCCCCTTTTTAGGACTTCTCATTTATCCTAACTTTTCAACATGCAAATCAGTTCAATCAAAAGGCATTTGGTGCAGATTAAAACAGATTGCTGAACAGACATCTAAACAGAGTCTTATTAATTTAAAATCACACAACCTACTATTAGTAACTACTGGGAAAGGGTCAAAACTCAGAGAGCAAAATTGGTGAGACCCCTTGGGGATTCTCTCAAATTCCATTGAATGCCTTGTAGACAAAAAGATCAATGAGTCAATATGCGATGACTCAGCCTCTATCACAAAATTCATAGTTCTTTGAGTTAATCCATCATGGTGCAGTACTGCTGAGCAATAACACAACCCTGCAGTGTTAGGAGACGGCTGCTGTGACATACATTTGTAATACTTAAATATGTCCCAGAGGATTCCAGGCCCCCAAAGTGTACTGTGCTCAGCACGTTTTTCTAGAATAAACTTCTCAGAGTTTGTGAGAGTTAAGGCTGTGGTTTGTATACGTTTGATTCATGGCTTAGGAGACTGTCATTCATCACAGTGCACGTAATTGTTTTGAGGTGCTTGGTGATAACGAGAGGATGAATTGCATTTGTATATAGTTTGACCTGATGGGTGATGTTTATAATCCAGGCTTGGAGCATTCATATGAAGAGAACTATTAAAAACAAGCCCCAAGGGGTGTGGGGGTGGCGATACATGGACACACTATTTCAGATTTCCAGTTGTCTTGCAATGTCTCTGTAGGTTTTATCTATTAATAGTTACTTGTTTAATTATTTTCTTTAATCGGGTCCTCCCTCAAAGAGGGCACGTGTTGCAGTGAGACCTGGAGACTGACCACTTGTTTTGTGGGTGGGTAATATTGGTCAGCCACAACACTTGATTGGCAGGTCCCTCGATGTTGGGTTCAATCTGGCCAATGGGACGCAGTCGAAATGGATCGAGGGACCTATATATTCACATGCACGTGACCCAGAGCTTCCTCTTTCGGTGTGTGCATTCGGAACACCCGTCCACCTCTCCCTACTTTTAGGGCATTTTGTGATTGACCTTGCTATGCCGCTGTGTGTCGTCTGTCATTGGGACAGGGGCATGGCAGGAATTTCCCCACTTGGCTGATTGGCTGGTGCCATTTGGGTTTCGCCTGCTGCATAGCAAATTGTCACAACTTGTAAGGTTGCGGATAGGCTCTGGTTCAGGTGATAGGGATGGGGGAACGCTCTCGCCATCCCTATGTGAAGGGTATTCTGTTAAAGGAATCCAGGGACTCAATGGTTTGGTCAACCCTGTGAGGGGGTTGTGCCCGTGCAAGAGTCTACGGGGACATCTGGGTGGCAGACATAGCCTGTTCCTGGCTTTCCGCCTATCCAGGTGTTCACCCTAGGCTGACTTATGCTGGTGCCCTGGGTCAGCGCTACCTGCAAGGGTGCAGGGAGCTAGTCAAAACAGAGCCTATGCAACCACTCACTTGCTGTAATCAATAATGTTGTGGCCTAAATTCTGCCAAAAACCAAACCAACATTTGAGTCAAGTGTGAATTTATTTAGGGGGGAGGTCTCTGGGTCTGAACATGCAACTATGAATTGTATCCCAAAGTGGCACAAAGAGAAGGCAGCTTGTGAAAACAGCCTTTCTTTTACTTTACTCCTGCAGCCTCCTGTACTCAAGGGAGCCTCCAGACATAACGTCAGTTAAACACCACCCATGACTGCATCTTTCACACAAATCCAGCCATCCTTCCCTCGCAGATTTTCACCCCACCTGCTGCTGCTCCCCACCAGCTTACCTCTTCTTATGCATCCCTAGAGTCCATAGGTACATTAGGGAGACGGGAAGAACATTTCTCCACCCACAAAGGCCTGCTGTCTCAAGACAAGTTTGCAGTATGGCAGCTGATCTATCAATAAAGGCAGCCAAAGTCCAGCTCAGTACAGGAACCTCTGTAAATGTAGTTGGACAAACAGATCAGTGATGTCATAATGACTGTATTGGCCAATCGGGAGGCATTTTCATTTTCTTCTAGCTATCGACTATGTAACTGATGTAGTTATGGCAGACTGGGAATGAAGTTCTAGATTTCAAAATAATAATTTATAATAATAATAATTTATTATTTATACCCCACCCATCTGGCTGGGCCTCCCCAGCCACTCTTGGCGGCCTCCAACAGAAAAATAAACAGTAATCTATTAAACATTAAAAGCCTTCCTGAACAGGGCTGCCTTCAGATGTCTTCTAAAAGTCTGGTAGTTGTTTTCCTCTTTGACATCTGTTGAGAGGGCGTTCCACAGGGCAGGCGCCACCACTGAGAAGGCCCTCTGCTTAGTTCCCTGCAACTTGGCTTCTCGCAACAAGGGAACCGCCAGAAGGCCCTCGGTGCTGGACCTCAATGTCCTGGCAGAATGGTGGAGGGGGAGACGCTCCTTCAGGTATACTGGACCGAGGCTATTTAGGGCTTTAAAGGTCAGCACCAACACTTTGAATTGTGCTTGGAAACGTACTGGGAGCCAATGTAGATGTTACGTGGTCTTGGCAGCCGCTCCCAGTCACCAGTCTAGCTGCCGCATTCTGGATTAGTTGTAGTTTCCGAGTCACCTTCAAAGGTAGCCCCACGTAGAGTGCATTGCAGTAGTCCAAGCGGGAGATAACTAGAGCATGCACCACTCTTGCTAGACAGTCTGCAGGCAGGTAGGGTCTCAGCCTGCGTACCAGATGGAGCTGATAGACAGCTGCCCTGGACACAGAATTGACCTGCACCTCCATGGACAGCTGTGAGTCCAAAATGACTCCCAGGCTGCGCACCTGGTCCTTCAGGGGCATAGTTACCCCATTCAGAACCAGGGAATCCTCCACACCTCCCCGCCTCCTGTCCCCCACAAACAGTACTTCTGTCTTGTCAGGATTCAACCTCAATCTGTTAGCCACCATTCACCATTTAGAAACAGAGGTTTCTAAAGACCTCTGTTCAGACCAAGCTCATTAATTTTACCTGCACACAAAGTAAGAAAGTCTGTTGCACTTGAGAGATCCAGTTACATCTACAACAGGTAGAGTGAGCCCTCAGAAACACCAAACCATTAATATAATTATAATCAAGTAGAGTTGTGTAAAGGCTGGATTGCAGTAGCAGATGCAATGCACAGAGCATCAGAAACAAGGAGATACAGAGTTCTGCTTTTCCTAGAGCAGAGATGGGGAACTTGTGGCCTTCCAGATGTGTTGGACTCAGGGTTCCATCAGCATGGCCAGGGATTATGGGAACTGTAGTCCAACAGCATAAGAAAGTCCATAGGTTCTCCCTCCCTGAGCTAGAGTTTAGGTATGTTCACAATACCACTTATTCTGCATCCAGTGCACACCCACTGCTAGTTTTTGAAGCCTCATTTAGCCACAGTCCATATCGATCCTGTAGTTTCTTGCCAAATAGTGCTTTTTGATGCATTTTTCCTCAAACCAGCTTCAATTCAAAATGGATGCGGAGTAAGTGGTAATGTGAACATTTGAGACAGCTGTCACACATGTGCACATGAAAGCTTCTCTCTCTCTCTCTCTCTCTCTCTCTCTCTCTCTCTCTCTCTCTCTCTCTCTCTCTCTTTCTCTCTCTGTGTGTGTTGTAGTGGGTGGGAAACCAAACAGTTCATGTGCCAAGTGAAAACATCCCCAACCCCTCTCTGATGTGAACAACAGTGTGTAAATGTGACTTGAAACGCTGCTGGTGTGAATATAGCCTATATATGACAATCAAGGTATGGGCCAGCTGCTTTTAGGTTATGTGCAGATTAGCACAGCAAAGTCTTCTGCATTTGCTCCAAATGTATGAGCATCTGAAGGGAAGCTGAGGAAGCAAAAAGGCTGCCTTTCCTCTTCACAAACTAATTAGCTGGAACAAAGACTTTCACAGCTTCCCACAAAGCGTAATAAAGGCAGCACCACAAATTGCATATCTTTCTTTGCAAGCATGCACAACACAATATGAACAATGGGCCACCTGTTTTAGGTTAATAACTGGTTTCACACTTAGGAAAGAGTTGTGAAGTGAACGCCATCTTGCTTGCTTCTTCTGCATATTGTATTACATGGGCCAAACGATGTTTGCTTAGAACTGAGATCTCTTCAACTTGCTTGGCTAGCAAAGGCTTTGAGTCTCTCTCTCTCTCTCTCTCTCTCTCTCTCTCTCTCTCTCTCTCTCTCTCTCTCTCTCTCACACACACACACACACACACACACACACACACACACACACACTGGTCTGTTTATATGAGTGAAACTGAGGGCTTGCCATGGCACTTTCTGCTGAGTTGGAGCAAATGTCAACCTGGAGAAAACCTGAATGGCATTTGCTCTGATTTAGCACTAAAGTTTGGGTTTTCCAGGGGAAAGCAGCGTGGCAAAGGCAAAAGAGCTCAGGCCTGTGCTTTCTAGGCACAGAGCAAGTGGAAGTGTGGACAAGCCCTGAGACAATATTGAACAAATCCTGATTGAAGTTTGGTAGGGCCATGAGGGACCAAATAACATTGGCACATGGCTAGGTTATGACATTTATATTCACAAACCTCTTTTGCTGATAGACACCCCCTAGAGCAGGCATGTCAAACCTGCGGCCCTCCAGATGTTTTGGACTACAATTCCCATCTTCCCCAACCACTGGTCCTGCTAGCTAGGGATCATGGGAATTGTAGGCCAAAACATCTGGAGGGCCGCAGGTTTGACATGCCTGCCCTAGAGGCTGTCATGGGCTGGTTGGATGCAGAAGAATGGTGTGTGGGGGGGCAACTAGTTGGGGAGCCACCAAGAGAAGAAAGCTCAGACCCCAGGGAGTGATGGTGGGATGATGATGATGAGTGGTCAGAGGGAGAAGACTGGGAGGAGGAGGTGTCAGAAGTTGAAGGGGTACAATGGCATAGTGAGCTGGGAGAGTCTGTGGCAGAGAGAAGTCAAGAATCAGAAGGTGAAGCTGGCAAGTGGGAGGAGGGAGGAGGGAGGCCAAGAGGCAGAGGTGACTCAGGCTGTTGAAGAGTTAAGGTCCCCTCCTTTTTCTGTGACGAGCTCCCCTCCCCTGTCTCCCAGATCCAGGAGAGGCATGAGAAGGATGGAGCATATTTAAAGTATACTGTAGTACCTGTTTTCACAAATCCCCAGTGGATTGCGCTCAGTGTTTTAGGAGACATATACCTCCAGCATGGAAAATGCATTTCTATCCCAGCTCGTAAGATTACACTATACTTGTGCTCCATTATTCCAGCGAAATTTAATTTTGACACAAATTATGAGCAATTTTTCTGCAGTGAGGGAACATCCAAAATTATCATGGCAACCATTTGTTAAAGTTTTAAAATGATTGTATAATATGTAGGCAAATATCATCTTATTGCTTCTTTCTTTTTGAATTTTGCAACGACTTCCATTTTTCTTTTTCCTTTTCCAGACCATTTTCTCCCGGTAACAGTGCAGATCCAAATAGATAGGCAGCTTCCTATGAATGCTGATGAAATGCATAGGTGCTTAAGAAAGAGCTGAATAAATGAGATTAGGTTTTTGGTGTGTTAGTAATTAGATTTTTTCCCCCGGAATGATGAAAGGGTAGCGACGCTTTATGATACTACTGGAACAAGGCCACCATTTCATCATATTTAGATTGCGGTAACGTCTAGTGGCTGCACTTTTGATCAGAGTCCCATTTCATTTGGAACTCTGCATGCAAATGAGTTCAGGTCTTTCGTTTACAATTTGGGAGGTGGCCTTGAAATATATACAGAACATATAAAATGCAGCGATACCCTAATACGAGGTGGCTGCTTCAGTAGCAGGACTTTTTCCCCCAGCCAGAACTCACCGAAACTCAGTTCTGGCACCTCTCAGCTTGGTGCCAATGTCATTATAAGAGAAAAAGGGAGGTGTTCATGGTGAGTTTTCTAGAACCTGGCACCTCTTTTTCTAGAAAAAATAGCACTGGTTAAGAGATCAGGGCAAAAGGTGGGCAGTGGAGCTGAGCAGGGACAGAAGTGTTTTGAGAGGGCAGAATGGGGAGACCCATTGGCAAGGCAAGACATCATCAGAAGCAATAAGAGAACCGAAACAGAGGGAATGTAGTGTAGTTGCTTAATATTTTGTTGGGAGCTGTCCAGAGTGGCTGGGGCAACCCAGTCAGACGGGGAGCAGTTGTTGTTGTTGTTGTTGTTGTTAGATTGTTAGACTCATAGCTGGTTCAAATCCCCACTCAGCCATGAGAAATGTAGTAGCACTAGTACTAGTTAAAACAACAATAACTGCAAAAAAGGGGCAGGTAAATATATTCATGGTGGATAAATTCAGATGCGCAAAAAAGAGAGAGCTGTGTTTCCTGTTTTTCTTATCTGGATTGTGAAATAAATTACGGCTCTGAGATCATGAAATCCTTTTTTTGCAAACTGAAATGAAAGACAGAGGAGGGGAGAAATGAAAGGAAGCAACAGCACAGTTCAAAGAAGCATTCATTTGTGGCTCTGTGTTACAAGCAGTGTGCTGTGAAGAGTAATACTGTGGCCCACCTTTCTTGTGCGGCACGGAGCTTGTTAGTGAAGGTGGGGAAAATATTTTGACAGCAATCTGAAAAAGGTTTACAGTACTTGAGAGCTTGAATTCAGGAAGAGGCAGGGGGAGACAATGAGAGTATTAACCACGAGTCACAGCAGTGGGTGTCACACATTTAATTTGCGAGGAAAGCTGCTAGGGAATACATTCCCGAGCTACAGAATTCATTTCAGAGAGATTCTGGTGTTCGGTTCCTCCTGACACTTCAATATTATTTGGGCAGATAATTCTGTTGAGGTTTCTGTTTCAGAAATCTGGAGCAACAAAGCATGGACAGAGCTACAGCGTTCTTTCAACAGGTAGGTAAAAGGTTAAGTCCAGTCAAAGGCGACTATTGGGTTGCGGTGCTCATCTTGCTTTTCAGGTTGAAGGAGCTGGCGTTTGTCCACAGACTGCTTTCCAGGTCATGTGGCCAACATGACTAAACCGCTTCTGGTGCAATGGAATGCCATGATGGAAAACAGAGCGCACAGAAACGTTTACCTTCCTGCTACAGTGGTACCTATTTATCTACTTGCACTGGCGTGCTTTCAAACTGCTAGGCCAGCAGGAGCTGGGACAGAGCAACGGGAGCTCACTCCATCGTGGGGATTTGAAACGCCGACCTTCCGATCGGCAAGCCCAAGAGGCTCAGTGGTTTAGACCACAGCGCCACCTGTGTCCCTTTCAACAAATACCAGTCAACTGAGGGCAGAGCTAGGGTGTGATGCTTGATGCAAGACTGCGACCAAAAATGGCAGCTCATTTTGTTTATTCAACAAAATTTATATACCACTTCCTAGAGCAAGCAGTTTACGTCAGTCTGAAACAGTAATTAAAGACGAGTTCCATAGGAAGAAGAAATCAAGTAAAAAACCCAGTAAATATAAAACACTTTTACTTCCAAAGCCCACACATCTAGTTTACATGCTGAAATTACATGCCTGGGTAGACTTTCTGGAACAACCCAGTTTGAAGGAAACACCCAAAATAATACAGTTAATATAAAGAGTTCCCCTCCCCGCACAAGCCAATAACATTTAATCTGATTTTTCAGTGTTATTTCTGCTGCTTTTGGTTGTCTTTTCACCGCCCCACATGAAGCACAATGGAAACAACATGAGGTTTGGTTGCAGCCCCGTTTGAATTGTCATATCTTGTAAGCCCACTGGAGAATGTGTGCAGCCAATGAAGAAGCTTATATTTTGAAATCGGATCCTAAGACAGAAAATGGGGAACCTGTGCCCCTTCAGATGTTGCCAAACCACAACTCCCACCATCCTTGACCTTTGCCATGCTGGCTGGGGGTGTTGAGTGTCCTATATCAGGAGGGCCACAGCTTGCCTTTCCCTTTCCTACGATGCGGGATTTGGGGTGCTCCTTTTTGGTCTTGTTTCCAAGCTCTTTGTCACAACAGGATTTCCCAGCGAATAGACTTGGAAGTGGAGACTTGTGGTTTGGCACAAAGCTCAGGAAGTAGGCAGCACAGGCGTTCCCATATCCAGACCTACTTTGGAAAGGGTGTTTCCCTGACAACTCCCACCCCCTGCAGCCATACAATTTCCATTCTGAATTTTCAGTAAGCCAGCTTTCCTTAACTTTGATGTACTATGACACTCCCCATCTTGCTCAACCTCTTTCCAGATCCCTTTCCTAAGATCTCCCTCTGTGGTGGCCCCACAGCCACCCCAGTTGCATTAAATGGATGGGAAGCAGCTTTGAAGTGAGGGACAGGTCTCCAATCAAGACCCGTATAACTAGATGATGCACTAAATATGTGATTGTATTTAAAGTAGGGATGCAGGTGGCGCTGTGGTCTAAACCACTGAGACTCTTGGGCTTGCCAATTGGAAGGTTGGCAGTTCGAATCTGCACGATGGTGGTGAGTTCCCTTTGCTCTGTCCCAGCTCCTGCCAACCTAGCAGTTCGAAAGCACGTCAAAGTGCAAGTAGATAAATAGGTACCACTGTGGCAGGAAGGTAAACGGCATTTCCATGCACTCTGGTTTCCGTCACGATGTTCTGCTGTGCCAGAAGTGGTTTAGTCATGCTGGCCACATGACCCGGAAAGCTGTCTGTGGACGAACGCCGGTTCCCTCAGCCTGAAACCCCATAGTCACCTTTGATTGGATTTAACCATCCAAGGGCCCTTTACCTTTTTTTACCTTTTGCATTTAAAATATCTAATTTTATTCCTGTTAATAATTGCTCTGGATGCATGGGTGGTCATAACTGGGGCTATGGGGAGGTCGAGTTAACCCTTTCCCCCCTGCTGTAATCCTGACAAAGATCTCATCCCTGAAGCTGCTCTTCCCTTTGATGGAAAGCTCTATTGGCAGCAATAACGTCTTCTCTTTTGGGGCAAATAGGATCTTCAGAAGGGGTGATTTTTGGCGGGAAAACAGCAGGTGGTGGGGCGAAGAGGGGGAATTAACTCTGTGTGGTGTGGTCTCAGATTTATTCCTCACCCCCTGCCTCAAAGCTGTTAATCTAAAAGGGAATCAAGAAACATTCAATGCAGCCATGACATTTAATGTATTATCTCGTATGTCCTGCACTTGAGTCTTTCAACTTGTATTGTGCAGGAGGAATTAAATTACTGCTAAATCTCCAAGGAACTTCCCACATCTAGGGTGATTCACATTTTGAGCACCATTGAAGTTATCCTTGAAATATAGCAACTTTTCCCCTGGGAATCACTCTCTAATTTATATATTCTCCCACCTGGGAAGATTTGTTTTCTTTTACCTTTTATTCATGTCAGTTAAATCCTTATTGCTTGTTCCCAGCTGCAAAATTGTGCTTTTGCTACCAGCAGCACAAACGTTTGTGCACGTCTGGTGCTATTTCTTGCGAGCGAGTCTGTGAATTCAGCCTGCGATACCAGCAGATGGTGAATCCCTCCAGCAGTTTAGTTTCTAGGTCCAGCTGTCTTTTGATTCACTTTGCACTGCATTTCAATATATGTTAAATAATGCTCCGAGTTAAACAATGAAAGAACTGTAATATTTGCAATCATAGCCATTCATAGTGTGCTACACCTGGATCAGGGAGACCTGGGTTCAAGTTGTCTCATCCATGGTGCTCAGAGCTGCACAATTGGGGGGGGGCAGTTTTTGCTGGGTTGTACCATTCCAGCGGACAAGTGGAAGGATCCATGTTTGAAATCTTCAGCATATTAAAGACTGTGATGCCACACCTCTGCATGTACAAAACAAATCCTTGCAGGGACAAGGATGAATGGAAACTCTCTTTGATGGTATGTTAGCATAGCTGCCAAGTCTCCCGTTTTTCCCGGGAAATCCCCGTTTTTCCAGTTTCCAGCTGGGAACTGGGTGGAGCATGCTCAGAAGCGACTTTTGATGCTGCTCTGCCTAGTTCCAAAATGGCTGCAGTGCGACTTCTGGCGCGACGGCCATTTTGGAACTGGGCAAAGCAGCATCAAAAGTCACTTCTGAGCATGCTCCGCCCAGTTCCAAAATGGCGGCAGCGCTACTTCCGGTCTGCTATTTCCGGCCTGGTCCCTTATTTCTTTGACAGCAACTTGGCAGGTATGTATGTTAGTTTTGTATGCTTAGGAAGGTTTTCGTTGCACATTCGACCATATAATTACCCCCCTTAACAATCTGAAATTGCCAAGTTTGTTACGACCAGCTCAGGGATATCTTCCAAAGTGCTGGTGCTTCTCTTAACCATGTCCTGTGGGCCAGTAGCTCAAAGACTACAGAGTTCTGAAAATAACAGCCTATTGAACATATATTTCTAGTGTTCAGGACTTTAACAAAATTTCAGAGGTGGGAGGCAGCATTTGAAAGCACACCAAGATGGAGATATATTTTGGCCACAAGAGTGCAAATAAAATGACAAATGCTTTCTGCTCAGCTTTTGATATGGACACAGTCTTGCTGTTTTTTTCTAACCAATTGCGTACCTGGTCTTGTATGTACCTTTTTTGAAACCAAAGAAAAGAGGAAATAAGTGGGGACAATGGAAGGGGAGACGTCAGTTCTATGGATCTCTGCAGATAACATAATATCTCAAATCACACTAATGAAGGCATAGGTGATTCAAAACAGGGCGCCTCAGGAGGACGAGATGAGATGCCAGACCACTTGACTTGAATTCAGACTGTTTCAGCTGGCTTTCTACGGATGTTGTTTATTTTCCAATAACTGTCCCGAAGTGAGTGGCGATGCTTCTGTAAGCCCCCACCCTTCTCTGTTTGCTTTCTTGTTGTCATGAGAATAGTACAGTATATATATTTTAAGCGCTTCCATTTCTCTAATTAACACACACTTGGCAAATGACTGGTTAGAGGCAAACTAAAATAAAGAGGTGTGGGAGAGCTGAAAGGAAAAGGTTATCTCTACAGCTCTTGATGGTATCAGAAAATGAAACACAGGAATAACAAGAAAGCTTCCTGAGAATTCTTTCCAGCTTTTAAGGGGCGGGGGGAGAGAACTAAAACAAATATGAGTGTTGCCCTAAGCTAGCTAAAATTTTATACCCATGAAATAACAGCCGTGCCTCAGAACAAAGGTATGCTCTGGCAGGAGAAAAGGTAATGTGGAAAGCCTGCTATGTTTTCCTTCCAGTGGTGGGTTTGGGGAGGAGGTGAACAGCTTGTTGAAAATGACCACATTTGGTGGTGTGTGCCTGATAATGATGGCCAGTGAAATGCTGGATGGCTGTCAGCTCAGTATTTCTGTTGTATATGCAGAGTCCAATCTGCCGTCCAGCTGGAATGGATTGCTCAGCTCATGTCAATCTCAGCGGGCAGCCTCAGAAGAGTGATGCTGCTAAGATGATAAAATCAGAGAGCTGGTGTGGTGTGTGCATGGTCTTGGATTTGAGCAGGAAAAGAGCCAGATTCGAACTCTATTCAGCCATAAATCTCACAGGATGATTTTGGTCTGGTCACTGTCCATCCGCAATAAATTGGGAAACACCTGGGTTCCTTGGAGAAAGGGCAAGACGGAGGTATAACAAATAAAATGCATCTTAAGTTAGAAGACACTGTCATCGTTGCATTGTCCTTGCCACCCTTTCATCTCCTTAGCTATGTGGGTTTTTTTGGGGGGGGGGGGAAGTTGTCAATGACATCACGATGGTACACCTCATATGACAACACCTTGGACATTCATAAACAAAATCATGTGGATCAACGCAGCCTTTGGGATGATACAGCAGGTTTAGCAAATGAAGCCAAAGGCAACGGGAGCAGAGAAAAGGGGGAAAGCTGCAATAGCCAGATGAACTAGGGGACACCAAACAGCGTCGAAACAGCACGTGCTTGGTGACGTGAGAATTTTTCTGTAATTTGTCTGTAATGCATGTGCTACTTGAATTGAATATTGAAACTGGAGAATATTTGGCACAGCTCTGACATGAAATATGTGGAATACATGTGCATAGATTTGCACGCTGCATCCTCTCCAGCTTTAGATGGAATGTACATATTTAAAAGTGTACATATGCACAGTGATATGCACAGCAGGGAAGTCTACTTCAGAACCTGAGGATCAGCTTTAATATTTCTTTTTGCAATATAGTCTTCTTCTGCTTGCCACTCAGTATGTATTCATGCACATTCTGAGTTGGCTGCCTCCCTGTAGGTCCAGCTGTACTTTCCGGATTGCAGTTATCCTTGATTGAGCATTGCTTAGCTCTGTCTACCTGAGGCACAGGGAAGCCCCTTTTAAATTCATGGACCTCATTCCTTTCTGGACAACTTTCTGGGATCACATGCCAGTGTTGATGGGCCGAGGGGGGGGGCAGAGGCAGAATTGGGTAGCACAACAAATGTAAATTTTACCTTGTAAAAGGTAAAGGTAAAGGACCCCTGACAGTTAAGTCCAGTCGCGAACGACTCTGGGGTTGCGGCGCTCAGTCATCTTGCTTTACTGGCCGAGGGAGCCAACATTTGTCTGCAGACAGTTTTTCCGGGTCACGTGGCCAGCATGACTAAGCCACTGCTGGCAAAACCAGCGCAGCTCATGGAAACACTGTTTACCTTCTCGCCGGAGCGGTGCCTATTTATCTACTTGCACTTTGATGTGCTTTCAAACTGCTAGGTTGGCAGGAGCTGGGACTGAGCAATGGGAGCTCACCCCGTCGCGGGGATTCGACCTTCTGATCGGCAAGCCCTAGGCTCAGGGGTTTAGACCACAGTGCCACCCGTGTCCCTTTACCTTGTAGAACCAGCTAATTTATACATATACTCACATACATACACTCCTGGTTTGGAGGCAGGATTCTAGCTAACTTCAGGCTAGAATTCAGTAGCTATATTTTGGTACAGCCAGCCAGCTGTTAAATTGCGTGATATGGGCAGCGGTAGAAAGGAGCCGAACGAGATAGCCACTGAGGCCAGTTCAGCCCTCTCTAATATCTGTGATTCCAAGAGCTGTTTGACATTTGCCCTGTATGGGCAGCGGTGCATGCTGCTTTATCACAATTTGCCTGGTGGATGAGTAAAGGCTCCCTGATGAGAGCATCACCATTAGAGAATCACAAAGTTGTCAACTAGAAAGCCAGCCACTTCGAAAACCCCAGCAGCTCTCTGTGAACTGATGGTATTACTCTTGCCCAGGCATCCCCAAACTGCGGCCATCCAGATGTTTTGGCCTACAACTCCCATGATTCCTAGCTAAGAGGACCAGTGGTCAGGGATGATGGGAATTGTAGTCCAAAACATCTGGAGGGCCGAAGTCTGGGGATGTCTGCTCTTGCCAGTGCAACCCTCTTTACTGAGGACAAACGTGCCAAATCTGTGTGGTGTGGTGTTTAAATTGAGGTGGTAACCATCAGTAAAAGGAGATACTCTATAAGCACTGCCAGCCCTTCCATTTGCATATTCAGAGAATGCCAGAAAGGCAGAGACGTGAAACCTTACCTATGCAAACAGAGCTCTTATTTCCAGTATGATTCTCTTTGGCACATTGTATTAGAATGGCAGGGGGTTGGACTGGATGGCCCTTGTCGTCTCTTCCAACTCTATGATTCTATCTAATGGTGCCACTTCAGACAATGTCACATGGGGGTTCTGTCTATCAGCCTGTGTCTCCCTGCCTTCCTTGCAAATGTGTAACCAGAATTACACAGATCTAGGTACTTCTTGTGCAATTCTGGAATCTTTAACAATTGACTGCCTTGGCGCCTCTTCATCTAGCAATTGTCTATTTACATGCCATGATGAAGACTGGCTGTTGTCTTTCCTTCCTGAAGACAAAAACCCAATTTGAACTAATCATGTGCTTCATACTACAATGCTGTAATTTACATATGTACATAGCACTTTCCCAGAGGCTCCAAAATGTTTGCCTGATACTGTAGATTCATCATTTGGACATTTAAAAATCCCTCAATCTCACAATGCTCTTCCACAATTTATATTATACCTCCAGATGTTGTTGAAATGAAATGCCAACAATAGCCCCACCACAGCATGGTCTGTGGTAAGGGATGGTGGAACAACATCTGGAGGTCACAAGTTCCCCATCCCTCTCTTAAAAACTAAGCCATTTGATGCATTATAAGATTTTATATGAAACAGCCTGCTTCACCTGGCTGCCTTTATTTAATGGACTATGCATATGTTTCCAGACCTCTAGGGCAGGCTTCCTCAAACTCGGCCCTCCAGATGTTTGAGACTACAATTCCCATCATCCCTGACCACTGGTTCTGCTAGCTAGGGATCATGGGAGTTGTAGGCCAAAAACATCTGGAGGGCCGAGTTTGAGGAAGCCTGCTCTAGGGAATACCGGTACTAGTTGCTTGATACAGTTTTTTGCTCTGTTTTGGGCAGGCATTATTAGTCGCCAGGAGGCAGAAGAGCTGCTGATGAACAAGTCTGAGGGAGCATTCCTAGTGCGGGTTAGTGAGAAAATCTGGGGATATGCCCTGTCCTATCGCCATCAGAGTGGATTCAAACATTTTCTGGTGGATGCTTCCGGAGACTTCTACAGCTTCTTAGGGGTGGATCCCAACCGACATGCCACACTTACAGACCTTATCGATTTCCACAAGGTATTTACTTGCTACATGCACAGAATATGAAAAACTGAACTCGATTGATGAATATTTCAAAAGGAAGAAGCAGTGTGAGCCTGCATCTTATACAGAATTAGTCTTTACAGACAGGGCTGGCTCCAGGTTTGGGGAGTGAAGGCCAGCCCTGGGCATGGTGACTGTGGTGGAGGATTATCTGAAGTACCAGATGGCTGAGTCTAGCTACCATTTTCATTTCCCATAATGCCTCAATGGTGTTGTGTCAAGGGCATTGTGGGAAATCAGTACAGCAGTTGGATTCAACTGTCCAGAGCTGGTCCAAGTGCTGACACCCCCCCCCCCCGAAAACACACACACATACACACACACTTTTGACTGCAGGTTCTACATACTAGGGAGAAATGCATATAAATGCCTATGAAAGGGAAAATAAAATGCAAAAACAACCATTCTATTAAGGGAAATTGTTTGTAAAAATGTGTATATTTCGGGTAAATATGCACTAAACTGTTGACAAATGTAGCACAGCACAACCCATGCAGCTCCTATCACTTGGGAGCATGTGAAATGGGGGAACAAGCTTAATTCTTTCACAGTCTCCATATACATACTAAATCAGACTATTGGCTCATTCTCAGTTGCTTCCCAGTTCGTCTCATCAATGTTTTGCTCAGCCCTGTTACCCGTGTGCCTTTTAACTGGAGCTGTGGGGGCCTGAGTCAGAGGCTTTGTGAATGCAAAGCACATAGTCAGGCAGTGTAGATAGAGCTATTTTTCATTCTGATGTAATGCTTCTGGGAGAGAGAAGATGGGGAACTGGTAGTATACATGATATAGCAAGGGACCTGTGCATTTTGTGCAAAAATGGGGAGGGGAAGAGCCCATCCTTATCCAAGTTCTGTGCCAAGGCAATCCGAGTCCCATATCAGGAAAAGCTCAGCTCATCAAAAAAGATGATGCAAGGTTATTGACTTTGTGTGATTTCTTTATTTCCCCATAATTTATTATTTGGTTTGGCATTCTTTCCCTCTTCATTAGCAAGCAGGGGCAATAACCTTTACCCTACACCCAAAGGTTGGTAGTCTCAGTTAGACACCCTCCTTTGATTTCTGAGAACCCAACTAGGTATGTGTTTGTTTGTTTGTTTTTAAAAAGACTAACCAACCAATCAAGGGTTGGGGAGGCGTGTCTCCCCATTCAGAACCAGTCTTCCCTATGTGCCAGCTATTTGAAATGGGAGGAAAGCTGACACAGGCACCATTGGAAACTTTGCTTCCATTGCAAATAGCAGGCTTCTGGTTTGTGATTCCAGTTTGTGCCACTGCAGATGTAAACGGTTAAAGCTCTCTTTCCCCTACACCTGTTTTTGCGGTGGAAGGGATGGGTCACTTGCACTAGCAATTGGTTTTGTTATTTGTTTGTTTTTGTTTTTTAAAAAATTGCAATGACATCACTGTCAGCTTGGCCCTAAAATTTCAGCTGGTGTTGCCCACATACTGGCAAGCTTATGTTTGCAGCCACAAAAGCTAGAACAAAGATGGGAAGGCTGGGACCCTCCTGCTACTGCCAGCTCCATTCAGCCTGGGCATTGCTCAGGGATGATGGGAGTTGCAGTCCAACAACATCTGAAGGGTCATGGGTCTAGAATCTTGCACTAAAAATAAAATACAGCTGAGATAGTCAGGAAGCTGATTATGGACCTAGTCTCACTTTCTGCAAGCTTCCAGATAGGGATGCGCAAATCTACCCATTTTGGTTTATCTTAGTTTCTCATTTTTCCAATAATTTTTCCAATCTGCGATTTTTTTTAAGTTCTCATGAAAATTGACCAGTGTGAATTTCTCCAAATGTACACATCTTTGTATGCAATCTTGCCTAATTCATATTTTTGCAAAGCAGTTTACCTTGAATTAATGCATTTTGGTATGCCATTTTCACTAATGTATGCATTTCTATGCACAATATACCGTAGTATACAGTTTTTTTTATTCCATCTTGGCTGGCGAGCTGAATTGCAAAATTCAGAGAAGTGTGAATTTCAAAAGAGAACAGTCGTTCAGTTTGAGCATTGCTTCGAAATGTGCATATTAGGTGGGCTAACCCTTAAAAAGGGAACTGAATTGCCTGTCTCGCCCACTGCTACTTGCAGAAACACAGCATGCACACAACCTAGAGCATAGTCACAGAACCAGTGACAAAAAGTCCTACAAACGTCACATCCAGGGACTGCGGCAACTTCAGTCTCTACCTTCTTTCCCTAGAGTCAGGCTTGCACGAAAACTTTTGTCTTTCTCTTCCTCCCAGCTTGCTCATCATAGGCAATAAGAGCACAAGAAAAGCCCATCCATCTAGGGAGGAAGCACAGGGACACCTGTCAAAAGCAAAACGTCCATTAGCCTCTGACATTCAAAATAAAATAGATTGGGATGTCCCCCGATGAGAAAAATCAATGGCTGCAGCTATGACAAGCTTGTTAGAGGACTTGCTTGGCCCCTGAAGTGAGCAGGCAAGTCTCGCTTAATTGTCTGTGGTCAAATGGGAAAGAGATTTAACAGCGCCGTCTTGGGATGTTGCCCCTTCCTTATCTCCCCAGCCACTAACTCCAGTGCCTTTTTCATCTGAGTGCACTCTAAAGATAAATACAGGAAAAAAAGTCAGAGCCAGCTGTGGTAATGGCAGAAAAATGCAATGGTATACAGGCACCAGCCAGTCTACCTGCTATTATTGAATCTCATATATATATACACAGAGAGAGAGAGAGAGAGGAGAGAGAGAGAAAGTTTATAAAGTCCCAAAAGTCAAGTTCATGTACATTTAAACACAATGCAGAAAATGCTACAGGTAGCCCTCCTGAACCAATAATGTGCAGGTTTGTAGATACATTAGTTTTGTATGTAGATATCCTTCAGGTGTGTGCTAAAAGCACTTTGCAGAAGCAGGGTTGTGGTTAGGGTCATCATTGGCTGTGTACACACACTTAAAGCAGATTCGCCCACCACCTAGAACAGGCATCCCCAAACTGCGGCCCTCCAGATGTTTTGGCCTACAACTCCCATGATCCCTAGCTAAGAGGACCAGTGGTCAGGAATGATGGGAATTGTAGTCCAAAACATCTGGAGGGCCGGAGTTTGGGAATGCCTGACCTAGAATGTTAGGAGTGCTGGGAACTGTAGCACTACGAGAGGTATACTACATTTCCCCAGATTCTTTGGAGGAAAGATGTTCTTGAAATGTATAGTGTGTACCATTGCCAGAACCGAGAGACTCCAGTACTTTGTCTGCCTCGGATCTACAACCCAGAGTTCCGTGGGGAGAGGGAATGGCTCTTAAACCAGTTTGTAAGTGGTGCAAATGCATGCCCTCAGTCCCTTATGCCTGTCTTAGATATGTAAAGAGCAAATGATTGTGTTTCCGGCAACCCACCACCACCACAAGACTGGGGTAGGGGAAGGAATGTTACCCTTTAGTCTTCCTCAGCACCTGGAAGAGCACTTTATTTCCTGATGTCATTGCTGAGTGCCACAGCATGAAGATCAGGAGATTAATCTGTGGGGACTAGCAAGACATTTTCTGTGGCTTTTCCTGCCAGAGGTGGCCTGTGGACTAGCCAGGCTTGTTGCAGAGACATATCTTCACTATGGAGCCAAGCAAGGGATCCATATTACACCAGGCAGCTGTGATCATTGTGCCAGGGTCAAGAGTGGCTCTTCCGGGCCATACAATCACATACACAATGTATTTGTATAACTTTACTCCAGTTATCCAGAAACTACGCTAGTGAAGAATGAACTCTTTTACAAGATCCTTGGCATCCTAACATAGGATTGCCTCTTTCTCCATGAAAGTCAATTTTGCTACTGATTTCAATAGGCTGCACCCTTTTGTCTTTGGTTTTTCCAGGGCCAGATTTAGGTTTGATGAGGCCCTAAGCTACTGAAGGTAATGGGGCCCTTTATATGTCCAGCTGTCCTTTGTTGACAACAAATTGTCGGTGTTTTTTGAGTTGAATATATGCTACATGGTAATTTGTGGGTGTAATAGGTATTTAAAGCCATTTGCACATAACAAAATATGTATTTTATCAAAGTACGTCCAGTTTTTTCCCCTTTAAATTTTTTGGGGGCCTCCAAGAGAGTGGGGCCCTAAGCTATAGCTTGTTTAGCTTATATGTAAATCCGGCACTGGGTTTTTTTCTGATCTCTGGCTTTGGTTGTGTGTGCATGCACAATATATATTTGAACAAAACAAACTAACCCCCCCCCCCCCCCGTGCACACACACAGACACAAAACCTTTTCAGTTCCCTTGAGGCATCTTAATGTACCAGACATGGCAAAAAGTGAATCGTCAATGAGTAATGGCCTGTAAGCTAGGGCTGTCGAAAATAAATTCATTTTAGAAATGCTTCAGATGATTGCTGTTTATGTATAAGCATCAGATGATCCAGATACAAGTGATTCAATTGCAAACAGGCAGCAGGCAAGGGAACATGCATTTAAAAGGAGGCAGGGCTGGCAGAGGGTGGGAAGGAAGAAACTCATATGCAAGGCAAAGATGAACAGGAATGGGTGAATAATACATCCTTCGACTTCTGCATGATTAGACAGTGCCACATCCTAGATGGAGAAAGATAATAGCTGCTATTTCCAGACTGAAAACGAACAATCGTAAGTATGTACATGAGCGTCAGCAAGTCTGTTCTTTTTGAGCTGAGCTGACCTGGAATGATTAATCATCCTAGCTGTGGTCCCACCTGCATCCCATGTTTATTTGTTTAGCATGGAGGTAATGAGGTTTTCACGTGAACCTTGGGAGCTGTGCTACATGATTAGCAGGCCATTAATGACACAGCCCTTGCTTAACCGCAGCACCTCCAACTGCAGGTGAGGGATTAAATGCTCGAATGGCCCCTCATCTCAAAAATGACAAAAACATAAAACTCGCCAGTTAAGCTTTCTCCCCCAACATGCTAGCTCTGCGTGTGTAGAGAGAGCTTTTTTTATCATCTATCCTAATATCGGAGTGCATTTGAACACCCAGTTGCTATGTCAGAAATAGTTCGCTGCAGTTATAGATACATTATATCATGGGGCTGTGAGTCTGCGCATTCACTCTTTCGAAACAAATCCCTTGCTAAGCTGTTAGAAGGCAGAACAGGGTGATTAATCGCAAAGATCTCCCTCTCCCCCCCCCCCACATATTAAACACCATGCTAATATGTCTCCTGTCAACTGGTTTAATATGAACCATCAAAACAATTAAAACATCTTACAGCATAAACCTAGATGTGCTTATGGGACTTCATAAGTGTATAGTAAGCCATATAGTCATGTTCAACGTGATTATTTTTCACACTGATGATGCAATTTACTGTATTTTCTCTTTTCTAGGAAGAAATAATCACATCCTCTGGTGGAGAGTTGCTTCTGGAGCCTTGCAGACAAACAAAGAACCCACCTGATTATAGCCCTTTATTTGAATGACTGTGGAGACTATAGTCAATATTTATGGAGAACAGAAATAATTAGGGAGATGACTCCACCTTGAGATATAAGATAGCAGCTTATCACCAGCTAATGAATGGCAAATGTTAACCAAGAAAATGTCTTATGTAGGCAATCCAATTTTTAATTTGCAGCCATTATTAATCTTCTTAGCCATTTAAAACTGGAAGTGCGTGAAAACAATTCCTCAACAATTGTCCTTCAGAATAGGGTTAAACCATCAATGGCGATCAAAAATACCCCCCCCCCCCGCAAAATTTCCCTAATAGCTGTAGCAAAAGAGATGGTTGTTAATGGAACTTATTTAGCATATAGTGAGTTGTGAAATGGTAGCATTCAGGAGCTAGATGTATGCAACTGAAAAAGATGCAGATTAATGGTAAGGCTATGTAGAGATAGGTCTTTTCTAGTCTTCAAACTAGGCATGATGTTAGCAGCCCCATTAAACCTAGTCTTCCCAGGTATGCATAAAGTGGGGGGTGGGGTTTGATTTTTATTTTTACCAAAAGGGGTGACTCAGTAAGGAGAGCAAAACCATCCTTGCACCCACCACTTTTCTGTCCATAACCTTTCTTCCAGCCAAGCTCAATTCTGGCATCACAGCTTGGTTGAAGAGAAAAGTATTGGGGGTGGAGTCAAAGGTAAGCTATGGGGAAGGGGTTAAGTACCTGGGGCAGCTCCTGGCTGAAACCAATGGGGCAGTGGCTGTCGCATGTGCCTTGAGCCTATACAGAGAGTGGAAAGGGAGACCGAGGTTTATACATTTCACAGTCCTTTAGCAGGGGTGTTGCAGCCATTAGACCCTCCTCCCCTTTCCTAGAATGGCTTCCTCACACTGCTTGCCTACCATCCCATTATAAAGAGGGATTTCCCTTTCAACAGGCCTTGACTTGTATGCAGGATTGAATTGTCGAGTGTAAAAGTGTACATATTGCCACCTGGCAAATATCGGAGGATAAAACATACCGATAAGTTGCACTCATTACCAACTTTTTATAAGGAGCAATAAACACTTGTGAAACATCGGCATGTTATGGATATTTTTGCTTTTGTTTTTATTTAGCTAGGAAAATCTATTCCTTCTGTCCATCCATTTTCAATCACAAGCCTATATGGGCAACTGTACTCATGCATTTTTATATTTTGTACCAAGCCTCAGTTATGATGACAAATAACATTATGACTGTGTGATACTTTGGTGAGTTTTTCATTGGAATATGAAAGGATGTGATTTATTTCCATCTTCTCCCCTCCTCAGATCTACCCTATAAAAATTGTTAGAACAATCTGACTATTAAAAACTGAGAAAATAATAAAACTAAAACACTGGAAGCACAAATAGCGAGAAAGGATTGACGCTGCAGCCTAAAATATAGCAGAAAAAAGGGCTTTAGCTTGTTTTCTAAAAAGTCATCAGCAGGAGCTAACATTTGGACTTCCAAGGGAAGGCATTTGACAAGGGGTCACCACAAAGAAGACCCTGCTTCTGTCACATAACATAAATCTGGACAAGAAATGCACTTTCAGCAAAAACTCATTTGAGAATTTCAAAATCTGGGAACTGTTGGAGGAAAAGGCATTCTCTATATTTCTCCAGTTTCAGGCCATTTAGGGCAGGAATTGGAAATATGTGACCCTGGACTGCAAATTCCACCATCTCTGACTAGTGGCCATGTCTAGCATCAAGAGAGCTACTGGTTCACCACGACTGATTAGGTCTTAAATGCCAACACAAATACTTTCTATTTAGCCTAAATCAGGGCCAAGGAACCCGTGGCCCTCCATATGTTGGACCATAATTCCCATCATCCTTGGGCTTTTTCTGTTTGAACTGGAAAACATACCCCACCTTAGGGTCTAAATAAAGGCCACCTAGGTGACCTGCATTAAACATGAAAGATAAAAATAACATTAAGAACAACAAAGCATCTCTTATACCAAAACATTAAAAAATAATAAATAACAGCAAGATGTTAACAAAAACTGTAAAAGCACAATGAAAGGTGGACAAATCAAACCTCTGCTATTCTCAAGATCCCCCCCAAAATAAACAGACTTTGACCACCTTAAGCCACAGCTTGTATATGAATGCATATGAATTCCTCTCAGCCCCAGCCAGCATGGTCAATGATGAGAGATAATGGGAGTTGTAGTCCAGCAACACAGGGAGAATCAAAGGTTGTCCACCTGATTTAGAAATTTGACGGACAGCACCAGAGAAATTGGCATTGGGCTAAGAAACCAACTGGATGGCAGAGGATCTCCTTCAGACTTGATATTCCAGGCTTCCTGCAGCCAATCCTGGTTAATAATTAGGCATCTTCTGTATTCTGGATGCTCTTCAGAGATGGCTTCATGTAGAACACTTCCGGCAGGAAGAAACCAAAGGATACATGACAGTGACCGGATCGTTCTCCTTCAGGAGAGGGCAATCACTCAACCGAAGGCAGTGAAAGGCATCTCTACCAACAGATGCTTGTTGACGTGCCATGATCAGAGCAGAGGTCAAGAGTAACCCCCAAACTGAGAATAGTTTGCAGAAAGTTTGGTCTTCATCCCATCTTCTTTGCCATTTCCTAATGAACATATATGGGACAGCAGTGTGATTTTTCATTTGGTAATCCATTTTCATTTTCCCCCAGTCTGCATTTCATGCATGCCTCATATTTTAGGTTTTACCTGGCTTTAAAATAAATTCCTTGTAAGTTCTCTGGCAAATGAAATTACCGGCTGGAAAACTGCAATTTCATCTTGAGAGTTTTATTATGCTAATAAATGTCAGGATTCTCAAATAAAGGAATGGCTTTTTTTTCCAGAGTCCCAAAGAATTAATGAAAAACACTCAGCCAACTCATAGAGTACCAGAAAGGAAAACCTCGACAATATATAACCAGAAACAGCAGCCGTATAATAAAGTGGAACTTAACCGAAGATAAATTTCAAAGGAAACAAAAAGAGATCATAGCAGGGAAGAATTTAAAACAGCAGAAGTCTTACTTGGAAAAGATGTAGAGCCACTGCTAATACTCTGGGAGTGGGGTGGGGAGCAAATTAGAAGGGGGTGCATTTTACAAAGATTATATGTGTGTATTATTGAATCTGAGAAAACAAACAAGCCCTTAAAAGCTAAACAGTGTGTAGGAGGTAAACAGGGAGGAAAATGATTTTGCAAAGTTTTACCTGAGTTTACCAGAGACTTTGTGATACACTATATCTCTCTGTGAGATATATATATATATATATATATATATATATATATATATATATATATACACACACACACACACACACACACACACACAGAGAGAGAGAGAGAGAGAGAGAGAGAGAGAGAGAGAGAGAGAGAGAGAAATGCACACAGTGCTTTTTGTGATGGTACTCACCTGTGCGGAATACCTTTCGTTCTCTCTCTCTTTCTTTCTTTCTTTCTTTCTTTCTTTCTTTCTTTCTTTCTTTCTTTCTTTCTTTCACTGCCATTGGCAGCCATTTTGTACTGGCGCCCACAGCACTTTAATCAATAATTAGTCTGCTTGAGAACCTTACAGCTTATGGCATCGGGAGGAGGACAAAGCTGAAAGCAGTCCTGAACAGATACAGAGCAACATTTTGTCGCCGGTCCCAGTTGTATACTCTACTGCCAACCTTTATCCCCAACCAGGAAGAAAACCACTTCCCCATGCCCCTTTATCATGTTGGTGAGTATAACTGCTAGTTCCACTTTCTCTCTGGGGTGGAAGGCTTTTGAAGATTACATGGGAAAGTTACCAATTTGCCCTAGTGTGGTTGCACTCCATGGATTTGCTTTGTGTTTGCCATAAATTTCAACATAGCCTCAATGGGTCACAGATGTCAGAAGTTTGGTTTTTCAAACACAGAAGTTAGAGTTCATCACCAGGGCCCTGAAAGAATCAGCTGCAGTTCAGGAGGCATCCTTGCATAAATTCCACGCCCTTGCATTGAATTATGTGCCTACCTGTTCATTGTTGTTTCATTTCCTTCATTGTCTGGGTTTGCGATATTATGGCAATGGCCAACGCATCCATGTTCATAATTTACTACCCCAGCTATAGTTAGCATTGCATTCAAGGGGCTTTGCATTCTGTGGATTTCCATTAGGCACCTCCCTGCCAAAAGATCTTGTCACTGAGATCTCTGGGAATTTATTACTAGACACCTTATGTAGTTTTATTTTTACAGGAAAACAGACCCCAGTCATAAAGGGAAATTTGTTAATTCTTATAGGCACAGACCATCCACTTCCAATTTTATGTGTGTAATAGGAAGCTCGTAAATATAAAAGCCAGGGTTGCACCACTGACATGTACACTATTGAGATGTAATAAAAAAAATTCCTTCCAGTAGCACCTTAGAGACCAACTAAGTTTGTCATTGGTATGAGCTTTTATGTGCATGCACCCTGTGTTTTCAATATTTTGTTGGGAGCCACCCAGAGTGGATGGAGGCAAACCATTCAGATGGGCATCATATAAATACAACAAGAAGATGTTATTCTTAACTAGGCAAATGATGATTAGCAGCTCATCCATGTTTATGGCATCTTTTGTATCTGTGGGGCAAGACCTACTTGGACAAGGGAAATAAAAAAATTCCTTCAGTAGCACCTTAAAGACCAACTAAGTTTTTATTTTGGTATGAGCTTTCGTGTGCATGCACACTTCTTCAGATACAGTGAAATAGAAGTTGGACAAGGGAGTGAGGAGAAGCTCTGCACTTATGTAAATCATTTTTGGGTGGGTGGCTGTGTCGATGATTAATAGCTATTGAGCTTCATCAGCTAACCAGCCTATATAAAAGTCAGTTCTAGCATCTTATTTCCCCTACCTCCCACAGGCCAAATTTGACAGATGGGTGGGGCTGCTCACCTGTCAATCCTTAACATTACAATGACATCACCTGGTTGTTGGACTTCAAAACACAGTGCAAGGCTCTTTGTAAGCTGGCATGACACTTTAAAGTCCTGCCAATCATCAGAACTTCAGAAGGATTGTACATGGGCCTCTTGAAGATCGGCAGCACTCCAAAAGCTCCTTTTGGCCCGGCCCGGCTGCCTTTTTATCTGCCTACAATTCTCAGTGTTTTTATACCAGCTCAATTCTCAGTGTTTTTCACTGAGTTCCACAGACTGGCTTCTACCGACAGAGACTCACGTGATGAGTCATTGGAAAAGTTTTAGATAAGCAGCCTTTGATCCACCCCATTTTAAATGAATTAATGATTGATTGATTGATTGATTGAATGAAAAGAAAACAACACACTAGAGCAGGGGTAGCCAATGTGGTGCTCTCCAAATATTATGGACTACAACTCTCATAATCCCACACTTTCAGCCATGCTGGATGAAGCAGATGGGAGTTGAAGTCCAACATCTGAAGCTCTGCACAGCGGCGACCTCTACATTAGGGCTTGGGTGGTGGCAGCCTGGTTGACAGGAAAACAACAGCCTCCCTGTGGACAAACACCACATGGACAAAGTCCACATCCCAGATTAGAACTGGGAAATGGAGACAATAGAACTGGGAAACAGAGACAATAGATCCACAACAGCAAAGCCATGGAGCCAAAGAAAAAAGATAAAAGGATGCATTCACAATTGATGTAAATTCGCTTACACTTCCTTAACTTATAGCTGAAATTACCTCAGCATAAATCAACTGAGTTTCTATAGATAATGGTTTCTGTTATACAAACACAGGCCTTTATAGAGTAATACATTCTAATGGAATCCCCATATATTATTGTAGCTTTAAGTCTCACCTAATAAATCCTTCTCTCCTAAGGTTTTATATTCTGTTGCATCACAGCTTTGTGTTAAGTTGGAAAGTGCCTATCTTTAATTTTCAAAGAATGATCTCTTCCTTCCTCTTATTTTTTTTATAGGAATGTATTCAGTGATATCATTTATGGGCTGGTACTTGTTGTTCCCAGGACTGCAAAAGCTTGACATTCTTTAGTCCCATGTGCACACTATACCTTTGAACCACAAATCTCCAAAGATTTCTGGGCACTGTAGTTTATCCCTCACAGCTCGGCCCCAGCTCCTGCCCACCTAGCAGTTCGAAAGCATGTCAAAGTGCAAGTAGATAAATAGGTACAGCGGGAAGGTAAACGGTGTTTCCGTGGGCTGCTCTGGTTTGCCAGAAGCAGCTTTGTCATGCTGGCCACATGACCTGGAAGCTGTACACCGGCTCTCCTGGCCAATAACGTGAGATGAGCGCCACAACCCCAGAGTCGGTCACGACTGGACCTAATGGTCAGGGGTCCCTTTACCTTTACCTTTACAACACTCTTTGGCCTAGGTCCTGATCTGGATATCGCCACCAGCAAAAAATAGAGCCTTTCCTACTGTTTTTAGGGAAGGCAGCAAAACACATTTGTCAAGAAAGATTTTTGGCCTGCATATTGTCATATTGTAGTGATGGTTGTAATGCAGACGTATTTATTTAACTATGATTTGATATTTTAGGGGGGAACTTTCTCAAGCTGATGGAGATGTGGAATATATATTTGCTCCAGTACTTGAGGGCATGAGCCCGCAGTTTGCAGAACTTGTTGAGAGTCTAATAGCCTAAAAATATTCTAGCCATCAAGGAGACAGTCAAGGTGGATTGGAAAGGCTTGGCTGCTTGATCTGTAGATTACGATTTACAGATGAATTAAGAGACATACTTTCTATCCCTTTTCCCCACTCTCCCAATCTATTAATAATGAAAGACGTTCACAACAATAAAAGGAATAAACTTGCCTGCTGGCTAATATACAGTTTGTAAATGTAATACTGTCTTTGCCTGCCTGCCTGAGGAACTTTTCACTTCATTCTTTTCTCTCTCTCTCTTTTGTAATTGATGATCACTTGCTTTGTCTCTTATAATTTTTTTTAAAAAAGAAATCAATTTCCTTCATATTTCATTTCATATCAACAGTGAATCGATGGAACTTTAATGCAAGTGAAGCTTCAGTCTGGATTAATGCCCTTTTCTCTGTTTCAGTATGAAGCCCACACTTCCAAGCCTGGGAACAGAAGAACCTTCACATGCTTGCCTTCAGATGGTAGCAGTGTGGTTGGACTTCCTGTTAAGGTTCTAGTCCAGGGATGGGGAACCTCAGGCCTGGAGACCAAATATCCCTGGAGACCACTCTCTGATCCTCACGACTCTCCCCACAGGCCACACCCTTCACCTGTCCTGCTTTGCATCTTCCTTGAGTTGTTTTGACTGGCTGGAATGTGTCCCTGAATTCAGATGATATTATGGACTGGCTGGATGCAGTGAAGTGGTGGGAGGCACCAGTTGGGGAAGCCCCAAGGGAACCCCCAGGGGAGGAAGGCTCAGAGCCAGGGGATTGGGGGTGGGATGACAATGAGTGATCAGAAGGAGAAGAGGGAGCAGACTGGGAGGAGGAGGTGTCAGAAGATGAAGAGGCAACAGGTTGAGTGAGCAGGAAGAGGCTATGGTAGAGAGCAGTCCAGATGCAGAAGCAGAAGCAGAGGCTGGAGAGGAGGGGGGGCAAGAGGCAGAGAGGAGGCAGGCTGTTGAAGAAGCCACGGAGTGTCCTGGTCCTGCTTTCACCAGCTCCCCTCTGCCCTGGTCTCTCAGAACACACAGAAGAATGAAGAGGGCGAAGCAAGAAGAGACAAGATGACGAAACCTGAGGCTGATGGGGAAGGAATCAGTGGAGGAGCCTTAGAAAGTGATGGGAAGGCAGGGGACTTCAGTCCTTGAAACTGCCTCATTGGGGCAAGACCTACTGGGAAAGTCACTGTGAGTACTAGGCCTGTACTGTTTTTGGCTTCTTTGAATAAAGAGTTAACTTCACGGACACCAGGTTGTTTATTGCTGTCCCGGTTCCTGACAGCTGAGGCTTCTTGCCTGAATGGAGGAGGGAAAAAATGTCTGAGTGTCAAGAAACTAGCCTACTGCACAAAGGCAAAATTCATTTTCATTGCTCCATCCACTTTTACCTCTGGCCTCAGCCATCAATGGTATGTGGCCCTCAGAAGGTAGGCAAGGAGGGAATGTAGCCCTCGGACTGGAAAAGGTTTCCCACTCCTGTTCTAGGCAGAGAAGTGCTACCAATGTGTTCAGATTCCCAATGCTGTTGTGGAGACATACTGCTTTGTGCAAAGTGTTCTTTCTCCTTGTTTCCTATCAAAGTTCTCCCTTGTGAGCTCTTAAGTGGGCATAATCTGAGGTTGGAGAGATATAGTTCCATGTTCTCATCTGAATTATACTGCGCACCCCATATACTTATAGTGGTGGTGTATGATTGTGCGTTGAACAATATAAGGCCGTCATAGCGATGTGAACAGGGTAATGGCCAATATGATAATTTTCAAATCACCTTTGTGTCCAGCCTAGTTCTGGTGTAAAAAACTGCAATGCCAATACACAGGGAATCTTGTCAGACTGGATGAAACTTTGGTTTGATCCAGCACTGATGCTCTTATGAATTAAATCCAACTCCTAAGATGCTCTGATTCTCTTCAAACATCTAAATTCAACACATTCTTGGTGTCTTCCAAGGCCATTTAAATGTTGCATTGAATAGGTTTCTTTGTAAGCTTTTAATATTGCTAATGGGCTAATAGACAGGTAGAAGTGTGTTAGCAATAAAAATGAGATCAGGCCAAGAATATTATATTAATGTATCCTTCAAATCAAACTCTCTCTTTAAGTTTTAATTCCCACACCATCCTCTCCCTCCATTCCATTTTAACATTTCATGAGCAAAAGAAAACCAAGAGAGGAAGCATGTAAAATTTAAATTAGGCTGCACTGATAAAGAAGCAGGGCTTGGATGAAGTTGCTCATGAAAATTATTGCCATTATCAAGAAATGTTTCAATTTTTCACCCCCTTTTTGTAGCTAATTGGACTTGCCTATGTGACTGATAAAAACAATACAGTATTGTCCCTCAGTTGCCACCCTGTTGCTCTCAATGACATCATCATGTAACCCAAATCTGACTGGATACAGTGCACCATGAGGTCATCACATTCCCTATGTGAATCCTGATTGGAATATGGGTTCATGTGACAGAGCCAGGAAGGACAAAGCATCAACCAGGGAGAAATAGTGTCATAGCAGTAGCCATAGGAAACAGTGACAATGATCTGGATGAAAAGTGGGTGAGTTTTTACGTAATTTAGTCGTTTTCTACCCCAATGAAATCTCTATTTTCAATTTGAAGACTCTGCAGCTGTGGGATACCATCCATTGAATTTGCTCAAGTTCAGTCAAACACTTTTGGTTTTGTTGTTCAAGATGCATTTATGACTGAACAAGAAACAGTAAAAGCAGAAAATGTCAGCTGAATACCTGCTTCTTCTGTAGGTCTTTAGAGCAATTTTGCTAGATTCAAAAGGCTTGTAGTTTTTGGAGAAGTTTCCAAGAAGCATCTGTATAGTTTTGTGAATAAATGAACTCACGAACTTTTGGAGATTAACTAGACTCTAATAAAAATGCCCTTCTATAGTTTTTAATCTACTCTGGCAGAAGTGTGGAATAAAGATGTTAAGTTCTTAATATCTCTCGAGAAAGCATCCAAATGTCAGGTTGTACAATACTGTGCCTTTCTTTGTAAAACCCTGGAAGCCTAGTTTACAAAAAAGAATGTAATACAGGGGGAGATCATTGTGGATTACAAAGCAGCTTCTGAAAATGTCAGTGGTAAATAGCCAGCAAATCCCTTATTATCAATATCATGGCATTGATATACAGCACAAAGGCATATATGATACTTGCAAATCCATATCGCATCAAACATTTTAGTCAGTAGCAATCCCTCAGACCCAAGCGAAACACAGGTCTAATACATGTGGGAGCTTGGGTTTTATTAATGATTAAGTTACAGGGACTCCTCTTGCACAAATGAACTAGATTTTAATTGAGTTCTATGGAAATGTGCCTGGGGTGTTCCTTGCTTTCCTTATGTCTAAACATCACAAAAGAGATTAAAACCCCTTTTCGGGAAATGAGTCTTCATTAGGAAGGAATAAACTGCTTCCACCTTAGTGAAAAGTGTCTTGCAGTGGAACACAGGCAGTTATTGACCTCAACCTCTCTGGACTAAATCAGATGTAACCTTTGTGCCATTTGAGTGGCATGCACAATCTGGTCTAATGCTACTCTGATCACTTAACATAACATAAATGCTGTCTTGTGTCGTCAAGTGAAAAGACAGCTGTCTTCTGTTCAAGTCAATCACTTACTAATGAGCATGGATGGTCATCTGATGCTTTCCAGACTTAGCTGAAAGTGCTTGGCTTTTGATGGCTGTTTCCTCAATGACCACTGCTAGGGAGCTAGGTGTGGCCTGAGAAGAGGGGGAGTGGCTGAAGAAGAAATTTGGCCTGCAGAGTCCCAAAAGCCACAGAGAGAGAGAGAGAGGCCTTGAGGGCCACATCTGACCTGTGGGTCTGAGATTCCCAAGCCTGGTCTGATATTCCTGTCAACCAGGGCCGGCCCTACGGCCAGGCTGGGTGGTGCAGGGCGCCGGGCCGCCAGGGGGGCACCGTGCAGCTCCGCCCGCCGCGCTGGGAAACGGGACAGGGTGGGGGGTGCCGGGGGTGCCGGAGGGATCCATCACACCACGGCGCCATGGCGCCATATATACTTAAGACGGCCCTGCTGTCAACCATGAAGGGATTAATCAGCATTTACGGTTTTGCTTAATTAATTCCCCCCCCCTTTTAAATTGACAAGGCTCATCAGTTCCAAGCAGAGATTGATTAATGTTGCTTTGAGGTCTTGTTAACCAATCCCATTATTGTTATATTTTTAACTTCTCTGGGCTGGTTGTAAGAAAGCATCTTCACCCCAAACACTAATTTGCTATCAAAAATGGAAAAAATATCGCAGTGGTAACCAACCAGAAAGAATAAAATGACGATGGAATTGAGAAAGTTGTACCTGCACACAAACTTTCAAGATCAGCATCCTCAGGCTTGGTTAACATGAAGGGAAAAAAAGGAAAAGAAACCTCACATAAATAAATAGAATGCTATCAACTACTATCTCCTACTTTACTTGTGGGCTCTGTGGTGTAGGGAGCAGAGGGTGGGGTGCTCTAGGAGTCTGAGGCAAGCAAGGGCCCACAGCCCAGCTCTCTAACTGGCCAGGTGGGGCTCGCTAGCTCTGGGAGGAGGTGTGTGATAACTCAGGTAGAGTAGGCTTAGAACAGGTGAGGGTCACATGTCTCATCAGGCCCAGATGCTGTAACAGGCATGCAAAGTACAGAAGGGCAGCAGAGCAAAGGTTCTGTTTCTGTTGAACTGCCCATGTTGATGTCCCTCAGCTTGTGAGACTTTGATTCCGTATGGACTTCGGACACATGGATTGACCTTGGACTGGGGACTTAACATACTGACTTGCTGCCAGGTAGGCCAGGGGTTCAGGGCACAGGAGATGGTGAAAATTCAACTCTTAATTGCTTAATCACTGCTAACAGGAGGGGTTGTAGCTCTGTGGTAGAGAATATGCATTGTGTGGTTTGATTCCTGGCATTGTCAGGTAGGGATGGGAACATCTTCTAGCTAAAACTCTGAGAAGTTTCAGTTGTTGTAGAACAGTGACGGCCAAATTTGGCCCTCTAGCTGTTTTGGGACTACAATTCCCATCATCCCTGACCACTGGTCCTGTTAGCTAGGGATGATGGGAGTTGTAGTCCCAAAAAAGCTGGAGGGCCAAGTTTGGCCATTACTGGTGTACAAGATCACACTAAATTGACAAGTGCTCTGACTTGGTTCCGATGTTCCTAAACCAGAAAATGGGTCATGGGATTATGCCATCCCTCCTGGATTATGAATTCTCATAAATTTGAATATGGTTTCAAACCCTGACTAAGTAGTAATCCAGTTTAGTTCTAACTAAGTGCTGACATAATGATCTACTGCAGAGAATTTATGCTCTCCGAGAGGGATTGAAAAGATAATGGTTGAACCATGTTAAGCGATTGGCAGTTTTACATCTCCAGAAAGATATAAGATCTCATGTGTTAGAAGCATGACATGAAACCCATTATAGTATCTAGTGCGAATCACACTTCCTCTTTGCATGCTTACCAGTGGTGAATTGCTCCAGACCTTGCCACTTTGGATACATGCCTAGCATGAGGCTGTAAATCAGATGTAATTTTCTGCTTTAGTGCTGCTTATATAAGTATTGGCAAAAAGTGGTCTAGTCTGTTGATACAGCTTCAGTCAATTAAAAAAAAAGCAGAATGAATTATTAGAGATACAGTTAATTTGGCTTCTCTGTGAGTGCACAGATAAATTCCTTGAATCTCATTAATTGTTTTCCTGTAGTGAACAGGAAAATGTATTCCCAGAGAACTGAGCTGAAAATGGTATCTCATATTCTTAAAATTAACGGGGGGGGGGGATCGGTTAGAAATGTATAACCTAGCGGATAATGTTAGTGTTTAATACAGATGGGAAATGGTGTGTGTATAAAATCCCTGGTGTTGAATTAATATAAAAAGTGGCAGTTCTCTGCTTTAGCATGCTGCAGCCCCTTAGATTTTGTTTCTTACACCTGGCTAAGCACCCATTCAATATGAGTCATCATTCAGAATGATACCTATAGACTAATAATGCTCAACAGACCTCTGGTTAATTTTGTGGTTAGTGAGTTGGGAAATTGTGGAGGTACACCACGAAAACATTGCTAAGCAGTAAATTATCCTAGACTTGGTTGCTGGTTAAACCTTGGAATCAAAGCATGTAATATCATAGAGGAGCGGCTTTCAATCTGTGTTCCATAGGCTTCCTCAATGGGAAGATCAGAATGGTAGGCAAGGATAGGTGCATAGCTGCCAAGTTATCCCTTATTTTAAGGGATTTTCCCTTATGCTGAATAGGCTTCCTCGCGAGAAAAGGGAAAACTTGGCAGCTATGGATAGGTGGGCCACCGCTGTCAATCTTCCCTTGCAATGCAATTGCCGTTGTTCACTGTAGCATGGGTTTGGTCAATGCTCGCTGTGTGAACCATGCTACTAGAATGTTCCCCAGAGTCCTCTGCAGCAAGCAGAGTGTTCCTGGCAAGTATTCCACAGCAGATAAGTTGAGATAGAAAGGATTTCCTGAAGCTAGACAGTTTGCAAATGACTAGTATAGACCTTACAATGGAGCAATGGGTATTTGGACTTTTCATTGAAATATATTAGTATTAGTCTCTGCCCTGAGGAGTTTTCGTGAAAAGGGAGGACAAAGTGGGGGGGGGATACAAATGAATGCAGTTGCACAATGCTTGGGAGCAAGCCAACTTACTTACGAGTAAACATGCAGAGGAGGGATGTGGGTGGCGCTGTGGGTTAAACCACAGAGCATAAGGCTTGCTGATCAGAAGGTCGGCGGTTCGAATCCCCGTGACAGGGTGAGCTCCCGTTGCTTGGTCCCAGCTCCTGCCAACCTAGCAGTTCGAAAGCATGTCAAGTGCAAGTAGATAAATAGGTACTGCTCCGGCGGGAAGGTAAACAGCATTTCCATGTGCTGCTCTGGTTCGCCAGAAGCGGCTTTCTCATGCTGGCCACATGACCTGGAAGCTGTACGCCGGCTCCCTCAGCCAATAAAGCGAGATGAGCGCCGCAACCCCAGAGTTGTTCACGACTGGACCTAATGGTCAGGGGTCCCTTTACCTTTACCTTGAACATGCAGAGGATTGCACCATGGGGTTGAGGACTAAACGTTAAGTCAGACTTTTCATAGAAAAGGTGGATTTTGTTTAGGGATTTCCCTCTATTTATTTACTCCTGTCGTATAATGGGGGGGGGAGTTACCTGGGCAGCTTACAACACCATAATAAGACAAATTAAGAATGGTTAGCGATAAAATAAAAGGTAGCAATAAAAAATAGTGCAGCTTGAAAACACATGGAGAATACAAGGCTGAAAACAGGTCAGGTTTGAAAGGCCTGGGGAAAAGAAAATGGTTATTTGATGTCAGGAAGGTGGGCTTTCTCTGGGAGGGCCAGCACTGAAAAGAGCAGAATGAGTGCAATACATGATCCTGCCACCACCCCATTGCTGCTCCTGCTTACTTTTAAAGAGTTTTGCCTCCCCTGATAACGATGTTATGAGAGGGTCTTACCTCAGAGCAAAACATTCTAGGCAAGGTGGCCCAGAAGAACACTGGCACTGCCACAAATTTTCTATGGCAGCCAGAAATGATCTCTAAATGTTAAAGCAGGAGTTGTGTCCTCCGGATGTTGTTGCATTCCAACTCTCGTCAGCTCCAGCCATCATGACCAATGGACAGTCATAGTTTAACTCCATCTGAAGGACCACCAGCACTACAACACACCACTTGGAACACGAAAGAGACAATGTGCGTGAACAGCCTAAACATGCAGTGTTTAAAGCAGGACCCTATGGATATTGACTTTCTCTCTCTCGAAAGAACACAGGCACTGTAGTGTATTTGGGGATAAAAGTGTTGCACAAAACAGGAGGGGGAAGGAAAGACTAGCAACTTCTGTTTTTAACACTAGCTTATGAGTGACTTGTCTTCCTACTTAGAATGCTGAACATGTAAGCTTCAGCATCCATAATGCCACACAACAGATTTCAGGCCAAGAATTTAAAAACATAATGTTTTCCCCTTGAAGCTAAAGGAGGAATGATAGGTAAGCAGAATTTAATAATCGCTCAAGTTGGGATTTGTACAGAAAGAATCGCTTTTGCAATTCCATTGGTATTTCAGTGTTTCTGCTGCCGGAAGATTAGCAACCTTTTTTTTTTAAAAAAAATATTTATTTAATACTATGGATTGTTTATTTGGGTGGGAGAAAAGTGGGGTGTGAGGGGCAGGATATGATCAGATCAGGGAGGAATGCTCTTTGGCTCATTTGAAAGTGTTCTGAACCACTCGAAAAAGAAAGAGAAATACTTTGCTGCAATGTCCCCCCCCTCCCAGATACTAGAATCCAGGAGATCAGCATAAGCTCCTGAAATCTGTGACTTGCACAGCATTTCCTGATACTTCCTGTCCCCATTAGGTCACTCAGTGTTTATGATCAGAGCAACAGCACGGCAGGAGTTTGCCAAAGTTCTGTAGAAATGGCTTGCTGTATTAATTGAAGAAAGAGCATCCTTCTCCTTAGAGATTACTCTAGTTTCCTGCTCCCCAGGGGAATCGGGGAGGGATTATATTCAAACCCATAAGAATGCATCCAATGTATAAACTGGGACAGCAGCAATCATCTGAGATTTGTCATTAATTTGCACACCAGTCTGTGGTTGCTTGTAGGCATCGATGGTCTGTTATGTCCCGTTTCTGGCTTTCCCTTACCCTCAGATCATTTAGGTTGCAAACCTGCACACACTTACCCATCAGAGACAATGGGTTTACTTCTGAGTTGGCATGCATAACATTTCACTGCTAGCTGGCTGGACAAACCAGCACCCAATGTGCAGGCTATTCAGATTCTATGAATTCCGTGTGACTCTCTCAGGGTTGCTGAAAACATCGTTCCCCTGTTCTGGCAGGTAGTCTGAACTTCCAAGCAGCAGGTATACCATTTTTGCCACACTCCCCTGTTCTGCAGGGCTCATGAGATTGATGGGGAAGACACAATCAAACACTAAATAATTAAAAAATAAATACAGACTTTTCAGAGGCTTGCATCCCATGACATACACTGGTGATTTTGCTGGCTTACAGCAGGGTGATGATTGTGCCTGGGCCTAACTGTATTCATTTCATACCTTCCGTAGATTCTGTTAATTACAGATTAGCTTCAACATGGGATTGAGGAGGGCACATGAAATCTGCCACCAGATTTCTCTAGTCACCATTTTTTTGAATTGAGATCAGGATTGACGGTTGTGTTGATTTGGTGCTTATCCTAAGTAATTCATTCTCTTGAAAGATGGGCCTTGGTATCCATGACTGAGCAGCCCTATTTAGGATCCACGCGGCTCACCCCCAAAAGGGGGAGGTGCTAGAAAAGAAGTTATTTTGGAAAACTCTCACTATTATTTAGAGCCAGATTTGAAAGGAAGCTTCATTGTATCACTGTAGGTGGGATGTTGACCTGTTGATTATGGATGTTCGCCTGGTCAGTGTTATGCTCCCCTCCTGTACTGTAACCTGTCTTTCCTTATTGGAAAAGTGAGTATGGATGCAATCCTAAAGGGCATGGTGGTGGGAAGCAAAGCCATTGAGCCACCTCATCCAATGCTCTGCCAGGCTTTCACAGAAGTAGCAGCACAGGAGCACTTGTGTGTCCCATTCTCTATTTCCATATTCTATATACAGTGGTACCCAGGGCCGTCTTAAGCATGTCGGGCGCCCGGGCGCCATGGTGCGGAGATCACTCCGGCGCCCCTGCTCCGCCCCGCTTCTTGCCATGGCTGGTGGGTGGCTGTGCGGCTCCCCTCTGCCAGCCCGGCACCCTGGCACCCTGCGCCACCCAGCCTACCCCTAGAGCCGGCCCTGGTGGTACCTCGACTTACGAATTACTCCACAACTGAATTTTTCGACTTACGAATGGGGCAAATGGCCGCACGCTTATGATTTTTCGACATCCGAATGGAAACCCTGGCAGGTTTAGATAAGGTTTTTTCGACTTACGAATTTTTAGATAGGGTTGCTTCGACTTACGAATTTTTCTGTTTCCAATGCATTCCTATGGGAAATCGTGTTTCCAATGGCGCTTTTCGACTTACGAATTTTTCAACCTACAAAGGTGCCTTCGGAACGGATTAAATTCGTAAGTCGAGGCACCACTGTGTGTGTGTGTGTGTGTGTGTGTGTGTGTGTGTGTGTGTGTGTACATATTCCCATTGTTCTCAATGGGAAGGAAATAAACTATGCCAGCTCAAACTGGCAAAGTTTGGGCCCTAGTTTACGATCCAATACTTTTCCCTAGCCAGCATGTCCCCTTTTCTGCCTTACTGACATCAGAGCTCTGACATTAGCAGGGCAGGGGCCACAGATATTTATTGCAGTGGCCGAGATGCAACATCTAACATTGGGTCTCCCTCTCAAAGCTCAGAGAGGAAGAGCCAATGCTTCCTATGGTCCCTCCCAAGCAAAAGATATATAAAAATTAGCTGGCGCTTGTGCATGCAGCTCTTGAGAAGATGAGCGGGCTTCTATTGTGATGTATCTGAGATAAGGGATGGGTTATATCGATCAATTTCGGTTCTCATTTTTCCATCCTAAAGAACATTTCTCCATATTTCCACGACAATTTGCATTAAAAAAAAAGTGAAGAAATTTTTTCAACATTTTAGTGTAAGTTTCTGCTAATGCACAGATTTTTGTATGCAATTTACTTAATATACACATTTTTTTTGCAAAACATTTCCCCCCAGAACAATGCATGTTTGTTATTTTCATGAATATCTGCATTCTATCCTAATGAGCACTCACACTTTATTGTGGGTGCCTTTTGTGGGATTGCGTGCGGTGCTACAGTTCCCAGGGAACTTGCTGGTAGAAGGGGGCTGGCCTGCTTCTCAGTGTATTATCCAATGGTTCACGCCCCGCCTCAGCTTTAAGTTTCGTTTCCTGGGAAGTGGGGCCAGGCCCATTATAAATAAGGGGAGGAGCCGGTATTAGCCAGGCAGACAGCTCTGGAGATTCACCCTCCCTACCCTCCCTTTGTTAATGTTTCTTGTTTACAGGTTAACTTCTTCTTCCTGTTTAGCGGGTGCTGCTATGGTCTTTGACTGGCTGCTGTTGATGGACCGGGAAGAAATTTTCCTGCATTGGCAGGTTTTGTCTTCCCTGTAGCAATTTGCCACGCCTTTGGCAGTTATGGCCTTCAGTGGAATCCTTTAGTCTTTTTCTTCCCTATAATGGGGTGTGTGTGAAGTAGTGACTCACCGCCCTGTGGCAGCGATTCCAGGGTCCCCTCTTAAAGGGGTTACATAAATGGGTGTCACTGGCCATACACTGAAAGGTCGTCAGTGAACTACCCTGCGTGCGGGGGCTGGGCTGCCTGCTACACTTACGTCACACAGAGCACCCCCATATCCCATTTACCCTGATGAGCCCCAGTTCCCCCTAGCTGGGGGGCTGAGAGGGATACATGCCCAATGCCTAACCCAATGTCTTCCAACATTCAGAAGTTTAATAAAGTTGTGGCCTAATTTTAATTCCATAATGTTGTCAGAGTCTTCATAGAATCATAGAGTTGGAAGAGACCACAAGGGCCATCCAGTCCAACCCCCTGCCAAGCAGGAAACACCATCAAAGCATTCTTGACATATGCCTGTCAAGCCTCTGTTTAAAGACCTCCAAAGAAGGAGACTCCACCACACTCCTTGGTAGCAAATTCCACTGCTCTTACTGTCGGAAGTTCTTCCTAATGTTTAGGTGGAATCTTCTTTCTTGTAGTTTGAATCCATTGCTCCGTGTCCGCTTCTCTGGAGCAGCAGAAAACAATCTTTCTCCCTCCTCTATATGACATCCTTTTATATATTTGAACATGGCTATCATATCACCCCTTAGCCTTCTCTTCTCCAGGCTAAACATACCCAGCTCCCTAAGCCGTTCCTCATAAGGCATCGTTTCCAGGCCTTTGACCATTTTGGTTGCCCTCTTCTGGACACGTTCCAGCTTGTCTGTATCCTTCTTGAACTGTGGTGCCCAGAACTGGACACAGTACTCCAGGTGAGGTCTGACCAGAGCAGGATAAGTGGTACTATTACTTCCCTTGATCTAGATGCTATACTCCTATTGATGCATCCCAGAATTGCATTGGCTTTTTTAGCTGCTGCATCACACTGCTGACTCATGTTATTTCCTTCCCCATGTTCCCTGGGGGTTGGGACTGTCGCGCCTGGTCACGCAATACAAGTGGCAACCATTTTAGGTGTGTCCGATTGACATACAACTCCCAATGTGTGGCTCCTTTTGGACCTGGAAGAGGGAGAAACGGGGAAGGATGGGCTTTTGCACACTTGGCCAATGCATGCTTTGACACAACCTTCATGGAAAAGGGGGAGTTGCCTGTATAACACATTTTGTACATGTTACTTCGCAGGAGAGCTGTATTGCCAAATGCGGAGAAGCATGAATTTTGAAGGGCAGCTGCATTTGGGTCCACATATTTGATCAATTTGCATTTAAATGCAAACTGAATCCCCTATCCCTAACCCAGAGAGCAACACATGTATGATAAAAAGGAGCCCTTTAACCATTCCCCTTACTGTAGGATTTAATTTCAAATCTCACTTCTCTTCCCTGCTTTGTGACCTCAAAATCTTGCCTTTCATTGGTTTTTTTTGGGGGGGGTAATATTACAGATGCATGCTACATATACTGGTTTTAAGATGGTCTGGAAGCAAGACGTATTGGGAGAGGCAAGCTCTTTTGACATGAAAGCACCCCACCTGTGTAGACTGAGCAGGATTTTTTCATTAGGCATGCTTTGTGGTCCTTTCAATTTTCCAAATTTGACACGGTGAACTTCCGTGTCTGCTTCCCTTCCTCTCTTCCACTCCCTCCATGCTACAGCTCACTTGCTCTGTCTCTCAAATGGCTCGATTCTGTGGGTTGCGGTGATGGAACAGACAACATATTCCTGGAGCCGTTGGTGTTTACTAATCGGAGATGACAGAAGCCAGAAAGGGAAGCCTTCTCGCCAATAAATGAATAAATGATCTGCAGTTAGATCACTTAAGCCCTTCATTGTAATGTGAGGGAAAAAAGGGGGGAGGGTATACACCCATAAAAGCAGAACTGCTCTCCTTTTTCATTCCTCAATCCAAATACGAGGCAGCCTTTCACGCTGTGTCTTAACCTGCCTTTTGCAGCTATAGAAGAATACAGATGGTGGTGGCTTGAGACATTTTCCTTTGTGCGGTGCATTTTATGCAAAGTGGGGATAAGGAGAGAGGAACGACAGCAGCAAACGGCATAGGCAGTGTAAAGAGAGACTTTCTGCACAGAATGAACGTCTTCCTGATTGCATCAAGGTTTATATCGCTGTGTGCTTTTGTCCCAGTGGGTGGTGCAATTGAGCTAACCTTCCCAGCAGACCAGTTTTATTACAAGAGATACCTTATTAATTTAAGGGGGGAAAACATAGAAAGAAAGAGAAACAATAATAAACACCCATATTACAAATTGCAGGTCATTATTTGATACAGCTGCAAGACTGTAAGAAAGGATGGCAGCTGGAACATTAAAAGGGATTGCCACTGCTAAACGTGCCCTGGCCAATTTGCTTCTCATTAGCTCTTGGGTTTTGCCCCCTCCTTTTACAAACATGAATTATGCCTGGATTTTCCATGATTAACATTTTTAAAAATAGAGATCAAAGTTTTTGTATTCGGCTGCAGTATGTGCAATGTTTCCTTTACTATCAAAAACAAGCCCTCACCCCAACACTTCTTTCTGATTCCCAAAGCAGGTATGGATTTTGAGCTTGGGGTTTATAGATGTGTTTGGGCGGGTCCACTGAAATTCTGGGACTTTATGTGCATAAAAACTGGTTTAATAATCATTCTCTCCCCTCAGTGAACTCTGGGAATTGTAGTTCAGGGGTGGGTCAAGAATATCCAACAGAGGATTCTCAGCATGCTTGGATTTCCATTTGCTTCTTTCTTTGTGGGACTCTAGGACCACATATGCACCTTGCAGAGTTCCCAATGAAACGGGACTGGTTATTAAACCACTCTGGAAACTGTAGCTCAGTGCTAGGGGCACAGGGGTCTCCTTCCAACACTCAGCACTCAACAAACTACAGGGTTTTTAAATTTTATTTATTCATTTTCTCTTTTATTTTGTTCAATTAAAATATTCTCAGTTTTTTTTAAAAAAAACCCACAAACTACAATTCCCAGGATTTTTTATTTTATTAGGGAAGCCGTGACTGTTAAAGTCGTACATGAGAGCAGTGGCAGACCTTGGGGTCTCAAATTTCAGCAGCAGCCTGTGCGACACCAACATTTAGTCTCCCCCCCCCGGCTTTTGCTTTTGCATCACAGTTGGGGTGCCCCCAATCCTCTGCACCCAGTGTGACTGAACCAGTTGTGCTCCCCCTAAATCTACCTCTGATGAGAGCTTTATATGTGTGGTGCAAATGTGGCTTATGGCAACTGAAATTCTGCAGGATTGGTATTAGCTACTGATGTAAACAGACTTATGAACTGTATGACATAGTAATAGTGCCCATCAAGTTATGTGGGGTTGCTAAGCTTTGAAAAGGAGACAGACTCTACCACAGTCCAGGTTTGATCAGCGTAAGGCTTCCACTGACTCTAGTTCCTTGCAGAGGTAACTTATCAGGGAGTTTCACTGGAGCTGTCCAAGGTACTGAATGCTTGATAGGGAAAGTGCTTGCGTCCATTGTGAGCCTCATACTGCTACAGAACAAGTCAAGAGGAAAAAAACCCACCACACTGAACAAGTCAAGAGAAAAAAACACCATTAAATTGTGGGGTGATGCTGAGGGGCTATGTGAATGTAGTAGGGGTAGCCTGGTTGTAGGGTAGAAACTCAGTGGTTGAGCATCTATTTTGCATGCAGAATTTTCCAGGTTCAATCTCCAGCTTCTCTAGTATGGCTGGGAGAGACCCTGTCTGAGTTGCTGCCGGTTAGTGCAGAGACACTAGCCAAGATGGACGAGTCAACTGACAGCTTCTTATGGCAGCTTCCACCCATAACTCCCTGGCCAGAGTTGGCTTGCTTTGTAAATAAACATCTAACCATCAAGTGCTGTTGAAAAGCATCTTCAGTCATCTCTAGAAACATAATCAGTATCCCCTAGGTAGAAAGCAAGTGTTCCAAAAGGCAGTCATCTCTTCACTTCATGCAACACTAGAGGATTTCTGTGGTAATAGATAGAAAGTGGGGAGGATTACCCTTCTTGCCATGTATGCGAAATGGGTAGTTAATGTGAATAAATGGAAAGAGTACACACCTCCAGAAATCTTAACATCAGAGGATGGTAGAGCAAGGCTCCCATCTGATTAAGCAACAGGATTCCATTGATGGTGAGGCACAAACCGATAGCAAACCTCAGAGACCAAGATGAATTGTGCAGAAGGTATCTGTGGGACAACAAATATGTTCTGTGAGATTAAAAATCTATGCTCCTCACAAAATAGCACCTGCAGAGTTACACTGGATGACTCTGTTATCTCCTGCCCCCTTGGGTACTCCATGTTCCGGAGAATCTCCTACACGATAGTGGCATTATCTTGTTCCCGCAAAAGTGGTCTGCCTCACCATTGTCTGTGTGTGAAAGAGAGAGGAAGAAATAGAAAAAAAAACAGAGTGCCCACAATATATCTCGATGATCAGATTATGTAAAATCATGGCAGCTCCATCTGCTCCTTTTCAGATCTTATGATGTAATGTCCTGTTACAACATACAGAGGTGTGTGTAATACATGCCTAGATCAGCTCCCTTCCTTTTTCCTTTAGGAGCAAGGAAGGGGTTATGGCACAGAGGCTCAGTAAATTAGGTTGACTTAGAAAAAATGGGTGCAGGTAACTTTTATCATGAAAAAGTTAGTACATGGTTTCTACTCTCCCTCCAGAACAGCCTTGCCCTACAGTTGCTTCCCTGTCCTAGGTGCTGGGGCTCCCCCATGTCTTTTGGGTAAGGAGATCTGCTGGGCATGAGATCCAGCAGAAGGGAGCTGACAGGCTGGAGGCAAATCTCCCTGCTTGGTTTCCTTTCCTGGTCAGCAATCTATCTCTGCTGTCACAGATGTTTCTCTTCTAGTGGGGATATATTCCCTTCTATCCATCGAAAGGAGAGAGCTAATCATGCCACATGGGCATTGGGCTAGCCCTCTGCTTTTGAGGATGAGCTGCAGAACTTGGACTATACAGTCTTGCTGTCCTCACCCACCAGGTGTCCCTACAGATAGTCAGAAGAAGCACTGAGCATTCTTACTGCTATGTACAGAGATGCTGTAAATAACCAGTGGTGGTGGTTGGATGTTGTTGTTGTTGTTGCAGCCATTCATCTGTCTTGAGAAACAATGGAGTGCAACCCTGGGAGTGAAGTAAAAAATGCTGTGTTTGCAGCACTGAAATGACCTCCCTGGGGCACAAGCCCATGCAGTGTTTATAGAGGTCCAGCGCTGCCTAGATGACAAGACCCTGTTCTCAATCTCGCTTGTGTAGTTTAGCACCAGCTTGGCCACAGGAGTTGCTGGAAAGAGGGTGTACAAGGCATCATCCAACTGTCTTAGGCACTCAACTCCAGATTTGTGTAGGGTTTACTCCTTAGCATTTTCTTCTCCAGAAGATATCCCACAAGACAGCAGAGGTTTAGGAGCAGAGTATTCCTTCTCCAAGGTGGGCTACCTTCCCAGGTTGACAAACCCCATCTGCCTCCCACTACCCTCTGTATCATGTGCAGAAACTGCCTTCTTGACCATTGGACCCACTATTGGCCTCATCCACTCAATCCACCAGAGCCTGTCTTCACATGCAGGGGAAGTCCCTGACTCACCAAGGATTGGAGACCATTGGCTACCCTCACCTGGTTTAGCCAGACAGTCAAAGCCATTCCTGGACTGTGGCCGCTGTTGCACGCTGACAGGTTCTGGAAGCCACAGGTGAGAGCTAAATGCAGGGTAGAGACCAAAGGTGGACAAACTTCCTCAGAAGGAGTACATGTCCCCCATCAGAGGTACCACCTCTCCCCTAACACCCCATACACACCTGATGTACACCATCAGGATCATGCTTCCCAGTAATGCTTGATCTCCCAAAGGATTGATGTGTGCTTCCGAATAAAGAACAATAACGCTGATTGTCATGGTATACTACTTTGAGTCAAATGCATAGGATTGTAGCCTGAGACGCATTTCCTTCTTAGTTTAGGGTACGGAGGGAGCATCTTACTTATGGAAAAGTCAATTGACAGGTATCTCTGTTTTTCCCTTTGAGAGGAAAAGGTATTTGTCTAGTTTTTCTCCTCCATGCTAATATGGTCTGAGTATAAGAAATAGCCCAGCCCAGCAACAAATACAATCCACGGGTCTTCCACTCATTTGTGTTAGCTCTTAGGCGAGAAGAGTCTGTGCTTGTGAAAGGGGAGCATGATGATGGAGCCATTAAGCCAGCTGCAGATAATGATGCTTATACAAACTGCAACAATCGTTTTGATCACTGCACTGTGAAAACCACATAGGTGGAAATATCCATAGCTATGCTTTTACCTCTCTGTCTACACATACACACCAGCAAGCTCTGTTTCCCATGAAAGGTCATTTTGCCTAAAGCATTTCTTGATTTCTCGAGCGGGTGAAAAATAATCATGCACTTAGCAGGGATGTGATCCTTGCAAGATGAGATTTCCAAAGATGGCTGTGACAATCACAGCCTGTGTCTTCCAGGCATTTTGCACACATTAAGCCTCTGCCACAGCTAAGCAAACCAGTTTGCGCAAAGAAAGAAAAGAAGTCGCCCGGACTATGTTGTCACTTACTCTTCACTATCAGGCTGCAGCTGAAATGGGCACAGAAGGCCAAAGTCTCAGCTTGATTTGGAATTGGGCTCAGCTAAACCTCTTTTTAAATGTTAAATACGCAAAGGCAGCTGTCACAGTGGCCGGAGCGGACTACTTCAGAGTAACGACTCTACCCAGCTCTGCATTTTATTCTTTTATTGGTGCTGCGTATTTACAGTGCTGAAGTCATTGCTATTTACACGGAGCGATGTGTTCAGTCGGGTTCAGAACCTCCGAATGGCTTTTGGCGCGTCTTTCTCCAACACAAAAGCTTTGGTAGACCCATCCTCTTTCCTCTCCTCTTTCTGCGTAATTCCGGAGTTGGGGGGATGGGTCTCCCCCCCTTATTTGCCCCTTCCTGTCCCCCCTGGGACCCTGGCTCCGCTACCTTGCCTGAGCCTCGGACACGACTTCCTGCTTCCCCACTGGAATCGGAACTCTCTCTGCTTTCCCCTGTGCTCGGGGATGGGCTTGAACTCAGGAGGGGAGGGACTTCGCGATATCCTCTGTCCCTCACAGCGGCTTTAAGTGATTATTGGGCATCTGGGCTGCCTCCAAGGGCATGCAACCATGCTGCTCCTTTGGCCACACCTCCAAGGACACACATTGAACAGTGGTGAAGCCTATGCTCATAGGCAGGGGTCCCCAGACTACGGCCTGGGGGCCGGATGCGGCCCAATTGGCCTCCCAATCCGGCCCGCGACTACCCCTGCCGCCCTCTGCTGCCGCCCGCTCTTGCAGCGCGCTGTGCGGCGATGCGCTTCCAGATCTCGAAAAAAACGCCGAAAATCGTTTCTGCGCATGCGTATGGGCCTCTCCCGACCCAGAAGAGGTCATTTCCGGTGCACTTCCGGGTCGGGGGAGGTGCACTTCCGGGTCGGGGGAGGCCCATACGCATGCACACAAACAATTTTCGGCGATTTTTCCATCCTGGAAGCGCACCACCGCACCAGTAAATGGGTGTGCGCATGTGCACTGCGCGCACACTCCCCCGCCCTCCGCGCGATCAGTGCGGCGGGCACCGGCCCGAAGGCGGGTAAGTCTGGGGACCCCTGCTCATAGGCTTTCCACATGAGGTGGGGCCCTCTAGTGTAATCTTCACTCCGGCAGACATTCACAATATATGGACATTGGAGGCAGGGCCAGGGACGCTGTATGATTCAAGTGGAAGTGATGTGGCTCTGTTTCCCCTTCATCATGGGGTCTTCCTCTCATGTGACTAATGTGTGAAGGGTGTTTAAGGCTCTGATCTGGAGTGCACTTACTAGGCAGCAAACCTCATTGAGCTTAATGGGACAGTTATCCAAGCGAACAAGTATAGGGATTGTTTAGCAAGGCAAGTTTTTTTTTTTGTTTGTTTTACTTCCAGAAAAAAATATTTCTGGTTTCCTTCCTGAGCACATTTCCAAAATCCAGAAACTCTATTGCATTCTCAACAAAATTATTGGTAGCATGATGGGACCTTTTTGTGTGTCTCTTTTGTTTTCATTCTTAATTTAAAATGCAGTAAAATATCTACGTACACATTCAATAAAGCAAAGGATGAATACAACACAAAGCAATACATAGTATAGTGATAGCAGCTCCAAAGCAGTTCAAAAAACCATCCACAATGTGTTGATTAAAACCCAAGAAAATAAAATAGTTTTTTTAACCACCAGCCTATATTATATAAAGCAGGTGCCAGGCAAATGTCATTTTACATGATCTTAAAACACTGACAGTCCTTTATGTGTCTCTCAACCCCATTGATCCTCTGTCCTCACAGTGCCACCTTCACCCAAAACATACCTAGCAGTGAAGGCAACCAGGAGGCCTCCATGTGAGGCTTCTCTTTCTCTTTGGTACCTGCTTAAATGAAATGGCAGGATGCTAGGTGCTGGAGATCCCAGATCATGTAGTTTTCCAGGACATCTGAGTACTGGTAAGAATCTGAGACACCATGGAAACCAAACATCCGAAGATTCTGTGTGTATGGAATACTGCTGAGCATGCTCATAACAGTGTCCTGGATGCAAGGTTTCCAGGAACATGCACACTTCCAGGATGCCCGATATCCCTATTTAAAAACTTAGGTACCCAAGAAAACATCTTCCAGAGCTCTTTGCACGTGTTTAGAGTTGGGTTTCCATTCTAAGCCAGGGAAGGATTTCTCAGGAAAATTGTACTCTATTTAATGAGTGGGCCTGGTTTGTCTAGGACAAGGGTGCAGAATCTGTGGCTTTACAGACACTGCTGGACTAGTTAGCTCCCGCTTGGACTACAGCAATGCGCTCTATATTGGCTCCCAGTACGTTTCCGAGCACAGTTCAAAGTACTGGTGCTGACCTTTAAAGCCCTAAATGGCCTCGGTCCAGTATACCTGAAGGTGTGTCTCCACCCCCATGATTCTGCCCGGACACTGAGGTCCAGTGCCGAGGGCCTTCTGGCGGTTCCCTCCTTGCGAGAAGCCAAGTTGCAGGGAACCAGGCAGAGGGCCTTCTCGGTAGTGGCGCCCACCCTGTGGAACACCCTCCCATCAGATGTCAAAAAGAAAAACAGCTACCAGATTTTTTAGAAGACATCTGAAGGCAGCCCTGTTTAGGGAGGCTTTTAATATTTAATAGATTATTTTATTTCATTTTTCTGTTAGAAGCCGCCCAGAGTGGCTGGGGAAACCCAGCCAGATGGGCGGGGTATAAATAATAAATTATTATTATTATTAAACTCCCATCATCCCAGGCCACTGGGCATACTAGCTGGGGCTGATGCAAGTTGGAGTCCCATCACATCCAAAGGGCTCCAGGTTTCTCCTACCTTGTCTAGGAGCTTCATAAGTCCCTAGTAACAGTGCAAGTGAGATAACGTGGCCAGGGCTCCACAGATGCCATGACTTCAAAGCTGCCCCTTTGATATTTTAGTGGCACCTTAATAGAACAAGCAAGGTTTGTGGCAGTGCTTCTGTAGCCCCCATGATAGTTTTCTTGTCTGTTTTCTTTTTTTGGGAAAAAATATGCTCATGCAAAGGAGAAAGATGAAGCAAATGTGCTTTTGAGTTTCTTTTAAGTGTCAACCTCCTTGAGCTATTTCTACAGCAACACAAGGCTTCTGGAAACCAAAGAGTGCCAATCTAGATGTGTAGGGGTTCAACTTTGCTAGCATGACCCCTGAAAAGGTGATCTGTTTTGCGACTTCCTTCTGGAAGGGAATGTGGAACAGTGTTCAAAATTGTTCATGGTGGGTGGGAAGGAAATTCATCGGCTCACTGCCAAATAAAACAAGGCTGATACTCCTTGTAACCACTGCAGAAATACAGGCACTTCAGCCAGGTTGTTTCAGCAATAGATGACTATGTTCCCTCTTATCCCCTCTTATTCAGAGAGAGGGCTTTGTTCGCAACGTGTTCCCTTATTGGCTGAGATCACACAAAGAAGACAAACTGTGCATAGAGGCAAAGCAGTACTTCTGAACAGCTAGCAAATATGTACATTCGATGTTGTCAGGCATTGTGGGACCTCTGGAAGCCCCACTGTCACCACCAATGAAGACATAAATGAATGCCCCCTCCCCAGTTCTCTGCTTCTGATTCATTTATGACTGGGCTACTGAAGAGAGGCTACCCCGCTCATGAGCTTCACTTGAAGGCTCAGGCTGTAAAAATGCCCAGCTCAATGCAGAACCTAGGTCAAGAACTACAAAGCAATGGGCCAGCCTGGCAGCTTCATGTAGCAGGAATAGCAGGGCAATGAATTCTCCGAGACTGAGCTCCTTTGTGGCAGACAAAGGGTAGCCGGGGCTTACTGCTATTTCCAATAGTCAAAAATAACACAGAAGAAAAATATCTACAAAAATATGTGTGTGTGTTGGGGGGGGGACACACCCCAATGGGTGGAGTTTTTACATTTACTAGTAAAACGCCCATCATTTTGAAGGGTGGGATGGTAGCAGGGAGAAATAACAGAGTCTTTTGAAGAAGCAGGAGACCTTTTAGCAGCCGGTGGTGGTAGAGTTCAAGGAGTGAAGGTCAGAGGCAGGGGTGGATTGAGAATAAGAGTGGGGAGATGAAGGACAAGGGTAAGGAAGACTCTGAATGCATGGACAAGGAGCTTGTACTATAGTAGCGTTTCTCAAACTTGGGTCTCTGGCTGTTTTTGAACTACAGTTCCCATCATCCCTGGCAACTGGTCCTGCTAGCTAGGGATGATGGGAGTTGTAGTCCATAAAACAGCAGGATACCCATGTTTAGGAAACACTGTACCACAGGGATTGCCAGCATGGTGCCTCCCAGCTGTTGTATTACAAACTCCCATGAGCCCCCGCCAGCATTGGTCTATGGGCAGGAATGATGGGAGTCATAGTCCAAGAACATCTAGAGGCCCTCGTTGGTGATTTCTGTTGTTCTTGGATCCAGAAGCTGTCAGGAAACCAGTGCAGGGATTTATTTTAGGCCAGAGGGATGAGAGGGAGATGGATGTTTTTAGCATGAGAGGGCTGGGTAATCAAAAGGGAAACAAGGCAAGAAAATGGAAGTCAGTAGACTAAATGAGAGCGGAGCTCTTGCTGGGGCAGAGATGCAAGGCCATATTCTTTGCAATGCTTTGGAGAAAGGTACATCATTGCTTGTTGAAGGGTTGATTGTGAGGAACACAGGAGACAGAGGTTGAAAATAAAACCCAATTACATCTCTGTTGAACAGGGTGGGTGGTAACATGGCTGGTGAATAAGGGGAACAGGCTCATCTCTGTGGTGGTACCTGCTTATGAAATTCTCACCTGACACCTACATTACTATCTATTCAGTGACAGCTGAATAGCATTTATTCTTCCAGGCTTTTTAAATGTTAAAACTCATTGCTGCTAGCTTTTAATCTGCTCTTTTATTTTTATTTCTTTTAGAGTTCCGAATGTTTTCTGTTATGAAATTTGTTTTATTCTTTTATTGCATAAGCTGCCTTAATGCTTATTGTGCAAAGTAGCATAGAATAATATTAAAATAACACAAACAATTATCCCTTCCTTCTCTTTGGCTTCTACCACTTTCTTACACCCCCCTAATGCTGACAGCTTAAAAATAAATATGTTATGTAAAATATAAAATAAAAGCAACTTTCCAATCAAGATTCTGCTTTCCCATTCCATCACTCCCCTCTCCTCATGCATCCCGAATAATCTATCAAATAACCCCTCAAACCTACCCAAGTGCTTTCCCTTCCAGAGGGGAAGCCCTGTTGTGTTAATGGGAGTCCTTGCACTGGGTTCTGCTAAGGAACCAGCTGGTTGAATCTGGCCCTAAGTATTAAAGAGCCAGAGTAGCACAGTGACAAGAATGTTGGACTTGAATTGGGGAGAAAAAGGTTTAAATCAGGCATCCCCAAACTTCAGCCCTCCAGATGTTTTGGACTACAATTCCCATCATCCCTGACCACTGGTCCTGTTAGCTAGGGATCATGGGAGTTGTAGGCCAAAACATCTGGAGGGCCACAGTTTGGGGGTGCCTGGTTTAATTTGTAGGTCAGCCATAAATCTCACTGGTTGACTTTGAGCAAATCACTATCTCTCAAGAGTTGTGCGTGAGATAAACACACAATGTGTGGGTATAAACATCAAGCATACTGCAGGATAAAACTAACAATGTAACACATAAATTGAAAAAATCACATTGTTTAAAAAGCCACACATTCTTAGAAATGTAAATATTTTTACAGTTAGGAGGTAGGAATAATTATTTCTCTATTTCTGCCTTTCCTTCCATTATCAGGAAGTACCAAAAGCATATTTTGTCATCAAGGGACAAAGCTGAAAATAATGTGAATAGTTGGGCCTCTGGTGATAATTCGCTTCCAATTCTTCTTGTGAATTTTAGCCCTTCATACCAGGCAAAAGCTTAACTATAGTGCTTTGCTTCAGAAATGTTCAGGAGCAATGGAGCGTGCCAGACTATATTGGAAATTGGAACTCGGCTGTTGGCCTCTTTCCTCTTTTTCTTTTTTCTTTTACCCTCCTGACGCTCATCCTATTCAAACAGTAAATTTACTATCTAATCACAAGGTGCCATGTCATTCTAAACAGACTAATGCAGGGGCTTCAAGTGATGTATAAAATCATCTAACAAGACTGGCAGCCACTAAAATTACCCTGTGTTTGCTTTGTCATTACTGAGGCAGCCTTTGATTCTGAAGAATTAGAAGCCTTATTTGCAGTTCAGCACCTCTGGGCTTGAACAGCTCCAGAAAGTGCACAGCAATTGAGGTGTGGGTGAGGAATGGATCTCTCCGGTGGAGAGGGTTAAATCTGGATTCTGGAAAGTGAGCCTTGCTGCTGTGATGATTGCTTGACCAGGTTTTTTTGAAATGCAAGGCGATGCTTATTCTCAACAACCTTGCACAAGATCATATGTGTTCCTGGCATGTGGCTGAAAGGGAATATATGGCACCTGAACAGGAATCCTTACTCACTCATGAAGGTGAATAATTTTTCATGCTCATTATTTTACTCTGCCCAGCAGTATGTAGCGCTGCAAGACAAAACAGGAATGATTCACACCCATCTGGCTACTATTAAATGGAGAATTTTCCACCAGGAAGTGACCTTGTGGCTAGACTTCCACATAAAAGTAGGTTCATGAGAGTGGACGTACATGAGTTATGGAAACCTGAGGCCTACTAAATACAAGTTAGCACATTTTTTATCATAACATCATTCCACAAGGAACTCTACGTAGACCCCCTTGCTTTTCCCTTCACACACAGACATGGGACCCCCTTCCTCATGGCCAAGCTTCTTGGAATTGTGCATGAATTAATCCTATAGGTAAGGCAAATCATCTGGGTCATCAGCACCCTCCCTGAGGGATGGGTGATGCTGATTGGATGGGGAAGTCACATGTAATTCACTTTGCACACATGATTATTTATTGATTAATACACACTCCCCTAGTGGACTGAGATGGAGACTAACGAGGTTTCCTCTTTTTTGGTGGAGGAAATTGCCAGACCATTTCATCTTTTCTGTTTTTTTCACTTTCACAATCTAAATATGTATTTTGTTTTGGTCTTGAGAAAGAAATGAAAATTTGAATCAACGATTGAGACTGGTTACAAAAGAAAAACAAAGAATAATGAATGGGGTGTGTCTCTGTTATCCTACTCCAGGCAACCCCAACCTTTGGCCCTCCAGATGTTTTGGGCTACATCATCCCTGACCACTGGTCCTGTTAGCTAGGGATGATGGGAGTTGTAGGCCAACACATCTGGAGGGCTGTAGGTTGGGGATGCTTGTCCTATTCACACCCATTCAGCATTCGTTGGTGGAGGTTATTTTCTCAGAAGTCTCTCAAGAGCTTTATCCAGTTTGACCTAGATTCTAACATATTAAGGGCTGCAAGAGAGGACTTGGCTTTGGAAAAAATGCATTGCGGGAGAAAGGTATCTGATAAAAGTGACTGTGAAATCTTGTACACAATTTCCTGAGAATAAATTCTAATTAGTTCAATGGCTTGGGCTGACTTCTGAGTAGAGTAGACACACAAAGGATTGCATTGGGAATGTGTTCCTTTAAGAATATTGCATAAGCCTGAGCATTGCCTAAAAAACAGTTAATTTTTAACAGAATGACACGTTACTCTCTATTACATGAAATAAATCAAGCCTGTATAAAAGAAGCATAGGCTGACATTTCCCTACAAGATTAGTATTTGCATGACAAAAGCCAGCAGCAGTGGCAAAAAATAAACATTACAAAACTGATGTTGAGAGGAACACACACGCACACACACACAATTGATACAAAGCAGCAATTTTAGACAAAATGAGGTTTCCCCCCCTATCACTCAACCGTCAATTACCAGTTTCCAATAAAGTCTTCCCATCAAGAAAACATTTTTTATCATTATTTTTTTTCTGATAGGTCAAAGCAAACATTTGTTTGTTGACCAAACCTCAGCATCTTAGATAGAGAAACACTTTACAATGAATCCAAATGCATAATCAAACATTCACTTCAAATTTCACTTTAAATAAAAATCGTTCACAACAGAGATGAGCTATTCCATCCTCTGCAAATAAAATTTCATCACCTTATTAAGTTAGAAGTTCTATGGATGGCTCACCTCAGCAGGGGAGCTTAACCAAACATTTACAGGGGCTTTATCACCACCACCCTCACTCATTGCATCACAGTTTAAACTATAGTTTCTATTGACCATCTACACCAATAGAAGAAGCCTAGTTCTAAAAGTGGCAGAAGGTGGAAAGACACTATGAAGGAGCTCCTTATAGCTCTATAATATCACACCATTAGCTAATAGAGTTTGGGGTTGTTAGCATAATTCCCCTAAAAAGTAATTTAAAAAACCACAATTGCATGTGATTTCTTTCTTTACCTTCCTTGTTGAGTGGCTTTAAATACTTCAATAGGAACACTGGATTTATTTGACAGCGACAAATGGATTTGTCATTCAGAAACATTCCGGAAAGTAACAAAGGTAGCTAAAAATCTATTATTGCACTGACTGACATACAAGCAGATTATTATTGAGTTTTGCAGCTGTAAGTCAGCATTATGTACCTAATAGGAAAGGTCTAGTTTAGAACCACAAAAGCCAAGAAAAATAACCCTGAACTTTTGAAGTAATTGTGGCTTTTGGATTAACCCCCCCCCCGAACCAACACAGATTTTGATCAGTGTGTAATTTTTAGTTTCCATTTATGTCAGAGGTGGCCAGCTGGAGGCCTCAGGTAGTGTTTGTTTCTTCTTCTTCTTCTTCTTCTTCTTCTTCTTCTTCTTCCCCCTTGAATTTATTTTACGACACACACACACATTAAACTTAAAAATAATAATACATAATCAACACTAAAGCTTACAAAAAACCAAAACGAAAAAGAGAGAAATACAACTAAAACATTGTTACTTACAAAATTTATACAAACAAATGAGCATCAATATATATACCATACTTCATTACTTCTTTTCTTCCAATTGATTTCCTTCATCCTCAGCACGATTCTCTTTTCGTTTTTGGTAAACTGTTTCCTTCTGAATTCCTTATTATTATTACCTCTTTTTCTTTCTGTTTTTGACTTACATACCTTAATTTATTTTGCAGAAGTCCAAGTATTAATTTGAGGGCACTGCTTTTAAAGATATTCTCTATATTTTCCCCAGTCTTTTTGAAATTTTTGTTTGGGCTGATCCCTGATAGCTTCTGTCAACCTGGCCAGTTCGATATAATCCAATAATTTATCTTGCCATTCTTTTTTTGTTGCTGTTATTTCTCCCCCCTCCCCCCGGTTTTTGGCAATTAACGTTCTCGCAGCTCCTGTAAGCATAAAAGAATATTTTTGTTTTGTTTTGTTTTCTCTGGCTAGTGTTTGGGCGCTGGTAGGGGTGAACGTGTATCTGCCAGGTCCAAAGCTCTTGCATTCGCCTGACATGCTCAAAGAACAAGACTGACACTACACCATCCCTGGGGCTGAAGTAGGTATTTGGAGCTCTGGGTCTAGAGCTTGCCGATCAGAAGGTTGGGGGTTCGAATCCCCCCGACAGGGTGAGCTCCCATTGCTTGGTCCCTGCTCCTGCCAACCTAGCAGTTCGAAAGCATGAAGTGCAAGTAGATAAATAGGTACCGCTCTGGTGGGAAGGTAAACAGTGTTTCCGTGCGCTGCTCTGGTTCGCCAGAAGCGGCTTTGCCATGCTGGCCACATGACCCGGAAGCTGTACGCCAGCTCCCTCGGCCAATAAAGCGAGATGAGCGTCACAACCCCAGAGTCATCCGCGACTGGACCTAATGGTCAGGGGTCCCTTTACCTTTACCTTTACCATGGCTATTGCTCTCCTCTCATCTTAATGCCTTAATGGTGAATTAAGATTGATCTGCTCAATTTTTCTCTCTCCCCCCCCCCCAATCTGTTTGAATTAAAGCAACAACAGCCAATCTGCGGGAGTGCAATTGTGCACACAAGAATTAATAATATAAGCAATTAAAATCCAGCGTGTTGGCAATCAAAGGAAAAATACAGACATCAAGGAAAAAGAAAGCCACCTATTTGGAGAAATAACAACATTTTAGATGAAATACTTGGATATCAGCAATTAAAGTAGGAAAAGGATGTTTCTTTTCTGAAAAGGATGAACATGCTACAGCTCTTGGTGAGGAAATGGCTACTTATAGAGAGCATTTTAATTCAAAAGAATGCTGCCATTTTAAATCACTCCTCCCACAATACTCTGCTTGAAGTTCCAGTCCCTTGGATTTGGAGATTTTATTTTATTTTTCTGCAGGATCACAAATGAGCTTCTGTAGGAAGATCCAAGGAAAGCCATAAATTTGTTTGAAGAAACGTGCTGGGTGTGTGTGTGTGTTGTTGTTGCATGTAATTCCTTACCTGCATTTAAAAACCAGCAGCTCCTGCCAGAAAATATACGAGGGATATCCCCCAAGGGATATCAGAATGGCAGAAGAACAATGGAGCATAGCTGGAAGAATGCATTCACCTGGGACTGTTGTTTTGTTTTATTGATGGCAATCTGTCTATATGCAAAGGCGAAATATTAAGAAAGCTATCAGAAATAACTACTGGAAGAAAACCCTCTTTATACAAAAAAATCATTTTGTACCAAACCTAGAAATAATAGGCTGTGTGATCACTGCCATTATAGTTCTTTTTGTCAAACATTAGAGGGACTATTGAACTCCCACACTTGAAGAATGGGAGACAAGAATGCAGCAATGTGCCATTATGATTAAATGAACACCCTTCATCATGTCTAAGGAAGGGAGACAAAAATGTAATCTCTTTAATGAAAATTGGCATTTTTTGGAATTGATTACTGGCGTAGCAATGCACATTCATCAACGAATGTTCATCAGGTATTTAATTTGTTATAAATCATCAGCATTATGGGAAATAATAGTTTATTCTTGTATATATGTTTGCTTATGCCTAAACTGTAGCCTATGTTGTAATTCTACAAGAAATTGCAGGTTGTGAGAGAGGAGCAAGTCCAACACACACAAGGCAACGTCTCTCTTTGGGTGATATTCAACACTAGTCATATTCAGAGTAGATCCACTGAAATAAATGGCCTGGAGATATTTCAATCCATTTGTTTGAATGGTTCTGCTCTATGGCTTGGTTGGATATCATCATTTAGTTTTTGTATGGAAAGACACAACATGAACTACTTCATAATTGCGAAGTCCTGAATTCTAACTGGCATCACCAACTTTACTATAGAGCAAGCATCCCCAAACTTTGGCCCTCCAGAAGTTTTGGACTACAATTCCCATCTTCCCTGACCACTGGTCCTCTTAGCTAGGGATCATGGGAGTTGTAGGCCAAAACATCTGGAGGGTCGCAGTTTGGGGATGCCTGCTATAGAGCATGTTCTCTAGATGGCTGGCCATATGTTGTTCAACTGCCTTCAGGCCCAGGCAGAATGACCAATGGTCATTGGTCAATTGCCTGGATGGCCACAGGTTCAGAATAATAATAATAATAATAATAATAATAATAATAATAATAATAATAATTTCTATTCCATCTTTTCCCTCAAAGAAGCCCAGGGCAGCATGCAACAGTGATAAAGCAATAGAAAGATCTTAGAAATAGTTCCAGTACGAATGCAGACTGGGAAGAATCTCAGCTTGTTGGAAGAGGGAGGTTTTCAGTAGGCAGTAAAAAGACCACAGAGATGGTGCCTGTCTAATATTTAAAGAGAGGCAATTTCAATGGAGAGGTGCCACAGTGAAAGGGCTGATTGCTACATTGTGCAAAATGGACTTTCTCATAAATCAGTTCCGCTTCTGAGTGGGACCGGGTTGCGCTCAGGCCGTCAGGCCCCAGCCCCGCCTCAGTGTGGTGAGGGATAGCATCCCATGTCACGCTGAGGGTGACCCGGCCACGCCATTTCCCAGGTGGCCAATCAGGGTGCTCTAGGGGTGTGGCCAGGGCCAATTTAAACCGCGGCACTGCTCTGGCAGCTCCTCTTTCAGCCTCGCACTTCCTGCAAGGCGGGCAGGAGTCAGATATAGTCTGTGGATGCCTAAGCCAATATCGCTCACATTCTGTAACCAATAAAGTTGTGGCCTAAATTTTGCCCAGTAAATTCAACCTAAATTCTGTGTCCTTGTGCCTTTATTCTCCTGGGGGTGTCTTGGGGGGGTGTCTTGAAGTGCAAGATGGTTTCTGTAGGAGAGGCTCACCTGCAGAACACAGTGATTGATGGGTATACAAAGGGTGAGATGATCTTTCAGGTTATATAGCATTTGACCACTCATGCTGCGGTACTTGACCAACCATGAGGTCAGTTTCAGTGGCAAAACACATTTTTGGCTCAGGCCGGAGGAGAATGCTCCCCCAAGAATGTGGAAGCTGATAATCCTGCCTTAGATTAAAGCCCATTAAATGAAGCTGGTCGCTTCAGGGTGTGAATTATTTCAGACCAGTGACAATAATGTCACCTACTTGGGCAACCAGAATTAGTTACTTTCTGGAGCCTATAAAGAAAGACCCTGCTTGTCAAAGATCCCCTGTTCGATTTATGGTCACACTTCCCATTGTAATAGAAAAATCAATACAGCACAAGTAAATGGTGATTTCTACCTTATTCCCTTAGCCTGAAAAGGATATGATTATTAGACTTGCTGTCCTTTCTTTTTGGACAGCGGTTCTGTGTCTTTAACACATACATTGCAGTTAGTGGTAGGGATTCAGTAGGTGCAATGCTTCACATCACAGCATCTTCATACCCGATGAAAGCAGCACCTGTTTAATTTCCGCGCAGCTGTTAAAACCAGAGAGCTTTTGCCATTAAAAGCAGCAGCAACTGGTTCCAAACTCTTGGAATTATTCAAGGCTTCTTTCTGCCTTGCTTTCAGCTATTTTGGTTGTATGCTGTTGTCAGTTAGTATCATACAGATTGGAACAGCCAGAGCCTTTCTGCACCTTTCTCTGATTGCTTCAGGGCCAAAACAACCCTTTGAAAGAATTCAAGTGTCTCCAACCCATTAAATGTAGCTAAACTGCTTATCTAGTGCTATTTGGGATTGATCTAATTCAGGCACCCCCAAACTGCGGCCCTCCAGATGTTTTGGCCTACAACTCCCATGATCCATAGCTAACAGGACCAGTGGTCAGGGATGGTGTAGCCCAAAACATCTGGAGGGCCGAAGTTTGGGGATGCCTGATCTAATTGGTCCAAACTCCTGGGTGCGATGCTATGCCTTCCTATTATCCCTTCAAGTCTAGACAATGATTGCATAACCAGGGCTGTTGTACTTTGAAGTCTTTGTCAAGACTAGGTATGAGTGAATCTGTCCATTTTGGTTTCTCCTGGTTTCTCAGTTTTTACCAATCTTAAATTCAGTTTTTCACATTTGCAAATCAGTTTGAGATTGAAAATCATCACCGGGAGATTTCTCCTGGATATTGTTAGAAGGACACAGATATAACGTATAGGAATTCTTACTACCTACTAAGGGCAACAACCATCCCGCCCCATGCTCCTGTTTCCACAAAATTATTTTACCCCTACTCTAATGAAAGAAATATCTGTCGATCAATGAATTAGCATTTACTGCTATGTCATAAAATCATTTTTTTAAAAAAAACAATCAGAAGAATAGCTCAAAACATCAAAAGCAGAAGAACATTGCTTAGAAAGTAACACAAAGAGCTGATGCCACTTCCCTTGGTGACAGGCCACTGACCACACTGGGACATTTGAGAGATTTTTACCAGTATGATGCTAGTAGGCCCCAGAAGGAAAATCCCCCCTGCTCCTGGTGGAAGAAGGTGTCCTATGCAGTTTAGAAGATTCCTGTTACCTTCTCAATAACTGAGTAGGCATCAGGCTGTCAACCAGAGTATCACCATTACAGTGAGACCCCCATACAAGACTCTCCAAGGGTCCCTTTTTTCCAGGAACAGTCCTGGATTTACTGAAGCCATCCTGTTTTTTTTATTTGATCCCAGAATGTCCTGCTTTTCCTTAAGACGTCCCTATTTTCATCAGAGAAATGTTGGAAAGTATGCAGTTATGGAATCCCCCCAAGCCAAGGAGATAAGTAATTATACAAACTGCGCCCACTTGGTGGCCTTTGAAGATTTTGTTGCCCAATTTGGCATGGCGGTTCCTGAAATGGAGGAGTGAGTTGTGGTCTACGTTTGGATATCTACCATATGACACTATTTTGAATCAAAATGGCAGCTCAAACAATTTAGACACAACCGATGAAATTGTCACCTCATTTGGCATGAAGCTTCCTAAGATAGAGGAGTGGGTTTTGGTGTATCTCTGGATAAATTTATCTTCACCAAATTTGGCAGGATTATATATTGTGGTTTACCCAACAGCATTAGAATGAAAATGCTATTTATTCATTCATTTCATAACATGTATACCAGGCTTCCCCAAACTGTGGCCCTCCAGATGTTTTGGCCTACAACTCCCATGATCCCTAGCTAACAGGACCAGTGGTCAGGGATGATGGGAATTGTAGTCCAAAACTTCTGGAGGGCCGAAGTTTGGGGATGCCTGATGTATACCCTGCTTGATTGTAAAAGAAAACCTCAAAGTGGGTTACAAAAGTAGTAAAATCTAGGGGGGGAATCACAACCATACTTAAAAATATTATTTTTAAATTATTATTTTAAAATAAAATACATTAGATTTTCTTATTATTATTTAGCATTTTCTCTTAGTGAGTGATGAGATTTAATTGTTACTACACATACTGTAGAACCTTTGGCCTTCCAGATGTTGCTGAACTTCAAGTCCCATCAGCTCCAGCAAGAATGGCCAGTGGGCAGGGATGATGGCAATTGTAGTTCATCAACAACTAGAGGACCACAAGTTCTCCACACCTGCTAGAGGGCTTAGCGTTAGCTTTCTTGTTGTGCGAAGTTACCCCCGCCTTCCTTTACTATTGGCTCTTTGGGAAGTTTGTTTTGATTAGCAATTTGCATTTGAATGCTATGGATCTGCTCGTTAAAACAAATTATCCTGTGGGTTTGCAGTCTGCACTTTGCTTGACAGCGCGTTGTGGAATTTCTGCTTGCATGATTTGATTGCAATGAAATGTTGGGTATGGTATATCAGGGTTAGGATGGTTAGAAATAAAACTGATGTTTGAATCGAGAATGGCATGGTTTTGCCACAGGGATCACAATATAGCTGGCATGGCTCTTTATGGCTCTCTGCAAACCACTACATTTATTGCTTTCCCATTCTCTTATTCTTGGATAAGAGGAGACTGAGAGAAGATATGATACCCACCCTCAAATATCTAATGGGCTGTCACATGAAAGATGCAGCAAGCACTCTGGAGGGCAGGACTTGAACCAGTGGATTTAAGTTACAAGAAAGGAGATACTGAGGTGGTTGTGGTACTGTCTTTGTTTTCTAAAATTGCAAACCATGTTCAAAAAGCTTCTCTGTTTTGCTATTACATTTTGCTCCACTGGCCTTTTAGGCAATATCTTTGGCTGCATAGACACTGTACCTTTAAAGCTCACTCAAAGAACAAACATTTGCCCCTCAAAGAATTCTGGGCACTGTAGTTTAAGGGTTGCTGGAGATTGTAACTCTGGAAGGGATAAACTACACTGCCCAGAATTCTTTGAAGGAAATAATGTGCTTTAAGTGTATAGTGTGCAGCCATAGGCTTACTGGAAAGGGATGTTTACAAAGGATTTATAATTAGGTAACATTGCACCGTGAAAACTGCATGGAGTTTCCAGAGAAAATTTCGCCTGCCAGTTCTTGACAGGCTTGTAGCCAGGCGTTACTGCTACTGACTGAATAAGGATATGTTTCTGACACACAGTGTTGCTTTGTATGTCGGTGCAGCTTGGAAAACTTGGGAAACATTTGTATCTAGCCATTGAATTAACTCCTGTAAGACACATTGTATTTCTTTTGTGATAACCACAGGTTTCAAATTTATAAATGGAATAAAACTTGGGCAAACATGGTAGTTTTCCGTGTGTGTGTGTGTGTGTGTTTAATGATCACTTTGGGCAAACTTGAACATCTCCAACTTTCTTTTGGCTACTTTTCAGTGATTGTTCTGAAAGTGTTTGTATTGTCCTCACTCTTAATTGACTTCATTTGCCCATAATGATATCACCACATAGCCAAATGTGGCTATATATGACATTTTGTCATATCCTGTGACCTGTGGGTGTAGGGCAGTATACAAATTCATCCATTCAATCATTATATCAATCAATCAATCAATCAATCAAACAATAATATTCACTATGTGATAGCCAGTGTGTTTTCAGCAATTTGGGTAATTTCAGAAAGTGGCAAAAGCAGCAATTAAAAGTGGAGGGGGGGGAGCATCCTTGCAGCTAAAGATAGATGAAATAACGGTAGTGAACAGGATTGTAAAAAGATGAAACCTCCTCGCCGTTAATTGGCTTTTAAAAATTAACAGGGTTTCGGGAAGTATTTCTGTCTGAAAGCACTACTTTGAAGCATCAAAATGGGAGGATATTCAAGCCTTATTCAGGCATTTCATAGAACTGTGAGGGCTAACTGGGGAGGAGAGGGTGGATATTTGTACCCTGTGCCCAATGCTTCAGTTCTGATGTTTACATGTTTTTTGAAGGGCTGAAGTGGGATTCTAAGAATGTTCAGCTGACAATGCTTAGAATCTTCCCTGCAACAGGGAACCTGACTAAGACAGATCTCTGTGCGTGGAGGTCTGAGGCTTCCTCCTGTGAGATGGTGGAGGTAGGGCTAACTTGTGTATCCCCGAAAGGGCATGCCATAAACAAAACAAAAGAACACTTGGAGATGACATGCCCTTTCCAAAAGCTGCATTTGCCCATGTCGGATTGGATGTTTTGTTTGGTATTTTTAAGTAAAGAGAAACCACTCTTCCGCCATCAGATTCAATAACCTTGTTTGAACAACATTTTAAAAGCATTTTGATGATTAACAAATGCAATATAACTTGTCAAAATCATCTTTGATCAAAGCAAACGCAATCAGTGTTGTAGTACATCATGCAAAGAACTCAGTTTTGACTCTCGTGTGTGTGTGTGTGTGTGTGTGTGTGTGTGTGTGTTTAGTGTGCACAAGCAGATGGAAGGCAGGGTTTATATATTAGCCAGTCATAATAAATCTGCTTTGAAGTATTGAGTATGGTAAACAGGAACAATTTAAAATATACTTGGCTGATATCAGGTGAGGTTGGGGGGGGGGAATCAAACATGGCATCCAGGGTCTTAAAAATAGTGTATTAGCCTCAAATATTGCACAGTTGGGAGCAGTGGGCGAGTTTAGTTTCCTATAATCTCTAGGCTCCTATAACAATGTAATTCTGAAAGAGAAGTGTACATCTTTTAAGGTGACAGCACAGCATTACATTACATGTAATGTCTCACCAGTGAAATGTCAGCTTCCTGAATGTTTTTGAAGTTTTTTTAATTGGGTTATTCACAACTTTGCTATTAAGACATAATTTTAAAATTTAAATTTGAGTTTTCCTGGCTCATCCCCAATGAAAGCATCATTTTACTCCCCCAGCAAATAGAGCTAAATTTGATTGGTCCACGATTCTCCTGCCTTTAAGAAATTTGCAACATGAAAAATCATATGAGAGAAAGTGGGGCATGTTGGGAAGCCAAATGTGCCATCTTCCCCTTGTTGGGAGAGCTCTGTGAGTTGAAAAGCAAATTAGAGTGGCTCCAGTGTGATTTAGAGCCATGATTCTTCAATTCATAAAAAAACCCTGTTATTCAATGGCTCAAATTCTAATCTGAATTCAGGGTTTCTAATGCTTGCTTGTTTGAGCAAGCATTAGGCATCCCAAGACCACCACCATTTTGACCCGAGTACTAAAGGTATTGCCAGTATTCACAATAGACCACACTTCCTTAACCAACAGGAAGTGTGATTTGAAGCTATGTACATATATTATTGGCACATTTATTCCCCCCCCTTCTTCTTTACATAACTGGGACAGAGAACTTCCAAACAATGAAACATAAATTTTAATCTAATTAAAAAAGGAAAAGCACACAGCTCAGCGCATCGTTCTGTCAGCTCCTATAGAAAGTAATTGCATAAAAGTCAAGATGGAAGTCTCTGATAACTGGGGAATTCACTTGCACAAGGTATTAGAAGTGGAAGGAGCACTAACAGTAACTCACCTTAAACGAATTCTATTAGACTGTGAAATAAGACACCTTTCCTAGGTCATCCCAGGGAAGAGATCGCTAGGCATTTCATAAATTACTTTTAGAGGTACAATGTTTTGGAGAGGGGAATAAAGCAAAATTGGGTTGGGAGCCTAAGAATGCTTTCTTGAGATTAAGCTCCCATTGAAACTGATGGGGCTCACTTCTAGTAAATCTATTTCAGCTAACATGCCCTTCAAATGTCAAACATGAAAATATTATTTATTATTTCTGTTTACATATCACAGAATGGTTCACAAATGTAAGTATAAAATGCATGTCTTACGCTATTTGTTTTTTGCAATCAATGCATAAAAGTAACATAACTTCAGCGGCAGCAAGAAACAACAGCAGCCAAAAAGGGACGCTCTTGTGGACTGCTAATACATTTAACTGCCATGCCAACGATCACTACTCAAGCCACATATTCCATGATTAGACATTACATTCACAGATAATAAAATAATTGAATTGTAGAGTTGGAAGGGACTCTGAGGACCATCTAGTCCAACTTCCAGCCACACAAAAATATTTTGCTCTACATGGGGCTTGAACCCATGACTCTGAGATTAAGATTCTCATGCTCTACCAACTGAGCTATCCACAGGATGTAACTGATATACATTTATTCTCCAGTAGCTTGTCTTGCATAGGCTTCTGAAGCAACTTGAGCTCCATTTTGAAAACTACAGCAATCGGTTTGCAATTAAGCACAACAACTGTCTTGCAATCTTTTGTTCAGATTCTTGTATTGCAGGGGGGTTGGAAGAGATGACTGTTGGGGTCCCTTCCAACTCTACAATTCTTTGATTCTATGATTCTAAGCACTCACCTAGTCATCTCTGGAGAGTAACTGTCACCAGCGACCAGCTAGCTAGTCTCTAAAACCAAGGGAGTGGATTTATTCGTTTCAGGAAGTGCCCAAAATGATCTACACTGTTGTGCATGAGTAGAACTTTTTGTGAGCCAGTATATTCCACATTTTTCTTTGTAACCCAATTTACTCCAAAACAAGAGTGGCAACAACCCGAAGAATGTTTAATCTCACAATGGATGCAGCTGTATGGAACAGATTCAGCTCAAAGCATTTAGCAACATTTACTATCTGGAAAGGCAGTTATATTCTTTGAAGGAAGTGAAGCAGAGCTCTGGGATTTTGTGTTCATGAGTACGCATTTACATACATATACACACTGGAATCAAAATGCATCCAATGTAGAGATTGAGGTTCTGGAGATTTGTCAGGGAGATTAGAATCCCGAAGACTAGCAACTCCACCAATTTAGACTAATGGCATATTTTATTTCATTTTAAAATCCCCAATGCCTCCAAAATACAAAATAGAGTCAATAAATTAGGTACAAGAAAACAGAGACTGTGCCTGATACAGGCAGTTGCGTATAGGGGATAAGAAGGAAAATTCAACATACCCAGCAAGACACAAGTTTGCATACTTTTTTTTTCTGAAACAGAGTCCTATTGCTGTTTCATATTCAGATTATAACCTGTAAACCCTGGAACCTGTTCTTTATATTCTTTCCCTCATATATTCTACTTTTTATTTGTTAGATATAATTTGACTACCGTTCAGTGCTCCAGCTTAACATTGGCATTTCATCTCCAGAATCCATGCATTTCTTTCAAAATCTGTATCATCCGCACATTTTGATGGACACATCAACAATCCACATCATTAATGAGGATGTTGAGCATCGCTGGAGTGGAGCACCACTCTTTATCTCTTCCCTGTCTGACATTGATCCATGAACTAGCACTTGCTTCTGGCAAAGTGAGCTCTGGGGTGATGTGGTACTTTGCGCCTTTCTTACCAAAGGGATAAATAGTATTAAAAGGCAATTAAAATGGCATTACTTCCCTTTTATTGGCTTCCCAGGTGAGCAATTGCAGTGGATAATTCAAGAAATGTTAAGAGCTTATGAAAGTAAGAATCGATGTTCTATCTGCTCAACAACTAAAACAAAACAACACACAAATGCTATCTGAAAGCTAGAAGTATTCATCTCTCCCTGTCCCCAAAGGTGGGGGGGGGGAGAACAAAACTTGGGGGAGGGGAGTTTTGTGGACATTTTTGTTTCCCATTTTTTTTCTGTGAAAAGAGAAGGGGGTTGTTTGTGGTGCTGGGAACTTTGTTGGAGTGTGGGCTCTCACTCATAATGATCTCAAGGGCAGGAGGAGATCCTTAGGTTTGCCATTAGAAATGCCAAAATCCCAAACTTTAGCATCACTACAAATCTATGATGACAATTTGAGAGCTACACATTGCAGTAGGACATTGTCAAAACAGGTGGAAAATTATGATGGGCTCTCCACTTTTAAATGGAGACTAGAATGCTACTGAAATTTCATTTTTAGTGTTTAGGAAATTTTTTAAAAAATGAAATTTGGCATTTTCTCATCAGGTGAAACCAAACGATTTACAACAGCTGTGTTGAAGTGTTGTGGTAGACTGTGGTTTAAAGGTAAAGGTAAAGGGACCCCTGACCATTAGGTCCAGTCGTGACCGACTCTGGGGTTGCGCGCTCATCTCGCATTATTGGCCGAGGGAGCCGGCATATAGCTTCCAGTTCATGTAGCCAGCATGACAAAGCCGCTTCTGGCAAACCAGAGCAGCACATGGAAACGCCGTTTACCTTCCCGCTGTAGCGGTTCCTATTTATCTACTTGCACTTTGACGTGCTTTTGAACTGCTAGGTTGGCAGGAGCTGGGACCAAGCAACGGGAGCTCACCCTGTCACAGGGATTCGAACCGCCGACCTTCTGATCAGCAAGCCCTAGGCTCAGTGGTTTAACCACAGCGCCACCTGTGGTTTAGCATTACATTAATGCACCTAGGGTTCAAGCACTCTCTTTCCTCATCAGACGCTGCCACCAGTTGTAAGCTTCTGCTTTCAATTAGCCATGTTATTCTTACCAATGGAACTGTAGTTAATTTTACCCGTGGTTTATTGGGAAAAACCAGTTTTGAATCTTGGTTCAGTGACCAGCAGGGCAGAGTGAGGTGGGGAAGTGTTGCTCACCTGACTTTCCAACATGAAGGTTTCTGCCAATAACTGAAGGGCAAGGCAGCAGTGAGGTCAGTATAGTGGGGGACATCATCTTATTCTCCCACTGCTCTGCCCATTCTGTGCCAACCGCCCTGCAGCCTTGCCCCTTCTCCTCTCGATCAGTGACAGCAAGCATGTTAGGAAGCCAGGCAAGCCACGTCACCTCACCCTGCAGGGCCATGCCAGCTGATACCGCTTCTGAAGAATTTGGAGGGCAGCTTCAAGTCTTGGGCTGGTGACATGTCAGAATGAACTCTCAGACATCTCTAAAATTGTCCCAGTGGCACATCCAAAGTCAGATAGTTCCAGCTGTTCTGCTATTCAGGGTTCCGTTCCTTCCCAAATCTTTCAGTGGATGCCTGCTGTTGATGTGAGACATAGCTTTATGTTTCTGAGGCTGGAGTCACATATTTCCCAGGAAAGCAGTGTCTTTCTGACAGCTGTGCCAATATTTTCAACATTTTTGGGGGGCGGGCAGAAAGAAACCACCAGATAAAAGTAGAGGTTGATGTGAGAACTATGAAGCAATTTTTGAGTGGGGATGGGGGTTTGTCTCTTGCTCTTGCCTTGCAATATTGAAGTGCAGTCATAGGGTGTATAGTCTTGCATGCACTGTTTAAAAAGATACATGCAGGTGCTTCATATTGGCCAGCCTAATAACATATCTGTGTTTGTTTGTTTTTAAATGAAACTTTTACATTTTAAGGCATGGAATTTGCCTTATTTTGCAGCTACTGCACACTGAGTTGAATAAAAAAGAAAACCCATTTTCCATTCAACACAAACTATTATATTTATACTGTATTAAAAATGTCAATAATCTGCAGAAGCGTTTTCAAATACATAGACTTGTCTGTAGTTTCCCCCAAATACTATAATGCTGCTCCATGAATTATAAGAGAAATTCAACTGCAGATAACTTGATAAAAAAAAGTGACATGCCCCATCAGTGTGACAGGTACAAGAAACCAATTTTTAACCTCTGGAATACTTTAGAAACAAGAAGCTTAAGAAACAACTGGGAAGATCCCGGTCCAAATTCCCCATGACATCCTGAACAAATCTCAACAGTAGAACCTCTGAAGCAGGCAATAAACAATGTGGTGACTTCCAGATGTTGAGAGATTATAACTCCCATCTTTCCTGACTATTGGCCTTGCTGGCGGAGTTTGAGGGGAATTATAATTCCGCAACATCTGGAGGGCCACAGGATACCCAGCCCAGAATGACATTATGGAGACAGAGGCTTCTAGAATGCAGTAGGCTTCTTCTGCTTTAGAATTTTACTAGCAGTTTGGGACACTTCAATAGTATCACTCTCTTCTGCAAAAGTCATTGTAGTCATGTATCATTGAATAAGGATGAGAGAGATGAGCACAAGAGTTTAATCTGTCTATCAGAGATTTTAGTAATCCCAAATGTGTGTGTGTGAGAGAGAGAGAGAGAGAGAGAGAGAGAGAGAGAGAGAGAGAGGGAACGAAAGAAAGAAAGAAAGAAAGAAAGAAAGAAAGAAAGAAAGAAAGAAAGAATGAAAGAAAGAGAAAGCATTGTTCTGTGCAGGAGTAGAATCAAGCTATAAAAATGAAGGGGGAAATAACCTTATTCCCTCTAATGCTAAGAGTAATCAGTTTATTAAGGAAATGCATGGATAGGACTAATGTTGTGTTAAGTAAAATGGCTTGGCAAGCAATAATAGGGGAAATCATTCTCTCTATGTGTCCAATTTAATATGCAATGAAGAGAGTTTATCTAGGGCATCATTTGATAGCACCATTCAGATGAGCTGCACAATCGTTCCAAGAACTGGCAATGCAATCTTACAGATATTCATCTTGTCGTCTCCAGCTAGCAGCTAGCCTGGGTGGTAGTAACTGAATGATCCTGTCTATTGTGTGACCTGAAAGAAGCTGATTGTAAAATAAATCTTTGGACCTTTTTGTTTTAAAAGCAAAGTATGGTGGAGAAGGTCACACCACAGATGGTCAGGAGTGCTTAGAGCAGTCGTTTATCAGTATCCTCGCAGGGACAATAACTTCTGCAATGTTTCAGATATGTGGGTCGTTTGGTATCAAAATACTGTTATCAGTGAGGGGTGCTGGAATGATTTTTTAAAAAATGAAACCTAAGGCTCACACAATAACATGTTGTAACTAATAAAGCTAATTGTGCGGCGATACCCCGAACCCTCCCCGGAATAAATAAAGACACAGGACACATTGCATAAGGTTCATGGGTGTAGAAGGCCACAACTTTATTGATTACGGATGTAGAGAGGCATTGGCTTAGGTAAGCCTGGAGTGGCTGAGGCACGCGGCGGCTAAGGGCACGGCGGTGGCGGCTCGGCGACTTGCCACGCAATGATGCAAGAGCTCCTGAAGAAAAAAACGCAGCAGCTGGGGGTCCTGCAAAAGAAAGAGGCCGATTCCCTGCCGCATGCTTGCTTAAATCAGCGAGCCACACCCCCTGGTGCATCCTGATTGGATGCGCCAAGGGAGCGCCGCGGCCAGGAGCCGGCCAATGGGCTGGGGGGGGGGGAAATGGCAACCATTTCCCCATCACGTGTAGGCTTCGTGGTGCCCACAATCTCTCCTCCTCCTACGGCGGAAGGGACTTTTACTGAGATTAGTTCTCAAAGATCTAAATAGCAATGTGATTGGTGGATTCTTTTAGGCAGACTTCTCTTGTTGACATGGCAAAGGAAGGGAGGGGTGCTTCAAGGGAATGTTAAGTCACAGCTCCCGAAGCACCCAAATGTGAACACTTGCACCTTTCAACCTAACAACTTTATTGAGGCCTGTGTAGGTGAAAGTCTACTTGATCAGATGCATGGAGTGTGCTGGGCAAATACTAGGCACACATAATTCATACTGTTTCAGGCCTGGGGAGGAAACTGTTCTGAAATATTAAACTATTTTAAAATCAGACATGCCATACATGCAGGGGTGTAGGAAGGTGTGTGTGTGAGTGGGGGGGTGCCCTGGGTGTCATCCTGAAGGGGGGTGACGGGGGTGACATTTGGCATGCCCCCCCTGCCCGCAACTCCCAAGCCTACAGCGAGTGGCGTCCCCGACGGCCCATTGGGGCCACCTGCAAAGCAGCTGCTGCACTGCTTCCCCCAGCTCACTGTAGCTGTAGGCTTGGGAGTGACAGGCAGGAGGGCGCTGTTGCCCCGCCGCCCATGCTGCCAGCTGGAGGCAGGCAGGCAGGCAGACAGGGGAGAGGACGGATGTCATCCCAATGAAGGGGGTGACATTTGGCATGCCCTCCCCCATGGGCAGATTGGCACGATGGCACCCCGTGCGCTGATTGACTCACCCCCTGGGTGGATCGCCCCGCCCCGGGTGTACGTCATGTTTACCGTTCCGGGTGCCTGAGCGGCTTCCTCCGCCACTGCATACATGCATAAACAAGATTAATTCACATGGTATAGAGGCTTACAGAGGCTTACAGCCACTGCAGCAAGCTCAAAACTCATATGAAATGTTGATAGGTGTCAGACAACCAAAAATGGTTCAACTCCCCACCCCCACCCCCATCCAAGCAGGTGAGGGAGAACACAATGTCCAGCAGTTGGCGTAACCATCGGAGATCGCAAATGAGGACCTTCCTATCATCCTCCATCAAGTGCTAGGCTAAAGAAAATCCCTAGGGAAAATGCAACCCTTCGTTCTCAAGGAGCACGTTTACAACAATATGTAAATCACAGCAGCGTCTGCAGACATATTGACTTGAACTTTTAAGAGCAAAAGGAATTCAGTCTATAAAATATTGCTAGCTACATGAATAAGTCATAAATTGTATTCTGCAGTAACCATATTTACTGCTGAGACTGAGAAATGAATGTGATCCCCCCCCCCAGTATTTACTCACAGAGACATATATTATTTAATTCTGGAAGTTGATTCCTTCTCAAATATTGAATTAATGTGACATCAGTTTGAGGGATTTAATTGATTTGTTAGGTTTCAGTTATTCATTCAGCGGCTGTCTTGGAAATCCCCTGACCTATAGAACAGCACAGTATGCTTTAGCTGTAAGAAAACTCAGGGTGAAAGAAATAGGAAAAGAAATCAGGATAGTTGATGTAGGGGACTGCTAAGCAGATAATATATCTTTTTAGTTTAGTCTAAAGTGGAGATTAATTGTACTGAATTTCTCTCTCTCTCATTTTATTGCGATCTGTGTGATTGAAATATTATATTTCCTGAATGATATTGAGGTCAGTGCCTAGTACAGGAAAGCTGATCACTGACTGATCTTGGGGGGAAAAGGGGGGCTCTCTCTCCTTTGAATTTTGATCGCTCAAAACACATTTCATTCATGTTTTCAAGTTGTATTGAGCTGGCAGCAGTGTGGGCTAGAAGCCTGTCTATTCAAAACTGAATTCGGTTTTTCAGGAAAACTGCTGTGCCCAAGCATAGCCTTTGCTGTTGCACAGATGGGATGTGTGACCAGAGTGTTTCATCAGCTCATCTGCTTGTGTTGACACTGTTAAAATGGATTCAGCAGAGCAAGGGGTGTGTGAATCTGCACCCCTCTGTTGTGTTGTTGAATTGCAGCTCCGACCATACCTAACCACAGGTCATGCTTGCTGGGACTGATGGTAGTTGGAGTCTAACAACATCTGGAGGGCTGTAGATTCCCCATCCTTTTAGTACCAGATAGGCTTGCTTCTGATCTTAGCAGAAATGCTGGTGCATAGTGCTAGAATTTTCATTTAAAAATCTATTCTGGAGGACTTCCAGTGAAGCTATATTGCCATCTCCCTGAATTTCAGATCTGTAACAGCTCTGCTCAACAATTTTTCTATTGCTTTTTTAAAGGGCAGATTCCACCAGTTGTCTCCCCCTTTAGGGAATATAATATTTAAAATCTGCATGGGTTTAACATCTTCAGAAAATGTCCTGGTGATATGCTCAGGTGGTATGAAGTCATCATCAGAGACGGGCTGAAGCAGTAACAAACTTTTTGAAAGATGTCCTAATTGTATGTGGGGGAAAAAACTTTTCATACTGTGAGCAAAAAGTTTGACCACACCTCCCTTAAAACAGGGAAGGCTCCTGAAGGGACACCATGTTGTTCTGGGGTATTGATTTGGACCCCAGGCTGTTAAGTGGCCATTCCTGGCCTTAACTATGGTGTGTAACATTTCTATGCTGTGTAGCGTATTCACTTTGAACAAACTTTTCCACAGCTGTTGATTTGATCAGAAGGTTTGCAAATGAGCTCCCCTAATCCAGCAATATCTACCTATTCACTACTTTTGCTGAATTGGCTTGATCATATCTGTAGGAAATTGCCGTGATAAAATACCAATTCATTTCCTCCCTCCCCACCCACCCCATCACTCATCTGTGATTGTTCTGTTTTTGCAATGCTAAATCATAGCCGATCCACCGAGGGCGACAGCTTTGTTTATGCATTAATGCTCTGTCTGCGTTATTTGATATAGCATTTTATTAGGGAGAATACTTTTCCAATGGGCTTTCTCATTTGCCTCTCTTGAGATAGCACATAAAGGGAAAAGATTCGCGTTTCAGATGAACAGCATGTATTGGAGATCACCTGCTGTTCCGAATGCCCGAGCAAAGTTTTCAGGGAGGTATTTACAAGGTAAGAGGAGATGTGTGTCTTATAAGGTACAGATAGAGATCTGAATGAGTTATTCAACATAGTTGGGGCCCAGAGATTAGGCTGTTTGGATCCCAAAGTTTGAATACTTTATCTGAATTCTGCTGCTAATTACCTCGGGCACTCTTTGTAAAACGGTAGTACAAACTGCAGAAGAGGAATAAATTGTCTTTATTATATTTTTGTCACTTCTGAGAGCGTACTGTGTCTTTACTGTCTACTCAAACTACCATTTCTATTGCCCAGGCTTGGCAAAATAAAAAAATAAAAAAATCACAAACATTCTTTGATGATGAGATTATTATTGCTTTTTAAATGTTACACTGTGAAGAATTTCAGACCAATTAAAAAAACAGAGAGGTGTGGCTGGAGGCAGAAAGCTGCCATTACAGAAGCTTAGAGGGTTAGCTTCAACTAGTCCCCATGTGGAACCACCAGTCTGAACAATATCAGAAAAATAGCTCTCTTTTGAGCTGTTCCTGAACTCTTGGGGATTTTTAGTCATTCCTGAAGAATATTCACCAAAGTAGCCACCCCAGTTTCACCACCTACAGTGGTACCTCGGGTTAAGAACTTTGCTTCAGAAATAGCGGTGCGGCGGCAGCGGGAGGCCCCATTAGCTAAAGTACCTCAGGTTAAGAACAGTGTCAGGTTAAGAACAGACCTCCAGAACGAATTAAGTTCTTAACCCGAGGTACCACTGTATATGTTTTGGATACAACTGTGGATCCAATCCTAATATTGTTTGGATTTTATTTCAGTATTGTTGTACCCTGTTCTTCTCTCTTAGCTCTTTGCTTCCTTCCTCCACTGAATAATTGAGTTTCATTCAACATCAAGTGAGCCAAAATTTCAACAGTGGAGACATTTCCGAGGAACAATTATAGTGGATTTTACATCATCCCACCTTCACCCTGCCCCATTTTACCACCCACAAATACCATGGAGAACATGAGAAGACCTCATTTTTGCTCAAAAGCCCCAAAGCTTTCTCTGGTGTCCCCAAAGCTTCATTTATTCTTCAGTGAACTGACTTCCTGTGATGACATTACTCCTGGCTTATTATTATTGCTTTAACATCTAGCCAACTTCCTGCCACAGTTGCTGAGTTTTCTCCCTCTTTCAAAAGAGAACAAATGTGACACATGTTTCATAATAAAGCTTCAGATATCTATAGAGGTTGGCCACCTCCTCTTGAACCGCAGGCCAGGGAAGAGCTGCCAGCAAGTCAGGAGAGAGTGGCAAATAAGATAACATATTAGAGAAAATCATGTCATGTTGACCTCTGGGCTCTAAATAAAATAATAATAATAATAATAATAATAATAATAATAATAATAATAATAATTTATTTATACCCCACCCATCTGGCTGGGTTTCCCCAGCCACTCTGGGCAGCTTCCAACAGAAATATTAGAATACACTAATTTCTTAAAGGTTAAAAGCTTCCCTAAACAGGGCTGCCTTCAGATGTCCTCTAAAAGTCTGGTAGTTATTTTTCATTGTGACATCTGTTGGGAGGGCGTTCCACAGGGTGGGTGCCACTACCGAGAAGGCCCTCTGCCTGGTTCCCTGTAACTTGGCTTCTCGCAGCGAGGGAACTGCCAGAAGGCCCTCGGCACTGGACTTCAGTGTCCGGGCAGAGCGATGGAGGTGGATACGCTCCTTCAGGTATAGTGGACCGAGGCCATTTAGGGCTTTAAAGCTTGGGACTCTGCTAATGAGGAACTGTAATCTTTTGAGACATACACAGGCAAAGATTTTCCCCACTGTAGTCAGCAGGGAGATTCCACAATAGTTGTTACAATCATGGTAGTCATCTTTGTTCTAATATAGAATCACAAGCCTGGGGTCGCACATGTCTTGTGGCATGATCCTTTCCCTCAACATTGCAAGAGAAGACCATAGAGGTACATCATGAGGGAAGAATTGAGGCCAGCTTTCAGCACTTTTGTTGGGACCCCCCAATGAGCTTTTAATGCAGCTCTTTGTATGCAAGACCATGTTTCCACTAAGTAACCAAAGAACGATAAATAACTTTTCTGGCTGTTCTTGCAGTTGTGTTTTGGTTTGGCATCTTGCAGACACTCCCAACTAATGGTATCATTTGTAGAGCCAATAGCCTCTTAAATAGCTCTTTAAGAAAACAACACATTTGCTTGTACACTGAGGGCCAAGGAGCCTACTGATGACTTTTACGCTATTATGCTTTTAGAGCTAATTATATTTCTTTAATGCAGCCAGCTTCTTGACTTCAGCAAGCCATGTTATTAATGAAACCTTAATGTGCTCTAATTCTGCTGAGTGCGGCTATTGTGCAGAAGGCTAGGGCAGTAACTTCCTTTTTATATCCTTTACATGAAGTCTGTGTGACAGTTTGGAGGCAACTGACTTCCACAGAGGAATCAGTTCACGAGTGAAGTCACATCATGCCGTGGTGGATTACAAATTCATAGGGCATTTTTCAACATTTGTCAACTTGGGATTTCAAAACTTACCACCTCCTGCCAGGAGGAACAAGGAAGTGGAGTCCAGGGCACTGAAGCCATGCCAGAACCTGTCAAAACCAGAGGGGATCTGGCAGGTCAGGGAAGCCAGATGAATCTGGTTTGACAGAACATTGAGCTTACTGGTTTTTCAGGCCTCAACTGTGGATATATGTCAGAACACAATCTTAGCTATGCCAGAGTGCTAATTAGGCCAGCCAGCCTCTCCATTTGTCCCATGAGGCTGTTTGGGCTGATCTGCCCTACACCCAACATCATAGGTAAAAAGGTAAAGGTAATGGACCCCTGGACAGTTAAGTCCAGTCAAAGGCGACTATGGGGTTGCGGTGCTCATCTCGCTTTCAGGCCAAGGGAGCTGCTGTTTGTCCACAGACAGCTTTCTGGGTCATGTGGCCAGCATGACTAAACTGCTTCTGGTGCAACGGAACACCGTGACAGAAACCAGAGTGCACAGAAATGCTGATTCCCTTCCCGCCACAGCAGTACCTATTTATCTACTCGCACTGGCATGCTTTCGAACTGCTAGGTAGGCAGGAGCTGGGACAGGACAACAGGAACTCACCCTGTTGTGTGGATTGGAACCGCCAACCTTCTGATTGGCAAGCCCAAGAGGCTCAGTGATTTAGATCACAGTGCCACCCACATCCCATTTACACCCAACATCACAGTACAGTGATGTACAGTAAGCTGCCAATATACTCCTGAACTATAAATATACTCCTGAACTAAAGTTCTCCTGCCTGTCCCCAATTTTCATAAATTTCCCAATTTTGGAGGGAATTGGGGTGGGGGAGGGGACTTGACCAAAATCGTCAGAACAGGACAAACCCAGTTGTAAAATTTACTGACTGCCTTGAAACTGATCCGAACCAATTAAATATCAAACAATATAACCACTTTCTCTGAGCAGAAATCCAAGAGATTATTTTAAGTGTGATTAGAAGGAGCTTGTCGTCCCATCCCCCCACCCAACCCCAATACTTCAGTTGTAGAAAGGCAGGCAAAAGATGCTGTACTGTATTTCATAGGTAATCATTGCAGCAGCAGAGCCAGACAGGAGCCAGAGAGCATGGTAATTTTCATAACTCTGGCATTTACTTTTATCCCAAATACAAATTGCTTTGCTCAGCTGAAGACAAAGAATAAACTAATCTAACAAAACTATAGTTTGAAAATTCTCGAAGCTTATATTTCAAATGATGAATGGGGTGCGATTGATTTTTCAGATTATTGCTTCAAACTAAGCCCCAGAGGGCTGAGAATAACAAAGAGAGTCCCATAAATGTATTGGTCCTTACCTGGATTACTTTATCAATGAGCTTCATGTCTGCAAAAGTGAAAATAAGAACATAAGAATTGCCTGCACAGATTTATATACTGGCATTCATGAGCTAAAACTGTGTTGCTAGTTGATATAGAAAGGAACACTTTGAGACTGAAATCATTCAGTCCACTAAGTTGTCAAATACAACTGAGAAAGTTCTGAGGGATATAGCATTAGTGCATGTAATTTGCGGTAAAATAAAAATAAAAATACCTATTTCTCAAATTAAATATTTACCATGCATTCATTTTCTAGGAGTTACACGCTGACTGCATTTTTTTCCATTTAATGATTCTATTTACAGTTCATTCAAATTGATTCCAAATTTGTCACAGAAGGCTTGGAGGACACACTAGTCAGGAAGCTAGATGGGAAATTCATTAACAGAATAGAATGGAATAGAAATCTTGTGCCTCCAGCCAGATAAAATAAGACCAATGGCAGCTAGCAACTAAGCTACATAAAGACACCATCCACACAAGGCAAGTTTCTTAAAGCTGATACCTATGCCTAAACAAGAACCAGATTGGAGAGTTATATACTCGTGAACCTGAACTGGAACAGAACCCACCTTTTAAAGTTTGATTCACTATCAGTTTTTGCCAAACTTGTACCCTCCAGATGTTTTGGACCACAACTCCCAGCCACACCGGCCAGCTGGGTCCTAATCCAGAATGGGTTTCCAATATGGATCAGGGCCATGCACCAATTTACTGCTGAAAATCACTTCTTCCCTGTCTGGTGTTTGAATCTGAAGGTGCTGTTTGCATTAACATGCCTTCAGGATGGTGGAGAAAGGGTTGGCAGAAAGCTGGTGTGGACCTTGATCTGGACTGAAGTCCCACAGGTGATTTTTCTTCTAAAGAAATGTAGCCATGAATGAATAAATGTAATATGTAGTTTGGGGCTCAGTAGTCTAGAATGGCCCATGTGTCTTGGGTCCCTGAATAATTCTGTCTTAGAACTTTTGGTTCCCTAGTGCGTGATATCTAGCCAGTCATCTCACACTGTAGCTTGATAAGTCACTCAGAAGCCTTCTAACCACAAACATGGGCTCCAACCGAATAGAAATAAATACATGTGCAAATAGGTATACACATGCTGTGTATCTGTGTCATAGACTCAGAAGTCTAGCCTATCCTTGGCTCATAGAATCACAGAACTGTGGAGTTGGAAGGGTTCCTGAGGATAATCTAGTCCAACCCCCAGCAATGCAGGAATATGCAAATGTACCATATGGGGATCGAACCTACAATCTTGGTGTTATCAGTGCCACACTCTAACCAACTGAGCTATCTAGGCATTATTAAATCCAGGCACAAGCTTTTTCAGCTCTGGGATGTATCGATCACCTGTTGCATTAACATTTACCTCTGTTGGATGGGGCAACAATGCCTTTATATGGACCCCAATCTCCACATCCCAGTCAGCTGTTGTTTCTGGTTCATCCACCCCATATTCAAGCCTAAACCCTTTGCTAGAAGCTTCACCCTCTGTCACCCTATAACTCAGGTTATAGGGTCTGTCCCTTCCTCTACCTGAACATCAGAAGAACATTCCCCATGTGCATGAAGGAAAGGGGACCATAGCTCAGGAGCAGAGCACATTATATGCATACTTAAGATCCCAGGCTCATCCCCCTGACCTCTCCAGTTAAGAGATTCCTGCGCAAAAAAAAATGGAGAACAAATGCCAATTATGAACAATTCTTGGATGGATGGGCCAATGAATTAGCCTATCAGAAGGCAGTTCCATATGTTCCTGTGCTGTTCTGGGCAGCACTTTCTATCATTAAATTCACCCAGCCCCATTTAGCATACATATGTGAACCGAAAGGGCTTGTGGAAGCAATGATATTAAGGCAGCCTAGCGTTTTTGTGTGTGCTAACTGGAGATGGGCTTGTGTCTATTGTGTTTTGGTGCACACAGAAGGAGGGCTGTACCACATGGAAGAAAAACAAAAAAACGGCCAAACCAATTTCTGCAAGAAGATTTGTTTACAAAGTTGTCAGATTTACTGACACATTCCGAGTACATTTTCTGTTCTTCCCCAGGGGAAACTACTCAACATCTTAGAAGAGGAGTAACATAAAAGAAGTTAAAGAAGACATTCTGGTAACATTCAGCTTCTAGCCGCTACCACCAAATGAACCATTTTGTTCAACATTTAATCAGTAACCCAGTATCAGAAATAGCTGCTGTCTCCAAGCTGTACTTTGGGGATTTGTCCATCCCTAGGGAAGGGTGCAGGAGCTGAAGAAAACTGGGTAAATGTACTGTATGAGGGAGGGTGGGAGAAGGAGACAGTGGACAGTCATAACAGCAGTCCTTTGCTTAACACGTCATGCCCACTTGCTGTTGGGTCTTGCTTGTGGGCCTTCAAAACCTTGGAGCCAGCCCAAAATGTCTGTCTGGCTCCTTCTATTTAAAGGCATTCATCCCGACACTCAGCCGCACACTCGATGCTCTCGCCACTAGAGTAAAGCCAAACAGTAAAGCCAATTCTCCATAGTGTTCTTTGAAAGCTGGAATTTAAAGGGCAAGAGGTTTTCTAATCTCCAAAACTCCAAGGAGTGGATCACTAATATTTTGCCTTGCTATTATTTTGAAATAGATTTTCCCCCTTTGCGAGAACAGTGTTATTTCAAAGATTTCCTGGCAGTGACTCAGACTGGAGAACAGTCTCTCTATGCCACCAGAATTTAAGGGATGTAGAAGTGATGCCCTGGTTTATGGGAATCAATAACTCCCTTTTGCACTTGAGAAGGGTTTGAAGTGAGGAGCTTTGATTTAAATCCACCCAAATCTCATTTGAATCAGAAAAGGTTTTATGATGTCTTTTTGATATAGATAGCAATAATCAGCAGGTCTTGATCATAGAGAACATAGTAATATAAATCCAGGGGTCATTGATTCAGGTGCTTCAATTTCCATTGTAAATCTTTTGCAAACTGTTGCTGGCAAGTTTTTTTTATATATTTCTTATTAATCCCCTTTGAAACACCTACAGTACAAATTTTAAACTGGGTTTGCGCAATGCTTCCCATAACTAACCCTGGGACTTTTCAGTGATGGGGCAGGTGGGTAGGGCAGGGGGGTCTCTAAAAATTGTCCATTTGAGAACTTCAGCTTCATTGGAGAACTACAACTGTCCAGGTTCTTTGAGGCGGAAGCAATGGGAAACTTAGATGCTTTCTAAATGAGGGACAAGGAACTTGTCACCATTCAGGTGCTAGTGAATTGCATCTTACAGGGTTAATTTACAAAGCCCTGGGCAACTTAGGTCCAAGGTACCATAGGGACCTGAAGCCTTATATCACAGCTCTATCACTGATAACATCTGCAGGAGTAGCATTGGTCATTCCCCGACTTTGTGAGACTCATCTGATAACAACAGGAAACAGAGACTTTAGTGTCATTTGTCCAATATCGTGGGACACTCTGCAAATAGAGATTCAGCAGGTGCTTTCTGTTTCAGCTTTTAAATGCTTGTTGAAAACTTTTCTCTTCCTATGCAGGCAATTAAGAATACATATTTTCACAATAGTTCACTGGTCTCACTTTTTAACTTCTTATATGGTTTGAATTGTATAGTTTTTTGTGCTATCATAAACCATTTTGACTTTTTGAATGAATACCGGTAGCAGTATACAGTTGTACCTTGGAAGTCAAACAGAATCCTTTCCGGAAGTCCATTTGACTTCCAAAACATCCGGAAACCAAAGCACGGCTTATGATTGATTGCAGGAAGCTCTTGCAGCCAATCAGAAGCCGTGGAAGCCCCGTCAGACATTCAGCATCCAAAAAACATTCACAAACTGGAACAATCATTTCCCGGTTTGCAGCATTTGGGAGCCAAAACGTCCGAGTACCAAGCATTCAGGATCCAAGGTACAACTATATAAAATTTTGTTTTTAAGAAATAAACAAACTTCATTAATCTCGGAACAAAGGATGTGGCTGGAAACAGGTGTGGCCTTAGGAGAGACATAAACAAGTGGGTTGTACCAAATCCTATTCCTCCCCCGGTGGCAGCCAAAAAAGCACAGGACACCGGGTTTACAAACCATGTGATAAGAAGATCTCTGTATGAGGTGTGGGAAAGAAATAAAATGCTGTTAGAGACTAAAAAACCATGGTGGGTTTCACCAGTAGAGGTATTAACAGTCAAGAAAGTAAATATGGAGGGGAGGTGGGCCACGTACGAGGAAATCTTGATAAGGACTGAAAAAGGATGGAGATTAAAACCCTATGAAGAAATTAAAGGAGTTTTAACAGGATGGATACAATACCATCAAATAAATGATGTTCTTAGGGAAGATAGGAAAATAGGTTTTGAGGACAAAAGGTCCAAATTCCAAATAGAAGTGCTAGAAGGCAAAACAAAGCTTCTGTCAAAAATGTATGATTTGTTGTTAGAGTGGTATACAAAAGATGAGTTGACAAAAGAAGTGATGATTAAATGGGCAAAGGATTTTGGGCATAATATTGAATATGACGCGTGGTTGAAATTATGGAATCAAACTTTAAGATTTACAGCATGTACTGCTTTGAAAGAAAATGTATATAAGATGATGTATAGATGGTATTTAACACCAGTTAAATTAGCTAAAATGTATAGAATGAGTGACAAAACTTGCTGGAAATGTAAAGAGAGAGATGGTGAATTTTATCATATGTGGTGGACATGCGATAAGGTAAAAAGATTTTGGGAGATGCTTTATAATGAATTGAAAAAGATGTTTAGATATACTTTTCCAAAAAAACCGGAAGCATTTTTGTTAGGAATAATAGGAGGAGAGATTAGAAAAGAAGATCAAGTATTGTTTATGTATGCGACAACCGCGGCTAGGACATTGTTAGCCCAAAAATGGAAATTACAGGAATTACCAACAATTGAGGAGTGGCAGACAAAAATGATGGATTATGCTGAACTTGCTAGGTTGACTTGCAAGATCCGCGACCAAGGTGAGACGAGGTTTCAAAAAGACTGGAGTAAATATGTGGACTATATGGAGAAAAACTGTAGATCTTTAAAAACACTTGCAGGACTGAAATAAATCCTACGAATTGACTAAAAAAGTTAAAAAGGAACTGCAAAAATGGAGTTAACAAGAAACCTGCATGAAGGGAGGGGGGGAAGTCACAGCTCGGCAGAGCAAGATGTAAGATGAAATTATAAGATGTTTTGTATAAAAGATTGTTTTTTTAATTTTAATTTGATAAATTGGAAAATGGAATAAAATTTATTTATTCTTTTTTTAAAAAAAGCACAGGACACCTGTGAATTGCCAGTTGCAAAATCCTGACAGATCTTAGGGAAGTGGAGCTTCTCAACTGGTTTCACAATAAGGGGGCTGAAGAGCTACTCTCAGGGGAAGGTGTTGGGTCCCTGTGATAAAAGCTGAAAGGCAATCTGTATCACACCCTGCACTTGTTGAAGAATCTGGCACTGATTGGCTGATCTGAAGTGATGTCACAAAACACAGAGGCTCCACATGAGTCCCATGGAGATGGAGATGGAATGTAGTGGTTGGTCAGGTGAGAAGAAGTGGGAAGAGATGAGGGAGTTGGAGGAGCCTCATTCAGGGGAAGGTCATAACATAGGAGGTCCCCCCCCTCAACACTGTTTTTACTACAAGATTCCCCAAGGGCACATGTGCATCTCTTTCCTTGCGACCCCATTCCGGCTCCATTTCTCTTGGCATTTGCCAAGAGAGTAACTGGGAACAATGGAACAGAACTGACTGGCAGCAGTACTATCACTTCTAGAAGAGGCTGGCTGGGTGAGGATGAGCTGCTCCATGAGCTTCCCAGCAGGTGGGTCACTGTTGCTTACCTGGAAGTGAAGCGGTTGGTGGCAGGGAGCTCAGTGCGAGGGGAATGAATCGGCAGAGCCTTTTTAGCACTCCTGCTGGTGCATTTACACCTCACTGACCTCCTTGCTACCGCCCAGTAAGCAACAGCAACCCACCTCTGGGAAGGTGGCTCCTCTGACTGCTTCTGCAGGAGCTCTTCTTGTTCTGGGTGGCACAAAGCCAGTGCTTCCATTGCTTCTGTCACATCATCCATTTTGAGGAATATGGATGTGGCTTCTATCAGGCAGTAGCCTAGAAAGGTACTTGATGCTTTGTTAGAAGTCTCCAAAGGGGCCTATGAAACTGTAGAGCAGAGCCATCTGCCATGTAGAATTAAGATCATTCTGGGAGGCTACGTCCTGGGTATACGAGCTACATTGAACATTTAGCATATCCATAAAATGTATCTGGAGGAGGTAAAATCTTTCCCATAAAGCTTGGTTTTTCACCCACACGTGGATTTAATGTTGATGGATAAATGATGGCAGCGATACCGGCTGCCTTGAAACCATCTCTGGATTTATCTTTTGGAGAGTGAGGTTTTCACTGTAACTTGATTCTCGTGCAAATATTTACTTATTCAGAAATGTTACCGTAACATCAAAGAACATCATAACCTGGAAAATAACTTCAGAGCTTTTTTTTCACAACCCCCCTAGGCTATTATGCATTGAAAAATTGGGCACATTTTATTGGGGCAGGCAAAATGTAGAACAGCATATATACAGTGATTAGGCCTGGCGTATTGCAAGCCTGATCTGTGTATAAATAGGCAAGAATGAGTCAAAGACGGTAGCTGAGCATTCGATGGTAAAATATAGAGCTGAAATGAAACTCCTTAGCATGTTTTTCAGCATCGTTTTCTCTCTTCTTTGCCATCATTCTATTTGGCTTCATTTGTCCACATCATTTTTCAATTGTATTGACATGATTTTGTCAGTGCCACAATGTACATTTCACAAATGATGTCAAAGGCATGCCTAAATACTTATTATCTGTTTTCTACTCCTGATAACTGATTTTGCCAGGCATAGCCATCTCTACTCACTGTTCACGTGATCTTGAACTCAGGAGCACCTTCTCATGTATCCTCAGTTGGAGCAATGGGTTGATGTGTCTGGCTGTTAACCAGAAGGTTGGTGGTTCAAGTCCACCCAAGAATGGCTGTGGGCAGGATTCTTGCATTGCGAGGAGTTGGACTTGATGACCCTCTGGACCCCTTCCAACTCCACAAGTTAAAAATGGTTGATAAAATAATTGAGTTTAAAACAAATTAAAACCAATTAAAAGTAAATTAAAACCACATGATCTGCGGAGCCCCAGAGCCAGCCTTCTGACCTGTCGCCATCTTAATCAGAAGTCCAGCCTTCTTATTTTCACATCACCTATCTCTATAATTCTATGATTCTATATTCCTCCCTGAGCTATTTGAAACCTATGAATGAGGACTTGCTACATATTCTTTCACACAATGAATTTAGATTGTTTAGGCCCATGGAGCAGGTCCTTTTCTGTGGTGGCACTGACACTGTGGAAAATTCACAGTGAAAATTCATTAGCCTTAACTCCTACCATTCAAATGGAAAACTGCTTCTTTTATTCCACAGAGCCTTTTAGCTACCCTGACATGATTTTGAGCAGAGATTTCAGATTGCCTTTATTGTCTTAGCTGAAATTTACAGCCTTTTACATTTTGCTTTTAGTAATGAAATATAATTCACATTGATATGTGTAGCTTGATCTGTGGTGGTTCATTCGCACAAGCAATACATCATTTGATGCTATAGTCAACGTGATGAATATTGCCTGTCTGAACCAGCCCCCTGTTTTCCCTTTCTCATCCTCTCCTTCAAGATCTGAGAAGGCAGGATACTTTATGAAAGAAGAACTCAGAATAGAGCAATGCAAATACTATTTCATTATAGTATTGAACGACAGCTGGCAAAGCAAGAGGAATAATTTATTAAGATTACAAAATTGCTTTGGTGTCTGTTAGATCTACCTTTTGATAACCATACTAACATTTTATGGATGTGGCCATATCCCTTTTTGCAAATTTGTAATGGCACACCGTAAACAAGTAAATTTACAAACTGTAAAACAATACCTGGCTCAGCATTTTGATTTCCCAGCCCCTAGTTCCCCAATTTTCTGTAAATCAAATTTTGGCAAGCATTGCTAAGTGTGTGATACCATTACACATAGTAATGCCTTTAATGGGCTTATTTCTCTTACGTGTATTTATTTAATGCGACTCACTGCGATTTTATGCACAGTTTGATTCCGAGATTATGTTCTTTAATCATTCCTACCCCCATCTCTCTCTCTCTTTCAACAGGTATTTTCAGGCACACGTTAGAATTTGATTACATTTGCATTACAATTATTTCCTTCATTGTTGGCTTTTTTGTGATTAAGGCTTCCACTCAGAATGGCTTTTTTCACGTGTTTTTGCCAAAAATAAAGATTTCATACCCGGGCATTTGGACAGATATATTTTTTTAAAAAAATGCTTGTAGACAGTGGCTATCTTAAATCTATTCTGTCACACAGCTTAGCTGCACAGATCTGGATCATCCCAAACTTTTCAGAAAAGAATGACAAAGCACATGTGATGAAGAACATGTTTTGTAGCAGTAGATGAAGCCCTGTGAGCTACGTATCCCATTTGCAGACCCTACAAAGGAAAGTGCCTTTCATAAGTTTAAAAGGAAGAAGCCTCTTAACGAGGCACATGGCAGAAACATTTCTAAACTCCAAAACTACATGTGTGGGTGGATTCGCTTGTAATTACAGCAATTTTATGAAATGCACAAGAGCATTATTACCTTCCCAGACACTTGTGGATTTCTGTTAAAAATCCCAGATGTTTATGAAAAAGTAATTGGCTTTGTGTTTTCCTACTTCTGAAGATGGATTTTTACAAAACGCCACACCCCCTTTGAGTTTTTGTCTCGCTTCTCAAGGGAGCTCTCTTGCCCATCCTTTTTACTGAGATAGAAACAGTGAAAGGGGACCACGATAGCCATCTAGTCCCCTTGCAGTACAGGAATCTTTTGCCCAATTTGGGGCTCAAACCCATGACCTTGAGGTAAGGAGCGGGTTAGAGAATTTGAATAGAATGGCATTCTGAACACTTCACATACACAGAGGTGTACCCAGAATCCCTAGTGCTGTTTCAGTGGTGCCCCCAGGAAAAAAAATTGCTTTACTGCTATAGCCATATAACAAATTATTGCATTTTGTGTGACCCTAGGACTCAAAGCATTTGGAGTGAGGGCAAGGCAAAGAGGAAGGAGAGAAAGATTCACATGCTTTTGTGTCATGATGCGAGAAGGGCAGGATCGCACTGTTACAGGGCTGGCATACCACAACACACATAAATACACCATACACTCCGTAGTCTGACTGGTGGCTTTTGTGTTTGCGTACACACACACACACACACACACACACACACACAGCGGACTTGTGGCCACAGCGGAGGCCAGTTTCGCCAACCGTAGGTAAGCCTCTGCGCATACATTATCTCAGCAATCCATACAAGAAGTTTATAAGGTAGGTAAGCAGAGGACCAAACGGAGTGAGGTGACCACCTCAGGTGGCAAATTCTGAGGGAAGTAGTGTCATTGCAAGGTATTGGCCATGTGGCTTACTGTACATCTCCTAAGCAAGCTTGGTGCCCTCAAGTACGATGGAGGATGTTGTCCTGTTGCTCTTGCTGAAGTAAGTTTCAACTGCTAGTCCACTTCGTTTTCCATTTTCTTCCTTGCCTCAGGCAGCAAATTATCTTGGGCTGACCCTGGATCAATACTATCATTGGAGCATGCCAGATGGAAAACTGAGGCAGAGCTAGCAAGTGAAAGAGAAAGAGAGGATTTCAAGGAAACAGTGAATGCATAATAATAATAATAATAATAATAATAATAATAATAATATTTATTATTTATACCCCGCCCATCTGGCTGGGTTTCCCCAGCCACTCTGGGCGGCTTCCAACAGAAATATTAAAATACATTGAGGCAAGGCTTAAACTTGGGATTTCCCTCAAGCCGCATAAACATATTGCCACTAAAGACATAGAAAAGGCCTAAGAAAAAGTATTTTTAAAAGACTTTAAAAAGGAGAGGAATAGTGGCAAGAAAGATATGTACCTCAGCACTATATGCTACCAGAAGATATTCTGCAAGTCTAATACTGAAGACCACACCCTCTTGTTGCCTGAAGCGACAAATCAACCTTCCTTCCATCTTCATTTTGCCCTCCACCATTCAACTGCAGGCACACATACTCTTTATGGGTTTATTTAGTTTATTTAAACATTTTATATGCCACTTTCCATGTCTTGTGCACTCAGAATTGGTATACAGATGTATCAAATCAAATTCAGTTCAATTAAAATTCAGACTATGACTTTAAATAAAGTCACATCAATATTTTCAAAAACTACCTTTGACAAGAAATCCACTTTTTTTTTCTTGATCAGGGAAGGTTCTGTCTTCCAAGGTGAAAATGATGGCTGACAACGAACCCTTCCATGTAGGGTAGAATTTGGGGACATGGATTTAATGAAATCCATGTTCGCATTTCTATTTTGCCTATTTACATTTGTTGACCATTCAATCAACGAAGTCCTCTGGGTGGTCAACACAAACAAAATGCAATCAAAACATGAAGTAGAACTTTAAAAACCAATCAATTCAATTTCTTGCTAAAGAATCAACACAAGTAGCACCGCAGCATTTAAAAAACTAGCAGACATGATTCATTACAAGGACAAAACATTGCTTTGAAAGACCTGAGAATGAGTAGACCAATAGGTGGTGACCGTTTCTCTTGTATCCAGTGAGCCAATTGAGCAGCAAATATTGGTGGTGGTGGAGTATTCTGACTATAACTCTGATCTGAATGCAGTATGGTTTACAAGTGTTAATTAAAAGAGTTAATGTGATGGTTAAATTGCAAATCAAATTCATTATTGGCAGTTCTTTTCCCGTTTGATCTTCTTTTTGAAAGGTAGGTGGTACCACAAAATGTTTGCCCTGTGTGTGTGTTTTTAATGTAATTGTAGTAAATCTGTTTTCTTCTGTTCCATAGAGCAATTAGGGATTCAGAAAACAGCTCCTGCTGAGAGCCTATTATCAGAAATTGTCTGTGACCAGATGAGAATAATTATTTCTGATGTTAGTAAACTGTAGGGCTCAAAAGAAACACGATCTTTAAGCACTCTTACTCTCTTCAGTTGCAATCTCTCTGTTGATTCCTAGTTGATAGATTTACAGAACAATCTTGTATGTGTGTCTACTTGGAAGCATGCACCATTGCGCTTGGTGGAACATACTCCCAGGTTAGTGTACACAAGATTGCAGCACTAAGTATGTATTTCCTCTATTTTCAAAGTACATCAATTGGCTGAAAAATGCAATTAAGAGGAACTGCTGCTGCAGTATGCACACCAGTTCTGTGCTACTTTAGTCCACTTAGAAATAGCTCAGTCAGTAGAGCATGAGACTCTTAATCTCAGGATCGTGAGTTCAAGTCCCATGTTGGGCAAAAGGTTTCTGTATGTCAAGGAGTTGAACTAGGAGACCCTTGTGGTCCTTTCCACCCACAGCCACTATCTGACTTAATCAAAATCAGAGGTCATATTTGTAGTTTAAGAAGCTCTTGCATTCAGCATCAAACAGGTGAAGGGAATTGTCCCTGAAGCTCCCACACCATTGGTACTTTCCTCCCGTTTGGCTCCATTATATGAGCAGCTCCTTCTCAATATTGTTTTGGTGTGCTGCTGTGATACAGGGCACACAACTGCCCATTTGGTGGAGCAGTGATGATGTGGCACAATTTGCAAGCAGTCTCTGGAATGACTTATTAGACCTTAAACCTGGAGCTTAAGCTTTTACTCCAATCAACAGCTGTGTTCTCATAAGGGTGATCTGCGCAAAGAACCAATTGTACAACTCTTGGTTGCAGAATGTATAGAAATTGCCTGGAAGGATGATACCAGAGCAACGTGAGCTAAAAGACCAGTTCTCTCATATATGGCATCTATATCTCCTAAAGAGGCTCAGTGCAGCAGAGATTTGGCCAAGCCTGGTATCTTCTATGCTGTTTGGTTTCTCTTTATAACAAAGGTAGCATCTTTTGGCCTGCAGGTTGAATACAGTACTCCAGACCTCTCTGTCTGATCCTCTGGATTTTCCCCAGGCTACACTCCACTTGCGTCTCTTCCTCCTCCTTTCCCCCATCATTTATTTGGCCTCTTTAATTGTGCCTGCCCCACCCCACATTGCACATGCCTTTGAGTTTTCTCGTTCTTTTGTGAAAATCCATGAACCAATATGACATCCAAGGAGGCTAACCCCATTTTGGTTCTAGGTCATTTGTTTTCTCATTGAACACAGCATCTTTCGCTCTGGCTTGCTCTGTTTGAAATTCTGCAAAGAATAGGTAGACCAAGCACAGAACTCTTCTATAAGGGAAAAAGTTGGTTGCCAGGCTACTAATGACTGGAAAGGCTGGATTAGCTGAGCTTTCTGGTGACTCAGGTGAAACAGGTGAGGGAAAAGGGGAAGTCACAGACACAGGAAACAGTGTAAGAAGCCCCAGGAACTTTCAAGAGAAATAACATTAAAGAGTGAAATTCTGATTTGAAACTGGTTTGGAGCCTTAATCCAATTTCAACAAAATATTTTGCCACGATGCATATCATTGTTGTTCTGCATAGAATCAGTTTGATTTCCTTTTTCCCATCATGGGATGACTAATCCATTACCTGTTTCTTTCCCCCTCAGACGGGAGCAAGGTTAGGTCTCTGTACAGTTGAATAAAAGATGTCCTATTTTTATGTAAAATGGTTTCTTGTTGTCTGCTCAGTTTTAACCCTTCTTTCAACCCAAAGTCCTGCTGCTGACCCACTTTTAGAATTGGATAATGCAACACAAATGACTTGTGTTTCAATGATCCCTATTTGCCTAGGGGCACTCCCTATTTTTGAGGGCATGCCCCTAGATAGCATAGTCCCTGCTCAATCTTTTGGAGAAGCTTTTTGAAAAGGTGGTCAACATGCATACTAGAGCACTAAAGGCCTCAATCCTATGTGCATTTACCTGGGAGGAAGCCCTATTGAAAACAACATGCCTTACTTCTGAGTAGAACTGTACAGGATTTTGTTGTAAATTTCCAAGACAAACTTGGGGAACCCATATTCCCCCCACTGTTGCTGGACTAGATACTGATGGGAATGAGAGTCTTGCAATCTCTGGTGGGCCACAGATTCTCCGCCCCCTGTTCTAAGTGTTTGTTGAGGCCAGATTGTTTATCCAAAAATGTATGGGCGTATTACTGCATCCAGTGATAGTGGGTGCCCATTGGGACTGGTAGGGCACCAAGCAAAGAGACCAACAGTAAGTGAAACCATGGCCAATGAAAAGCAGAGCCAACTAATTCTGGTTCTCTAACTAATCTCTTTGCTGTGCTCTTCAAGGACAACATGGAGACTATGGAGAAGGGACTTGAGAAGCGGTGCCTCCACTTGGACTGGTTGCAAGTAAGATGACAGGCAGCTGTGAGGCTGAGAGCAGACTGAGGTTGATGGGGGATGTGCCCTATTTGCCTAATGGTCCAGCCTCCAGTGGATGTGTTTATGCCCATGGAGGCAAAGCCATGAAGTCAGGCACAGCCTACCATCTCACACACTGTAGCAGCTGTTGTTAATTTTGAATGCCAGGGCACTGTCATTTGGGTGTTGGAAACCTTTACAATGATCTTTTAATTCTGTGCTTTCAACAGCAGTTTGATTGGTAGCAAGTGATAATACTGACATGAAACTCACTTGCTGATATTTGCAGATCAAGCTGCTGTTAGAGGGGCAGGAGCTGGCAATCCCACTTCCTCTCCCCATAACTGCTAGCCATGTCTAGCTTATTGAGTGGCCTTTTTCATATGTAACACTAAGTAACAGTATAGCACTGTGCCTGAGAAGCAGCAAATCTCAACTATGAAGAGACACTCTGAAGCTTCTGCTTTGAAATTAACCAGACTTCCTCACTACATCCAAACTGGTTTGTTCAAACAAGCCAGGACCCAACTGCAGTTCCTGACAGTGGCTTGTTAACAAACCATAGCTTAAAGTATATAGTATAAACTATGTAATCCCCACACAGCTTAGATCAGAGATGCCACCTACTCCAGAGGATTGAGGGGGCCGGGCATGACATCCTGATGTCATGCAGAGGCCCCTCTGAACATTGGCTTAGATATAATTAGTAGATGGTGGCCGTATGTCCTATTTGAAAGTAATGTTAATGGATCCTGTTAAATACAATTCATTTTGAGTTGTAGTAATGTCCACCATGAAGAGAAGGTTGTGGTTCAAGCAAAATGGAGAGCAGCAGGCCAGGGAATCTGGAAGGAGAGTACAGGACCTTGGACAAGGCCAAGACTGTGGCTCAGGACAGTGGTTAGCAGTCTTGCAGTGAAAGCTGTTTGAACAAGGTAAATTGTGTGAATGGGGTTACAAGAAAGTGTGGATACAGTCATACCTCAGTTTAAGTACGCTTCGGTTTGAGTACTTTCAGTTTAAGTACTCTGCGGACCTGTCTGGAATGAATTAATCCACTTTCCATTACTTTCAATGGGAAAGTTCACTTCAGGTAAAGTACGCTACAGGTAAAGTACGGACTTCCAGAACCAATTACACTCATACTTCGGGTTAAGTATGCTTCAGGTTGAGTACTCCGTGGGCCCGTCTGGAATGGATTAATTCACTTTCCATTACTTTTAATGGGAAAGTTCGCTTCAGGTTAAGTACGCTTCAGGTTAAGTACAGACTTCCAGAACCAATTGTGTACTTAAACTGAGGTACCACTGTATAGGGTTTGAAGATGTAGTGAAAGAGAGAGAAAAAAGAAAGAAAGAAAGGATCTCAAGAGAAAGAGAATGATTGGAAGAGAAAATAAATAGATAGAGAGTTGAGAAGAGGAGTGCCACACCCATTTTGGGCTTTCACCCCATCCACCATCTTGAGATCATATGTTCCTCAACCTCCAAAAGGTTGACCACCCCCTGCTTTAGAAGTTAGAGCTGCACATATATAGATTAATGGAGAGATCCAGTTTTAACATAACTGTCATTGGGCAGCAGGTGTTCCCCCCTACCCTGCCAAGGAAAACCCCCAAATGATCATTGAAATGTGACTTATGTTTTGGATTTTAAACATTTTATGAACAGCTCTGTAATGAAAGCTCCCCTAAACCTCTCAGCTTGCCAATGGCCATACTACCCTGATATATGCCTCCTGTCTCCATCCTTATCTCCTTGCCTAACATTAGACAGAGGTCTCTGCCACTGAGTATGTAGGGAGGCTGAGCTTAAAGCAAGGAAGCAGGCTTCTGGAAAGGTTATTAGCTTTTAATGAAACCCAAGAGGTAAAGATATATGGAGTATGAATGCACACAGAAAAATACTTCTTGGACATAAGGATGTAAGGCGTGAAACCTTAGGCACAGGGCCCAAATGCATCTCTCCATCCAACCCACTCAAAAAATGCTGGGTTCCATTTCTCCCTGCTGTCCCCCAAATGCTGGATCCTAGGCTCTTTCTCCAGCTCTTGCCCACTAACACACTGTTTATTTTCAGAAGCTGGCAAACCTATCTGAGCTGTCCCTCTGCTGTAAAAAGTGTCCAGTGAGTCAGACATTTACAATGCAGGCTGGAAGCTAAACTTATTTGGGGCTGGAGGAGGAAGGGAACAAAACACGGTGTGCTGGTGAATTTTAATGTGGGAATTCATTTGATAACTGCACTCCTCTGCTTTGGCACTGGCGTGATAAGTAGGAGAAACTGCTGAGTCAGGCTGCTTTGCAACATCGTCAAACAATGCAACAAACACAGGGAGATAAAGTTTAAGCTCCCATGTTTCCCCAAGTCAACCTGCCAAATGTAATTCTCACCTTTGGGGAACTGTGTCCAGGAATGGGTTTTCGAAATGCCAAGTAGGAAGGTGTATAATCGCTTTTCTATAAAGTTGTCGAGAGCACTACATTGTCACATTATGTTTCTTCCGCCTCCCGAGTACTTTCCATATTTTTCATTATCTAAGAGTACTCCCTGCTTATCAGATGAATCAAATGAGGCTCATTATTTAAAAGTGAGCTGCAGGGGCAGAGGGGAAGAAAAGAATTTAGCTTTTTTTTTATTTGATATATCCTCCTGAATCTCAGTTTTACCTACAGTATCAAGAATCTCAAGGAAATACAAGGGTTTCCAGAAATGCAAAAATATTTTGTGTGTGTGTGAGAGAGGGAGGGGGTGGGAGAGAGGGAGAAGAAAGGGGGAGAACAAAGTAGTCCAATAAGGCAATAAGGACTGAGTGGTCAGGAACCGTGGAATACTGATTCTGTGTAGAAATGGAAAACTGGTGGGGGAATGGAATGGAATATAATGAACAGGAACACCCCACATTTTAATGTTTAGTTCTAGGCCCTGCTTGTAAAATAAATAAGCTAAGTATCTCTCACTGATTGGCTCACCAATGGTAGATAACTTTCCTAGAGGGACAGCTTCCCCACATATTTGCAGGGTAGTTTTGAGGGTGTTCTAAGGCATCCTCTCAGCTGATGCAGGATGACAGTGAGAGAGGCCCCCAAGAGTCTTGGCTGTACCCTGTACACACTGACTTGTGCACCTTAATACATGCCCCAGAATCCTTTGCAGCATGAAGGGATTCCATGGCAGATGCTTAGGAGTTCCACAGAAGATATCTCAAGGTGGAAAGACTTTCCTAAAGATAGAAATGTTTGCAAATTTCAGTTAAGCTACTTAGGTTGGGATGTTGACCTAAGCTGGGTCTCAGCAGTAGCTCAACCATAATGGTTTTGCTTGCTTGCTTAAAGGCAGAGATGGGGAACCTGTTGCCCTCCAGATGTTGTGAGCCTCCGATTCCTATCACCCCTAACCATTGGTAATGCTGGCCAAGGTTATTGTGAGGCCATAACACCCAGAGGGTCCCAAGCCCTTTGCTTCTTCCTTGTTATCTAATGGCAGGGATAACTTTGCTTCAGGATGATAAATTTGAGCTGGGTCAGGAAACGATTGCAAGTCTATGTTGGCAACGGAAGCTTTTCCTGAGAATTGTCTGAGGAAGCTCAGAAAAATTGAGCAAATTATGGCACGAGGCAGGAGTGGGCTCTTATCTACCATTTAGTACAGAATCTTCCCTATCACTGATTACTTCGGGATTATTTGTTTGCTGAAGTGAATCATATTTTCTGTCCTGAACTGACTTCAGGGGAAAGGTTTTTGTTTTTGTTTTAAATTGTTTTTGAAATAAAAATAAAAAGCTGAGCCTTCTGCATGTTGATCAGAACTTCTACTGTATTACCTTTTCCTCCTAGAATCTAAATGACTTTGAGCCTGTATCGATTCAGAAGGGATTAAAAATTACAAACCATCAGAATGATTGCCCTGCAAGATTACATCCAACCGTCTCTCTGAATTGTGCTGCTTTTGCATGTTACATATTTGAGGGGTGTTGATGATGCTGAATACAAGTGATGGTGACGAAAATGTCAACCCAGTTGACCGTGTCAGAGCAAGCAGGAATGTGATGATGCTAATAAGTTTAAATTGCTGGATGGGAGAGAAACAGGTTAGGTGTTAGGAAGAATGTCCAAACTCTGGAAAAGTTAGACAATAGAAGGAGGCACCAAAGGAAATATCAAGTGTCTTTTGATGGCAACAAGAATATTCACGAATATTTTTCCCCACACTTTAAGTTCAGCACTAATTTAAAGGTCCAGAATTCCACCCCCTCAACTGTTTCTTGCATCAGGTATCTCAGGTATTGGTCTAGCTGCCTGGTTGTGGCATAGGTAAACAGCCTACTGGTGGTTTATAGGTTTTGTCAGGATTTGTCCCAACTCTACTATTCTATGAACTCCCATCAGCACCAGCCAGCATGGCCGTTGGTCAAAGAGGATGGGAGTCATAGTCTAAAATGTTTGGAGAGCACTAGGCTGGGGAAGGTTGTTTGAAAATGTGCAGACTCTCTTTGTCATATATCTCTAGAGAGATCTTGAGATCCTTTGCAGCCATCCAGATCCATGACGTGCAATAAATTCCTTCATGAAACCCATGAATTAAAAAGCAAAAACCGTCCATGCTGCCTGCCCTTCCTCATGTCTCTCCTGTTCATATGCCATAATTTAATTGTCATTTATCAAATGGAGTGTTTTGTGCCATCAGAACCAATTAAATGCTCTTTCTGAGGTCCATAAATATTCCACCCCCAAAGAAAAAAGGAAAGTAAGCACAAACAGGAGATAATAGCTTCGTGCAATGTGCTCAGTCGTATTCTGAGTGGAATTCTCTAATGCAATTCCTGTGTAGTGTACTTAGCAGCAACAGAAGCCACTCTCGGTGTGTGATTATGTATATTTTATGTTTATTTTTAAAACTATAGGGAACATAATATTATTATTATTTTTCTATCACGGAACCATATAGCTGAAGGCAAATGATTGTTTTTCACTTCTCATGTAGGATGACGTGTCCCCAGAGAAGTGCTTTTAAAATAGCTTTTAAAAAAACACAACTTCTTGAGATTTAGTGAAACTTTGTGGGTGAAGGAAGAAAGAAAGACTAGGGGTTCTAGCCAACGCTGCTGTTCTGCTCATGGCACAGTTCTGCTTGCACAGTGGAACTTCCCTTTCCTCTCCAACTCCAACACACCCTAAAACTCTAAGCCAGATGGTTGGGGGACCTTCTGGAGCAGATTTGAGGGGCACGTGGAGAGAGGAAGAGGCAGTCCCATTGTGTGAACAGAATGCCACCCATACCGTGTTGGATGCAACCCTACATTTTGATAATGCAATTTTTGGTTAGTTGATGCTGACTACGCATTATGTATCTCAGCCAGGTGATGAGCTGGCCCATATGAGCATAATAGGGAATGGGTTTTGGTTACTGTGGTGCAGGTAGAACTGAACTTTCAAGTCCAAGACCCCAGAGCCCCCCCAAACAGACACCCAAAGAGCAGCTGATTTAAGTGGTCAGTGGCAATTTCAGTCAACCTGAGCACACCCAGCTTGACCAGTTCTGAAGTTGGTTGCTGCAGCATTATTTCTACTGTCAGTCTGTCAGTCTGTCTGTCTGTCTGTCTGTCTGTCTGTCTGTCTGTCTGTCTTCTTTCTATCTATCTGATGGGGTGGCTGCCTGGGCATAGTTTTCTGGCTGAAAACTGGAAATAAGAGTTCATTCATCTCTTTTGCGAAGGCAGAGTTGTCTGGGTGAGCAAAATTCAATCAGCTGTGTCATCATCAGGTTAAAAAATGTGGGGGCCAAGGGAGAAGGAATGGAAAAGAAGTAGGCAAGAAAAAGGGGGGCAGTGTGCGAGGCATTCACCCGCTGAAGGCACGCTTCTGCGCATGCGCGAGCTGCGCAGATCGCTTCTGCGCATCCGAGCACCACGGAACCCGGATGTCCGCGGCGTTTGTTAACGGAGGCATTCATAAATGGAGGTAGGCGTAAACTGAGGTTCTACTGTACATGAACCAGCCCAGTCTGAACCATAGGGCCATTTTCAGATGCCTGCAAATTGGCTTTGGTTACTTCTGCACTACTGGAATTTTGGGATAGGGCTTCTACTCCACACATATTCTGCTCCACACATATTGTGCGAAGAAAAGATTGTTCTACAATTTTTTTTTTGCAGGATCAATAATGCTTATGAGGAATGGATTACTCGCTCACTGAGGCAGTTAAAATTTTGTGAGCTCTGGGCAAAATTAATAATTCTAATAAAGCCTAGGGAGAATGAGTGTGTGTTTTATTGGAATGAGGGGGTGGGGTATTTCTCTGATATGCCAAGTACTTTTAAAGGCCTGCCCCTAACCCCCCCCCTCCACAATTTTGGATATTTGTGGAAGTTCAATCAGCCCTGTTTGGAGCAATTTGCCTTCCTGGCTAATTGCTACATGGGTCTTCTCATTTGCTTTTAAGAGATCTTTGGAGCTGTAAGCACTTATTCCTCCTTATCCCTAGCTATGCATAGATAAAGTTATATGATCCTGGCAGCCTTTTACTGGATATTACACAGCACCAAAGGCTAGCCTCTTAATTAATAGAGTTCCCCCCTGCTAAAATAATTTGTTTTTTTTCTTACTTTGCACTTAGCTCTCAATATGCACCACTTTAAAAAGGCCCTGAATAAACAAAGCATCCATTCTCTGGCTTGAATGGGCAGAAACTTGAAGGTGACTATTACTTCCTGCCCATCTGAAAACAATTAAGATCACTGCAATATACCCCATGCTCTAATCCTAATCTGAAACCATTGTGGCGAATTAGAATCCGGGAGGCTCAAACCCTCACTCAGCCATGAAGCTCTCTGGGCGATGCTGGGCCAGTCACCAACACGCAGCTTTATTTACTTCACAGGGTTGTTGCATGCCAAGGCACCCGAGTCCCAAAGTTCCCAGGAGAACAATAAATCACACTGACACAGAATATTTGGTTTATGGGTTCAAATAAGCCACCAGTTTATTGGTTACAGATGTGAACAGTCCATGGAAGGGTAAACCTCCGATAGGGGGTGCCCTATAACTTACGTCAGATAGCGGCACCCCATGGGGTCCCCGTAGGGTCTGTGACATGGCTGTAGCCCACGCCCAGGCTTCGGACAGTATTCATACCCCGGATTCCTTTAACAGGACACCCTTACTGAGGAGGGGCAGGCGAGGCAACAACCTCCCCTCCAACCAAACAAAGGCTTACCCAAGGAAGAGTGAGCTGGCTAGCTGCACCGAAATTAAATGGCCCGTGGCCACACCCTCCCTGGCAGCAGATTGGCTGGAGCTGTCCCCAGCACAGATGACACGGCCCACTGTGACACAGGGGGGAGGCAGCATACCGCCCCCTACGCCGGAAAACTGTTGAGGCTCGGCTGACTGGCTGCAACGCCATACACCAGATAAAAGGTGAACGGACTTGTGAGGATAAAATGTTCAAGGAGAAATAATGGTCCTGATGTTGAAGAAGACAAATGTGACACCGGGAACAAACAAGAATCATAGGGACTGTATTGAATCCTTCGGTCAAAATGTAAGTAATTTATAAAGCAAATGAACACAGATTTGGCTTTGGAGGGAAATTCAGTACATCTAAATAATCATCTAAAACAAATTTGGGCAGAAGCCTGGTAAATGGAAGAGTTCCAAGATTCCCTAGGAGACAAGTTTGGGTTGAATGCTATGCACACTTACTTAGGAGTAAGTTGACATCATTGACATCAGCAGGACTTACTTTTTATATATAATAATTTTTATTAGTTTTCAATTACAAAAATACAAAACAAACCTCATTATATGCATATCGCATCATAATACCAAATCAAATAACCATTAATCAAATATCCAATTATATAGTTTGGATGACCTCCTGCTTGCTGGATAACAGGTTCAGTAATTCCCCCCCTTCCAAAATCTTATTTATTCCAGTTGTATTCCAATTTTAATCCTAGTCCGTTGTTGTTGTTGTTGTTGTTGTTGTTGTTGTTGTTGGGTTTTATAAACAAGAACAATGTTATACAAATAAGTATACCAAGTTTTCTCATGTCGTTTGTATATCACAAGAATAGCATAATAAATGTGGAAAAATATCTACAACATATGTTTCATTCTTTAGTGGTCAATGCATAAGTTCTTAGTTTGTGAATTGGTTTAAACAATTAAGAAGAAGAAGAAGAAAAGGGGGAAGAGGGGGAAAGGGGGAATGGCTAGTGGAGTGGGGTGGTTATGGTTCCATTACAGTATTCTACTTAGAGTGTGTGTGTGTGGGGGGGTGTTGTGTCAGCGATACTTGAATGGGTTCTCTTACTATTCACACCTGATTCAAAAATACACACTCACACCCCGCTCATACCCCCAAACAATTCTCACTACAGCCAACCAAAGACAACCAACCACACCCTAAGCCACCCCAACCTCTCTCACCACCCAGGAGGACTTACTTTTGAGAAGGACTGTGTACAACTTGTTTAATTCTCCCACTGAAATCAATAGGATTCCAACCAGCTTAACTTGGTGACTCTTGTTTTATTCTTCCGCAGGAATAGGTGTATGTATTTGCAACAATTTTTTAATGTAAAGGTAACTGGTGTTTTACGCCACAGCAGGAATAATCAAACCTATAATTTTTTGTAGTTAATTGTGATATTAGAACAGTTTGTTTCACATCTTTATAGCTATTATTAAATGTGGTATTTTTGTATTCCTTGGGTCAAATAATTACCATTGCAATTAATTCCATAAAGCATTCATTTAGACTTGGAGGGGAATGAGTATATATTTGTGATATTATGTATTTGCGTAGCCATCCAGCATAATAAAATGCACATGAGTGTTAGATGTTCTCTTTGAGTATTCTTTTTTCCTGGGAAAAGTTATCGCTAGGACTGTGCTTTCTACATCAAAATGTCCAGAAAAGTGAATTTTGTTTGGTTCGTTGCACCACCTAAAATCTCCATGGCAAAATATGGGTGCTTAAATGTTGATGGTTGTATCTATTAGTGTTCTTACATGAATGGAAGGAGTCCCCCTGTTTGTGGAACAGTCTTTGGAAGAGAAAAGGGGGCATTTTTCACCCATGCTTCCTTCTCCCAACAGCTCCTACCTCACTGTCCCATAATGTTCAGTGAATCTTGAATTGTTGGTACATTCAAAAGGCCAGATTCAGCTAATGACTCCCACTAGTGGAAGCCAATACAAGGTCTTCTGCTGGTCCAGCAGAGCTTCCCCCCCCCATCCTCCTGTGAGCCCCCACCCCAAATTGGCTTGGGAGGAGGTTGGAGGAACCCCAAAAGAAAGCACAGGATGAGGAGAAGGGAGATTGTTCCATCTGGCAAGCCGAAATGCTTGATGGAATGATCTTCTTAGTGCTACATTAAAATCCTGCTGCAGTATTTTGTATCAATCTCAATCTTCTTTCAGGTGAGTTTTGAGTCATTATTCTATCTTAAGGATATCAAGAGGTGTTGAGTTTTATAGAGAAGCCAGTCAAAAAGCAAAAGGGGGAACTTAAAAAAGGATGGGGGAATTTCCCAGGAGGCAACTTTGCAAGCCTTCTTGTATTTGATAGAGCACATCAACCCAAGCATTTAGTGTAAGGTCTGCTTTCGTTGCAATTTGTTTGGGGGTTTTCCGCTAAGCCCTTGGCTGAGCCGGTCTATATCTCTTTCGGTTTTACTCCCATCTGCAATGCATGTGTAACAGTACGAGCCCATTTTATAGGGCTGTTTTGAGGATTAACGACAATATCTGCAGCACTTTGGGTAAAATAACTATTTCTTCCCTCTGTATTAACTGTGCCTCCACAACTACTCGTGTCGGTTTGTGTAAATCAAGATTGAAATTGAGGGAGTTTGCTTGAGTTAGGAGACTCAGAAATAAAGATCTATTTATTCTGTGTAAATTATCTCTTTACTACAAAGTGAGGAATTTTCCAGTAAACATGCCAAAATTTGCCCCAACACATAATGTCTATAAAAGGCTAAATTACCTTAAAATACTCTTGAGAGAGAGGATCACACAGAACACATTGGGATGTATATGAAAAACCCTGTTCTCATACAATTATAAAGATTATAAACCTGAACACAAATCTTCTGAGCGCTGCTACCTTGGCCTTCCATGCTAGGCATCCAAACGAGTGCTTCAATCTGTGCAGACTTACAGCAGGGTGACAATGCAGCGATTAGTGACGAGGTTAAAGGGACCCATTCACACAGGTGGGAGAAATAATTCCTTGCTGCTGCATTTTGGGAGCTCTTGCGATATCTGTAAACACAGCAAAGCTGCAAACAAAGAATTTCCATAATCCAATCTGGTGGTATCAAAAGCCAAGCTGCACGGAACAAAAAAAACCATTCCCCAAATCCTCCAGAGCTGGAGCAAGATTTTAATCCTTGCTATTTTTGTGAGATGATACAAAGCTGGATTTTTAGTTTTGTTTTAAAACCCGGCCCAATGGCTTTGTTTTGGTAGCCCTGCCCAATGCTATTTCATTGAAAGCAATTGTCACATGGGAGAGAAAGAGAATCTTGTTCGAGCCTATCGCAACTGTGTGATAGCAGACGTGGAAGGCCTTTTCGTGATGGCTGGTAATTTGTTTCCTCCTGCATAGCTTTTGATGCTTTCAATGACCCGAGGCCTTCCTCGAAGGAAGGAAGTGAAATTCAACCTGTTTAAAACAGTGGGAGTTCTGTGAATAATTCCATTCCAGGGCTCAGATATGGCATGTTCCCCCATTTCTATCTCAGGAAGAGGATTGTTGTGCTTCTTGGCTGGCTGATTCAGGGCAAACAAAATAATTTCTTCCTGCAGTACGTAGTTAAACTACGGAACTCCTTCCCACAGGAGGCTGTGATGACCACCAATATAGATGGTTTTAAAAGAGGACTGGGCAAATTTGTGGAAGTAAGACTATCTGTGGCTACCAGCCATGATCGCTATGCTCTGCTTCCATGGCTGAAGGCATGATGCTTCTGAATACCAGTTGCTGGAAACTGGAAACCAGTTGCAGGAGGGGAGAATGATCTGGGTGGCCTCTGTGATAACAGGATACTGGATTAGTTGGGCCATTGGCCCAATCCAGCAGGATCTTCTTATGTTCTCAAGTATGCAAGCTAGGGATAACGGAATCTGTTTCAGTTTCTCATTTCACATTCTCGTCCAATTCTCCACATTTCCACATCATTTGCAATAAGAATAATAGCAGTCATGATAATTAAAAATATTTTTAAAGTCCTCATGAAGATTCACCAGCATTTTAGAGTAAGCTTGTCCTACTACGCACATGTTTATAAGCAATGTTGCCTTATAAACACAATTTTGCAAAGCTATTTTCCAAAATATAATGCATTTCCCTATGTTATTTTCATGAATACATACACACACTCACCCCCCCCCCAAGTATATGCCTTTTTGTACGCATTACTTGGCTGCAGAACTGCATTGCAAAATTCAAAGATGTGTGAATTCATCTGTTTCAATTTACCTATTGGCTCAGAAAGTGAAGATTTCAGGTTTGCCTTTCAATGCAAATTGACCTGAATTTCTTCCTCATCCCTAATGCCAGCATAGTGATTCCGCCTGCTCACATGAATTGAGCCCGTGTGCAGAAATAGTGCCTTGTGTGCCCGTATAATGCCAAATTTGGGCACAATGGACATGTTCAGATAAGAGAAGCCATAAATATGAAGCTGTGTTTATTTATTTTGGCGGAGACTGTATTAAAATTTATTTAAACACTTAAAAGAAAAAGGTAAGAAAACCCATGTGATGGGAACAACGTGCTTTGCAGAACGAGGAAATTTGTTTCTCACTAACACATCGCAGTTGACATACGATGATGAAGAGCTAAGCTGGGGTGGGCAGATATGAATAGATATAACCCATTCTGAACTTGTTCCAGTGCACAGTCCTCCACCTCAGAATTAGGTTTGAAAGGTACATACATTTCCCCACAACATGCACCTGATGTTTGGGGATCTCCTCAGCCATTGGCCGACAGTACCCCTGGTTACCCCAGGTTACTTGCAGGTCACTTGAGCATAATTTTACAGCCCTTTGCTTCCCCAAATGTACAGGGCAGAACTGTAGTAAAATTGAATCTTTCTGACTAGCTGGTGGAATAATATTGATGGCTAGCTTACCAAGTGATAGCCAAACACATACAGAGATAATTTACAGCTTGGTAAATGATTGTTTGTAGTCACCCTGCTTTAAGGAAATTGGGTCGTGGGGGGGGGGTATTGAACAGAGAGAGAAGTCATAGATGAGTTTCCTTAAGGAGCTGTCGGAACTCCAGTTTAACCAGGTTCTCTTGAATGTTATCAGCATTTTATTTTTGAAAAAATTGGTCCAAAGTTTATCAGCCAGATTGCTTACAGGCTGGGTGTCCATTTAGATCTCGTATAACTCCTGTTTTTTAAAAAGGCTACTCTAGTTGTCAGTTTCTGGGCCCGTTTCAAGATGCTCACATTGGTGTTTCAAGCCCTAAATAACTCAGGCCCTTAATACCCAAATGATCACCACATTCCCTGCTAACCTTCTCGAGTGCCAAAATTGGCAGAGGGAGGCTTCTCGCTGGCTCCTCCATCCCCAGAAGCCCGGGGCATGGCGACCTATGGCAGTCCCTATTTTTAGGACCCACCTTATTTCTGTGATTGTAAGTGATTTTAAACTGTTTTAAATATTGAGAGGAAGAGGGTGGACCGAATGGAGATGAGCTACCTTTTCTGAAGAAAGGAATCTGAAGAAGTGTGCATGCACACGAAAGCTCATACCTATGACAAACTTAGTTGGTCTCTAAGGTGCTACTGGAAGGATATTTTTATTTTGTTTTGACTACAGGTACCTGTAACTAGTACCTTTTCCTATGTTCTCCTTGGCACACACCAGCAAAGGAAAAGGGAGGTTGGAGTGGATATTTTGCCTTTTTTCCTGGGCTTTTGAGATAGATAGATCTAATTTCAGCTCCAGGATGATATTAGTGTACGTCAAGATAATCGGAAGGCGATGCATCTTTCAGATTCATACTGCTTTTCCAGTCCATCCCTTTCTGCTCTGATGTTGGTGAGGCAATGGCTTGAGGAGGTTTTGGGAGTGGGGGGCAGACACTTGCGAAGTTTGATCTGAAACACCCCGTGGACTCTGGGCTGCTCCATCACCCCGGCACCGTAGGACCGAAGCCTGAATGTGTCTGCCTTAACTAGCAATGGATATTTAAAAATCCGGTGGGAAGCTAATTGTTAGCTTCAAGTGCCAAACATACGAAAGCATTGTCTGAATCAATGTTCACTGAGGTTAACATAATTATGGGGAATATGAGGGGGAAGCAGTTGCTGCCATATCCAGGGGAGATACATAATAATGGAAGAGCCCCAGGGCAATTTCAAAACGACTACAGTATGTTAAGAACAGTTAATTTTGAATCGTTCTCCCCCAACAAATTACTTGATGCAGGCTACCTAGTGAGGTTAAAAACAACAACATCTCCCCTCCCTTCTGGGATTTTATGACTTGAATTAGAAAGTGTGTCCCATAATTTAATTTCTGATCTTTGGTTCTGAAATGTTCAGTTAAGCTCATTCACCAATGTCCCACAAAGGTCTAATTTAGAAATAATAGAATTACAGCATTGCAGGGTTGAGGGTATCAATAATACAACAAAGAGAACAATCAGTAATTAACCACAGAATGTTTGCCCAGCAGCTACACAGAATGAATTTAGAAGCATGAGGGGGAAAATGCAAGAGTCCTCATAGCTTGGTGATATGTTCTTTTAAAGGCAGAGAAAAAAAAATCTAGGCATGGATAAAGGAAGGGAGATCAAATAGATTATGTGTATGAGTGGACTTAGAATAATAGAATCATAGAATCATAGAGTTGGAAGAGACTAAAGGGCCATCCAGTCCAACCCCCTGCCAAGCAGGAAACACCACCAAAGCATTCTACCATACTCCTTGGTAGCAAATTCCACTGACGAACAGCTCTTACTGTCAGGAAGTTCTTCCTAATGTTTAGGTGGAATCTTCTTTCTTGTAGTTTGAGAGGGTTGTGTGTGCTTGAAAATATGCATGCACACACACACACACACACACACACACACACACACACACACAAATAAAAGGCAAGGTGTGAGTTACCTGGCATTTCGATGTTTCTTAATATCTGGTCACAGAAAGCACGACTCAGCACTAATATTTAATCTTCATATAGATTCTCTGTGAAAGTTGCTCATGATCAAAGATCATATCAAAGCTGCAAACATTAAAGCCTGATGGATTCACATACTTTCCATAAGGCTGACGTACCTTTCAGAAAGCCAACCTTCTTCTGTAGTGGTATTGTAAATAGCTCTATGAGGACAAGAAATCTCGAGGAAGAGACCCGACATGATGAAGGAGAAAAGTGAAAGTGATGTTAGTGTCCTTTGGGGGGGGGGAGGATGCAGCAGGATCACCAAATTTAAGAATTGGAGAGCCGAAAGCCCACCTCTTTAGAAACGTAGGAAGCTGCCTTCTACAGAGTTGGATAAATTAAAAGATGCCTGCTTCTTGGGAGAAAAGCAATGACAAACCTAGACAGCATCTTAATAAGCAGAGACATCACCTTGCCTACAAAGGTCCGTATAGTTAAAGCTATGGGTTTCCCAGTAGTAATGTTTGGAGGTGAGAGCTGGACCATAAAGAAGGCTGATCGCCGAAGAATTGATGCTTTTGAATTATGGTGCTGGAGGAGACTCTTGAGAGTCCCATGGACTGCAAGAAGATCAAACCTATCCATTCTGAAGGAAATCAGCCCTGAGTGCTCACTGGAAGGACAGATCCTGAAGCTGAGGCTCCAATACTTTGGCCACCTCATGAGAAGAGAAGACCCCCTGGAAAAGACCCTGATGTTGGGAAAGATGGAGGGCACAAGGAGAAGGTGACAACAGAGGATGAGATAGTTGGACAGTGTTCTTGAAGCTATGAACATGAGTTTGACCAAACTGCGGGAGGCAGTGGAAGACAGGAGTGCCTGGTGTGCTCTGGTCCATGGGGTGACGAAGAGTTGGACATGACAAAACGACTAAACAACAACAACTAGTTAGTATCATCTTTGCTGGATCAGGGCTGACCAGGGCTGGATCTAGACACATCAAAGAAGCATTTCTGGAAAGCACATTGTAAACATTATACAGTGGAACCTTGGTTCTCGAATGGCTTAGTTGATGAACAAATCGACTCCCAAATGCCGAAAACCCAGAGGTGAGTGTTCTGGTTTTCAAACGTTTTTTGGAAGCCGAGTGCCTGATGCGGCCAATTGGAAGCTGTGCCTTGGTTTTCGAACGGTTTTGGGAGTCAAATGGACTTCTGGAACCGATTAACTTTGAGAACCAAGGTTTCACTCTATGAGAAATTGTGTTGGCAAAAATGAAACTCCACAGCGCCATCTGGTGTCACAGTGTTATAATGTATATAAAGGTAAAGGTAAAGGGACCCCTGACCATTAGGTCCAGTCGTGACCGACTCTGGAGTTGCGCGCTCATCTCGCATTATTGGCCGAGGGAGCCAGCGTATAGCTTCCAGGTCATGTGGCCAGCATGACAAAGCCACTTCTGGCAAACCAGAGCAGCACATGGAAACACCGTTTACCTTCCCGCTGTAGACGGTCCCTATTTATCTACTTGCATTTTGACATGCTTTCGAACTGCTAGGTTGGCAGGAGCTGGGACCGAGCAACGGGAGCTCACCCCGTCACAGGGATTCGAACCGCCGACCTTCTGATCAGCAAGCCCTAGGCTCAGTGGTTTAACCACAGCGCCACCTGGGTCCATAATGTATATACAATGCATATAAAACGCTTTTTCTTTACCAATCTAGCTGAGTCCCAGAAGTGGTTTTCTAGGGTTTCAGAAAGGGGTGATGCCACAGCTTGAACCTGAGACCTTCTGCATATACTGTAAGGCAGATGCTGCACCACAAAGCTAAGGCCTTTTGATTTGTATATCCTTGGCTCCAGTTCTTGGGATTTCACTGGAATGGAACAGAACATTGGGTGCTAGCTTGAATTTGTATATAGATTCCCCCTTGGGGATAGAGATGTCCCTCACCGTCTTCCTGTTTCTGCTTGCTTGTCCTCACAGTGACATAACGAACAGTTGGGGAATTCTGTCAGCCCCCTGTAAGCTTGAATTGCATATGACAGTTATCTTGGCATTCCTGGGTTGCTGTGCCTGCAAACAGCCCTTATGCAGGGAATTGGTTGTGGCGTGAAATTTTAGTGGCAGTTTTTTTAAGAAGCAGGCCAACCAACTTTAATATGTGTTGAAAGTAGGGCTGCTAGGGAAATTTTCAGCACAGAGGTTTTATAAAATTTTAACCAAGTCAATAGAAATGCATGCAAGCTGGGAGATTCTGCAAATAAAACACCAACAGCAACCGTGATGGGGTTTGTTCCCCCCCCCGGCCTCTCCCTCCCTCCCTCCCTCCCTCCCTCCCTCCCTCCCTCCCTCCCTCCCTCCCTCCCTCCCTCCCTCCCTCTCTTTCTCTTTGCTGATGTACAATATTATATTCTCCAAGGGGAGGCTGAAGTTTGAAGACATATCAAAGCAAGGATCCCTTTAGGCTTAATTATCTTCCTATTCTTGTTTAGCCTGCCTTTCCTGTTCCCTCTTAGTGTTATGGCCACTTCACTTAGTGATGACAGCACTTGAACAACCCTATATTTAAGCAAAGGGTGATCTGCTGGAGGGAGAGGAGGGCAAGATGAGTGGCAGCCTCCAGTTTAAGCCCCTTGTGTTGTTTTCTTGCCCACTGTGCGAGCTATGCTGTGATGATTCAACAGCATAATGTTTCAAGTTATTATTGCTGTTATTATTATTATTACCAGGGTGTTTTTCCCCAACCAGAACTCAGTTCCGGCACCTCTCAGGTAGGGAAGAAGTTCCAGCACTTTCCCCTCTAGAAAAATAGCACTGATTGTTACAATTACAATTGTTATTGCAATTATTATTTTGAAGAGTGGAAACAGTATGTGGTTGTTGTTATATAACATGTGAATAAGCAAATTCGGAAATAATATTAATAATATTAAATAGTATTAACAACTACCACCACCACCTGAATTATAGAAGGGGTGTGTGTGTCCAAAATTCTCTTTCCGAAGCCACTTATCAACTTCTGGTGCTCCTGCAGCAGTGGCTGGGGAAAGCCAGTTGGATGGGTGGCCTATAAATAATAAATTATTATTATTATTATTATTATTATTATTATTATTATTATTATTATTGGAGTTCATTTTTCTACACCCGACCTTCTGTGCCTCTTTAATTTTTGTCATATTGGCCTGACGCTTGATGATGATCCTTCAACTGTGCTAACAATCGCTTGTCAAAATTATAGGATGCTTGTAGCATTAATTCTGAGAATAGGTGTAAAATGCAATTGTGGCAGATATTAACCCCCAAACTGCTTTTATGTTACGTTGTGCAGCATGTAGGATTCAGTCCCCTCCCTGCCCCAGTGAAACCCTTTTGTATCTATTTGGACATTCTGGCACTGCATATGGTAAGCCTGAGGCACTGCTGAAAATCCCTTCAGGATACAACCAAGCAATGTACCATTGACTCGCCACTCTGACACCATTATGTCAGCATTAGGTATTTGCTCAATGATGAGTGATGCTATGAGAAATTCCGTAGCGCCAACAGAACGTTTGGAGATGATGGAATGGTAAAGGACCCTTTGAGAGATAAGCTGGTGGTCTGTTCAGGCAGAAATCAAAAGCGTGGCAGCCATATCTATAAGTTGCTTCAGAGATGAGGCACACAGTGATATATTAGAGGCTGAAATTGCCGTGGTTTCATAAAACAGGGGGCCATTTCAGATTATTGTGGCAGAAGTCAAGCCCAAATTCTCAGCAAGGTCCCAGAGCCTGCTTTGGATATACTTCATAAAAGGTAAAGGTAAAGGCAGGGCCGGCTCTAGGTAGAGTCCCGGTGGCACGGGGCAGTAGGGCGCCGGGCCGGTAGGCAGGGCGCTGCACGGCGAAGCTGCACAGAAGCCATGCTGCGCGCTGTGAGGGCGGGGCACTGGAGCGATCTCCGCCCCTCAGCGCCAGGGCGCCCGACCTGCTCCAGACTGCCCTGGGTAAAGGTACCCCTGACCATTAGGTCCAGTCACGGACCACTCTCGGGTTGCAGCGCTCATCTCGCTCTATAGGCCGAGGGAGCCGGTGTTTGTCCGCAGACAGCTTCCGGGTCATGTAGCCAGCATGACTAAGCCGCTTCTGGCAAACCAAAGCAGCACACGGAAACTTCATATTGAATTGCAATACTTCATATTGAATTGCAAAAAAGCATTCTCCTACCAGCATTTAGGAGTGCGTTTTAAGATTGCTTCTGATTTCTTTTGATACATACTGTGGAATAGCTATAGCATGGTCACTCACTCCTCCACAAATATGTGTGCAAACAGCTTTGTGTTTGATATGCCCACATAATATATAAAGACCGCCTAGTGGTTATAGTTGCTTAGTGTAGAACAACTAATATCAGCTGGCCAAAGATATAGATGTCCCTGATGAATAATAAAGTGGAATCTGAAACATGGAGGGAAGGGGGTGGGAAAATGCCTGAAATATCTTTCTTCATGGCACCTCCAGCATGCCATTCTAAGATGCTTCTACTTTTGAGCTGGTGAGGTTCAGACTTAACTCAGCCACACCTGATTCCAGTCTGGCTCCTGACTATCCCCAACAAAAAAACAGAAAAAAACAATAAAATGTGATGTAGAGGAACAGGTGGGAAGTGGTGCTGGGGCAAGGCAAGGATTGTGCCTCCTAACCCGTGGTTCCTGTCAGGACTGAGCAGAGGTGGCTATGTCCCAATTTTGATCTTGGGACAAAAACTGCTCTGCCCCCTTTTGCTATGCCACTGAATCCGAGGCCCTGTTTGGAAGGCAATGCCTTGCTGGCAGGCTGGGCATTGGCTGTTGCGAGGCTTTAAAAGGCCATAGTATTAGGGCCAGGGAGGGGAGGCACCACGACTGGGACTGCAATGTGAACTTAGCATGTCTTGAAGAACAGTAGAGTGAAACACCCTCCAGGAGGGTTATGAGAAACTTCAAGCATGGGACAGTGTGAGTGAGGAAGACTGAACTGAACTGAACTGGGGATTGAGAGATTTCCAGCTTTAGGAAAAGCACTTCCTGATGGGCATGAGCTGTGACGTTGAAGGAAATCTTGCTAAGGACTGGACTGGATAGGAGAAAATTGCACAAGAAAGGATACCTCAGAATATGATTCCCCTGCCAGAGGGTGGCAAGGGAGTCACACTTGGGTCTCTTAGCCAATCAGAGCATGCTACAAGATGATTTGCTGTGTCCCTTGCAGGAATTGAGCATGTACTTCAGAGGAAATGCAAACAAGGGTGCTTAATTTAATAAGGCATAATATGCCGGCTGGAGGAAATCCAATACCCACAAGGGATAATTAATGGCCAAATTAGAAGTGCTACCTGCATTAGATATGGCATTGATTCTGGGGGATTAATTAGGCATGTGCATACATGGTTAATAAAGCATGTTGGTTACTGCGGGAGAATTTCTCACTATAGCAGCCATTCTGGGGAGGGCCGCTCATGGGCTTCCTCTAAACAACTGACACTGGGCTTCAGCTTAATTTATCCATCGCTTGAGCATCTTCTGGTTACTGGCACCAATGCCATGCTCTGCTCAGAGCAGCATCCAAAATAGACACACAGTCTTGAGGCATGTGCAGACTTCTTGTTCAACCAGCCTTCTTGTTCACAGCCCCATTCTATTTTTGGATTAGTCTCTTGCCCCTGCAGAGCCTCATCCAGTATTGAACATATCAGTTTCCTTCTACAGAAGTTCCAGGAGTCCTGTCTACTGCTTTTCCCTTTGCGTGACGAGGCGGTGACAGCCCCAGCCCCCAGGGATCATAAGGAAGGAATAAAAACTCTGACAACATTATATGGAATTAAAATTAGGCCACAACTTTATTAAACTTCCGAATGTTGTAAGACCTTGGCTTAGGCCTTGGGCGTGTATACCTCCCAACCCCCCTGACCGGGGGGGGGGGGGGGGGACTGGGGCTCATCAGGGTAAACAGGGCCGTCTTAAGCGCCCCTGGCGCCGTGGTGCGCCGGATCCTTCCGGCGGCCTCCCGGCCCGTTTCCCAACGCAGCGGGCGGGCACCGCGCACAGCGTGGCTGCCATAGGTGCTGCTGCACGGCGGGCAGGCAGGCACAGCGCGGTTGCTGTGGGCGCAGCTGCGTGGCAGACCGGCCGGCCAGCGGGTGGGCGCAGCTCACGGCGCCCTCCTGGCGGGCCGGCGCCATGGTGCCCTGCGCCACCCAGCCTGCACGTAGGGCCGGCCCTGAGGGTAAATGGGATATGGGGGTGTTCTGCGAGACGTAAGTGTAGCAGGCAGCCAAGCCCATATCCCCGCATGCAGGGTAGTTCACTGGCAACCTTTCAGTGTATGACACTCATATATATATAAAACCCCTTTAAGTGGGGACCCTGGAATTGCCGCCATAGGGGGTTGAGTCACAGAATTAGCCCCGCCCCCCATATAGGGGAAAAAAGACTAAAGGATTCCACCCAAGGCCATAACCGCCAAAGTTGTGACGAATTGCTATGGGGAAGACAAAACCTGTCACTGCAGGAGAAATTTCTTCCCCGTCCTTCAACAGCAACCAGTCAAAGACTGCAGCAGTACCCACTAAACAGGAAGAAAAAGTTAATCTGCAAACAAGAAACATTAAACAAGGGGAGGGGAGGGAGAGTGAATCTCCAGAGCCAACTGCCTGGCTATTGTCGGCTCCACCCCCTATTTATAAATGGGGCTGGTCCCAGCAAGAAACTTGATTACTGAGGCTGGGTGTGAACCCCCCAAAATTGACACTGAGAGGCAAGCCAGCCCCTGTTTGCCAGTAAGCTCCCTGGGAACTGTAGCACCACGCGTGATCCCGCAAAGGGCACCCACAATGTAGAGTGTGAGTGCTCATTCTCCAAAAACACAGGAAGGGGGAAAATATGCAGTGTCTTTCGTGTCGTTAATGCACACACGCCAAGGTGCATTAAAGCCTCCAGCCTAATTTGTTTTACTAGTAGGTTTAGAGACATTTAAAACAAGTTTGTTCAAGGGGAGATGCTATGAAGCAGCAGTTCGCATCAGGAAGAGCATACATCACACATAAAAATAGCATACAGGAGACACGCATTTAACGAGATGGGAAACTTTTGTAAAGGTCACCAAAACTCATTTCTCATATTGAATAAGTGGTTGGGTTGGGATGCCAGAAACAAACCTCTGTGGGTTTGCGGTGGATCAGTGAGCTGTAAATACATTCAAACAAGTCATGTTGGTGCTTGTGTGCTGCCAATTTGTGACAGCTATCTGCGATTGGCATGGGCAAGTGTGCATATGTCGGTTAGCAGCACTGCTAGACACATGCTCACTTTGATGTTTTTGAGAATGATTCCAACATGACTGTTTCCTCCAATCAGGATTAGGAAAGTGTTGTGTACTCTGTGGGGTAGGAAGCTTCAGTTCAGCCTTTCTCTCGATCAGATTTTTTTTTTTTGTTAGAGGGGGGTAACTGGACTTGTAATGTTTCTGTAATATCAATTATTTGCAAGTAGACAAGTTGAAGAGGTGAGCTCCCAGGCAGCGCTAGTTTTGAAACATGTGTTGGCTTCGCCAAAAGGAATCAGTGTGCACCAGGGTCATGCACACACATAGGTTCCACGCATAATACTGTATCTTGCCAAGACTCAGACTTTTATTTCACCCAGTGGCTTATATTACTTTTTCATGGTTGGTATGTTTTGTTACTATAATTTCAGCATAAAATGTTTCCTATTCATAGATACTGATTAATATGGGCTTTTGTTGAGGTGACAATAGGGCACCTCAACATTTCTGAAAAGGATATTCTGAAACAGCAGAAAACTAATCTAATTCTTCAGACCCTCTCTTTTAGGTGCCCTCCTTGATAGCTAATTTGCAGTTAGCCATATTAGAACAGGGAAATTTGAGCAAATTTGTGGCACTGTTATATGCTCTTTATTGATGAACCAGAGGAGATTTGTTTTTGGGGGGCGGAGAGAGAAGGAGATGATTTGAGGCACCCAGGAGCAAGAGATCAGCACCAGAAGTTTCAAAAAGAATTCATCTTTTTCTGTGCTTTAAATATGTCTGACCAGTTCTGACTTTTTGGTCACAGCATTCCCTGGTCACAGCTGTGTACTAAACAGTAGACTTTATAGAACAATTCTATGCATGTCCAGGGACGCAGGTGGCACTGTGGGTTAAACCACAGAGCCTAGGGCTTGCCGATCAGAAGGTCAGCGATTTGAATCCCCACGACGGGGTGAGCTCCCGTTGCTCGGTCCCAGCTCCTGCCAACCTAGCAGTTCGAAAGCACGTCAAAGTGCAAGTAGATAAATAGGTATCACTACAGTGGGGAAGGTAAATGGCATTTCCATGTGCTGCTCTGGTTCACCAGAAGGGGCTTAGTCATGCTGGCCGCATGACGTGGAAGCTGTACGCCGGCTCCCTCGGCCAATAGAGCGAGATGAACGCTGCAACCCCAGAGTCGGTCACGACTGGACCTAGTGCTCAGGGGTCCCTTTACCTTTATGCATGTCTACTCAGAAGTAGCAGAGCATTTTATCCCCCCCCCTGCATTTGGCTGGATTAAGAGGAGGGGTGTCTCATTCCTTGGCTCTCTCTTCTATCGGCCACTGAAAGAGTGGGAAGGAGGCACACTGGTGGGTTCTCTGCCAGTGGGATCCAGCAGAAACCCTAGAAATGGGGTGTTCTGGGGGCAGGGAGGGGGTGGTACTGAGCCAGCCTGGGTTCCTCTAGATCCTGAGCGGGGGAAATTGCTGTTGTGTGATGCATCCAACCCATTCTTTCAGACCTGATCTCGTTGCCAGACTGTATCACTGTCTCCCTCTTCCTCCCTGTGAGAAGCAGCGCTGTGGATGTGGTTCTGCTGCTCTGCAGTTTGGCTGGTGGAGGGCATGAGTTCAGATGGTGCCCCAAGTCACGTTTAGCTTTTATCCTGTGAGCCACCATGAGACCTGTGGGTATAGGGCAATATATAAATTCAAATAATAAAAACAATAGCTTCAACAGCACTTATTCCCAGTTGGCTAGACTAGAGCATGGTGCTGATAATGCCAAGGTTGCAGATTTGATCCCCATATGGGACAGCTGCACATTGCTGCAATGCAGGGAGTTGGACTAGATGATCTTCAAGGTCCCTTCCAACTCTATGATTCTGTGAGTTCTAAAAGTTACAGGGTAATAATGATAATGATAATAATAATAATAATAATAATAATAATATTTTATTTATACCCTGCCCTTCACTGTTCAAAAACCTGGGCTCAGGGCGGCTAACAACAAATTTAAAACACTTAATTGTAATACAACATAAAAGCAGCATAAAATACAGCAGGCACCCCCAAACTGCGGCCCTCCAGATGTTTTGGACTACAATTCCCATCATCCCTGACCACTGGTCCTGTTAGCTAGGGATCATGGGAGTTGTAGGCCAAACCATCTGGAGGGCCGCAGTTTGGGGATGCCTGAAATACAGTATAAAATAGCCATACTGTCCTTTCTCAAATGCTATATCTTCCTATATACATAAAAATGCAAGGCTGTCATCACACTGTGCCCAAAGCAGGATGTATTTTCCATGTATAGCAACGGACTTTTTTAAATTAAAAAAGCGGAAACTCAGTGTAACGTTTTAAAATATTCACTGCTTTAGTTTTATTGCATTTTTATTAGATACAGCGCCCCTTCCCCAACTAAAGAAACCAACCAGCAGGCTTCAGATGACTAATTCCTGAGATATTGGAAGAGATGAAAAAGCCCTGTAACTTATCTCCTAGCTGTGAAGCGGGATGATCTATCCACCTGCTACCCACAGATCATCAGTGCAATCGAGGTAAGGTTATGCTACAAGCAGAGAACGGATACCATCTGCAAAGAAGCCTGTGGAGCAAGAGCTCCAGATGATTCAAATAATCCAGCCAAGCCACACATTACAGGAGAAGGCAAAATAAGTGTGTGGTATGGAAATACATCCCTGCTCCCATGTAAGCAGAGATTTAACTTTGCTCATTGCATTCCATAAGGCTGTGAGTTTGGGGGGGGGAGCATTAAACGTGTTGTGTAGAATTCAGCTTCCCGACTATCTTACAGATCATTCAAACAGTACAAGGAGTGTGTATGAGCAATGTCTGTCGAAATCTCAAATCCAAGGCAGTGGATGAATAAGGCTTCCAATCATAAAAAAGGAGTTGTGCAGCTTTGGTACAGAACTCCTCACCCTTCTCCACGATGAACAAAGCCAGGAAAATAGCAGCCCGGTGCCAAATGTTATGTAAATTTGCTCTATGTGCATAATTGATAAAGGTCACGGAATCCAGCTTTTCTTGGTGTGGAATTTTAATTGTCACGAGTCCAAGGCACAGCCCTGTAGAAACTGATTTCGATTTTGTAGCCTTGATCACTTTCAGAGAGGAGGACTGACACACCTTTGGCTTTCCTGCCATTTGAGGGCTAGTTTTGTTATGCACGATATGCAGAGAATAAGCCAAATGATCTATTCATCCAGTGCAACTGACCTATTTTATTCTCCCTCCCCCTGCTGTTTGGAGCTGTCTCTTTTGTGATTGGAGCTCGCACAGCCATTAAATTGTGAACTGCCCTGAAATTTATGGGTGAAGGGCGGTATACTACTACTACTACTACTACTAAAGGTAAAGGGGCCCCTGACCATCAGGTCCAGTCATGTCCGACTCTGGGGTTGCGGCGCTCATCTTGCTCTATAGGCCGAGGGAGCCAGCGTTTTGTCCGCAGACAGCTTCTGGGTCATGTGGCCAGCATGACAAAGCTGCTTCTGGCGAACCAGAACAGCGCATGGAAACACTGTTTACCTTCCTGCCGGAGCAGTACCTATTTATCTACTTGCATTTTGACGTGCTTTCGAACTGCTAGGTTGGCAGGAGCTGGGACCGAGCAACGGGAGCTCACCCCGTTGCAGGGATTCGAACCGCCGACCTTCTGATCGCCAAGCCCTGGGCTCAGTGGTTTAACCCACAGCGCCACCTGGGTCCCTGTACTACCGTGTTTCTCATATTATAAGACACGTCTTATATTTATTTTTTCCTCAAAAAAACACACTATGGCTTATTTTCAAGGGATGTCTTATTTTTTTCCTCCTCCTCCTGCCGCGGCCGGCATTGCTGCTGCTCCTATCACTATGTCTTATTTTCGGGGTATGGCTTATATTCCTTGAATGCTTAAAAATCCTGCTATGGCTTATTTTATGGGGATGCCTTAAAATATGAGAAACAGGGTACTACTACTACTACTACTAATAATAATTAATATGTGGGGTGAGGCCGCTACCTCAGGTGGCAGAAGCCCCGGAGATAGCACTTCCACCAGAGATTTTGGGCAAAATTGCATCCATTTGGGCTGAAATCTCACCCAAAACGTATGTGATTTTGCTTGAAATTGGCACCACTTGGCAGGGTGTGTAGCAGTGGCAGAGCAGGTGATGGCAGTGGTGGCAGCAGCAGGTACCGTGGTGGCAGGAGCGGCAGGGTACCACTTCGTGTTTCACCTCAACCTGCAAAATGAGACGTGTCACCACTGCTTGCTATACACAGTGATGCTCCCCAGTAAGAGAACATACAGATTGGTTTTGCATGCTCCTGTATAATATTATAGAATTTGTCTCTCTGAAAACTAAATAAACTCAGCTAGCACTGGGAAGCTGGGAAGTTTTATTGTCTTTGCATCTTATATGGATCACTGGCACCCACCCTGTGGAACGCCCTCCCACCAGATGGCAAAGAGAAAAACAACTACCAGACTTTCAGAAGACATCTGAAGGCAGCCCTGTTTAGGGAAGCTTTTTAATGTTTAATAGATTATTGTATTTTAATATTGTGTTGGAAGCCGCCCAGAGTGGCTGGGGAAACCCAGCCAGATGGGCGGGGTATAAATAAATTATTATTATTATTATTATTATTATTATTATTATTATTATGCCAGTTTGACTCTAGGTGAAGGTCTTCCAAAGTCTCAGCAATTCTTGGTTTTTCTTCCACCCATTTGCAGATTCTACCCCCTTTCCCCTGTACTTTGGGTTTGTGTGACATTTTTAGCTTGTGCTTATCTGAAACATAGCAAAAACAAAACTATACCGTGATAAATCCCTGAAATGAGATATTGATGAAGTGAATAATACTAAAACTCAACTAATGATTACTTAAAGAAACATAATAGGTTTAAATCTCCCAAAAGAAACTTTGATACGTATAGAAAAGACATGAATTTCTCAAAGTAACCTCCAAATAAAGTAAACCTTGACGAGGTGCCGGCTAAGTGACTCGTTTCACTGGGAAATCTCTATCTGTTTCCTCAAAAGGAAAATATTTAGGGGCTGAGGTTTCTTATAATCAAAAACTAAACAGAAGCTGTAAACTCTGAAAAGAATGGAAAATTACATAGCAGTCAGGGATAAACTTCCCCAAGATAAGACTATAGTTGTTTAAACTAAAGGTTAGCTAACCTATGGGACAATTCAACTAATGAATATCATTGCTCTAAGAAAAATACTAAGTAAAGGGCTGTAAAAGTTCTCCTAGTTGTGATGTTGTAACGCCATTGTTCAGACCGCTGGAGGGTGTTTCTGATTCTTGGCTTATACAGTGATACCTCTACTTACGAATTAAATGCGTTCCGAACGCACATTCATAAGTCAAAAAAAATTGTAAGTCGAATCCCATAGGAATGCATTGGGAGAAAAAATTCGTAAGTCGAAGCAACCCTATCTAAAAATTTGTAAGTAGAAAAAAATCCTATCTAAACAGCATCCAAGATGGCGGACGGAGCTCCATTCGTAAGTAGAAACATTCGTAAGTCGAGTCATTCGTAAGTAGAGGTAACACTGTATACTGAGTGGAGCTCCATTTCTTAAAGGGCTAGGAACAATTTATTGTCTTAGGGCGTGTCAAAGGACACTCTTATGGAATTCTGTTATGGAACAGCAATTTCAGGAAGGGTCAGTTTTCAGGGGTGAGGCAGGAGATTTTTAACCCATTCCCCCCTCCTGTTTTTCTGCTGCAGCCCACTGTAGGGGGAAAAAAGAGACATTTTATCCTTGTATGGTTTTTGTTTTTTAAAACTGCTGATACCTGGGAAAACCTGAACCCCAAGGTGATCGCCCTAATCTTCTGAGGAAACCCTTACAGAATTATAGATGCTTTTTCTTCTACTTCATTGGGATTTAATTTATTTGGGACAACACTGAATTTCAAATAAAAGACTAATGAGAAAATTAATTATAGGAATCACCAATCTGAGTTATTATACAAGCCTTGCAGCATTTCAGGATTTTGCATTGTGTTTGTAAAACAGTTCCCCCCTTTAATTCCCTGCCCCCCCCCAACAGGCACCTTTGGCTGAAGCAAGCAGCTTATTGAAGCAATTCAAATGGAGCTTTTTTATGCATTTCTCTGTTTCCCTTCCCTGCTTTGCTGCATTTCTGAGTGACACTGTGCAGACTCGCTAATGTGCTGACATTACTATAAAGGGGAAGGAGGAAAGCAGGCTGGAGAACTTACATATCTACACCTTTCTTGTCCTTGACAGAAGCTCTAGTGAGAATCACCACTACCATCACAGTTCTCCTCCTCAATGGTCCATATAACTGTTATGATCTCTTACTCTCTGGCATGTTCTCTCCCTCCTGGTCGATCGTTCGGGAGCTTTTAAAGCTTTCTCCAGCCCGAACACCACAGCGACTGATGCCAACTGACATCAGCACACTTACGGATCTGCAGAATTTGCGTAATCACGTAACAGAACTCAGTAGCACAGCATTTGGCTAATCTACATTTATTTACATATAAACATACACGGCAATTCCACAAAGGGAAGGCAGCTGCTCATGAAGAAGCAGCAAGCATCACCATCCAGGATGGGTCCCTTCAGCTTACCTGTTGGTAAATGGGAGGATCCAATCCTATTCAGTGCTGCTCCTTTACAAGCAGCTTCAGGGGGCAAAAAGAAGAAAAGATCTGACAGAAGGAGAGGTCAAGAAGGAAATATATGCACCCACACTCCCCCGTTATCTTCTTCTGTAAAGATGCAGTTGCCAGGTAGGCATACCACCCTGCTTTTTCAAGCCCCAAACTGGGATGTGTGTCTTCTGGGACATGCTCTCAGGTGAGTCACGTGGCCCATGCCTCACTCTTGTCCCAGAAAAGGCATGTTTTCTGGATGAGAGTGCAGCACACGTGTGTGGCGCCCAAAATGGCCGCCGAGAGCTCGCACAAAGAAACAGGATGTCCCTTTTTCCCCTGAGGAACTTGGAAGCTACGGGCAAGTCCTTCCTTTTTTTTTTGTGGTTTCTTCTTTTTCCTGTCATGCGCCCTGGACCACTCTCAGTCACCCAACCCACAGCAACCCGGGGCTGTCTTGAGCCAACTTGACTGCAGTCCAGATTTCATCAAATCAGCCTGATTTAGTTCGGGCCTCGGACACATCCAGTGCCCAGCCTGAGTTTTTACAGCACAGTCTTTGCAAATATTTTAGGAAGTGGAGAGATCACACAGAAATAAGTACTGTTCCTGAGGCACCCAGGAGTCAAGCCATTTAGAGCATTGAAGATCAAAACCAGCGCTCTGAATTGTGCCTGGAAGTCAGTTGGGAGCCAGGGGAGGTTTATAAGCACAGGTATTTAACCCCCATTAGAATCCTTGCAAGCTGCATTTTGTACCGGTTGTAGCTTCGAAAAATATATATTCAGGGATAGCTCTGCATATAACAATTCGAGGTAATTGAGCTAAATAATTTGCCAAAGCATGTATGAGTTGCCAGATCTTGATCCTCAAGGATATTGTTCTCTGTCAGCCTACAGAGAATCTTGTTTCATCCACAAGGCTCACCAGGTGTTCCTAGGCCAGGGAAACTGGGATAAAAATGTAATAAAGAAATGAGATGCATTTAAAAAATGCAATTCCAAGTTTAACTGAAATTGTTAGACTTTGTGGACTTTACAAAGTCCACTTCCCCACCCCTCAAATGTGAGGGCAGAGGCTATTTTTTCCACCAACTGCTGCATATACAGAAGCACATGGAAAACCTCCAAGTGTCCACGACATCCCTTTCCCAAGCAGAGAGGAATTCCAGCATTTGGGTGGATCCTCATTTGAATATTTGGGCATGATTGATTCATACTTTTTATCTGAATTTTGTTCCTGTTCCACTTTTAATACAATTATTCATGTGCTCAGTCCTAGGGAGCTGTGCAGTTCTGGCTTCCTTATCTTAATAACGGTGCAGTAGAACTGCAAATAGCTCAGGAAAGGCAGTGAAATGATTATGTATATGCTAAGGTGAGAGCAGAAGCCCTGCTTTAAAAGATTCGACTTCAAAAGAAGAGCTCTCTCTCTGTGTGTGTGTGTGTGTTCCTGTGTGTGTACTATGGTTAAATTCTATAAAACAGGGAACTGCTCATATATTTGAAGTAGGTGATGTTTGAAGAGGAAAAGGGAAGGTTTAGAATACTACATTAAATTTTTTAAAAATCCATTATGTGAAGACCTATATTCTGAGATTGGAATGGTGTTGATTTGGTTTTTGTCATTGGCACCATTTGTCTCCAGGAAATATCTTTAAACTGAAGCCACACATCTACATCTGCATGATGTTGCTTGGTTGTAAGCTTGAGGGTGGGAGCTATGGCTCTTCTTTTAAAAAAAAAAAATCCTGAAAATTCTGGGAGACAATATTTGTTTGAAAAGCAGGACAAAAACGTGATCCAAATATATAAGAATTTGGCTAATGTGGCGAATCAACTGTTAAGACTGTAGGTGGACAAACTTGTTTTTGAATAGTCCCTGTATTGTATTTGATGGAACTCTTAATTGTAATACAATGAAATGCAATATATAAGCAAGTAGTGCGACCCGGCCACGCATTGCTGTGGCCCAGTCAGGACCCCCATACCGCAGTGAAGGATGGTAGGATACCCCTCCCTCTGTTGTCCCTGGGGAGTGTTGGCCCCCCGTATCTCCATTCCTTGGCCCCCACCCTTGGAAAAGGAACTGTCTGAGTCATGTATTATAGCCATTGGCCAGTAGATGGCGCTGCATTGAGTTCCTTAAAATTGGCTTTTATCTGCCTCAGGTGTGACATCTGTCTAAGCAAACTGGATAAGATCCTTCGCGTATTCGCATGTGATGTTGTGTCAAAATTTCAACGCAATGGGTCAAGTGGTTTCAGTGGAAAGTGGAGACACGCAAACATGGTCGGTTTACATTTTTATAGATGTAGATAAAAGAAGCAACAAGAAGACCATTAAAAATCATACAGCAGTGGTTTTCAACCAGTGTGCCATGGCACCCTGGGGTGCCTTGAATGATGGTCAGAGGTGCCACGGGCAACACTAGCCTCTGTCCCTCTTTCCTTTCCTCCCTCCTGTGATGCCCTCTTGCATCTCTGTCTCCCAAAGGCTTGCACAGCTGTTTGTTGCAGCAGCCCTGCCTACAAGCTCCCCAGGCGAATGGTGCCTCTGGGGCAGGCCAGAGGTGCTCCCCAGGCTCCTGTGGGGCTGTGTGAGGAGGCACCTCTCTTTGGGGCGGGCAGCTCATAGACCTAGGGCGGCAGCTACAGCTGCCCAGAGGACTCCCAAGGAGAGGAGAAAGGGAGGAGGCTGAGGGAACACTCAAGGGAAGGTGTTTGAAAAGGGCTGAGAGGCTGCCAGCTCTGCAAGGGGTGACATAAGGCTCCTGAGCCCCACAGGGATGCCACAGAAAGAATGTAGTTGGTCAAGGGAGCTGTGGACCCAAAAAGGTTGAAAACCTCTGCCATATAGCATCTAGCACAAGGCATTACAATTGTTAAAGGAGGTAAAAAAATCAAAACCCTGAACAATTTTCAAGTGGTCCGTGGAGAAAAAGTGTTTGGGCCCCCTGGTAATAAAGTATATGAAATTTCTGGCAAATATGTCCCCCCCCCTTTCAAGCAGGATTTGATGCCCAAATTTCAGCATCCTCCACCTTAGGCCCTCAGGCAGTAACTAAATGTTAAACAGAGGCATAGTTTGAAGTGGGGGGAAAGCAAGCAATATTGAACGTGCTCAAACACAATTCAAGAAACAGGCAGAGGTCTCTTTTAAGCCCCTGTTTCTCTCCATGCAACAGATGTTTTTGGCACATCCCTTTCTTTAAGTACCCAAAGCACTACTTACTGCCCTCATGGTTTGTATGCAGGAGTGACCATCTGAGGGACATGTTAGAAATCCACTCCCACCCAACCTCTTTTGCTCTTCACACTTTGCCCATGACTGCGGCTTGGAAGAAAGTAGCTGAAATGCCTAATGGTGTGAGGGGCGTAGGGCTGGGGTGGGGGTCCTTGAGATAAGGGGATATTTGGTGGCTGGATAGGAATGCTTTGGGTTAAGATCCCCAATCTATATCATTCCATCTGTATGCCGCTGCCTGTTTGTCTCCTCAGAGCTACCCACTCTCCAGCTTCAGACATTTCAGTGTTGACAATTGATTTGCTTTTCGAAAAGTGCATGTCCTTGACTAATGAACTTTGCATTCTGGGAGAATGTGCAGGGACTGTTCTCCAGGGCTCAATTAGTCATTTCAGATGCACACTGATGACTGTATTGTGTGAAACTTCAGGGCCCTACAAGGAATTTCCCTTCAAAGGAAATCTTTGGATGTAAATCTTAAGTTAACCGCTTTTTAAAAACAAAACAAAAGAAACAAAACAAGTGATTGGGGGAACAGTCTTTTAATCTACATTTTAGATTTTCAGAAATAAAAATCCATCTGTGTTATGTGCTTATTATTTAGCGTTTTGCATCCTCCTGCTGACAGGCTTTCTGTGGTACTGATGACAAGGGTCTCTACAGCGGCAAGATAATCTGCTGCTCTATTTTCTCCAGTCCTGTTAAGGGAAAATGCAGTCGCCTCCTCGTGTGTCTGATGATTGTATTCAAAAGTTGGAATGAGAGAAGTTCAGAAACGTTCAAACTTTTCAGAGTTTGCTTCCTGCTATTTTCCTTTCCTTTTATTTATTTTAATAAAGAAAGAAATAGGCAGAGGGACAAGTATAATGCGGCCTCTGGCTTTGCATCACAAAACACTTGCTAGAGTTAGAAGGACAAACCCACTTTCTTCTACAACTTCTTCAACACCTTTATTGGCATATATAAAACAACAGAATCATACAAACCATCTATATATAAAATGATTCTAAAACACACAATGAATAGGGGGAAAGGGTGAAGGACAAGGAATCCTCAGCAGTCACTATTGGGTAGGTCAGATGTACTGGATTTGATTTCAAAAATCCTGGTCAGGTATTGCACCATAACTCTAGTGAGTACAGGGGAGCTGTCCCTCAACAGGAACTGGACCACGTGTTGTTTATTAGATGGAGCCCTGAGCTACAAAAAGGGCATCGAAGGGCCAACATGGAAGATGTTAGAAAGAGGGCATTCCAGAATCATGTGGTCCATAGAGTCCGGCACATTCTGGCCACAGGGGCAGAGTCTGTTCTGAGAGCCTTAAGTCTGCCCTTAAGCCTTCCGAATAACACTGAAGACGGAAAGGCGTTTAAGCGGGCCAACATAAATGCTCTATGATGCCCCACTTTCAACTCCAGTTGGCTATGATGTTAACTCCTCCTCTCCTTTCTGGAGGAAAGGATTTTCCTGGGCAATTGCTGTGAGCCAAAGATGGAGAGGAGAGGTAGGATTGTTGCCACCCCTTTGGGTGGAAGTATCCTGATCCTATTTGGTAGGCATATAAACACACAGAGAGACACACAAAATGCTGATATGTTCCCTCCCTTCTGCCCCTCCCCTTCATAATTGCCTTCGTAGATAGCAAACAATGTTGAATGTCTTGGAATTTGGTATTATTTTATAAGATGAACCAGATCCATTATGAGGTCAAAAATTATATTGAACATTCTTAAGGTTAAAAAAGAGTAAGCTGTTATGGTCAGCTTACAAATAAACTCTGATTCAAAAGACCGTGTAGGTCAGGCTGTTGTACAGTAATTAATACAGCATAAGACAGTTTTGAGCAATAAGTATTTGTGGGAAGTGGAGGCGATCAGGATCAGGTTTTCAATGGACAGGTGAAAGAGTTTTATACTTTTCCTCTGCAGCAGTTGGGGTGTGCCTCCCCCCTGGCTGCTATTTGCATTGGGAAGGAAACTCTCATAGATGGGGCACAACAGTGGAATTGAAGGATGCACTTATGTTGTATTCATGCAGGGTTGCCCCCCCCCCCGCCAGAGTTCACTGCAACTGGCACCTCTTTTGTGCATACCTCTGTAGCTCAACAACTTGGGCTGGTTGTTCCCCATCCCCCCAAAAAGCTGTACTTGAAATTAGCAAATTATATGTAAAGCATCTTTACAGTAAGCTGGTTGATTGGATAACCAATGAAGCTATTCTTACTGAAGTGTAAGCGGGATTTAGATAAGGCAGATCCACTACAGACCACTGCTATGTGCTAGCCCATTTTATAGTTTCCTTTGTGACATCTATTGTCGGACATCCATTGTAAATGACTGCCTTGGAAACTGAATTGAGTGTCTTGGAAACTTGGAAACTTTTAACTAAGCTTTCTATGTTTGTATCCTACTCTTTATCTAAGGTGATCAGAGTGGCATGTTCCACACCATACATCCACACAAGACATCAAAAGCACACTTATGCCACTTTAGAAGTCAAGGTTTTCCCCAAAGAATCCTGGAAACTGTAGTTTATTTTCCCACAGAGCTACAATTGTCAGCTCCCTTCCTCAACTATGGCACCCAGGATTCCTTGAGGGAACAGCATGTGATTTAAAGGCACTTTAATTGCATGGTGTGGATTTGATAATAATAATAATAATAATAATAATAATAATAATAATAATTATTATTATTAATAATAATAATTTATTATTTATACCCCGCCCATCTGGCCGGGCTTCCCCTGCCACTCTGGGCGGCTTCCAACAAACATTAAAATACATCAAATATAACATATTAAAAACTTCCCTAAACAGGGCTGCCTTTATGTATTTTAGTAATACAATGCAATAGTATGCAAGACAATGTTGACTACCAATTTTGCTACCATTTTTCTTAACTCTGCTCAAAATCAAGCTGTCACTGAATCTAAAGAACCATTAAATATGCCTGAGCATTTGACAATATCAGCATTTAAAAATCTAACAGTAGTGGCATTCAGCTACTACTTACATCAGATTACATGTCTCCCTACAATCACATTAAAGGTAAAGGTAAAGGGACCCCTGACCATTAGGTCCAGTCGTGACCGACTCTGGGGTTGCGCGCTCATCTCGCATTATTGGCCGAGGGAGCCGGCGTATAGCTTCCAGGTCATGTGGCCAGCATGACAAAGCCGCTTCTGGCAAACCAGGGCAGCACACGGAAACACCGTTTACCTTCCCGCTGTAGCGGTTCCTATTTATCTACTTGCATTTTGACATGCTTTCGAACTGCTAGGTTGGCAGGAGCTGGGACCAAGCAACGGGAGCTCACCCCGTCACAGGGATTCGAACCGCCGACCTTCTGATCAGCAAGCTCTAGGCTCAGTGGTTTAACCACAGCGCCACCTGGGTCCAATCACATTACCTATACACAATTCTGTACAGTTTTTATACTGAAGCTAACAATGAGCTGCACTCAACTTCACATTCTTAGCAGAATCGTTGACTTTTGAACACAAAATCGTTACAGCAGCTTTATAACTTCACTCTTCAGCTTCAGCTTCCTCCTCCTCCTCAAATAAGAAAGGTTTGTGGGCCAAAGGGCAGCACACACACACACCCATTTCTAGGGATGTAAGAGCTGTATCTTGGAAGGGCTGTATCCTTGGAAGATTTGCTTCCCTCCCGTAAAGTTAAAGCCAAGATAAAGGATGATGAACTATGATTAAAGCAAACTCTCTTTCTAACAGGAAATACCATGGGAATCTCTTTTAACAGCAGTCTCTCTTATCTGTAGGAACATACTGTGCTTTAAGCAGAAGATGCTGTTTTTCTCTCCTAAATGGAAAGAAAAGCCTCTCTAGTCTTTTTGCCAATCCCCATAACACACTCAGCACTCTCCAGAGGTCCTGTACAGCCCAGGAGATATTTTCATGTCTAACAAAAATAAATAAATATTGAAATGTCTTGTGCATCAGGATCTTAGCAGATTCTCTTTTCTTTTCCTTTTGGTCTTGTGTCCCGAAGTAAACAAGAGCTGTTGAACTTCCAGACTGAGATTATTAAAGAAAAAAGCCAAAGGGGATTTTGTTGCGTGATTAAAATTAATGGGAATTGGGCCTTTTCAGCCCCCTTTGGTGGTCTTAAAAATCACAACGGTGTGCCTCACAGTGCAGTTTCATTGGGAAGCATCCCAAAGGGCTGTACAATAACAATGAAATTAAAGGTTAATCTGTCTTTCAGAGTCAAAGTAGTTAAAATGGGTAAAAAGCTGTTCACTTTAAGCAGAGCTGGACAGAATAGATAATTCAGCACATCTATCCAATACATTAATTATCCACAATTTTTTGGAGCAGACGGAAGTTGTCTTAAAAACAGAGGAATAAGCCAGTGCCGGTCAGATATTCAGGAATCTCATGCCCTTCACATGTCAGGGTATTTGTGTCATGCTCCTGTCTTTGCCCTCAGACTCGATGCTTGAGTCTCCTGTGAATAGAAGCTGTGTTCAGGCATTTGCTTAAGCATGTGAAGGGTTAAACCGGGGACAGGATATGCTCACAACTTCCCCTCTTTAGATCTTTGCACATTTAACACAAAGGAGTCTGAAGCATGTTTTTTACAAATAAAAAAAAGCATTTGAATGGGCGCACATGGAAACCTCCCCTCGAGAATGAACCCTGATTTATCGCAGTGTCCCATCAGGGGGACCGTTTCTAAGTGCATTCAATTGAAAACACTTTTAAAAATGATTCATATCTCATGCTAATCACACAGAGATCTAGAAAGCAGCCTGTATGCTCCCTGGGGATGTTGTGAGGTGGGGTCCATGTGTGCACCCTTGCGCCCATTTCTAGTTTAACCCTTCAAATGCTGGAACGCAGTACAGTGTCTGCATACTCAAAATTTGTGTGTGGGGGTGTGTTGTTCTATACTTGCAAATCTGGGATCCCACGGCCTTCCCAGTCATGTGTGGAATGAGTTCGTAAATACAACTGGTATTATTCTGTGTCTCTTATGGAGAGGGAGGTGGAATTCAACACAGGACAGCTACCCCATATGTCCTATAACTCCTGTACGCAGAGAGAATGAGAGGGAGTCACAGGGCGCAGAAATGCAACTTGCTAACTCTGATAATGACACAGCGGAAGGAGAGGAGGAAATGGGGGGGGGCGGGGTAGAATCTCCAAGGACTCATAGATTAACGTGGCTAGCAGAAAAGCACATGCCTGGGAGAAAGAGAAGGTAGGGTTTTTCCTGTTGGGGCCGGAAGAGGAAGAGCCCAGTTTCGGCAACTGGATCATCAAGCGAGGAATGAGTTAACTTAGCTGTGACCGGAGCTCTCTGTAATTGACCAATAAATCTGGAATAATTACCTGTCTGAGGTCAGGTCTTGTGTGGGAGAGACACCGAACCTGACACTCAAGGTGGCACACATGGTTCTCGCTTTCCTAACTGAACCCCACAACAACCCTGTGAGGTGCGATAAGCTGAGAGACTGTGACTGGCCCAAGGCCACCCAATGAGTTTCTTGACCGAATGTGGATTTGAACCTTGGTCACCAGGTCCTCATCAGACACTTTAATGACTACGTCACACTGCACCCATGTTAAGGAGGATGCACTGATCATATTGGCTGCATGTCATCCTAAATTAGATATGTCTAGCGAAGCCAACTTCTGGGAGCAATTACTCTCGTTCAACCATTCTACAGGTAGCCGTAGATTCTGCACGCCTTGATTCTCCACCGTCATCCTGCCATTAGACGATAATCCAGGTAATCCTCTTTCTACCCGCTTCTTGCTCTTCCAACAATTGCCTCATTTATCCAGTGGATAGGCTGGCCCCCTGTATTGACGTCAAGATGTTCCTCTATTGACAGAAACACCATTCTGTAATTTGTCTTGCCTTGTCTTGACCACTTCCTTCAGTCTTTCCCCATTAGTGCAACATGGCGTGAACCATGTGCCCAAGTGATTAACCATGCTCAGTCAAAGGTACACCTTCAGTAGCTTTGATGTTGCCTGTTTTCCAGGGTCTGTTTAACTCTGCATACAGATGGATAGTTGGTTCAGCAAGCCAAACACCCTATTATTCTATACGTGCAAAGAGCCTAAAGAGGTTTTTCATGCAACAGGCTTAAAACATCCATGTGAGATGCCTAGTGTCTGATCACATCACTGTGACTATAACTTCTACAAATTCTGCCACCCTCTCAAATTATTCCAGTAAAAGTCTCTCACTTCAAAGGTAATATGATCACAATCTCTCTTCCAATTTATTTCCTTCTCACAGTATTGGTCCACCACGTAGTGGGCATATAATTTATGATGAACTGAGAGCTCTTTATGAGCTTCCCATAAAACATGGTCCACAGAATGCATTTCAAATTAATAAACAGTAAATATTTGTGGATGGCTCTCCTCATCTTCTTATCATAAGGCAGTAAACTAAAACAACAGAGCCAAAGAGACAGAAAATAAAAGTAGATTTCATGTAAAGAAGATGAACAAGAACCTTCAACTACGATGGGGCTGTTATTGTTCTTATTTTTACCTTACAGTCAAATGGATGCTTACCTACAATCTGTGCCATCCTTGCTCTGTTGTTATTCATTGTTTATGTTATTTATTGTAAGCTGCATGACTTGCCTTATTTGAGTGGAAGATGAAAAGTAATACATACCGGTAAGTTAGGTTCTAGGTTTCCATTTAAAAGATGTGAAAAGTGAGGAGCACATGGGTGCTGCATACAATTGTTCTGAGCACATCAGGGGGAAAGGTGGGAAACAAACAAACAAACAAACAAACAAACAAACACATAGGGATGCATCAGTAGTTACTATAGGGGCCACATCTGGGATTCCAACTAGCATAATGCTGCTGTAGAAATACAGATTCTTTGTCCAAACTGCCATAGAATCTGTCTACCGCATAGTAAAAGCCAGCATTTTTGTTACAGAGGAACACTGCAAAGAGATGCTGGGCTTCCGTTGTTGCAAAGCTTTATTTAGCTGATCTGAAATGTGCCTGGTAATTTATAATCCTCATTTTAGTCCTCCTTGCAACAATCCTGTGACGTTGGCCATCACAGATTACTGATTGTAAACAAAATAAGAGTATATCTTTTCAGAGGTGTCTCACGGAAGGCCACTTTGCACTAATCTGGCACCAACATGGGAGCCACTTCCCCACTGCTTTTTCCCATTTCGCTTTAGGACCATTTGCATACAAGAATGACATGAGTGAGCCAATGACTTGGTTCATCCTCTTCCAGGTGGAATTGGCCCTGCCCTTAGTGTTCTGACATCCAAACTATCTCAGAGCATCGTAGGAAGAATTCATAGAGTAGCTGCAGCTGAATACGTAGCTAACCCGGAATTTAATTATAAATCTTCCCTGCTCCAATCCTATGTTCATATTGAACCATACCGTCTACCTCTGGAACATAGGGAAAACTGGAACAATACATATTTTATTTGATAAGTTCTGACCCTTCTGAGTGGTTTGGGAACATATCCCTAAGTAGTCATATTCCTGATTGGTGCCTGGATGGGAGACCATTGGAATTCTGTCTGAGTTTCTAATTAAAGAAAGAGATTAGATAGAAGTGAAATAAAGATCAGTGCCTCTTCTAGCATACTTGTTTTATTTAACAGAATGTTTGAAGCTCCTCAAATGCAAGCCTAAATTGTAAAGATTCAGTTCAGACCAAGTTACTTCCCAGCTTCTGGTCTTCAAGGAATTCACATAGGCTGCTTCACATCTGACTGAAACATAGAAGAAGTTTTGATAGTGTACATTAAACATTGAAGCTTTATGGATTACAGCACAAGAACCAGAGCTGCCTCCTGAGGATACTGTCATGGGGCATAAAGTTACATTACTGGAGGAGTATGGATTCCCCATGATACAATATTTACATTGCCACACTACTGGGAAGTCACTTCTGAAACTAAGTGACTTCAACTAGCAATGAGCATCATTCTTTAGAAAGTTCTTTATCCTATCACACAAGAACACTCTCTCTTTTTTTTCACCCAGGCATCTCTCAATTTTAAATAGCTTCTATTCCAAAAGGAAACCGTGCAGTTCAAAGGCATCCCAACTCACTGAAAACTGCTGGGGAAGAAGCATATTTTGTTTCTCATATATTTGACAGCCGCTAAATGTTTTCAAAGAGCCTTTTGTCTCTGCTAGTTATACTGCCTCTTATAACATTACGCCCAATGCTCAATCCCACATGCTTGTATAGATTTAGAGCTAATCGTTTCTACAGCAGCTGGGATTCAGTCGTCAACTGAAGGATGTCAAAGATGCCCCAATTGTTGGGGGTCAAAAGATGCTCAGACTGTCTTTAATGATGGTTGTACTTGAGATGATTGTATGCATGCAGTTGAATCCATCCATCTCCTCGTGTACCAGAGAAGCACCATCTTGAAGTTTGAGAGGTAGACAGCATTTGAGGAACCCATAGTCTTTCAGCTGGGAGAGTCCCCCACTCAATGGCCATTCCTAGTCAGGAACTGCATGCAGGAAATGAGTAGTTTTGCTTCTCTGGGGCAATGCCTTTGCGACATTAGCAGCCCTTGTGCCATCAACTCATGTCCATTTTGCATGCCTTGCAACAAGCACAGCTACGGAAAAGGGGAAAGAGCTCTTGAGATGAAATACGGAGATCACTGCACTGGCTGCTGAGGTCACAGAGGCATTGAAGTGAAAGGAAGAAGGCAGAGTGAGGGCCTTGAGGAAAGGCAGACAAGTAGCAGCCAGAAGGCACCATTCCAAGAGAAGAAGAGATGGAGGGATGTGAGAGGGGAAAGCTAGATGTGGTGATGAGGAGAGTGAGAAGGGATTTTGAAGTTAAACCCATCTGTAAAAAGCACATCCTCACCATTTGATGGGGTTTTTCTTTTACTAGTACCTACACAACGACAAGATATATGAGGCCACAAGCAAGGGTCCCTTCCATCAGAGCAGCCTGCCCTCAAAATATTTCTCCTTTTTGACCTGCTAATTTTATTGGTTGCAAAGGGAAAAGTCAGAAATCATAGGACTGCCAGCTGATGGGGGCTCAAAGAATGACTGGCCATTGGAATAGACTAGTTTGTTTGAGGCAGCAGCATCATTGAGGGAAGAAATTTTTCAAGCCTTTTGCTTTGAAGAACGTGAGGAAGAGTTGTAAAACTTAGAAGCCTAGCTAGTAAAGACAAAAGATGTCAAATTATTTTCTTATGTATGGCAGATGTGGCAAGGATTTTGCTTGCAAGGAGATGGAGGTCCCAAGCAGCACCCACTATTAATGAATGGATAGGCAATATTTGGAAATTTGCCTTAATGTCAGGACTAAAATATTTTTTCTGAGGTAAAAAGAAGTACAACAAAGAAGGAATAACTTCAGAGCAAACTGAATTTTGTTTATTGAGTACCGTCAAACGGACTTTCCTTCCAAAGAAACAGTATGATTGTGAAATGTTCTGGAATAAAGAACTTTCCTATAGAATGATATGTGCACAGCTAATAACCATCCTATTATTTCTGGAAATGGCTTTTCAAGATCTTACTGAGGTCTTTATATCCTTGCTGCCTGAGATTATTTGAATTGGGGGTGTAAGTGATTGTATCTGGAACCTTCTTCAGGCAAAGTCTACTCCACCACAAGGCTAAGGTGTTGCCATAGGCCTCATTTTTAGTTCTTCCATCTTGACACAATGATGAGCACAGGTGTGCTCGGTGGGACATTTGTAGGGCTTCCATGTCTGGATTTTCTAAACATTACCAGGATTTCAAAGGCGGAATTGATGTCTGGAGGGAATTTCTGAAGTCGAATAATTGTGGGTTTTTGTAAAAAAAAAAGTTTGTCTAAGAAAAGCTCAACAATTTTGGTGTCCTGCTTTACTTTTTGGAATATGGCAACCCTAGACATTTGTAATACTCATAAATAACAATAGATTTGAAGAGAGAAAGGACTGCTAGCCATAGGAAGTGTCCCTTCAAGAACCATGAAGAACTTTTCACAGATAAATCCAGCACTTCATTCCACCCCCCACCCCCCACAGTGAATAGCTCCTCTCTTTTTTATTTCATTAGCTCTTATAAATGAACCATGCCACATATGCCAAAAAATTAAAAAAATCACCTCCTCCTGCTTCTACCACCTTCTCTTCATACCTCCCCAGAGGCTACTCCTAACAGCTATCCCTGAGAGCTTTTGCCATCTCCACTTGCTCTCTGCTTAATTCATTCTAAAGTTCATGGCTGCCGAAAACAAAATCACCATTGATGTACAACCTAGTTTAATTTCATTTTCAGCCCTCTGCCATTTTGTAGTTTACTAGCTTACAGTAAATCTCATGAAAATTGCCTTATAATCTTTTACCAGCTGCTGCACTCCATCAATTGCGTGGTGACTTTCGGGACATTTTGCCCGCTCTCTGTGCATTGGCTTATGTGGCAGAGTGTTAAACTGAGTCCCTGTGCAGTTCACCTTTCCTTCCTTTGCTTCCTTAATGGATTGGAAAATCATACTTTTATGTGCACCTAGGGAAGCATGAAATTCCGTTTTCTGTGAACTGGTATGTGGATGTAATTAAAATGTATTGCTTATCATATGCTTAATGATCAATTTTGATTAAATGGCAATGAACAGAACAGAAAAGTCACTCTAGGAAGAGCAGTATATGAACTGTGTTTGTATGCAAGCCTGTTTTGACTCAGGCTCTCTTCTTTTCACTTTCAAGATCCCCACACACACACATGATTAAAAACAAAAGCAAGACAGAGAATGATTTGCAAAAGGACCTGAGTCCACACAGAAACATGGTGTGGCTTATCTAGTCAGCAAGCTTTTATGTCAGTTTTATGCCAGTTTCAATTGTCATGGCTTCACTCTCCCGCCCCAGAATTCTAGGAGCTTTATTACAATGAGATGGTTATTATTCTAATTCAGGGGTCAGCAAACTTTTTCAGCAGAGGGCCGGTCCACTGTCCCTCAGACCTTGTGGGGGGCCGGACTATATTTTCAAAAAAATATGAACAAATTCCTATGCCCTGCAAATAACCCAGAGATGCATTTTAAATAAAAGGACACAGTCTACTCATATAAAAACACCAGGCAGGCCCCACAAATAACCCAGAGACGCATTTTAAATAAAAGGACACATTCTACTCATGTAAAAACATGCTGATTCCCAGACTGTCCGCGGGCCGAATTTAGAAGGTGATTGGGCCTCATCCGGCCCCCGGGACTTCGTTTGGTGACCCCTGTTCTAATTGCTATTTGGGGGGAAGGATCCCCACATTCCACCAGCAGAATGGAGTCCCATTGGATGTGGGAATGACAGTTTAAATTCAGGTAGCAGTGAATTTTGTCAACAAGAGGCAGTTCTGTAGTAACATATTACAATTTGTTATCATTGCAAGGCAGAATACTTTGTTTGGACTGTGAAATGCCTCTGAAGTGAAATATTCTTTGCCACTGCAATTCAAGCAGACATGGAAAATGTTGACTTGATGATGCTAATATGTTGGAAAGCAGTGCATATGTGAAATGTCAACAGAAAGCCTCTAGCAAAGGACAGATGGAGGGTCCCTGACTTCCTCGAAGACACTGCAAAGACTTCCTCTTGCTAGAAGTTTGTCCCAGCTGATCATCCTCTCTCATTTTCAAGATGGCATTCTCTTGCACAGCTAACATTTGCCTACAAAACGTGGCAGGTCATAAATGAGCAAGTGCTGAAGGGGGGGGCATTTCCCTTCGTCTTCTTCAATTTGTGGGCCATGAAGACAATTTGGTCTGACACTTCTTTGCCAATACGGACAGGTAACTTCCAACATCAGCTAGATTAGAAGACAGCAATTAGAAGACAGCAAACAAAAGATAGACAGGACTGGTGGGTGAAGCTTATTTCCCTTTTTAAAAATAAAATAACTAGCACATTGCTTTACTTGTCTATATCAGTTGTAGTTTTTTGGGCACCTTGGGTATTGCACCGAGCTTTCTGGAGGAAAGTGGGGATACAAATGTAATGAATATCAATAGCCCCAGTGTTCTGCTAGTGACAGGAGAATGGCTTTACCTGATCTCTTGCTACTTGGAAGGAAAATGAGGGAGGCAGGTGAGGTGGCTGGGCAGGAGCAGGAGCACTGCAATGTTTTGTTTATTCCCAAAATCATTTCCAGTACAGAAAGACAATATTTGAGCAAGGAATGAACTATCAAATTAAACAACAGTTCAACACCATGAACAAAACACCCCCCCCAAAAAAAACTAAACAGAGGAAAAGAAACTGCAGGGTTGAGGAAAAAGTAAAGAACAAAATGTGCATTCAGGCAAAACTATTGTAACATCCAATCTGCATGCGTTCATAGTTGGCGGAAGCATAGTAATAATTTATATAATACCATCAATATCTGTGTATGTGTGTGTTTACGTTGGGGTGCATAACAAAACAGCTGTCATGAAGACTGACGCCACAAGTGCAATCATATATCCACTCTCCACGGAGTAAGCCCTGCTGAATTTAATGGGTCTTACTTTTGGAGCAAACTTGTCTACGATTGCACTGCTAAGAGCTGGCAATGTAACATTTATCATTGAGAGGAAGCTATGGGAAACTGCAATGGGTAAAGGAGATGTACCCAGTTCATACATTACTCATACAAAGGCTTAGTTTCAGTATAGGATAAAGACTAAAGGGTTAAGCCTCAGACATCATTGAAGAGCCACTGGGCTTTGAGAAGGGATTTGAAGGATATGAAGAGAGGCAAGAGCAATAAGAGCTGCTGTCTCAAAAGGGTCAGAGTTATTGATGAATGAGAGGCTTCAGCTTAAACACAATGGCCCAAGGAAAGCAAAATATATCTATATATGGAAGAAAGCATACCCACCTGAAGTCAATGTGGATGGATAGAGGCACCTGCATCCACACTCCAGTGTCCATTGAACACTGATGGATCTTTGGTGGATCTTTGGATACTGATGGAAATGTTCCACTAGTTCCTGTGTGGCACTTGTTGCATGAAGTTGAATGAAGGCTACCTCTATATTATTATGACCTGCTTATAGCTAAACTTCTGCAACAATTTCCCCCCTCTGTTACAGGTTCCTTCCAGGCATCTATCTTTTTTTTTTAATGTGTGTGTGTTTGTGTTCATTCATTATGATTTGTGCACATGATGATATCAGGGTGAAAACTGCTGCATCTGTCCCACAAATGAATGCTGGAATTATCACAAAATAGCATTTCCTTCCCATGAAACCAAAAGGGGTCCCACTTTGAATACTATTGTCAAAAGATTTGTGATGGTCATACTGCTTCATTTCCAATTAGTACTTGCCCTGTAGCTTTCTGCTGAAATCCTGCCATATTTTATACCACAAATGTTCCACTGGCTTTCATTGCATTATAGTGCAAGGGTGCTCCTCTAGATGGCAATAATGCAATAACCTTGGGGGAGCGCCGCTGAATGACTTGCACTATGGAACAATATATGGATGGTCCAGTATACATCCACCACTATTATTGTGTCAATGACATGTTGCAGAAAACACTCATGAAAAAACCCACCAGCCTGGAGGGGCCCACAATAATTGACTCCCATTTCTGTTTTGTACAGCCATATAGTCTGTCACTCTGGTACTACTGTTTATTTCTCCTATGCATACCTGCCAAGTCTCTCATGGAGAAATCCGGAATCGGCAGCCGCATAGATGCAACTTCTGGTGTCGCTTTGCCCATCTATGGGCACCAAAAATGGCTGGCGCTAGCACCGGAAGTCACATCTACGCATGTCTGGAAGTGCGTAGATGCAAATTCCGGTGCCGGCGCCAGCCATTTTTTGTGCCTATCGATGGGCAAAGCGACACCAGAAGTTGCGTCTACGCACTTCCGGACATGCGTACACGCGACTTTTGGCACCAGCCATTTTCTGGTGCCCATAGATAGGGAAAGCAGCACCAGAAAAATGGCCATCGACAAGAGCCAAAATAAGGGAGATTAACGGGAGAGGAGCTGAAACGGGAGAGCGCCGGGAAACAGTAAGGAAAAATGGGGGTTTCCCGGGAAATACGGGGTACTTGGCAGCTATGCTCCTATGGTTGCTACTGAATTTCACCTAAAGATCAATTTGAAGTAAACTTGGAAGTTCACAGCTGGGTAAAAATATCCAAGGAGTTTTCTCTTCATAAGCATTAGTCATGCCCCCCTTTTGATAAGTTCACATAACCAGCCAGATTGTAAAACAAAGCTCTCTAATCAAAGGCATGGAAGATGATAAGAGGGAAATATAAACCTTTTCATGACAGCTAAGCCCCTCTGCTGGCAGCTGTATAATTTTTAAATAGACTCATATCACTTTGATTTTAGCCAGTGTCGCTGTTGCAAAGAGCATCCTTTCCACCTCCTGCCAGGTTGCCTGACCCACACATTGAGTAGTGCTGAAACGAGGGATGCAGGACAAATCTCATTCAGATCACATTTAAAGGCATGCCTGCCTCATTTGCACCTTCTGAAACAATGGACAAACTGAAATATTGACATCGTTTGAAAGATATATTTCTCTGAATTTTGAAATGCAGTTTTTCAGCCTAGTAATAAGTACAAAAATGTGCATACCAGGGTAAAGTGTGCATAGAAGCACACATGCATTTTTTGGAATAACATTTTAAAAGGCATTATATTAGGGGAAATGGCTTTGGAAAATTTGTGTGAGGCAAAATAGCATACATAAATGTGTGCGTTAGGAGAAACAGGCACTGATGGATATTTTGAATATTCTGATGAATATGCATGAGGACTTAAAGAAAAATCACAAGCTACTTGGGAAATGTGTGGAACTGGAGACTGGAAAACTGAGAAATGGAGAGGAACTAAAAAGGTCGGATTCACTAGCTGAAATAAAGTATGGTTCAACAGAAAATTCAGGGATTATTTATTATTATTATTATTATTATTATTATTATTATTATTAGTTTTGTGTGTTTGTCGGAGTTGTAGGATGGAAATCCTCCTTCATCCCAATTTAGCTTAAAGTTTCTTTCTGCTGTGGCTGTTTGTAGCTGTATTGGTCTCAGCCATTTTGTCCTTCCCAGCAGTGCGCAACAGAACACAGAGCTGAAAAAGCCAAAACGACAAAGATAATTAAGTCTGCAGACAACCACAAAAACACATGAAGGGCATAAGGAGGGGGCAGCAGTTCAGTGTTAGGGCCAAACATCATGCCCCCTGCTGAAGTTGGGCCATAACAATTGGTTCACGGTTGACAAACATGGCTGCAAAAGTAGATGTTTAAATTTGGCTGAGCCCTAATATTGAGATCTGAATTCAACATTGGTCCATGCCCTCATTGAGCAAAATATATTGTGCTAGAACACAACGAGGAAGGCACTGTGGGTTGCCCAGCACTTCCCAGGTGTCCTCCCCAAGTACTTCCTGCTGTCTAAATTAAACTTCCAAAGCAAGTGGGAAGTGGGGAAACATAAACTGTGGGGGGGGAGCCATAGAGGGTATTGCAGTAACTCCATTGAGCATCTTACGTTGCTCTGAAATGAGCAGCAGGATCCCCCCCCAGTAGATCATTTCACTGCTTCCCTAAAGCTATAAGGAATCAAAGATGTGTAAAATATTGTTCAAAGTGTGATAGTTTCCAGCAGCTCAAAACCACAGCATTGCCATTGCTCATCCTCTCTGCCCTGTCCCTTCCCCAGTTCTGGCAACAAACTTCATGGGGGAGGGAGGTGGGGGAGAGTGATGCTGGGCTTGAATCTAAGCCTGAAAGGGATTCCTTATTTTTCTCTTAAGTTACCATTTCCTGATTTTCTGCATCCCCCCTGCGACCTCCTCACATCCGTCACTTTGATTCTCAGCTGTGGTCCTCTGCCTTTTATCAATTTCTTCTTCTCCCCTCTAGCTGTTTGGTTGGCTGCTTATTCTTCTCAGTGGTGTTTGTGTCTCTTTCTCCTTGCCTGTTTCTTGCTCCAGGCTCTCTGCTGAAGCCCGTTCCCTTCTCTGCTTCTTATTGCACGTTCCTTTTCTTCTGCACTTACCCAAAAGATCTGCATCCTCTAGCCGATAGTTAGCCCATAGTCCCATCTCCCTTCTTGCAACTGTCTGTGTGTTTTTAAAGCTTATATCAAATCCATTGAATCTGAGACAACAACTGGGATGTCAGGCAACTATACTGACCCAATGTCACCGGGGAAAGGGGTTAAACAGGGTTGCTTGTTAGCGCCGTTCCTCTTTAATTTTCATATAAATGACATTGTTCAACATATCAGCTCCTGCCCTGGAAGGCAAACACCTGAATATATTGCTATATGCTGATGACATGGCTGTCATGGCACTTACTCGAAGGGGTCTACACAGCATGCTGGAGGGGCTCGCAGCTTATTGTTTCCAAAACTCTCTAAAGATAAATTATGGCAAAACCAAAATTGTGGTGTTTACTAGAGCTCGCCACACATTCCGAAATGTTCAAAAACCAAGGACCAAAGGGCTGCCAGCAAGTTGAATGGGAAAAATTGAGAAACACGCCTCGGAAGCCATTCAACTTCCGAGGCATGTTCGAAAACGGAAGCATTCACTTCCGGGTTTTCGGCATTCGGCTTCCGAAACGTTCGGCAACCAAGATGTTCAAAAACTGAGGTTTGACTTACAAGGCAGTCCAAGTGCTGCCCATCCTAAAAAATATTCTGATAAAACTAAGGGTTGTCTTCAACTAGGTTGTACTCTGCGTAGACTTACTGAAATCAATGGCCCTCAGTTGGTCTTGTCTATTAATGGCAATAGGTCTACTCTGATTACGACTAACATTAGATACAACCCCATGCCTTCATCCCACCTACAGTCACATTGGCTAGGGAAGGGTAAATGAACTTCCATACAATAGAGGATTGCACAGGACCGTTGAACATAAGGCTCCTCAAAGCTGGCAAATCAACCTTTAAGCTGGGATAAAGCATATTTGTTTATATGCATCTGCTTTTATTTTTCCCCATCACAACGTTCTTCCCCCAAACCTCGGCATTAAATGCAATTGAAATGGACTTTGATATGGTGCCATGGGATTTTATTTTATTTTTAACTTACAAGTGGGGCCTGTGTTGTAAGTTGGTGCTAAATGTGCTTCCCATGTCTGAAAATAATACTGCTATAAAGCAATTGGTTTTGGAATTACAGCCTCAAGGGGCATCAGCTCACCTTCTGAAAATGACTTGTGGATCAATGTCCTTGGATAATTGATGAATCGAAAGGCTCATCATTAACTGGCCTGCTACTGTGCGCAGTGGAAAAGGGGAGGGAGGTGAAGGGAAAAGTAGGAGGGAATGAAGTCCATTTTCTCTGTGGGGCATGTCGGGAAACAGGAACAAAATTTATAAATCAATCGTCCTTTCTTTTGTTCCCAGGGCAACACAACCATTAGCCCCTACTTACTGATGAAAAGTCGCAAACTTTAAACATTTCCTTAATGGAAAGATGAGATTGGCTTGTTACTGAGGTCCAGAAAACAACACATTCCTTAAAGTTTTCCTTCTGCATCATTCACTGGAATACCAATAACAACTTCTAATAAGATTACATTTATACAAACTGTTAGAAATCAGGACCAGGTTATTTTGGCCGTTTTGTATTCGTTTTTACTTATAGCTAGATATTCGATACAGAATTTGGATTCTTTGTTAACATAAAATAAACTCCCCAAAGCCATTTCATTTTAATTGTAATAGATCAAATGAGATCATGCCTCTATTACAGCATGCCAAAATACAATACTGTGCTAATATTTAGTAAATACTGAATATTCAGAGGGTGTCTAGAGCAAGAGGGGAGTGGCTTCAGGATTATTTTTGTTGTTTATTATGCTAGGGAAAATTGCTTGCAAAAATATTTGTGTTACTCCAAACTGCATCCAAAAATGTGTTTGTTTGGAAAAATTCACACTAATATGCTGATGAATTTTCATGAGGATTTATATTTTTTTTAAAATCAAATAGCTGTGGAAATATGGAGAACACAGTTTAAGATTTGAGAAGTGGAGAGAAACGGAAACTGTCAGAATTATCGGTCCCTAACCATGGCAAAAATTGTGCACTCTGGCCATGAGAATTTCACTGGAATTTCCTCTCCCCTTTGATAAATGCAATTTCTTTTCTCATTTATTGACAGAATAAAGGTAACATAAAGTGTGGGAGAAAAATTTGGTATGGTGCTAGCAAGAGAGAAGGATGCTTTTAAAATGCTTTTAAAAGTCCATGAGTATTACTCAACTAAGTTTTACTCACAGTAGACCTATTGAGGGTAATAGACCCAACGTATTCATGGTTGTTAATTTCAATGCATCTACTCTGAGTAAATCTTAACTGACTACTACCCTGTCTCTTTGCACATTTTGAATGCTTTAATGCTGCGATCCCAATGAGTTATTTACTAGGGAGTAAACCCCTTTCAATTCGGATTAGGCTTGTGGCTGAGGCAGAATTTTTGACTTCCTGCAGATTGGTAAAAGATAATATACACTCAGTTAGGATATTTCATTTCAAAAGCAACTCATGGGGCAGCGGGGAAGATACTTCATTTCAATTCACTTCACCATGATTGGAAAAGTATATCTTAAAAAGATTCATCTGGGAGGAGGAGAGAGCTACATCTGAAACTGTTTGATTTTCCTGTGAAAGAGGAAGAAATTGAATGCACTTGAAGCTCAATGCTTTTAGGAATTTGCTTTTAATTAAAACCCGTGTCTCTCAGGCAGAGTAGAGTCTTACAAAATGCCTTCTTTGTCTATTCACTGGGAAGCTGGCAGTAGAGATAAACTTTCTATCCCTTCACCAATGTGCCCCTGTAAAGTATTCCCTAAGGCCACTAATTTCCCCTACAGAGGTTGTCCTGTTCGAAGAATTCAAATTTTCCAGCATTTTTGTCTTCTGTGGAGCATGCATTTGGCCTACCATTAGCTTCACACTGAGAAGCCTCGCTGAAGTTTAATTTTCCATTTCATCTGTTTCCTCACTGACTCTCCCATTCCTTTTAAAAAAAATCTTATACCAAATCGTTTCCTCCCTCAAAGAGGGCACGTGTTGGGGTGAGACCTGGCAATCAAACCCTTGTGTTGTGGGTGGGTACAACTGGATAGCCACAACACCCAATTGGTAGGTCCCTTGATGCTGGGTTCAATCTGACCAATGGGCGGTAGCCAAAATGGATCAAGGGACCTATATACAGTGGAACCTCGGTTTATGAACACCTCGGTTTACAAATTTTCAGTTTACGAACACCGCAGACCCATCTGGAACGGATTAATTCACTTTCCATTACTTTCAATGGGAAAGTTCGCTTCAGTTTATGAACAGACTTCCGGAACCAATTATACCCATGCTTCGGGTTAAGTACGCTTCAGGTTGAGTACTCCGCGGACCCGTCTGGAACGGATTAATCCACTTTCCATTACTTTCAATGGGAAAGTTCGCTTCAGTTTATGAACAGACTTCCAGGACCAATTGTGTTCATAAACTGAGGTACCACTGTATGCCAATGCACATGACCCTGAGCTTTCTCCCTTGGTCAGTGCATCGGAACACCCGCCCACCTCTCCCTATATTTAGGGCTTGCGTGCTTGACCTTGCTATGCCGTCGTGTGTTGTCTGTTGTTGGGACAGGGGCACGGCAGGAATTTTCCCCACTTGGCTGATTGGCTGGTGCCATTTGGGTTCTGCCTGCCATGTAGCAAATCGTCACAACGTGTAAGGTTGCGGATAGGCTCTGGATCAGGTGATAGGGAGGGGGGATGCCCCCGCCATCCCTATGCGAAGGGGTATTCCGTTAAAGGAATCCAGGGACTCAATGGTTTGGTCAACCCTGCGAGGGGTTGTGCCCATGCTTGAGTCCAGGGGGACATCTAGGTAGTGGACATAGCATGTCCCTGGCTCCCTGCCATTCCAGGTGTTCACCCTAGGCTGACCTATGGTAGTGCCCTGGGTCAGCGCTACCTGCAAGGGTGCAGGGAGCTAGTCAAACCAGAGCCTATGCAACCACTCACTTGCTGTAATCAATAAAGTTGTGGCCTAAATTCTGCCAAAAACCAAACCAAAATTTGAGTCTTGTTTGAATTTATTTAAGGGGTAGGTTTAAAGGTCTGAACATGCAAACGTGGAATACCTACACAAACCGATACTCTCCCTAGGACAACTGTGGACTTCCGCAGAATTTTAAGTAGTGCATTGACCAAACACTTACAAAGCCACTATGAAGCAGCTTTCTGGTGAGTGCTGTAGTGATCGCAATATTGCTGACTTTGCTGTGAAGCCTCATTACATCCAACACTGAGTTATAAAAGGCAGTGTAACAAAACATCTCACAGAGGTCAACGGAGGTTGGACCATGTTCTAAAATGTGCAACTGAGAACTCAAATAAAGCAAGATAGTTTATAGGCTGACGTTAACGCAATAGAGCTTTTTATTTTGTTTTTACATAGCATATTTACTTAAGCAGACTCCAGTACTGCTGTTTTGGCTTAACAAACATCTAGTTGTGATGTTTAAATTAGATTGAGAACTGGGCCTTGGTCATCAGAATTTGTGTAGAGATATTCTAAAGTTGGTTAGTGTCCAGCCAATACCGACCATTTGCATCTAACTGGCAATTTATACAAGGCACAACTTAAAATTTAAATATAGACATTGGGGTGATAAAACCAGGACAATGTGAGGCTGTAGAGCTACAACCTGGGCTTCCATTTTCAGAAACGAGTCTCTGCTAATCCATTTCGAGTATATAAAAAATGCCATGTGACTTGCTGAACCAATAGCAATTAGGGGACATGGCAGCTGTGAAAAAGGTAAAATCCACACTAGGGAACATTAGGAAAGGGTTGGAAAGTAAAATAAAATGTTAATATCATAATGCTGTTATACCAGCCTAAGGTGTAACCACATTTGGAATACTGTGCACAGTTCTGGCTGCCTCACCTCAGAAAAGGAAATTTAATAAATACTAAATACTGTGGGGATTATTGTTTTTGTTTGTTAACATGCTCTACATTTTTTCTGTTTTTATATAGCAACAAAAAAAATTATGTATTTATGTATTTATTTCTACCCTGTCCATCTGGCTGGGTTTCCCCATCCACTCTGGGTGGCTTCCAACAAAAGACTAAAAATACATTAAAACATCAGATATTAAAAACTTCCCTAAACAGGGCTGTCTCTTTTTTTTTTAGTTGTTCATTTCCTTGACATCTGATGGGAGGGTGTTCCACAGGGTGGGCGCCACTACCGAGAAGGCCCTCTGCCTGGTTATACTGTGATCTTTGGATGAAGGTTGGTATAAAAATTTGATAAATATAAATATTATTATTAGTAATAATAGAGCTAGAAAGATTAGGAAAAGGGGAGTCAATGTGATCAAGCAAACAGAGCAACCCTCTGCCTATCGTGTATCAGATTATATGTGATTATGACTGAAGAGCACCTGTATTTCTGACTGACTGACTCATTGGCTTCACATACTGAGTCACTGTTGTTCAGAATGCTGAGTCATCCTGAGTCACTTTTGCTCAGTTAAATAGACTTAGGCATGCCAAAGACTCAAAACCCTTTATTTTAACAGTGAGTGTTGGTTTAACTTACATTCAGTTCTTTTTTTTCCAAACCAGAGCGCTCCGGAGTGCAGTTCCGGCACCTCTCAGGTAGGCCCCATTGCAGGCCAGCTGCCTTCCCACCTGCTTTTTGGCTTTATGCAATTCTGAGAAGCCCCAAATGAACCTTTCAATTCAAAACAGAAGCTGGCCAGCCTGTGTGAGTCTACTTTTAAAAAAGAAAAAGGTCTATGACGCAAGCTTCAGGATGGGGCCAATTCGTATTTATTTTTCTTGAATCCATCTCCCATGTAGTGGCAGCAGACTTTAATCTCTCCAGCCAGATCTCTACCATTGAATGTGCATGTGTTTGCATGAGGGCCTTTCCGATCTCCCCTAGTCATGCACCAGAATCTAAGAGAACAAGGGAAGCAGGGACACATTTATTTGAGCTGTACCACAACCAGGGATAACTCCCAAACCAGCTATGGAGACAGCTTGCTATGGTTTTTAGCGTCTCTGCAAGCGGTGAACATGTCTGTTGTCCAAACAACATCTGCTCAGGGCTGCCTCAAGTCGCCCAGTGACTTACTGTAACAATTTCATGGTGAATTCTGGCACCAATTTTCTTGAAAAAAAGAGCATCGCCTACATTCATAACCTTATTATCAATATTCATGAATTATAAAAAGGGAAATAACCACTGACAAGGCATGTAGAAATCACTGCTGTCGTTTCAGTTTAATATTGAATATATCCAAAAGTAGACCTTCAAACCTTAGGGTTGGAGCCAGGCTTATTTTATAGGGGACCCATGGAAATAAATTGAACTTTAGTTACGACTAATTAATACCCTACTGATTTCCGTGGGTTTGCTCTAAGCACAATTAAGTCTGGATCCAGCCCATTCTGCTGAGCCCACAACGACAATCATCTTGTCTCCCCTCTCTCACACTCACCTGCTTCAGAAATCTCCGGAACATTTGTCTTTACAATGAAATGTACCAAACTGCATTCTTAATGTGATTTTGAAACAGCCACAATTGTAGCTGCATGAAGCAAAAGACTTCCGTGGTTAACTGCCGTCTCTTTATGAACTGAGAAAGGGCAGCGAAATAGACAGTTTCCTTTGTTTTCTTGCTATTTTTGTACCAGCCCAAGGATGATAGATGCATTTTCTGTAATTAGCCTACTCTTAGCTGAAGTAGTGGCTGCGTGCCAACATATGCCGGCACCCCACATGTTTCAAAAATAGCATGGATGCAGGAAAGCTATCAAAGAAATGGTGGCAGGGTATATACGCAGTCCGAGGCTGAAAGAAAACTCAAGAAAGCCGCTGAAAGGCACAGCTGGCTCACTCATGAGGCTGGTTGAGGGGGTTGCCTTAGGGAGCACCCCAAGGAGTGTAAACCCCTTCCACTGCCCAGTTTTGCTGTTGGTCTCCAGAGACCGAGAGGGACTGGTGGAAAAGCTCTGTCAAATGCCTCCCATCTTGCCAAGTCAGTGAGAGGGGAGGCATTCTGCCACATAGCTTTGCCTCTGGGCTGGCAGGTCAGGAATCTCCCCTCCGCCTGGCGGTATGACAGGGGTACCGTATAAGCTTCTCCTGTAGGGAGGAGACGATGCACAGTCCCACTGCTAGGCAGGAGGGGGGGGACCCAGAAAGCACCTCTCCCCTCACCCAGCACAGGCAACAGAATATAAAGGTACATGGTTATTCTTACAAGAAATTTATTGCCCTTGTGAGAAAAGTCACAGTATCTATTGAAACAAGGTATATATGTGCTAAGGTAGAACATACCATAGGAAGAAATCTACACAAGTAAAGGGCCGTAGATGGGCCTTTCACTGGGCCATTGGGCCCTCAACTTGTACAAATTACCAACAGTAGTTGCTGTATCGATTGCACCGCTCCATTCAGGAGTGTATACTTTAGAAGACAATTTGATACAGAGCAAAGTCTTGTAAAAGATTTTAAAAATCCAGATGGGCTCACTAAACTTGCCCTGAAGTTTATTTCTAGAATTTTCCTCCCCCTTAATTTTTTTTTAGTGATTTTCCATTGTATAAGACAACAACCAAGATTTCACATTGAGAAATGAAAGACCTACCCCATTAACAAACAGGGTCTGCATTTTTAATTTATACATACAAAAAAAAAATAATGATCTGTGTGAAGGACCAGGTGTGTGAAGGCTTGGGAGTCATTTTGGACTCACAGCTGTCCATGGTGCTGACCTTTAAAGACCTAAACGGCCTCGGCCCTGAATACCTGAAGAAGCGTCTCCACCTCCATCGTTCAGCTCAGACACGGAGATCCAGGACTGAGGGCCTTCTGGTAGTTCCCACACTGTGAGAAGTGAAGCTGCAGGGAACCAGGCAGAGAGCCTTCTCGGTAGTGGCACCCTCCCTGTGGAACGCCCTCCCAGCAGATATCAAGCATATGAGGTTATATAACATTTAGGAAACATCTGAAGGCAGCCCTGTATAGGGAAGCTTTTTAAGATTTAATGTTTTACCATATTTTTTTATGTATGCTAGAAGCCACCCAGAGTGGCTGGGGCAACCAAGCCAGATAGGCGGGGTGCAAATAAATTGTTGTTGTTGTTGTTGTTGTTGTTGTTGTTGTTGTTGTTGTTGTTGTTGTTGTTAGTATTAGACTTAGTGAAGATCCAGATTCTGACTGCATATACCTTACCAAAAAGAAAATAAACAAGTGACTGGATGCATAAGCTGTTGCGCAAGAAATGATTGCCATCATCATTGCTTCTTTGGGGGTCATGTTCTGATCCCTAAATGATAAAAGCATGGCTGTAGAGTCTGTGGCTCTCCACTTGTTGTTGGACTCTAACTCCTAGCAGTTTCATAGCAGTTCCTTAATAATATATGTGCTTAATGATCTGAAATTGCCTTAACCCTACCTTATGCAACCCTTGAGAAGCATGCGTGTTTTGATCAGAAATCTAGGGAAGGTTCAGGAAGAGAGGCAGATTTAGGGCAGCATGAACAGCTCTGCCACATTGGGTGCCATAATACCAAAAAAAGAGGCAACACGCCGACCAATTCCAACGGGCGATCTGTTTTTATCTTTATAAACCATAACGACATGTGAGACAGTGATCCAAGGTAATCATACTGTTCCGTCTTCTTCAGTTTTTTAACTTAGTGTTTGTATACAATCTGCAGAACAGGGGTCATAAACATAAAGATAAAAACAGATATATTTCGCCCGTTGGAATTGGTCAACGTGTTTAGTATTTTGACTCAAGTCTGCAACACAGGGGTTGTTTCATTAGCATTGAGTGCCATGGCTAGGGGGCGCCACAGGGCAGAACAACTATGACCTAGTGAATTGAGCAGAACAGAAGGCAAGAGGTTGGGGAGGGGAATTTTGGCCTTGCAAAGAGTGCTGATGGAATTAGAAAGACCAAAGTTCGTCCCAGTTCCCACTGATATGGAAGACATCTTGGATTGTTTACTGCATTGCCCACTATACATTGGACCCAGGAGGCGATTTGTCACCTTACTGTCCATACAGGAAATATGTCTCTCTCCAGAAGAAGGTCCTATAGCTTCTGAGCGATGTAAATGCTTCAGTGACTCCTAAACTCACCCCTTTTTGCCTTGTCAGCCAAAAAGATCAGAAAGAAGACCCTGGGCAATACAGCAGTGTACTGAAAGGTAGACAGAGATCTAAAGAGAGACCATTATTTGTGGCGTGAGACCCCTTTTGCTTGTATTTATTTTTGATTCCGATCTGTCATAGCCAATGACTAGTACAATAAAGTTATTTGGATTTGGAGTCCCACTCATATGCATGGGCGAGAACACCCCATTACTACCATTTTTATTCCTCTTCCTTGACAGTTTTGGAAATACTGGGAACATGTCTTAGATCCTAAGTTAATAAAATGGATGGAAAGAAAGTTTCCTGCACTTCCCTGCCCTGTCTGGGGCGCAAGATATCAAACCCGGGAGTCCTGGGTTAAAATATCAGTTAACCCGTCAACCCAGTGGGTGGGGTTGGATAAAATACTGATTGCCCGCTTCCTAACCACCACCATCACCACCTATCATGCAAAATTTTAGTTGGGAAGAATGAAATACAGATTGTAAAGGACTTTTATGAATGGTGCATAAATGCTTAATGAAACAAATTAAACCTAAGGTGAACCTAAGGCTTGAGACCTAGGCTGAAATAAGGGCTTGGCTTGTCTATGTTCCTGACACTTTTGGATTGCAGTGAATATATTTTACTCTTTTTAAAAAAGTGAATGGGGGTCAGAGAAAGTATGCTAATTGAGAGTTCAATGTATCCTCGAGATTATGTCATTTAGATCTCAGTGTGACGTTCTTTTCCAGAGAAGGAAATTTTCAATTACTAACACATTGCTCTTGCTGAGTTTCCTCTTTCTTTCTTTTTTTCCTGTTCCTTGAACCTGCATCCAGCTTCCTGCTGGGTGTTCTTTGTTTCCCCTATTTAAGGATAATATCAGTAGTCTTTTCTTTTTTTAATAAGCCACATTAAGCTATTCCACCTGTTCCTCTAAGGGTGCTATCAGAGCAGTTCTCCCTTCTAATCAGTCTTTGTCTGATGGCACAAATATATATTAAATTGTCATTATGACACCTAGGAGAGCTCAGCTTAAGTTAACGTCCTCAGGTCAAGAAGTAATTTGAGTTAGCAGAAGTAAGCCACAGTTTCAAATTTGTTGCGTTTCTTTCAATCTGTTACAGCTAATTAAGGTTTGGCTCATCTCCAGTGAACACCTTGCTGCAATTGTTCTTTCCCTTTATATGAAGATATTGCTCTTTACTTTACCCTTAAGACTTCAGAGCTGTAGAGCACTGGTTGTTAACGAATGTTTAAAGACAGCTTTGAATGGAACAGGGGTTAGGAAGGAAATCCACAGCATACATAGAAAGCACACTTGTACCCCTTTAACAGTCATGGCCTCCCCCAAAGAATTGTGGGAGTTGTAGTTTATTCATGTTCTAACAACTCCCAGCACCCTTACAAACCCTCCAAGTGTCCCTATTTTCCAGGGACAGTCCAGATTTACAGAAAGCACCCCGGTTTCTTATTTGATCCTGGAATGTCTCACTTTTCCTTAGGACGTCTCTATTTTCATCAGAGAAATGTATGATAGGACATCCCTATTTTCATTGGAGGAATGTTGGCGAGTATGGAGTTATGTGATCCTTGATCCAAGGAGATGACTAGCTATACAACCTTTAGAACAGGCATGTCAAACCTGCGGCCCTCCAGATGTTTTGGCCTACAACTCCCATGATCCCTAGCTAGCAGGACCAGTGGTCGGGGATGATGGGAATTGTAGTCCAAAACATCTGGAGGGCCGCAGGTTTGACATGCCTGCTTTAGAAGATATATGAAGGCAGCCCTGTATAGGGAAGGTCCGCGGGATTCTTTGGGGGAAGCCATGACTGTTAAAGTGGGAAAAGAGTATTGTGGATGTGACCATCAGTGGCACAGGTGTGATAATATGTAGCATTCAGACATTTGCTCCAGATCTCAGAAGGACTTCACTTCTTTGTTACAACTAGATTTAACAGCTGCAGTCAAGCAAAGATATTTTTTTTTTAAAAAAATGAAACTGTGGATTTTCTGGTAACTTCTAAAAGGGTGTGGGTGGATGTCTTCTGCACATCTATGGTCTTCAACATTCTTGCAGGTTTATTTTGGTACTTAAATTCTTTTTCTATTCCGCATGCTGGGTGAAAGTCACCTTATTACATTGTATGACTTTCCTTTGGTCCCCTGTTCCCTTTTCAATCCTTGGGACTTCATTCATCATTAAGGTACTGTCTGCGTAGGTTTGGTGCATTCCCCATGGCAGTGGAGCCTGTTTCCTGATTTCCCTGGATTAGTATGCATGCAACACCTATTTCTTTTCTCTCTGGCAGAATATATATGACCACCCTGACCACCAAAAGGTCATGCACAAATAGAATGATGCACCAATGCATTTTGGGTAAATCCACAATTGCAACGTATCACCATGCATAATTCAGAGTGCATTTGCATTCATGTCAGAAGCATTTAGGTATTCCAGTGGTTTTTTAATGTGGTTTTACAGGGAACCACTATTTTAGCTGGGTTGCTATCTATCTTTCATCTATCTATCTATCTATCTATCTATCTATCTATCTATCTATCTATCTATCTATCATCTATCTATCTATCTACCGGTATCTATCATTTATCTATCATCTACCCGTGTTTCTCCGAAAATAAGACACCGTCTTATATTTATTTTTCCTCAAAAAACACACTATGGCTTATTTTCAGAGAATGTCTTATTTTTCCCCCTCCTCCCGCTGCGGCCAGCATTGCTGCTGCGCCTATCACTATAGCTTATTTTTAGGGTATGGCTTATATTCCTTGAATGCTTAAAAATCCTGCTATGGCTTATTTTATGACTACATCTTAAAATAGGGGAAACAGAGTATCTATCTATCTATCTATCTATCATCTATCTATCTATCTATCTATCTGGATTACCACCATATTTTCCTACCCTCCAGTAGGAATTTTTAAACTTACAATTTAAAAATCTGTCTGTCACAGATTCACCTGGAAGTGCTTTGTGACAGCAAGAGTTGTTCGACAGTGGAAGGTGATAGACTCTCCTTTCTTGGAGGTTTTGAAGCAGAGGTTGGCAGCTGCGAGAATTTTGGTAGCACAAAACTGTAAGACTGGAGAAATTCCAACCAAAGAACAATGGCAAGCGAAAGTGATGAACTATGCAGAGATGGCAAAATTGATGGACAGATTACGAGAAAAGGACAACAGAGACTTTGAAAAAGAGACAGAAACAAAATAAGAATATGGACTTGATGGCAGGACTTAAATAAACATACACACTTATATATATATATATATATATATATATATATATATATATATATATATATACATATATATATATATACAACATTTAAAACAAAGAAGAAATGATATGGTGAATTGGTTGAAAGAGCAGTATTTGATAAAGGGGAAACAAACGAGAAATGGGAGTTGGGGGAAGCCCGGGAAGGAATGGGCGAAGATGTGTTATATGTATGTTATTGACATGAGATGTTTGTGTAGCAATGTCCCTCCCTCCCCAGGAAATAAAACACAAGACACCGTGAATAGATTTAAGTGGGTGAAAAGGCCACAACTTTATTGGTTTCGGATGTGGAGTGGTATTGGCTTAGGCATTGGAACCTAACAGACTATATCCGACTGTAACCCGTGTGTTACAGTCTGGGAGAAATTAACCACCAGAAAGGAGCCCAGTGATGTATATCTACTGATCTACTGAGACACCTCCTGTGGCCACCGTTGGGGGGTGCCATCAGGCCCTGACCTCCGTAGGCCCAGGACAAAGCAACCGCCCCCGGAACCCCTTTAACGGGGTTAAATCTCCAAATTGCGGGCAGAGGATGACGCAATCTGCCCCCCCATTTCTCTTATGCAACTTTCCAATGCCTAACCGCCAATCGAGCCCCAAAGGCTCGCCGCCAATACCCTCACACCCGCAACCAATGCTCTAATCCCCTGACTAGGTCCCCCAACCAAATATCGTTTCCCCGTGGTGATAAATGTACCCCATCCTCGCGATAAAGGGCTGCTTCAGTGTGGATCAATTCCGGGTGAGCGATTATCTGACCGTTAAGGTCCAGCACCCTGCGCATCACAAACGAATTCAGCAGCCTCCTGGCTTTGTTCAAAGCTTTAGGGCAGTGCCCGTCACGCCAAACACGTCTCTGCAACAGGCAGGACCACAACAGCGTCATCCCAGGGAAAGAAGCCAGCAGCTTATCAAAGTCCTCAAAGATGCTCAGTTTCAAGTCCACGGCGTTCCTGTACGCCAAATCATTCTCCCCCAACTGTATGATCAGCGCGTGGGGGGGCCCAACTGAAGCAGCCCTGGCCTGGACTGCTGGCAAGAGTTCGCTCCATCGCATTCCCCTCTGGGAAATCCATGAGACCTTCACATTTTCTGGGAGGCCGAGACCGTTCCCCAGACCCGTTTCAACTGCCCTTTTCTGGGCCCAATGGACGATGCTGTGACCCGCTATCCACACCGAGATGCAGTGCCCACCTGAAAGAAGAAAGATGACAGGCGGGGATCAGTCCGGGGAGAAGGCTAAGGGGTGGGGCGCAGGTATCCCTTGTAAGCGTTCGATTTCCACCTCCCCAGCTCCTGAATCCTTTCAGACGATAAACCCATGTGCATAGCGGAGGTAGCCGCCCCGATACGAAAGGAGTGGGCGGAGAAATGGCTGGGCTCCAGGCCACATGCTGCTATGGCTTTCCGCAGAACTCGGGTGAATTGGGCGCGCGTGAGTTTGGAATTGTCTTCGTGAACCAACAGAGGGTCAGTGCCAGCCGGCCTCAGGGAAAGGAAACGCCTCAGATCCTGTACTGGACATGGGCCGTGACTGCCAGTTGCTGGCAGGCGAATGGTGGCCCCCATTCCCCGCTGGTCAGTTTTCGATCGGCGGATGTGCACGACCGCTAAGGAATTGGATAAGGTCACATCCTGCATCCTGATCCCCCGGGGGAGACCATTGGGGTGGTCTTCGCACACTACCTCTCCTACCCTCAGGGCCCCAAAAAATGCTAAAGAAAAGGCTGCTGCAAATAGACTGGATTCGTAGTCGGACCAGCAAAGGGGACCCAGGTTGGTGTGAATTTGACACAGGAGATCGAACGTGATGGGCCTTCTTGGGTCACGGGCCGGCGGCTGCAACCTGCGCCATCCTTCCATGGCCCTGCGTAGATGGAAATTATCACAGGGGTCCCTGGAGTAGAGTGATTTGCAAAAGAATGAGATAGCTGCTGTGTGCAAATTGAGTGTTTTTGCTGCGCGACCCAGTTCCCTGAGGTGAACCACATATTGCATGACCTCCCTTTCTGAAGGGGGGTCTAGTGGTGCGGGAACGGGACCCTTAAGTCTGAAACTCAAAAATTCGTTCCACGCGCGCTTATATGAGCTAAACGTGGAGGGGGCAACTGATGCAAATACTCCCTTCAAGATTTCTCGCTCCCAAGGCTCCAAAGGGACTCCGGGAACGGCTCTGGCCACTGCTGTGCCTCCGGTGCCAACGAGCGGAAGCGGTCCATCTGGAAACGAGACAATGCATCCGCGATGTCGTTATTTACCCCTGGAACGAACTTAGCTGTGAATTGCATGTTTAATTCCAGGCTGCGCAGCACAAAAGCCCGAAGAAGGGCCAAGACTCTGTTGGAACGGGATGATTGTCGTGAAAGGACGCTAACCACCGCCTGGTTGTCGGTCCTAAAGCAGACCCGGTGGTTCCTGAATTCCTCGGCCCACAAGTGCACAGCGACCACTATTGGGAAGAATTCTAAGAAAGTGATGAACTATGCAGAGATGGCAAAATTGATGGACAGATTACGAGAAAAGGACAACAGAGACTTTGAAAAAGAGATAGAAACAAAATAAGAATATGGACTTGATGGCAGGACTTAAATAAACATACACACTTTATATATATATATATACAACATTTAAAACAAAGAAGAAATGATATGGTGAATTGGTTGGAAAAGCAGTATTTGATAAAGGGGAAACAAACGAGAAATGGGAGTTGGCGGAAGCCCGGGAAGGAATGGGCGAAGATGTGTTATATGTATGTTATTGACACGAGATGTTTGTCTAAATAGAAAATAAAGTCAATTCATTTTAAAAATAAAATAAATGGCCATCTGTCATGGATGCTTTAGCTGAGATTCCTGCATTGCAGGGGGTTGGACTAGATGACCCTTGGGGTCCCTCCCAGCTCTACAGTTCTATGATTCTGTGATTATTTACACACAGAAGTGCACAGCTGCACTTTTGGATGAGGCCCTGGATGCTTAAGTAATGGAGTATCAATGGTTCAATTTGAGATCATCAGAGTGGTGGGAGGAAAGACCTGCCACTCCACCACAAGGAAAGGAACACTACATCAGGATGCAGGCATAGCTAATATGTTGTTTGGCCCAAGTTGATAATCAACTCCAGTCAGCATGGGATGCTGGGAGTTGGAGTCCAGTGTCATGGACTGCTGAATGCAGGGGAGAGGTGGGAGGCACCAGCTGGCCAACACCCAAGGGAATCCCCAGGGGAAGAAATGTCAGAGAGAGGGGATTGGTGATGGGATGGCAATTGGTGTTCAGAGGGAGAAGAGGAAGCAGACTGGGAGGAGGAGGTGTTGGAAGCTGGAGAGGGAACAGGGTTTAGTGAGCAGGAAGAGGTTGTGGCAGAGAGCAATCCAGAATTGGAGGCTAGAGACAAGGGGGGCAGTCAAGATGAGGCAGGCTGCTGAAGAAGCTAGGGGGGCTCCCCATCCTGCTGTGATCAGCTCTCCTCCCGTCTAGTCTCCCAGAACAAAAGAGGAATGAAGAGGGTGGAGCAAAGAGAGACAAGATCAGGCATAGGCAAAATCGGTCCTCCAGATGTTTTGGGACTACAACTCCCATCATCCCTGACCACTGGTCTTGTTAGCTAGGGATGATGGGAGTTTTAGTCCCAAAACATCTGGAGGGCCGAGTTTGCCTATGCCTGGACAAGACGAAGGAGCCTCCGGTTGCTGGGGAAGGAACTGAGAAAGGAGCCTTAGAGCAGGCACCCCCAAACTTGTGGCCCTCCGGATGTTTTGTCCTACAACTCCCGTGATCCCTAGCCAACAGGACCAGTGGTTGGGGAAGATGGGAATTGTAGTCCAAAACATCTGGAGGGCTGAAGTTTGGGGATGCCTGCCTTAGAGAGTGGTGGGAAGCGCCTCATTGATGCAAGACCTACTGGGAAGAGTTGCTGCGATCACTAGGCCTAGGCTGTAGCTCCTGTCAGCTAGCAACATATGGAAGACACCATATGGGCTACTACCCCATACGTACTCCTGATGATTGTACAGCTAGGTGACACTCCACTTTCATAGGAGTGAAGCTGTAACTGAGGGCCAAGTGTGGATGTGGGTGTTCATTGTACAAAATGTGTCTTTCTCCTCATACAAAATGCTACATGGTATGTGTCTATAAAGTCCCATGAGACTGTAGGAGATTTTATTTTAAGAGGAGAACATTTGAGGAGTAGAAGACGGATTTTTTTTGTCCTCTGTAGTCCATACCTCAAAAAGTAAGACTCCACTGTGTGTTTTTCCTTAAATACTAATCACCGAAAATAACTGCAAAACAGTGAAAGCGTAGAGCGAACACATAAATAAATCATTGCATGATGTCAGACCAAACCTCCTGCCTGCTTGAAAGACTCCCTTCATTTCTGGTATATTTGACCTTTTGATGGGGGAGATGTTTGCATATCTCTGAAATATCCTCTCTTTATTATTGCCTGCTTTCAGCAGGTTGCGGCTGTATCGAACCTCATTAAAACAACAGTCTTTCAACCACTTACACTGGAGCGGCCCCATTGACTTTAGCAAAGCTTCTCCCAAGAAATCTATTTGAGTCTGGAAGATTTAATCACCGTATAGAACAGGTGAGCGTGAAAGAAAGGAAATGATGGCAAGTTGACTGCATTTCAAAGAACATTTCCAAGGCTGAAGCACAAATCTGGAACACACTAATGGGGGGGGGGAAGCATTGCGTGCAAGAAATATGGTTTTTGGAGGATGCGATCCTAATGTTTCCATATATGTTTTAATTGTTTAAATGTGAGTTGTTGTTGTGTGTATTTTTTTTTAAAAAAACCCACAATTGTTTTGTTTTATCACTTTGGTGATAGCTACTCTGGGCTCCTTTCAGAGGAAGGGTGGGATACAAATTTAATAAGAAACTAAGAAGAGCCTGTTGAATCCAATATGTGTGCATTGGGGAGAGAGATCCATGTGTGTTGCCCTGAGACCCACAGAAGGAGGACAGGATATCAATGCAGTAATTTATTGCCTACTTCCCTTTAGAGTTTAGATGCTATTTAGAGCTGGAGGGTTTCAGAGCAGTTCAAGATATAATGAGAAAGTAACCCTTTGAAATCTTCAGAGTTGTTCTGCAGTCTTTTGTTGAGATGTTTAGGCCAGCAGTTCAAGGCGTTGTTCTGTTGTTAGAGCATTATAATCCTGTATCTTTTGCAACATGGGAAGGGGCGGGGGTGGGGGACAGCTTGGGAACAAAACAGCAGGAGTGGGAAAAGGTAACAGTTCCCCTCCAGTTGTTCTGCTGTCCAGCACTTTCTTCCCAAACTGCTTCTCCTTAAAAGAAAGAAACTAGAAGAAGTGACCTGGCTGCCTACAAACCATACATTTCAAGGACATTTCAAGGACATGACTTTCCCCAAGGAATCCCGAGAACTCTAATTTGCCTCTCACACAGCTACAATTCCCAGCACTATTAGCAAACTACAGTTGCCATTATTTGTTGGGGGTAAGTCATATATTTAAAACATGCTTGTAAAAAGTATGGGGTATATGCTGGCCCAAAATAAACGATAAATTACAAGAACTCAGGCCAAAAGAAGATGGATTTCAAATAAATCTCGACAAGGTGTTATTGATGTGATGCAGAGTTTAAATATAAATATATTTGGTACACTTTGACCTGTGAATCTTTGCTGACGAAGAATAGTCGAAACAGGGCCTTGTCCTGATTTTTACTGGAATTTACCATTATTTGCCTTCAACATTTGGATTGATTCCCATTTAAACTCCGCATTGTAATAAACTCCGCATGTAATTTATCATTATTTCTGGACTTTCCCAAGAACTCCAATTTCTAATGTATATGCTGGCCCAGCAAAGCTTAAGGAACAAGACTATTAAAAGTAGCAACAGTTTCCACAAGTATTATTAACAAAACGAATAAATTTTGCTTTAATGGGGAAGACATTTTGCCCCTGGAGTGGATTTGTGGATGAAATCAGATTCTTTTGAAGGCGATCCATTTCGTGAGATAAAAAAAAAAAAATGTATGGATTGAATTCTGTGGTGACACAAAGCCACCACCGTTTTGCAAGGGAATGTTTTGTTGTCATTACCCAGACCTGACTTAGAGAGAGCAGATTGGTCATGTGACCAATCTGAATGGGATTTGGGATCCAGTCCTACCATGCCCCTGTCGGGGGACTTGCACCAAACAAGGCTCCACCAGCAATGTCTCAGCTGACTGGGGCAGGATGAGCATATTATGCTGGTGTTAAACCACAGAGCCTAGGGCTTGCTGATCAGAAGGTCGGCGGTTCGAATCCCTGCGAAGGGGTGAGCTCCCGTTGCTTGGTCCCAGCTCCTGCCAACCTAGCAGTTTGAAAGCACATCAAAGTGCAAGTAGATAAATAGGTACTGCTCCGGTGGGAAGGTAAACGGTGTTTCTGTGTGCTGCTCTGGTTTGCCAGAAGCGGCTTTGTCATGCTGGCCACATGACCTGGCAGCTGTATGCCGACTCCCTCGGCCAATAACGCAAGATGAGCGCCGCAACCCCAGAGTCGGTCATGACTGGACCTAATGGTCAGGGGTCCCTTTACCTTTATCTTTGGCTGAGCCAGGTTTGGCGATCTAATGCCAGCTGAGCCAAAGACTCACTGAATCCTAAGCTGCTTATCCCGGAGCTTGTCATAGGGCTGCCCCCTGAGTGTTAGAGAGTGTTGGGTTGCCAAGACAACAAGGCTGTTGTCAGTTTATTTGCTGCCTGCTGTCAGAAAGGCATGCTTTGGAGTTTACTCCTGTGAGGAAGCCTAGCATACATACTGTACCCCACATTACAAACATTTGCTACATCAGCTCTGGAAGCCCGTAAATTGAATCTATACACCTCTATCATACACTAAATAATTAAGAAATGACTAGTTTCTTTCAATACCATCAACACTTAAGCGACTGTTTGTGGGATGGGAAGAAATGCAGCAAACAATATTTTATAATCAGGGGTGACTTATCTCTCTGTTTTTGGGGTGCCAATGTATGGTTAGGCCAACCTGTGCCCTGTCACAGGTGTCCAAGTTAGTTAACAACATTGATGTCACATGACACTAAGGTCACATGCTCTGTGATGGTATGAGGTCATAATGGCGGAATGAATGCACTTTCTGAAATTGTTCCTTAAAGGATGGTGATAGATTAGCATGGTGGTGCTTACAGCTTTTGAACATTAAACCAGCTTGAGATGTGAAGAGCGAGTCAACAGATTCTTTGAGTAATGTCAGACAAGACTGAGAGTCTGGGTGCTTGGAAAATCAAGCAAGGAGGGGCAGTTCAAGATCAGTTCAGCCCAAAGATCCAACAACTTTATAGGATCAATATGAACCCTATAGGTCCCTTCTGTCATCTGACCTCTGTTTAGTTGGTTAATTATTGCAATGCTACTCTTTGGATATTAGCAGTGCTAGCAACGAACTGCCACAGTGAGCAGGACAGCAGACCCTTTCTCTCAAAAGCTGCAAGACTGTCTTAGAGAATAAAGTATTTGGAGCCTATTATTAGAGTTTCAGCCCCTTCATGGATCAATGCCTTGTCGTGGCGAAGGGGCTTGAATAACTCAGAGAAGCTATGAGCTATGCCATGCAGGGCCACCCAAGATGGACAGGTCATAGTGGAGAGTTTTGACTAAACGTGATCCACCTGGAGAAGGAACTGGCAAGCCACTCCAGTATCCCTGCCAAGAAAACTCCATGGACAAAGACAACAGGCATATAAAAGTTATGACGCTGGAAGATGAGCCCCTCAGGTCGGAAGGCGTCCAACATGCTACTGAGGAAGAGCGGAGGACAAGTACAAGTAGATTCAGAGCTGATGAAGCGGCTGGGCCAAAGCCGAAAGGACGCTCAGTTGCAGATATGCCTGGAAGCGAAAGGAAAGTCCGATGCTGTAAAGAAAAATATTGCATAGGAACCTGGAATGTAAGAACCATGAATGGAGGTAAGCTGGATGTGGTCAAAAATGAGATGACAAGAATAAATATCGACATCCTGGGCATCAGTGAACTAAAATGGAAGGGAATGGGCGAATTCAGTTCGGGTGACTATCATATCTACTACTGTGGGCAAGAATCCTGTAGTAGAAATGGAGTGGCCCTCATAGTCAACAAAAGAGTGGCAAAAGCTGTAATAGGATGCAATCTCAAAAATGACAGAATGATCTCGATACGAATCCAAGGCAGACCTTTTAACATCACGGTAATCCAAGTTTATGCACCAACTACCGGTGCTGAAGAAAGTGAAATTGACCAATTCTATGAAGACCTACAACACCTTCTAGAAATGACACCAAAGAAGGATGTTCTTCTCATTACAGGGGATTGGAATGCTAAAGTAGGGAATCAAGAGATAAAAGGAACAACTGGCAAGTTTGGCCTTGGAGTTCAAAATGAAGCAGGGCAAAGGCTAATAGAGTTCTGTCAAGAGAACAAGCTGGTCATCACAAACACTCTCTTCCAACAACACAAGAGACGACTCTACACGTGGATATCACCAAATGGGCAGCATCGAAATCAGATTGATTATATTCTCTGCAGCCAAAGATGGAGAAGCTCTATACAGTCAGCAAAAACAAGACCTGGAGCTGACTGTAACTCAGATCATCAGCTTCTTATAGCAAAATTCCAGCTTAAACTGAAGAAAGTAGGAAAAACCACTGGGCCAGTAAGATACAATATGAATCAAATCCCTTATGAATACACAGTGGAAGTGAGGAACAGGTTTAAAGATTTAGATTTGGTGGACAGAGTGCCTGAAGAACTATGGATGGAGGCTCGTAACATTATACAGGAGGCAGCAACGAAAACCATCCCAAGGAAAAGGAAATGCAAGAAAGCAAAATGGCTGTCCAACGAGGCCTTACAAATAGCGGAGGAGAGGAGGCAAGCAAAATGCAAGGGAGATAGGGAAAGATACAGGAAACTGAATGCAGATTTCCAAAAAACAGCAAGGAGAGACAAGAGGGTCTTCTTAAATGAGCAATGCAAAGAAATAGAGGAAAACAATAGAATGGGGAAAACCAGAGATCTGTTCAAGAAAATTGGAGATATGAAAGGAACATTTCGTACAAAGATTACCATAATCAAGGACAAAAGTGGTAAGGACCTAACAGAAGCAGAAGACATCAAGAAGAGGTGGCAAGAATACACAGAGGAATTATACCAGAAAGATATGGAGGTCTCGTACACCCCAGGTAGTGTGGTTGCTGACCTTGAGCCAGACATCTTGGAGAGTGAAGTCAAATGGGCCTTAGAAAGCACTGCTAATAACAAGGCCAGTGGAAGTGATGATATTCCAGCTGAACTATTTAAAATTTTAAAAGATGATGCTGTTAAGGTGCTACACCCAATATGCCAGCAAGTTTGGAAAACTCAGCAATGGCCAGAGGATTGGAGAAGATCAGTCTACATCCCAATTCCAAAGAAGGGCAGTGCCAAAGAATGCTCCAACTACCGCACAATTGCGCTCATTTCACACGCTAGCAAGGTTATGCTTAAAATTCTACAAGGCAGGCTTAGGCAGTATGTGGACCGAGAACTCCCAGAAGTGCAAGCTGGATTTCGAAAGGGCAGAGGAACCAGAGACCAAATAGCAAACATGCGCTGGATTATGGAGAAAGCTAGAGAGTTCCAGAAAAACGTCTACTTCTGCTTCATTGACTATGCAAAAGCCTTTGACTGTGTCAACCACAGCAAACTTTGGCAAGTTCTTAAAGAAATGGGAGTGCCTGATCACCTCATCTGTCTCCTGAGAAATCTCTATGTGGGACAAGAAGCTACAGTTAGAACTGGATATGGAACAACTGATTGGTTCAAAATTGGGAAAGGAGTACGACAAGGTTGTATATTGTCTCCCTGCTTATTTAACTTATATGCAGAATTCATCATGCGAAAGGCTGGACTAGATGAATCCCAAGCCGGAATTAAGATTGCCGGAAGAAATATCAACAACCTCAGATATGCAGATGACACAACCTTGATGGCAGAAAGCGAGGAGGAATTAAAGAACCTTTTAATGAGGGTGAAAGAGGAGAGCGCAAAATATGGTCTGAAGCTCAACATCAAAAAAACCAAGATCATGGCCACTGGTCCCATCACCTCCTGGCAAATAGAAGGGGAAGAAATGGAGGCAGTGAGAGATTTTACTTTCTTGGGCTCCTTGATCACTGCAGATGGTGACAGCAGTCACGAAATTAAAAGACGCCTGCTTCTTGGGAGAAAAGCAATGACAAACCTAGACAGCATCTTAAAAAGCAGAGACATCACCTTGCCGACAAAGGTCCGTATAGTTAAAGCTATGGTTTTCTCAGTAGTGATGTATGGAAGTGAGAGCTGGACCATAAAGAAGGCTGATCGCCGAAGAATTGATGCTTTTGAATTATGGTGCTGGAGGAGACTCTTGAGAGTCCCATGGACTGCAAGAAGATCAAACCTATCAATTCTTAAGGAAATCAGCCCTGAGTGCTCCCTGGAAGGACAGATCGTGAAGCTGAGGCTCCAATACTTTGGCCACCTCATGAGAAGAGAAGAATCCTTGGAAAAGACCCTGATGTTGGGAAAGATTGAGGGCACTAGGAGAAGGGGACGACAGAGGACAAGATGGTTGGACAGTGTTCTCGAAGCTACGAACATGAGTTTGACCAAACTGCGGGAGGCAGTGCAAGACAGGAGTGCCTGGCGTGCTATGGTCCATGGGGTCACGAAGAGTCGGACACGACTAAACGACTAAACAACAACAACAACATTAGAGTTTCAGAGAGTTCTGGGGCTTTGCAGTTTCCTGTGTGTGTGTGTGTGTGTGTGTGTGTGTGTGTGTGTGTGTGTTTTGCAGAAAGTAGAATCAAAAGCCTCCTAGGGATGCCAACCCATATCAAATGTTTGTCAAGGTGATTCTGAAGAACAAGGAACAACCCCACAACAACTTCTTTATGGATTGAGAAATGCTTGCACAGGAAAAACACTAATACCAGTTAACTCTGGATAATAACTCAGTTGGTAGAGCATGAGGCATCTCAGGGTTGTGGGTTCGAGCCCCACGTTGAGCAAAAGATTCCTGCATCGCAGGGGGTTGGACTAGATGACCATTGTGGTCCTTTCCAACTCTACGATTCTGTGATTCTAATAGGGATAATTTGCATCAAGGCAATTTGCATAAAGACAAGCACAAGTCTGTGAATTTAGGACCCATCATGGAACATAATGATTCATTGCTTCTAATACAGTTGGAAACATTCATATACTGTACAGTATTTACCACATTTTATGGAGGAAAGTGACATGTGACCTGTTTTGTAGCCAGGGCCCCAATCCAGCTACACAGCCGGGAAGAAGGCTTCCATGAGTGTATGCTTAGCTTGGTTAGATACTTGATGCACAAATACTGTAAGTACTGCGGAAGTGATTTCCCTCTCCATGCCAGCAGTCCTAGCAAACGGCTCTTGAGGAGAGGGAACAGAAGGGATGAATACCGCCAACCCCAACCGACTTCTTTTCCTTGCCCCCTCCCCCCCCAAAAAAAACAGATCAGAGGGAATTTTGATTTTAATGAAAAGTTCCATCTGTGAAACTGTCTCTTCTATATGAAACTCCATTGGATACAAACTCAAATTAGATCCACACCTCTATGGTGTGGGTTTTGAGACACTTTAAAAAGCAATTCCTGTGCTGATGATGCTTACTTTCCAGAATCCAAACTTCTGTATGCAAAAGAGCCAGACCCCGACTCCTAATAAATAGTAATGTTGTGCTTTGTGTTGTTTGTTGCATAATTCATTGCTCATGTCTGTGTTTTTCATTGTCTGGTCTCCTTTCATGCTAATTTCTCCAAAGGCTGGATTCATCAAAAGGAATAACTAGGAGATATTTTTCATTTTAACAAATACAAATGGCACCCTGATGCTCCCCAATCTATTTTTGAAACGCACAAAATAGCGCTCAGAATAATGACTAGAGTTTGCATTTGTGATAAATTAAAATAAAAGCAATTGCACTTCATAAATATTGGAGAAAGATAAAAGCTATTAGAGCATCCATTTTATACTATGAAAGTACTGGAGATAAGTCTCAATAAAGGACATATCACCCACTACAGCAAATATTTAGTTTCTGTCTAAAAAAAATGTGCGATAGTTGTAACACTAGTGCTGTCCCACTAGTTATATTGTAATGTTGGCATTGTTGACATGACCACCATTGTTATCAGCAATTGCTATAACTATATTGAGACACAGGTGAGCATTTCCATGACAAAAGTGCTCTCATATATAGATAGGGTAGCCCAGGCATCCCCAAACTTCGGCCCTCCAGATGTTTTGGACTACAATTCCCATCTTCCCCGACCACTGGTCCTGTTAGCTAGGGATCATGGAAGTTGTAGGCTAAAACATCTGGAGGGCCGCAGTTTGGGGATGCCTGGGGTAGCCAGACTCAATAGAGGATAGGACTTCTGTGCCTTTAATTGTCCTGCTCTCTTTTGAGTCTGGAAACTTTAAAGAGAAACCAGCAGACCCTTTGTTTAACTTCCAAGCAAAGGGTCTGCTGATTTCTCTTTAAGGTTTCCAGACTCAAAAGAGTGCAGGGCAATTAAAGGCACAGAAGTCCTATCCTCTATTGAGTCTGGCAACCCTATATATAGATAGGGATGCCTGAGTTCAGTATTCGTGAATTGCAATATGAACTGACCCTGTTTGGCATCTCCTGAACTAATGTGTGGATTAGAACATAGTTACCCATCAAATGCCACATTACCCCCAAATGTTGGGGACTGGTTTTCAGCTCAAGAAATGTAAAAAAATGCATTTTTTCAAGGGAAGATTTGAAATGTGCATTTTGAGAGAAAATACATTTAAAAATATTCATTCCACTGCAAATACAATTATCATGAGAGTGGTACTGATCATCTTCAAAGTTGACCGAATGATGCACAATGCCTATGCACAATGCATAGCCATTCCTCGGAGTTTCCGCTTCCTTGTAAGCCCCAGGACAAAGGGTTGCCTATAACCCACAACTGGGTTATTTTTGAGGCCAGCGCCGGATTTACGTATAAGCTAAATAAGCTTTGGCTTAGGGCCCCACTCCCTTGCCCCCCCAAAAAAAATTTAAAGGAAAAAAACAAAACTGGGTGTACATTTCCAAAATAGAAGATAAAAACAAATAAAATAAAACCTACATACAGCAACAGTGTTTTGTGTTGTGTAGGCTCCTATGATGTAAGTAATGGGCTCTGCCTGCTAGCCTGCTTCCTAAAATATCACTGGTTAGATACCTATTAGGTCCATAAATTATCATATAGCATATATCCAACACAAAATACAGTGACAATTTGTTGTTGACGAAGGACAGCTGGACGTATAAAGGGCCCCATTACCTTCAGTAGCTTACTTAGGGCCTCATCAAAACTAAATCCACCCTTGTTTGAGGCTGCTGCTTTTCATCATGGCCCAAGCTCAGCTGGGTCGGCCCATCAGTCCTTCTCCAGGTTTTCTACGTGTGGAAGTGTAAGCCCTTTCTCTTGGCTTCCACTCCTCCTTCCTCCCTGTCTCTCCTCTCCCACTGTTTCTCCTTCTCCCAACCCTTATGTCCCCTGCTGTCATAGGCGCCGCCAATTGGCAGGGCCGCCCATTTCCTGAGATGACATCTGTAGCACAACGGCCCTCCCACAGCTGTCCTGTTGCCTTCCCCGCCTTTCTCCAGGCCCAGTCCTTTGTCTCCGATCCCTTTCCTCACTGCTTCCTGCCCAGAGCAGGCGACCATTTGGGAACCCACTAAGCTCCGTTCACTGGTCGTGGTATTCAGTCCAAGTGCATTAATAACTTTTCAAAATATCTCATACATATCCAACAGCAAAAGAAAGCTCGGGGGGGGGGGGTCTCATCAGCACTACAGTGTGGATGGGATGCATTGTGATCCAAAGAAAGATCTATTAGATCAGTAGCCCCCAGGTAGTGGTCTGCAGAACCCACACACGGGGTCTGTGTCACCATTCAAAAGACCAAAGCTACCATAGAGATAACAACATTTTCAAAAAAATAGGGTGTCCATGGCTTAGCTTTTGAAAAACAGGGTCTGCTGTGCTTAGCTAATTGGAAACCATTGTATTAGAAGCTCCCCCCCCCCTCTAAGGCCAATTGCAGCACAGGGGTGTTTTTTGTCAGGATCACAGCTGGGAAGGGAAGGGTTTAACCTCCCCTCTCCTTACATTGCAGCCCTGGTGAGAATCACCTCTACTCAGTGGAGTATTGCATTAACAACAGCAACAACACTTGACTGTGAACCACACAATGAAAGTAACATTGGTTTGAACCTTCCTGGCTCTCGGTGGTGGGGGTAAGGAAACACATACTTTATTAGGATATGGGGGAACTGTCCTCAACATTATGGTGACAGAAGTGGGGATTTAATGTGCATCTTCTGTTTTTGGCTGCAGTTACACTGAGACTTTAATTGGGGTCTGTTTGACCCCTATGCAAGGTTACAAAAATGCTTTCCCAAGGATAGGATTTATTTATTTTAAAGGAAAACTCTGCGTGAATAAGAAGAGAGAGAGGTGACACCATGTAAGTAAACTTCTGAAGTCACTAGTATGAATTTTGTTGTCCTTAAAAGTTCAGTCAACATGGGGGGGGGGAAGCAACCTTCAGTTTCTTCATTTTTATTTTTATAGAAATCCTCAGTGCTGCAGTCCAGAAGCATTGCTTTAATATTAACACAACAAATGAATGAGATGGAAAATTAAAAGAGATTACGCTTCCTGCTCGGCATGTTTTCATTTTAATAGTTTGCAGTTTAACAATTACAAACAAGCCTTTCATTATTAAAATTGGTGTTTGTTAATCAGGCTTAAGTTCTGTTTCATAATTAATTCTGCAAAGAACTTGATGGATCTGGTTATTAAAAATATGACAAAGCAAAGCACAAATGAATTTTGGACTTTAAAATTATCCTTCTTTAGCACACTTGATAGTTGACGTTCATTAGCATAAATGAGTATATTGCCAGAAAATGGGTGAATTGTAAAATGTAAAAATAATGCAACTTGACACCCACTCACCCGCTATCTTTTTCCTCACCCTTATATTCAATAATGAAGGCATTTCCTGTTGGCTTCTTTGAAGTTGATGTGATTTTGACTACCAGTTGCATATGGAGCGTAAGATATGGGAAATTATTGGACACCTATAGAGACGGAAGCCCAGGATGGTCACAGAGTGGAAAGGAACTGGAACAATCTTGGCTCCCAGAAAAAAACCGCCTCATAGTATCGTCTTCCTTCTTCCTTACATATTCCTCTATCACTCTGTGGGAGGGTGGCAAATCTGTAGCTTCCTAGTTGTTGGACTTCAACTCCTATCACCCCCCCCCCCCCGGAGCATAGCCAATGATCAGGAATGATAGGAGCTGTAGTCCAGCCGCATCTGGAGGGCCTCCATTTCTCAGCATAGCTGCCAAGTTTTCCCTTTTCTCATGAGGAAGCCTATTCAGCATAAGGGAAAATCCCTTTAAAAAAGGGATAACTTGGCAGCTATGTTTCTCAGTCTGTTCTGCGCTCTCTGGGAGCATAGCCTGTTGTAGAATATGAAACTATAAATCAGGCATAGGCATATCGGCCCTTCAGATGTTTTGGGACTACAACTCCCATGATCCCTAGCTAACAGGACCAGTGGTCAGGGTTGATTGGAATTGTAGTCCCAAAACATCTGGCGGGCCGAGTTTGCCTATGCCTGCTATAAATGGACCAAGTAAATCTTTATCATTTTGAGTGTGCACCAAAAAAAAAGGATGGGCCCACATAACTTCTGGAATGCCAGGCAAAGCGTTGGCTGAATATGGTTCCAGTTCTCCAGGAATGGCAAACAGGCATGGAAGCTAAAGTTCTAGCAGACAAATCAGGCATGGGTGGAATGCCAGTCGGTCAAGACTGACCCGGTGCAGTCCTTATGCCTACATGACATAGATGTGTAATGCATAAATGGCTTGGATTTTCCCCAAAACTTGTTAAGCAGCTGGTCAAGCAGTGAAGGGTTGGGATCTCATTCTGTGGATACTTTGGCATGCAAACTCTCTGGTTACTTGAATTTTGATGCAAAATAAAAAAAATAAAAAATGACAAATGTGGTGGCAACTGCTGACAGGCAGGGGCAATTAGGACAGAGGGCCTTCTCGGTAGTGGCTCCCACCCTGTGGAATGCCCTCCCATCAGATGTCAAAGAAATAAACAACTATCTGACTTTTAGAAGGCATCTGAAGGCAACCCTGTTTAGGGAAGTTTTTAATGTTTGATGTTTTATCGTGTTTTTAATATTCTGTTGGGAGCCGCCCAGAGTGGCTGGGGTATAAATAATAAATAATAAATAATAAATAATAATTTATTATTATTATTATTAATTATTGGAATATTCCAGGTGGGGTGGAGTCTCTGCTCAAATGTGTTTTGAGTCAGATGTGACTCAGTGTGAAAAAATATATATGCCCCGACGCAGTGCTTTTTTTCTAAAAAAAATCATTTTCCTAGTCATTGAAATACTGCATCTCAATGAGGCCAAACTTAGATTCACAAAATGTTTAGGGGTATGCGTACGCCTGTGTCTCCCCAGAAAACAACAACACTGCCCCGATGACATCTATATGACATAAGTCTAAATTGAACTCTCACTTGGCACATTTTCTCTACCCCCCACATAGTATCAAGCTATAAAGGAAAACATAGTGAGCCAAAGGTGTTAGGAACATTGGCAATCAATGCAGCTAAGCATTCATTTCATTCTGTTTCTCAGTTTTTAGATTCCCCCCTCCCTGCCATTATAATTTAATTCACGAAGCCTTTATGCAACATTCATAAAAATGCAAAGTCGTTAAAATATTTACCTCATTCTTTTTGACTAAATTCTGCATGGCAGGTTGTCACTAATCAGAGAGGAGGAGCGCCCCATTGCGCAAAATAAAGTCCTTGCGCAGGGCTTCTCCTGACAGGGCACATTAGGTGAATCCTGCCCTATGTTTCTTTGGTTACATCTTAATTCGAGTGTCCTTTGGTTGAAAACAATAAAAGTCATTTTTAAAAGAAAGTTTAAAATACTAGCCACCAACACTGCAGGAGGGAGAGTGAAGTTTGGAATCTTTCTCCCCCTACTCCTTCTTCTGATCAGTGGGATTTAGCTTTCATTTTATCCATCCTGCCCAGCACACAGAGATGACTTCACTGGCAGAACACAAATACAAGAACACTCTCCCCTCCTGTCAGGATGCTGTCAGTGGTTCCCAGCTGGTTGCCCAGGAAAGTATAAAGACAGAGAAAATTTCTTACCATCCTTTTTTATTTCAACATTAAAGAAAGAGGCTATAGAACCCAGCCTCTTGAATAACGATGTTGTCCCCAGTGAATCTCCACCCCCCCATCTTTCCCACTTACTCATTCGTCGTCGTCATCATCATCTCCTCTATGGGTGTTGTCTTTGAGCTCTTTGCTCTCCTACTTTTAAGACTCACCAGGTTCTGGGAGATGGAGGGTCTGGAATGCTTTCTAAAGACACTCTGTCAGCTAGCTGCCGTTCCAGTCCTGCCTCCTCTTCTCCCATTTTTCCCCAACTTTCCCCCTTATCTGCCTCTGAGCTGTGACCTCCCTCAAACCACTGTTGTAAAGCTATACTGTCTTCCTCTTCCTCCTCCCTGGAAGGGTCAGGATGGGGTGGCGGTCTCCACCATTCCTCCTCTGCTCAGTCCCTAACACCTTCTGTGGTTTCCAGCACCTGGTATTTGGAAGCATTTCTGCCACTGGTAGTCCTCTCCCCCATGAATTTGCTCAGTCCTCTTTTAAAGCCATCCAAGATGGCAGCCATCACTGGCTCCTGTGGGAGTGAGTTCCATAGCTGACTATGCGCTGTGTGAAGAATACTTCCTTTTATCAGTCCTGAGAGCTTTGCTGGCATATGAGCAGGTGAATAAGCCCAAGATGTTCTGCCTGTTGTGTTGCCTATTGCTGGCAATAATTGTTCTAGAATAGAGCTAGAAAATAAAATATATAGTCCTGCTTTCAGTTACCATATACATACACATGCACAGTCATCAATGCAAAAAAAGAACAATAGCAGTTGCCAATGTAAACAAACAAACAAACAAGCCAAACTGCTTTGGGTGACTGGGGGAACCACCAAAGTAACAACAGAAAATAAATTCCTATAAAATTTTACTGGGAACCCTGGACAAGTGCTCACAACAAACAAATGGAGCAGTATTCAACTAAGTTTTACTCAGAGTACACCCACTGAAATTAATGGCCCTAATGTAATCATGTTCATTAATTTAAATGTGTCTCCTCTGAGTAAACTTAGTTGAATATCACCCATAGTTGTGCATACTTCTTACAGAGAAGCTGCCCCAAACCACCAACAAATTACAGAACCCGCCTTTCTCCGTGGACTGAACAGTGTTTTCCAGTCTTACCCTGGTACAACAACATGGAAGAAAGTGATGGTGAATCTTCATTATTTATTACAGTTTTTTTTTTCATGGGTATGGTTCCCTTGACGCATGCAGAACTGTGGCATGAATTGGTTAGTTCTAAAGGGGCATCCCAGGACTGTTAACAAGGGACACCTTTCCAGACCTGTGGGAAAAGATCATCCCTCGCTTGTTGGCTAGTTCATCTCTCCTTCAGGCATTGGCATAGGGTCAAAAGGTCATTAACTCTCCTTCAGACAAATAGTAACAACATGACATCACAACCACCATTCCTTCTCCTATAAAGGAGGTCCACTGGCAGACGACTCTGGGGTTGTGGCGCTCATCTCACTTTATTGGCCGAGGGAGCTGGCGTACAGCTTTCGGGTCATGTGGCCAGCATGACTAAGCTGCTTTTGGCAAACCAGAGCAGTGCGCAGAAACACCGTTTACTTTCCCGCCAGAGCGGTACCTATTTAGCTACTTGCACTTCGTGCTTTCAAAATGCTAGGTTGGCAGGAGCAGGGACCGAGCAACGGGAGCTCACCCTGTCGCAGGGATTTGAACAAACGACCTTCCGATCGGTAAGCCCAAGGCACAGTGGTTTAGACCACAGCGCCACCCGCATCCCAACAGTAACAGCATGACATCACAACCACCAGTCCTTCTTCTATAGACAAGTACTATCAGCAAGAAGTATCAGCTTGAGGCAAAGATGCCATCTTCTAAAAAACATTGAGGGGACCTGACATGATAATGTCTTGATGTCACTCTGCATCTGGCTCCCCCCTGAACAATAGGGGGCCCAGCCCCCTAAAAACAACATAGAGTGCTCCACAGGGGTTGAGGACACAGTAGCCAGTCTCTCACAAACAGGTAGCACCAGCAGCATCTCAATGTCCAGCCTCTCTTCAGGCAGGCAGCGTCACCATGAGGTCACAATAGCAGTTTCTCTTATGGGCAGGTGACATCATCAGCCTGAGGTCACAATGTACAGCCTCTCTTACAGGCAGGTAGCATCTCCCTCTTTCAGGGAGACTGCATCAATATGAGGTCATATTTGGCAGCTTTTTTTATGTTCAAGTAGCAAGTCTCTCTTACAGGCATGGAAGAGGGCAGGAGTCCGGCGTCATCAGAGTACCGAAGACACCTCACTCCAAATTGGCAGGTGAACTATCTTACTAGTTTTATGTAGATGTCATTTAGTATAAGGGACAAAACTTGCAGAACCTTGTTGCATCGATGTCATAGGGCTGAGAGAAAGGCATATAACACATGCCAAGTGTAGGAGCAGGATTTTTGAAAAATGGTGTTCCCAAATCTCTTCGCTCCAATTTTCTGCCCAGGAGGCCCACGAGGAGAGCTCTCTGTCACACACCCCGCAGTAAACCTGAATTGTAATTTTACATTTAACAAAAAAGTAAATAAGTAAATAATGTAAATGCATTTTGTTTTTTTTTTTAAAAAAAGGCACAGCATTACAAAATCAGCCTCACTACAAAGACAGCAGAAGGACAAGGTTTCACTAGGTTTCCACGTAATCCGGGAAATGAAGTGTCATGGTCAGATCACTTCCTGGTGCAACTGGACCTCTCCGCGACCCTTCCCCTCTCCAGGGAGGTGGGACCTATTTGGATGGTCCGCCCCCGCCACTTAATGGATCCAATTGGCTTCCAGAGAGTGGTAGGTGATGTTTTATCCCATGTTGATGGCCTTTCAGCTGATTCCCTGGTGGCCCGCTGGAATGTGGAGTTAACCAGGGCTATTGACTGTCTGGCTCCGAAGCGCCCTCTCCGATTTGAGGATGATGATAATTGGAGGTGGGGAATCAATGCCATATCTGCAGGCATACTACCAAAATGCAACGTAGAGAAGCACAAAGAAACAGGAATAAGAAAACATTTAGCTGTGCCATTGCAACCTACCCCTTTCCTATTCAAGTGGTATAATCCCAGAAGGACTGTACTACACACTTTATGCATGAGTGTCTTAGCCCAACTTTTTTCTAATAAGGCTAAGGGAAACTGTATGCAATCACATGTCATCAAAACATAAACTGGTAACTTTTGGGGTGGCCCTAATCTGAGGGACTGAGAATGCTATTCAGCCTAGGGGTGTGGAATTTTCTGTTTGAATTCTGTTTGCTAAAAAAGTTGACAAAGGGAACTTGCACTGGAAAAATGTTCCATGGACGTGGCTAGCTTCTCATGGGATCAATGTACCAACTTGTTCCAGGTCACTTCATGGGTCCCTGAGTGAGTGCCACTGAATCAAATCAAAGAGTGGAAAGCAGCCATTTGGATGAGCCTTTGGAAGAGGAAGCGCTGAAATCTGAAACACAACATGCCTTTAAAAAGAAAAGAAAAGTGTTCTTGTTTTTAAAGTGTTGCCATCAGAAAGCGAGAAATGAGACCAGTCATATTTTGTTTTCTTCCTGTGCTTACCAGCGGGGGGCAAGGGGAGCTTGGCTATAAAGCTTTAAGACTCTCAATGCTACGTACTTACAATTTCAAAATGCATCCTGTGGGATTTTGCAAGGGCAGGGGGAGATGAACGAGGATCTGCACACTCTTCAGGCCATGCTGAGAATTTTAGTGTTTCATTAGGTTCTGGTGGATGCTGTGAACTAACAGATCATCTGCCAGCACTTTGCACAAGGCAGCAGTTGCTGAGCTTAACTGATATGTATGAGCATGTTCCCCAGTGAAGTTGATGAATGGCCTTCAGTGATTGCAGTTCCATATAGTGAGGGATCCATCCATGCATCCTTGAGGCAGTTGCCATGCAACCATTCAGCATTGCCTTTGAATGGGCAAGCTAGCCCCCGAGATGGAAGTGGGTAATTTCTGTTGTCTGTAAAAGTCTGCTCCTCTGACTAACAGCCCTGCCAGTTATCTTGGCTTAATCACCTAGGGCTGCATGAAGACTAATCTCCAATGCAGAGCTTATTCCTACCAGGACGTGAATATTTCATAGAGAAATGTTGATATCAGAAGGCATCAATATTCAATATGACTGGGTGGGAAGAGGCTGTGATAGTTTGCGATAAAGAAATTTCTAATTGCAAGAGAGGATTCTCATGTAGGTTTAAGCCAAGAGGGGCGAGAAAAGATGAAGAAGGAATAATAGCTTGGTGGAGCAGCACTGCTGAGAGAATAAATTATATTAACTCTAGAATCGCAATTGCTGTTGGTGGAAATATGGTGAGAGTGTATAATAACCTATTGGAAGGAAAAGTTACCAGTTTATTTTTCTTCTATTCTGAAGGCTTAGCCAGTTGTGCAAACAAAGCAGATGTCTGTGGATCACATTTTACTAACAATGCTATTAGGGATTCTAGAGGAAATTTATTTTTCTGAACTCCAAAATAATTTGACCTCCTAGACAAATTTACATGTGAATGAGTCATTATAATTCATATTTTGCACTTCTCTGAATTTTGCAATGCAGTGCTCACCTCAGAAAAGTATCAAAATGTGTTTGGAAATGCTTGTTTTGTGAGAAAATATGTTTAAAATTTGGTATTTTTTTATTAGGCTTCTTAACAAAAAAGGTAGAGATTACCAAGGAAATGCTATGAACAGACATGAATGAAGATACGTTCAACTCACACATAGCATGAAACAGACAAGGGGAAAGGTGTGCACATATGTTTGTCTTAAGTGCTATCTTTTATTTTATTTTAAAAAGGTATGAACTTCTCCAGTGTAGTTCCTGAACAAAGCAGGCTACTTTCCATCTCCACATCTAAAGCAATGCGGACAGATATAGAGAGGATGGGCTGCTATCTTTGTGCACCTTTCAGGGTCTAGTACAGGTGAGGATTTTGGAAAGGCAGAAAAGGAGCAGGGCAAAAAATAAACAGAAGAAATGAGTGGAAGCAAAGTTTCCAGACATTTTAAGGCTTTTTCAGTCTTGCCACCTAAGATTATAACACAACTAAAGATGCCAAAGACTCAACGCTGGACTTTCAACATGCAAAATAATGTCAGATTATGTATTAAATACATAGTTTGCATAAACCTATAGATTTAAATGAATAAAGAGAAAATGGATAGGTAGAGAAACAAAAACTGTCATTTGCTCTAATGCTGACTGAAATCTCGTGATTAACTATTTATAGTTTTCCGTCTTTAACATTTTTGCAAACATAGTGACATCACATGGTTCCAGTCAATGTGCCGAGGGTACGAGTATCTGCACAACATGAAGGACAGAAGGTCTGACTATTCCTAGGCTAGATGACCACCTTTGATAGAACTTGTTATCCACTACAACAAAATAACCCAAGCAGACTCATAAAATACATATTTGGTGAAGGTTTGTAGAGCATCTGCTTTCGGTACAGAAGGTTCCCTGGCACCTCCAGGTGCTTCTCGTGAGAGAGACTCTGAGCCATGCTAGTTAGTGTAGACAAAACCGAACTGGGTGGACTAATGATATATGACTTTGTTTAAGGCAACTTCCTGTGCTTCTAATAAGAGAATCACAATAAGCCTCATCAAAACCTAACAACCCACTCATCTCTTCCCCTCCCCCTGCCTGCAAGCTGTCCATGTCTGAGAACTCTTGGTGAAGGGGGGGCAGGCTAACCCACTCTTGCTTTGTCCACATTCTTTCATCTCCAGAGTCAGACTCTGGCTCTCTCGATACTGGCATTCCTTTGTCATCAGTGTTTGACTCTTCCCTGGCATCCGATTCAGCCACACTCTTCTTGACAGGTGGTTTATGTGAAACTGGGAAGCGTTGTTCAATGCTTGATACACTGTGTGGCTTAGCTTAATACACCATGTGACTCAGGATGTATCATAGGAGCCAACTCCTATGGGTTTGGGGGGGCTTTGGTCCCCCAATAAAATATTTGATTGGTCTGCCACCCCCCCAAAAGTTGACAGACAATGCCATTCAAATGGTGTGAGTGCACTACATCATGTGATCAGTTAAGTGGGACAGGGCTTACCTAAGCCCCCCACCCCCAATATTTTATTCAGGTTGGCACCCCCGGGATGGATTCTGAAAGACAAAAACAATGGTGCTGTGCTAACAAGAAGTGAAAGGTTGCTTGTATGAGCGCTCTTTCATCATCACACATTCATGTTTACTGAGTGCAAAAGTCTTTTTACATTAAGGAATTCCACTTGTAGACTTGTTTTGCTGGGTATTATTGTTCATTTTTGCTAATTCAGTCTGAAGGTTGCTAATGCATGAGGAATTTATCAAATTAAATTAATAGGGTGTATCGTATCAACACTTCACAGAGCTTCTTGGATGCCAGTGATGGAATAACTTGTGCAATGGGGGTGGGGAGAAACTGATGAGTGTTAGGCTCATAGAGATCCTTGATGAAGAAGGGTCAACCCATGCATATGTGCATATGTACACACACCTACCAACCATAAGAAGAAGAAAACACACTGCTTTTCATCCTTGTTGTCACAGGTATGTGTGATCGAATGTGCTCTACTTTCAAATTCTACAGCAAGAAGATTCAAATGGCACCAGTAAAGCAAAATAACACAATTTATTCTGCTTCTAATACTGGGGTGCTCTGAGAATTTGGAACGTTATGTAAATAAACAAACAAATGCCATGAGTACAATCACATGGAAATGAGGTTTGTGCTAGCCAGTTGTTTTAAAGAGGCATGCAGTAATAGTCAATAAGGGTCATAGAGACTGGCTGATCAAAACTACTTGTCGTGTTCTGACTGGAGTGGCACTTGCTTCTGAGTAACAGACATAAAAACGCCAGCCCTGGCTTCAATGCCAGCTCATCCTCCTTGCATCCTCCAGGCCCAGTACACCTGAAGGAGCGTCTCCACCCCCATCATTCTGCTTGGACACTGGAGTCCAGCTCCGAGGGCCTTCTGGCGGTTCCCTCACTGCAAGAACTGAGGTTACAGAGAACCAGGCAGAGGGCCTTCTCGGTAGTGGCGCCTGCCCTGTGGAACACCCTCCCATCAGAAGTCAAAGAGATCAACAACTAAATGACATTTAGAAGACATCTGAAGGCAGCCCTATTTGTTGTTGTTGTTGTTTAGTCGTTTAGTCGTGTCCGACTCTTCGTGACCCCATGGACCATAGCACGCCAGGCACTCCTGTCTTGCACTGCCTCCCGCAGTTTGGTCAAACTCATGTTCGTAGCTTCGAGAACACTGTCCAACCATCTTGTCCTCTGTCGTCCCCTTCTCCTAGTGCCCTCAATCTTTCCCAACATCAGGGTCTTCTCATGAGGTGGCCAAAGTATTGGAGCCTCAGCTTCACGATCTGTCCTTCCAGGGAGCACTCAGGGCTGATTTCCTTAAGAATGGATAGGTTTGGTCTTCTTGCAGTCCATGGGACTCTCAAGAGTCTCCTCCAGCACCATAATTCAAAAGCATCAATTCTTCGGCGATCAGCCTTCTTTATTGTCCAGCTTCCTATTTAGGGAAGTTTTTAATGACCGACGTCCCAGAGTGACTGGGGAAACCCAGCCAGATGGGCGGGGTAGAAATAATAAATTATTATTATTATTATTATTATTATTACAGAACATGGCACCCAAAGACATACATCTCAGTTTCCATCAGAGGAATGTTGGAGGTTGTGCAACATATCTTAGCCCATTGTCATAGATACGGCTGGTTTTTTTTTTCTGGTAACTGTGGCAATGTATGGCTGACGTACAAAATGGAAATACTTTTCTAAATATTTTGTTTCAACAAGCCTGTAGTTAATGTATTTTGCTTATCTGATCTGCATGCTCTGTGCTTATCAAGAGAGCTTGTAAAATGTAATTCGGTTATAGAGTCTGCTTCAAGCAATATAAATAGTCATCGTTTGTGGAATCGAAAAGTGAGCAGCAATAAGATACACATTCTTTGGGGACATATTGGATTCAGAAAGTGGAGATATTATCTTTCTTACACCCACTAAATATAAAAAGTAGGCTTTTAACAAAATGATCCAAAGGGGAGAACAAAGGCAAGAGAGTTGCTAAATGGTAAAAACTCTATGTCTGCTAAGGAATGTTCCCTGCATAGTATTCTACCTTTCCACACTGCTTTACAATGTAGTTATGAAGAATGAAACTTGCAGAATTTCATGTGCAAATTTGGTGAGGCATGTGATGATTCAGTTTTTCAAGAAGTGTTGGGTTGCAATACCTAGAGGAAATAACACCCAAAATGAAAAGACCTGGGAGGTAAAAATAAAAATAAACCAACAAACCATTGGGTGAAGCATTTGGGTGGGGTGGGGGAAAGATGGATTGCTAGCCACGAGACCAGAATAAGCTCTTTCTACAAATAATGAAAGTCCGAGGCACAAAGAACAAAGATTCAGCTGGTAATGGATATGGATATGCCAAACCAGCACCTGATTTTGCAGGTGCTGCTTCTTTCGTGAACACCGGAGTGAGGAGTGGGAGCTGGGCTGACATCTTCTGATGCCACTAGCAATCTTCTCAGAAGGAGAGAAGGGTCTGACTGTAAGGCAATTGAGGGAGAACACTGGAGACATGGATATGCCTGAACGGTGGGACAATAAAAGAAACACAGGCATGGCTGTGTACACCAAGACAGAGGGATGGTAGCAAGAAATGGAGGGAACCATAGCAAGCAAAAGTAGAACCAACAGCCTGTTACAACTGAGGATGAAAGAGGAGATAAAGGTGAGAAAAGTGATGTGTGAAGGTACATACGAGAAGGAAAGTAAGGCTCCATCTGCACTATAATTTAAACCAGTATCATACCACTTTAAATAGTAATAGCTTCTCCCAAGTAATCCTGGGAACTGTGGTTTGTTAATGGAACAGAGAATAGTGAGGAGGCCGCTGTTTCCCTAGCACAGAGCTACAATTCTCAGAGTGGTTTAACCAGTTTAATCAGTCTCTCTTCCCACAGGGAACTCTGGGAATTGTACCTCTGGAAGAGGAAGAGGGGTCACCTAAGAACGCGAAGCACTATTAAAAAAAAACTACAGTTCCCAGAATTATTTTGGGGAAGCCATGACTGTTTAAAGTGTTACAGCATTGCTTAAAATGTTTATTCCTATGATAAAAAGAGTTCCTACTGTGTGTAATGGGCTCACCAGGTATCTTTGCTTGAAACACAAGGGTTTTGAGGATGCTTGGGACTCACCAGGGGAGAAAGGTTTCACACCTTGCAAATTTGATAGAACACTTGTTGATTTTCACCTTGCCATGGTTTTTGCAATTCCTGAATTGACCTAACTGCATAGTGTTCCCCATTCATTGTTCCATTGGTACAACCTACAATATATCTTTGTACTTTCCCATTTGGTCCTCTTCGTGTTCTGCAGGCATTCATGTTAATATCATTTAATTTGCAAAATGAATGCCTACCATTTCTCACTTACCTAAACACACAGACATCCTTTCCATTGTATAATAGAAAAAAAAAGGAAACAACAATGGCTAGAATTACTGCTTTCTCAATGAGATGTAATTACAACTGTTGAGATACATTAGATTTAGATTAGTGGCTTGATGATTGATAAATGAATCCCTTGCCTATCATTAACTCAATCGGTCATGGTGAATCTGTTTGTTTGTTTTTCAAATGATTACAAATCAATTCTTACCAGAGGGGTGTGTGTCTGTGTCTGTGTGGAGAAAAACACCTGTCAACAACATTGGGTGAAAAGAATTCAACAGAGGCCATAAATATTGGTCGGTCAATCTCATCTGGAGCTAACAGTAATGAAGTTGAACGAGATGTTAATGAAGTCAATGGAAATGCAGTAGGCCAAGTCTTGAGGCAGAAAACAGTGCTTTTAAAAAGAGAGAGATTAAAGTGGCTTATACTGTACATTGCCCTCATTTTGTTGGCTCTGGACATACAGCTTGTATGAAGTTTAAACTTTTAACACAGGACCCTTATAAGAATGAGAATTTTTTTGCTATTGTGGTTGTTGCTGTTTTTTACTCTATTTATTGGATTTAGTTAGGAACAGGTAGGTCAACAGAAGGTGTAGCCAGAACCAATGACAAGCAGAGTCAAAGCCAATGATGGGAGGAGCCAATGAATTTTAGTTTTGTCCACATTATGGTTAAGGAGGAGAAATCCGTACTTAAGTGGGTCTTAAACCTATGTGTGGTTGTCAGGTGGGGGTTCAGCCTGTGCACTACTATCTGCTGGAGTAGGCATAGGCAAATTCGGCCCTCCAGATGTTTTGGGACTACAATTCCCATCATCCCTGACCACTGGTCCTGTTAGCTAGGGATCATGGGAGTTGTAGTCCCAAAACATCTGGAGGGCCGAGTTTGCCTATGCCTGTGCTGGAGGAACTGCAGGGAGATTGACCAGACAAGTGAGGAAGACTCTTAAGAGAGCCCGTGTTTTGAAGATGAGAGTGTTGGACTGGAGACTGGGAGACCAGGGTCCAAATCACCACCCACATATGAAACTCACTGGGTGACCTTGGACCAGTTGCGTTCTTGCAGCCGAACCAACCTCACAGGGCTTTTGTGAGGATAAAATTGGGCTGGGCCATGAGAGAAACATGTATGCCGCATTGAGATCCTTGGAGGAAAGATAGGGTATAAATGTGGTAAGAGATAAATAAAGATCAAGAAGTAGCAGCAATAGCCAGCGGTTGTCAGGAGATACGGCCAGATTCTTTTGAAGTCACCCAAACTCACTCTGAGTAACTTTTCAGCTTGATAATCTCTTCCTCCCTACGTTTTGTTTCATTTCACCTCTGTCTTGTCTGCTTCCACCTCGCTGGCAGTTTTATCCAACATTTGTGACCTCAGGGCAATTTTCATCTTCAATTACTCTCTTTTCTATAACATGAATATAATCCAAGTGATTTGTGGTCTTCAGGTCCATAGTGAAAAAGGCATTACATGGAATTGCTCTTGTTACCATGGGAGTAAAAGGGTCTTGTGATCAATGGTGATTCTGCTTCTGGTCAGGATGCCAATTTGTCCCTTCCAAACAGTGTTATTCTTCCCTGAAAACTTGTTTAAAAATGTTGTGGTCCAACTTTGGAGTTACTTCTGTGCCACTTGGCTTAGCAAAGCTGCCATGACATAAAAACTATATATATAGGTAAAGGGGCCCCTGACCATCAGGTCCAGTCGTGTCCGACTCTGGGGTTGCGGCTCTCATCTCGCTCTATAGGCCGAGGGAGCCGGCGTTTGTCCGCAGACAGCTTCCGGGTCATGTGGCCAGCATGACAAAGCTGCTTCTGGCAAACCAGAGCAGCACACAGAAACGCCGTTTACCTTCCCACCGGAGCGGTCCCTATTTATCTACTTGCACTTTGACGTGCTTTCGAACTGCTAGGTGGGCAGGAGCTGGGACCAAGCAACGGGAGCTCACCCCTTTGCAGGGATTCGAACTGTCGATCTTCTGATCAACAAGCTCTAGACTCTGTGGTTTAACCCACAGCGCCACCTGGGTCTATATATATATATATATATATATATATATATATATATATATATCTGCGTGAGTAGGAGCTCTTATTATCAAACTACTCTGATAAAAAAGGCTCAACTTAGGAAAATAACTGCCAACTTTTATCAGTAAAAGACCCCAGGAGCTGTTGGAAGAGCCTACAAATCTCCCCTCCCTTTTGAAGCTACTTAAATCAACTCTGAACTCCCCCCTGGCAACACCTGCAAAGCACTCAAAACTGGAGGGTGGATAAAGTTGCTTTAACTTTTACCGAGCACGAGCATGGTGCTTACAAGACAATGTTGCAATGAACTGGGTATTTTACCCACACAACCTGCAACAACTCCTCCAAAGAAAAAGCAGCACAAAATTTCTACCTACTTTCAACCTAAGGCTGTTGAAGCAAATAATCAAGGAAATCACCACTCCCATGAATGGTCTGTTGAACATACCTGGATTGGAAGGGAGGAAAAAACAAACGACGGAGGAGAGGGAGTGGACCTGGCAACCGAACTAAAATGAGCTAGCCAAAGAGGGCCTTGAAGCAAGTTCAGAACAGGAGTTATTCCTGGAAAAACTACAAACCAGTTAAATGAGACCCCCATATCCTCTCTATCAGGAGAGAAATTAAGGCACTCTCCCCCAACTGAGCTGACTGAGTTGGACGAATAGCCAAGCAGCTCAAGGCTACAGCACCCAGACAACTTTAGCCTTTACTTATCAGGGATGTATGAAGAGTTACTCAAAAGCCACTCCACACAGATAAGCAAAGAACTTGAGCCAATCAAAAATTTCCTATTAGAAAGCTTAAACCTGCTCATCACTCTAACTGAATTAATTAAGAGCCATTAGGTTGTTACCCCCCCCCCACGCGATATCTAGTAGCAGGTCTAATGGAGGGGAATCCAAGCCGGGACTAGTTCACACACACACACAAAAAAAACCAGAAATCGACTAGTGCAAGAGGGAGGGTCCCCTGCTCCCAAAAAACTGGCCTTAAAGAGAAAACGCCCAATGCAAAAAATAGAGAAAAAGTCTAAAAACATCAAATTGGGAGGCCGAATGGGAACCCCAACCTCCCCGGGGGGGGGGGATTACCAAAAGCTCTTCAAGCTGCTGGAGAATATAACAACAAAGAACCCGACTTCTTTTCCCCGAAAGAAAATCACAAACTCACGCGCACCAACAATGCACACTGAGGAAAAACCCCACACCCGAACAGAACTCACACCGCCCTTTAGTGTAAATTGGAGAAACTGAGATATATAGCTGCTCCGGCAGCTTATCTCTTCTTTCTCCTATCCAAAAATGCAAGAAGGGCTTCTACACTCGCCAGAAGCTTGGCTCTGTCCTCGCCAGTCCTGGAAGGATCCTACAAAAAAGTCCCATACGCTCAAAGACTCTGCGCCTGTTCATTGGGGGAAATAGGAAGCCCATAGCACCTGCTTTTTAGATACCCCTTCTACGAAGAGGCACGTAGTGAGATTATTGATTCCATGCTGGTGAGGCTAGCTGACCTACCAGAAAAGCCAAAATTCGACCTGCTCCTGTTAGGCAAAGACCAGAAGACGACCCGGATGGTCGCCAGATTCTGTGTTCAGATCTGCAGGCCTAGACCTTCCCCTGATCCAGAAAATCCCTAAACTTGGTTCTGCGCGCGACCCAGGGTCAGTTCTCTGCGGGAGCTTATCTTAAAGTTTTTAAGTATCTATATGCTTATGGCATGTATAAACATTAATTTTACCATTGTTCAATGTTTTATATGTATGTTTTGTCCTCCGGGTTTGTTCCCCCAAATGTGTTTTTACAAGCTGGTCTCCAACTGTAATAAATTATTCATTCATTCATATATATATATGCAGTATGTCTATTATTTACAAGATTTTGATAAGAGAAATTCAGAATTCATGTTGTTGTGAAAAACAGGACTTCAAGTCAGTAGGTTGTATCTGCCAACTTTAAAATGATTTTTACACTCATCAACATTTCTTTTGTTATTACATTAGTTGAAAAAAAAACACATAAGTAGCCATTTTCTAAATGTTGAAATTTTCAGAATATCAAAAACCTGAGCATCATAGCCAGTGATTACAATCAAGTCAAGCACTGAACAAATAATCCCAGGTAGCAGAGGATTTTATGCTAATAAGAGTACTTGAAGCGGTCCTTTCAGGTTAAAAACAGTGGTATTACAGGCAAGTTTCCAAAGGAAATGCCAGCAGAATAGTGTAAGATAACTAGTCATCAACAAAGAAAACCTGTGCCTCTGTCTGCAAGTCCATCTATCAAAAACCCACAGAATTTGTGCTCCTGTAAATGCCAGATTTAGAATTCACTAGGGACATGCAATGCACCTTGCCTGCGGAGGAAATTTTCCAGCCTTATCTTATCAAAGCTCTTTGTGGTTGCTTTTTACGTAGGTTAGCGTAGTTCACTTATTATTTGTGCTCTGCTTATCTATTCAAACAATAGCTGAAACAAGCTTACAATAAAAATAATATAAAACTGTAGTATCTTGAGCAGAGGAATGGTGGGAGACTTTTAGTAACAGAAAAAAGGCTGTTTTAAAAAGAGCTGCCTTTACAAGCTTATCTGACATGTTTTAACAAGTGAAGCTCCAGATAGTTACGTCCGCCATCTTTTGTTTTCCAGAATGCTGTGCCTCTGGTCCCAAGTGGGGTTGAGGGGGTGAGGGAAACTCAACACCTTTTGGGGTGTCCTGGTTTTTACTTTTTGAAATACGTCAAAAGGCAATACAAGCTCATCTGCCATCTTCTATGTTGAATCTGCCTGGCTCTAGGTGCCTAGAATGGAGGTGTGCAAAGCAGAACCTGCCCTGGTGACTCCTGGAACACATCACAAAGAGGAAAACAAAACGAAACCTCCATGTAGTATATCAGTTAAAATGATAGTTAAAACATCCAAAGACAGTGGTATAAAAACTTTTCAGCAAAACATCATGAAAAGTAACAGAGGTCACTGATTAAAGGTTAGTTTTTGGGGGGGGGAGGGGATATTTATCATCTGCTGAAAGATGATCAGATATGGGCAGGACATCCTGCTTTGCCTCTGAGATCACCACAAACTCTTCATTTTCACACTTGCTAGGTACATTAGATGGGACTTCAAAATTATTTTTGAGTCAAGGCTTAGAGTTGAGAGATTTGTCCTGGCTGAAATGAAGATGCTTTTTTGAATGCAGAGAGAAGAGAGAGAGAGAGAGAGAGAGAGAGAGAGAGAGAGAGAGAGAGAGAGAGAGAGAGAGAGATGAGCTAGAAAACTGAAAACTAATGGAGGAAAAAAACACAAATTCTTAATACAAGTTTTTATGCCCTGGATTGCTTGTTCTGCCCCAAGAATGCTCAATCTGCATGGTGTTAAATTGTACTGTCATATGTTTTGCTTCATTGTGTTTTTGTGTGTGTAATTTTATTTTAGCTTTCCTCAATAAACAAACATTTCTGTTGAAGATACAGAAGTTCCATATCTTGAAGCTAGGACTTACATAGCTCAGTTGGTAGAAAATGAGACTCTTAATTACAGGGTTGTGGGTTCGAGCCCCACATTTAGCAAAAGATCCCTGCATTGCAGGGGAGCTGGTCTAGATGACCCTGCCGGTCCCTTCCAACTGTGTGATTCTAAGTTTTAGGAGTGAGAAGAAAGAGACTGTGATATATGAAGAAATGTTTTTTAACCAAGTTTGATTGTACTTCTGTAACTAAAAGCTGAGTTCAATTGCTAAGGTAAGATCAATAGTGAAACTCAGTTAAAAATATTTCTTCCTCAAAGCTGAAATTAGCTGTCAGTGTTGTATAGACATAAAAGCAGGTGCTGTAGTGGTAAAATGTTACCACTGTTGAGACCAGTGGGGCTATATTATGCACTAGAATATATGAGTAAGGGTTAGGGGAAGGATTGTTCAAGGAAATTTACAGTGGTCTATTTTTTTTCCTGTTTTTCATGGCCTATTCTTTCAGTCAAGTCTACATTGTGCAACAGAGCAGATTCTTGTGCACTGCATAGGTTTATTCTCCTTCTACTAGCATGCTGGGATTCTTTCCTTTATGGAAAAACGAGGGGTTTCTGAGCTAAAGGACACAATCAACAATGCATTGCTGAAGATCTAAATATTGACAGGTCCACTGTGCATTCAGCATGTGGTGCCACACTCCAATACAGAAGACACAACCCTGAATTTTGTCTAAGTCCGTTTTCCCATCTCAGACTTTGCGGGCAGGCAACGGGTCTCCCCTGTGAATTGGCCTATAGCAGGCAGGGTCGTCTTCCTGACACTGATTTGTCCAATGGTGGTAGGAATTCAGGGAGCATTCCCCTGGGTGCGCTGCCAACTGACCAGTAGCATTCCCCTGGGTGCGCTGCCAATCTTCCAGAGGAAGGTTAAATATCTGGGCTCTGGCGCCTTTCAGCCTCATGCTTGCTGCGCCTGTTCTTCCGCCCACCCTCCCTTAGTTCAGGGTTTGTTTGGTTTTTTTGCGGATGGTACATCCTTGCTACAGACAAATTGGCTCTGCCATCTGGGTTTTCACCTACCGCATAGCAATCGCCACAACTTTGTAAGGCGGATAGGCATCGGGTAAGCCTAGCCTTGGTTGGAGGGGAGGTTGTAGCCTCCACCTGCCCCTCCATGTGAAAGTTTATCCTGTTCAAAGGATCTGGGAGGAGTGGCTCTGTCCATCCAGATGGGGGCTAGGGCCATACCACTCCTCCAATGGGGGCTGCTTGGGGGACACCCTGATTTGTCATAGGTCAGATGGTGCCCCCCCTGACTTCACCCTTAGAAACACTCCCAGTGGATGGGTGGGAGTGACATGCACAGTTGCTTATCTCAATGTCTATGTCTATGGCCAAACCTCACATCTGTATCCAATAAAGTTGTGACCTTAATTGATCCCAAGAACCAATATGCTGTGTCTTGTCTGGTTATTTGCCTTTTAGGGAACAAGGTGGTCACGGGGCCTTTCCACACAAGGCAAAACTTGCCATTCTTCCTATGGAGAAACATCTGAGAAATTTTGGGATAAGCCAAAAGGCTAGTAATAAGACCAGTCAAATTTCTCCAATGGATTTCGTGCATCTAATGAAATTTACAGATACTAAAGAAATCTCCCCAGTTACTAAAGAACTCTTCCCCAGAACTAAGGCAAATTTGGAGTTCCTGCTTGAGCAAACTTGCAAAGGAAGGAAGGAAGGAAGGAAGGAAGGAAGGAAGGAGGAAGGAAGGGAAGGGAGGAAGGAAAGGAAGGAAGGAAGGAAGGAAGGAAGGAAGGAAGGAAAGAAAGAAAGAAAGAAAGAAAGAAAGAAAGAAAGAAAGAAAGAAAGAAAGAAAGAAAGAAAGAAAGAAAGAAGTTTACAGGCTAATAAACATACACACTACAAGTGCAGACTCATGCTTCATAGTCACTGGGACTTTGCATTCAGCTTGAGCCAAAACATTTATATTGTTTCAGGAGTATGCAGTATCAACATCACTCTGATAAGTCTTTAACTTATCACAGTATGTTCCCACTGAGCCATTTGCCAATCTCTAACACTTTGTTATCGCCATTAATTATTTGATTGTCTCCCTCTTGTGAAATATCACCTTTCTGTTTGCATAAGCTCAACACTCCACTCACTTCATTGCTCTCTTTATAGTCATGTTGCACACATAGCTGGAGTAAATAATCCATTGTTTTAATCAAAAGGCTATTAAGTCTCCTGCAATGGCAGCAAGTTCATGGAGCATGTCAGAGGACTAAGCAAGCCTGCAGATCTTCTCAAAGAATTTAATTTGTACTTCTGTGAAGTTCTGAGTAGACATCTGTGCGATCGTTTTCTCCCCAGGGGTGTATTAAGGAAATATATGTGTCATGGGAGTTTGCGTTAATTGTTTCCCACAGGAGATGCAGGCAAGTCATTAAATTCTGTGGAGTTTCTAAAGTCACTCTTAATTTGATCAAGTATTATGGGATCTTTGAGGAAATCAGTATTTAGTGTTCAGCAAGGCTGAATTTAGATTTGGTGTTTCTGGTGCATAGGTTTTATGAAATTATTTCGAGGATTATTGCAGAAAATCATTGAAACTGTCATCAGTAGCACATGATCGTCATTTGGAAAAGTCAGGTTGACATAGTAAGATGAATAAGAAGACAACGTTCTCAGTGCCGTGCAACATATCTTGTAGATTCCATCTGCCTTGCATTGCACTGAGAATAATACAGTGCTGAATACAGCCACTGTGAAAAGTAGACCTTTCGTAGCAAAAACCGCAGCATATCAAGCAGGTTAAGTGAATCTGATCATTTCCTTCTGCAATGAATGGTGTGTGTGTGTGGGGGGGGGGTGGAATTAACATGACAGAAGCTGGAAATATCAGGGAACAATACTGACAATCATTAATTAGTTGATTCTATTCTCAAGATCTCTCATGAATGGGCAGCTCAACACTAGCACTTCAGGGAGAAACCAGGGTCCAGTTCCTACTAAGGTGGTTAACCTGCTGCTGGGCTGAATTGTTTCCCATTGGCAGGTTGACTAAATGCTGGATTTAATTAATCTATGTTAGTCATGTTCATTAACATGAATGGCCCTCCTCTGAGTAGGACTTAGTGGAATGCCACTCAAAATGAGGGCAGCTTCATAAGAAATGTTCACCCATGCTCTATGAAGTTGGGTTTCTAGTTCAGGAGAACACCATTGCTCCAATTGGAAGCCCAAAATCTAGGATAAATTTCAGTTGACATGGAATTGGTGGCATCTCTAGGATTCCATGCTGAAATAACTGGGGAATAACTGTTTTGATGACTTTAAAAATAATGTGGTAACTAGGCCTGGAAATCAGCCAAGTTATAATAGATTGCAAGACAGAAGACCCATTTGACCAACATTCTGACCTTGTCTGCATGCTGAAATTTGCCCCCTCCCTAGAAAGCATAAGACACTCTCTCAGCTAATATGGAAAATGAACTTCTATCTCTTACCTCATTCCCTCACAAAGCCGGGCAGTCAGAAAAAAAAGGGTGAGTTGCATGGCAACAGATGTCAAAATCAAATGAGACTGAAAATCACAAACATCTCTTCCTGCAATTCAAGGAACATTCTTCAAAGAACGCAATAGAAATGGAACTAGAATGAAATTTCACCAAGTTTTTGGAGCAAATCCATGTCATCTCTGAATAGCAGCTCTCTCTCATAACCTAAGACTTCGCCTCTTGCTTCTTCTCTTTTGTTCTGATTGGCTGCTGTGCTTGCTTGCTTGATTAACAGCTGTTGGGAACTTCAAGGTCCCTGCTCTCCCTTCTTATGGTCTTTGTACTGGACCTGGAGACTCCAGTAAGAGAGCATTCCATGTCAAGAAGGAGGGCAAGTGAGCACCTTATCAAATGACAGGGCAGGAGCTACACAGAGCAGGGCTTTTTCACTGGTGGTGCCCATTGTATGCCTCACTCTTCCCAGAGCTGCTCTCTTTTGGCTTATATTTTGGAGCTTTATAATTTAGGAAGACTTTGGAAGAACTGGTTGACAAGTCTTATCAGTCGCTGACGTATGAGCAGATTTTATTTGCTGCTATTCTGGGCTTCTGGTGCACCAGGGTTTACATTAGCATAATAGAGTTGGCCAGGATGCCAGAAGGGACACAATTTACAAGCTTTTTTCATTATCTGCACAGCAGGGGGTGTTCAGTCAACAATGCAAAGGCTGAGCTGAAGCGTTTCCTGCTGGTTACCTGCTTTCAGCAATAGGGGTTGCTGTTTGGTAGTACCCAATTGGTTGCTGTCAGATTCTAAATCTCCCTATTGGTGGCTTTTAGGTAATTCACAAAATACAGAGTCCATTCATAAAACACAGTGTTCGTTCATAAAGCAATAACATTAATCTCCATTGCTACATATTGAGTGTATATTTCAGTGGTTGAACATACAGGTTTATGGCCATGCTGTAGCATAGTGCTTATGCCACTGTGAATAAAAGGTGTCTCGGCTCATTGTCTCAGGGTTTGGGGGGGGGGGGAGAGGTGACAAAACTTATTTCCAATAAGTGCCCTGCCCTTTATTTCCATAACAAGTCCTTGAGTCTGTGCTCTGAATAGTGACACAGGGACTTAGAAGGTGCAAGGCTTGTCAGTCCAACCCCTGCACAGTCTCATCAGGGCTGACCTTAAGGCAATTGGATCAATTTGGCCAAATTGGGCCCCATGTGCTGTTCCTAAGGGGGCCCCCGCACCAGGGCAATCTAGATGGATTTTATTTATATCTATAAGATTTTGCAGACTTTGGCTGTGAACTGGGGCCCTACAAAAAAATAAATTCAAGTTGCGCCCCACTGCTTCAAATTGGGCCCCACTGGCTAGCCCTGAGTCTCATAGCTGCTGGGCCTGAGTTGCCCTGCTCTTGCATGAAGTCTCAGTTTGCAATTTTGGGAGAGGGGAGACTGCGGCAATGGGGAGAGGGCAGGCTGGTGAGGCTCCCTAAATTTAGAGGCCCTAGGCTTCAGCCTACTTAACCTATACATAAATCCGGCACTGTATGCCGTTACTGATTGTTCTCATGGAGGAACTCCTGCTCAGCTTCCAAGGAATCCCAAGGTTCTCTGAAACCCAGTGTAAAAAAAAACCCTGCTCTGGGCCTCTGATGCAGACCACATAAAACCAGGTGCTAAGTTAGGCCATATAATATCCAGTTTCATAATCCTTTATGTTCTGATTCAGGTCCTTGATTGAGATGGCAGATTGTTCTATAATTGGGTGTTAATTAGCAACTCATTGAACTGTGTACTAGCAACTGAGGTGTACTCAGAAAGGTGTGAAACCTTCACCTCCCTAAAAAGGGAAGAAAAAAAACCTTAAGGTTTACTTTCATTCTGATGAATACAATTAGATGGCTCTGAAAACTTTGGGAAATTGCTGGGCAGGTCTGGTGCTATATTAGGCAGAGTGAGGCAGCTGCCTTTATGCCAAATGTTTGGGGTAGGGCAGGGCACAGGAAGTGGCAGTGTGGGGTAGAGATGTGCATGGCACATGATCTGCCCTGTATCCTTTATGCCAGGCATCCCCAAACTGTGGCCCTCCAGATGTTTTGGCCTACAACTCCCATGATCCCTAGCTAAGGAGGACCAGTGGTAAGGGATGATGGGAATTGTAGTCTAAAACATCTGGAGGGCCGAAGTTTGGGGATGCCTGCTTTATGCCAGCCTTCTGCGTTCAGGTGTGGATGGATGATGCTGTTCCAACATCAACATTGAAGTAAGATTCAGCTGCCAGTCTAGCCATCCCCAATAATGGTACTTGGAATGTGGGGATTACCATATATATATATGTGTGTGTGTGTGTGTGTGTGTGTGTGTGTGTGTGTTGTGATTGAAATATTTTCATGGATAATAAAGGTACATTTAATGTCTCTGTTTTCAATTCATAGAGTCCTCTCTACAGGCCAGTTATATTCAGTGTGAGATACTGCTGTCATAGGCACTGTGAGGTTGTAGGGAAGACAGATGTGTGGGATAATGATATTTCATTACAGCCCTGTATAGGGAAGTTTTTAATGTTTGAAGTTTTATTGTGTTTTTAATAGTCTGTTGGGAGCCGCCCAGAGTGGCTGGGGAAACCCAGCCAGTAGGGCAGGGTATTTCTACTACTACTACTAATAATAATAATAATAATAATTCTTTTTCATAGTGTATGTGCAGAGTTCTGTGCCACTGTCACATCACTAGGCTATGTATGTATGTCTGTCAGCAATGTGAGAGGTTGGAGAGCCCAGGGTGTGGTTTGTTGCATTCAGTTGATTGCAGAGAGGTTTGTTTGTGTGTGAGAGGGGGAGAGAGTTGTTGGGTCAAATTAGCGGTATCAATTTAAAAGCTATTGGTGGGGTTAGATCTTTGTTGGGCTGTATATGTAATAAACAGGAGCCACACCAGGGTGAAGGCATCCTCTTTTGTTTATCCCCATGCTAATTTCAATTTGTTGGTTAGCGTTTCTAGTAGGACAGTTTCCCATACAATTTGGTGCCAGTGGTCCTTGCCTCAGGTAGCAAAACGTCTTCAGCTGGCCATGGTGACCAATGGACTTCTCACCTCTGAACCATAGTTTATTTAAAGATGAGTGAATTAAGAAGGCATTTGCCATACACTGAAATTTATTCTTTTTTCCAGAATTTCTACATTGGCACGGCTTCTAGGACCTGTCAGGTTCCCAATGGTTGCACAAAGTGAGGTGGGGATGGACAAGGATGAAGGGAAGCCCCACCCACTGGCCTTTGCTCTCTTTCCTTACCCAGGTATGCACATGAAATGAAGAGACAGCTTTAGCATGGTGGCATTGAAAGCTGCTCAACCTCTACTCTTGACTGCCAGACCAACTTAGGCCCAATAAATTTGGCTAACTGAGCTGAAGGACAAGATGTGCCCCTCTCCCTCATCCCACATATTGGAGCTGATTGGCCTGGCCAGTTGAATACTAACTCAAAATAGGTGACAGGGCAGCCCAGGAACCATAATGGAACTTAAAACCCAGGAAGGTCTCACCATTTCACCTCTGTAATGAGAAGGACCACACCTTAAGGAAGACTGGACCACAGCTTAAGGAAGATCATTGAAGGTATAATTAGGAGAACAGCAATTTTGCCATTACTCAAGCAGCTGCTGTTACAAACAATTGTGCAAAGCTAGATAAAAGGACGGGGCTTTCTCAAAAATATCCGGCTTTATGCCTTTTAGTTTGTGCCATGCGGGGATGACAATGAATTAACATCAATCTTTAAGTACAACTACCCTGCGGTGGCTTTCTTGTGAGGGAAGGCAGATAATGGACCGAGCTTTCTCGTGATTTCAATGACATTCACTGCTGCAATCCTTGTTTAGTCTCGACTTGCTCTTGTGTATTTCACAGTAGACTCACATGCTAGAATTAAGCACGTGAACCCTGGCATGGCATGGAGGTAAAATGATGGGGATTTGATAGGGATGTTGTGACACTGAATTGTGGCTCTCTGCAAAAACATTCACATTAGACTGGGAACCCCACAGGGATGCTGCAAAGCTGGCCCCCAAGTTTCCCTAGATTCGCAAAAGATTGAATTGTCTCAATGGGAGCCTCTGTGAAATGGAAAACTACTATAAATGAATGTATCATTTGAGAACATTACTTATGCGAGATCTGGAGCTGAAAAGAGCATCTTTTGTTTTTGTTTAAATGCTCAATTAACTGCAAAGCAGTGGTTGGGGGAATTGGTCAAAGCCCCCCCCCCCCATCTCCATTTAATAGTTATTTAGGAGTTTGGCCACTTGAAGAGGCAGTGCTTATGTTCTATGAGGCTGAAGCTCAAACCAGTTTGGAAGTTAACATCCCTTGCTGAGGGAATCTTTATAGTCATGCCCAGATGTTGATGCTTTGTAGCGCTTACTCTGTGGTTGACTTCACATCCTCGAGAGACAAAATATTATGGCAGCTGTAAACAAAATTTGCTCCCCTATATTCTATGATTTAAATATCTTAGATAGCAGAGCCAATTACGTCACTAAGTTAATAATCCCAGCCCAACGTAGGGCTTTTATGCTGGCCCGTTTGAATGTTTTTTTCCCTCGGCATTTGTCAGGGGAAGATATCAAAACATTCCTAGAAACAGGAGATTTTGCAGATGTTCTATGAATGTCCCGGACACTGTAGAGCATATTCTCTTTCATTGTCCACTGTACAGTACGCTCAGTCAATGTGTGCTGTCCCCTCTTTTGGGTGGTCTGGAACCCCAGCAAGGTGAAAGTGTGGGATTCTGCCTATCTGACGTTGACCAAAGGGTAACGGCGGAGGCAGCCGAGTTTTTGGTAACAGTCCTCCAAGGAGCAGGTTAACAAGGAAAACCACAGAATATATATATATATATATCACTCTCTCTCTCTCTCTCTCTCTCTCTCTCTCTCTCTCTCTCTCTCTCTCACACACACACACACACACACACACACACACACACACACACACACAACTGCTGCCTTTTTATATATATTTCAAGGCTTTTATATGTTATTTTCTCTTCTATGGTTTTATTTGCAAAATGCCTAATAAAGGTTTGATAAGTAAGACTTCACATCCTGTCTTCTTGAGTACGTCTTTCATGTGCTAGGGTTTCATGTGCCTAGAAGAGTAGCTTAGAATAGAGGCCGCAACATTTTTGGACCAGCAGACACATTTTGAATTTTAAGAAAGTGCTGGGGACACCAGTCACAAAATGGCGGCCATGGGGGCATGGCATAACGCAATATGGCTGCTGTGGGGGCATGACATAACACAAAATTATGCCACTGCTACTTCACATCCCCTAGCCCTCAGACATCCCAACCTCAGACATACAGACATATGTTGTGTCTCTCTCACACAATGATGTGTTGCATCACAGACACAGGGAGCATTCCCCAATACCAGGCAAATGAGTGGCGCTTTCTTAATTATAGCTTGAATCATATTGAAGTAGGAGGGATGGGGAACTTATCTGGATGCTTGGGGAAGGGAGAAATATAAAACACATCTTCCACACATGGCTACCAGTGTTTGGGTAATGACATTTAATGAGAAGATGTGCAGGATGAGAACACAGCTTGCAGTGAAGAGCATGCTGTTGCGTATGTCAAATCGTTCCTGCGCCATGCTGAAGAGGATGGGGTGGGTGGAAATGGGAGGAAAAGTTGTACCCAACAGGTTTAGTGGCTAGAAATATCTCATCAGCTCAAAAGTTACCTCATTTAAAAAGAAGCAGCCCCAAATAACCATAGCTGATTTTAGAGCTGAAATGAATATTAGAAACTTATTTTAATTGTTTATTTTTTTAATTGTTGAGATGAACTGGAGGCTTTGCCAAAGATGTTCATGACCTTTAAATATCACTTTCCAGAGGGCAATAAAAAGGCATAAACAATTTTCACCCAGTGGGGAGTGTGATTTGTGGAAAGTCCATTTCTGAACATTAATGCATAGTAGTGGGCTGAAAAAAGTGTTTTAAGATAGGTTTGTTTCCACATCAGCTAATGACAACACAGAAAACAGATTTGTGCAAAATAAACTAATTGCTGTGGAATTGGAAATGTTGTGGCATATCTGGCAAAATAAATGACTGTAACTCTTATTCTCAGATGGGTCATAATTACATTCAATCTCCTTTCCATCATTTGAAATGCAATGAGCAGTTGTGGCTCCTCTCCTGGAAATGAGGACATGTGTAAATTTTTGAATTGTTTGTTCTCATCTTCATGTTATGGCTTGTTGTGTTGCTTGAATGTCTGAGTACAAAATAAGATATTATGGGATAATACAAAAAGAAAGAAAGAAGATGAAAGGGCAAATGAATATCTGAACCTATTGAAGCATGTTCTATATTCCTATCTCCTATCCTTTCCTTTGTTCAATTAGTCATGTCTTAGGGGTGGGATAATGTAGGGGTGAGCAACAGTGATACTTGTGGAATCCCCTTCACTTTTCCATTGTAGTGTGGTCTAAATTAAGGTATCCCAATGTATTCCCCTCTCAGGATGTCAGTGTCTGTAGATTTGCAGAGAGAGAGAGAGAGAGAGAGAGAGAGAGAGAGAGAGAGAGAGAGAGAGAGAGAGAGCATCAATGCTTCATGGATCTCCCTATTGTGTTTAGAATGTTAGGAGCATCCAGTGCTGTGGCTTAATTTTCCAAGGGACATTTTATAGCCCCTTTCAGCACACTAATAAACTGTGGCACACAATTCTGGAATTCCTGGAGTATTCAAAAGCTCCAAAAGATTATTATTTTTGTCCCAAAAAGTACTATAGGTATTACAACACAATAGATATTAATCTGCATTATACAGAATTGTTAGGGCTATAATAAGCCTGAGGCTGAATCCTTTTCATTAAAGTTCAGAGCCGAGGTAAAGAAGCTCTTTCTCCCCTTCTGCTTGCCAACTCTCCAAATCAGCAAGGAAGCTGAATGAGTACTTTTTGGCCAGAGAGCATGTGGTCCTTAAAAGTCTCATGGATCAAACTTGGGAAGCCAAGTGGCTTCAAATTAAGTTAAATGTGTCCACTTCTGTTTATGATTCCGTCAGGCTAAAGCTCAGCGGTATTGCATGCGAAGGTACCATCATGTTGAATATGCCTGAGGAGATGGGATGGAATTCTGGAGCAGACTGGACAGAGAGGAGTGAAAAATGAAGAGAGTGTTATCAAGACTGACCAGTAGAAGAGGGATAACTGGAGAGTGAGTAACTTACCGTGTTTCTCCAAAAATAAGACACCGTCTTATATTTATTTTTCCTCAAAAAACCACAAAAAAACCACACGGTGGCTTATTTTCAGGGGATGTATTTTTTTTAATTACATGTCCAGCCTAGCCTCTTTCTTGGTGCCCTCCAGAACTGCGCCTATCACTATGTCTTATTTTCGGGGTATGGCTTATATTGCGCAAATGTTTGAAATCCTGCTACAGCTTATTTTATGGGTATGTCTTATTTTAGGAGAAACAGGGTAGGAAAAGGCCTGTTGAGATACATTAGTTATATGATATGTGATGGAATTGAGGAGCTGAGATGTGTTTTTTTTTATTAACCATTTAAGAATTTATTCCCAAAAAGCTTTTTTCTTTATTGGAGTATGGAGGTTGATTTTTGTGCTGTAGTCCCAATGAATGCTGCAAGTTACACATTTAACAGGCCCCTAGTGTGCGGCCGAGAATTGATTTTCCTCAATGGCTAAAGCTTAGCCTAATATATCCACAGCTCTCTCTTGACCAGGGGTAGTAAACCTCTGGCCTGGAGAATGAATGGGGGCCTCAAGATTTCTCGATGGAACCCACGGGCCACTTACCTCACCAGGAAACACCCCTCACTTTTCCTGCTCCATGTTCTTCTCTTATGCTTGGCTTGAATGTGTCCTTGAACTGTGATAAGGCCTTTTGCTTGTCTGAAAGGATTGAGATATGTGTGTTGGGGAGATACCTTTGACTTTTGCCTGGCTAGAATGTAGCCTGTTGTACAAAGCTAAGGGCCAGTGCTTCACCCACTTTTGTCTTTGGCCACACCCATCACTGGCATGTGGTTCCTAGAAGCTACTTGCTAAGGGAATGTGGCCCTCAGGCTAAATAAATATTCCCCGTGTCTGGTCTCATCCTCTAACCAAAGATGGAGGCATAGATATTTCTTTTCCCTTCCACATTTTCCTGTCATGTCATGCTTCCCCCTCTCCATTAGAAGCGATGCTATGGAAAGAACAGGTATTTTTTAATCCCCCAATAGAAGGTCCATCAGCAGAATGTTCTCCTACAACTTTCCAGGACAGCACCTGTGCTTTCTTAGTCCCCAAACTGCTTTTTAAATCAATGGAACCAGAAGGATGGATTTAATACAGTATGTGAACCAAGCTGGGTACAAACAATTGGGTTTAAAAGTTCTTTTGAACACAGGAAAGACTAAATAGAACATAAAAATAATAATCTGGAGAACATTTTCATGCAGAAAACATTTGTGCTGTGAATGTTCAGAAAGCTTCTTTTTCTTTTCTCTCCCCCTCCCTCCCAATAAGAACACACATTGAATAGAAGAATCCCATCAGTAAGTAATACAAAAGAAAAAAGTAACAGCAGGAGTCACAAGAGGCATAGATAAAGGAAAGACCGGAAATAATTAGGCCCGACTAAAAGAATGTGTTAGAGATAGCAAGGGTCTAAGACTACTCTCTGAGGTATTTACTTTTAGATTTCTCAAAAATTGAACAGTCAATAAAGAGAGTTTGTGTGTGAACCAATAATTGCCAAGCAAGAGAAAGCCACTTCCGCGCCTGCTACGGAGGTGGGGTTGTGGGCTTCCCTACTGAACCATTGCGCAGGGGGCTGCTAGCTCAGCCCCTGCACGATGGAAGGTTCCCGCCTGCATCACACCCGGACCGACCAATCAGGTCGATTGGGGACGGGGCTTTGAGTTTAAAGCCCCCTGCAGGGCCCGCCCACCCCTTAGGTAGGGGACGCTGCTATGGACTTCAGTTGGTCACCCTGGTTGGCCAGGGGGCCTGGTAGGATTTTTCCCATTGGGGGTTAGCCGCAATGGGTTTTTTCGCCTACCTCATAGCAATTCGTCACAACTTAGGCTAGGCGCTTAGGCGTTGGAAATTTGCATAACAATAAGACGGGGAGGGGCAGGTTACATCAGCAACTGCCCAAATTTGGAGAAGTAATTCCGTTAAAGGATTCTGGGGGCGGGGCTTGGTCCTGAGCCGGAAGATGCCAGGGCCATAGGGCACGCCCCTTTGGTGGCCACAGGAGGAGTTCTGGTAGATGTACATCACTGGGCTCCTTACTGGTGGTCAACTTCTCACGGGCTCCAACACACGGGTTGGAGTCGGATATAGTCTGATAGGTTCCAACGCCTAAGCCAATTCCGCTCAACGTTCGTAATCAATAAAGTTGTGGCCTTAACCACCCAATTAAACTCATTTACCGTGTCTTGTGTCTTTATTACACGGGAAGGAGGGACATTGCCACACAAAGTAGTGGGAAACGATCAAGAGATATGTGGCGGCTGTTTTCAAATGTGTCCGTTCACCATTTTCATGGTGGGCAACTCTTCAGTGATTTCCCCATATACTTCAAACTAATAAGACTCAATCTGATGTATTATAACTTCATGGAATATTTGCTAGAAACAAAGATAACACAGCTCTTTCCATAAATCTGGGCGCAATATGAACACAATGCTAAGTCCCCAGTTCATTACTCCTGTTAGGGCCAGACCTGGGCCTTGTAGAAGGCTATCACTTAACTCATGCCCAGTTGAAATGTATCTTTGTATGGATAGATGGGAATTTAGAAATAATAATTATAATCTAAATAGAAACACAATGCAGCTGAGCATAGCAGGGAAGACTGCAACCTGTGTACTGCTCAATCTGCTGCCCATGTCAATTTGATGATGGGCAACTTCAAGGTTCCCTCTCTACCTTCTTATGACTCTTTATTGTTCAACCAGATTTGGACTGGATAGCCTTTCAAACATAGAACTGTATGGTAGAACTCATAGCTACCCTAGCCTTGAGTAGCCTTCAAATAAAGATTTTTCAACCCAACCTCCTTTCCGTCCTTTGCTGGAGTTGAAGCCTTGAACTAGTGTGAGAAATGAAAAACAGAGGGTAGAATATGGAGCATACTATGTTGATCAGGCAATGTCTGACGACCAGATTCCTAGTACTTACTGTATATCAGACCTGGCTGGTCCAGAGCCTTCCTATTGACTGCTATACCCAGAAGCTGATTACTTACATCCCTATTACTCTCTGTGCTCAAAGTCTAAGGATTCACATTTCCAGGGAGATCACTAGGCTCTGTCCCAGCCATGACCACAAGATGTCCGGTTCAAGTAGCAGATTCCGCTACAGCTCCCTTGATCTTCAGATGTCAAACGTTTACCTATCCCCTGATGAAAGTTCTCTTTATTTGAAAGAAGAGAAATAACATATTAGCATGTTTTCCACAAGGGCAGGCATTGTATTGATAAATAATTAAAGATGAATATCTTTCACAGTTATTAATCATCATTAGCATGAGAAACGCCAGACAGAACCTGGTGCATAGTTTGGAAGAAATAATGAACTGAACAAACTCTCATGGGTGATGCTGTTCAAAAAAAGATCAAATATTACTCCTACATGCATATAATGGATATAGGAAATATGCTAGTATTCCGTTACCTACCTGTGGTGAGGATTACAATTACTGTCCAGTGGCCAACTCAAGAGAAGAAGACCAACTTTTTCAAAAGGAAAAGTGTTTTAGTATTACTCTCCAGGGCAAAATAAAACACTTTTTAAAATTTTATTCAAATATCACGTCTTCAGGCCTTCCAGATTTATTTTCTTATTGATTAGCAACTGTAATTCTTTTGCTTACTTAGCTACAGAGCCCCTGGTGAGTATTACCAGAGTGTATGCTTCCAGCTCTTCAATAATGAGAACCTGCTTTCTTGCCTGTTAGGGAGTGAAAAATATTCAAGTGCCTTCATCTCTGCTTCCGCACAGTGACTGGATGTTCATGCCATGGTTTAGGGTGGGTTAGGATTATTCATGACTCAAAAGGAATGCTTGGTGCTTTAAATAAATAAATAAATCCAAGGAAGATGAAACTTGCACCAGGAATAAGAGTGCAGACATCAAAGAGATATTTGGGGGTCTTTTGACAAATTCTTTCATTATTCCCTGAAGAATAGAGGAGCCTTGCTAGAACAGGTAAAAAGTGCAGGGGAGTCCAGCAGAAGTTGCTGGATGCCAATGTTGGAGAAATTTTGAAAAGAGGTTCCTAGACTGGAGGTGTCCCTCCCAGAAACCCCCAAACAAAGGATGCAGGTCCCAAGTGAAAAGACAGGTCTTTATTGAAATACAAATATGCATAGGGACAGCCTCAGAAACAAGGATGAGGCTGCAAAGAACCACATCCAAAGCAATGCTTTAAATACAATTCCAAATTGCACATGTCTTTTCTATTAATCAGTCAAAAGATCACAGCAGTCTTAATAGTTGCAAACCCAATGCCATCATCCTGAACCAATCAAAACCATTTGGCTCTTCAGATCGGCCCTTATCATAATATCATGTGATTACATATAACCATTCTTTTGTGTGTCTTTCTTTATTAAGACTTTGGAAGCCTTTTAATGAACAGGAAAATTAGTCAATGTCTTCTTTCATGTGTCTACAAAACAATTCAAGACTAATCACAATTGCCATGACTAGCTGATTTTATTTTCAAGCATACCACAGCCACCATAGATTCTAGCAGTTTATTCTTTTTAGTATTCTGGAACAGACATTCATTGTACCTAAGAGCAGCTAGTTCTATACTGTAAAAGGCAGGTACTGTACAGGACCTTTGAGTTTAGATAGGCCACAGACTCAAAAGAAAACAGAAAAATGTAAAATACAGTTATATGAAATTATTATTTTCTCCAACACCAACCCCAGCCAACAGGGCAATTGGTCAGGAATCATGGGAGTTTCAGCCTGACATCCGGCTATCTAGTCCAGCATTCTGCTATAGGCAAATGTTAGGGTTTCAGTGACTTCCATTCTCGTTTCAGTAAGTCCTTCTTAGAAATGGGTCAACATGTTGCTAAATTCAGCTTGGTTTATTATTCATACCTCAGTTCTACAGGTAAGAGAAGCAGAGTGCATGTGAAGATATATAATAGTCCTAGTTTAAAATGGTTAAAATAATTTAAGCAGACAGCAAGGAGGACTTCAAAGTCAGCAGCAATGGATTAAAAACCTAGATCATACTCTCAAAGCGGCCTGAAAGGAAAAGGTCTGCATAAGTCATCTGAAAACAGATAAGGAGGGGGCATAATAGAGCTCTACAAGCAGGGATTTCCATTGTCTTGGTGCTGTCACTGAAAAGGCCCTGTCCTTTATACCTGGCTGTCTAAACTCACAGGCAGATGGGGCAGACAGCAGGGCCTCAGCCACTGTTGGTAAAACCCAGACAAATTCATATGGCAGTAGGAAGATTATCATGGATTTTTGCCTACAGTAAAATCTGAGATGAATCTGGCAATTCTGCTTGGACAAAACATCTGAACATTTTCAGAGGGGATTAAAGATTTTATTAAGCCTACAGATATTTACTGAGGAATGATGGAAGGGGGAGCAGAATATTCCCAGCATGATACTTTCCGTCGGACAAAATGGATGGCAAATACCCCAAGTGAGTTTGCACAGCCATCCTTTAAATCTGCTTCTTGTAAGATGCAAAGCTGTTTAAAGAGCCTCAGGAGGCCTCAGGTAGCTATTAGAACTAGAGGACCATGTGCTTGAAATAAATCAGTTGGGTTTGTTTTTTCACCACATGATTTGAGTTCCTCTTTCTGCCTGTCTGCCATCAGCAGACAGCTAACTTCTCCCAGCACTGAACATCATTTGGTACTTTGTGCTCGAAATAATAATCGGAGGACCTGTAAAAATTCAAGGCAAATAGTGTGCTCTTTTTGGAAGTGAATGTGAGGTGAAATCTCACCTTGGCTTTCTGGGTGCTAAGGAAGCTAATATCCCTCCAACCCTTTGAATTAATATGAATGAAGAACTTTCATTTTTCTTCACTGACTGGTCTATTAAAGGAAGAAGATTCTAGGTTAACCAAAACAGTGTGGAAAGACTAAATGGTGTGCTATAACAATTAATAATTTTAAGATTAATATTTATAAGAAGATCATAACTGTACATTGTAGCTGATACTGCTTTGTGCTCTCCATTTCTTAAAATTGTTTTAAAATGTTTTTATATTGTGTAACCCATCCTGGGACCTTAGGTTGAAGGGTGAAAAACAAACAAACAAACAAACAAACAAACATGTTGGTAAGTGATCCCCAAGGCTGGTTCCCTCATTTCTTTGGTAAAGTTTCACTTCAAACAGATGTCATACGATACGACTCATAGAATAACACCCAAACATTCAGAAAGGGGAAATCCAGGAAATTCCCCCCCCCCCCAGGTACCCCACCTCTGACTCATAAGAACCCATCTGAGAGTGTCAAATGTGTTTATTGTTCCCATTTCTAACAATTGTGTGAGTGTGGCCACCTTGTCTGCAATTCCCATTTTGCAAAAAAGCTCCACGTATAATTTCTTTCATCATGCTCTGTGTCTTAATGACAAATTGCAGCCACTTTGAAACAATCCTGGCTGACAGTGGAAGTGGCTACTGAATCTTAATAATCAATTTTTTAGGAATCCATTATCATTGCTACTGCCAAGATGAGAGAAATGTCACACCAGCATAACTCTGAAAACTACAGTGGTTTAAGCAAGTCTGCTACTGGTGGAATGGTCCAGTCTAGTTTCATCATCTATAAGCTCGGGGATGTATCCTTGATCCTTTGGTTCATTCCTTTCTAAGATCTATTCTCCTCCAGGAGAAGCCCTGACTATCATTAGTACACTTTCTAGCAAATATATATCGCCTCAGTTCTCATGCCCAGAGGATATTGAGATATGAGACAACAAACAGACACTCAAGTAATATCATGGTTTGAACCAGGGTCTTCTATGTCTTAGCCTAATACCTTGATCATTACACCACACTGATTCTGGATTTCAGACTAAGAGTACATGAAAATCTATTGGAAACAGGCAGGAGCTATGGTATTCTAAACTTGATAGCTGATACCTTCTTATGTGAATTCAAATTAGAGGCACACTCAGAGATGGTGTCATTGTTAGACGCCTCCCAAGGCCCACATCCCAGCTGGATCTCACTGCCATTCCCTGGAGCTTCCAATTTCTCTTCCTTCCACTACCTTCACCTGCCTTTTCCAAGGCTAGATCTACACAGCTATATATTTAAAAACAAACAAACAACGCTCTGAAAACATTCTGAAAACAACTGTTTTAAAGCTTACAATTGAAAATTTTCACTGAGTTGTGATTTCAGCTCTACAGCACCATCTGATTTCACAGTGTTGTAAACACATTTATAATGTTGTAATTTGACTAATGTAGCTGGGTCCCAAGTGACTAAGCAGTGAGAGGATCAAGAAGAAAGAGCAGTAACCTCTACAGGCCTTGTTCTTTCTCTCTGGGAGGTGGCCAGACTGGGCACAGAGAGAGGGGAAAGTGAATGAGTACTGGCAACAGCTGCAATGTGGAGGAGCTGGAAGGACCCTTCTAGGAAGAGGACCCAGTGATAGCACTAATTTTGGTAGACTTTGAAGACACATCATTTTCAGCTGCATGGGGTGTGAGGAAGGGTTAGTACCTCTGGTGGGAGACATGTTGTCCTCCTTCTGGTTTGTTTGTCCACCTTTGGTTGCCATCCTGCACTCAGCTGTCACCTAATCTCACCTAATCCCTCAGCTGTGGCTCCTAGAAGCTGTCAGTGTGACAACAGCCACACCCTGGGAATGGCTTCAATTAACTGGCTAAACCAGGTGAGGGGAGCCGATGGGTCTCAAACCCTCCAAGAGTTTCGAACTTTTCCTGGATGTGAAGACAGGCTTCAGTGGACAGGACCAATAGTGGGTCTGATGGTCAAGAAGGCAGTTTCTCCACGTGCTGTAGAGGAAGGTGAGGGGCAGGTAGGGCTCATCAAGCTGGGAAAGTCACCCATCTAGGAGAAGGAAAACCCTGGTCCTAAACCTCCACTGCCTTGCAGGATATCTTCAGGAGAAGAAAGGCTAAGAAGTAAACCCCACAAAAATCAGGAATAGAGTCCCTATGTTGGCTGGATGGTGAAGTTGTACACCTCCTTTTGGGAATTCCTGCAGCCAAGCTGGTCCCAAGCATATTGCTCTGCTTTCCTTTGGACCGACCTCCGTATAAACTGTCCAGGCTTGTGCCCTGGGGAGGTCATTTTTGTGCACAGCGGTTTGAGTTCACCCCCAGAAGTGCACTCTATTGTCTCTCAAAACAGATGGGTGCCAACAGCAACAATTCATGATTAGCTGCTGGTTCTAGGGATGAAACATTTTAGATCAAAGGTGGACCATGGCCCACTGATGGTCCATGAGGTTCATTCACATGGTTCATGGCAACAGCTCTGTGTAGCAGCAGCAGCAGCAGCACAACTATGCTTGTGAGAGAAGAATGGCGGGTGAACTAGCTGCTCTGTCGTCATTAGAACCTGATGCTCTGCCTGGAAGGTCAGTGCAGTAGATCAGAAGTAACCATGGCTGGTGACAAAATGGGGGAAGGCCATGAGAGGGTGACAAAGCAGGAGTGAAGAGTCAATACATGTTAACGGAGGGAGCAGCAAGAAAGTGGAAAAGATGCTAAGAGAGAATGCAAGAAAGAGAGTCAGAGTGGGAGTTATTGGTTTATAAATAAAATATCCAAACACAAAGCAGGATGAATGCTGAATCTGACCTACGTTATTGTATTAAAATTTGAATTCTGCATATATTATATATATATAAAGAGAGAGAGGGAGAGAGCACTTTAGCAAAGAGCATCATTATGTGGTCTGCCAAGACCCTCAGAAATTTTCAAGTGACTGGGAGGGGGTGTGTGGGAGCCAGTCTTCTAGATGTCAAGCTAAGTATTTGCTTAGTTGCGGCTGCTTTTTACCTTTTTATCTTATGTTGCAGTGATGACTTTTCCATTTCCATATAATATAAACTACCCAGAGAGGTGTCCTCGAAAGACTGTAAAACAAACAAACAGATAACATTTATGTTGCATAAATGGAGCTCTCCGGGCAAAGGATTTTGATTGTTTCCTTGCAACATTTGAATAGATGCATACGTGTGCACAGGCAGGGGCTGCATTGGACATAGGAAAGCTACCTTCTCCTTCCCTCCGGGTCCCTGGCCCGCAGAAGTAAACAGATAAAGGACTCGCTTGCACATTCATGTCAGTGTGGCGGCATCTGTGACAATGATTCAATTCCAGCATATTGGTCCCATCACAGCTTTCTGCGCTATAAGTAGGTGTTCCTCAGGGATGCTTTTCGTGCCCAGCTTTGAGTTTCACACAAGCTCATCCCTGTGCACAGCCATAAATTAGAGCAGAACATCCTGCTTTGTGTCACTTCTGCCTTCCTAGTTTTAATTAGCTAAGTGCCGGCCTCTGGTAAAGCACTCAGAGGTACTTCTCAGACATTCTTCTGCATGAAGCTGGTCTACACTGGCAGGGGGTGGCAATGGCTTGCTGCTTTTTCGAGCCAGAGTCTCTGAAGGCTGGTCCCCCAATGCTAGTCTCTTCTCATAGCAGACGGCTTGCCTGAATTATTTGCCATTAGCAAAAGCGGGATTGCTTTATTCATTTATTTTTAAAGTTATTCCGCCTGCCTGAACGTCTTCTCTGCAAATCGAAAACCAGCTTTGGACAATCTTTTAGTGGTCTCAAGAGGAAAAAGCAGTAGATATATCCATTGTTTTCCATTCAGATTTCTTTAATCTACATTTTATTTTCTTCTTTATATTTATTATGCAGACTGGTGGTTAGTCTAGCTATGAGGACTGGGCTTAAATCCCAGCTCATCTATAGCAGTCCTGGGGAAAACCTTACTTCTCAGATCTGATTTGAATGCTACTGCTGAGGTATATCTCACCATACGACCATGGCAACATTTGGATGATGCAATCACATGGATCAGACAGGTCATTGACAAACACTATTGACCACATGAACGCATATCCTTGGAGCTATTTGATGCCTAAGACACCTCTTTCTCTTTCTAACTACTAGGTGCTCTTCTCCTCCAGATAGTGACATAGGACTCCTGTGTGTGTGTGTGCAGTTATAGCCAGGAAGTGGATGTGGAGCCTTCCTCTCACCATCCACCACCTTTGGCACTGCACCTAATGCTAGCTCCAAAGAAAAGGGCAAGGCAGCTACCGGTATATCAGAAGAGATTTGCAAGGGATGAAGTTCCAGACTTTGAGTGTTTCTCTCTCTGGCAGCTGAGGCTTAACCTGGCCACCACCGTTGCCACATTGTGCTTTGGGAAGAGTGCAGAAAGTTCTATTGCACAAGCGGAAATCCTTGCACTAATGGAATATGCTAGCTGGATACGGCCAACAATCTTTAGGGTGGTAAGCAGTTGCTTAGGTGGGTTTAAAAAGCAGAGCAGCTGTATTTCTTAATTGTTTTGAGCACTCAAGAAAACATCTTATCAATATTGAATGTGAGAGGGGTGGTGGTTGGAGGTATCTCCATCACATCGAGCCCTGGGGTACAGGAACAGGGTCCATGCCAAGGGAAGAGGGTGGATGAGATGTCGGGCACATGGAAAGGTAACAGAGGCTCACTGTGGCTATGTAATTATGGGAGACAACCAGGCAGAAAGGAAGCATGCACCACCCCAATAATCTCCCGGGAGGAGCAGAGACTTTAGCAAGAAATAAAGAACTTTGGAAGCAAAGTTCTAGTGTGCCTGAAGATGGATGGAAAATGAAATAGATTTTGCTTGGCGAAGCTGCACTGAAGAGTTCAGTGAAATTCTTTCCACATCAGAGGAAACATGGAGACAATGGAGCATAGCTGCAAGCTCACCTCCTTCTTAGGCTCTGTGCAAACAGTTTCACTCAAGGCATGTGTGAGGTACATCACCGGCACCCTCCACACTAAGCATTATTATAAACCGATGTTGCTTGCAAGGGTTTCTGCTCATCAACCCATGCAGCAGTAGAGCTGTCTGTTGAGCAATGAGGGATTCCATCCTCCACATTAGGTTAGGACTATAGGTCTAAAACTGGGGTGCATGTGGCACTGTGGATTAAACCACAGAGCCTAGGGCTTGCCGACCAGAAGATCAGCGGTTCGAATCCCCTTGACGAGGTAAGCTCCCATTGCTTGGTCCCTGCTCCTGCCAACCTAGCAGTGTGAAAGCATGCAGTGCAAGTAGACAAATGGGTACTGCTCCGGCAGGAAGGTAAACGGCATTTCCATGCGCTGTTCTGGTTCGCCAGAAGCAGCTTAGTTATGCTGGCCACATGACCTGGAAGCGAAATGAGCGCCGCAACCCCAGAGTCGTCCGTGACTGGACCTAATGGTCAGGGGTCCCTTTACTTTTACCTTTATTAGTCTAAAACTGAGTTACTCTTGGGTTAGGAATATATATCTGCAACTGCTCCTATAGGTATCACTGTATAGGCAAGTTTCAGTTCTGATTTATTAAATGTTTATTTCATTTGGCTTGGTGGAGATTTGGGTTTTTTTGGGGGGGGGAGGAGGGTAACAAATTCTGCATCATCTTGAAAGGAGTTCTCTGACAAGAGATGGCAGGGAGAATTTTATGACATGGAAGCTACACTTCAAAACTTGCTTCCAGCCTCTGCTACATCAGGACACCTGTTTTTGCTACTCAGATGTACATATATTAACTCTGAAGCCTCTTTATGTCTTCTCAGTTAATTGATGCTTATCAAGGGTGAGCTGAGACACGTACCTTGTTTCAACTTTTAGATTCCTCTTTCTCTGTGTGAACTCACTTGAGTTATTTTGACGCTTTTCTTCTTGGTGCCATTTTCTTCCTCTTCCTTTACCCTTACAATCTTCAGTCACATTTACCCATGTTTGCTGTGGAGAGAGCCAAATGGAGTTTTGCCAGCGACTGATGTCACAGTACTACAGCTTGCACATTGATGGCTGATGTCACAATACAACAGCTGATGCCATGTATGCTTATAAGCAAAATCCTGTGAGTTTTTACAGCCACTAAGGTTAAATGGCAAATGAGTCTCAGAGTTGGGAGGGAAAATGAAGTAGGAAATAAAACACCAAGAAGCAGCTACAATCAGAACAACCAAAGGATGCCATATCTTTTGAGGTGAGCAGCTGCTGGAAGTTGCAAAGAATGTGCTATTTTCACAGGTTCAATCATCTTTTGCGGTGGGTGTCATTGCGGCAGGGCATCCGGGCTCTCGTGGTGATCTGGCTTGGGGATGCCCCTCCCTTGCACCAACCCCCAGCTGTGTCATGCCCTGCCCGGCCAATCAATGCCGGAGGGTGGCATGGCTGCGGGAGTTTTAAACTGTGGCACGGCCAGGGGGCTTCCCTCTTTCGCTTCCTTTATGCATTGGTATGACACGACCTTGCTATGGCCACCATATTATTGGGGCTGGGTAGGAATTTTTCCACTTGGCAAATTGGCACCAGCCATTTGGTTTCCGCCTACCTTGTAGCAATCGTCACAACTTTGTAAAGTTAGGCACTGAGTAAGCCTTTGTTTAATGGAAGGGAGGTTGTAGCCTACACCTGTCCCTCCTCTATAAAGGTATCCTGTTAAAGGGATATGGGTGTGTGGATCGTTTCCAAAGCCTGGACATGGGCTAGGGCCATGCCACAACCCCAGCGGGTACCCCTCAGGGTGCCCCTATTGGTGGTTTACCCTTAGTTGTGCTCCCTGCAAATGGGCAAGAGTCATGATATAGCCTGGCTTCACCCAATGCCTAAGCCAAACCGCTCACATCTGTAAGCAATAAAGTTGTGGCCAGTTTCAGCCCATAACCCTAAATACTTGTGTTGGTGTGCCTATATAGGGAACTGCGGGGCATGCAATGAATGATCAGAATTTGAAAGTCTCTTATGCAGTCCTAGTGATAACCAAAGCTGAGGTTTTTCTAACCCTGTGTTCAAAGCCTTTGCCATTCTGTTGGCATCTCCAGCATGCTTGCTTGTTTTCAGTTACTTACAATTGTGGTTTTATGACTTGATCATGCATTGCCATAATCAGTCCTTCCACGTCTACAGGAGAAATAAACTCCACTTTTGGAGCTGTTTCCTTGATAAATATGCATCTTTCCTCAAGGCTTGTTGGGTAGTGGCAATGCGTTTCCCCCAGATTCTAAGAACCAACCTTCTTTGAAATTGTTTCAGAAATTGTTTTTCTAATTTGCTTGGCTCCAGAGGGGAGTAGCTTTTTTATCTCCTCTCACAAATGCTTGCAACAGGGAATAATCTATGTTCTGAAAACTGGCATTTTTAAAATAATGATTTACACAGAGCAGGCAGAAATGCACTGTGCCTTGTGGAGGGTCTCCCTCTCTCCACAGACACCCTACCCATTGCCCCCCTCCATTGTGTATGAAGGGCTAGGAGGATGCATAAAATACAGAACTAAAGACAGATTTAAAACACTAATTGACAAAACATCTTTTCCACCTACCCCTTCAGTGACTGCCCACTTTAGGTTTTGGCTCATAACTAAAAGATAAACCAAGCTCTAATTTCAGTAGACTTCCTATTTACAGAGTTAAAAATTTGCCCTCTCGGGGATTCTTAGTAAATCAGTGGCATTTTAATCTCTGCGGATTCTCACTTTCCAATGCAAGCAACCAAATCTGACTCTTGTGAATTCCTCCAACTTCAGCTCCTCAATATGTCACTCATCCGCATGTTTGCATTATCTCACTTAAAAACTCACGTTTTCCTTAGAATGTATTTCACCTTTGCCATGCATACACATGTGTGAGAGCCTTTGTGCTTGAATTCCTGAGCTGCTGTTTCCCATCCACACCACACACCCCTCCCTTCACTGCAGACCATCTGAGCATGGCAAATTCGACAGGTGGGTGGGCCAAACTCCGTACTGATGGGATCAGCTTGGGCAGGGGCAGTTAACAGGCACAGCAGATCCGGCAGGCAAGGGGTGTCCCACGCAACAGCTGACTGGTGAGGTGCAGATCTGAAGCAGATCCAGTAGGATTCCTCTCCCTGCTCTCACATGAGCATCCCATGGAGCAAAAGGTAAAGGTAAAGGACTCCTGGGGTGGTTAAGTCCAGTCAAAGGCGACTATGGGATGGCGGCGCTCATCTCGCTTTCAAGCCGAGGAAGCCAGTGTTTGTCCACAGACAGCTTTCCGGGTTATGTGGCCAGCATGACTAAACCGTTTCTGGTGCAACAGAACACCATGATGGAAGCCAGAGCGCATGGAAACACTGTTTACCTTCCTGTCGCAGTGGTACCTATTTATCTACTTGCACTGGTGTGCTTTCGAACTGCTAGGTTGGCGGGAGCTGGGACAAAGCAACGGGAGCTCACTGTTGCGGGGATTCGAACCACCAACCTTCCAATCAGCAAGCCCAAGAGGCTCAGTGGTTTAGACCACAACACCACTCGCATCCCATGGGGTGGGATAGGGATATCCTATCAGGCAGGCAAAGTCTCTCCTGCTCTACTGATGATCCAGCATTCTTCTCCAAGAGGGAGGGAAACTGCCAACTTTCTGCAGGCATCTGCTATACACCCAAGCCCTCCATGCAGAGCTCAGAGCCACAGCAGACTCATCGGGCTTCCTCTCCCAGAGATGAGCAGGGGGGAAGGAATCTCCTTTCCCTTGTTATTTTTTATATGCAAGTGGGGTTTATTACTACTACTACTACTACTGTTAAAACTTTCAGGCCACTTGTGCAAAAGCACAAAGGAATGAGAGTGTGTGGAAGGGGGAGTTGATACATTCACTGAAGAAGAGCACCTGTACCAGCTTTTTTTTTTTTTAAAAAAAAACCTTTTCATATTTTAAGTGCATATTTATTTTGCAAAGTGAGCATGTTAGCAGTGGGGTTTGGGTGATGTTGAAGAGAAAACCCTAATTTGATTGAAACTCAAGCAGCTTCAAATACACATTCAGCGCTGGAGTGGGCAAGCCTTGTATCGCAGCTGTTCACCATTTTGCTTTTGTCATCACATTTAAAACCTGCTGTCTTGTATTGCATACCTTCACTGTCACCATTTCCCTGCTAATTGTATCCTCAGAGTAAGTAACAGTTTTCTTGGGGTGGGGAGCTGGGGGTGATTTTCAGCTGGAAAATTATGTGAGGTGGGGGGGGGGAGAGTTAAAAGGGCCCTCCATCTAGTTTCTCCCTATAGCTGCATTTTGAAAGAGAGAGGGGAGGGAAGAAATCATGGGGAATCCATTCATTTCAATGGGTCTACTCTTAGAACTTAGTTGTCTACAACCTTTAGACTAAACATGATGTACTAATTACATGCTGCATACCTGTGTTTGTGAATATGTTTATCCAGTCAATGCATTTGCATCCAATTTAAAACTGGGATGGATCTGATAAATATTGGATTTCCCTATGAATATTATTTTAGCTCTATACTCTTGGCACTGCTTCCCCGCTCTCCACCACCAATTTGTTTGTCCAGCTTTTGTGTGAGCAACTATTGATAACACCATCAATTTGTTCAGTGGTCCAAAAGAGCTTAAAACAAAATGAATCACAGGAGTTTATTACTCAGCAAGAACCTAGTCACATTGTTATTACTGTACCGAAGCAATCAATGTTGGTAACATTGTCATCTGAAATACACAGCATGTACACAGTAACAAAAACATGTAGCACGGTCTCTTTATAGATAGTAAATAGAGAAATTAACACAATTCCATTCTATGGCATCTGTGATTTGCTTTGCTTAGCGCTGGCCACTGTTTTGAGTACACGTGATGTCAAAAAACCCTAATTCTAATAACAATAGTGTTTTGGATTTCATCCACAGTACACTGAGTGTAAGTTTTTCATCTCTTGTGAAAGTACCATAAAAAAATGCATTAGGGATGAGCCAAAACTCCTTACCTCCTTTTCTGTTCCATCTTGGGATTGTTGAGGAACATCTCCAATTTTTGGCAACCCCTAATCTTAACGTTTTTGGAACCATATGTTCAAGCCAGTGGAGTTTCGGTGGAGGGCAAAATGAAATCATTCTGCTCTGCCAAAACTCTAGAGTAGGCCACAGAGACTGTGTTGGTTTCTGCAGTTTGCTGCTGGCATGGCCAAAGAGACTACAGATTCCTCAGCCACTCTTAATGACACTTCAAAAAACAAGGGAACTATGTCCACTTTCTGCTGCATAGAACACACTTATTTCAAAACTAATATTGGAATTAGTGAATATTTCATATTTAATTATTACATTTATATCCCACCTTCCATCCAAGGAGCTCTAGGTGGACTAGATAGTTTTCCCGCCTTCCCCATTTTATCCTTGCAACAAGCCTGTGAGGCAGGTTAGGCTGAGAGATCAGTGTCGTAGCTGAGCAGCAATTTGAACCTGGGTCTCTCCTAGTCCAATGCTCCTACCACTACATCACACTGGCTATGCTTGATGTAACCTGAATTTTATTTTTCAGATATTTTAGCAGATGTCTCCACTCAAGGTGTCCGAAAATTCTCTTTAACACCTAGGGATGGGGAAGAAATCCTAGGCAGATCACCTTGAAACCTGCGTAATTTGCACTTTCTGAAACAGTATGCAGACTGAAACAGAGACAGCCTTCAAAATTCACACTTCTCTGAATTTTGCAATGCAGTTCTCCAGCCAAGTAATGTGCACACAAATGCTTAAAATGCATATATTTACTTTTTAAAAAAGGACATTATGCAAGAGGAAAGTGCTATGCAAAAATGCCTATATTGGGCAAAATCGCATTCAAAGATGTGTACATGTGGAGAAATTTGCAGTAAAATGCTACTGTGTTTTCAGGCGGACTTCTTTTTAATTGAAAACTGATGTGGAGGACTGACCTTGAGGGTGGAAAAATAAGAAATGGGGAGAAACCAAAATTGACAGATTTGCCCATTCCTGTTAATACTGGTGGGGAGATAGGGACACTCTCACCACTCGGAAGTGGTGTAAATAAGTAAGTGATACTTACTTCTGAGTAAGCTTATATTGGTTTGCCCTATAAGTTTCAGAACTTTTATGGAGCTAATGCTATTAGAGAGACACTTGAATTAATGCTCTGTAATTTTGTTCCACAGAGATAATGTGGGCGTAAGTAGGATAGATAGGCTTGTATTATATATTTTCAGGAGAGGGGATGATTGCTTCTCAAGGCAAGGGATGCCAATAGAAGAACATCAAGCAAACAATAGCTGAAATGCTTCTTACTTCATTATTTGTTCTGGTGTTTTGAAGGCCCACTCATTTATCTCATTCTCCAGTGTTTGTGCTAAAGCTTTGGGGTTGGGGTATTGGTTGTTGTTTTCTATTTTGATAATATATTTTTGTGATTTTATTCTGTGAACTGCCCTGAGACCTTTGGGTATAGAGCAGTAAATAAATTCAAACAACAACAACAACAACAACAGAAAGATGGCTTGTAAAAGCCATTTGATCTGAGCTTGGAGCAACCAGATCAGACATCTTTGAACGCTGAACTTCTCAAATAGACTGAGGTACAACAATAGGCTTGATTACTTATCTTCTAAGGTGAGGGTGAGTGACCTAGTCTGGCAGAACGACTTTACTCTATGGCATTAACCCCATCATGCATTAATTAGTGTTAAGCATGTTGGTTATTCCACACGTTCCCGCTCAGAAGCCATCTCCTATTCTCTCCTCTTCCCCTCCCTCTTTGTGGAACACAATGTCTTCCAGCTCCTCTTTCCTAGACTGTCTGCTACTTCTACTGTCCTTCCCTGGGGCTGTGTGGGTCTGCTCTTCTCCTCTGCAGCACAGCTGGACAAACTTCAGACTTGTCAGGTCTCCTTTGCTTTTTCACTAGAACGCCCAGTTTTACCAACCAGAACTAGATGCAGAAGGCATGAAAGTGAGAATGAGAACGAGAGAGACATATTCTTACCCTAGGCATTTCTTCTCAATACTGGGATTCAACTGAGCTCACAGTCCTTTTGCAGAAAAGTCCACTATTAGTAAACTTTCTTCCTTTCAACAGGGTAGGAAAACTCACTTTCTTGTTCTTGTTAAGCAATTCAGAGTCTTGCCATTTGACTGCAAATTGCTCAGAGATCTACCAGTAGATTCTTTCTGTTTTATAAGATTTTAGCCCCACTGCTCTGTGACGTTTGGGATCTCCAGCCCCTCACTAGCTGAGACATGTATTTTACAACCTGCTTATATAATAGAAGCCCGAAGGAGTATCTCCACCCCAATTGTTCAGCCCAGACACTGAGGTCCAGCTTTGAGAGTCTTCTGGCAGTTCCTCCATTGCTTGGTTACAAAGAACCAGGCAGAGGACCTTCTCAGTAGTTGCGCCCACCCTGTGGAACACCCTCCTTTCAGATGTCAAGGAAATAAGCAACTTTCTGACCTTTAGAAGACATCTGAACATAGCCCTGTATAGGGAAGTTTTAAATGTTTGAATGTTTTACTTACAGGTAGGTAGCCGTATTGGTCTGCCGTAGTCGAAAAATTTTTTTAAAAAATCCTTCCAGTAGCACCTTAGAGACCAACTAAGTTTGTCATTGGTATGAGCTTTCATGTGCGTGCACACGAAAGTTCATACCAATGACAAACTTAGTTGGTCTCTAAGGTGCTACTGGAAGGAATTTTTTAATGAATGTTTTACTGTGTTTTATGTTTTAATTTACTGGAAGCTGCTCTGAGTGGCAGGGGCAACCTATTCAGATGCATAATGATAATGATGATGATGTAAACAAAAGGTCACATTTCTTGAACTCTACCATTTCCGTGTACAGTTGAAGTTCCATGTTTAAATGTGCACTCTCTCACACACAGACACACACATACTAGCATGTCAGATAAATAATTTAATTTAGCATTCTTCCAAATGTCTAGGTTTTTTTTGTGTGTGCATGGATCTTCTCTTGCACACAGGAGAATTCAAATACACAAGCCCACATTCCCCTCCCCCAACCTGTAATGACTCGGTCCAGGAAAAGGTTTGCTACTTGATTCTGCTGATTGCAAAAGCACACAAAAAACCTGGCCCTTCAGACAGTTTTAATATCTTCACTTGGATATGCTTGTCAATACCGTATCATCAATTTTATTCCAAATCCAAATCAGAGGACTGTCATATCAGAGAAGCTGGCAAAAACGTATGTGACAAGTTGCATTTCAGAGAAATTAAAAACAACAAACCTCTGACAACAGGAGAGAATCTAGATTAATATGTCAACATCTCTTTTGATTCCCCTAAGAGCTTTCAGTGAGGTTGCAACTCAAGCTAACACGCTATCTAGTATTTCTCAAATATTTAATACTGCTGGATTAATGAGAAATAAAAAGAGGATATTAGTTTCTTTGCCACTCAAATTCGCCTGGTTTAGCTCTTTCTTTTTCAGTCTCTTTGACATGCATCTGAAATTTTACATATTGCATGGAAAACATGCCCCCAAATATGCACACGAGCTCTCCTAATCTTACAGACACCCTATTCTATAAACCCCAAATTAGGTTAAGCACACACAAAGGTATTGATTCTACCCATATTTGACACCCTTATGTGTCAGTGTTTCAGCAGCATGGATCAAATCAAGTCGATGATATGCCTGCTTTCATATCGAGTGATTAAATGCATGCATTTTCCTGTCGCATTTTCCTGAGATCATTTGTGATGTGGAAATGAGACAGTGGTAGTGCTCTGTTTTGAATATAAAGCAATCATTCACACAACTGAACAGAGACAATAGGGTTTTCATATAGATGTGTATGACAAAAAAAGCCAAAACGATCTGCTCAGTCCAGAACCTTATTTCTGTACAGAATCGGAGCATTATAAGGTTTAAAATGATGCCAGTCTACAGTTATCTGGCTCTAGTTAGCTGTTTCACTGCTTCCACTACCAGTATTGTCCCAGGTGATGGAAAATGGTGATCTAGGTGCCCTTGAGATGCAATGGAAACCAGTGGACTAGGGAGACTAGGCTAGTCCCGTAAATGTTCCTCTGGCACCTCCTTCCCAAAGTCTGGGAAGCTTCTGCTTGGCTTAGGGAGGGAAGTGTGATGCTCTGATGGCTCCAAGAGCCCTCCCGCTATTTTCCCAAAGCCCGCCACTGAAACCAATTGGACTTCTAGCATCAGAGATAACTCAATGAGCAACCCCAGTTGGCACACCTGATCCTTTAGCGAGAGCGCAACTCCACCTCCCACCCAGAACAGACCGTGCATCGTTCACACACAGCTCCCAGTAATTTCACACATCTGTAACTTTTTTTGATACAAAGTTATTTTGACGCAAAGTTAGAAATGTCAGAAGATTAGGCTTTCATGCCTTGCATACTTTTTTTTTTGGCGTCCAAGTTAATCATTGAAAATCTCCTCCATGGCATTTCATTGATTTTATTAATGAGATCCCATCAGTGACATTTGGTGGCTGTACATCTGTCATAGCTGTAGGCTGAGGCTGGTGATTTACTGAAAGGGATATATCCCCCCCCCCCCGCTATAAACTGACATTGCTCATCTGAAGTGGTTGTAAGGTTACTATTACTGTCATTAAACATTCATTTGCAATCGGTGGCATGTAGATGCTCTGCAGTGATAGTATCCTATTCTAGGTCAATCAGTAAATCCCATGGAGAGGCAATTCTCTGTAGTGTAATCATATTATTGTGACATGTAGGTGAATGTGGAAGCCATGCTGGTGAGTCCAGCCATGTGCATCCTTCCCACATGATCATTTTGTCCTGGCCAGGCAACAATGGTTTCTACACATTGTTGTTGTTGTTTAGTCTGACTTTTCGTGACCCCATGGACCAGAGCACGCCAGGCACTCCTGTCTTCCACTGCCTCCCGCAGTTTGGTCAGACTCATGTTGGTAGCTTTGAGAACACTGTCCAATCATCTCCTCCTGTGTCGTCCCCTTCTCCTTGTGCCCTCAATCTTTCCCAACATCAGGGCCTTTTCCAGGGAGTCTTCTCTTCTCATGAGGTGGCCAAAGTACTGGAGCCTCAGCTTCAGGATCTGTCCTTCCAGGGAGCACTCAGGGCTGATTTCCTCAATCTACACATTAGTCATGTGCATGTGCTTCTGGTCTTGAGATACATGCCACAGGAAAGCAGCACATATGACTTGGACCAGTGGCAAGTGGAGATCTGTGGGTGGAACTTAAAACTATAACACACATAGGGTTGCAGTGTTTCAGGTCTTCTGAACATAATAAACCTGTATTCAACTTCCTCCCTTCTTTGCATCCAATAGTACAGATCACCCCATATAATTGTTTATGCTGTGCATCATTATTCCTCTACTCCACTTTGTTGGCTGGCAGTGGCAGAGGAACAGTTAGCATAATGTATGCAAACTTGAGGAATTTGTTCTTTGCCCACTGTGGTTCAGATTGACCCACTCTGTGGCTCCTAATGCAGTTATCCTTCGGAGTTTGCACTTCTGTTTTCCATTGCAGTTCTCCACACACACAAAAGAAGAAGTATAAAAGTGTGCATTTTAAGACAAAGCACGTTTAGAAAGGACATGGAAATAAAATATTTATGCATTTCATAAAATTTATACACCGCTTGATTGTAGGGAAAAAACCCTCCAAGCAGTTCAGAGAAAAGATTTTAAAAAACCATTATCACAAGAAAAGTTTATATGTAGCAATATTTTAAAACATACAAAAGGTTAAAACAACAATAGACTAAAACAAAGTTGAAATCATTTCAAAATAGGCTTAGTGAAGCATTTTCATTATTATTTTTTGGAGAAAATACCCTCTTGAATACAAATTGCCATGTGGATCTTTTTAAAAATAAATAAATAAATAGTGGATTGATGCAGAAACAGGAGGGAACCAATTCATGAATGAACACATGAAAAACTGAAATGGACTGGAAATAGGTCAATCTGCCTGTCCCTAGCATAATAACATTAGGACATGGGGTATTTGGGGGTAAGACATTAGGAAGAAGAAGAAGAGGAAGAGGAAGAGGAAGAGGAAGAGGAAGAGGAAGAAGAAGAAGAAGAAGAAGAAGAAGAAGAAGAAGAAGAAGAAGAAGAAGAAGAGTTGTTTGGATTTGATATCCCGCTCTATCACTGCCAGAAGGAGTCTCAAAGCAGCTAACAATCTCCTTTCCCTTCCTCCCCCACAACAAACACTCTGTGAGGTGAGTGAGGCTGAGAGACTTCAAAGAAGTGTGACTAGCCCAAGGTCACCTAGCAGCTGCATGTGGAGGAGCAGAGACGCAAACCCGGTTCACCAGATTAGGAGTCTACCACTCTTAACCACTACACCACACTGGCACCACACTGACATAAAGAAGATGAGAACCTGAGACACAGGGAAGGCTTTCTTTGGCAGTAGCTTCTCAGTGCATAAGGTTCTTCCACCCTGTGTTTGCACATGAGAAGGTTAAAGGTGAATTAGAGGCTGCCAGGGCAAATTTTAGGTTTTGACTGTGAATGAAGGTCTGTGGGAATTACATGAAATGGTTTCAAGTGTCAGCTCTGTGACTATCTACTGAGAGACTCTCAGAAGAAAGCTATTTTCTATGACAGCGTCACCCAATGTGAAGCTATATTGTGAAAGCTTTCCCTGCCATGCTTGTTTTGGCTCTGTAAAAACACAGCTTAAGTAAAATTGTGACTTTTTTCAGAGAAGCAAGACTCAGCAAGTTATGTGACGGAGTGCGGTTTATTCCCCTGGTTACAACGCAAACACTGTTTCTAACTTGATAGTGCATGTAGTGGATATATCTTAGTGATTTTGTGCCTCAAAAGAACTAATCATTCAGCTTTCCTCCAAAGAAAACATTGGGGGGAAGTGATGAGCAGTGTTGTCCGTGGGCTAGTTCATATAAGCGCAAAATTCCCCCACACAAAATGTCTCTCTGATGAAGTGGACTCTAGTCCATGAAAGGTTGTGCCATACTAAATTGTATTAGTCTTCAGGGTGCTACAAGGCTCTCAGATGCTTTTATCTGCTGACAGGCTCCATTTCCTGCTGGTGGTTTGTGTGACCATGACATTGCTCACACAGGGATGGGACCAATAAAAATGGTAGCATAGATGTTCAGTGGTTTGGATTTGCATCTGTGTTCAGTTCAGTACATGTTTTTCCATGACCAAATATTGTAACAATCAAAATATTAATAAGTGAGTCAAAACTCAATTCATACCACCACAACCAATATTTTTATTAAGGTATTCTTGTCACCCCTTCCGCGCATGCGTTGGAGGTAGAGTTGTGGGCGCCACGACCCGACCATGTGCACAGGGGCTGAGAGCTCAGCCCCTGAGCGATTGGGGGTTCCCGCCCGCATCATGAGAGGGCTGACCAATCCTGTCGGCCGGGGGCGTGTCCTGCTTCCTTTAAGCAGGTGAAGGGCGGGAACCCACCCTCTTTCACGCCACTCACCAGCTGTAGCGCCACCACCTGCCCTGAAAATGGAGGAGTATTCCGGGGGCGTGGTCTGGTCTGAAGCCTAGGGAGGTTAGGGCCGTAAGACACACCCCTAAGGGTGATCACAGGAGGAGTTCTGGTTGATGTACATCACTGGGCTCCTTATTGGTGGTTAATTATTCCCGGACGTCCAACACATGGGTTGGAGTCAGATATAGACGGTTAGGTTCCAATGCCTAAGCCAATACCGCTCAACATCCGTAACCAATAAAGTTGTGGCCTTTTTTGCCCATTTAAATCTATCTGATGTATCATGTGTCTTTATTCTTATGGGGGAGGGAGGGACATTGCCACACAACTTAACAGCACCTCTGGAGATAGCACAGCCTTCAGTATAATAAACTTCTCTTTACTTACCAGATAACAGAAAAATCAATGTCAGCTGGATGGGCCAGTGAACAATTCTAACTAATAGGTAAGGGAAGAATGTATTTCTTATTTTACCACAAAGGCAGTATGTTAGCTGATAATGAGGAAGGTTATTTACAGCCCCATGTGGCATTTGTCGGGGACATATCTACGCCAAAAGCAGGGGGCTGGGAGCAAGACCAAGCCATAGGCAAGAAGGGTGGGTCAATAACGACCACAGCTTTATTGGTATCAGTGTATCCCTGGTTTGGCACAATACAGGACAAGGAACTATCCCTTGGGCTGCCTGACTGTTGGCTGATATCACTTCCCAGCCCACCACCTGCCATAACTAGGGTTGCCAGACTCAATAGAGAGGACAGGACTTCTGTGCCTTTAATTGCCCTGCTCTCTTTTGAGTCTGGAAACCTTAAAGAGAAACCAACAGACCCTTTGTTTAAATTCCAAGCAAAGGGTTTTCTGGTTTCTCTTTAAGGTTTCCAGACGCAAAAGAGAGCAGGGCAATTAAAGGGACAGAAGTCCTGTCCTCTATTGAGTCTGGCAACCCTAGCCATAACTAAAGGAGTTTCTGGGAAGGTAGACCCCACCATGGTGTGGGTCCCTCTAGCAACCTGGGAGCATGGCTGCCAGAGTTTTGCTGAACAAAGATGTTCCTTGTGGAAACGAAGGAAGGAAGATCATCCCCTTGCACAAAAGCTAACCATACATCTACTACATTAAGAAAACATTAACATCAGTTATCATGTCGTTCCTGAAGATAGAAGTCAAGTAGGTGTCTCCTGAATCATTTGCATGTAAGGCCCAGTGATACTTCCCGGATGATCGTCTCTGGAGGATAAGCAGAGGTAGCTGTTGCTGATGGGTTACTCATGGGTCAATCTGCAAGTGCTGCTCTCACCAGGAAGCATTCTCTAATGTAGGCTGCAACAGGTTCTGGTAGGTCTTCCTCTGATGGAATAAGGAAATAGGTTGGACTCTGAACTACAATGTTGCTAGGTAGGTGCTGGATTTGTTTAAGCAGGTACAGACAAATGTCTAAGATTAAATACTTTAACCATCACACAGCTGCTTTGACAGTATCTTAGGTGGTCAGAGAAAGGGGATATTTCCTTCACTCCCATCTCAGGGAATTCCTGTTAAGTGTAGTGTGTATCATTGACCATCCACAGGTTCCCTTCTCCGGACTTCGGTTGGGTGGTTTTTAGTTCTTATGACCAATCCTATATGCTCCAGGAGGAGACATCACCCTGAGATCAAGAATTGCCCTCAGAATATCAGGGAACTGATATTCACAGTAAAGATTTGTGGGTTTTTTTTTCAAACAAACTGAAAAGGTATTTATCCAGTTTGCAGAGGAAGGGGATTGGGGCCCCGTGATCAAGGGAAAGCACAGATTTGTTGAGCGCAGTTTTGAGATTGTAGAGGTGTGTTTACTGTTTACAATGGGAGATGAAGGAAAGAACATGGCAGGTACAGTTGACTGTTGATTTAGCTTCCACCATCCCCTTAAGGATTACATGAACAGAATCTCCCAGTCCAATAGGAGTGGATAGGTTAGTAACAGAAGTTATGGGAGGGACCTCTGGATCTGATTGCTCCTTACATCTACATCAGCAGAGGCGTGGAGTGGAGGATGAAATTAGGAAGTGGCAGGTACAGCCTGACCCTCTGATCTGGAAGGTCCTACTTATGGTGGGACCAGAAAGCCCCAGCCAATAGTGAGAGCCTGAAAGGCAGATGAGAGTGAAAACTAGACACAAAGCAGTAAGAGAACATTGAGAAGAACTTGCCTTTGACCTTTTTAACAGGATTATGCTTCCAGCATGATGGAGAAAGTGAACATATTAAAGCTATCAACTGTGACATATTGGGCCAAGGGGAGTTTGGCTCTATATCACTAACTTTCTCAAACACCTTGTAACAGCTTTAACAAACTATTGACTTTAAAAAGCTGCACTACGTACCTTTGTTTCCACTTCGCAGTTCATTAAGTAACTGTCTGTGTGTCTGTCTGTCATATTGATAGCATGAATTAAAAGCTAGGAATTAAGAATTCAAGATCCAGGCTGCCTTCTTTCCAGTTTTATACTTGGTTAAATAATTGTTGATCCTGCCTCCTAAACACCCCAATAATGCAAGATAAAAACAAAGATTTTCATATCTAAGTTTCTTTTCATTTTAGTTAACTGCTGACCTTGCCAATCAAGCAATTTGACAACTCAAACTAATCAAGCACAATAATTTATTCAGAATAATAACCTAGATATTCTACTTTGTATTGTTAATAGACAAATAATAATAGATTACATATGTGTAAGTTTAGAAATCTGAGAAGATTTTTTTAGAGTTTTTTTTAAAAAATATAATCATGAATAATTCAGTTTTAACACCACATTGGAAGATATATATATTTCAAATTCAAATAACCTAGAATATTTAATGGAGAGAATTAGGTAAATGTGTTAAATAGAGCTTTGTTCGAATATGGAATAGATTTTATATAATTGTGTAAGCAATGAATATTTGATTGATCAGTTTCAAGTATTAGGTAATACAAGACAGATGTTAATTCTTGGAGTGTAAACTAGTGAAATTAGATGTGTTAGGAAAATTGTAACACCTGCCTTCTTTTGTGAATGAAGGGAAACGTAAAAGGAAGTAAAGAAGAGTTGGCATGAACAGCCAATGGATTTAGACCTATTCTGACACAACTCTGTAAAAGGTGTGTAGAAAGACCAATGCAGAAATTAGAAAGCACAAAGAAGGATTTAGATAGGGAAACAGATAATACAGAAAAAAGACTACAGGTAGCAGAAGAGAAAGGTGAATTGATTTTGCAAACAGTCCAAACAATGAAAGAATTGAAAGAAAATCAAGAAGGTTTAACTCTGCAGCCTGCTTTAATAGGAAATAAGTTTGTGAAACAAGAGGAGGTAGCAAGGAGAAGTTTCCAAGGATTTAGAGGAGAAGTAGGAGGAGGAAGAAGATAGTTGGGGGTGGGCATGACCGGGTCTAGGTAGACCCCCGGTGGTGCGGTGTGCCAGGGCGCCGGGCCGGTAAGCCGCGCGGAAACCATGCTGCGCCCTGCGAGGGCGCCGGAGCGATCTCCGCCCCTCAGCACCAGGGCGCGCGACCTGCTCGAGACTGCCCTGGGGGTGGGGAGCAATTTTCTAAAATTAGAGGACTGTTATGTACTGAGCTGAATCCTAGAACAATAGGATTCAGAATCAGCGGGAGCTACCCAATCCAACTCCAGGTGGAAGTGAATCCGCAACCTGATTGGCCTGCTGGAGCAGCCAATCAGGCGGCTGGCAGAAGTGAATCTGCTACCTGATTGGCCTGTAGGAGCAGCCAATCAGGCTGCAGGCAGAAGTCAATCCACAATATAATTGGCCCACAGGTGTAGCCCTGAAGTAGCCAATCACGCAAGGCCCATTGTGTAAATAATGTATATAAGCAGATGGTTTTGGGAAAAGAGCGATTCGTCTTCTCTTCTTCTCCTCGATGAATATGAGCTGAATAAAGAGCATGAAATTCACTCTCGACTCCGAGTATATTTCACTGGCGACGAAGGTGGGATCCTGCTGAGCTGACCGCCACCACGCACTGCACCGCAGCACCGCCACCTGCTGCACCGCTGCATCGCACCGTGCATCCAGGCTTCAGCTCCAGGACCCAAGGAACCCAGAATGGCAACCGACAGCAGCTTCTTGCCATTCAAACCAGCATCAGGAGACTGGGAAGGGTACGCCGCCCGTTTCAACTTCCTCCTGCAAGCGAAAGAAGTCACCAACGATGCCATGAAGAGGGCGACATTCTTCAGCGTCTGTGGAGAGGAGACGTTTGAAATCGCCCGGGCTCTCCTTGCACCTAGAGATGTCGCTACCGTCTCTTACAAAACAATAATGGAACGGCTGAAGGAGCACTTTTCACCACAGCCCTCGGTGGTAGCTTGCCGAAATGCCTTCTACGCAAAGCGGCAAGCCCCAGGGGAAACCATAACTGGGTTTGTGACCTCCCTCCGCCAAGCCGCCCGGTTATGCAACTTCTCAGAGTTGGAGAACATGCTTCGTGACCGCCTCGTCGGTGGCCTGAGGGACGAGATGTTGCAACGACGCCTCTACGCCAAAAAAGACCTCACGTTCCAGATTGCTCTGGAGGAAGCCCTGGCAACCGAAGCCGCCGAGAGGTCAACACAAGAGGCACGACCGGCCCCGCCATCCCAACTGAGGGTCTACCACGAAGACCTCACTGACGAATCCGAATCTGACAGGGAGGAAGTACACCGAGTACAGCGGCGCACTCAAGCAGCACACACACCACAGCAGCCTCGACGAGAAGGAGGGAACTGTGCAAGCTGCGGGGAGAACCACGAGAGGAGGACCTGTCGTTTCCGCAACGCAGAGTGCAGGCAGTGCAGAAAATTGGGACACATCGCCCGGGTGTGTTGGGCTCGACTCACCCGTCGACAAGCATCAGATGACCGACCCAGGAGCCCCAGGTCACACGGCACCATGCACCAAGGCAACTCGACGGAGATCACGGACTACCAGGTATTCCAGTTGCCCCATCCCAGCACAGAGAAAATTTATATAGAGGTACAGATAGAGGGAGCCCCATGCCGCATGGAGCTGGACACGGGTTCAACTCTATCCATAATCTCGGCCCGAACATTAAGGGAACTGTGCCCTAATGGGGGTCCCAAACTAAGGCCGGCCCCATTCACCCTCCGGGACTTCCAGAAACGTAAGGTCCCTACAATGGGGGTGGGGACCTTCAGGGTGCAATATCGAGGGCGAAAGCAACAATTGGACTTGCTGGTAGTTAAGGGCCCCTACGTTAGCTTACTGGGACTGGCATGGTTTGGACCTCTGGGGCTAGCCGTTACCGGGGTGAACCGCACTAGCTTACAAGTGGACGTGGACGCCATATGCAAAGAGTTTCCAGGGGTTTTCGATGGGGCATTGGGACGATATACAGGACCCCCCATTGCCCTACAGCTAGACCCCGCTGTACGACCCATCAGGCACAAGGCCCGCCGGGTCCCGTTCGCCCTGAAACCCCGCATAGACGAGGAATTGGACCGGCTCGTGGAGCAAGGAGTGCTGGAGCCGGTGCCCAACGCCCCCTGGGAAACTCCAATTGTCACACCCGTCAAGCCTAACGGTTCGGTCCGCATCTGTGCAGACTACAAATGCACCATAAACAAGGCTCTCACGGCCCATGCATACCCAGTGCCAGTGGTCAGCCATGTCCTCGCCACCCTGGCTGGGTCAAAAATCTTTGGCAAACTGGACTTGGCCCAAGCGTATCAACAGTTGCCTGTGGACGAAGCCACAGCAGAGGCTCAGACGATTGTGATGCACAGAGGGGCATTCAGAGTAAAGCGGCTGCAATTTGGTGTTAGCGTGGCACCAGGCATATTCCAGAATCTAATGGACTCTCTCCTTAAAGGGATTCCTGGCGTCACCCCCTTCTTCGATGATGTACTGATCGCCGGGCCCACACCAGAGGAATTTGAGGACCGCCTCCGCTCCGTCCTGCACCGTTTCCAGACGGCGGGCCTCAAGGTGAAGCGGGAAAAGTGTTTACTGGGAGTGCCGCAGGTGGACTTTCTGGGATTTAAGGTGGACGCAGAAGGGGTCCATCCAACTGGTGACAAGGTACGGGCCATTTGTGAGGCCCCAGCGCCCAAGAGCAAGCCCGAACTTCAGTCATTCTTGGGACTATTGAACTTTTACCATGCCTTCCTTCCCCATAAGGCAGCGGTAGCGGAGCCCCTACACAGACTCCTAGATAAAAGGGCCCCTTGGGTGTGGGGCCAGCGACAAAGGGCCGCATTCCAGGCAGTCAAGGACTTGCTCGTCTCGAACTCGGTCTTGGCACACTTCGACGAGAGGCTGCCAGTGGTGCTGGCATGCGACGCCTCTCCCTATGGCATCGGCGCTGTCCTGGGACACCAACTCCCGGATGGAAGAGAGGTGCCGGTGGCATACTTCTCCCAGACGCTTGCTGCAGCCGAACGAAACTACTCACAGATTGACAAGGAGGGTCTGGCAATCGTGAAGGGCGTAAAAAAATTCCATGATTTCTTGTACGGGCGGCCCTTTACCATAGTGACTGACCACAAGCCGTTGCTTGGCCTGTTTGCCCCCGAGAAGCAGACCCCCCAAGTGTTGTCTCCACGTGTCCTCAGGTGGTCAATTTTCCTTGCCGGCTACCAGTATGCACTAATCCACCGCCCTGGGAAGGCGATGGGCCACGCAGACGCACTCAGCAGGCTACCACTACCAGAAACAGGCCCCGGGAGTCCGCCCGACATCCATGGTCACGCTTGCACGTGGACTTCGCTGGCCCCTTCCAGGGAAAAACATTCTTCATAGTGGTGGATTCCTACACCAAATGGCTGGAGGTCGCACTGGTACCGTCCACTTCTACGGCGGCAGCCATCCGGGTACTACGTAAGCTGTTTGCAACCCACGGGCTCCCTGACACCCTCGTCTCGGACAATGGAACCGCATTCACGTCAGAGGAGTTCCAGACCTTCACAGCGCAGAACGCCATCCGCCACATCCGCTCAGCACCATTCCACCCTGCCACCAATGGCCAAGCGGAGTGCATGGTGCGGACCACCAAGGACAGCCTCCGCCGCATAACACAAGGGGACTGGGAATACCGCCTTGCCGCATTTCTTCTAGCACAGCACAGCACCCCAAGCACAACGACGGGCCGGAGCCCAGCTGAACTACTCATGGGCCGGCGCCTTGCAACTAGACTGGACCGACTTCACCCCGACAGAGCTCAGGATGAGGTAGTGGTGGGGAAAGGCAGGAACCCCCGGACATTTGTGGCCCAGGACCCAGTGTATGCAAAGAATTTTGGGGCAGGCCCAGCATGGGTACCCGCCACAGTCACCAAGGTGACCGGTCCCGTGTCGTACGAGGTACTAACGGAAGGGGGGCAATGTTGGCGCCGCCACTGCGACCAGCTACGGCGACGATTCCCAGGAGGAACCCGGGAGGAGAGCGGGACAGAGGGGTCCCAAGGGGACAGCAGGGCAGTGAGGCCTGTAGAGCGAGAGGGGTGGGCAGGGGAAGCAGAAGCAGTAGGCACAGAGGGGCGCCCCGAGGCTGGAAGGACACCGGAACCAGAGTCACAACCTAGTGGTTCAGTGGCGCCAGACCAGACAGCCCCGGCACAGCCAGCAGCCTCGGAACACGAGCCAGATTCAGAACCCCTGACCAAGGAACACCCCAGGCCACAACGCACACAGAGGCGGCCAGCAGACCTTGGGGACTACGAATGCAACTTCCCGGGCAGGACTGGAACTTAGAGGGGAGGGGTGTTATGTACTGAGCTGAATCCTAGAACAATAGGATTCAGAATCAGCGGGAGCTACCCAATCCAACTCCAGGTGGAAGTGAATCCGCAACCTGATTGGCCTGCTGGAGCAGCCAATCAGGCGGCTGGCAGAAGTGAATCTGCTACCTGATTGGCCTGTAGGAGCAGCCAATCAGGCTGCAGGCAGAAGTCAATCCACAATATAATTGGCCCACAGGTGTAGCCCTGAAGTAGCCAATCACGCAAGGCCCATTGTGTAAATAATGTATATAAGCAGATGGTTTTGGGAAAAGAGCGATTCGTCTTCTCTTCTTCTCCTCGATGAATATGAGCTGAATAAAGAGCATGAAATTCACTCTCGACTCCGAGTATATTTCAAGGACCATATGCCGTGTTCTCTATATGCTAGCACAACAGCCCTTGTGCTAGGCTAGGAGATGGCAGAGTTTAAAAGTTGCACCACAAAGAAATTCAATGTAACGGTTGCACCAGTGAAAGCTTGTTGTGCCACAGCTGATTCCCCTCAAGATTCAAGCCCATTGTGAATCCTGAATGTGGATATCTGGAGAATAATAGGCAGGGATTCAGTCTGAACACCAGCACAAAGGAGGAAATTGTTTCATTATAGTGAAATGTTTTAATTCACTGTTGCAAGCCACTTTGAGATTTTTTTTAGAGTGTTCTAAAAATGTTTTCAAAGGAAACAAAAGACATAGAAAGTAAAATATGGAAACTAGCTAGACCAAAAATGAAGTTTTAAATAAAATAGAATATGTAGGTAATTTCTCATATGAGAAAGCCTGTCATGATGGGTTAAAGGCGCATCACAAGATTACCAAGGGGTGGGGCCATGCTGCGCCCCCCCCCAAATTTATTTATATTTTTTTCATTATTACAATTTCCAAAACCACATTCACATTGAAATCAACACTTCCCTCATTGCTATATTATTTTATAATAAAACAATCATTTATGACTTCCCTGGTTCCTTTGATTTCCCCACCATTCCTGCATATGCTTATATAACCATTTAGTTTTCTTTCCCCTTTATTATTCCTTTATTTTATATTATAATGTTGAATTTACCATAATCCTGCTAATGCTTTCACATGTTTACAGTTATTTTCCAAATACTCCACAAACCTTTTCCGTTCCTCTTGATATACTTGATCCTCGTGTTCTCTTATCTTACAAGTGAAACCTGCTAACTCTGCATATTCTATCATTTTTAATTGCCAATCCTCTTTATTAGGGACCTCACTCACCCTCCATTTCTGCGCTAACAAGATCGGAGCTGCAGTAGTGGCATACATAAAGACGTTTACCTGATACCTGGGCACTTCTGTCAATGGTACATGCTTCTGGCTCCAACCTTGCCATATTGTTGGCCCTGCCCCAGATATCCATGTATCAGAACTGACACGCGAAAATGGGTTATAAAAGCTTTAAAGTTATGCTTGCTTTTGCATGAACATGGGGACTCTACTCCTGCTGGTTCAATGTGTTTCTGTGGTAGCTATGGAGGAGGAGGAGGAGGAGGAGGAGGAGGAGGAGGAGGAAGAAGAAGAAGAAGAAGAAGAAGAAGAAGAAGAAGAAGAAGAAGAAGAAGAAGAAGAAGAAGAAGAAGAATTTATTATTTTATTTATATGCCACCCATCTGTTCTGGAGTACTTCCAGGGAAAGCTATATATATTTCTGAATCCCCATATATGGGGATATGCTGCCCATCTGACTGGGTTTCCCCAGCCACTCTAGGTGGCTCCTAACAGAATATTGAAACCACAACAAAACAGCAAACATAAAAAACTTCCCTAAACAGGGCTGCCTTCAGATGTCTTCTAAAAGTCAGATAGTTGTTTATTTCCTAGACGTCTGATGGGAGGGCATCCCACAAGGTGGGCACCACTACTGAGAAGGCCCTCTGTGCCTGGTTCCCTGTAACTTCACTTCTCGCAGTGAGGGAACCACTAGAAGATCATTGGAGCTGGACCTCAGTGTCTGGGCTAAATGTCACCTGTTCAAGTGAAGTTGGAGGTTGCTGCTTGGAGGAAACATTCAATGAATTTTGAGAGGGGGAAAGGGGTTTGCTATGACTGACCGCTGTGATCACTAAAAGTGAGCATGGGTTCCTGAAAAATAGGTCATGTCAGACTAATCTGATCTCATTTTTTGACAGAATTACAAGCCTGGTAGATGAAGGGAATGCTGTGGATATAGCCTATCTTGATTTCAGCAAGGCCTTTGACAAGGTGCCCCATGATATTCTTGTAAAGAAGCTGGTAAAATGCGGGCTAGACAATGCTACCATTCAGTGGATTTGTAACTGGCTGGCTGCTCATCAATGGCTCCTCTTCATCCTGGAGAGAAGTGACTAGTGGGGTGCAACAGGGTTCTGTCTTGGGCCCAGTCTTATTCAACATCTTTATCAATGACTTGCATGATGGGCTTGAGGGCATCCTGAGCAAGTTTGAAGATGACACCAAATTGGGAGGGGTGGCTAATACCCCAGAGGACGGGATCACACTTCAAAATGACCTTGACAGATTAGACAACTGGGCCAAAGCAAACAAGATGAGTTTTAACAGGGATAAATGTAAAGTACTACACTTGGGCAAAAAAACAACAACGAAAGGCACAAATACAGGATGGGTGACACCTGGCTTGAGAGCAGTACATGTGAAAAGGATCTAGGAGCCTTGGTAGACGACAAACTTGACATGAGTAAACAGTGTGATGCAGCAGCTAAAAAAGCCAATGCAATTCTGGGCTGCATCAATAGGAGTATAGCATCTAGATCTAGGGAAGTACCACTGTATTCCGCTCTGGTCAGACCTCACCTGGAGTACTGTGACCAGTTTTGGGCACCACAGTTCAAGAAGGATACTGACAAGCTGGAACGTGTCCAGAGGAGGGCAACCAAAATGGTCAAAGGCATGGAAACGATGCCTTATGAGGAACAGCTTAGGGAGCTGGGCATGTTTAGCCTGGAGGAGAGAAGGTTAAGGGGTGATATGATAGCCATGTTCAAATATATAAAAGGATGTCATATAGAGGAGGGTGAAAGGTTGTTTTCTGCTGCTCCAGAGAAGCGGACACGGAGCAATGGATTCAAACTACAAGAAAGAAGATTCCACCTAAACATTAGGAAGAACTTCCTGACAGTAAGAGCTGTTCGACAGTGGAACTTGTTGCCAAGGAGTGTGGTGGAGTCTCCTTCTTTGGAGGTCTTTAAGAGGAGGCTTGAGAGCCATCTGTCAGGAATGCTTTGATAGTGTTTCCTGCTTGGCAGGGGGTTGGACTGGATGGCCCTTGTGGTCTCTTCCAACTTTATGATTCTATGACTGGTGACATTTCCTCATGTCTCCCCCTTTTCACCTTTTCCTCCCCCCCCCACCTTTGTTTTCCTGCATCCCGGAATGGCTACATTCCCAAGGCCTTGCTCTGGGTTTTGGTAGGAGATGAGTCTTACAGCATCACAAGTGTGGTATCAGGTTTGTTTTTCATTTCTTTTACCTAAGAGAGCTATTTTAAATATTTGCGTCCAAACAGTGCTCTCAAAATACTATAAAGGATTGCAGCTCCAGCCTCTTACCCAGAAGCATGAAACAACACAAGGAAATGCAGAGATACTAATGCACATGTAAACGGGAAGCTTTTTTCTTTTCTTGTTTGGCTTGGCATGAAGTATCAACACTGCCTTGTGAAGAATTCCAAAGAGTTCACGTCTATGTTTTTGCCTCTGTCCTTCCTTCATAACCCCACACTTGTCTTTCTCTCTCAATCAACATGCCTGCTAAAAAATCCTTAATGTAATCAGTCACTTGTGTTTATGTAGCACCCTTCATGTAAACATCTCTGAGTGCTTTGCAGTCATTAAGATCAAATTAGAAAACCATCTTAGTAAATATAGGGACATGAATATTAATGTTAGTTTCACTATTAACCCTGTCTAGGTAATACGAAGGCACTTCTTCCAATTTCCAGCTTACCATACAACTCGAGAACAATAAAACGATTGTCATATAGAGTGGCATTCAGCTAGGTTTTTCTCAAAGTAGACCAACTGAAATTACAGTTGGTCTACTCCGAGTAAAAGCTAGCTGAATACCACCCATCAATTACGTCCACTGAATTCAAAGCAGTTGCATTAACTGTGAAGCAGGGTTACTTGTTAACTTAAAATTGCAAGACCGCCCCTTGAAAAGACTAAACCTTGGATTATGCAAGCATTAGACAAGGTGACTATTTCTTTCCTGGGTGCTATCACTTCCGATTTGGGAGCAGGAAGGAATCACAGGACTAAATGTTCCCCCATACAAAATAAACCTACACACAGAAAACAGGAGGTCGGGGAGAAGACTTCTATTCTCCTTGCACGGCAAGCCCTACTAGGAGGCCATACTTCAGCTGGCAAATTCTGAGGGGTGGGAAGTTGGTAGAAAGGTGTGCCATGCCGTCTAATCTACAGTCCCTAAGCTAGCCTGCTGCCCTAGCATGGTCAGCATACCAATAAGATGACCTGTGGCAACCCACCTTGGGCGGCATGCTCCTCCCAGCCCATGAAGGCATGGGCCTGGATCTGTGGTGGGGAGAAGCATTGATGGCGTGTCTGGCATCAGGCACCAAGAGGTCTTGGTCCAGGCCTGTCTTCCTCATATACTAGGGTTATTTCCTCCAGTCAGAAACATTTATATTCTATTCTCTACTATTCTCTCCCATCCCATCCCATCCCATCCCATTCCATTCCATTCCATTCCATTTTTAAAATGTGTATACCACCCTTCATCCGTATATCTCAGGACATAAAAATTCAAGACAAAAGCTACACAAAAATAACAAAAACAAAAACAAACCAACAGCCCACTCCCCATCACCACTTCCCATAAACACATTTAAAAGGGCGTAGGGTGATTATCAGCATCTAGAGCTACATTGCAGGAACAAACATCTCTTCCAATGTGCTTGTTTTGATATCTTTGTCCTGATCCCTTTCTGCAGATCACTGAGGCTATGGCTGAATTGCTTAATATTGTTTTGGTTTATAATTCCACCTGCTTAAAGAGAGAGAGAGAGAGAGAGAGAGAGAGAGAGAGAGAGAGAAAAGAAATACACGTATCGATTTTTGTGAAGCGTGGAGGTTATAATACTCTTCGTAAACTGCATCAGTCTATCCCTTGGCTGAATACTCAGCCCTTGCCTGTGGTTATCAGTTTACAAGCACAGAGGAAAAAACCCATCGTGTGAAATTAAAAATGCATTATCAGCCTATCCGTTCAAAGAATGAAATTATGGGTCCAGGATAAATCAATCATCTCGGTGGAAAATGATAGCTTTCTGAGGAGAACTAGCAGTTTTGCCCACGTGCGGGTTATTTTCCCCAGCAAAGTCGCTTTAGAGTTGCTATTGGTTCTCTCCTGATAGAAACTCAATCTGTGTTTTAATTGTGCAGCCTTTTGAGCTGAAGAATAGACTTTGCTGAAGAAGAGAAACTGTTGTGTAGTACTCCCCCCCCCCATATATACTGTATACGAAAATCCTGAACAACAAGGGTAGAGAAGCAATACAATAATGATTCTCTCCTGGAGGGAACATCAACAGCAATGCAAAATGCTTTTCATGTTTTATAAGATTACTGCTAACCTTTTCCAATTAGAGTCAGGCAGTGTTATTCCCTGGGAATGATTGTACCGTGCCTTTCTGCAAATGGTGCCTGGATATTTTGATGTGAAGGTCTTTCCCCTACAGTCTGTTCATCGGTCCCCAGGAGCCTTTTTAATGTTGTTTTGCTTTTAGTTCATTTGCAATTTGCTCGTTGCAATACTTGTCATGTTGAGGTAAAAGGGTCGCAATTTCTCAATGCGCAAAATGCTTTGACTGTTGATTAAACCAGAGGGTTTCCTGTGCTTTGAAACTACAGATTCTGCTTATCCAGGTAGCTTCTAGAACGCCTCTAATACGGTGAAGGATATCATGAATGTGTGTGTCTTTGCACTGTTGTTGGTCAGCTGATCCTGAAGCATCAGTACCAAGCTCCTGTCATGTCTGCAAATGAGGAGAGACAATACAAACCACAGGGAACATTCTAGAAATAAAGTGGATTTTTCTAACTCAACCAATGTTAGAAAACATGCACATAAAACAGAAACAGGACTGTGTGCAAGCTGCCATTTTGCAGGAGTGCAGACAATATTCAGAATGCTGTAATGGGCGTGGAATTCAGCTTTCTGAGAATCTTTGGGTTTTTCAAAAATCAAGTTTCTAAATATTATGGTTGTGCTTGACAGCAAGCAGGCAATACCTGCTGACATTTCAAAAACTAGAGGGATAGTTGAATCGGGCAGAGGTCACTGGTCAGAGGCTGACATTCTGTGCCCTGCATAGCTGCTTCTTATAACAAGTGAAACCATAACAAACAATGCAAAATAAGACATGAAACATGCTTTATTTGTATATTTTTAATTGCTCGGGCACAGACTTTTTTCTTTTCTTTAAAGACAGGTACACACAAATGTACTACTATTATTGTGCACATACAAATATTTGCATATGGTGCTCACACTTTCTCAAGTTCGTGTTTCACACTCTTCTATTCATGTCACCCCTTTCTTCCCCAAACTAATTAGTTTCCAGCTTTTAGTGAGTACAACCACCAGCTACATTCGTGACAGGGATGTTAGCAAAAAAAGGGCATCTATGTGGTGACACAGCCCTGTCTTAGATGCAAGGTCTATATATGCACTCAAATTGTGTTGAGTTTCAACTGTTGGCCATGAGAATGTAAATAAACTGTCCTTATTATTCCTTGTAACCAGTGTGGTGTAGTGGTTAAGAGCGGTAGACTCGTAATCTGGTGAACCGGGTTTGCGTCTCCGCTCCTCCACATGCAGCTGCTGGGTGACCTTGGGCTACTCACAATTCTTTGAAGTCTCTCAGCCCCACTCACCTTACAGAGTGTTTGTTGTGGGGGAGGAAGAGAAAGGAGAATGTGAGCCGCTTTGAGACTCCTTCAGGTAGTGATAAAGCGGGATATCAGATCCAAACAACAACTCCTCCTTGTAATATTCCCAACATAAATAACAACAACAACAACAACAACAACAACAACATTGCATGCTGAAAACATGGAACTTGAAATGCAAATGTGTATAATCATAGAATCAAGGAAGGGATCCCCAGCTGGAAGGGATCCCGAGGGTCATAGAATCATAGAATCATAGAGTTGGAAGAGACCACGAGGGCCATCCAGTCCAACTCCCTGCCAAGCAGGAAACACAATCAAAGCATTCCTGACAGATGGCTGTCAAGCCTCTGCTTAAAGACCTCCAAAGAAGGAGACTCCACCACACTTCTTGGCAGCAAATTCCACTGCTGAACAGCTCTTACTGTCAGGAAGTTCTTCCTAATGTTTAGGTGGAAGCTTCTTTCTTGTACCGTAGTTTGAATCCATTGCTCCGTGTCCGCTTCTCTGGAGCAGCAGAAAACAACCTTTCTCCCTCCTCTATATGACATCCTTTTATATATTTGAACACGGCTATCATATCACCCCTTAACCTTCTCTTCTCCAGGCTAAACATACCCAGCTCCCAAGCCGTTCCTCATAAGGCATCGTTTCCAGGCCTTTGACCATTTTGGTTGCCCTCTTCTGGACATGTTCCAGCTTGTCAGTATCCTCCTTGAACTGTGCTGCCCAGAACTGGACACAGTACTCCAGGTGAGGTCTGACCAGAGTCATCTAGTCCAACCCCCTGCAATGCAGGAATCTCAACTAAAGCATCCATGACAGATGACCTCCCAACCTCTGCTTAGAAACCTCCAAGGAAGGAGAGTCCACTACCTTCTGAGGGAGACTGTTCCACTGTTGAACAGCTCTTACTGTCTGAAAGTTCCCCCTGATGTTTGTCACAATCTCCTTTCTTGTAACTTGAAATAATTTTTATATGTATTTTTTGATTGGGTAGGATTTTTTATTTTATTTTTTGAATAGTTACCTTGCATCCTAAGTGGTCTGCTTTTTATTGCATTTAGTTCTGGGTTACTTCTCAAGAGATCAGCCTATTGCACCTCTTTCCCTGTGCTATGTAATTGTCTGAAATAGCAAGATGCCTCGCTGCTTTTCTTCTTTCTTTTAAGATCTGTGAAAACTGTTAACAGCTTAATGTTGCAAATTTGTTTTTTCTTTGGGCATGAGAACCCACAGCAGCACATGGGAATATGTTGTACCTGATATGGACACATGATCAGACCAAGCAAAACAGCTTTTTTTTTAAAAAAAGAAGTCTATGCTGCTGTGACTCTAATCAGAGTCACTTCCTGCCCTGAACAATTGCTAGGGGTTGCTACCTCTCATCACACATCCACCAGAATCAGCTGCACTTAGCAATGATCAAAGGTGGTCTCCAGAAGCTGGAAATCAATAAAGTGCTCTGGAGTGGTTTGAAATCAATTTGGATGAGATGCACCATGCTGCCTGCCTATATGGTACACATATTATCATCATAATTGAGGAGGTTTGCAGGCTTAACAGCAATAGGTGTGCCGCAAAGCATGCCCTGAATTTCTGGCTGTTTAAGCCCTTTTAAAACAATCAAATTCCTTCATTTTATCTGCCTTCATGCCTTCTGTTTTAAAAATCATAAATCTATAGAGAAGCTGCAGTACAAATGAGACTCCAAATAATATTTAATAGGGCATTTCTGTTTAATCATGCCTTTCAGGATTTTTCTGGAGCTCCTGCAGAGTCACTGGAACGAAGCTGAGCTCTTTCGATATATAGCTGAAGCCCTAGGAGAGCCACCTCCTGCGCTCAGCGTAATACAGATTTTAGCAAGATTGATTACAGTGGAGGAATTCAGAAACGTAAGCTATTAGTCCTTGTTCTGGGATTGGATTTTCACTTACTTGAGCTGAATTTGCTCTCCATTCCCTAGGAGATCTTTCCTAGGACAGCATAACTTGAAATGGAGCCTTCTGCTACATGATTGAAATGGTTTTCTGTACAACTGAATCACACTCAGATGGGAGAAAAAATAAACCAATCAGAGCAGGAGAAATATATTTCTAGCACACTGTCTAGGGCCCAGTGATGTTGTGAGACTCTACATGTGAATACAGTCGTACCTTGGAAGTCGAATGGAATCCGTTCCAGAAGTCTGTTCGACTTTCAAAACATTCAAAAACCAAAGCTCCTGCAGCCAATCGGAAGCCACAGAAGCCCCATCGGACGTTCAGCTTTCAAAAATCGTTCGAAAACCGGAACACCCACTTCTGGGTTCAATCATTTGGGAGCTGATTTGTTCGGGAGCCAAGGCGTTCGAAATCCAAGGTATGACTGTATTATGAAGATCACGTAACGTGGAGTCTTATGAAGGACATGATCCATATATAAAATTCAGATACTGCCATTAGTTGCCATGATACCTTCTTGCTTGGAGGGATAAAAATTATACAAGAAATCAGCTTGGCAACTTGCAGCCCAAAGGAGGGTGTGACCCTTGGACCAATTGCATGTGGCTCATGATGTAACTTCCTTGGTATGACATGGAGAGGGAAAAGAAAGGAAAAGAAGGGAATCAAATGAGAAAGTGAGAGAATGGTTACAGAAAAAGGTAAATCCCATTTACCTTGGCTTTAGCTCCACCCACTTTTGACGTCAGCCTGTTCATCAGCAATATGTGGCCCCTGGCATATCACCCTCGAGGGTGTCTTTCACAGTCTTTCATTTTTCCACTTCATTCCTTCATATTTCCATATCAGTTTGCATTTTCTTTTTCAAAGAAGTCCTCATGAAAGGTTATCAGCGTTGTAGTTCAGATTTCTCCTAATATACACATTTGGTATGCAATTTCTGCCTAACATGCACATTTTTGCAAAACGTATTTCCCTAATGTTTATAATTTCCTTGATAGAAAGTATGTCTGGATGTTATTTTCACTAATATATGCATATTTTGGACACCTAGTATGTGCATCCCTGTACGCATTACCTAGCCGACATCATTTTCCATTCCACTCTGTATGTCTTGCATGCAGCAGTGTTTCTGTTCTGCTGCAGCATGCTTTCTGTCAAAAGCTATGTTATTCAACTTGTTGCCTGCTTTGATGAAATTTATGTAACTGCTGAAATTTATGTAGTTACATAAATTACATCGCCATTTTATCGTTCCACCCCATCCATTTCAATCCAAAGGAAACACAATACAAATGGGGGAAAATGTATTCAATTACATACTGTTTGCAAACTGTAAGCAACAACCTCAGCAAATACTAATTGTTTTCACTGGATTTATTTCCATGCCACACGTGACAAATCAGTGAACACCAGCAATTTCCACTCCCATTTCTGTTTTAGCCAGAATTCACCGACATCCCATTGAATCAGTCTATTTCTGGTCTGTGCCAGTTTTGCATGCCTTCATACATGTTTATTCCATCCTACTTTCATATTAATCTGTATAAATAAAATAACAACAAAACATTATAAACAAAACACATGTTAATCTGTGATTAAAAACAATAACAACAAAACATTGTATTTACATTTGTATTGAAATGTATTTTTGAACATCTTTTCTCACAAAACACACATTTCTAAAAATATTTTCTCCCAGAGTACCTATTTCTAAATGTACCTAATTCCAAAGTAAGTAGCTGCTCTACACCAGGCACCCCCAAACTCAGCCCTCCAGATGTTTTGGGACTACAATTCCCATCACCCCTGACCACTGGTCCTGGTAGCTAGGGATGATGGGAGTTGGAGTCCCAAAACATCTGGAGGGCCGAGTTTGGGGGTGCCTGCTCTACACATTTCAGCGCTGCATTTTTATTTTTATTTTATCTCTGAGTTGGCCTGACAACTGCATCACAAAATTTGGAGAAGAGCAAAATCCAGTGGAGAGCTATATTTTTAATGCACACATTAGTCCAGAAAATGTGGATCAGGTCAGTTCATAATGGAATTCACAAATAACAGATCTTGGAACACAAACCAGTCATTTTACCAGTATGCCAATCCTTTTATCTCTTAGCCCTGCCTGAGAGAAAGAGCCAAGGAATTCTGAGGAAAGCAAAAAGAGTTTTGAAGAGTAGTGAAATTGCTCAGTGGGGTTCTCCACATCCCGGCCTGCTGTAGGAGTAGTATTAAAGGTAGACAGAGTAGTTGATGACAGGGGATTGGGATTGATGGGTGAGTTGGCTTGCACTTGCAATTTTTAAGATGGGTTGTTAGGGGTCAAGAAAGTTTATTCTGCCGCTCTTCCTGATTAGTAGTCCCAAAGGCTTTTCAACCTTTCTTTGCACTGTCTTGCTTGATTCACTTGCCTGAGCTGTTCAGATTATATGCTGAACAATTCCTTGCCTGAGGACATTACTGCCACAGTGTACCTTTCTTTCTTTTTGTTCTCTGATTATGACAACATACATGGTCAGTAGCAGAATTCAGAAATAGACTGCACAGTCACTTCTAACCATTTTATGCACAAACTAGATTTGTAGAGAGGAATAGTAAGAGCAAATGAGCTCCTTCCTCTAGGATGAAAAGCCGTTTGCACACAAAATATTCATTTTTTTTATAATTTATTTTATTTTCATGTGGTACCTCATATTAGCAGAACAATATTCATTTAATTCATCATCTAATCACATCTTATCTTATCTTATCACATGTTATCATCAACAACAACCTGGACTTTTTCAGCTGGAACTCAATTCTGGCACCTCTCATTCTAAGAGAATGAGGGAGGTGTTCATGGTGATTTCAGGCACCTCTTTCTCTAGAAAAATAGCAATTTATTATTATTAACCTTTATCCCTAACAGGTACTCAAGGTGGTTTACAGATAAGATAAAAACAACTAAAAATATATGTTGCAGACAGGCTGAGGGGAGATTTAGAGAGATGACATAGCATGTGGCCTTACAAAGAGCAAAATAAGCACCCCTTGAAACACTGGGGTGAACCTGTTTCTCTCTCTTCCCATCCTTGGAGTTGGCTGCCCTGTGCCTACCTTTGGCTATTCCCACAGCTTGAGCCGTATGGATTGGCAAAATGCGAACTTGATCTCAAACCCTGGTTGTCGCTACAGTCTGGTGGGATTTCTGGAACCCAGAACAAACCCTTGATGAATTGTGTGATTCGAAAGTCTGACTCTTGGTCCTATTTTTTTTTTAAAAAACTGTTTAGGATGCTTGCCGTAGTTTGGTACCATCAACGTAATATGTATAAATCTTTGTAATTGCTATCAGCACATGTGAACTCACTGCTGGGCCATCTGTCCACATGTTGCGCTCATTACTGTAGATGAGGCAGGCTGAACTTGGACAGCCTGGCTAGTTAGCAAGAGAGTCAGGTCATTACCATGGCAGCTATTAGGTGACTCTAGACTAATAGTGCGGGGCAGCAAAAATGTGTGTTTCGTATATCCCATATAGCATATATGCTGGCTAAGATCATGAAGCCTAAATCAAGCTTTGCTTTCCCTTTTTTATGGCACTGTCCTTTAAAACGCTAGTTGGTTTTTCTAGTTACATTAAGAGAAGGAATAAACAGCATTTAATCTCTAATTAAAAAACTCACTTCCGAATTGTCTCGTTTCAAAAGGTAAAGGTCAGAAACTGTTTGATAAAATGTCAGATCAACAGCATGTTATAAAACGATTATTGTCAGAAAAGCCGTTTCAATTGTTGTCAGAGTAAACATATGCATATGCTTGGTTAAATTAGGTGAACTTTCTTCAATGGGTCTCAATGATAAGTGCTCTTCTCATACTGAAATCTGGAGATGTTCTTTATTGGGTTTGGTTGTACATCGTTTGCTCAGAAAACATGCCATCTTAAGACGGTCGTTACAATATACAGTCAAACCTCGGCTCTCGAACGGCTCCGTTTCAAATGTTTCGGTTCCCAAACACTGAAAACCCAGAAATAAATGCTCCGGTTTTCGAATGTTTCTCGGAACTCAAACGGCCAATGCTGCTTCTGCTTGACTGCAAGAAGCTCTTGTAACCAATTGGAAGCCGCGTCTCGCTTGTCGAACGTTTCAGAAGTCGGAATGAATTACATTTGACAACCGAGGTTTGACTGTATCTGCTGCACTCTCTAGCATTGCAACAGGAAATTTAACCCAAGGTGGAGACATTGAGATTGAAGTGGGCTGGGCCAATAAGACTAGCTCAGTTCTTAGCGACAACGGTTGGATTCTGTAGGACAGTGTAAATGGATTACTATTTGAAAAGGGGCCAAAACAGGACCCTCCCCCATTTAAGTGATATGGAAACAATAACAACAGGTGGGAGTATATGGCACATACCACCTATAGCAGCAATTGTGTTGCCTCCACCAATAGGTACCCACTGCGGGGTTTCTCTGTGTGCCCTGAGAAGTTCAGTTCCTCTCCCTCTATCAGAGGCGCCGATTTCCCAGATGTTGCTAGACTATAGCTCTCATCTTCCCTGACTGTTGCCCATTTTGGCTAATGGTAGTTAAGAGTCCAACAACATCTGGAGGGCTATAGGCAACCCAGTTCTGCTCTGTGTAAACACTGTCTGAATGTTGGGCATTTGGCTAATTAGAGAACAAGTGTGAATTGTACAACATTACCAGAACAAAGCAATACTAAAATATACAGATTTTAATACAGATTTTTCCCTTCAGAGATTCTGTGCACAATGTGGCTTATGCCAATGCAGGATCATCCTACAATACTGCCTTTCTCAGTTGCATTCCCTTTTTAAGGGATTGAAATACCTTGAGGATGCTCTTTAGGGAGTGGCCACCTGGACCATATAACACCGGTCCTAAAGGATCTTCAGTGGCAGCTCCCAGTACATTTCTGCGCACAATTCATAGTGTTGGTGTTGACCATTAAAGTCCTGAATGGCGCCAGCCCAGTTTACCTAAGGGGCATCTTCACCCCCATCACGCAGTCTGGACACTGAGGTCCGGCCTTCTGGCAGTTCCTTCACTGCGAGAAGTGAAGTTACAGGGAACCAGGCAGAGGGCCTTCTTGGCAGTGGCCCCCTCCCTGTGGAATGCCCTCACATCAGATGTCAAGGAGATAAAGAACTACACTTTTAGAAGATATCTGAAGGCAGCCCTATATAGGGAAGTTTTTAATGTTTGACATTTTACTATGTTTTTATATGTGTGTAAGCCAGCCAGAGTAGCTAAAGAAACTCAGTCAGATGGGCGGAGCATTTCTTGAAATGCAGTTGGGCTTCTGTCTCCACTTCGTCATTTGTAAGTTCCATGACTCATACAACAGTTGGTGCCTGCTCCGTTCCCGCTCAGCACATGCCAGCCTCTTCGCCTTCTCTCAAGCACCACTGTATGCATAAGCTGTAATTATAACTTGATTAGTGTAGTAATTCATCTTCCGTTTTTAATCTTTGCTGAAATGTGTGATACGTGGGTGCGTGGGCTCAGCATGTGAGCATTTCTGGGTATTTCAATTTCGTATCCATCTGTATATTGTGTCTTAAGTTTCCATCTCGTGTCTCAACATTCCATCCCACTGTAGAATGACCAAGAAAGGGGTCTTGGGACATGGCTGTGGAGATGTAAGAGCGGGTCTCATTGTCCATGGCTCTCATTGAGTTCCATGGGCTGCAGTCTCGGATGCAGTGGAGAATGGGAAAACCAAATCTTTGCCCCTGCAGAACAGGCTCACGAGAAGTATAAATTTATCTCCCAGGACATTTTGATCAGTAAGTGGCTCTGCGAGGTCTCCTCATTCTCTGCCTCCGCCATAAGCACAACTTTGAAATGGGTTGTGATGGATCGGTGCTGCTGTTGACTTGCCATCATCTCCTGATTAGAGACAGGAGGATCCATGGAGGGACCAATTTAACTCCCTATCAAGGCAATTGCCAGCCAGCCGAATTCCCTCATCTCCAAGAGGTGAATCAGCTCATCCTCCTCCTTGCTTTTAATGTGTGCTTCTTAACATGAAAGAGCTGCCTGTAATATGGGAGAGAGTTTTCCTTGAGCTTAGAAAGCCCAGCAGTCAAAATCCAAACCTACATAAATATTTGTTTTGATTAGGGGGAAAAGGGGGAATAAAACTGAGGTAAATGGGTTAGTTACAGAATTCCAAAGTGAAAAAGACCATTTTTAATTCACCCATATAGTTGGTAAGTGAGCAGACCAGCATACTATATAAATATCCCCTAATAGAGATACCATTTAAATGTTTGCATATCACTGAATTTTGTATTGTTTGTATTGCTATCGAATCATCTTTTTATATAAAAAAGGCCAATCTAACAGCACCCAGGTTTCAGTATGAATACTCACATATGAAGAATGCATGGGGCAGCTAAGGATTATCCATAAACTGACAGCTTTTCCTAGGGGAAAAAAATGGATTTGTGATTTCTGTTAATTCAGGAGAATGGATTCAATTGCAGTTTGAAGCCATGACTGGGAGTGACAGAATGTCAGTGAATGAATATTCCCCTGGTCAAATGAGCTGGTCTTGTTCTTAAAGATCAAGGTTCTTCATCATTTTCTTCGCATGGGGAAGTGTTCCTTACCTCTTCCCCATGACCTGAAGGCAGTACTCAGCTTTGGGAAACAGCAGCAGGAACATGTTTGGGAAAGGTGGGTTGACCCCCACCCCTTCTTCTACTTGATGGAGTTGCCACAGTGAGGGAAGAATAAAGGATTGGAGTTGGGGAAAAGACTGGAACTCTCCTTCTCCTAGTCTATCAAACCTGACATAATTTAGCTAGCAATGGTAATAGCATTACACACATGTCACCACACCTCACAATCATATGCCATGTCACTAATTATGACAGCCCTGTGAGGTATTCCAAAATTATTTCCTCATACTGCAGGTGCAAAATACTGGAGGGTAATGGTGAGAGAAAAGGGATTTGCTTGCAGCCACTGAGTGAGGGCAAAGCTGAGGTGAGAGTTGAGCTGAGGACTCACAGATCATGATTTCTGGTTTTCTACTATGCTATATCAGTTATTGTAACGAATATGAAATAAATATATTTTTTTTACTTGAAATAAAAGGGATTGGGGCATTTTCTGTTAAGGATGACCTTGAAAGGCTGGTATATGGGGATACCAATGCTGACCTTCCTTATAGTGTTATTGTAAGGATTACCAAGGACAATATGTTCTCCATATAATATGTGAGAAGTGCTTTGAGCATTCCACAACATAATAAAAATGCGGCCAGTGCTAGATGGATTTCATTAGGCGCTCTGTGGGCTGGTTTGCACAGAAATGAAGTGGTGACTCAAGTGTGATCAAACACCACAGATAGAACTTTCATGTCATCTCGAACACAATGCTTTTTCATCCATATGCCAGTCATCAAACCCCTTTCAGACAAGCTTGGGTGAATGACTCTGCAAAAGGGACATGGCAGGATCACAGTGGCAGGCCATGCCCGCAAAGCATGAATACATTCCGTGTGCCTACAGACTGTACAAATATAGACTTGTTTGTGTTGTTGTTGTTTAGTCGTTTAGTCGTGTCTGACTCTTCGTGACCCCATGGACCACAGCACGGCAGGCATTCCTGTCTTGCACTGCCTCCCGCAGTTTGGTCAAACTCATGTTCATAGCTTCGAGAACACTGTCCAACCATCTTGTCCTCTGTCGTCCCCTTCTCCTAGTGCCCTCAAACTTTCCCAACATCAGGGTCTTTTCCAAGGATTCTTCTCTTCTCATGAGGTGGCCAAAGTATTGGAGCCTCAGCTTCAGGATCTGTCCTTCCAGGGAGCACTCAGGGCTGATTTCCTTAAGAATGGATAGGTTTGATCTTCTAGCAGTCCATGGGACTCTCAAGAGTCTCCTCCAGCACCATAATTCAAAAGCATCAATTCTTCGGCGATCAGCCTTCTTTATGGTCCAGCTCTCACTTCCATACATCACTACTGGGAAAACCATAGCTTTAACTATACGGACCTTTGTCGGCAAGGTGATGTCTCTGCTTTTTAAGATGCTGTCTAGGTTTGTCATTGCTTTTCTCCCAAGAAGCAGGCGTCTTTTAATTTCGTGACTGCTGTCACCATCTGCAGTGATCAAGGAGCCCAAGAAAGTAAAATCTCTCACTGCCTCCATTTCTTCCCCTTCTATTTGCCAGGAGGTGATGGGACCAGTGGCCATGATCTTGGTTTTTTTGATGTTGAGCTTCAGACCATATTTTGCGCTCTCCTCTTTCACCCTCATTAAAAGGTTCTTTAATTCCTCCTCGCTTTCTGCCATCAAGGTTGTGTCATCTGCATAGCTGAGGTTGTTGATATTTCTTCCGGCAATCTTAATTCCGGCTTGGGATTCATCTAGTCCAGCCTTTCGCATGATGAATTCTGCATATAAGTTAAATAAGCAGGGAGACAATATACAACCTTGTCGTACTCCTTTCCCAATTTTGAACCAATCAGTTGTTCCATATCCAGTTCTAACTGTAGCTTCTTGTCCCACATAGAGATTTCTCAGGAGACAGATGAGGTGATCAGGCACTCCCATTTCTTTAAGAACTTGCCATAGTTTGCTGTGGTCGACACAGTCAAAGGCTTTTGCATAGTCAATGAAGCAGAAGTAGACGTTTTTCTGGAACTCTCTAGCTTTCTCCATAATCCAGCGCATGTTTGCTATTTGGTCTCTGGTTCCTCTGCCCTTTCGAAATCCAGCTTGCACTTCTGGGAGTTCTCGGTCCACATACTGCCTAAGCCTGCCTTGTAGAATTTTAAGCATAACCTTGCTAGCGTGTGAAATGAGCGCAATTGTGCGGTAGTTGGAGCATTCTTTGGCACTGCCCTTCTTTGGAATTGGGATGTAGACTTGTTTGTACCTAAGGTCTTTTTATGTTGTCAATTGAATGGACGTTGATCAGGGCACTCTAGTCTCCCTCCACCCCCAGGGGCAGAATTTGGTGTTTCAGATTTCTGCAGTGCCCTATGTAAGGCCAAAATTTGGCACCCCACCTCCGGTTCTGCTCAATTCACTGCCTTGACACCCTGCGGTGACCCCTAGACTTGGCACCCAGTGCAGCAGAACCAGTTGTGCTGCCCAAAATCCACATCTGCCCTCCCTCACCCAACATTAATTTATTAAAATGGATCAAGTGCAGACCCTCCAAGTGTCCTCCTAAAGTTCCCTCCCAAAACAACTGCCAAGGACAGGAGGGAAAACGATATACACTAATAATACACCAAGATAAGGCATTTGTTACATTCGTAATGGTTTCAAATAGGTACAAAAGCATAACGGTTTCAAGGTACATAGCTTCTATTTCCAATGCAACATTTCAAATGAATTACTAACATAGTCCCTTAAGTAGGATGGCTGCTTGGTGACCCTGGTGGAACGCTGAGGACCAGTACCAGTGTCCAGGGAGTTGGCCGATTCCTGCTGAGACTGTGGCGCCACCGATGGTTTACAGAAGCCATCCCAGTTTCTGATTTGATTCTGGATTGTCCCGCTTTTCCTTAGGACGTTGTAGGGTGTCCCTATTTTCATTGGATAAATGCTAGAGGGTAGGGAGTTATTCAACCCCAGAGACATCTGAAGGCAGTCCTGTATAGGGAAGTTTTTTAATGGTTGTTGTTGTTGTTGTTGTTGTTGTTGTTGTTGTTGTTGTTAGGAAGCTGCCCAGAGTGGCTGGGGCAACCCAGTCAGATGGGTGGTGTATAAGTAGTAAAATTATTATTATGGAATAGAACATCCCTATTTTCATTGGATAAATGTTCCAGGGTATGCAAGCGTTCATATTGATTGTAAAGCAATCAAATAGTATACATGCATGTGCCTACTGCACTTCCATAACAGCATGTCTGAGTTGGCAGGTGGTTCTTCTAGACCAAGGATGGGAAGCCTGTGGTCCTCTGGTTGCTACTGGACTACAGTTTCTATCATCCCTGACTATTGGCCATGTTGGCTAGGGCTGATGGGAGCTAGAGTTTAAGAACACCTGGCAGAACAGAAATCCACTCCACGAGGGTGCTAGCCAGAGAGCTTCCTCTCCGCTCGCTTCTTCAGTCCCCCTCCCTCCCTCCCTCCCTCCCTCCCTAATTTGCAGGTTTTCATAACTGGCCTTGCTATGGACCTCAGTTGGTCGCCGTTGAGGGGCCTGGCCGGAACTTTTCCACTTGGCAAATTGGCATGGGCCATTTGGTTTTCGCCTACCTCATAGAAATCGTCACAACTTTATAAGGTTTCACAGTTAGGCATTGGTTGATGTTATGATCGGGGAGGTGAGGTGTGACCATCACCTGCCCTTCCAAGCTTAAGGGTATTCCGTTAAAGGAATCCAGAGATGTGGATCTTGTCTGAAGCCCGGGGCAGGGCTAGGGCGGTGCCATGACCCCGTTGGGGACCCTGGGAGAGCTCGAGTTGGTTTACATCTACGGGACTCTCCTTTCCAGTGGTTTACCCTTACCGGACTCCCTGCATGACGGGCAGGTGTCAGATATAGTCAGGTCAATCCAATACCTAAGCCAATACCACTCACGTTCTGTAAGCAATAAAGTTGTGGCCAAAATTTGCCCAATAACATTAACCTAATATCTGTGTCCTGGTGTTTTATTCAGCAACGAGGGGGTGGTTACGGTGTCTCGACACACAAGTTCCCTATCCTTGGTCTACGCATTTTGGCAGCACTTACTTTAAGTAGTTATTTGTGTTTATTGTACTTTTGCTTATAGGGACAGTTAGTGGTATACTGTAGGATACCTAGCTATACGATAATGAATATGTAAGATCCCAGGGTGGTATTGAACTACGTTTTATTCAGAGTAGACCAGTTGAAATTAAGGAACATGGCTAAGCTAGGTCCATTAATTTCAGTGGGTATTAATTGAGTAATACCTAGTTGAATGCCACTCACTATGCATCTGGGAACTTACTGAAAGCATCATAAAGGTAAAGGTAAAGGGGCCCCTGACCATTAGGTCCAGTTGTGACCGACTCTGGGGTTGCGGTGCTCATCTCGCGTTATTGGACGAGGGACCCAGCGTACAGCTTCCACCCTTAAAACATCCCTTTGGCCATTCTTAACAAAAAATATTTCAAGTCAAAAATGCTGGGTCCAACACAGAGCAATTCTCCCCCTTTTTCATTTCTTGTCCGGCACTGCCTGATCACACCCCAAGCTGATTCATGTGTAATGTCATGAAGTCCAAATGCCTGGTGGTTAGGTCATATTAGGCTCCTGGAGGTCACCTGGGGAATTGGCTATATCGTGTGGTTTGAACAGTTTGAACAGTTCCTGGGTTTGGGCACACTTCTTTTCCCCTCCTTCCGAGCCACTCTACCCCCCAGTGACATGGTCCCACCTACCCTGTTTGCCTGGATATTTTCTTGTTTGCTTGGTGGACTTGGAAGGTGGCCACAGTGTTATTCGGCGCCAAGAGCTCGGCAGCTGTTGAGAGATCAGTTGTGACAGAAGCCTGGGTGTCCATCCTAGGCTTCATTTGTCATCCCCAGTGCCGGATTTATGTATAAGCTAAACAAGCTATGGCTTAGGGCCCCACTCTCTTGGGGGCACCCCAAAAAAAATAAAAGAAAAAAAATCTGGATGTACATTTCCAAAATATAAGATAATAAAAAAACCTAAAACCTACATACAACAACAGGGTTTTGTGTTGTGTAGGCTCCTATGACGTAGGTAATGGGCCCCACCTGCTAGCCTGCTCCCTAAAGTATCACTGGTTTGCTCATTTCTATATATAGGGTGCCTACATTCTGCATGGACTGGTTGTATGGGCAACATGTGCAAATGGCTTTAGATACCTATTAGGTCGATCAATTATCATATAGCATGTATTCAACACAAAAAACAGTGACAATTTGTTGTTGACAAAGAACATATAAAGGGCCCCATTACCTTCAGTAGGTTAGGGCCTCATCAAACCTAAATCTGGTCCCGGTCATCCCCCACCCCAGCAGGGCTTACAGGGGTCCAGATTTGGGCCCCAGTGTCCTTACATCGCAGACCCACTAGCTGCTTCGCTTCATTCTCCTTCTTGGTCAGCTGTCCAGACAGCTGCACCATAAAAAACATTTATGGGCTCTTCCCTTTTTCAAAGAAACCTTCTTCCTACCAACAGATGGAACTGTATGTAGAAGGCATGTTTGCCACGTTTTCTGCTAAGATTTCATGTTGCCGTTCTAAAAATGCAGCTACTTAAAATCAGAAGTTAAAAAAAACCCCACAACTGTGTTAATATTAATTGTAGCAGATGGGATTGAGAAGGGCAGAAGGGAGGAGAAGGAGGCTGATTTCAACGGCTTTTAATATGTTTTAGATAAAAATAGGCCTGTGCCAGCTGCAAAGTATTCCATGCCAATTCCCCCCACCTTTATGTGAGGAAATTACTGTCAACAAGTTCCCATGGGGTGGGGTGGGGGGCTACCAGGAATAGTAGGCAGCTTTTGTACTTTCAGCAAAAGTGAAAGAAAAAATGCTGGTTTTAACAGACTCTTTTTTTTTAATGCTTAGAATTTTTTTCCTGCATAAGACCAGTAATTCACAAATTGTTTGATGGGGACATCAGTGTGTCACTGCTAGAGAAGTGGTGGTGTACCTCAAATCATATATATTTTTTAAATAAAAAAATATGAAATTATATTGAAGGCTATGGCGGGACCAAAATCTTGTCTAATAATGCATTTCTTTGTGAATTGCATCTCTTGTTGTACCTCCTTTAGCCTCCTGTAGAGGAGAACACATTCATCCCAGTTCTTCATTTAATGTATCTGGATCATTCAAAGAACTCCCAATACAGATATGAAGCAAAGGTATTTGCTTTTGGAGAATGTTGTCTATTGTGCCTCTTTGTGAGTCACTGATCTGAGCTTCCTCCTTCTTATCGGAACAGTGACGCATGAAGAAACTTATCTGAGGGTGGCTAGTTTTCACTCTTACAAACTCTGAAGGTATCTGAAGAAGTGTGCATGCACACAAAAGCTCATACCAATGATAAACTTACTTGGTCTCTAAGGTGCTGCTGGAAGGAATTTTTTATTTTGTTTAAACTCTGACAGTAAACCTTTGGTGGTGGTGGTGGGTGGGTGCTTGTATATCAGTGGGGGGAGGGAGATAAACTGAAAGAGAACTTTCAGTATGCCAAAATGGTATTTGGGGGTGCAATTCTGCCCAAAAAAAACCATCCCAAAAAACAACCCTAATTTTGGAACAGAATTTAGATGGCATGGAATTCAGCCACGTTCCCAATTTTAAAACTTGCTTATTATTTTTGTGCAATAGCTCCTTATTTGCATGTCAGCAGAGGTTTGCGTGAAATAATTCACAGATGCACGCTATATATTTTACAGTAGCTTCTAGTTAATTAGACTTATTAACTAGAGGGACTAGTTAATTAGACTTATTAAGAGGAATCGCGATATGCTAAGGGACTAATTTGCAACCATTGCTTGTTTTGCTTAACAGAGCTGAGGGATGATCTACGTATATTTCCCTTCTTGAAGAGGCATGATCAGAGGAAAGAACTACCTTATATAGGCTAAAATTTTGCAGAAGAAGTGTTTAAGGGTGCTTCCAGAAAGAAATTTAATATTGTAAACAGGTTAGTGACAGTTCACAAATGGGTTATTGGGAATGTTTTTCCTCCATCCATCTTATTTCATTTCCCCCAGCTTAAATGTGAAGAAAATAGGAGCTAACATTTTGATGGCAAAAATGTTGTGTGGATGTTTCAATGAACTTGCATGCATGAGGAGCAGCCATACCACAATAAAGACTTGTTTGGAAGCAGCAGCAGCAACAACAACAACAACAACAATTTATTATTATTCATTATTTATTATTTATACCCCGCCCATCTGGGTGGCTGCCAACAGAATATTAAAGACACGATAAAACATCAAACATTAAATCTTCCCTAAACAGGGTTGCCTTCCAATGTTTTCTACAAGTCAGATAGTTGTTTATTTTCTTGACATCTGATGGGAGGGCATTCCACAGGGAGGGTGTCACTATTGAGAAGGCCCTCTGCCTGGAAGGAAGCAGACAAAACGCATCAGGAAGCAGACAAAAAACCATCCTTTTAAATGTGTTTGAAAATCCTTGCCAGAGACACCATTTGTGCCGGGGACGTAGGAAGGGAGGGGCGATGGGGGCGCTCCGCTCCGGGCAGCGCGATCCCGAGGGCGCCATGGCGGCTGTCCCCTCACCTGCGCTGGGCGCCCCGCCCCCAGAACGCGTGCCCCACCCCTACGGGCGACGTGCCACGCTGCCAGAATGTGCACCACACCCCCAGAACGCGCGCCAGCCCCGCCCCCAGTGCCAGAGCATGAAGCCCCACCAGTGCTTTGCGCATTTTGTTTTTCTCACTAGAAGGATTAGGCAGGTGACAATAAGTTTTCCCATTAACGAGAGACTTCGTGCCTAAATTTGACTCACCTGTGCTCAATTCATTCTCGACGGCCTAAGTAACCCCCAAACCCCCAATCCTGTTAATTTTTCAAGTTTTGAAATTCAAAATGACTTCATCTGTATCACTCATTTCGATTTTTGCTCCAATGGGGAGGCCTGATCAGTAGGTTTCATCGGTGAGCCTCCTCCCCAATAGGGATGCTTGAGTCCTGGATTGAAGTGAGCTGGTTGGCATGTCTCGGAATAAGGTTCAGACTGGAGCTGAACTTGTTCACCAGATTTCACATTTTGCAAAAGTGTTTAAAATATGTACTTTGAGAGAATGTGTATTTGAAACTATGTTGTTTGAGGAATATGTTTTAAAAAGAAGAATTTAAGAAATATATTTAAGGTACGTTTGTGTGTCTGCTTAAAGGGAAATCCAGGCAGATTTATGAGGAAATGGGATTGGTAAATGTCATGGACTGAAAATGGACTGATTCATCCATCCCTATGTCAGTCATCTCTGATGCATCCAATGGAGAAACTAGAAACTATCCCCCCCCCCATGTACTTTATTTACAATCATCCCTTTATGACATCTTTTCATTGAACTTCAAAGAACCCATTTTCACTCTTTTAAACAGAAATAACAGATTTGGCTGTTCAAACACTATGCTATTAATTACTCTATGACAAATCTCCATTTTGCTTTGATGAAACAGTTCATATGTATATCTGTCCCCTACCATCTTTCACAATACACTTTATTCTTCAATTGGGACACTGAAAAACTCTGCAGTTCCAAGCATTTGTGGCTTCGAGCAAAATTATGTCACTTGAAGGTTAATTACAAATGTCTTCAACTTTAAATGGAGAGATAATGTATTGCACATAAAAGAATGGATGAAGAAAACAGGCATGTTAACTGACTGAAACACAGCCTAGAGTACTGCCAAAAACAAATTCACAATTTGAAATTTGAAGGATTTTACACCGTTCAGACCTGTTAAATGTGACCAGAAACGTCAGACTTAAAATAGCTACTTACTTTTGTGATTTAGATGGTGACGTGCTTGTCACTGTGCAAAGGACTGGGGGAGTTTTACTGAAAGCAACATGAGAGAGTCATTCTGCATCTAACATTCTCCAAAACCTGGGCAGAAAGGAAAAGATGCTGCCCTGTCTTTTATCTGCATTCTCTGTCTATGCCAGAAGATTCAGAGTAGGCAGGGTGGAAGTCAGAGGGACCCACCCACTCAAGTTCCCCATAATATACAGAGATCTTGGGAAATATCTTTCATTTTGCTTTGGACATCCAAGGAAGAAGAAGATGCTTTCTCAGTGGGTACCAAATCAGGTGACTGCCAGGTGACTCTGCAGACACATGAAATGCAGGTACTGGGGCTATTTTCACTTCAGCTACAACTGTTTTATTTTGTGATTGTTTTATTTTCTGAGTGTAATGTTTAATTGTACCATTGCCTATTATTTTAACGTAGTCACAAACTGTTTCGATCACTGACCAACTTGGAAAGAAGCATAAAACCAGAGGTTTTACAAAATGGAAGTTGGAAGAATATTACTACAGTGGCACCTTGGTTCTCAAACTTAATTGGTTCTAGAAGTCCGTTCGAAAACGAAAGCGTTCCAAAACCAAGGCATGCTTTATCATAGAAAGTAATGCAAAATGGATTAATCTCTTCCAGACTTTTAAAAACAACCCCTAAAACAGCCATTTAACATGAATTTTTCTATCTAATGAGGCCATTGATCCATAAAATGAAAGCAATAAACAATGTACTGCAGTCACAAAACCAATCAATCAATCAATCAGTAGCTGAACTGGGTTCCACACAGTCACAAAAACAAAACAAAAAAGCCGCAAAAACAAAAAATTAATAGCAAAAACAGACCTCAGCGTAACACTCAAAACAGAAGTGTGGCACTCAAATCGGAAGTGTAACATTCCAAACGGAGCACGTTCGGTTTCTGAAAAGTTCACAAGCTTCCAAGTTTGTAGTATTTGAATTCCAAGTTGTTTGAGTACAAAGGCGTATTATTTCACATTGTGAAAGTTGTTTGAGTACAAAGGCATATTATTTCACATCGTGATGCTTTCGTGAACGCGGGTGGCACCGAGCAATGGGAGCTCACCCCGTCGCAGGGATTCGAACCGCTGACCTTCTGATCGGCAAGCCCTAGGCTCAGTGGTTTAGACCACAGTGCCACCCGTGTCCCAATAAAATATTAGCTCCCCCCCCATTGATTCAGGACCATGCCAGATGTTCCATGGGTCAGCTTAGAGCAGGCATCCCCAAACTTCGGCCCTGCAGATGTTTTGGACTACAATTCCCATCTTCCCCGACCACTGGTCCTGTTATCTTGGGATCATGGGAGTTGTAGGCCAAAACATCTGGAGGGCCGCAGTTTGGGGATGCCTGGCTTAGAGCCCCAGAACACATAAACTACACAGGCCTAAATCTCACTAGCCATTTAAACCTTACTTTGTGGTTTGTTTGTTTTTGTTTCTTTGAATTCCTCAGCAGTGCTGGGCACTTCTCACTAGTTTAAAATGAAATAAAGACCTATAAAATGTTCTCATTAAAACCAGCAATGAAATACACTAACAATAAAATCGCTCACAGAATAATACTATATAATCAGTTACGTTAAAATCAAATAAACAGGTGATCGAGAAGCAAAGGCTTTTCCATTCAGTGGAAAGAGGAGGCTAGCAGGATGTCAGAAGAGAGTTTGACAGGTATACATGACTGTTGAGAACCTTCTTGCTCCCAGATAGAGAGGCAATAAATAAAAACACAGAAGAAGGCAATAGAAAGTAGGGAGGTTCCATTCCCAGATAGAGTATGTCAGCTGGTACAGGCCTGTACTTAAAAGACTTTGTGGTCCATAAATCTTTCTAAATAAAATAGCATGCAGCTAAATGTACTTTCTTGTTCTTCTTCAGGCCCTCTGAGAAAAACCAGGAGTTTAGTGTTTCATGGAGACCATGCCCAGCACAGAAGGGATTGGGTGACTCTAATCTTGTGTAGCAACTTGCAATATTGGAAATAACAGATTAATCCCCTACATTTTAACAGATTGATTTATTAATGTACTATATTTGGCTCATATGTTACCAACACCAAAAACAAGTTACCAATGGAAGTGTAAGATTTACAACTTAATAAACTAGTGGTACCATAGTTTTACATTCACTATTAACATGAACACACAAAAATAAAATAGTTTTTATGAAACAAACAAACAAGCTTTGTCTTAACTCCAAGAGTTCCTAACCAAAGTTCACCCTCACTGGTTAAAAGTGGACTATTCCAATAATTATTCAGCTCAATCTACCAGTTAATGCTTGGGACCTTATTAAAGACCCACGTTTTTCAAAAGGCTACAGCCTCAGCACCATCACATAGCATAATTGGGTGATGCTTGTGGGGTGTCCCATTCGGAGCTGTGGTTGTGGCTACCATATTTCCCAGTGGGAATTTCACCAGAAGCTCCCCTTTTACTATATTCTGCATAAAACAAAATGGGGGAAAAAAACTGGTGCCATTTTTTGTAGCATCATTTTCCCACCCACCCACCCACAATGCATCAGATCTTTCAGCTCATTATACTGGGTGGCGGGGAAGAAAGATAACAGCCACAGTTGTGACTGCTGAGGGAAACAGAACCCACCCAGGTAGGAAAAGGTGCTCTCTAATGAGGGATTCCATGACTCTGGTGTCAGCTTTGATATGCACAGAGGGTAGGGTTGCCATATGTCCTCCTTTTCCCGGACATGTCCTCTTTTTCAGGAAGGAAATTTCTGTCCTGGTGGTTTTTTTGAATTTTACAAAATGTCCCGGGGACATTCCTCAATCTCTGTCTCCTCCTTCTACATAAAAATTTGCCATGTTGCTTCATTGCTTTTCCTGGGCTTATTAATTCATAATAATTTTATGCCTTCCGCCCCCTTCCCCCTGCTCCACGCACACGCAAAAGAGCGGGAGGCAGCTTTCCTTCCTTCCTTCCTTCCTTCCTTCCTTCCTTCCTTCCTTCCTTCCTTCCTTCCTTCCTTCCTTCCTCCCTTCCCTTCCCTTCCCTTCCCTTCCCTTCCCTTCCCTTTTCCTTCCTTCCTTCCTTCCTTCCTTCCTTCCTTCCTTCCTTCCTTCCTTCCTTCCTTCCTTCCTTCCTTCCTTCCTTCCTTCCTTCCGTGCCCCCATTTTGCATGCACGAATTTTGCCACCACCCCCCACCTTGTGCCTTCTGATGTCACTCTGACACAGGCCCCGCCTACAGCATGCTCTGGCATGCACCCGCTCCCTCGCCCCTTCCTCCACCCCAGTCACTGGCAAATGTGTCCTCAACATATGGCAACCCTCACAGAGGGTCTTCCTTAAAATAGACGGAGGAATGATAATTCTAGTTTGTGTAAGAAACAATTATTGTAGGCTAGCAATTGAAACATTGTTTCTGTGGCCCTGGTCCAGCAGAGTCATTAGCACATCTTAAGTACTTAGCTGGAATACTGCCTGTATTCTCAAGGGTAACGCCTCTTGTGAAATGATTTTTAAATGATGTTTTAAGTGCTACAATATATTCTTCTTAAGCACACTATGTCTTTCAACTGTAAGGATACAGAGGCTGCAGAGTAATTTCATTACCACTGAAGTTTAAACTGGGTAATTAATAATAATAGCACTGAGATTTTGGGATAACCCAACTGGCAAGCTCAGTATATCTCTTTGTATAAAATAAAGATGTTCCTATTTGCTAGTTTGGTGCAGCTAATTTTATTTTTAACCAATAGGGGGAAATAAATGTAACAGCCATATATTCCAACTCCTATTACTTTTGTTGAGGTTTTTTTACATCACACCTCTCCTAAAGTCTCCCTTCTCTGAATCAGCTTCAGGTTTTTCAGGGTGCCATGATTTGTGGACACATTTGTAAACTAGAGCAACTGTTGTGGGCATCACACACAAACACACTACAACCAAGCAGTCACCATAACCTAGTGTATCCGCTACAACAGAATGCTTCTTGCAAGCCTAATTTCAGCAGGTGGGGTAGGGCAGGTGAAGATAATTCTATTGGTGCCAAGTATTTTAGAATATGTGGGACCTCTCCTGACCAAATTTGGTTAGACTTATTTATCGTAAACTACCCCACAGCCATAAAATTTCTGAACCTGGAAATTAATTTTGAATTCCCCAGGGGGGCAAAAATTTGTGGTCAAGTTTCCTTCCATGATTACACTCTTCATGCCTCCTGTCTCCTTTTGTTTATAAACTCTCGCACTTTGGACACAGTCATGGGAAGCGGACGCAAACATATTAACTTCCTCTGCTGATCAGGACATATTTTGGAATTCCAGGTCAATATGCTCACACTAGGACTGTAGTGAAACTAGGCGTGTAAGGAGGTAGCGATATTCTTCCCGTCATGTCTTGATCAGAACCCTGGCACTGTTTCCTTTCTGCTACAGTTCAGCTTCTGCTAAAACCTAGGTTGTCTCTTTATCAGCTATGGCTGAAACTAATATAAGTAATCATGTAATCAACTTCAGTGCTTTTCGTTGGAAGGGAAACATTAAAAAAAAGATTCTGAAAATGGTATGATTTATGTAATGTTTACATACTAAAAGAAAAGAAGAAGATAACAAATATAGATTATATTTCCTTGTGTGAGAAATAGTGGGTTTCCTAAGACCAGTGAGGGACTTCATAAGAGTGAGTGGAACTACATATTATAACTATATATTATGCTTTCCTCAGAGAGATTCACCCGGTGCATTCTTTATCCAGGCCTTTGGCTATTAAATAATCTGGTAAATAGGGGGTGGGAGGGAGAGAGAGAGAGACTGTTATTATGATTACTTTATGATTACTTTATCATGCTGTGTGTTGTGTTTTTATTATTATTCTGTGTAAATTAAGTTTTTAATGTTGTACACTGCCCTAGGATCTTTGGATAAAGGGCAGTATATAAGTTTACACACACACACACACACACACACACACACACCCCTTAGTTTTCAAACAGCTTAGTTCTCAAAAGTTTTGGCTGCCAACCCAGAAGTGACTGTTCCAGTTTACAAACTATTTTTGGAAGCTGAATGTCCGACGGGGCTTCCACGGCTTCCAATTGGCTGCAGGAGCTTCCTGCAGCCAATCAGAAGCAGCGCTTTGGTTTCCAAACATTTTGGAAGTCGAACGGACTTCCAGAACGGATTCCGTTCTGCTTCCAAGGTAAGACACACACACACACTCTCTTTTTCTCTCTATATATGGACACAAGGCTGCTGCTGAAAATGACACCTTCAGGTTGAGTTTCCTCTCACCCCACAATATTTAAGATCACGAACCCCGTATCACGGCACCATGGCATTGTGCATTTCCCTGCCTCTGCCAACAGATGATATACCGATATGTATAACTATGTGACTGATTTTACATATGATGAGGCATCTTGCTGTTTCATCCCCTCGGCCCTTACTGCTGCATGAATGATATAAATAATAGCCATACACACTCCTGATAGTATGTAATTGAATTGGACTGTCATAAGGTCTCTACCATGGATTTAGCAGTGAAAGTGAGTCATGTGAGAGAACTTGATGAATAGCTTGCAGTAGGATTTATTTCCATCAAATTTGGCTAGCATCTCCCCTCCCCACCTCCATTAATATTGCAAGCCATTCTTTGCAATGTTGTCAGTGGTCGGGTACCTTGTGTGCACAAGTGGAACTTCCTGATTGCTAGCCATAAAAGGGCAAAGAGTTGCATTCACAAATCTGCACAAATTCTTGGAGCCTAGGTCTTATCACCAGCAGTGAGTCACGATGCCTTTATACCATAGCTCCTCTCTGTCCAGCGGCAGGATATCTCTGAATACCAAAAGCTGGAGAAGAGCACCAGGAGATGGTCATTGCTTACCATGCCCTGTGTGTGAACTCCCTGGGGGCCTCTGGCTGGTTGCTGTTGGAAACAGGGTGTTTGCCTCACTGGGGATTGGTCAGATCTGGCAAGGCAATACTTTTATTAGAGGACTGAATGCATTTGGGAGTCTTGTCTGTCCTGCCTGACATTGAGAACATTGAGTACACACATCGTTCTGGCTTGTGGCCATAGCAGTCCTGAAAGAGAATAATCCCAAAATAAAATTGTATTATATTCAGAGCAGAGGAGCAGCAAAGAACCGACCTTACCACTGTGTAATGTGCTGTATGTTTTATTAAAAGGAATTATATTTTCGGCCATAAACCAGAGTGCATACAAGCAGCCAGCTTTCCTTTATGAACCATCAGAGTGCAGTTAGAGAGTGCAATTGGTAAATTTGCACAATTCTTATTTGTTGCCCCTCAATGATTACAGCCTCTTTCCTGTACTGGAGCAATTTTATTAAGCACTTTAGCTATTATGGCAGAGAAATAAATATGTATACTCAATTACTACAGTAATGAGTTGGGGGCACACTTTCTAGCCTTAAAGTGTTTTAATAAAATGAAAATTCATTAGCACTCGAGTAATGACACGCTTCCGACAGTGGCCACTCTAGAAAGCACTGCGAAATGGAAGGAGACAAAGAGGAGACCTGGTTGTTAGGCCAGCATTGCAGCTGCTGGTTTTCTTTAAGCAAAGATGGCAAATTGGATGCCCTGTGTATAAGGCATCACTTTTTTTTTCTGTGTTATCCCATGGATTTGTAAGTTGCCTATTTCGAACAGTCTTGAGGGCCAGTGAAAACCAGAGAGCCACTTCACACGTTCCAAGTGATAGGTGAACATTCCCCGATGACCAATAGGCCCTATACAGTGGTACCTCTGGTTAAGAACTAAATTCGTTCTGGAGGTTGGTTCTTAACCTGAAACTGTTTTTAACCTGAGGTACCACTTTAGCTAATGGGGCCTCCCACTGCTGCTGCGCCGCCGCCACATAATTTCTGTTCTCATCCTGAAGCAAAGTTCTTAACCCGAGGTACTATTTCTCTGTTAGCGGAGTCTGTAACCTGAAGCATCTGTAACCCGAGGTACCACTGTACATTGGTAGCTCCAGCTATGAATTTAATTCATTTTGGTGGTCCGTTCTCAACCAGAGATCGCTTGTAACATGAGGCACGCTTTCACTAATAGCACCTCCCGCTGCTGCTACGCTGTCGGCGCGCGACTTCCAGGTCGTAACCAGGAGCATCTGCTTCCGGGATAGCAGAGCTCATAACCTGCAGCATTCACAAGGGGGACGGAATGTAACACGAAGTTCCACTGTAAAAACAGATTAGGAACATAGTGAGAATGACCGTTCCCCACATAAAAGGGGAGGTGCGTTTTGCGCAGTCACGCGCAGCCCGCTGGGATCCCTGGGGCAGCCCTGGAAGTTCGGAGGCCGGCGCTGCCTTCCCGGGCTGGATACTGGTGGTCTCCGCCCACACAGTTACCTGTCCAATCCAGTTTGGGGAGGCGTTGCGGGGAGGGGGGGTTGGCCAGGCAGGAGGAGGTAACCTTACCTTGAACACGGCTGAAGCAGAGTCATTCCTGGGAAGCAGTCGACAGCTCCAGAGCTTACCCACTCTCCACTCCCAAAAAAAATTAATGATTGCATTACAGGTTATTTTCTTCCACAGGCGTACATGCTTGCAGGTGCTGCTACGACAAGGCTGCTGTTGAAGGGCCAGAAAGGAATTTTCCCTGCATTGGCAGGTTTCGCCTTTCCCGTAGTAATTCGTCACAACTTTGGCGGATGCAGGCCTTGGGTGGAATCCTTTAGTAATCTACATAAATGGGGGGGGGCGTGGGGCGGTGACGATAACAGGTTCCTGTAAATAGGGCTAAGGGGGAGGCATTGACCATACACAATAGGCTGTCATTGCCCTCCCTCTCCAGCGGCTGCGATCAAGGGGGGAGGGGCGGGCTATCTGCTTGAACATATGTTCTCCAGAGCTAGCCCAACCCCCCCCCCACACACACATGCTGGATAACCCTGAAATTACCCAGATCCCCAGCTGGGGGCTGGGAAGGATATACGTCCAATGCCTGAGCCAAGGTCTCCCTACATCTGAATTCTTAATAAAGTTGTGGCCAATTTTAATCCCATAGAACGTGGTCTTGTGTCATCATTCCGCTTGGGGGCTGCCTGGGGCTTTGGGGGACTCTGCCAATGGGTTGCCCCACCATCAACCTCTACTGCAAATTGTCCCTGCTGCATCCTCTCCCCTTTCTAAAAGCATCCAGAGATTGTGGGGCATCACAAGGAAGGTTTGTGGCAACCATAAACTTCAGGTTTGGGTGTTGCTATGAGCATGTATTGGTTCTGGGAAGTCCCCATGCTCCTTAGAGCCAATTAACTGTGCTGTGCATGCTCACAGCAGCACCCAGCTCTTAAATCTTGAGTTCAACATTCACTATGAGCCATCTCTTTTCTCTGGAGAGGGTTTGAGATAGAGTGGGGGGCAGGGGGAGGCAGAGGAGTCTTCCATCGGGGGGGGGACCTATTTTGAAGAGGCTTGGCAGGATTGAGACCTGATTGTTGACAAAGCCAAACCCCGTTAGGGGTGTCGGATCCATGAAATATGATGTCTGAGCACCATTCTTCCAAGCCCCATTCTTTCACCACAAGTTACATTTTCTAAGGGGATTAAAATGTAAGCCTAAAAATGTAGACATATGGGCTTATCCACTAATACCTTTTGCCCCATGCTTTTCTGGGGCTGTGTCTGAGTACTCCCCCCCCCACCTCTCCTCACCACTTCCCCCAGGAAAACACAATCTTTACTGCTGAATCGGAACAAACAGAAATTTGCATATTCCATGGATTGCCATTTGCTCTGATTCAGCAGTAAGGAATGGGTTTTCATGGGGAAAGCGTTGGGGCCACCACCAAAAAGTGCTCGGACAAGCATGGAAAGCTTCATTCTGTGCCTAGAAATGTGGAACAAATGTTAGTGTAGATGAACCCTGTGTGAATGTAACCAACATTTTCACCCAATGGCACAATGTCTCTGAATATATCTGTTTTTCAAAGCGTAAACATTTTTGTTCTATTTTTTATTTTTTATCTCCTTTGCTTCTGAAATTATGGTTAATGAAAGGGAATAACATGCTACAATTTTTTTTTTTTAAAAAAAATCTTATAGATATACTTTTCAGAGAGTTTTGATTGGTCATGGTTCTGCTTGTTCTGAACACAACTAGGTGTGATGCCAAGCACTGGTTTGCTTCTGCAAACAGGAAGCCTTTCTCCAGCTCTGTCCTTGAAACATGTTCCCATGACATTAATCACATTGTGTGTTTCCCTGCCCACACTCCCTGGAGGAGTGAGAGAGAGAAAACACACATTATGTCTTCCAGGAACTAAACTCTAAAGGGAAAAGAGAACAAGTGAGTATGGAGCTGTTTTGTTGTTGTTGTTTGCCGGGGGGGGGCGGAGGGGGAGGGGAGGGGTCAACATCAATTTTGTGTCCCAGGCAGTTCCTCCTAGAGTGCACACCTTGCTGCAGCAGCATAATGTTAAACCTAAATGCGGCATAACAGAAACATAGAAAGCTGCCTCATACTGAGCCAGTCCATTGGTCCACTTATCTCAGTACTGCAGATATTAACTGGCAGCACCTCTCCTGTGTTTCAGGCCAGTCCTGCCTAGAGATGCCAGGGCTTGGAATCTGAAACCATGTGCAAATAAAACAGATGCCTCACCCTCTGATCTGTAGCCCTTCCCCGTCAGAAGTTAAACTAGAGCAGGCATAGGCAAACTCGGCCCTCCAGATGTTTTGGGACTACAACTCCCATCATCCCTAGCTAACAAGACCAGTGGTCAGGGGTGATGGGAATTGTAGTCTCAAAACATCAGGAGGGCTGAGTTTACCTATGCCTGATGTAGAGTAATTACGCATGTCTAAGGGTGTGCATTATGCTAATTGCATGACAACAATTAATGTGCACATTTTTGTTATATAAATAGCTCAGCAAGGAGGCAGCCTTGGGTCTATGTGGGATGAGGAATTTAATACTCTCTTCTTCTCTTCGGCGATCACTCCTAGCCGAGTAAGATTGTCTTCCATAAACACGGTTTTAACAATGGGTCCGTAAGTGACTGTGGAGGCCAATTCTGGATCCACACGTCCTTCCACAGTGGAGACATCAGTTTCCGGGCAGGAGTTGATCACAGCGTGGATTTGCCAAGCGTGCCTTCCTCTTAGCATGTTTCTCCCTTGCGTCCTGAGATCGAGTTTCTTCAAAGCCCATGATGCCTTTGGTAAAGGCTGTTCTCCAATTGGAGCACTCACAGGCCAGTGTTTCCCAGTTGTCAGTGTTTATGCTACACTTTTAAAGATTTGCCTTGAGACAGTCTTTAAACCTCTTTTGTTGACCACCAGCATTACTGCACCATGGGCCTGACAGGGTTGTTGTTTTTTAAATAAACTGGGAGTGTCCCTTGAAAGGCAAATAGATATTTTGAAGAGGTGTTTTTTTGTCGGGCTTCCTTGTGGCAGAGAGAGAAAATTTAATTTTCTCTCCCCAATCTACCCACTGCCAATGGTCCAGAGGCCCACTCAGGCTTCCCTCCGACTGCTATTTGCACCCCCCCCTAAAAAAAAGTGTATTAGAAGCCCAGCTGCACTAGTCATTGTTATTAGCCTTTATTGGCATAAATTTAAACAATAAAACCATACAATTCTACAAAGTCATTCAAATACGTTAATCCAAACACATACAATATCTAAAAGACTAGATAGCCACCATTGAATAAATCAGGCAACTTTAGATTTAACTTTAAAGATCTCTGGAATTTACTGGAAAAACCAGAGGAAAATTATAGCCAGTTACATGGCTTCTTACAGCATGAAGTGAACAGTCAGTTTGCATGGTAACAATTATCTCAAGAAGCGATACCAACCTTGTGACACTTTATAAATGAAGAGTTGTTGTTTTCCTGAATTCAACCAGATGAGATGTTTGAAAAGAATAAGAATAAATTTGCAGGAGGATGCAAAGCAAATGAGAGAGAGAGAGAGAGAGAGAGAGAGAGAGAGAGAGAGAGAGAGAGAGAGAGAGTGTATAGGTTTCCTTCGTAAAAGATTGCCAATGAAAGTCATGTTTACATTTTGCCCAACAGAATTGAATAGGAAAGTGCTTAGCATTCATCACTAAAAGCAGTAAAGCTTAGGGCACAGGTCAAACATGGAGAAGATGGATTCTGAGCCTGGTCTGTTGCTTTGGATCACCACAACCAATAAAGAAGTTAAACACCGCAGAGCTCAAATATAACTTTCTTTGCCTCTTTCTTTATCTGCCAGAAACACTGGGGGCAATCTAGAGCAATATGTTGATGCCTGAGGTCTGCTTGACACCTACAGACAAATCAATCGGTACAACCTTCCTAGGAGTGCACCCTTTTGGTCTGCATGCGGAGGATCATGTGACAGAATGCACCTCAGCATTTTCTTGTTGTTGTTATAAACAACATACTCAGATAAAAACTCCAAATGCTCACCTCTCATCATGAATCTTGCTTGGAAATAACAGACTAACAGACTTTTGGGTCCTAAGGGAAACACTGCATGCCAACTGTAGAATTCTGACAAGTCTGAAACATTGTTGCATGTTGCTGATAAAATATTATGAAAAGCTAAATAAAGACAATTTCATATCAAGTATAACATAAAGGTAAAGGGTAACGTAAAGGGACCCCTGACCATTAGGTCCAGTCGTGACCGACTCTGGGGTTGCAGCGCTTATCTCGTGTTATTGGCCGAGGGAGCTGGCGTACAGCTTCCAGGTCATGTGCCCAGCAGGACTAAGCCACTTCTGGAGAACCAGTGCAGCACACAGAAACGTCGTTTACCTTCCCGCTGTAGTGGTACCTATTTATCTACTTGCACTTTGACGTTCTTTGGAACTGCTAGGTTGGCAGGAGCTGGGATAGAGCAACGGGAGCTCACCCCATAGCGGGGATTCAAACCGCCAACCTTCTGATCGGCAAGCTCTAGGCTCTGTGGTTTAACCCACAGCGCCACCCACCATCCATCAAATAATGACTGTGAAATATCAGCTGTTAGAACAAACCATCATAGAATTGATGGACTGACTTCTCCATCTAGCCAATATTCAGGTATCCATGCAATCTCTGCCATAGAACCTACACTTGTGCCATCACCTGCTAGCACAGCTGAGCTTTAGCATCTTTGGCCCTCCTTGGCTTCAAGCCTTGGTAATCATCTCTAGCATCAGCATACCTTGCTGAGCAGCAGTGCCCCTTAAAATAATGGACCAAGCTGCGAGAGTAATACTCCCTATTGCTTGTTTTATGGCTTTCCCACTGAACTATACATATTGTTCTGCTTTGTGCCATTGTAATTTCCTCTTTTACGGCCTTATTAAAGCAATTTTGTATAAATAGCAGGGCGACTGGGACTCTGCAGCTAGGTAATTTCTTCACTGCAGGGATGTGGTTCCATGTCAGCCCCTCCACATCCAGAAACTTTTTAACCTATCATTCATAACATCAAGCCCTCAGTTGCGTTCCCCACTTGCCATTGTCAGAAGGCTCCCTGCCTCACGGATTTCTTAGCTGCATAACTTTGACAGCTGCACACACTTTTCTTCTTGGCTTGGTCCCTTCATTATACTGTTAAGTCTGTCTTTCTTTCTGTAGCACCCCATGCTTTAACTCAGCAGTGGATTAATGCATGGGAGACGTCCCTTCTTGAAAAATCAGCACATGCTGTATTCAAATTTCCCAGGTTAAAAAAAGAAGAAGAAGAAGAGAAAAAAGTCAGTTCTTTACCTGCAGCACTTTTTCCTACATTTCTGCTCTGCTGTAGAAGACATCCAGCATTTGTTTCTATGTAGCCAGGCAGAGATGGAGGAAAGTGAGTCTTTGTGTGGAGGAGATGCAGTGTCGGTAAAATAAATGTTAAAGTAAGTTTAATGTTGCCTTCCTTCTCTCCATAAGACTGACAGACTTGACAGCAACATATGCCAATTTGCAACTGCCTTTCTCTGTTAAGTTGTCACCGCATGGAAAACCTTGAGCTCCACAATTCGAATGCTCCAGAAACAGGGTTGAAATTTAAAATAAAAATGGTAGAGCTGACCCCAAATTGTGGGTGGAGAAAGTGGGGACAGGGAGAGAAATTTCAGATAAATTTCAGCCTACTTCTGCTTTCACCAAGGAGTTTTGAAGAGATCTCAAGTCTCTCCTAGATGATCTCATGTGCAAAACCATTCCCCATTTCCCCATGTGTTTTCACAGGGAATGGCTATGCGTGAAAAGCTGTCCCGCTCTTAGTCACACTTCATGAAAGTGAAAAACAAAACAAAAAACATTGGGAACTGTAAAAATTATGCTGGAATGGAGGAAAGAGACTAGGAGTGGATGATCCTTGTCCCCTATCCATAAGTACTGTTTTTGGGAGACAGGGGGTGGGCGGGTGTGGGGGACTCCCTGGTCCTGAATGGGATAACTGTGCCCTTGAAGGACCAGGTGCACAGCCTGGGAGTCATTTTGGACTCACAGCTGTCCATGGAGGCACAGGTTAATTCTATGTCCAGGGCAGCTGTCTACCAGCTCCATCTGGTACGCAGGCTGAGACCCTACCTGCCCGCAGACTGTCTCACCGGAGTGGTGCATGCTCTAGTTATCTCCCATTTGGACTACTGCAATGCACTCTATGTGGGGCTACCTTTGAAGGTGACCCGGAAACTGCAATTAATCCAGAATGCGGCAGCTAGACTGGTGACTGGGAGCAGCCGCTGAGACCACATAACACCGGTCCTAAGAGACCTACATTGGCTCCCAGTACGTTTCCGAGCACAATTCAAAGTGTTGGTGCTGTCCTTTAAAGCCCTAAACGGCCTCGGTCCTGCATACCTGAAGGAGCATCTCCACCCCCATTGTTCAGCCCGGACACTGAGATCCAGCGCCGAGGGCCTTCTGGCGGTTCCCTCACTGTGAGAAGCAAAGCTACAGGGAACCAGGCAGAGGGCCTTCTTGGTAGTGGCGCCCGCCCTGTGGAACGCCCTTCCATCGGAGGTCAAGGAGATAAACAACTACCTGACATTTAGAAAACACCTAAAGGCAGCCCTGTTTAGGGAAGTTTTTAATCTGTGATATTTTAATGTATTCTGGTATTTGTTGGAAGTCGCCCAGAGTGGCTGGGGAAACCCAGCCAGATGGGCGGGGTATAAATAAATAAATAAATAAAATAAATTCAAGTCCTCCTCATAGACACCAGAAAAAGGAGTATAAAACCCCCAAAATTGAGGTTTAATAATTTTATAATGATAACTATTTTATTATTTGTACCCCACCCATTGTTGCCCCATTTTAAACCCAGAGAGCACACAACCCTACTTGGGAAACAATTCCAAATTCTCAAGAACCCAATGATGGAGATTTCCTCCTTCTGCTTGACTTGCTGCAGATTATGTGAACCATTGCTAAAAGGGAATATAGTGCATGTTCTTTTACAGATGCTCTGCCACAAGAGTAAAACACTAAGAGAACCAGCAAAGAGCAGGAGGGTTCTTTCCCTAGAGTGCATTATGGAGGAGCTACAGAAATAAATTTGTCTACTGGGATTTTTTCCCCCAACGACATATACTATATAACATTGCTTTTTTACCAATTCTCTTGATCTAGTCTCTTGCTTCATAGTGACTGGCTGGAGGTGGAACTAGGTCATGGAAAGAGGGCAAGCTGCATTGAGATCACATACAAACATATGTTTGGAAATCTCTTAGGTGAACTTTCATATTATCTCAATGCAGGGATGTGAAGACTCTTGCAGATTTCACTCCAGAATGTATTTAAAAGTTTCTCAAGCACACAGGGATTTCCTTAAGTCTCTTAAGATATTCTACCTTCTTCTTTAATTACAATCATAAAGAAGCATTCCACTACTGTTCAGAGAGCGTATCCCTCCCACTACTCCTGGAGCCGAAGAGGAAGATGCTCATATATTCAGACAGCTATCTTTCTTCTTCTGCAGCATGAACTGTGCCAGGCTCACTGATGATGTCATAATGGTTTGCTGCAGGTTGCCAGGGAACTGGCAACGGATGCAGTTGTGCTAAGAAAGTGTTCAAGATTGGCTTAACCTTAGAATCTGGGCAGCCAGTTTTCAGAAGGACAGTCCAAAAGGGCATTACGATTTACAGTGTCGAAGGCCTTAGTTAGTCAGGTCAGTGAATGCCATATACAGGTGTTGGTTTTGCTCTCTGCATTTTTCTTGAAGCTGTCGGGCAGTGAAAATGATGCCCACTGTCACCCTAGAAGGTCTTAAACAATTCTGGGATTCAGGAAGGGTCGCCTTGGATATTGTAAACCCTTACTGTGATCACCTCCCACCCAGAAACCAATGTCCCCGCTGTGGAAGGACGTGTGGATCCAGAATTGGCCTCCACAGTCACTTACAATCGCTCTTGTGGTGGTTAGGCATTGGTTGATCTTGTGATGGGGGAGGGGATATGGGGGTGTGGATCTTGTCCGAAGTCCGGGGCTGGGCTAGGGCCATGCCACGACGAATGCCTAAGCCAATACTGCTCACATTCTGTAACCAATAAAGTTGTGACCTAAATTTGCCCAATAACATTAACCTAATATTTGTGTCCTGGTGTCTTATTCATCAACGAGGGGGGTGGTCTCGGGGTCTTGACACGCAACACAATTTGCTCCCCCTCACAAATTCTTTTGAGTATTGATTTCATGTATTCTCCAGATGTTCTTTCAATATTCCCATATGCCAGATTATTCATCCTCCTACGGAAGTTGAATACAACTGAGACTGTGAAATGAGGGAGGGGTTTTTTCAGTCCAGCTCAAGGGTTAGCCAATGAAAACCCACTATCTATAAGTTAATTAAAGCCAAACAGGGTTGACTTGGCGGGGATTAGGACCAAGTCCTGAAGTTCATAGTATCTTTCATATATTGTAAATCAGTACATGCACATGTTGGCTTTTATAACAGTGAAGACAACAAATCCTGTGAATTTCAGATATCTGAAACTCTTCATCATCTGCATTTGTCTATCCTCTCTTGCCAAAAAAAAAAGGACCCAATAGATGCTCCTATTAATGTAACCATTTGATGATGCAAATTCATATTGCTGACCACTCTGTCTATCCATAATTGATGAATCAGTAAAGTATTATGCTGGCTTTTATTGGACTTCCAAGGATTTTATAGTTTATAGTTATGGGGTTTTTTTTTTTAAAAAAAAAATATTTTTATTAATTTTCCAATTAAAACCAATTATATCACATTCAATATTTCAAATTATACACATATATATATCAATCAAACCGAATGTTATGCCAAATCATCTAAATAATTTATTTTTGGGTTCCCATGCTTCAAGAAATTGGGAATTCCTCGCAACTGTCCACTGCCGTCTTATTTCTAAAGTTCAAATCGTCCTCCAAGCTCATAATATTCCAAATCTTCCCCTTATAGTCACATAGGTGTTTTCCACTTTCATCCGATTGTTCCAGCTGCTGAGATAAATATCAAACGAAGTTTCACAGATGTTCTTTCTCCTGTGTGAGTTAATCAGTCCAGCCTCCCCATAAATCTTCTTAGTGGAGCTCCCTGTTGCGACGAAGTAGCAGCGCCATCTTGAAAGGCTCAAATCACTTTCATTTTCTCTCATAGCCATGAAGATTTACGATTTATTTATCTTTATAGAATTTACAGCTTTTTCAGGCAGGAGACCCAAACATCCAACCATGAACTCTTGGTAAATTAATGGATCTCCTTGCCCTATAGCTGAACTTAGCTTCAGGTCGCTGCTCCAATTTAAAGTGCGTCACAGCTCATAAATCCTCCGAACGCGTCCAGAACTCCTTCCGTCTGACTAGGGGGGGGCTTTTCTCATCGGCAACTTCACATCTTTAAGAAATATGCTCAGTAACAACAGCTATAAAGTTCAACTCACACAGTCTTTTGCTTCTCTTTCACTCCAAACAAGCCAGGACATCGCGTCCGGGAAGGTACGAGGCAACAATATGAAGAAAAAATAAAAACTTGCTTCCCTTATCGCTCCGTCCCCATCAATCCTTCTTCCAGATGCCGTACATTCTTTGACTCCTCTCACTCAGCAGCATAAAATTCTCAGCAGTAAACAGCGCTTCTTCCCCTCCTTCTGAAGTATGTCCATAGATTTAAGCCTAATTATCTTCTTTAACCATGGAAATCCCCGCCATGCAGATTAGCGTCCGGGAGTCCTGGCCGTCGTAAGTGCTCAGCCCAAGCTCCCCCCACTCCAAAAACAGTCGGAGTGGGTCTGGGGGCATCGCGGGCCAGCGGCCCCTCTCCGTAACCCCCGGAGAGGGTAGGGGGTTGCCATTTACTCCCCTAGCAACCGCCAAATTCCTTACGAAGGTCAGAGAGATGGAAAACAGGTCCGCCATTCCTGCAGGCGGAAACCGGAACCAATAGTTTATAGTTATGGGGTTTTTAAGGTATACGTTGCCTTGGGTGTCTTTGGGATAGAAACAGACCATAAATCCTATACATAATAAATAAATCTGCAGAAAACTCACCCGGTAAGATTTGACAGCTTATTCACATTGGATGAGCTCCAACCAAGTCAAACTCATAGGAGAAGAATGAAGTTACTTCAATACATTGATTTCAAAGGGTCTACACCGTGACTAACATTGATTACCACCAACGGCATCTTAAATGAATGCACAGTGAGATGTCATTTAAGAATACCAGTTTATGTTGCACCATAATGCAGCAATGGGTAGGCCTGGCACAAGTCCTAATGTAACCTGCAGGATTGCTTTTCACCAGCCATGCCCACCTGTCCCACACCTGGTGTCATACATGACATCAGGTGCAGGGAAAGTGGAGATGCAGTTGCCTTAAAGTATGAGCCTGACTGCACTGTCAAGGGAAGCTTGCTGTCACCACCAGTCAGCTGATGTGCTTGATGCCTGTTGGATTGGCTATGGAAATATGTTCCCCATGGGCCATTTCATTGCACAGCCAATACCTGCAGAAATCAGGCTTGAAGTCCCTGCCTGTAATCTAACAGGCAGAAACTCCAAGGCTCGGCTAATCAGCAGTGCTTCAGTGCATCACATACAGCTCTTTGCATGCCCTGCAAGTAGTGCTCTGAAATCCGAATGACCAAGTGGATAGCTCAGTTGGTTGCAGGTTCGATCCCTGTATGGGACAGCTGCATATTCCTGCATTGCAGGGGCTTGGACTGGATGATCCTCAAGGTCCCTTCCGACTCGACAATCTATGATTCTATGATTGTGTGTAGTGTGATGTAGTGGTTAAGAGTGGTAGACTCGTAATTTGGTGAACCGGGTTCGTGTCTCCGCTCCTCCACATGCAGCTGCTGGTCTCGGGCTAGTCATACTTCTCTGACGTCTCTCAGCCTCACTCACCTCACAGAGTGTTAGTTGTGGGGGAGGAAGGGAAAGGAGAATGTTAGCCGCTTTGAGACTCCTTCGGGTCTCAAAAAGCGGGATATCAAATCCAAACTCCTCCTCCTCCTCCTCCTCCTCCTCCTCCTCCTCCTCCTCCTCCTCCTCCTCCTCCTCCTCCTCCTCTTCTTCTTCTTCTTCTTCTTCTTCTTCTTCTTCTTCTTCTTCTTCTTCTTCTTCTTCTTCTTCTTCTTCTTCTTCTTCTTCTTTGATGCCCTTATGATGTCAGGTGATTTACAGGTGTGGTCAACCCTACCGTCCTGTCAAATTGGCCTATGAGGGAAAGGGGAGATAAAAATCTGGCCTGCCAGCCAGATCCAGTTTCCTACCCCTGCCCCAATGCATTTCAGACAAGCACTATAGAAACAATGTCACAACACAGCAAAACAATAACCCAGTGAAAATTTCATAATAACGTAGCAAAGCAATAGCAAATATAACATACCAAAAGAGAAATAGATTTCCGTACTATCAATATAGCCAGATTACATAAACAATGGGACACATCCTATAGCAAAAGTAACAAGAGGGCTTCACAGTTTCACCTCAGGGCTAGAAGCCCCCCTCCTGTGGTGATGCTCACAGTCCCTCTCCTGCAGCCACTTGCAAGGCAGCACCCAAGGGCAAGGGGAACTCAACAACTTAAAGGTCTGGGTGCTGCCAGGAGCTTCCTTCCTCAGAGCATACACTGAGGGGTAAAGATGGTCCAAAATAGCAGCAGTGGTGGGAGGAGGAGGAAGGGAGGGAGGAAAAGCTAATGAGGGCAGAGGAAGAGGAAAAGGAAGGGGGACAAAGAAGGAAGGGAGCAAGCAGCTGTCTCAGGTTACATTCTGTTTCCCAGGCATAGAGCCATAGTATCAGCCAAAACTGATAGGAGGGATAATTCTTCCTGACTCACTCTTTAGAACTGGGAATAGTGATTAGAGTCAGACATTGGTAGATTGTCGTAGATTAAGGTTGCCAGATTCCCCCCCCCCCCAATGAATCCTGGGACACTTTTCAACTTCAATGGGAATGATAGGATTTTGTCAGGGGACTAATTAGTAAAACCAGGGACTGTCCCCAGGTAACATTATTGTAGATCCCCCCCTCTCTGTGCATATAAAATATAAAATTGTGACACTGATGTAATCTACATAGCTTGCTTAGCGTTTTCTTTTGGGGTTTGGGATTGGTGAAGCAAGAAAGGAAAGCTAGAACTATCTGAAGCTAGACCGTTTTGAAATTACAGTTACATATGCTTACACAGGCACGAAGCATTCAGTTCAGAAAATGCTCCCCTCTGTGGAACAGTATTTATCTTTTCTATGTGCAGCAGACGTCTTGGTCAGATTTTTATTCTGTCTTCATCACTCAACATCAGCGTGCTGCGTTAAGTGAGCCTGTCTTCATTTTTGAGTACTTTCTGCCTCCCTGGGTCGAGGAGCTTTTAGTATGCTGACTGAGCTTCCATCAGAAATCTGAGCAGGTTAATATGTGACACCGATATCTCTGCCACTCTGGGGTGTTTAGAAAATGGGTCTAGGTTCAGTAGGCTGTAAAGCAAAAAGAAATTGTCAGAAAAACAAAGAAAGCAGAAATCTTCTGCTGCAGGGGGCAGCTTCACAATCTTGGAGCTGAGTTAAATTCCATGGAATTTCAAGTCTTCCATGGGTAAGCCACCATATGAAAGCCAACCTAGGGCTCATGTACACTTCCATTTGTGCAGCATTCTTAGGAATAGGTCTGGGATTTCCAGATCCAGATCCGAGTGGGGGATTTTTTTTGTCCCTGAGCTTTCCCCAGGGGATTTTTTTTTGTCCTACTTGGAACGTTCATAATGTGTTATTAAAATGTGACACCAGAGGGTGATGCAGAGCAACCAGCAGTAGGGAGACAGCGTTTTGACGGAGGTAACAAGCACTTTATTTTACAGGTATGCCCTGTGACATGTTAGAACAATATATCTAATATTGTTCTAATGATGTTAAGCAGGTCAGTCCTGGAAATCTTGGACCCGTGCCTGGAGAGTGTGGACGCAAGGAAAGTGTGGATGAGACCCCTCAGTTTAAAAACATGTTCTTGTGGCACACTTTACCATGTGGTGAGCTGCTTCTGGGTGGCAGTTCGGACAGCCTTCTGCACTAGAAATGGCTTCTGTCGTGGCCAGCCTGCAGAGTGTGGCCATTGCATATAAACAGTTATGGGATAACCATTGTTATATACATCAATTGAAAGCTAAGTGGAGTTAGCCCTTCTTTCAGGCAAAATCTTGCTGGAGAAGGGAAACTCCTGGCGTGCAGGGTGAGAATAGCATGAAAGGTCTAGTAATATGTTTCATGGAGTTTCCCTCCTTCTAGGCAGTACAGTGGTACCTCTACTTACGAATTTAATGCGTTCCGAACGCACATTTGTAAGTTAAAAAAAAATTGTAAGTTGAATCCCATAGGAATGCATTGGGAGAAAAAATTCATAAGTAGAAGCAACCCTATCTAAAAATTCGTAAGTAGAAAAAATCCTATCTAAACCACATCCAAGATGGCGGACGGAGCTCCATTCGTAAGTAGAAACATTCGTAAGTAGAGTTATTTGTAAGTAGAGGTACCACTGTATCCTAATCTGGGGTTCTTGCTTTGGTTCTTTGATGGCTGGTGGACACATCAAAGCCTGATTTACACCTTACACTTGGCATTTGGGTTTGCTACTCACAGGGCGTGAGATTCTGACAGTCTTTGCACCTTCATCGATGTCACACACACACACCGAATACTGAACGGGGACGTGAACAATTTCCGTGCGATGATGTCATTCCACATGCCAAACTGGTATGGATCGCTTGCTATGAAGAGATCCCTCTAACTTGCAGCGCGCCGCAGGAATGGTAAGGTGGCAATCAACACAAAACCCTCACCGTGCCATTCTAGACATTCCTTACAAGGCCTTCGCCCCCGGAGGCACTAGGCCTGTCTCTCAGCTGGTCTATGGAATCCAGGCTTCCATTCGTTGTCCTCGAAATAACCTGCTGCTGCTGCCACTTAGTGGTTTACAGAGAGCAGCGGAACTCTCTGTTTACCGTACTTGTCGCCATAATTCAGAAGCGTCACGTGCAGTGACATCTCTAATCTAGACTCCCCCAGAACACATACATAAATCTGAACATTAGCACATTGATTGATTTATGGAAAACAACACTCAGAACAAATAGTCATTTAAAAAATAATAAATAGTTTTGCTTTCCCAACCTAGCATGCCTGACTCCCTCCTTACACAGCTAACAGAATCCCCAGCCTTTTCCCTATGCCCTCATTCTCTCTGTGTATGTCGCCTTTCTCAATTGACTCTCTCCACCTGCCACTCATTCTGACTCCACCCACCACCCCATCACTCCCTATCAGTCATTTCTATACTCATTCGTCTCTTACACTCACTTTCCCTGTTGCCACACTCATGTCCGAAGCTGAGTTTTCACATGGTGAGATGCACAGGCTTTGTCAACAGGTGTGAATTTATATCTCACAAGCATTTCTTTTAGATGAAACAGAGTACTGACATAGGAGGCACAAGTCATTGGTAGTTCCTATTCCCATCATGCAACTCTGCCATGCCCAAAGCTGCTTTGCACCTCGACCAAAAGCAAGTGAATATACAAATTCAGAATTATTATTATCAGTGATATATATATATATATATATATATATATATATATATATATATACACACACACACACACACACACACACACACACACACACGTGTGTGTTTAGGAGTACTCTCATTTTGACTCAATAAAAACCACCATTTTTTACTTCAAATCAGGAAAAAATAAATACAGTAAATGGACAGAAGTACCTGTACAAAGATTCACAAAATGTTTAGGGATATGCGTACCCCTGTGTCTCCCCAGAAAAAGCACATTATTATTATTATTATTATTATTATTATTACTACATTTCTCAGGTGCTGTATAGACAACAGCTGTTCCCAATCGATTAAACAATGCTTGCATTTCATACCAGGTTCCAGGTGCCAGGGTGAGAATGCTGTAGTAATTGAAGTAAACACCAATTCATAGTGTCTCTCTTTGATACATGCATTTTTAGCTTACATAACTTTGGCCTCTTTGAATTATTATCATGTCTCTCTGTTCTTTCATTGCCTAGTTTTACTCCTCTCCCATTTGGACAATCATAAACATTTCCAACCCCATCTCTTAAGGATGAATTATCCCAAACCAGACACTCCTCAGCTTCTGGCGGCTTTTCCCAACAATCAGTTTAGAAGCTGCACTGTTGATCATTTTTTGTTGTATTGATGACTTTAATTATTCTGTTTGTTACCCTGTCCAAAGATATTTTACTGTGTATTTTACTGTAGTATTTTGGCAGAGCCTTGTGATGCCCGATATACTGTATTAACTGGCGGGGTTTATGCATGCTGAGATAAAACAATATGTTCTTAAATGAAGGATTCTGCAGCATATTAATATGTTAAAATCTACTAAAAAAAGCATGGCATGGGCGGAATTCCACACTAAGGAAATTGATAGTCCTAGAAAGCGCCTTATCCTTCTCCCTTTCAGTACTTTAGTACACACAAATGTATAGGCAGATTACAACTCACCAGCATTATTAACAATGGGAGGCTGGCGCATAACTTGCAATAACCTTGGAATAACTTGCAGGCTAGTAGGGGAAAGGTAAAGGACTCCTGGACGGTTAAGTCCAGTCAAAGGCTTCTATGGGGTTGCAGCGCTCACCTTGCTTCAGGCCAAGGGAGCCAGCATTTGTCCACAGACAACTTTCTGGGTCATTTGGCCAGCATGACTAAACCGCTTCTGGCACAACAGGACACCATGATGGAAACCAGAGCGCACAGAAATGATGTTTACCTTCCCACTGCAGTGGTACCTATTTATCTACTTGTACTGGCGTGCTTTTGAACTGCTAGGTTGGCAGGAGCTGGGACAGAGCAATGGGAGCTCACCCCGTTGTGCGGGTTCGAACCACTGACCTTCCAATCAGCAAGCCCAAGAGGCTCAGTGGTTTAGACCACAGCACCACCCACTAGTATTGGGGGAATGAGACCAGTAGTGCAGCTAGATCTGGATTTTGGAGTTAAAGTTCAAGACATCTCAGCCCAGAGGGAACACAAATGATCATCCAGACCAGGCATCCCCAAACTTCGGCCCTCCAGATGTTTTGGACTACAATTCCCATCATCCCTGACCACTGGTGCTCTTAGCTAGGGATCATGGGAGTTGTAGGCCAAAACATCTGGAGGGCCTCAGTTTGGGGATGATGCCTGAACCAGACTGTTGTCACTTTCACCAGTCACCACAGATAGGCCCTGCATCAGAACCTGGGCCAACACGGGTATGCTGGGTCACCCAAAAGGAATGATGCTGTCATCTCAAAAATTCTTTTTCTTGTAACATCAACAACAGCATTTTGGGGTTGAGGGCTGCTGGTTAGGACGATATATTGCTCAGATTCCCATTTTATTATTTTGACTTAAAATATATATTATCCTTTTTTACAACAAAATCATGCTTATCCCCAAGTAAATATGTTTAGCATTAGGCAGCAGAGGCAAACTCCAATTTCTTCCTGTAGTCATGGTAGTCCAATTAGATTATTTATTGCCTTCCACATATGCCCTATGGTGACAATAAAAACAGCTTAAAACAGTTACAGAAATAATAGATGATTTTAAAAAACAATACAAAATGGACGCCTCTCACACAGACCCAGCTGCCAAAGGATTGACAGAACCAAAATGTCTTCAATTGTTTCCAAGAGGTGCCGATAGTGTGCACAGTTTAAATGAGTTAAAAATGTGAAACAGTCTGGGTTGTTTTTTTTTTTTGAGTATTTTCTTTCTTTTAAAGAATGGGCATGGCAAAGTGTTTTGTTTGTTGAGTCTAGCACATGTGGAATATAGAAGCAACTGTAAATGGCCATGTAAAGCCCCGGCCCCCAAGACCATAAACTTCAGTCTCTAAAATAACTGCATGGGCCACTGAACAAGAGAGAAAGATGAAAAGCTGTAAATCAGGCATGCACGATTCCCCATTGTAAACAATGTACTTCATTTTCCTGCAGTACCCACGGAAGAACAAATTGTGACCCAGATGTTTAGGATCCAATCCAAAGAACTTTATTGTACTAGCCATTGGCCATGACAAATCTGCATCAAAAATAAATACAAGCAAAAGGGGCATCACACCACAAATAATGGTCTCTGTTTAGATCTCTGTGTCTCCCTTTCAGTTCACTGCTATATTGTCCAGGGTCAGGGCCAGGGTTTGGCCACCAAAGCAAAAAAGGGCGGCTTTATCACTGAAGCATTTACATTGCTGAGAAGCCATAGGACCTTCTCTGCGGGGGAGAGACATATTTTCTGTATGGACGGTAAGATGAGAAGTCACCTCCTGGGTCCAATGTATAGTTGGCAATGTAGTAAACAGTGCAAGATGTCTTCCATATCAGTGGGAACAGGGACAAACTTTGGTCTTTCTAATTTCAGCAGCACTCTTCGCAAGGCCAAAATTCCCCTCCCTGACCTCTTGCCTTCTGTCCTGCTCAGTTCACTAGGTCATAGTTGCTCCGCCCTATGGCGCCCCCTAGCATTGGCACCCATTGTGGCAGAACTGTTCATGCTGCCCTAAATCTGCCTCTCTTCCTGAACTGTCCCTAGATTTCTGATCAAAACACACCTGTTTCTCAAGGGTTGCATAAGGTAGGGTTAAGTCAGTTTCAGACCATTAAGCACATCTATATATATCAAAATGTAAACTGGCCATGTGGGTTATTATCCACTTTTCTGCAAAACCGCTTCACCAATTGCATTCAAATTTGGATACAATGTCCCAAGCGAATGTCCAAAGGCTCTTATAAAGTTTGCTAAGACAGATGTCACACCTGCGGTAGGTAAAACCCCAAAAACCCTGTGTTTCAAAACACACCACTCGGACAAAAATGCATGCTGGGAAAAGAACTAGGTTGCAAACCACCGCCCTCTAGCAGCAGCTACACTGGTACTGCACCTATAAAACCTTCCCTCTCAACAGCACCTCGGCTCCCGTTTACATACTAGGCTGAAGCCTTTACAGACTAGGCTGAATGGAGGTAATGACTCGCCTGGGTAGGGGTTGGGGGGAGGAGGGGACGGGATAGGTCAGGACATGGTGGGACCAGTCACAGGGATGAACCGGGGGTGGGGGGGGGAGAATGGGGTGTGATACATCATGGGTCGGGACAGGAAGGGGGGAATCACAGGGATAAGCCGGGGGAGGAGGGGGGATACATCATGGATCGTCAAAGTGTGGGGGGAATCACAGGGGTACGCCTATGTAAACAGAACACACATAAAACAGGGGGACTCTGAAGGTGAGGGGGGACTCTGAGCCTCCATTTAACAGACTGAGCCACAGCAATGTGTGACAGGGCCAGTTATAAAGTAACTGCTCTGAGTTTACATCTCTAAGAAGCCATAGGACCTTCTGTGCTGGTGGGAGACATCTTTCCTGTATGAACGGTAGGGTGAGAAATCACCTCCTGGGTCCAATGTATAGTGGGCAATATAGTAAACAGCGCAAGAAGTCTTCCACCTGTGGTTGCCCACATATGCAGAGTCTGCATTCATTATGGTACCCTGTTGTACCCTGTTCTAGGATGGCAGAGGGCAGAGCTTGAAAATGCAGCTTAGGAAAAGCAAATCTTAGTGAGGCTGGCCAGAGATTCGACTGTTTTTAAATGGACTGTTTTTAGAAGGGGATGTTTAGAGTAACATTGCAGAGTAACAAGCAGCAACCAACTCTAAGCCTTTGGAATCACAAAGACACTTCCCTCTTTAAATGAGGCTACCAAATTGAAGAAACCCCCAAGTGGCTGTTTGTGTGAAAAGACGATGAGCTCAGGTTTGGTACTGGGAGTAAATCCCTGGCCTCTTTCCTTAATTCTAAGTGTGTATCGGGGAGAAATCCCCAAGAAAGATATTATATTCTTTTTGTATGCCACAACAGCTGCCAGAATATTACTTCCCCAGAACTGGAAGACACAAGAGACACCAACGTCAGATGAATGGCAAATGAAGATGATGGACTTTATGGAACTCGCTGAAGTGACTGGGAGGCTACGTGACCAGAAGGAAGAGAGGGTGAAAGAAGAGTGGAAAAAATGTAAAGTATATCTGAAAAAATATTCTAATGTATAGAAAGTTATTTTCCTTAGTGAAGAGAGTATATAAGAGTAAAAAAATAATATTTGAATATGGATTAGTAAATTTTTTAAAAGATTGCTAGATAATGGCTTAATTAAAAATACAAATTGTATAATACATAATGGTGAATTAACTGCTCAAGATGTATTACAATGAAATTCAGAAGGAAAGGACCGAAGGAAGTCGTTTAATGGTGTTAATGAAAATTAGGTTTATATAAGAAATTGCATATGTTGTTTGTGTTTGTTTGTTTCTTTTATTTGTACTGTAATATTTTTGTTTCTTATAAATGAATAAATATTATATGGAAATAATAATAATTCTAAGTATGTATCTACCTCCGAAGCCACTATTGCATCTGGCTCTGCTTAGGGTTCCAATAAAAATATATCAAAGTAGATCTTGCAAGCATGAAGTCTCTCTCCCACCGCCTTGCTATATGAGATTCAGGTTGGATTTATTTTCTACTCCATGCGTAAGAATCAATGTTGAACATCCCCCAGGAATTATAGTTTCTGCTGAAACCTTTTCTGTAACTCCTGTTCTGATTTATTTTATATATGGTTCATGACAGTTGAAGGGTGAAAAGTTGAAAGCTGGTATCAGTTCCTCCAAAATAGGCCTGGCCAGCGGAGGGTAGAGGATGTGTGTATTCCCTGCAGCAGATCCGACCTTAAACAAAATATTTCTACCCATTTGCTGAAGTGTTTGCCATTTCAATTTGAAACCGGGTGGGATGTTAAAAAGCTCTGGCTCCAGCCACGTGTGCTCATTAAAGATCCCCATGGCACTTTTGGAACGAATGAGACCAAATTCTAGCGAGAGCTTTCTATTTTGTCTACCCCAATCCCCATTGGCTTTTAAAGTGGATAAGCTGTTCTTCAGCATCGCTCCTGAGAAACCCTTGTTAACCTAGCAAGATGACAGGGAATATTGCTGCTTGTAGCTCTCACAGAAATAAATACACTGGATAAAACAATGTGGTGCAGCCATTTCACTCCATGCCATAATAGCCCCAAATCTGCAAGTAGTTCAATCATACTGTTGCTTTCAGTGGGTGTGTTCAGATGATGGGACACAGACCTTTTTCTCCTCGCCTTCATTTTTATGTGCTTCTGGGCCTGCTCTCCAGCTCATTCCCTCACTCCCCCCCCCCCCGTCCCTGCAGGGCGGCAGTAATGGAAGGGGGATGCAAGCCTGAGGCGGTCTCTCAACCTCTCTTCAGGTAGAACCCCATTTACAACATGTATAATCCACTTTCCCCATGAAAGTCACTTCTGTCAACACAAAGTGTACAGCCACCATATTAAAAACAACGTAGACACAGAATCTTAAGATCTATATCTATCCAGCGCCTTTCAAAATAGACAGGGATAACTCAACTTGTAGAGCCACCTCAGGGTTGTGGGTTCAAGCTTCACATGGGGGTTGGAGTAGATGACCCCCGTGGTCCCTTCCAACTTTACAATTCTATGATTCTATGAATTTATTAATAGCTCTTCAAATATACACTGTTGATACATGTTGGCAAAATATCTGAGATTTTCCTGTATTCATTGAATTTTCTGGGGGTGCTAAATTTAGACTAGTTTTACTCTGAGGTTTTCTGCTGCACAGAGTGGGCCCTTAACATACAAATGAAGCCTTCTAAGGAAGGTACTGCTCCGGCGGGGAGGTAAACGCCGTTTCCGTGCGCTGCTCTGGTTCGCCAGAAGCGGCTTTGTCATGCTGGCCACATGACCTGGAAGCTGTACGCCGGCTCCCTTGGTCAATAATGCGAGATGAGCGCCGCAACCCCAGAGTTGATCACGACTGGACCTAATGGTCAGGGGTCCCTTTACCTTTACCTTTAAGGAATGTCACCATGCTGTCCATTACATACGATCATGGCTCTGTGTCCTACTGGACAAAGGATTGTTCTGGTGGAAGTGCTGCCCAGTCCAAATCTAGTTTAACTATAAAGAACCAACCATAAGGAGAACTGCACAGCAAACTGAGCAAACATTCAAGTCAAGTGATCACGGTCTGCCCCGCCATGGTGTTGTAATTTCTATTTAAATCACAGTAATCATATCTAAATTTGCATCTATGTGTCTCCAGCCCCATCGTTCTGCCCAGACACTGAGGTCCAGCGCCGAGGGCCTTCTGGCGGTTCCCTCACTGCGAGAAGCAAAGCTACAGGGAACCAGGCAGAGGGCCTTCTCGGTAGTGGCGCCCGCCCTGTGGAACACCCTCCCATCAGAGGTCAGAGAGATAAACAACTACCTGACATTTAGAAAATACCTAAAGGCAGCCCTGTTTAGGGAAGTTTTTAATCTGTGACATTTGATGTATTTTAAAGTTTGTTGGAAGCTGCCCAGAGTGGCAGGGGAAGCCCAGCCAGATGGGCGGGGTATAAATAAATTATTATTATTATTATTATTATTATTATTATTATTATTATATCTGTTCCCTCTTTTGTCTTCCTTTGTGCATATGTGATGCATTCATCCTTTTTTGGTGATGCAAAAGTAGCCACCCTGCTATACACCAGCATTCCAGTTTAGCATTTATGCAAGTCGAATGTATCCTTCCCATGGTAGCTCACTGAGAGTGTGTAGGTTGTGTGAGTGTGTATGATGGATGCAGTGATTCATTGCTATTGTTCACTGTTGTGAACCCAAGAACGGACCTACTGCCTAGTGAGCACCGGAGTTGTTGTTCACTTTCCAATTCATGGAGAAAATGGATGTGTAAACAAACAAAAAATGCCCTGCATGAATCTATAACCCATTTTATATCATTCTAAATTAATGCCCTATCCTGGATTGTCCAAACATTTCAAATTATAAAAAGGCACAATGTAAGTGTAATTTCTCCACCACGACCATTAGGAAATATAGATCGTCCTTCCTTTAAATCAGAATAATTGGATTAGGAAGCTGGCTATGCGAATGCAATAACTAACTGCACTCTAATGCAATTTCCCCCCCAAGCTGCTGCCTGCCTCACACACCACCACAGAGATTTATCAAGGAAATTTCCTCACTCTTAACTGCAAGAGGTGCAATTTTTCTTGCTTTCACAAATGCCTACACATTTTGAATTTGGTTCTCCCATTTCATCAGCGGACACAAGAGCTGTGTTTCTTTTCGCTCTTATCTTTAAGCCCCCTGTAAAAACCAATTCCTTTTGTTGCCTTTTTTTATGCCTTGCTTTCACAGCTAAAATAAAACCTTAATATTGGCTCTTTATTCGTTTTAAATGTAGTGTTTTATTCAATGAGTGTTTCCTCCGACTGTTTGCAGAGCAGCGCACTCTTTAAGGTATATTTCCATACAGGACTCTCTGTTCTTTATACTACGCACCATCTTTCTCCCTGCATTGCCACATAAATATGTAGAGATTAAAAAATTATAAACAGTGTATAGGCAGGGGTATTTGGATAATAGAAAGTGAAATATTATAATTAAGATCAGGAAAGACAGATACAATACACAACACTAGCATAGCCGCAACCCCAAAGAGGAAACACCACTAAAAGAAATACAACCAATTTGCATAAAATCTGCATATGTGGAAGATGACCTGGTGACTGGTAGGCAGAGGAGTAGCAAGCCCAGGTGGTACCCGGTGTGGAAATTATTTTGTCAAACCCTCCCCCCCAAACACACACATTGACAGCTCAGGGTAGGCCTCAGAGCTGCGGGCGGGCGCTGAATGTCACCCCCTAAGTGATGACACCTGGGGTGGTCTGCCCCCCTTCCTACGCCTCTGCAACTTCCAAGTACCCCGAGCCATCGGGGGAAGGGGGGAGCTATGCTGCTTTGCCGATGTGCTGGCAAAGCTGCACAGCTCGTCCTCTCGGGAGCCATGGCTCCCGTCCGTCCCCCTCCCTCCCTCCCCGGCTCACTGTAAAGCGGAAAAACATAAGATAAAGGATGCTGGCTTGATCACTGAAGAAGACCAAAGACTTGTAGTTGATCACACGAAAGTCAAGAGGGCCCAATAAAAAGTTATGAAATCCGTGGATCAGGAATTTGATTGTCAGAAGGGTGAAATTGACCGCGTCATCTTTGACAGCCGTGAAAATACAACTTAAGTTAAGACAGTTCAGATCAGCAGTTTCCCCAGCATCATCAGAGAGCAGTATTTTTCTGTGTGCAGTGAGCCAGGTGGAAGATATCTCTACCACCTCACTCCAGAGAAAGGCTCAAAGAGATAGATAACAGCTGAAGTTATTCTAGGCTACGTCAACAGAAGTATAGTGCTCTGGTCAAAAAAGTACTGCTCTATTCTGCTTTGGCCAGACCACACCTGGAATCCTGTGTACAGTTCTGGGCACCACAATTTTAAAAGGATGTTGACAAGATGGAACATGTGTAGAGGAGGGCAAGCAAGATGATCAAGGGTCTGGAAACCAAGCCTTATGAGGAACGGTTAAGGGAGTTGGGTATGTCTGGCGTGGTAAAGAGGAGACTGAGAGGAAATATGACAGCCATTTTCAAATACCTAAAAAGCTGTTCCATGGAAGATGGAGTAAGCTTGTTTTCTCCTGCTCCAGAGGCTAGGACCTGAATCAATGGCTTCAAGTTACAAGAAAGGTGATTCCAGCTTAACATCAGGGAGAACTTTCTGAAGGTGAAAGCTGTTTGACAGTTGAATGGACTCCCATGGAAGATGATGGACTCTGCTTCCTCGAAAGTTTTTAAGCAGAGGTTGGGTGGCCATCTGCCATGAACACTCTACAACCTAATCCTTGGATCCATTCATTGGCCTTGGTGTGACAGAACATTGAAAGGCTATTATGGAGATGCTAGGAAACAGGGGAGGCTATGTGCGCATGAGAGAAATAATTCAACCAATAGACCAATAGACATGTATTTACAAAGCAAAAACAAGTTCTGTCCCTTTTCCATGATCTTCTGGTTCCATGATCTTCTGATCCCATTATTGGGCCACTGTAACAACAAAACGCTGGACTAGATGTGCCTTTGACCCAATCCATCAAGACTCTTCCTACGTTCTTATAGTAAACCTAAAACATGTCTCCACAATCTAATGGATTGATATAATAAACTGTTATTAACTTCAGTGACTTAATGTACTGAAGTTTATCCAAATGAAGGCAGGCACATTTATACAAAAAGTGCTGAATGCTGGCGTATTATTCGGTTAACACAAAGGAAGAGGCAGTGTGCGTGGCAGAAGAAGCTGGTCGGGGATTAGGCTGCTTTTGAAATTTGCCAGTCAGGAAGCAACTGAAGGAGATTTGAGGGACAAAACACAGCATTTAGTAAGTGGCTGGATTTGCATACCAGTGATGCAATGGCATTAAATTCCCTCCTAGCATTTTCATGCACTTAAAAAATAATAATAATCTAATTACAAATATTACTGTACATGAATATGAACTTACTCATTTGCAGATTTGCATCAGCCCATTTTTAAGTGTGCTGGCAACTAACATGAGTCACCACATTATATTGTTATCTGCTCTAGTAAACAGTGTGCTGTCATTGAGGAATGAAAGATCGCATTCTACGCAGGAATGCAAGTTGAGAAAATCTGGGTAAAATTTGCACACATACATGAATCTGAATTAGACATTTTTTAAAGTGGGGAAAAAAATCCCTTTTTGATATGGGCTCCAAGAATCCAGCCACCAATGTAATTAGGGATTTAAAATATTGGGTTAATATTTATTTATGGTTTTTTTTTAAAAAAATGCATCTTGAAATTTCCTTTTATTTCTGTTGCTGCTGCTATTGCTGTTAGTCATCATTAGAAAAATAAGTACAAACATCTGTTGCATGCTAAAACTTTAGATAACTCTTAGTGGCTCCATTTTTATGATACCATACACTCAGAAGTTAATTTTTATAAAATCAACTGAAATGAATACAATGCAGATTACATAAGAAGCTACCTCATACCGATTCAAACCATGGATGCATGGAGCACTGTAGTATTTTAGTGTTAATAATAATAATAATAATAATAATAATAATAATAATAATAATTTATTTGTACCCTGCCCATCTGGCTGGATTTGCCCAGCCACTCTGGGTGGCTTCCAACAAAGATTAAAAATACATTAAAATGTCACACATTAAAAACTTTTCTAAACAGGGCTTTATGTTCTTATTTATGTACAGAGTATCTTTGAACTGGTTGCACTTTATCTTGTATGAAAATTGCCATGCTTTGTGAACCCCCCCCCCAAAAAAAACAAAAACTTGGACATTTTCCATTGCTCTCAAAGGATAAAATTTAATTACCATGGAGACTGGCCTTTTCAGTTGGGTATATGTGCCGCAGAAACTGTTGTTGTTTCTGCGGCACATGTTGAAACTGAAATGTCCCATTGAAAATATTGATTGGTGTGTAGGTGTGTGCAAAAAGGGCTTGGGGGACAGAAAAAAGATGAATAAGGTAATTCGTAAGTGCCAGTCTGGAGAACAAAGCTTTCAATCCTGCATCATCACATTACATGCACGTCCTTGACTTTTGATGAACAGAAACTCACTTGGCCTCAGTATGTTAACCCTCTAAGCCAATCATTGCATTGTTGCTATCTGGAACTCAATGGACTGAAAGATGTTGTCCCTTTAGTGGGTGAAAAGAAATGCACAATTTTAAAACCATGGTACCTTTGCACTCTATGTGAGAGTGTGCGTGAGCCAGTGTGGTGTAGTGGTTAAGAGCGGTAGACTCCTAATCTGGGGAACCGGGTTCGCGTCTCCGCTCCTCCACATGCAGCTGCTGGGTGACCTTGGGCTAGTCACACTTCTCTGATGTCTCTCGGCCTCATTCACCTCACAGAGTGTTTGTTGTGGGAGAGGAAGGAAAAGGAGATTGTTAGCCGCTTTGAGACTCCTTCGGGTAGTGATAAATATCAAATCCAAACTCCTCCTCCTCCTCCTCCTCCTCCTCCTCCTCCTCCTCCTCCTCCTCCTCCTCCTCCTCCTCCTCCTCCTCCTTCTCCTTCTTCTTCTTCTTCTTCTTCTTCTTCTTCTTCTTCGCTGCAGTGCAGCAGGGAAGTTGCTATTTTACCCCACTGGCATGGCAAAGACTTACACACACACACACACACACACACACACACACACACACACACACTTACTTTAAACCAACTTTACTCCGCTTCCCAGAAGAAGTAAGCCAAACAAGAACCTTCTGCCTGTTTCCCCCCCCACAAAAATTAAAGAAATCTTTCCAGAACCTCCTTGAATTAATCAGAACAGGAAAGATCTCTACACACCAGTTCAATACTTTCTGTACTAAGAAATGCAAACTGACAAGTCTGATATACTTGAAGACCCCCCATACTACAGGCCAGCCTTTCCCCAATTGGTGCCCTCCAAATGTTTTGAGCCACAGCTCCTGCCAGCATGTATAATGGCCAGAGATGATTGCAGCCACATGACTTAGGCTGTCACTGTATGGCCTTCTCTGGTGTCCGCAGCTGTTTGTATTCAGAGGCCTCTGGGCATGGACGTTCTATCTAGTTATCATGACTAATTGCTGCTGGGAGGCCTCCCGTCCATGAATTCATCTAATCCTTTGTGAAAACTAGTGACCATCATCACAGCTTGCAATAATGAATTCCATCCCCACCGCCACAGTTAGATTCTTGTTTAAATTATAGTATTTATTCCTAAATGCACAACTATGCATATAAAGCAGCACATGCAAATATTATGTAAATCTGTGTCCTCTTTTGGGGTGATGCATACTCCCCCCCCCTTTCTGCGGCTGTGACGGAGGAATGTCCAAGTGGACAACTTGTTTTCCAGGCTGACAAACTCTTTTCAGGAATGTGGTTTTTTTCCCATTTCTGTTTAGTTAAGGCAAAAATTCTGAGCTCAGAACAGGAGTTGCCATATTTGTGGAAACTCCATGCATGCTATTTTGTAACTGCTTTGCATTTTTAGCACATCATATTAATACACTTCCCATCACAAAGATCTATTAAACATTTTCTGTAGGGAAGTCTTGGAGTTCACTGTTTTAATCTTCTATTCGAAAGCAATCAAGAGCTGCATTCATTTGATGTGGGACTTGGTTTCAATTTATTGTCTCATGTTGGCATTTACTATTTCTTTTTCCGCAGTGGAGGAAATACTGGTCTGATTGGTTATGATGGTCTACCAATGGGCATCTCACTGGAAAAGGCATTACATGGCATAGTAATTAAGGAGGAAGCTCTGCTGCCACTATTCCCCAGTCACAAATTAATATTGAAACTAATAATCTACTTGAACTATTTTCAGTTAGAATCCTATGCATGCCTATGTAAAACTAAGAACCAATTAATTCCATAGCAGTAGCTAATAATAATAATAATAATAATAATAATAATAATAATAATAATAATATATTATTATTATTATTATTATTATTATTATTATTATTATTATTATTATTATTTGTACCCCGCCCATCTGGCTGGGTTTCCCCAGCCACTCTGGGTGGCTTCCAACAAAGATTAAAAATACATTAAAATGTCACACATTAAAAACTTTCTTAAACAGGGCTGCCTTCAGATGTCTTCTAAATGTCAGGCCGTTGTTTATCTCTTTGACATCTGATGGGAGGGTGTTCCACAGGGCGGGTGCCACTACCGAGAAGGCCCTCTGCCTGGTTCCCTGTAGCTTTGCTTCTCACAGTGAGGGAAGCACCAGAAGGCCCTTGGAGCTGGACCTCAGTGTCCGGGCAGAACGATGGGCGTGGAGACGCTCCTTCAGGTATATTGTGCCGAGGCCGTTTAGGGCTTTAAGGGTCAACACCACCACTTTGAATTGTGCTCGGGAACATCTTTCAGGACTGGTGTTATATGGTCTCAGCGGCCGCCCCCAGTCACCAGTCTAGCTGCCGCATTCTGGATTAGTTGTAGTTCCCCTGTCACCTTCAAAGGTAGCTGCACATAGAGCACATTGCAGTAGTCCGAGCGGGAGATAACTAAAGCATGCACCACTCTGGCAAGACAGTCCCTGGGCAGGTAGGGTCTCAGCCTGCGTACCAGATGAAGCTGGTAGACAGCTGCCCTGGACACAGAATTTTCCTGTGCCTCCATGGAGTCCAAAATGACTCCCAGGTTGCGCACCTGGTCCTTCAGGGGCACAGTTACCCCATTTAGGACCAAGGAGTCCTCCACACCAGCCCACCCCCTGTCCCCCAAGAACAGTACTTCTGCCTTGTCAGGATCCAACCTCAATCCATTAGCTGCCATCCACCCTCCAACCGCCTCCAGGCACTCACACAGGACCTTCACTGCCTTCACTGGTTCCGATTTAAAAGAGAGGTAGCCAACTTGTGTGTGTGCATCCCGTCCCTCTTCTCTGCTCCATCTTATGTACAGGAACTGTCTGGGCTGAGAGTTGAATCTTACTTTAAGCCTGGCAACAGGATATTGTCTTCCAGTGGACCAGAGGGCAGCATCATACCGGTAGTTTAGGGTGTGCATGGCAGGTCTGTATCAAACTTCACTGTGATTTACTCTGGATAAATGCTGACAAGGAGGGAGCTTAAGATGCTACAACCTGCTCTCAGCATCTGCCACCTGAAGGGGTTGCCTCACTCTGCTTAATGGTAGGGCCAGATGTGTCTGATCAACATCCTGCTTCATTATTTAGACTCTGATGGTAGTTGACAGTTTATAATCAATGCTGTTTCATGGTTGACAATTGCCAAAATCCAGAGAACAAAGAGTTGCTGATAAGTATAAGGCATTCGAATTTAGATATATATATTTTTGAGACAAAATATTCACATTCACGTATCAATTGTCAAAATACTTCTGAATATTAGAGAATATCCATTTCAGCTCAACCAGTGTTAGAAACTGAGATATGAAAGCTAGGAGCTAAATTTAACCTAGGTTGTGTGCGCAACAATGGAATGTCTAGGCACGCTTTTTTAAAAACAATAATACAAAGCTGAAAATGAATGAACTGCAGCTATAATATTATGTTCATTTTTCACATGCTCTAGTCCTTCCCCCTGGCCATCCCCCTAATATTCTTAATAGGGTCCCTTCTCCAGTCCTCAGAGAGTCGCTGGAGGTGGGGAGGCAGAAAAAGGTCCTCCTTTCCTTCCCCTCTGCGGTTTTAATCTGAAATCTTAGGTGCAGTACTGTGCCCAGAGCTCAGAAACTGCTTGCACTAGTGAAATTCCCTGCCGTAAAATGCGCCTGGAACAATGGGTGTTTCGAACATGGAGCTCAACGGTTTGTGGATCTGTCAACTTCTTGAAGTCTGGGTACCTTTAACAGAATGATGTCCCCATTCTAAGCTGCCCAAACAGTTGAAGCCTTGTGGTGTGGCTTGTCTTTTTGATCTTGCAAAGCTGCCATTTTGATTTTGCTTCCCATCATGCTTCTTTATGTAACCTCAGTGAAGCAATAAACCCCAGCCCAGAAATAGTTAGTATTACTAGGCCCCACTGAAACCAGCCAGACGGCCTTCAAATTACAAAATCAGGACTTCCTGGTTGGTTGCGAGCACCGGCGGCTGTGGGAGAGATTCCTCCCGGTCCTTTGAGGGGTTCTGGGGGGTCTGCAGAGCGCGCACCCCCCCGAAACTTCGGATAGAGAGTTCCGAAGACTTGGGGAACCCGGCAGTTGTCTTTTTTTTTGCCTCCCTTCCCCCCGAAGAGCTCTAATAAGAGTGCGAGAGCGGGAAGGTGGAAGGCACGGCACAGCGGGTACAGCGCTTTCCCTTAAAGGAGAAGCTCCGTTTACTGGCGGCGGAACAGCAACCAATCTCCTTCAAAATCTACAATATCAACATGGAACCATCTGGCCATCGTGAGTAATGAATCTAAAAAGCTTTTAACGTCTCTAATTTGGACGGATTTGGTCAAAGGGGAACCTAAAATTTATGGAGGTCGGGTTCTTCCCTCCCCCCTGTGGAAGATTGAAAGCAAAGACAGTCTCCGCAGCACTTTAACCATAAAGCTTTGTAACTTTATTTCTTGGACTTTGTACTATCTAAAAGAGAGCAGGGCTCTGGAAAATACCCTGCAGTGGACAGCAATATTAATACTTGAGACTGCTTGCTCAAACTGGAAGCGGGACTTCGTTCTGATCTCTCTAGCCGTTCGCCATTGTGACGGCATGAAAGAAACTTCTATATGAACTTCTGCTTACCCCTTGACAGGCTTTGATTTACCTGCAACCTTCCTTTGAGGACTTAAGGATGTTTCTTTTTCTATAAGACTATGCTACGTATCGACTTTTGAGCTATAAGTGACTGTATGAAATATTGTTCCTTTGCCTTGAATTATTTTAATGAGCCAGTTCCAGTTTCAATATTTAGGCAAGCATACAGAGACTGTGTTATAAGTTTGGAATTCTCATGCCAGCATTGACCTTGAAAAGACAGCTAGTTTGCACTTGTTTATACTTCTTCACTGATAAAAAGACATCTGGACTACTGGCGGTGAAAGAGCTCCTATTGACTGACTCGAAGTAATCTACTGAGTGGAATTTTCCGCTGAACGGCTTGCTCTTTCACTTGACTGAACGGCTTATATTCTACTTTGTTGTTTTGATTAAAAGACATTTGATTTGCTGGCTGAGACAGAGGGCTTAAGGCCTAAATTGGGATTACCATCTGAGTGGGAATTTTTACTGAACTGTGTGCTCTGAGATTGGATTGACAGGAAGTATGGCTGGAACAGAGACTGGCAAAGAGACTGGCAAAGGGAAGAAAAAATCATCCATCTCTGCTACTTTGGAGGAGCAAATCTTAAATGCTCTTGATCGAAACACGAAAGAACAGCAACGGACCACTCAGGAATTGCGGCAACTGCGGGAGGAAGTGGGAGCAATATCTAAGGATATTGCCCAGGTGAGAGCACAGGTGACTGGTGTGGAGAAGAGACTGGACCATCTCGAGGAAGAAAAAGTACCTGACTTGGAGAAGCAAGCCTATCAGACCCAGGTGGCTTTGGCTTTTGTACAATTACATCAAAGAGAAGGAAATCTCAGGATAAGAGCGTTCCCCAACATTGAGAAGAGTGATCTGAAAGAGGCAATAATTGAAGAATTTGTGAAGGCTTGGAATCTATCAAAGGAGGAGCTGGAAGGACAAATGATAAAAGCATACAGATTTGGAGCAAAACCAAAAGGAGGCAAGAAACTGGTTAGTGATTGCTTGGTGTCATTTCAAACAAGAGAACAAAGAGATAGAATTTTGAGCCTACACTACGAGAAAACCTTAAAGGTGCAAGAAACGCCAATAATAATTTTTAAAGATTTACCAAAATTCTTTTTGGACCTGAGATCCCAATATTCTGATTTGGTAGCTATCTTGAAGAGACAAGGGATCAATTATAAGTGGGAGTTACCTGAGGGCTTGAATTTTCAATTCCAACAGAAGAAGATTAAGATCAGGTCAAACCAGCAGAAGAAAGAATTCCTTCAGAACTACGAGAGAGAGCTGTTAAGAGCTGGCTTAGCAACCTCCACCCCAGGCCAACCAGGACATCCGATTGAGTTAGATTCAGATTCTTTCTTGGGAGCAGGAGCTGCGTCAGCAATTTAAAGATGTCACTTAGGATTTTGTCTTGGAATTCGAATGGCTTGAATTCGAAACGGAAAAGGAATGAAGTTTATCATATTTTAGCAAAACAAAGACTAGATATAATATGTCTTCAGGAAACACACATCACAAGAGCACATCAAAGACTTTTACAGAATAATAAGTTTGGTGAAGAATTCATCTCTTCGGATGATGTTAAAAAGAGAGGTGTGGTGATTTACGTGAAAGAAAAACTAAAGCCAAAGTTAATATTTAAAGATGAAGAAGGGAGATACGTCGCTGTGGAAATTTTATCGCAAGGCGAGAAAATCTTAATTCTGGGAGTCTATGCACCAAATGACGGAAAATCGGAGTTTTTTAAGAAGCTATATAATAAACTCTTGGACTATTTGGATTACAAATTATGCTTAATGGGAGACATGAATGGAGTGGTCTCTACATTAATGGACAGATCACAACGACAGTCCTGTAGTAAAGAAGGAAGACTGCCAAAGTCTTTCTTTGAGTTGATTGAAAATTTTGATCTGATTGATACTTGGAGATTGAAAAATCCTTTGGAAAAAGACCAGACATTTTTCTCAAATTCTCAACAATCGTGGAGTCGTCTCGATTACATATGGATTACAAGAGAGCTAGGACCAAGAATAAATAATGTTGAGATTTGCCCAAGAACTTGCTCTGATCATAATGCTGTACTACTAGATTTAAGGATATCTCTCCAGGGAACTTTCAGATGGAGAATGAATGATGCGTTGTTAAGAAATGAGAAAATAGTGGAGAAAGCCCAGAAAGCATTGAAAGACTATTTTGAGATAAATTTAAGGACTACAACTGAGAAAAAAATTGTTTGGGATGCCAGCAAAGCAGTGATGAGAGGATTTCTAATTCAACAGAATGCAATAAAGAAAAAAGAAGCTAATGCAAATAAAGAAAAGATTCTAAATCAAATGAAAGAAAAAGAAAAGAAATTGAGGGAAAATCCTAAAAATCAACAGATACAGAAAGAAATCAAAGCATTACAAGTTCAATTTTCTAAATTGATGAATCAAGAAATTGAATCCAAAATTAAATGGATGAAACAGAAATCCTTTGAGTCAGCAAATAAATGTGGAAAGCTACTGGCATGGCAATTGAAGAAGAGGCAGAAATTGAACACTATTGTAAGTTTAGTGCAAGATGGGAAACATCTGGAACACCCGGTAGAGATACAAAAATCTTTTCAGAAGTATTTTAAACAATTGTACAAACAAGATAATCAAAATAAAGAGGAAGTGGAGCAGTTTTTGGACAAATTTGGGCTGCATAGAATCCCAGAAGAGAATAAATCCCTACTTTCCCAACAGATATCAACGCAAGAAGTGGAATATGCTATACAACAAATGCAGTTGGGCAAGACCCCAGGACCGGATGGTTTGACTGATGCATATTACAAGATAATGAAAGATTGGTTAGTACAACCATTGAAAGATTTATGCAATGAAATTTTGAATGGAGGAGAGGCCCCCAAATCTTGGAAAGAAGCTTACATCACTCTGATACCAAAACCGGATATGGATAGAACGCAAGTTAAGAACTATCGCCCAATATCCTTACTTAATGTGGATTACAAAATATTTGCAAATATCTTAGCCTCCAGATTGAAAAGGGTTTTGAAAGACTTTATTCATCAAGATCAAGCCGGCTTCCTTCCGGGGAGGCATTTGAAAGACAATATTAGGAATATAGTTGACATTTTGGAAATGCTGGAGCAGAAGATAAACAAAAAAGCCATCTTTATGTTTATAGATGCGGAAAAGGCGTTTGATAATATTTCTTGGCTATTTTTAAAAAAAAATTTAGAAAAAATGGGAATGGGCGGTGGTTTCTTGAATGGAGTAAAAGCAATATATTCAGATCAAAAAGCCAAGATAATCGTGAATAATATGGTGTCAGATGAGATTAGAATTGAGAAAGGTACAAGACAAGGGTGTCCTCTCTCTCCTTTGCTTTTTATATCGGTCCTGGAAGTCCTGCTTGACAGGATTAGAAAAGATGATGAAATAAAAGGTGTAACTGTAGGGAAGAGACAATATAAACTTAAAGCCTTTGCTGATGACTTGGTGTTAACTTTACAAGATCCAGAGTCCAGTGTACAGAGGGCTCTGGAAGTTATTCAAGAGTTCGGAAGGGTAGCAGATTTTAAATTGAACAAATCAAAAACTAAAGTATTAGATAAAAATTTGAATAAGGAAGAGAGAGAGAAATTGCAAGAAATAACTGGTTTATCTTTTGTTAAAAAAGTAAGATACCTTGGTGTTGATATGACAGCAAAAAAACTAAACTTGTTTAAAGATAATTATGTGAAATTATGGAATGAAGTTAAGAAGGATTTAGAAACGTGGACCAACCTGAAACTGTCCTTGTTGGGCCGTATAGCAACGATTAAGATGAATGTATTGCCAAAGATGTTGTTTTTATTTCAATCATTGCCAATAATTGAAAAGTTGAGTTGTTTTAAGGAATGGCAAAAGGTGCTTTCAAAGTTTATATGGCAAGGGAAGAAGCCAAGAATTAAATATAAGATATTGACTGATGACAAACAAAGAGGAGGCTTCTCTCTACCTGATCTAAAAATTTATTATGAAGCAGCTGCCTTTTGCTGGTTGAAAGAGTGGTTCACATTGGAAAATGCTAATATTTTGGATTTAGAAGGTTATGATAATGTTCATGGTTGGCATGCATATGTGTGGTATGATAAGGTTAAGGCCCATGGAAGCTTTAAAAGACACATTGTCAGAAATTCATTGTTCAAGGTTTGGTCCAGATATAAAGATTTATTAGAAAGAAAAACGCCAAATTGGCTTTCGCCTCTGGAGGCCAAGGTTCGAAAAAAGGTTAAATATGGAGACCGGTTGGCTGAAATATAGAGATTTATTGATTCAAGATGGAGACCAATTTAAATTAAAAACATATGAGGAGTTGAAAGGTAAATTGGATGATTGGCTCCAATACCATCAGATAAATGAAGCGTTTAAAATGGATAGAGAAATTGGTTTTCAAACTGAGAGGTCAAAGGTGGAAACAGAATTGTTAGAACCTAAGACGAAAATACTTTCGAGAATGTATAAATTGCTGCTAGAATGGCATACAAAAGATGAACAAACTAAAAATGCTATGATTTTGTGGGCAAAGGATGTGGGACATAATATTATGATGGAGGATTGGGAGAAGTTGTGGAAGGAAAATATTAAGTTTACTGCGTGTAGCTTATTAAAGGAGAATATAATGAAAATGATGTATAGATGGTACCTTACACCAGAAAAGTTAGCAAAGATTTACCACAACAACGATAACAAATGTTGGAAATGTAAGAAAGAAATAGGTTCATTTTACCACATGTGGTGGACATGTCCACTAGTGAATGACTTCTGGAATAAGATTTATAATGAACTTAAGAAAGTGCTAAAAGGCACATTTGTGAAGAAACCAGAGGCATTCCTAGTGGGCATTGTAGGGAGGGAGATTCCCAAGAGAAAGGTATCTTTTTTCATGTATGCCACTGCAGCAGCGAGACTTTTGATTGCTAAATATTGGAAGCAGCAAACGTTACCAACGATTGATGAATGGCAGATGAAGATGATGGAATTCATGGAATTGGCAGAGATGACCGGACGAATCCGCAACCAGGGAGAACAAGCAATTGAAGAAGAGTGGAAAGATTTTAAATTGTATTTAAAAAATCATGTTAAAGTAATATTTTAAGAATAGAAATTAGGTGGTAAATAAATCTGTGGATTAAGTGAAGAGGTTATTTTAAATTAGAAAATAAGAAATTTAGTATTAAAAGTGAATAATTAGAGGTAGAATTTGCTAAATTAGAAATGTGTTTGGGATACACAGGGACGGGAACCCGAGGAGGTCCCAATATACACTCTGATAAAGATAAGTTATACAGTTTCTTTTTATTCTCTTATTTTGTGTTTTTTCTTCTATGTTTTTTCTGATTTTTGTATTTTTGCTTTTTGAATTTGTATTTTCCCCACCCTTTCCAATTTTCTGTAACCCTTTTTCTACTGTGAAAATTAATAAATATCTATATATAAAAAAAAACAAATTACAAAATCAAACCTGAAGAGGGTAGATTGAAGTAGAGACCGGCAGAGAGGGAGGAAGAGAATTGTAAATACAGTATGTGTTTTCCTTCTCAAAATGTATAGAGAAACAGTAGCTTGTCTTCTTTGATCTAAGGGTTTTTACAACTATATAGCCTACTTTTAAAGGCTAACACCCAAGGCAGTTCTTAATGAGTAAAGAAGGTTTGCCCTATTAATTTGTTGTTGTTGTGTTCTCCTTTTAACGCGCACACAAAGCCCCTCTGCTAAAGGAAAGCTCTGACAACCATAGCTGCCAAGTTTTCCCTTTTCTCACGAGGAAGCCTATTCAGCATAAGGGAATTTCCCTTAAAAAAAGGGAGAACTTGGCAGCTATGCTGACAACCCCATACCTCTCTTCCCTGCTCCCGACTGCAGTCCAGCCAGGCATGCAATAAAAGGCATGACAAAAAACAAGATGGAAAATGTCAGTCTGTGTCAGCTGAGAGAGAAAGAGAAGAATGGGAAATTAAAGAAGCTACAGTCTGGCATATTTCTTTATATGCAACAGAAGGTTTACTGTTCTTTCCATCTCGACTGCAGACAGAACAAGTTCATTTCGAGACTTCTGTCACATCCCCCCTCCCCGCATTACTTGAAGGAAAGTCATTTCATAAATTAACACCTTGAAGAAGCTGCATTCTTCAGTTGTCTGAAATGGCTCTGGACTGTAGAGTGGCACCGCGAGGACAGAAATGTCACATGGCAGACAATGGCAATGATATTTCATTTGCAACTGTAATAGGCAAATGGAATGTAAGCCCAGTTTGAGAAGGTTACCTTCCCACGCTGGGAAGAACAGCGTTTGCTCAATGGCCTCATCCTCTTCCTCACATTAGTCACTCGACCCTACCATGTTGTGTGGGGGCGGGGGGAGATCTGATGTGGGGATGCTACACTATATATGCAAGCACCCTGCCTGCTTGATCAGGTTCCTAAACTGCACTAGGAACCTATACATTCATCACAGGCTCACAGCTACAGTATAAAGGGGCTCCTTGAATTAAATGCCGCTCTCTGAAACAACGGTGACAATTTTACAGATGTTTAGGAGTAAGTACCATGGAACTGAAGAAGTGTGAAATGCACACGAAAGCTCATACCTATGACAAACTTGGTCTCTAAGGTGCTACTGGAAGGATTTTTTTATTTTGTTTTGACTGTGTCAGACCAACATGGCTACCTACCTGTAACTAGTACCATGGAACACAGTGAGATTTACTTCTGTGTAAACATGCACAGGAATTGCACTGTCAGTCTCCTTTACTAGTTTCAGAATGTAGCAAAACATCAAGCAGTTTAGCTTCTAAGGCAACTGGTGTGTGTGTGTGTGTGTGTGTGTGTGTGTGTGTGTGTTGTGGGGGGAATGAAGAGCAAACATTTAATTATTTTCAAAGCTCTAATAATTAGGTAGGCACATAAAAAGATTTAATTTCATTTCCCAGCTCTATATTTCTTCCTTTATATACTTTCTTTTTCAAAGTGCAATCCTATTTTCATGAAGACTGATCAATTATGATATTGCTTAATAACTTTGTTGGGTATTTTTTCAGCCACAAGGGCAATAGCAGTAGGTGCTATAGCATTTCAAATAGGAGTTCAATTAACAGCTTTATCGGCTAAGCCATTATGACTATGAGCTAATGCTTTTGCATCACACTGAAGGTTTCCATTAGTAAAACTTGAAATTAACCGCAACATTTAAATATTTAAAGAAACTTTCTAGACAGTGATTCTAACAAGGAAAAGAATGGGGTGGGGTTTTTTTTCCAAAGGAGTTGTGCTGCAAGCTCTAATTGGTTTAATCAGAAGATTAATCAACTTTAATTAGTGAGACTCAACATTGACTGATGAAGGAGAATTTTTTTTTTAGTATTGCAAGTAGTTAAAGGCACAATTTTGAGACTATTTTGGTTTGGGTGTGCTACTGTAATAGAGCAGACTATCACAGCTGTTATGGAAGGTCACTGCACTTTTTTCATATACAGTAGTAAAATTTTATTTCAATGGTCACCACCTATACTTCTGGCATTTCATTTCCCTCAGATCTCATTGCTTACAATCCCCCTCCCCAAATCTGTGTATATAAACTTGCAGTGGAAGTTAACACATCACGCATTACAAGAAGTGAATTCTTGTCAGGGTTGTGGATGAAAGATGTTTCCATTGCAGGATGCTGTACTAGATGATCCATTGGGGTCATTTCCAGCTCTCAACTTCTATGATTCTTGTCTACGAAAGCTTATGCGATAAATAAATTTGTTAGTCTTCAAGGTGCCACCAAACCCTTTGCTGCTTTTGCAGCAACAAACAGTCATGGTTGCCCCTCTGGAAGTTATTCCAGGCAGCAGTTTTCTATAAGATTTCTAAAGACTTTTATGGTAAATCAGATCTCAAAGTACTGTCATATCCAGATTTATTTTATCCCACCCACCCCATCTTCCCAATAAAAGATTTCTGCAGAAAAATTCAGCTAAGCAATTATTCTGGGTGGTATTCAACTAAGTTTCACAAGAATAAAAAGGTAAAGGGTCCCCTGACCATTAGGTCCAGTCGTGACCGACTTTGGGGTTGCGCGCTCATCTCACATTATTGGCCGAGGGAGCCGGCGTATAGCTTCCAGGTCATGTGGCCAGCATGACAAAGCCACTTCTGGTGAGAACTGGATCTGGGTGGGGGTATATGCCCCGAATGGCAGCAAAGTGGCTTTTTTTAAGGAACTAGAGGACCAACTGATGAAATATCATGGAGATAAAATCATATTGTTAGGAGATCTGAATGGAACCAAAAATCCAATTTTAGATAAATCAGGCCCTATTCAAAAGAAAAAACAAAATAGGCTACCAAAAATTTTTGATGAGTTGACGGAAAACCTAGATTTGGTGGATGCGTGGAGACATAAACATTCCGCTCAAAAAGATTTCACGTTTTTCTCTCACAGACACCAGGTGGCATCTAGAATAGATGCCATTTGGATTCCCAGGGAACTTGTATTGAGATTAGCAAAAGTGGAAATAAGCGCACGCACCTTATCGGACCATAATCCGGTATGGTTGACGTTTGTGCCAGAAGTAAAAGATAGAAGATGGAGGCTGAATGTGTTCTTGTTAAAAAATACAAAAATAATTCAAGATGTATCAACACAGTATAAAGAGTATTTAGATATAAATACTGGGGGAGATGTAGACCCTACTATAGTCTGGGACGCAGGGAAAGCAATGCTACGTGGGTTCTTCATTCAACAAAACGCAAAATGGCGGAAAATTAGAGAGGAGAAAAAGGTTAATCTGTTACAAGAAATCAGAAAGAAGGAAAAAAAATTATTAAAAAAGGATAATGAAGCCATAAAACATGAATTAAAAATCTTAAAATTGGAATATGAGAAATTGATTGATGATGAATTGGATCAAAATTTACAATTTTGGAAATACAAAAATTTTAAATGGGCAAACAAACCGAGCAAATTATTAACCTGGCAACTAAAGAAAAGACAAAAAGAGAAAATTATTAATAAGATTGAATTCAATGATAGAATTTTAGAGAAATCAAGTGAGATCGTAAAAGCTTTTCAAAAACATTATGAATTGGTTTATCAGAAAGAAGGTACAAATTTGCAGAAAATAGAAGAATTTATTAAAAAGCATAATATGCCATCAATACCAGCGGATAAGCTAAGAGCGTTAAATAGGGAAATAACAGTAGAGGAAATAAAGGAGACCCTAAAAAAGATGAAAAATGGTAAGGCCCCAGGCCCAGATGGCCTCCCTACGGAACTATATAAGACCCTGGATGAGATAATGTTGGCCCCTTTGAAAGATTTATTCAATTTAATTTTGGAAAAAGGTACTATCCCGCATTCATGGGAAGAAGCGCAAATAATCTTAATCCCAAAATTAAAGCTAGAAATTCCAACTCCGAACGACTTCAGACCAATCTCGCTTCTGAATAGCGACTACAAGATATTTGCTAAATTGTTGGTGAACAGATTATCCCCCATCTTAGAAGACATAATACAAAAAGATCAGGTCGGCTTTGTGAAAGGCAGATTCGCCAAAGACAATATTAGAAATATCATAAATATTATAGAACTTTTAGAAAACAGAAGAGACAAACAAGCCGCAATTCTGTCCGTGGACGCGGAAAAGGCCTTTGATAGGGTGGCCTGGGACTTTATGCTAAGATTGTTAGAAGAGGTAAAAATGGGGGACAGATTAGAAAGGGCAATAAAGGCCATTTACAATTCCCAAAATGCTAAACTAATTATAAATGGAAAGTTCACTAACAAAATTAACATCACAAGGGGGACAAGACAAGGGTGCCCTCTGTCCCCCATCTTATTTATTATTACGCTTGAAATTTTATTAAACACAATTAGGAAAAGTAAGGAAATTAAAGGAATTGTGGTGGGCAATAAAAGTTATAAAGTAAAGGCCTTTGCCGACGATATTATAATAACATCAGAGGACCCAATTACAAGCATTCCCAATGCCATCCGCTTGATAGAAGAATACGGGGAATTGGCTGGCTTGAAAATAAATTATAATAAGACAAAATTGTTAGTCAAAAATCTTGAGGTAAATGAGGAAAAATTGTTGCAAGAAACCACAAAACTCAAAATTAGTAAAAAAATGAAATATTTAGGAATAGAGATGACAACAAAAGCAATCGACCTGATTCAGGATAACTATTCGGAAACTTGGAAGCAAATTAGGAAGAAGTTTGACGTTTGGAGTAAATTAAAACTTTCATTTATGGGTAGAATTTCAGCCATTAAGATGTGCGTGGTGCCCAAGATGAATTTCCTTTTCCAAAACCTTCCATTGTTGGGGATGGAGAAATATTTTAGGGATTGGAAAAGGGACATTGCGGAGTTCATATGGAACGGGGAAAAACCCCGTATAAAATATAAGATTCTGATAGACCATAAGGAGAGAGGGGGATACGGCCTCCCAGATTTGGAAATTTTTCATGATTCCGCGGCATTAGCTTGGATTAAAGAATGGGTAATTTTAAAAAATTCGGATCTATTAGACTTAGAAGGCGATGGGCTAGGACACGGCTGGCATTATTACCTGATGAAAGATAGAATAGATAAGAAGAATTTTTTCATGTTCCATATGATTAGAAAATCTTTATTTAAAGTATGGTTAAAATACAGGAGATTCTTTGAACCCAAAACCCCCTGGTGGCTTTCTCCAGCTGAATTATTGGCGGTGAGGAGACGTAATATGAATAACACATGGCCCACATACCGTATGCTCCTGGAAGAAAAGGAAGGAACGCTGAAATTAAGAGAATATAAAGAAATAAAGGATCATTTAAACACGTGGTTAGATTACTTTCAAATTAATCAGAGATTACAATTGGATAAGAAAGTGGGATTTGAAAAGAATAAATCGTACCTGGAGGAAATTTTAATTGATAAGGAGGGCAAATATATTTCGAATTTATACCAGATATTATTAAAATGGGAAACAGAAGAGGAGCTTACAAAAAATTATATGATCAAATGGAGTAAGGATCTGGGGAAAACAATAAGTATGCAAAAATGGGAACAATTATGGATAAGAGATTCGAGATTCACCCCAAATTATGATTTGATAGAGAATATATTCAAAATGCAAAATCAATGGCATTTAACGCCGGCCAAACTGGCCAAAATGTACCCAAATGTAAGCAATATCTGCTGGAGATGCCGTAAAGAAGTTGGGACATATGTTCATATCTGGTGGAGCTGTGACCTCATCAAAGACTTCTGGGAACTAGTCTATAAAGAGTTAAAGAAAATTGTGAAATACTCTTTCAAGAAACAACCAGAAATCTTTTTATTAGGGATGTTAGGAGAGGACATAAAACCGAATGATAGATGCGTAGTGAGCTACGCAACAGCCTCAGCAAGACTCTTATTGGCAAAAGCATGGAAATCACAGGAGACTCCAAAGAAGGAGGATTGGTTACAAAAATTAATATTATATTATAATTTAGCAAGAAAATACGAATTATTGAAAGAAACTAATGTGAAGGATAATTTAAAGAAATGGGAATCACTTACCATTTATCTCAGTACACACATAGATAAACCGTCTCTTCTTTCCGACGCAGCAGGATTCTAGAAATAAGAAAAAAAAAATGATTAATTTTATGGATATTATATTTCTCATTTCAAGGTATATGTGGACTATACTTGCTCTCTTTCCGAGATAGTAAGACTCAAGGATTAAGAAGACAAGATAGAATTTGATTATTTGGATATTATTTGTATTGTAATATTCTGCATCACTATTTTTCAATTTGGATTTGGTTTCTAATTGAGCAAAGTTGTAATATTGTGTGTGTGATGTAAATACTTACAATTTAGATAAGTCTAATTTAGGTTGTGAAGGAACAGGGTTGGGGGTAAGAGCAGGGGAGGGAAGGGGGGTTTTGGGAGGTAGGGGGGAGGGGGGTCTTGTTTTTGTGCTTGTTCTGTTTAGTTGGGTGTATTTTAATTGTTGTATATGTTCAAATCTATAATAAACTTTATTTTTTTTAAAAAAAAAAAGCCACTTCTGGCAAACCAGAGCAGCACATGGAAACGCCGTTTACCTTCCCGCTGTAGCGGTTCCTATTTATCTACTTGCATTTTGACATGCTTTCGAACTGCTAGGTTGGCAGGAGCTGGGACCAAGCAACGGGAGCTCACCCCGTCACAGGGATTCGAACCGCCAACCTTCTGATCAGCAAGCCCTAGGCTCAGTGGTTTAACCACAGCGCCACCTGGGTCCCAAGAATAAACCCCCTGAAATTAATTATCATGACTAAGTTAGGCCCATTAATTGCAATGGAACTATCCTGAGTAAAACTTAGTTGAATACCACCCTGTGTTCTTAACATATGCCTACACTTGTGATGTGTAGGAGAGCAATTTAACTTTCATTACTGTCAACAGGGAATTCACAGGTTTCTTTCCTCTACATATGGAAAGAGTTTTCAACTATCATCATAGTCCAGTAGAAGCATGGCTGAGGAACGTTCTCCCAAAGATGAAACTCACTATTGTGAAGTTCAAAGTGGAGGCAATACGAACTATCAGAGCTCCAGGAAGACTTTCATTGTACTTTAAGTCCTAAAAGTAGTGGGTCTCCGTAGAACAAAGCACTGTCCCAGGCGTGCAGATGCGTAGTGGACAGACCGAAAAGGATTAGCAGGAGAAGGAAAGCAGGACGTACCTTTAAAATGGCAGCAGCAGAAACCAATTTTCTTACCTGAATGATTGATTAGTTATATTTGTTAGATGCCTCATCAAATGAATGCTCTAGGCATCGTGCAAGATTCAACGAGAACCATAATAATGCAGTAAAAGGCCCTAGGATAAAACCCAAATTCAAAAAAGCCCCTACACAATACAATACAATACAATACAAATCAAAGGATCTGAAAACAACTAGCAAATACAGGGGCTAAAGCAGAAGACCTTAGAGAACAAAAAAGTCTTAATCTGATATGGATAGAGGAAAAATGTGGACACCAGGCAAGCTTCCCTGAGGAGAGCATCCCATAGATATAGGACCACTATCCACCTACAGAGAAAGGCATCCACAGATAACTGGAAGTACAGGGAAGTACTTATAGGAGCAGGCATATTATTAATATTATTATTTTTAAAGTAGGAAGAATCGGACTTCCAGGCAGCAAGTCCGATTGCCACCACTTACTCTTGCCCCATTAGAGTGGTGGTGGAGAGTCAACTCCACCCCCTCAGAGGGTCAGATTTGTCCTTGAGGTGTTACATTGCTAATCCCTGTAGTGTGTAGATGGCAGCAATTACTTTACACTCAAGAGTTAAGGAGTCAACTAATCCGTGGTTCTTCAAGGTGTTGCTACTGTAGTATAAACACTGACAACTGGCCTGTGAGCACTCCAGTTGGGGAACAGCCTTTACCAAAGGTGTCATGGGCTTTGAAGACACTCGAACTCAGGACACAAGGGAGAAACGTGCTAAGAGGAAGGCACGCTTGGCAAATCCACTCCGTGATCAATTCCTGCCTGGGAACCAATGTCCCCACTGTGGAAGGACGTGTGGATCCAGAATTGGCCTCCACAGTCACTTACGGACTCATTGTTAAAACCATGTTTATGGAAGACACTCTTACTCGGCTACAAGGGATCAGGAAAGAAGAAGAAGAAGAAGAAGAAGAAGAAGAAGAAGAAGAAGAAGAAGAAGAAGAAGAAGAAGAAGAAGAAGAAGAAGAAGAAGAAGAAGAGGAGGAGGAGGAGGAGGAGGAGGAGGAGGAGGAGGAGAAGAAGAAGAAGAAGAAGAAGAAGAAGAAGAAGAAGAAGAAGAAGAAGAAGAAGAAGAAGAAGAAGAAGAAGAAGAAGACTGAGAGGAGGAAGTAAGATCAAAGCACACACAATGGCATAGCCAGCCAGAACACAAGGTCTAATGAATTCTCCCTTGTCCAATTTAATCACCCTTGCTTTTTTCTTTTTTTTGTCCTGGAGTAGCAGTGAATCCTATGGACACATTTGCTATTGTTAAGCCTTAGAGAACCATTGAGCATAAACATATTCACATACTAATTGGTGTATAGATAGGTAGAAAAACATTTAATTACATGAGTGTCACATCTCATTTGGTGTCTTTCCAGATAGCCAAGAGCAATTACTCCAGTAAAAGATAATGGCTGCCATCCAGCACCCATTCAAGTCAAGGGTAAAACTCCCATGGATTTTAATGGAGTTGGATTGCACTCTCTGTTTTTATTTCGCTGCACATAATTATCATATCTATCCATTTGGATTTTAATGCTGCATTATTCCAACATTAAGAACAGGAAATAACAATTTTTGATTTTTTGGAAGAAGGAAAAAAACACCTGGATTGCTCTCTCTCTCTCTGAAAGCTTACATGTTTTAGACTCAAAAATTTAGAGAAATAAAGGAGTCAAGGAAAATATAGATTAAATTATGTTCCCATCAACCTCAACTCTACCCTGCTTCCACACAAACTTAACTGATGGCTGAACTGGGAATCAAAGGCCGTTGTGAGGAGCAAAGGGGCTCACTCTGAATCACGCTGGGTGGATGCAGAAGCCAGGAGACTCCAGAGGGCAGCCCCTGCCATTTCCTCCCTAGGGGTAGGAGGAGATCAGTTGTCTCTCCTATCCACCAAGAGACCTCAGTAGAGGGAGAGGGGCTGCCATAAAGGTGGTAAATCTGGCCTTCAAGGAGCATGCCACCACAGCAACAGCTGGCGATGCATTCCTTGCAGGCTGTATCTGCTGCCCATGTGGATCCTGCCACCCAAAGCGGTCACTTCACCTTGCCTCATGAGTGGGCCTGCCCTGGCGGTCAGGGGTGACTGGAGAGTCCCTTCTGGCATAGCAGGAAGGGAGGTTGTGGGCGCCCATGCACCCTTCATGTGCTGGGGGGGGTGGCTGCCATTCTCCCAGCCATAGGCTGCGCTCCGTGCATGGCGCTCCCCAGCATGTCCAACCCGGACGTCCCGGGGGGGGGGGACGGGACGTGTGGCTCACTGATTTAAGGGAGCGTGCGGGCAGGGCTCTGTCTCTTCTGTCCAAAGCCGTGGTAGGTGAGGGCCTAAGGAACACCCCCTATTGGTGGCCCCAGGGTGAGTTCCTAGTTGATCTGCATCGCAGGGCTCACCCAATGGTGGTTAACCCTTCACAGGCTGCCAGCACATCGGGCTGGAGTCGGATATAGTCAGTTAGATCCAATGCCTAAGCCAATACCTCTCTACATCCGTAATCAATAAAGTTGTGGCCTTTTATGCCCATTAACCTTATTCACTGTGACCTGTCTCTTTATTTACTCGTGGAGGGTGCTCGGTATCACCACGCAATTGCAGTGCAAGAACTTCAAGGCCAAAGATTAGACACCCCTGATCTGTTGCATCCAGGCATGTGTTCTTGTAAGTTTGACAAGCTGTACCTCCTAGTGGAGTTCAAGGACCTAGCTACTATTGCACATACTGTGGTAACGTCTTGACATTTCCTGTGTGCTCTGCATGGGCTAGCTTTGAAGCTAGTTCTGCAAAACCACATAGTATACATATCATTGGTTCTTTCCAACCTGCATTTCTTCCCAATTGGTGTCTGAGCAAGGGGCTACTTAAAGAACCCCCAAAGACACTAACACACACTAAAGGGAGGCTAAATCAGATTCTTAGCTCCATAGCCCTCTTATTTCAATAATGAACTTCAACATTCTCTTTTTGCTTCAACATTTCCTCACCTTTCCTCAATACTGTAAACTCAGAAAAGAGAGAGAAGAAAAAGTAGGTGTAAGCTACCAACTTGTTCTGCCAGTAGCTGACGTGAGTGACATACCCTTCATGTGTCCCAATTTTCCCTGGACATCCCAGAACTACAGAAGCCATCCAGCTTCTGGTTTGATCCCAGAATGTCCTGGGCTACTTGTAAGTAAGAAGTCAGACAGGTGGTGGCTGGCTGAAGGCAGAGAGAAGTTGGTGGGGAAGTTTCCCATCTGACCTAACAAGCCAGCCACCACTGTCATTCTGTGAATTGCAGTCACTGGGCTGGAATGCACAACTTGTAATTGGAGCGGCATTAGCAGACAATAAAGCTGATCAGACTTCTCTTGTTGTGCTGATTTCTTACAGCTGGGCAGAATCCTGAGTGGGTGTGACCGAGGCAATGCCCAGTCCAGTCCTCTCCCCTCCCTAGTCACTGCCACCCATTCCAGTCTTTTATTAACGGCTCACCAATCTTCCATGAAATTTCAACATAGAAAAATGTTTTCATCTATTCCTGGGTAGTTATTTGCAACAGACAATATCTTTGGCAAACTTAGCTGGCGTTTCTGCTGTCATTTGTTCCTGGTCCAAAATTTGTTAAAGGGCGCTTTGTTGGGATTTTGTAAATAATTCTCTGCCTAGGAATCCAATATGCATCTTGTTGAAGGGTAAGGTTTGTGCTAATTCATAGGATAAGCACAAGCTGTTATTTCCCAACTGTTATTCCTGGAATTATTATTATTATTATTATTAGTAGTAGTAGTAGTAGTAGTAGTACCCGGAGTGCTTGATAAATATGGAATGATTTTTGCCATTGCCTTTCCCACCACCACTGTCATGTGGGTCTCAGAAGATTTCCCATGATGGAATGCAGCTCTAAACCTTAAGAAGGGTCCTTATTGTTCTTGTAAATAAATCTGTACTCAACTTCCTTGTAAAGCTCCTGTGCCATTTTGACTTTTCAATCATGTCACACAAAAATATGCTAAAAATAATCTACCTTCTTACTTAACAAAACCAACTTTTTCAAAAATCTCCCCCCTCCCAGGTTCATACCTATTTCTGTGTTCATTTAGTTATAAAGGAGTTTATCCATATATACCAGAAATAAGGAGGCCTTTTTGGATATTTTCAAGCACATGAAAATATAACATTATTTATATCTCAATTTTGATATTTATCCATTCTTTTTTGGTTGTTGCCACATCTCTATATTCCTCTATATTAAAATGCCCATCTTTAATTATAGAGGCTAATGTTAGAAGCTATTTTCAGCCTATAGTTTCCCAGGGACACATTAATTATAAAATTAGAGTTGTAATCATTTTTTTTTTGTTCTCATTTTCTTTTACACCAATACCAAAGTTAATAAATCTACTTTAGAAGAGGCAAATTATGGGTTGTGGTGTTTTTTTTTTTGAGGGGGGTTACTTTTTTCTTTCTTTTTAAAACCTTGGCACCACCTGTAAGAAGTTTCTTGCCCTGTGATAACTTTATGATTTGGAATTTCCAATCCTCCCCTAGAAGCAGGAAGATCAGGACCATGGACAGCAGCATGAGATGGTCTCTTCCGAGAGCAAATAATGAGGGATGGAGAGCAGAAAGAACTGTTTGAGGCATGCAAGCTGCCCTGTGTCCCCTAAGCTAACCAGCTCCCTGCAGATATGGCAGAGGAGTGTCTTGTTGCCAGTGATAAACTAAGAGACAACTGCTAGTTGGCTTTTGATGGAATGGGAAAAGCACAATCTTGCCCTTTGCCTCAGGTGGGCCAGAGAGAGAGAGAGAGAGACAGAGAGAGACAGAGAGAGAGACAGAGAGAGAGACAGAGAGAGAGACAGAGAGAGAGACAGAGACCTGGTATAACCCAGTTGTCATGGTCCAAATTAAGCTGTTCTCATCGAGGATCTGTTTAATGATACAGCAAGTGACAGTGGACTGACTAATGGTTCCACTTCTGTCAACTTCAGCATCTGTGCTCCCCATGCCATGCCATAAGGAGTTCCACATGGGCAATGAGCCAGAAGCATAGGCAAAGGTTGCTCTACCCAGCAGAGATGTCTATAGCGGGTCTCCCACTTTGACCATTAGTCTGCACCGAAGGAGATGGAAAAGCACACACACACACACACACACACACACACACACTCGGTACATATGCCTGGTTGTCATTTCCTTTGGCAATGAAACAGATGTCTAATTTGTTAACCACTCTGTCTGCAAAATACAAACTTCCCACTCCAAGCATTCTAAACAGAGGGGGAAATGTTGTTCTTTCTCTGGGGGGATGGGACGGGACGGGGACAAGTGATGTCTCAGTCCATGGCCTTCCAATCCCCTCTGATCTCCCTCGGAAACCCCTTCTGGACGATGCCTGGAGCATTCACAAAGTTTCTTGTTTGTGCAAAGAGTGGTTGTGTCAGGGCAAATGAACCCGGGACAGAAACAGAATCTGAACCCAAGACTCCCAGATCCAAGCACATCTTTTGGGCTGTTGGCCCACTCATTGGCTGCACTTTCATTTCTCAGCCACAGATTTCCTTTTGATACTGAAAGAAGGCAAATGCAAACAGAAGCAAGAATGGATTCTGGAATAATATCACTTTCATAAAGAACAAAAACCACCACAACAATCACTTCTCGCTGACCTTTCCCCCCTTTCATTTCTGATTCAGTTGTTTATATCATGTTTCTTAATGTGACATTTTGCAATATTTTTAAACAATAAGTGGATAACCGCATAAAATACCGTATTGCCGCTCCATTGTTACAAGGTGCCAGAATAGTGGACAATTTGAAAAACGAAACAACCATATTCTTAAGAGCTGGAGAAGATAGGACTCTTATATGTCTGGATTTCCCCAGACATTGACTTCTGGGGTGAATTTCTGAAAGGTGGCACTTTATCCTGGAACTTAGATCCAATTTTTGGGGTTGAAGATCAGGCTAGTCAAGACTTCAAGCTCAGTCACAGGGTCTCTCTGCTTTTTAAAATTCTGAACATTTGTCTTTGTCTTTAACAGTAAAAGGCAAGTATCCTTCTTTTTTGAAAGACAGCTTATAAATAGATCTGAAGACAAAAAGAACACCCACAAGCTGGTTATGTTTGCTGTATAGTTATTAGAGCTTTAAAACAAAACAGAAAATAATTTACAAGCATAAAACATGAGGGATGGTAACAGTTGTGCATGGTGTTAAAGTTTTACATTTCTAATAGTTTGACTTCTCAGTGTTTAACTTTTAGCATCACGGCATCCGTACAGCTAATAAATCATTTCCCAGTGCAATATATTTTCTACAGACCACTACAGTTAGTCTTTGCTTGATATTACTGTGTAAATTATTAAGGCAGTTTCATACAATGCATCACCTTTATTCATTATTAAGAAGGCAGGCCACAGATCTACCCTATTTCCACTTGGGTGTCATTAATGACAATAAGAGAGTTAACTATGTCAGGACAAGAGGACAAGCCAATCCACAGAATTCCCTCCATGGATCTGAAGACCAACTAAACAATCAGATGTGCAATAAAAGACATTGGTGGAAAATGAACCATGTTAATTGTTGCTTGGAAGACAAACAGCAGCAAGGAAAAAACCCTATTTGTGATCATAAGGTACTTTTAAATTACAGTACTTTTCCATGGATAAGACTAGGTTGTTTTTTTGTGTTTTTTTTTTTACTAAAAATAATATTTAAAAGGGTGGGGTAGTCTCATATACGGGGACAATTTCCCCCATTTTCTTAATTTCGAGCCCCCCCCCAAAAATAGGGGGAGCGTTATACACGGGGACATGTTATACACGGGAAAATTTGATACAAAATTGGAGCACAGCAGCCATATCTGAAGTTGCTTGCTAACGAAGGGTACAGTTTTAAGGAGAATGTGGCATTTCATTAACATCCCTTAGGAATGCTTATGTCTCTGCATATAATAATTTAAAAAATGCAAGCACAAGAACTGCATTTAAAATTGCCCTTTCCTTTCCTTTTTTTAAAAAAAAACAACACAGGCAGAGCAATCCTAAAGCCAGGCGAAAGCTGCTGTGTAAATTCCACTTAGAAGCAGGGGGGCGGGGGTGAATTTGGTCCAGCTTGAATTCCCCGAAACAATACATGAACCAAAATATAGTTAGCATTCAAAATTTGCACTTCTTTACATTTTGCAATGCACCTCTCCAATCAGATAATGTGTCCAAAAGCAAACCTAATGAATTAGTGAAAATAGCATGCAAAATCAGGGGAAATAACAGGCAAAAAATAGCCATATGTTAGGATTGCTTGCAAAAAAAAAAGTGTATACTAGGGAAAATTGCATACAAAAATAGGTATATCAGGAGGAATTTGCACTCTGTGGTTGAAGAAGAGGCCTGCTGGTGGGTCAGCAGGTGCCCCAGCTTCCCGGTGGAAAACTCAAGTCTGTAGATGAGGTACTGCCAGCAATGTGTCACTGGCAGGGGAACTTGTAAGGGTGTGTGTCAGGCATGGATCAGAGGAGACCTTATGCAGGATGAAAAGCTACCTAGTTTCTTTTAAAAGCTTGCTAAAAGCCTTATAACCTATTTGATTTGGGCTGCCTTATTATTTCATTTGCACTCTATAAACCAATGGACCTCCAACCGCATTATTGAGAGCTCAAACATAGGTGCCTTGCACCAAGTCTGGTGTCTCTTGTTGAGACTGAGAGAAGATGCGATAGCCATCCTCAGATATATAAAGGGGTGTAACATGGAAGATGGAGCATGCTTGTTTTCTGCTCCTCCAGAGGGTAGGACTCAAACCAATGGCTTCAATTTTTAAGAAGGGAGATTCCGACTGAAGATCAGGAATAACTTTTTGATGCTAAGAGTTTTTTCAACAGTGGAACGGACTCCCTTGGAAGGTGGTGGACTCTCCTTCAGTGGAGGATCTTAAGTAGAGGTTGCATAGCCATCTGTCATGGATGCTTTAATTAAGATTCCTGCATTGGAAGGGGTTGGACTAGATGACCCCGGGAATCCCTTCCAATTCAAAAATTGTGATTCTATTGTTCTAAGTCAGGCTATTGATCCATCTACGTAGCTCAACATTTTCTACACTGAAAGGCAGAGCAACTGTCCAGGATTTCAGACACGAGGTTTTCCCAATCCTATTTGAAAACGCTGGGAATTGAACCTGGGGGATTTTTTCATGCAAAGCATGTGTGCTGCCACTGAGTTATGGGAAGACAAGATTTCCTTAAAAAGACACCCAGGTGGACCACCACCCAATATCTCTCCCTGAAATGTTTGGTCAAAGAGAAGTGTTTTCTAAGGTAGTAAAGTCTCTCAACAGGACCGGCCATTTGAACTGAATCCCTAGAACAAGGGTGGGGAATCTGTAGGCTACCAGGTGTTGCAGGACTCCAATTCCCATCATCCCTGAGTACTGGCCATGCTAGCTAAGGCAGATGGGAGTTGGAGTCCACCAACATCTGGAGGACCAAAGGTTCCACATTGCTGCCCTGTTGTTGTTTAGTCGTTTAGTCGTGTCCGACTCTTCGTGACCCCATGGACCATAGCACGCCAGGCACTCCTGTCTTGCACTGCCTCCCGCAGTTTGGTCAAACTCATGTTCGTAGCTTCGAGAACACTGTCCAACCATCTTGTCCTCTGTCGTCCCCTTCTCCTAGTGCCCTCAATCTTTCCCAACATCAGGGTCTTTTCCAAGGATTCTTCTCTTCTCATGAGGTGGCCAAAGTATTGGAGCCTCAGCTTCACGATCTGTCCTTCCAGGGAGCACTCAGGGCTGATTTCCTTAAGAATGGATAGGTTTGATCTTCTAGCAGTCCATGGGACTCTCAAGAGTCTCCTCCAGCACCATAATTCAAAAGCATCAATTCTTCGGCGATCAGCCTTCTTTATGGTCCAGCTCTCACTTCCATACATCACTACTGGGAAATCCATAGCTTTAACTATACGGACCTTTGTCGGCAAGGTGATGTCTCTGCTTTTTAAGATGCTGTCTAGGTTTGTCATTGCTTTTCTCCCAAGAAGCAGGCGTCTTTTAATTTCGTGACTGCTGTCACCATCTGCAGTGATCAAGGAGCCCAAGAAAGTAAAATCTCTCACTGCCTCCATTTCTTCCCCTTCTATTTGCCAGGAGGTGATGGGACCGGTGGCCATGATCTTGGTTTTTTTGATGTTGAGCTTCAGACCATATTTTGCGCTCTCCTCTTTCACCCTCATTAAAAGGTTCTTTAATTCCTCCCCGCTTTCTGCCATCAAGGTTGTGTCATCTGCATATCTGAGGTTGTTGATATTTCTTCCGGCAATCTTAATTCCGTCTTGGGATTCATCTAGTCCTGCCTTTCGCATGATGAATTCTGCATATAAGTTAAATAAGCAGGGAGACAATATACAACCTTGTCATACTCCTTTCCCAATTTTGAACCAATCAGTTGTTCCATATCCAGTTCTAACTGTAGCTTCTTGTCCCACATAGAGATTTCTCAGGAGACAGATGAGGTGATCAGGCACTCCCATTTCTTTAAGAACTTGCCATAGTTTGCTGTGGTCGACACAGTCAAAGGCTTTTGCATAGTCAATGAAGCAGAAGTAGACGTTTTTCTGGAACTCTCTAGCTTTCTCCATAATCCAGCGCATGTTTGCTATTTGGTCTCTGGTTCCTCTGCCCTTTCGAAATCCAGCTTGCACTTCTGGGAGTTCTCGGTCCACATACTGCCTAAGCCTGCCTTGTAGAATTTTGAGCATAACCTTGCTAGCGTGTGAAATGAGCGCAATTGTGCGGTAGTTGGAGCATTCTTTGGCACTGCCCTTCTTTGGAATTGGGATGTAGACTGATCTTCTCCAATCCTCTGGCCATTGCTGAGTTTTCCAAACTTGCTGGCATATTGGGTATAGCACCTTAACAGCATCATCTTTTAAAATTTTAAATAGTGGAGAGTTTTGACTAAACGTGATCCACCTGGAGAAGGAACTGGCAAGCCACTCCAGTATCCCTGCCAAGAAAACTCCATGGACAAAGACAACAGGCATATGGCTGCCCTATAAACCTCTAAATGGCACCGGGGCTGCTTGGCTGTCATTTAGTTATTCCTTGGCCAATATGCCAGTGTGGAAAGTGTTTTTCTGAAGGATGAAAGTTTGAAATGAAAAACACGGCTACTGAGCAGTTTCTTCAAGCCCCTGTGATTCATTGATTTGGTGGGGTCACCTTCAGAGAATGGCACATGTTTGCTCATACAGTATATCCCGGATAAATGCTGCCCATTAGAGCTAAGGATAGGAAATCCTGGATGCCTTTGACAAGCTCTGTAGATCTTGAGGTTTGTGTCTCCACATAACATAAGGTTCCTCTCCCTATTTTTCATCTTTGCTTATAAAAACACCCATTAATCTTTATTAGAAAGCAAGCAGGAGGCTGCAGGTGAAATGAGAGGAAGGCTAGTACATGGATTTGAGCAGAGATGAAAAGGCATGATTTCCTTTCATTTAACTGAACACATCTTAAAGCTCGACACTATTTGCTTTTCAAAAGTATTATTTGAAGCAATTCGGATATTACTTAAGTATGATGCCTGTCTGGGTTTTGCAATAAGCCCTCGGTGTTTCCTTGTGTTTTAAAAGATTAGGCTGTGTGAAAGAAAATGGTACCTGAAATAACATCTGAGAAATCTTCATACCTTTTAAAGGAAAGTAAAATGGGAAGGGAGTACTCTTGTTTTTGTTTTTTTGGAAGAAATTCTTGGTAATTTGTGTATTGTTCATTTCTTCCATGCTTTTATCTATTTTTGTGCCTCAAATTTTTCATTTATTTCCTTGAGGTTTCAGGTTTATCCATCAAATGGACTAATCACAAAAAGTGGAAATTGGGTGGGCAACTTTTCGCTTGGTCCCCGCGCTGCGCCTTTAACAGCAGCTTGATCTGCATACATTAGCATCTTACACTGGCCATCTCAATGAAGTGAAAAGCTTCCATCTGTTGATTTCTGAAAACCAAGCTGCTAGGAAAAGCAGAAGAGCAAGCACAGCTGGTTTTGTTCCAGTCAGTTGTCCATGGGATATTGGAGAATTCTGACAGAAATGTGAAAAGACAGAAATTGCCCATATTCGCTCATTCGCTTCATGCCCAGAACAGAAATCAATCCAGCGAATACAATCATTGTTCGCTGCTGCTGTTCCTTTCAGTGTGCAAATGATATATAATTGATTACTCCCCCTCTCCCCATTTGCATTGCATTTCCTTTGCACTGAAATGAATGCGGTAGAATCAGGGCTTGTTTTTTTCATCCACAACTCACTGGAACTCAGTTCTGGCACCTCTCAGGTGGGCACCGTTGCCATTATAAGGAAACAAGGGAGGTGTTCACACTGAGTTCTGGCACCTCTTTTTCTAGAAAAATAGCAGTGGGTGGAATAACGTAATAACAACATAATTTACATTATATCCTGACAGTGTGGCATTTTTTGACCGAGTGCCACCAGTAATGAAAGAAGCTGTACCAGTCGGACTTTTCCCTACAGCTCTAGTCTGACCTTTCAAGTATCCCTATTTTCCAGGGACAGTCCTGGATTTGCAGAAGCTGTCCCAGTTTCTGATTTGATCCAAGAATGTCCCACTTACCAATGGGACGTCCCTATTATCATCAGAGAAATGTCGGAGGGTATGGAATTATGTGACACCTGAGCCAAGAAGATAAGTAACTATACAACCTTTAGAAGACATCTGAATGCAGCCATTTTGGGGGACGTTTTTAATGTCTAATTATGTTTTTATATATGTTGGATGCCATCCAGAGTGGCTGGGGTAACCTAGTCAGATGAGTGGGGTAATAATAATAATAATAATAATAATAAAGCTCAACATCAAAAAAACCAAGACCATGGCCACTGGTCCCATCACCTCCTGGCAAATAGAAGGGGAAGAAATGGAGGCAGTGAGAGATTTTACTTTCTTGGGCTCCTTGATCACTGCAGATGGTGACAGCAGTCACGAAATTAAAAGACGCCTGCTTCTTGGGAGAAAAGCAATGACAAACCTAGACAGCATCTTAAAAAGCAGAGACATCACCTTGCCGACAAAGGTCCGTACAGTTAAAGCTATGGATTTCCCAGTAGTGATGTATGGAAGTGAGAGCTGGACCATAAAGAAGGCTGATCGCCGAAGAATTGATGCTTTTGAATTATGGTGCTGGAGGAGACTCTTGAGAGTCCCATGGACTGCAAGAAGACCAAACCTATCCATTCTTAAGGAAATCAGCCCTGAGTGCTCCCTGGAAGGACAGATCGTGAAGCTGAGGCTCCAATACTTTGGCCACCTCATGAGAAGAGAAGAATCCTTGGAAAAGACCCTGATGTTGGGAAAGATTGAGGGCACTAGGAGAAGGGGACGACAGAGGACAAGATGGTTGGACAGTGTTCTCGAAGCTACGAACATGAGTTTGACCAAACTGCGGGAGGCAGTGCAAGACAGGAGTGCCTGGCGTGCTATGGTCCGTGGGGTCACGAAGAGTCGGACACGACTAAACGACTAAACAACAACAATAATAATAATAAGGAATAGGGCATCATTTTTTTCCATCGGAGAAATGTTGGAGGGTATGTAGTTAGGCAACAAAATGAGCAGAGGAAAGGCTAAGGTACTCACTTCAGGCCAAGAGATGGCAGCCCTATTGTGTCATTCAGATTGAAGGACACGCAACTAATTTATCCATGAAAGAGCTCACACCGTACAAGAACTCCACACAGCTCTATAAGCTCATTAAATTTGCCACACTAGTGGTGGGAACAGATGAAATAATGCTTTCCCAGCCATAACTTGCTTGATTTTTTTTTTTAAGCTGCAGACTTCATTTGTATTTGCAGTATGCCTAGGCTGGCAGTTACTAGAGCGAGCTTGAGCTTGTGAAGAGGGCCTCCTGTTGCCTGGCTTCCTGTTGCAAGTCACACTGCTTTAGCATGCGGTATTTCAAAGCGCAGCTCCTTGTCAAGCTGCAAGTGCCTATTTACTGCGGAGAGACAAGCAGCCTAAACAGCATTGATAAAAACATAAAAAGGATTTTTGTACAATTAGCTCAGTGTGCGCGTCTCACCTCACAGTTCCTCGTACTTCTATTTCTGCCACTTGGCAGCGGGAGAGACAGATTCCCCGGGTGAGGTGATATGTACGGAACAGGCCTCATTCTTTCAAGCCAAACAGGGCAGAGCTAAATTATAATAAGTCCAAATTGAAGTTGAGTTGCTTCCATCAGCACTTTGTGGGAAATGGATAGGGCCAGCCATCCTTGCATATATGTATACAGAACAGCCTTGTGATTCTGTCGTGTTCTCAGTCAGGGATAGGGAACCGGTGGACCTCCAGATATAGTTGGATCGCAACTCCCATAACACCTGGCCATTGGCCATGCTGGTTGCAGCCAATGGGAGTAGAATCCAACAATATCTGGAGGGTCACAGCTCCCCCATCTAAGCTATCACACTCAGAGAGAAGGCAGACAAACAGTGGCTGTGGTGGGGGAGGCAGAGGTATAAAAAAGACCTGTATACTTGAAGGAGCATCTCCATCTCCATGGAGAGGTCCAGCTCTGAGGGCCTTCTGACGGTTCCCTCACTGTGAGATATGAAGCTACGGGGAACCAGACAGAGGGCCTTCTCGGTAGTGGCACCCGCCCTGTGGAACACCCTCCCATCAGATAAACAATTATTTGGTTGATGTTTTACTGTGCTTTTAAAATTTTATTGGGAGCTGCCGGGAGTGGCTGGGGCAACCCAGTCAGATGGTTGGCATATAAATAAATCATCATCATCATTAGACATTTTCCCCCAACCAATAGCCTAGCTAAAAGAGGGGAAGAGCCAAGGTCTTTCTGATGCCCCGTCCCTCCCTGCCCCGCTTCAATCCAGGAGTGAGCTTCAGGAAGAGACAGGAAGGAGACAATGCCTTGAAAGGTTAGAGGGCTCTGAAGAATAAGGAATAGCCCATGCATTGAGTGTCAAGAGATGCATTTGCTTCAACTAAAGCTAGGGATGCTGTGAGCATTCAAGGAGAAGTGCTCATACTTGATGACTATCCATCCTTGTATGCTTACTAGCAGGCCCAATGAAAACACAGCCCTGACCGCAGCCTGCTCAAATAATAATAATAATAATAATAATAATAATAATAATAATAATAATGATAATAATAATAATAATAATAATAATAATAATTTATTGTTTATACCCCACCCATCTGGCTGGGTTTCCCCAGGAACTCAGGGCGGCTTCCAACAGAAGTATTAAAATACAATAATCTATTAAACATTAAAAGCTTCCCTAAACAGGGCTGCCTTCAATGTCCTCTAAAATTCTGGTAGTTGTTTTTCTCTTTGAAATCTGGTGGGAGGGTGTTCCACAGGGCGGGAGCCACTACTGAAAAGGCCCTCTGCCTGGTTCCCTGTAACTTGGCTTCTCACAGCGAGGGAACCGTCAGAAGGTCCTCAGTACTAGACCTCAGTGTCCAGGCAGAACGATGGGGGTGGAGACGCTCCTTCAGGTATACTGGACTAAGGCCGTTTTAGGGCTTTAAAGGTCAGCACCAACACTTTGAATTGTGCTTGGAAACGTACTGGGAGCCAATGTAGGTCTTTCAAGACCGGTGTTATGTGGTCTCGGCGGCCACTCCCAGTCACCAGTCGAGCTGCCGCATTCTGGATTAGTTGTAGTTTCCGGGTCGCCTTCAAACGTAGAGCCCCACTATGAAATGGCTTTGTTTGCCCTGATTCTGCAGATGGCCATGTCTACCTTCTCCTTTGCCTGCTTCAAGGCAAAGAAACTGATCTTGGGGCAAGTGTAAGGAAAGTGAGCACAGTAGCATTCCCAGGGTTCCTGGTGGGGCACCTTCCCCCCCACGTAGGATAGGGATGGATCACCTCTGCCTTTTCTCCTACCTGCCACAAAGCCCTGGAGCAGAGAACCAGGATGTGGAGGTGTGACGACCCTGGTCCCACTCTACCTTACTATCACTGCAACACAGGGATCCAGAGGGGAAAACACCCACCCTCTTCTCCTGCCGCCTCAAAAATAAACCCTTTTTCCTAATGGGTTTCTAAGTAAGGAGAGCCTTCCAGCCTACGTGGCCTGGTACCTTAAGAAACTCTAGGCTGTCCCCCAGGAATAACCTCTTGCCTCCTGTAAAGGGTCTCCCTCAGTTGGATTCCCCCACTGTAGAAGTTTGCCCTAGGCACTCTGGCAACTTCTTGGCACCTCAGGTTACCCTTCTAAGCCTCCTCCGTGTAACTTCAGGACACAAACCACCACCTCCCTGCCTGAGGTGAGTTTGGCCCTCTCTTGAGTCACCACGGCTGTGAGTCCTGGTACCTCGCTGGAAAAATACAAACGGACCTCTTGTTGGCAAAAACAGAGATGAAGTTTTATTGTGTTAAAAACATAAGTGATTCTTTAACGTGTCATTTATTAATTAGCTTTGTTCCAGTTGTACAAAATAAACTCAGTCAAACTTTTAACTTTAAGTTTTCCTAGCCTCTTAACTGTCTTCATACAAGCCACCTCATAACACCACACCACACCTTCCTCCCTCTCCCTCCTAACTGACCAAAACCGACACTCCCTCCTTTCAAACCGGGCACAGTCCCGCCCCCATCAGAGTTCTATGCCAGTCAGGCTGGAGGTGGGTTAACTCTTTGCCAGCCGGGCAGAAATAAACATTTTAAAAGTGCTTCAATTTGTCACATATCTCCCCCACCACAAAGACATTGCGTCGGCTTGCTCTTAACTAACGAGAGCAATGCCAAAGCAATGGGCTTGGGGTTAAAAATACTTCAATGCATTCTATAACATTCATATTACAAAGTCAACTAAATTAACATCTCATAAACTTGTACACAGATAAACCATGTTTGGCATGTGTCAGACTATAATGCCTAAGCACAAATGTTCTGCTAGGGTTATTACCGTTTCATATAATAATTTGCACCATCCTATACCTCTCAAAAATACCTGGATAAGGCGTCCGCTATGATGTTTTCCTTCCCACTTATGTGTTTGACATCAAAAGTGTAATCCTGTAACTGCATGCTCTACCTGACTAACTTACTGTTGTTACCCTTCATTTGGTTTAACCATTTCAGTGGTGAGTGATCGGTATATAGGGTAAACTTTCGGCCCCACAGGTAAGGCTTCAGTTTACCTACGGACCACAAAATCGCTAGGCATTCGAGTTCTATGGTAGAGAGGTGCTTTTCCCTCTCTAACAGCTTCCGGCTGATATATAACACTGGGTGTAAAAAACCTCCTTCTCCCTCCTGTGCCAGCACTGCACCTAAACCAACACCTGAAGCGTCCGTCATTAAATTAAAAGGGCAAAAGAAATCAGGTGCTTTTAAAATGGGCTCTGTCATCAGAGCAGCCTTTAAAAGTTCAAAAGCTTGTTGACACTGTGATGTCCAGATAATTTTGTCCGGGCGGCTTTTCTTCGTACAGTCACTCAACACAGCTGCGTGAGTGCTGAACTGGGGGATAAAACGCCTATAATAACCTATAGCTCCTATAAAGGCACGCACCTGCTTCTTAGTTTTGGGAGCCGGCCAGCTTCTGATGGCTTCCACTTTGTTAGTATCTGGCCTGATCACTCCCCCTCCGAGAACATGGCCTAAGTATTTAACCTGTCTTTTCCCCATCTGACACTTAGCCGCTTTTACTGTTAAACCTGCCGCTTTTATCCTCTGGAAAACCACACTTAGGTGTTGTAAGTGATCTCTCCACGATGGGCTAAATACCGCTATGTCGTCAATGTAAGCAAGGGCGAACGTTTGCAGACCCCTTAGCATCCTATCGATGAGTCGCTGGAACGTGGCTGCCGCGTTCTTTAATCCAAAAGGCAACACTTTAAATTCAAACAACCCATCTCTAGTGATGAAAGCGGTTTTGGGCTTGTCTAAGGGATCCATTTCCACTTGCCAGTACCCTTTTGTTAAGTCAAGTGTAGATATATAATTCGCTTTTCCTATGGTCTCAACCAAGTCGTCCACCCGTGGCATGGGGTAAACGTCCGGCACGGTCACCTGGTTCAACTTTCTGAAGTCTACACAGGGACGAAAGGTATTGTCTGGCTTCCTGACCAAGAGCAGGGGCGATGACCAGGGGCTGTAAGAGGGCTCAATCAATCCCAGTGCAAGCATCTCCCTGATCTCTGAAGAGACCAAGTCGGCGTGCTCCCCCGTCACTCTGTAAGGGGGGTTAGCTATGGGTCTTGCTTCCCCCGTATCTATTTTATGAGTTGCTAGGTTGGTCCTCCCTGGGATGTTTGAGAAGATCTGAGCAAACTGAGCAAGGACTAATTTTAACTGCTCCTTTTGCTCTGGGGTCAGACTTTCATCGAATGACACCTCTGCTAGAGTTGTGCCATTACTCAGCTCTCCCCACCCAGTTAAATGAATTCCTTGTGTCATCTTCCCCTTTACTTGCAACACCAACTTATTTCTGTCAAAATAAGGCTTAAGTAAATTTACATGAAAATTCTTACATCGGTTCCCTTCCCCATCTAACTCTACCAAATAGTTCACCGCCGATATCCTCTCGACCACTTTGAAGGGACCGTCCCACGACATCTCCAACTTCTTTCGACGTCTTGTTCTTAACACGAGCACACTGTCACCGGGCTGGAAAGATCTGTCTCTTGCGTGTGCATCATACCACTGCTTCTGTCGACGCTGTGCCTGCTGCAAGTTGTGAGCAGCTTGCTCCCGTAGCTCTTGAAGGTCGCTCTGCAGCTCCTGTAGATACGTCACAACATCAGGGCTGTCAATCTGCTCCTCCCCTGACCACGCTGCTTTCATCAAGTCTAGGGGTCCTCGTGGCTGTCGTCCAAATAGGAGTTCAAAAGGACTGAACCCTGTGCTCTCCTGCGGCACTTCGCGATAACCAAATAGGAAGTGTTGCAGCCTCTCATCCCAGTTGTTAGGATGATTGATGGAATAGGTTTTTAGCATCCGGCTCAGTGTTGAGTTAAATTTCTCCGTCAAGCCATTCGACTGTGGATGATAAGCCGTAGTTTTAACATGCTTAATCCCACAAAGAGTTAAAAGCTCTTTCATGGTCTTGGACGTGAAGGATGTCCCTAAATCTGTTATAATTTCTTTGGGGAATCCCAGCCTTAGGAACACCGACATGAGGGCTTTTGCTACAGTCTTTGAGTCAATGTCCTTTAGAGGTATTGCTTCTGGATAGCGCGTAGCATAATCCACGAGGCATAAAATAAACTTATTCCCCCTTTTTGTAACTCTGGAGATAGGCCCGAGGATGTCCACTCCTACTCTGGAAAAGGGCTCAGTAATTACAGGAATAGACTGTAACAAGCCTCGCGTTTTGTCCGCTCTTTTGCCTGCTTTTTGGCAGATCACACAGGACTTGCAATACTCTTTGATGTCTTTGCCCATCCCAGGCCAGTAAAATCTTGCTTGGATTCTATCACTAGTCTTTCTAATGCCTAGATGCGCTGCTGAGGGTGCGTCGTGCGCCATTTGTAGCACTTGCAACCGGTAAGCTCTTGGCAACACTAACTGTTTCTTCCTTTCCCAAACAGCAGCAGTTTTCCTCCTCCTAGAAATTCTATACAGTCTTCCCTCAATGGTGGTAAATAAGCAGGGGTTCTCCACAGTTACTTCGGCATTAGGACTTTGTGCTTTACCCCACAGCTCTTTTATAGTTTCATCCTCTTTTTGATCACTCAAGAATTGGGCACCGTGCTCCTGGACCACTGGCACGCTAATCAGCCCTTCATCCTCACTAGGCTCTATGGGTGACTCTATAACTGCAGGAGGATTACTCTCAGTGACTTGAGACTGTGACCTAGTTATCACTTGAATACGGTGCTTCTGACTAGCTAGGTCATTCCCTATTAAAAAGGGTACTTCCAATTCATTTAGGATTCCTACTCTCCATTTGCCACAAAATCCTTTGTAGGTAATATCAACTTCAGCTAATGGTACTTCAAAATGTGGGCCCCATATGCCTTTTAAACTATAGGACTGACCCTTGAGGTACTGCTCCTTTGGAACAAATTGTGATTTGACCAGTGAGACTTCTGCTCCAGTGTCCCTCAAACCTAAACAAGACTGACCATTTAATTCAATTGGCTCCATGTAATCTTGGTTGCACTCCTGCTCAGCCCTCCAGACCTGTAAGACCTTAGAAGTAGTCTCAGCTGAACTGTCTGCTTTCTCTGAGCCTTCTGTCTGAGGCGAGCTATTTTCCTGTGACTGCATTACCAGTTTTACTTGTTTAGCTGCAGTAGGTGTAGTTTGCGACTTAACCAGCAGGGGGCACCTGGCACGTACATGGCCCTCACGATTACAGAAAAAACAAGTGATTTTCTTAGACCCTGTCTTGTCAGAAACTGATTCCCTGACAGGAAAATTTTCTTGCCTGTCTTTATTTTCTCTGTTTCTCCATGGATTACCCTTCTGTGAGTGTTTTGGGAATGCTATTTCATTGAAATCACCTTGTAGTTCGTCTAAGACCTCGGCAACCTGTGCCACAGTTTTCAGTTTTTTATCCCTCAAGAACCAACGTAAATTGCTAGGGATTTGCTTAAAAAATTGTTCTAAACAAATTAATTGTTTTAACTCATCAAAGTCCTTCACTCCACTCCCTTGAATCCATCTGTCAAGTAATTTATCTAAGCGGCTAGCTAGTTGGGCATAAGTCTCTTTATGTTCCTTTTTTGCCTCACGAAAAGCCTTTCTGCTTTGTTCAGCCGTGAGCCCACATCGAACCCTGACTCTTTGCTTAAATACTTGGTAACTTGACAGCTCTTCTTCCCTCAGGTCAGCATAAATTTCACTTAGTATCCCACAAATTTGAGGTCTTAAATAAAGCATCCAGTTCTCCTCAGGTATTTGAAATTCCACACAAACGCGTTCGAAGGTAAATAGAAACGATTCGACATTATCGTCTTTTCCAAATTTGGGGAACCTTTTTAAATTAATTGCGATACTATCATTATTAACTGGACTCTGAGTTAATTCTGATCGCAAACGTATCTCTTCAAGCCTCATTCTGTCCTGTTCTAATTGTGCCCTTATCCTCTCTGACTGCATTCTCTCCTCAGATGCCATCTTTTCCCTCTCAGCTTCAATTCTAGCTTTTTCCCTCTCACTTTCAGCTTCAATCCTAGCTTTTTCTCTCTCACTTTCAATTCTAGCTTTTTCCCTCTCACTTTCAGCTTCAATTCGGGCCATCTCAATTCGTAGTTTCATCAGTTCTACCTCAGAACCTGGGCTTCCCTCAGCCCCTTCCGTTCTTTCATCTCCTTTTGCCTCTCTGGGTTTTCTTACGTGAGTCATTTTCCTCACAGGAAAATCCTGACAGACTCAAACCAAACTAGGCGCGTGAGCTTTTAATTTCGATCACGACGCTGCCACCAAAAATGTGACGACCCTGGTCCCACTCTACCTTACTATCACTGCAACACAGGGATCCAGAGGGGAAAACACCCACCCTCTTCTCCTGCCGCCTCAAAAATAAACCCTTTTTCCTAATGGGTTTCTAAGTAAGGAGAGCCTTCCAGCCTACGTGGCCTGGTACCTTAAGAAACTCTAGGCTGTCCCCCAGGAATAACCTCTTGCCTCCTGTAAAGGGTCTCCCTCAGTTGGATTCCCCCACTGTAGAAGTTTGCCCTAGGCACTCTGGCAACTTCTTGGCACCTCAGGTTACCCTTCTAAGCCTCCTCCGTGTAACTTCAGGACACAAACCACCACCTCCCTGCCTGAGGTGAGTTTGGCCCTCTCTTGAGTCACCACGGCTGTGAGTCCTGGTACCTCGCTGGAAAAATACAAACGGACCTCTTGTTGGCAAAAACAGAGATGAAGTTTTATTGTGTTAAAAACATAAGTGATTCTTTAACGTGTCATTTATTAATTAGCTTTGTTCCAGTTGTACAAAATAAACTCAGTCAAACTTTTAACTTTAAGTTTTCCTAGCCTCTTAACTGTCTTCATACAAGCCACCTCATAACACCACACCACACCTTCCTCCCTCTCCCTCCTAACTGACCAAAACCGACACTCCCTCCTTTCAAACCGGGCACAGTCCCGCCCCCATCAGAGTTCTATGCCAGTCAGGCTGGAGGTGGGTTAACTCTTTGCCAGCCGGGCAGAAATAAACATTTTAAAAGTGCTTCAATTTGTCACATATCTCCCCCACCACAAAGACATTGCGTCGGCTTGCTCTTAACTAACGAGAGCAATGCCAAAGCAATGGGCTTGGGGTTAAAAATACTTCAATGCATTCTATAACATTCATATTACAAAGTCAACTAAATTAACATCTCATAAACTTGTACACAGATAAACCATGTTTGGCATGTGTCAGACTATAATGCCTAAGCACAAATGTTCTGCTAGGGTTATTACCGTTTCATATAATAATTTGCACCATCCTATACCTCTCAAAAATACCTGGATAAGGCGTCCGCTATGATGTTTTCCTTCCCACTTATGTGTTTGACATCAAAAGTGTAATCCTGTAACTGCATGCTCCACCTGACTAACTTACTGTTGTTACCCTTCATTTGGTTTAACCATTTCAGTGGTGAGTGATCGGTATATAGGGTAAACTTTCGGCCCCACAGGTAAGGCTTCAGTTTACCTACGGACCACAAAATCGCTAGGCATTCGAGTTCTATGGTAGAGAGGTGCTTTTCCCTCTCTAACAGCTTCCGGCTGATATATAACACTGGGTGTAAAAAACCTCCTTCTCCCTCCTGTGCCAGCACTGCACCTAAACCAACACCTGAAGCGTCCGTCATTAAATTAAAAGGGCAAAAGAAATCAGGTGCTTTTAAAATGGGCTCTGTCATCAGAGCAGCCTTTAAAAGTTCAAAAGCTTGTTGACACTGTGATGTCCAGATAATTTTGTCCGGGCGGCTTTTCTTCGTACAGTCACTCAACACAGCTGCGTGAGTGCTGAACTGGGGGATAAAACGCCTATAATAACCTATAGCTCCTATAAAGGCACGCACCTGCTTCTTAGTTTTGGGAGCCGGCCAGCTTCTGATGGCTTCCACTTTGTTAGTATCTGGCCTGATCACTCCCCCTCCGAGAACATGGCCTAAGTATTTAACCTGTCTTTTCCCCATCTGACACTTAGCCGCTTTTACTGTTAAACCTGCCGCTTTTATCCTCTGGAAAACCACACTTAGGTGTTGTAAGTGATCTCTCCACGATGGGCTAAATACCGCTATGTCGTCAATGTAAGCAAGGGCGAACGTTTGCAGACCCCTTAGCATCCTATCGATGAGTCGCTGGAACGTGGCTGCCGCGTTCTTTAATCCAAAAGGCAACACTTTAAATTCAAACAACCCATCTCTAGTGATGAAAGCGGTTTTGGGCTTGTCTAAGGGATCCATTTCCACTTGCCAGTACCCTTTTGTTAAGTCAAGTGTAGATATATAATTCGCTTTTCCTATGGTCTCAACCAAGTCGTCCACCCGTGGCATGGGGTAAACGTCCGGCACGGTCACCTGGTTCAACTTTCTGAAGTCTACACAGGGACGAAAGGTATTGTCTGGCTTCCTGACCAAGAGCAGGGGCGATGACCAGGGGCTGTAAGAGGGCTCAATCAATCCCAGTGCAAGCATCTCCCTGATCTCTGAAGAGACCAAGTCGGCGTGCTCCCCCGTCACTCTGTAAGGGGGGGTTAGCTATGGGTCTTGCTTCCCCCGTATCTATTTTATGAGTTGCTAGGTTGGTCCTCCCTGGGATGTTTGAGAAGATCTGAGCAAACTGAGCAAGGACTAATTTTAACTGCTCCTTTTGCTCTGGGGTCAGACTTTCATCGAATGACACCTCTGCTAGAGTTGTGCCATTACTCAGCTCTCCCCACCCAGTTAAATGAATTCCTTGTGTCATCTTCCCCTTTACTTGCAACACCAACTTATTTCTGTCAAAATAAGGCTTAAGTAAATTTACATGAAAATTCTTACATCGGTTCCCTTCCCCATCTAACTCTACCAAATAGTTCACCGCCGATATCCTCTCGACCACTTTGAAGGGACCGTCCCACGACATCTCCAACTTCTTTCGACGTCTTGTTCTTAACACGAGCACACTGTCACCGGGCTGGAAAGATCTGTCTCTTGCGTGTGCATCATACCACTGCTTCTGTCGACGCTGTGCCTGCTGCAAGTTGTGAGCAGCTTGCTCCCGTAGCTCTTGAAGGTCGCTCTGCAGCTCCTGTAGATACGTCACAACATCAGGGCTGTCGATCTGCTCCTCCCCTGACCACGCTGCTTTCATCAAGTCTAGGGGTCCTCGTGGCTGTCGTCCAAATAGGAGTTCAAAAGGACTGAACCCTGTGCTCTCCTGCGGCACTTCGCGATAACCAAATAGGAAGTGTTGCAGCCTCTCATCCCAGTTGTTAGGATGATTGATGGAATAGGTTTTTAGCATCCGGCTCAGTGTTGAGTTAAATTTCTCCGTCAAGCCATTCGACTGTGGATGATAAGCCGTAGTTTTAACATGCTTAATCCCACAAAGAGTTAAAAGCTCTTCCATGGTCTTGGACGTGAAGGATGTCCCTAAATCTGTTATAATTTCTTTGGGGAATCCCAGCCTTAGGAACACCGACATGAGGGCTTTTTGCTACAGTCTTTGAGTCAATGTCCTTTAGAGGTATTGCTTCTGGATAGCGCGTAGCATAATCCACGAGGCATAAAATAAACTTATTCCCCCTTTTTGTAACTCTGGAGATAGGCCCGAGGATGTCCACTCCTACTCTGGAAAAGGGCTCAGTAATTACAGGAATAGACTGTAACAAGCCTCGCGTTTTGTCCGCTCTTTTGCCTGCTTTTTGGCAGATCACACAGGACTTGCAATACTCTTTGATGTCTTTGCCCATCCCAGGCCAGTAAAATCTTGCTTGGATTCTATCACTAGTCTTTCTAATGCCTAGATGCGCTGCTGAGGGTGCGTCGTGCGCCATTTGTAGCACTTGCAACCGGTAAGCTCTTGGCAACACTAACTGTTTCTTCCTTTCCCAAACAGCAGCAGTTTTCCTCCTCCTAGAAATTCTATACAGTCTTCCCTCAATGGTGGTAAATAAGCAGGGGTTCTCCACAGTTACTTCGGCATTAGGACTTTGTGCTTTACCCCACAGCTCTTTTATAGTTTCATCCTCTTTTTGATCACTCAAGAATTGGGCACCGTGCTCCTGGACCACTGGCACGCTAATCAGCCCTTCATCCTCACTAGGCTCTATGGGTGACTCTATAACTGCAGGAGGATTACTCTCAGTGACTTGAGACTGTGACCTAGTTATCACTTTAATACGGTGCTTCTGACTAGCTAGGTCATTCCCTATTAAAAAGGGTACTTCCAATTCATTTAGGATTCCTACTCTCCATTTGCCACAAAATCCTTTGTAGGTAATATCAACTTCAGCTAATGGTACTTCAAAATGTGGGCCCCATATGCCTTTTAAACTATAGGACTGACCCTTGAGGTACTGCTCCTTTGGAACAAATTGTGATTTGACCAGTGAGACTTCTGCTCCAGTGTCCCTCAAACCTAAACAAGACTGACCATTTAATTCAATTGGCTCCATGTAATCTTGGTTGCACTCCTGCTCAGCCCTCCAGACCTGTAAGACCTTAGAAGTAGTCTCAGCTGAACTGTCTGCTTTCTCTGAGCCTTCTGTCTGAGGCGAGCTATTTTCCTGTGACTGCATTACCAGTTTTACTTGTTTAGCTGCAGTAGGTGTAGTTTGCGACTTAACCAGCAGGGGGCACCTGGCACGTACATGGCCCTCACGATTACAGAAAAAACAAGTGATTTTCTTAGACCCTGTCTTGTCAGAAACTGATTCCCTGACAGGAAAATTTTCTTGCCTGTCTTTATTTTCTCTGTTTCTCCATGGATTACCCTTCTGTGAGTGTTTTGGGAATGCTATTTCATTGAAATCACCTTGTAGTTCGTCTAAGACCTCGGCAACCTGTGCCACAGTTTTCAGTTTTTTATCCCTCAAGAACCAACGTAAATTGCTAGGGATTTGCTTAAAAAATTGTTCTAAACAAATTAATTGTTTTAACTCATCAAAGTCCTTCACTCCACTCCCTTGAATCCATCTGTCAAGTAATTTATCTAAGCGGCTAGCTAGTTGGGCATAAGTCTCTTTATGTTCCTTTTTTGCCTCACGAAAAGCCTTTCTGCTTTGTTCAGCCGTGAGCCCACATCGAACCCTGACTCTTTGCTTAAATACTTGGTAACTTGACAGCTCTTCTTCCCTCAGGTCAGCATAAATTTCACTTAGTATCCCACAAATTTGAGGTCTTAAATAAAGCATCCAGTTCTCCTCAGGTATTTGAAATTCCACACAAACGCGTTCGAAGGTAAATAGAAACGATTCGACATTATCGTCTTTTCCAAATTTGGGGAACCTTTTTAAATTAATTGCGATACTATCATTATTAACTGGACTCTGAGTTAATTCTGATCGCAAACGTATCTCTTCAAGCCTCATTCTGTCCTGTTCTAATTGTGCCCTTATCCTCTCTGACTGCATTCTCTCCTCAGATGCCATCTTTTCCCTCTCAGCTTCAATTCTAGCTTTTTCCCTCTCACTTTCAGCTTCAATCCTAGCTTTTTCTCTCTCACTTTCAATTCTAGCTTTTTCCCTCTCACTTTCAGCTTCAATTCGGGCCATCTCAATTCGTAGTTTCATCAGTTCTACCTCAGAACCTGGGCTTCCCTCAGCCCCTTCCGTTCTTTCATCTCCTTTTGCCTCTCTGGGTTTTCTTACGTGAGTCATTTTCCTCACAGGAAAATCCTGACAGACTCAAACCAAACTAGGCGCGTGAGCTTTTAATTTCGATCACGACGCTGCCACCAAAAATGTGACGACCCTGGTCCCACTCTACCTTACTATCACTGCAACACAGGGATCCAGAGGGGAAAACACCCACCCTCTTCTCCTGCCGCCTCAAAAATAAACCCTTTTTCCTAATGGGTTTCTAAGTAAGGAGAGCCTTCCAGCCTACGTGGCCTGGTACCTTAAGAAACTCTAGGCTGTCCCCCAGGAATAACCTCTTGCCTCCTGTAAAGGGTCTCCCTCAGTTGGATTCCCCCACTGTAGAAGTTTGCCCTAGGCACTCTGGCAACTTCTTGGCACCTCAGGTTACCCTTCTAAGCCTCCTCCGTGTAACTTCAGGACACAAACCACCACCTCCCTGCCTGAGGTGAGTTTGGCCCTCTCTTGAGTCACCACGGCTGTGAGTCCTGGTACCTCGCTGGAAAAATACAAACGGACCTCTTGTTGGCAAAAACAGAGATGAAGTTTTATTGTGTTAAAAACATAAGTGATTCTTTAACGTGTCATTTATTAATTAGCTTTGTTCCAGTTGTACAAAATAAACTCAGTCAAACTTTTAACTTTAAGTTTTCCTAGCCTCTTAACTGTCTTCATACAAGCCACCTCATAACACCACACCACACCTTCCTCCCTCTCCCTCCTAACTGACCAAAACCGACACTCCCTCCTTTCAAACCGGGCACAGTCCCGCCCCCATCAGAGTTCTATGCCAGTCAGGCTGGAGGTGGGTTAACTCTTTGCCAGCCGGGCAGAAATAAACATTTTAAAAGTGCTTCAATTTGTCACATATCTCCCCCACCACAAAGACATTGCGTCGGCTTGCTCTTAACTAACGAGAGCAATGCCAAAGCAATGGGCTTGGGGTTAAAAATACTTCAATGCATTCTATAACATTCATATTACAAAGTCAACTAAATTAACATCTCATAAACTTGTACACAGATAAACCATGTTTGGCATGTGTCAGACTATAATGCCTAAGCACAAATGTTCTGCTAGGGTTATTACCGTTTCATATAATAATTTGCACCATCCTATACCTCTCAAAAATACCTGGATAAGGCGTCCGCTATGATGTTTTCCTTCCCACTTATGTGTTTGACATCAAAAGTGTAATCCTGTAACTGCATGCTCCACCTGACTAACTTACTGTTGTTACCCTTCATTTGGTTTAACCATTTCAGTGGTGAGTGATCGGTATATAGGGTAAACTTTCGGCCCCACAGGTAAGGCTTCAGTTTACCTACGGACCACAAAATCGCTAGGCATTCGAGTTCTATGGTAGAGAGGTGCTTTTCCCTCTCTAACAGCTTCCGGCTGATATATAACACTGGGTGTAAAAAACCTCCTTCTCCCTCCTGTGCCAGCACTGCACCTAAACCAACACCTGAAGCGTCCGTCATTAAATTAAAAGGGCAAAAGAAATCAGGTGCTTTTAAAATGGGCTCTGTCATCAGAGCAGCCTTTAAAAGTTCAAAAGCTTGTTGACACTGTGATGTCCAGATAATTTTGTCCGGGCGGCTTTTCTTCGTACAGTCACTCAACACAGCTGCGTGAGTGCTGAACTGGGGGATAAAACGCCTATAATAACCTATAGCTCCTATAAAGGCACGCACCTGCTTCTTAGTTTTGGGAGCCGGCCAGCTTCTGATGGCTTCCACTTTGTTAGTATCTGGCCTGATCACTCCCCCTCCGAGAACATGGCCTAAGTATTTAACCTGTCTTTTCCCCATCTGACACTTAGCCGCTTTTACTGTTAAACCTGCCGCTTTTATCCTCTGGAAAACCACACTTAGGTGTTGTAAGTGATCTCTCCACGATGGGCTAAATACCGCTATGTCGTCAATGTAAGCAAGGGCGAACGTTTGCAGACCCCTTAGCATCCTATCGATGAGTCGCTGGAACGTGGCTGCCGCGTTCTTTAATCCAAAAGGCAACACTTTAAATTCAAACAACCCATCTCTAGTGATGAAAGCGGTTTTGGGCTTGTCTAAGGGATCCATTTCCACTTGCCAGTACCCTTTTGTTAAGTCAAGTGTAGATATATAATTCGCTTTTCCTATGGTCTCAACCAAGTCGTCCACCCGTGGCATGGGGTAAACGTCCGGCACGGTCACCTGGTTCAACTTTCTGAAGTCTACACAGGGACGAAAGGTATTGTCTGGCTTCCTGACCAAGAGCAGGGGCGATGACCAGGGGCTGTAAGAGGGCTCAATCAATCCCAGTGCAAGCATCTCCCTGATCTCTGAAGAGACCAAGTCGGCGTGCTCCCCCGTCACTCTGTAAGGGGGGTTAGCTATGGGTCTTGCTTCCCCCGTATCTATTTTATGAGTTGCTAGGTTGGTCCTCCCTGGGATGTTTGAGAAGATCTGAGCAAACTGAGCAAGGACTAATTTTAACTGCTCCTTTTGCTCTGGGGTCAGACTTTCATCGAATGACACCTCTGCTAGAGTTGTGCCATTACTCAGCTCTCCCCACCCAGTTAAATGAATTCCTTGTGTCATCTTCCCCTTTACTTGCAACACCAACTTATTTCTGTCAAAATAAGGCTTAAGTAAATTTACATGAAAATTCTTACATCGGTTCCCTTCCCCATCTAACTCTACCAAATAGTTCACCGCCGATATCCTCTCGACCACTTTGAAGGGACCGTCCCACGACATCTCCAACTTCTTTCGACGTCTTGTTCTTAACACGAGCACACTGTCACCGGGCTGGAAAGATCTGTCTCTTGCGTGTGCATCATACCACTGCTTCTGTCGACGCTGTGCCTGCTGCAAGTTGTGAGCAGCTTGCTCCCGTAGCTCTTGAAGGTCGCTCTGCAGCTCCTGTAGATACGTCACAACATCAGGGCTGTCGATCTGCTCCTCCCCTGACCACGCTGCTTTCATCAAGTCTAGGGGTCCTCGTGGCTGTCGTCCAAATAGGAGTTCAAAAGGACTGAACCCTGTGCTCTCCTGCGGCACTTCGCGATAACCAAATAGGAAGTGTTGCAGCCTCTCATCCCAGTTGTTAGGATGATTGATGGAATAGGTTTTTAGCATCCGGCTCAGTGTTGAGTTAAATTTCTCCGTCAAGCCATTCGACTGTGGATGATAAGCCGTAGTTTTAACATGCTTAATCCCACAAAGAGTTAAAAGCTCTTCCATGGTCTTGGACGTGAAGGATGTCCCTAAATCTGTTATAATTTCTTTGGGGAATCCCAGCCTTAGGAACACCGACATGAGGGCTTTTGCTACAGTCTTTGAGTCAATGTCCTTTAGAGGTATTGCTTCTGGATAGCGCGTAGCATAATCCACGAGGCATAAAATAAACTTATTCCCCCTTTTTGTAACTCTGGAGATAGGCCCGAGGATGTCCACTCCTACTCTGGAAAAGGGCTCAGTAATTACAGGAATAGACTGTAACAAGCCTCGCGTTTTGTCCGCTCTTTTGCCTGCTTTTTGGCAGATCACACAGGACTTGCAATACTCTTTGATGTCTTTGCCCATCCCAGGCCAGTAAAATCTTGCTTGGATTCTATCACTAGTCTTTCTAATGCCTAGATGCGCTGCTGAGGGTGCGTCGTGCGCCATTTGTAGCACTTGCAACCGGTAAGCTCTTGGCAACACTAACTGTTTCTTCCTTTCCCAAACAGCAGCAGTTTTCCTCCTCCTAGAAATTCTATACAGTCTTCCCTCAATGGTGGTAAATAAGCAGGGGTTCTCCACAGTTACTTCGGCATTAGGACTTTGTGCTTTACCCCACAGCTCTTTTATAGTTTCATCCTCTTTTTGATCACTCAAGAATTGGGCACCGTGCTCCTGGACCACTGGCACGCTAATCAGCCCTTCATCCTCACTAGGCTCTATGGGTGACTCTATAACTGCAGGAGGATTACTCTCAGTGACTTGAGACTGTGACCTAGTTATCACTTGAATACGGTGCTTCTGACTAGCTAGGTCATTCCCTATTAAAAAGGGTACTTCCAATTCATTTAGGATTCCTACTCTCCATTTGCCACAAAATCCTTTGTAGGTAATATCAACTTCAGCTAATGGTACTTCAAAATGTGGGCCCCATATGCCTTTTAAACTATAGGACTGACCCTTGAGGTACTGCTCCTTTGGAACAAATTGTGATTTGACCAGTGAGACTTCTGCTCCAGTGTCCCTCAAACCTAAACAAGACTGACCATTTAATTCAATTGGCTCCATGTAATCTTGGTTGCACTCCTGCTCAGCCCTCCAGACCTGTAAGACCTTAGAAGTAGTCTCAGCTGAACTGTCTGCTTTCTCTGAGCCTTCTGTCTGAGGCGAGCTATTTTCCTGTGACTGCATTACCAGTTTTACTTGTTTAGCTGCAGTAGGTGTAGTTTGCGACTTAACCAGCAGGGGGCACCTGGCACGTACATGGCCCTCACGATTACAGAAAAAACAAGTGATTTTCTTAGACCCTGTCTTGTCAGAAACTGATTCCCTGACAGGAAAATTTTCTTGCCTGTCTTTATTTTCTCTGTTTCTCCATGGATTACCCTTCTGTGAGTGTTTTGGGAATGCTATTTCATTGAAATCACCTTGTAGTTCGTCTAAGACCTCGGCAACCTGTGCCACAGTTTTCAGTTTTTTATCCCTCAAGAACCAACGTAAATTGCTAGGGATTTGCTTAAAAAATTGTTCTAAACAAATTAATTGTTTTAACTCATCAAAGTCCTTCACTCCACTCCCTTGAATCCATCTGTCAAGTAATTTATCTAAGCGGCTAGCTAGTTGGGCATAAGTCTCTTTATGTTCCTTTTTTGCCTCACGAAAAGCCTTTCTGCTTTGTTCAGCCGTGAGCCCACATCGAACCCTGACTCTTTGCTTAAATACTTGGTAACTTGACAGCTCTTCTTCCCTCAGGTCAGCATAAATTTCACTTAGTATCCCACAAATTTGAGGTCTTAAATAAAGCATCCAGTTCTCCTCAGGTATTTGAAATTCCACACAAACGCGTTCGAAGGTAAATAGAAACGATTCGACATTATCGTCTTTTCCAAATTTGGGGAACCTTTTTAAATTAATTGCGATACTATCATTATTAACTGGACTCTGAGTTAATTCTGATCGCAAACGTATCTCTTCAAGCCTCATTCTGTCCTGTTCTAATTGTGCCCTTATCCTCTCTGACTGCATTCTCTCCTCAGATGCCATCTTTTCCCTCTCAGCTTCAATTCTAGCTTTTTCCCTCTCACTTTCAGCTTCAATCCTAGCTTTTTCTCTCTCACTTTCAATTCTAGCTTTTTCCCTCTCACTTTCAGCTTCAATTCGGGCCATCTCAATTCGTAGTTTCATCAGTTCTACCTCAGAACCTGGGCTTCCCTCAGCCCCTTCCGTTCTTTCATCTCCTTTTGCCTCTCTGGGTTTTCTTACGTGAGTCATTTTCCTCACAGGAAAATCCTGACAGACTCAAACCAAACTAGGCGCGTGAGCTTTTAATTTCGATCACGACGCTGCCACCAAAAATGTGACGACCCTGGTCCCACTCTACCTTACTATCACTGCAACACAGGGATCCAGAGGGGAAAACACCCACCCTCTTCTCCTGCCGCCTCAAAAATAAACCCTTTTTCCTAATGGGTTTCTAAGTAAGGAGAGCCTTCCAGCCTACGTGGCCTGGTACCTTAAGAAACTCTAGGCTGTCCCCCAGGAATAACCTCTTGCCTCCTGTAAAGGGTCTCCCTCAGTTGGATTCCCCCACTGTAGAAGTTTGCCCTAGGCACTCTGGCAACTTCTTGGCACCTCAGGTTACCCTTCTAAGCCTCCTCCGTGTAACTTCAGGACACAAACCACCACCTCCCTGCCTGAGGTGAGTTTGGCCCTCTCTTGAGTCACCACGGCTGTGAGTCCTGGTACCTCGCTGGAAAAATACAAACGGACCTCTTGTTGGCAAAAACAGAGATGAAGTTTTATTGTGTTAAAAACATAAGTGATTCTTTAACGTGTCATTTATTAATTAGCTTTGTTCCAGTTGTACAAAATAAACTCAGTCAAACTTTTAACTTTAAGTTTTCCTAGCCTCTTAACTGTCTTCATACAAGCCACCTCATAACACCACACCACACCTTCCTCCCTCTCCCTCCTAACTGACCAAAACCGACACTCCCTCCTTTCAAACCGGGCACAGTCCCGCCCCCATCAGAGTTCTATGCCAGTCAGGCTGGAGGTGGGTTAACTCTTTGCCAGCCGGGCAGAAATAAACATTTTAAAAGTGCTTCAATTTGTCACAGGAGGAAATATAAGCAGCAGTGTGGCAGGCACTTCTTGAAAGGCCTCAGGAACTTTGCACACATTTACTCTAGGCATGTTGAAAAGACTCGGGCCCTTTCAGGGAGCACACAGGGATATTCATGCATCCCTAAACGCATGATAGCTCAGGACCGCAATACCTCAAGGACCGCCTCTTCCCATATAAACCATCCTGGACTCTGCATTCATCATCTAAGTTTCTTCTTCATGTGCCTCCTCCACATGAGGTCTGGAGGGTGGCCACATAAGAACAGGCCCTTTCCGTAGTGGCTCCCCATTTGTGGAATCCTCTCCCCAGGGAGGTTCACCTGACACCTTCATTATATATTTTTAGGCACCAGGCAAAAAATTTCCTCTTCAACCAGGCCTTGGGTTGATTAATATCCTACACTTACCTTCCAAGTCCCGGACTGCAGAATCCGGGACCGGCAGCCGTGTGATACCGGAAGTTACGTCGACGTAACTTCCGGTGTCGCTTTGCCCTTCTATGGGCACCAAAAATGGCCGCCACCGGCTTCGAAAGTCGCTTGTACGCATGTCAGGAAGTGCGTCGACGCAACTTCCGGTGTCGCTCCGCCCATCTATGGGCACCGAAAATGGCTGCCGCCGACACCGGAAGTCGTGTCTATGCACTTCCGGACATGCGTAGATGTGACTTTTGAAGCCGGCGGCGGCCATTTTTGGTACCCATAGAAGGGCAAATCGGAAAGAAAAAAATGGCCGCCGGCAGGAGAAAATAACGGAGAAAAACGGGAGATGAAGTGATACGGGGGACCACCGGGAAAAGGTAAGTAAAATCGGGGTTTTCCTGGACAAAACGGGGTACTTGGCAGCTATGATCCTACAACCTTTTACAGTAAATGTATCTGTGGGAAGGGGTAGGTGTGTTACTGTGTGTTTTTTTTGGGGGGGGGTTAATTATTTACTTGTGCTTTATCTTGTATTTTTTTCTGCGAACTGCCCTGAGATCTTTTGATGAAGTGTGGTATATAAATTGTTGTTGTGGTTGGAATAAGTATTGCAGCAGGCTCAGCAAAGGAGCCCCAGCATGGAGGTAAAGTGATAGGGGAAGCTTTAACTACCACATTGCTGCTGTTCACAGGAGAAACGCAGTGCTCGAAAATGTAGTGACACCCCTCTACACTTTTCTTCTGTTTGCTCCGCCTTCAGTACATAGGTGCCAAACAGAACCAATGGCACCTAATTTCCATTGTCTTCACACAGGCTGTAAGCTCAGACTGTAAGCTCTCTGGAGCATCTGGTTTTCCCCCCTCCTGCCAAACATTTTATATCTCTTCGTCTACTTTCTGTAATATTGCGGCACTTCAACTCCCGTGCTGCTGCTCCCATAAACCTCCCTTCTTCATTTGCCTTGCATGTCCTATAATTGACTCATCCTGAGAATGCAAAGTGCCAAACATCCATGAGAAACCATGCATGCTTTATTGCTTCCATCAGCCAACGGTGTGTTCTGCTGAGCTAAATGGTCATGAAGAAGTAGGCGGCAGGTATGCCTTGTTCCAAGATTTTTTAGTAGCTCATTTCCATTGGTGTCCTTAAATGCAAGGGTAACCGTTTCGCAACATTCAAATGGTGTATAAGCTAATGCAACACATGTGGATTCTATAATCAGGCACTTGAGTGCATCTCGTCCTTTGAAAAATTGTACCCAACCCAAACTTTGATTGCACAGCTGTAGAATTAGTGCCATGCAACAGATTCCAAAACAAAGACTCCAGCCGTCTGTTGCAGGTCTTACCTTTTGTGCCTCCATAGGAGGCATCTACTGACCTGCTGTGGTTTACCACCAGGTGTCAAGATACTGGTATTGCAACTACCAGTTCAGCAGGGGTCAGGTGACAAAGCAGCCAATAGCGTTGCTTGGTGCTCTAAAGCAGTTAAGATGTAGCCCGTGAGTTAGAAGTAAGAGGCAAGTTCATGTGCTCAGGACAGCCAAACTGGCCCGTTCCAGATGATGAAGGACTCCAGCTCCCATCATCCCTGATCACTGGCATTGCTGGCTATGTCTGGGAGTTGTAGTTCAACATCTGAAAGGACACCATGTTGGTTACCTTAAGTCTAGTGGTTTCTTCCATTACTTATTATATTCTTCCATTATGTATTATGTTCTGACTTGACCACCTAAATTCTTGTTTCACCTTTGCAGCTTCAGCCAATAAGGATCTACAGGAGTCCCAACTGTAAAAATTGCTTAATTTCTCTTGAATTTGCTATTTGCAACTTTGGCACAGGACCTTAAAAGTAATAGTTGGCAGTCCTATCTCAAGTATTCAGTCCTCCAAGAGTTAAATTATTCTAGAATAGAATCAAGAATAGAATAGAATCATAAAATAAAAGCTTTCTGCATTTTGCCAAGCCCAGATACTCAGTGACAACCTCCCATCCCATATCTCAGCTCCTTTTCCTGCTAAGACTTGTACTACCATGGCACAGACTCTTTGGGCTAATTCACACATACCTTTGCTCCATGCTTTCTAGGCATAGGCCTGGGATTTCCAGGTGAATAGACTCCACTTCCATCATCTCCAGTCAGCATTGCCAATTATCAGGTATAATGGGAGCTGTGGCCCAGCAACATTTGGAGGGCCAACAGTTCCCATCCCATCTAGTCAAAGTTACACAGGGTCCAATCAATTCCGATTTGTTTCATGGAAGAGACTTTTTTATAGGTGCACAACAGTGGTGTTTGAAATGTGTGAGAATGTGCCCCAGGTACTAAAGCCAAATATCACCTGATAGTTGGTACATATCCAGCCTCAAGATTCTCCTCTCAAGGGTTTTAGGGAGCAAATTTGTTTCAGCACAGAGTAAAAAGTGTAAAGGGGGAAAAATATGTCTGGTCAATGTAGAGAGGCGAATTGAAGCTGGCTGACCATTTACTGGAGCTGGAGGATTAATGGCAGGTTGAAGAAAGAATAAATTGGTGTGAATTTTTTCATTGCTTTCAGTGAGGGATGAAACCATGCATTACAAGGGGAAAAGAAATCAAGAGGTACACCCTCGGCAGCCAGGATTAAGCACAATGAATATATTCTGGTGCAAAATTACAAGCCACGCAGTGGAATGGTAAGAATCCCTCCTGTTGTTGTGCACAGTCAGCAGTGCCAACCTGGGCTCCAGACTGTGGGTGGCAAGCATGCAAACGCCACACCAGTGTGACGGCACAGTGTGGGGCGTGCCCTGCAGTGCTGCGGTGGCGACTGGGTCAAGGCTTGTGCTTTTGCCACGGGGCCTCTCTTGGGGCCCGGATGCACCCTGGAAGCATCTCTGCCGTCTCAGTGGCCCCCAACAGAGGTGAAGGTGCAGGCAGGGCAGAAGTGGTGGGGTGCAGAGGCCAGGCGTGCACAGCAAAAACAAACAAACAAGTGGGTGCCTGGGCCCCCACCCCCACCCCGATTTGGTGCCACTGGGCATGGGCAGATGTCCTTATCCTTAAATCAGTCACCACACCCGATGTCAATACCTCCTGTTCTTTTGCTCCAGACATGGCTTTTAAGAATATCGTCTTGTAGGATTTATCCTTTCATCATCCTAAATGCTGAACAAAGAGAGGCAATGCATATACGTGTGTGAACCAGATTACGTGCTAATGGACCTAAGGAGCAATATAGCTCAGGAATCCATATGCTGTTGTTATTTACAGTTCCCGATGGCCAATGCTCTTCACCTAAGGATTTCCCAAACGCAATAAATAAAGCTTGAGAGCTGTCTTCCTTTTGAGGCTAGGCGCAGTACAGATAAAATATAGGACTGCAGTATCACAAACATGACCCAGAGCTGATCTGCACATCATGATAGGTACAGAGATTTGTTTTAACCAAGGGAGGAACAGCATGTGCACACAGTGATATGTGCTAAACCTACGCATCTTTCTTGAGGGAAAAGAAGGGAAAAAGAAATCCTTCAAAGATGCACGGCAGCTACCTGATCAATGCGACAGATTAGCTTAATGGTGTCGATTGTACTCCGTCCATCTCAAAACCCAGATTTCTTTCCTGGTAGCCCCTTGCTGTGTCAGATAAGATTATATGAATGCTCCAAAGCCATGAGAGAGAGAAATTAGGAAACCAAGATTGCTCCAGGAAGCTAATCAGCAATCTGATTTTCGCACCTTCACTGCTACAAGGTTGTCATTACTGATTAATGTTAATGGCAATCATGGTTACCAGTGTCATGTCTTCTGTTCTTTTGAAAGCACTGATATTATTTGTATGAACGTTGCAGTCTAGAGGTTATGCTCTGCCGTGTGTATCTAAGGTTGACTCGTTTTAGTAGTCTGAAACAAAAAAAAAATTCCTTCCAGTAGCACCTTAGAGACCAACTAAGTTTGTCATTGGTATGAGCTTTCATGTGCATGCACACTTCTTCAGATACACTGAAACAGAAGTCACCAGACCCTTATATATAGTCAGAGGGTGGGGAGGGGTATTACTCAGAAGGGTGGTGGGAATGGGTGATTGGCTGATAGGAGTGGTAAACCTGTTGACGACTGTTAATGACTGCAATTGGTCTTGCAGGAAAAAGCAAGCGGTGAGATGGCTAAAGAAAGCTTTATCATGTATAATGAGATAAGAATCAAATGTCTTTATTCAGACCAGGTCTCTCCATGGTTTTAAGCTTGGTAATGAGTTGCAATTCAGCAACTTCTCTTTCCAGTCTGTTTCTGAATTTTTTCTGTAATAAGACAGCTACTTTGAGATCTTGTATAGAATGTCCTGGGAGATTGAAGTGTTCTCCTACTGGTTTCTCTGATGTCAGATTTATTTCCATTTATCCTTTGGCGTAGGGCAGGGCTCAGCAAACTTTTTCAGCAGGGGGCCGGTCCACTGTCCCTCAGACCTTGTGGGGGGGGCCAGACTATATTTTGAAAAAGAAATATGAACAAATTCCTATGCCCCACAAATAACCCAGAGATGCATTTTAAATAAAAGGACACATTCTACTCATGTAAAAACATGCTGGTTCCCACAGGGCCGGCCCTACGGCCAGGCTGGGTGGCGCAGGGCGCCAGGGCACCTGCCGACCAGAGGGGGGCTCTGCGGAGCTGCGCCCGCCCGCCCGCTGCGCTGTGTGCTGCGCCCGCCCCGCAGCTCTGCCTGCGCAGCTCTGCCCGCCCGCCACGCTGGGAAATGGGGCAGGGCGGGGGCGACGGAGGGATCCGTCGCACCACGGCACCAGGGCGCCAAATATACTTAAGACGGCCCTGGATTCCCGGACCATCCGGGGGCTGGATTGAGAAGGCGATTGGGCCGCATCTGGCCCCCAGGCCTTAGTTTGGGGACACCCCTGGTGTAGGGTTTGGCCTGTTTGTCCAATATAAAGAGCCGAAGGACATTTGGCAAGACTTTATGTAGGCAACTAAATAATTATATTGGCCAAGGGAGAGAGATGAGAGGCGCTACTGAAATTCCACCTAAAGTGAAACCAGAAACAATCCTGGGGTTTTCTCCTAGGGCAAAGTACCTGATGAGTTCTGAAGGATTTCCTGAGTTTATCCAGGTAGTTTCAATGCATCCCCAGTCAGGATACAGATGGCCACAGATCTAAGAGGGCCTTGCACTTCTTTTCCTGAAACAGAAGCTCCCTCGATAAAACATTCACCTAAAAATAAACAGAGAGGAATTTCAAAATCAGCTTGCAATTTAGCATGGAAGAATGCAGTTGAAAGAAAAACAGCAATCAAATCCCATCAGGTGCCCCTAAAGTAGCTATTTGGATCCCAGCCAATATTTATAATAAAGCTTGAATATCTCTGTATTATAGGTTTAACCTCGTTTCTGGAAAGGAAGCAATCATAACACATCTGCATTTTTACAAAAATCAGCTGCCAGTGAAGTATGTTTCTCAGGTGTAAACGTAGAACAGTGCCAAATAGGATGTTGACGTGATCGGAGTGCCTGGTCAGTTTTGCTTTGTTTAAAAATTAGTTTTGCAGTCCAATACTCTGCATTGTTTATTTGGAGATAAGGTCCATTGTGTTCCACAGTCCTGCTCCAACATGCATATGCAGAAAGTTGCTGCCTTACTGTTTGATCTTATACAAGTTTAGATATGGGATTTCCCAGTAGTGATGTATGGAAGTGAGAGCTGGACCATAAAGAAGGCTGATCGCCGAAGAATTGATGCTTTTGAATTATGGTGCTGGAGGAGACTCTTGAGAGTCCCATGGACTGCTAGAAGATCAAACCTATCCATTCTTAAGGAAATCAGCCCTGAGTGCTCCGTGGAAGGACAGATCGTGAAGCTGAGGTTCCAATACTTTGGCCACCTCATGAGAAGAGAAGAATCCTTGGAAAAGACCCTGATGTTGGGAAAGATGGAGGGCACTAGGAGAAGGGGACGACAGAGGACAAGATGGTTGGACAGTGTTCTCGAAGCTACGAACATGAGTTTGACCAAACTGCGGGAGGCAGTGCAAGACAGGAGTGCCTGGCGTGCTCTGGTCCATGGGGTCACGAAGAGTCGGACACGACTAAACGACTAAACAACAACAACAGGCTCTAATAGGACTTGGTTAATAGAGCTGTTTAGGGAAGCTTTTAATCTTTAAGAAATTAGTGTATTCTAATATTTCTGTTGGATTATTATTATTATTATTATTATTATTATTAAGGCCTTTTCCAGAACTATACCTTCCTTATGGTATTTGGCTCAACAAATACCATATTAAAGCATACCCTCCAAGTGTCCCTATTTTCCGGTGACATCCCTGATTTAGAGAATCCGTCCCAGTTTTTGATTTGATCCCAGAACGCCCCACTTTTCCTTAAGATGTTCCTGTTTTCATTGGAGAAATGTTAGAGTGTATGGAGTCATCCGGCCCCTGAGCCAATTCTGAAGGCAATCCTGAATAGAGATTTTTTTTTTATTAATTGATTATTCTGTTTGTATATATGTTGGAAGAGTGGCTGAGGCAACCCAGGAAGATGTGTGGGGTATAAATAATAAAATTATCATTATGGAATGGGATGTCCCTATTTTCATCGGAGAAATTAATGTTGGAGGTATGTTAAAGCATTCAACAAATTACAAAATTCAAAATTGGGATTAGATGCGGATTGGGGCTTGATTTTACTGAAAAACTGAATAACTGGGAAACAACAACAACAACTTTACAATATGGGATAGTGAAAAAGATTAAGACTCCCTCAGATTAAGTTCCATCAATAATATCATGCTAGCTGTAACTTTCCTAGTTTTCTGTTGGCAGAGCTATATGTGTGTAGGGTAGCAGTTGCAAATGGATTGCATGGGGTCATAGATGTTGTGATAGTGTCTAAAGCAAGCATAGGCAACCTTGGCTCTCCAGATGTTTTGGAACTACAACTCCCCTGACCACTGACCCTGTTAGCTAAGGATCATGGGAGTTGTAGTTCCAAAACATCTGGAGAGCCAAGGTTGCCTATGCCTGGTGTAGAGCTATAGAGATTAAACAAACTAGACCCCCCCCACTGGGCCTTCCACCCCTCGCTGAGCTGTCAACCAATGGCGTCTATAACCATTGAACATCATGGGGTCACTGTGCCACATCTCTTGCAGGAGAATGGTGTCAAATTGCTCAACGTAGAACATTACCATTGGTGTTTGTTATTCTGCTTTGAGCATATTTTATATAATTGCATTTTTATTTCTATTCTTTGTATTTGTATTGTTGTTTTATTGCTATCAAAGGCTGACACAAATAAAGATTCATTCATTTATTCTGTTTGTAGGAGAGAAATTAGTCACATGAACATCTACCTGCACTCTGAATTGGTATAGCACAGACATGCCACCTTACCAAGCCATTGTCTCCAAGGTCATGGGAAATATTGTTGAGAAACAGAGTCTAAACTGAAGAATTGCGTAAGATGGTTTATTAATGCTCGTGAACTTTGTGCCGTTGGATTTCACCAGGGAAACACAATAAGCAACATAATATAATGGAGATAACAAAGATGAGTCCCTTTATTTCCTTCACTTATCTCATTACTATACTTTATAAAATATAGCTTCTAACTTTTCTTCTGGAGCCACCATTAGCTGACGCATTCAGGATGAGCAGTGCAGAGAATTTCATGGAAGAACAGACATACAAAACCAAACAGTACAATATAGGGGTGAGGAGATCAACATTCCTGGGCATCTTTCTGATACCTCTTGCAGACACAGCTTTTTGCTACAGGCTTTAAAAGAAATTTACTCTGTCCCCAGTGATGGAAGCATGTCTAGCTGCCATTGCAGGTGAAAGGAAGCAGCTTCAAAACAAAATTACGTTCAGCCCCTTCCAACTTGTCCAACACACTTCGCCTTTGCATTTAACCTTCCACCCCAAAACCTTTCTGAACAAAATATTATAATGGGTCCCAAAATTATCTAATTATCCTAAAATTATCCTGCTTCTTGTTCAGTCTCCTTTCTCTTTTGCATCAGGAAAAATGGCATCTGCCGTAAACAGCTGGGTTTCGGAGGTCTGAAATCTTAAATTGATTGCAGGCCCCTCTCCAAGTGCCTCCCTGTTTACAACATTTTTATTACTATTCTTCTCTTGTTTACCAATTTCCCCTCGGAAAATGTCTGCCCTTCAGAAGAGGTTACTGTCTATCAGGGAGGGGAAGCGATGCTTCTGTTAATGCCTATTGAGCAGTGTTGACAGAGCCAAGAGCAGGCTCTACAGTAAAAGGAATTGATAGTCATAGCAAGTTGGTCCTGTAATGGGTTCCCCTTTGGTAATTAATTCTTAAGGCTTCAGAAAAAGACAAGTGATTGAGCGGCTGTCCGAGGAGGAGGGAAACGACATGCTATGTTATTGCATGCTCCCAAACCATGAGGATGAATAGGCTATGCAAGAAAGCGGAAGAGCCAGCTATCGTTCTGAAGTACCTTGAATTCTGTTGCAAGGCTGAGGGAGACTACGTGTGAAGCATTTTAAACACTCGGAAATTATGTAATTTATTCCTTATTATGTATTTCCCCCCCCCCGAAATAAGAGCTTCAAAGCAAGTCCGACACAATGTCACCTGTAGCCCGCATCTTGTGATTGTCCGCTGTTTGTGGCTGTGCACTTACTAATAAATAAGACCCGACATACGTCTAGCATCCATGCCTATTCTCTGGGTGCTATTTTCTTTATGGGAAATTATAACATGACCGTTTGTCAAATGTTTTTGGGGTGAGCTTATTTCGGTACGCCCTCCTGATCCTTTTTTCCCTTTTCCCTTTCCTCTTTCTCGGACCCCACATTTAAATTCTTATTCACACACCTCCTTGCTGGCCCTAGTAGGACCAACTTGGCCAGTTAGCCCTGGTGATCATTCAATGTCTTCTAACTGGGTCCCACCCCTCAAAAAAAGAACCCTGAATTTTGGAATTATATTGATGCTGCATTTTATGTTGTATTCTATGCTGTTTTATGCTGTTTTTAAGTCACATTTTAATCAATGTTTTACATTTGCTGTTAGCCGCCCTGAGCCTGGTTTTTAAACTGGGAAGGGTGGGGTATAAATAAAAATTTCTTATGATGATGCTGATGATCTTAGCTACTGATCCAGGACTTTGCCCTATATAATGTGCCATGTGTGTTAGATACACACCCACAAAGAGAGAGAGAGAGAGAGAGAGAGAGAGAAAGAACACATCCATATTAAAATCTATTTATATCATTACCACCCCCTTTTGAAGTGAAAACGTAAGCATGAAAAACATTCCACTTAATATACACTTAATTAAATTTAGAGTAGCAGATTGGAACTCTTCATTGGATAACTATTTGCAGCTAACTTTCCATTCATTTCTCCGCTGATTATTCCTGGATGTGGAGAGTAAGAGGCTACATAATGACCCCCTTATGATTAGCCAACGGAAAGACACAGAGCTGCATTTTACTATTATCACGATGTAAATGATGAGAAATCAACCAATATTCCAGTTTGGTTCTCATCAGCGTAAATAGCATTCCGTCAGGCTGCAATGGCATTTCAATTAGAACTCATTAAGGCTATTTGTTGCATGGAGCTGTTAGAAATAATGACAGAATGCCAATTCACCCCCAAAGCGTTCATTCGCTTTGAGGGAATTTTTACAAGCACCTCATCATAAGCTCTACGTGGAGGGTGAAATTGTAACCAGCTCTGTCAGGACTCAGGGGAAAAACAGGGGGGGGGTCCTCAAGCCTTGTCCCCTGAGCCACTTCTAGAGTTGCTAGTGATCTCTGATGAAACTGAAATGGTTTTAGTAGGATTTTGTAAGTCAGGCATTATTAGACACATTTCAGGCATTCAGTTCAAACAGCCATATTGGTCTACAAAGGTCCAAGAGGCATTGGGGCCCCACTGCTTGCCTAATAAAGTCAGCGAGGTTAGAGACCTCTGATCCTGTTGTCACTCTCCCCTTCCTACTCTCACTACCCTCAGGGAGTGTGATCACAGTGATCATGTCAGGTTCCTCAGCCTTGTTTCTCCAGATGTTGTTGGGCCACAACTCCCATCATACTCAGCCAGCTGGGATTTGTAGTCCAACAATTCTCCTGATGAGGTTTGGGCTGAATGCTGCTGCCCCACACATTGAGTTGGTCTGCCTTTGGAGACTTATGGAATCTGATGGTTTCCTGGATGCTCTGGGGGTGCTTCTAGATCCGCCTCTGCCACTGGAAGCCTAGCTTACCTCTTTGTGTAGGAGAACCTTTCACCAGATTCATCTGGGAAGATACCTGTGGCTGTTTGTGGACCAGGATAGCATTACTACTACTGTTGGTGCACTGGCATCCTCCAAAAGGGATTACTACAATGTAAAAGAGATGCGGGTGGCACTGTGATCTAAACCACTGAGCCTTTTGGGCTTGCCAGTCGGGAGATTGGCGGTTCGAATCCCCGTGATGGAGTGAGCTCCTGTTGCTCTGTTCCAGCTCCTGCCAACCTAGCAGTTCGAAAGCACACCAATGCAAGTAGATAAATAGGTACCACTGTGGCAGGAAGGTAAACTGCATTTCCCTGCGCTCTGGCACTCATCACAGTGTTCCATTGTGCAAGAAGCGGTTTAGTCCTGCTGGCCGCATGACCCGGAAAGCTGTCTGTGTGGACAAACGCTGGCTCCCTCAATCTGAGCAAGATGAGCACCGCAACTCTATAGTCGCCTTTGACTGGACTTATCCATCCAGGTATCCTTTCCTTTTTCCCTTTACTAAAATGCGTACTATGTGGGGCTGCCCCTAAAATTGTTGATTGTCCTGGAAGTGGCTGCTCAACTGCTCTCTGGGGCAGACTATCAGCATCACATTTGCCTGCTAATTCACAACTGAAATAAGGGTTTGTTCCCATTACCACACACTCCAGATCCAGGGTGCTCTCACTACTAAATTTTAATCTGCATTCACACATTTGTCAGAAACCACATCAGTCCTGTAGTTACTGGAGAAATACTGCTTTTTGATGCAGTCCCCCCTCCCTCCCTCAAATCAGCTTCAATCCAATTAGAAAACTGGAAGTGGAGTAATGTGGACAAACAGCAGATGAGTGTGCAAGCACATGCTACAGTTTAATGAACAGGACTTCCGTGTTGGGGGGGGGGGAGAGAGAAACCAAAAAGGGAATGTGTGTTAGCTGAAAAAGTCCCCAACAAATGTTGTTGATGCAAACAACTCTGGGCATACGTGGCTTGAAAAGCAGCAAGGGGAAATAACCTCACTGTGGTTTCAAGCCAGTACTGTAATGTGAACAAAGTCTAAGTTTAAGATGCTTGTCCTGTTGTACAAAGTACAATACTATTTAGGACCAGGATACATATTGTTTGTTCCATGTCTGTTGAAGAGTTTCCTTTCTCAACACACCTTTAATGTGGAGCTGTTGTTTTTTGTTTACCCTAGTGTGTACCTGTCTTGGACTTGCAATTGTTTCAATATATGGCTTTATCATTTTATCACTTCAGGATGTTTTGTCGGAACTGATGAGAGAGAGAGAGAGAGAGAGAGAGAGAGAGAGAGAGAGAGAGAGAGAGAAGGAAGGAAGGAAGGAAGGAAGGAAGGAAGGAAAGAAAGAAAGAAAGAAAGAAAGAAAGAAAGAAAGAAAGAAAGAAAGAAAGAAAGAAAGAAAGAAAGAAATGCAGGGGGGGGGGAGTTATATCTGCTTTCCTTTCAGATAAATGTCAATCGCTGGGGACATGAGATATATTAAAACTGCAGTTGCTCATGATGGAAAGAAATGTTTTCTTCTCTTCTTGACTTCCATGCTATTTCACCTAAATAGGATCCAGGCTGGCTCTGCTACACCCGGCAACTTGCAAAACGGACCAGATACTTTTTTTAAAAAAATGCTTTTTAGGTGCCTTCAGCAGCATTGCAAGCAAAAATCATTCTGTAGCTAGGTGAAGCATAATCAGCAGCAACAGTAATGGAAAATCAATGTGCCATAATTAACTTTTGAATGGAATATATTTGAAATGTAAGAATGATTTTACTTCTTAATGGTAATTATTACCAATGAAAATTAAATGTTTCCAAATGATTACTTTATTAATATTTTAAGTTGATATCTGGGAGGCAGGTTCAAATGTGACGCCTGCTCTTTTTTCCTCTTGAAAGCCTGCAAAGCCATAATCTTTTTTGATTTTCCACAGATACTAATCACTGGCTTGGAATAGAACAATCAGGAAGAGTTCATTAACCATTGCTTTAAAAGGCTATCTTCACGCCCCCTTTTTTGCAGTAGCCTGAATGCTTGGCTTCCTTACAAAGAAAAAAAAGCAATATATATGAATATTCATTTGAACTCAGTTCAACCAGCCGGAAGGGGGTCAATTCTATCAATGGTGGATGACATTCCAGCAACAATAAATGGTGAAGAGAAAGTATACAGTGGGCGATACTTTATATATTACATTTTTTCATAGGCTTTCATTCTACATGTTGAAATTTCAGAGCCATTGCAGAAAATTTTTTTGCATGTGTAGACCCTTTAGCCATTCCCAAATAAATTCAGACAAGACTCATTTTTTTGGTTTGGTTTTTGGCAGAATTTAGGCCACAACTTTATTGATTACAATCAAGTGAGTGGTTGCACAGACTCTGGTTCGACTAACTCCCTGCACCCTTGCAGGCAGCGCTGACAGACGACACACGACGGCATAGCAAGGTCATGTGTGCAAGCCCTAAATATAGGGAGAGGTCGGCAGGTGTTCTGATGCACTGACCCAAAAGAGGAAGCTCAGGGACATGTGCATGGGCTTATATAGAGGTCCCTCGATACAATTTTGCTGGTGTCCCATTAGTCTAATTGCACCCAGCATTGAGGCACCTCCAACAGGGTGTTGTGGCCATCCAAACGTTCCCACCCACAACACAGGGTCTGGTTGCCAGGTCACACCACAACACGTGCCCTCTTGTTAGGGAGGACCTGATAAGGCGTTTCTGAGTATTGTCCACCCTGACCTGGGTTGATGGGAGTTGGAGACTAATGATATCTAGAGGGCCACAGAATCTACACTTCTATTTTAAGGGAATTTCACAACAAAAGCCATTGCAACTTATTTGCATTTTGTAAACATTCCCTGTAAAATTAAGAATGAAAAGGGCTTGTGAGCAGTGGACTAATTTACTCAGTAGAAAAACACACCGAGCCTCCTGGATATGTCAAAGTCTTCTGGACTGCCAAAGAATATTTGTGGACTTGGGCATGCATTTACTGTCTAGCGCCACATGTTGTTGCAAAACACAAACACATTTTATTTTTGTCCTCTTTTCAACCATATTTTTAGAGGATGGGAAATGTAATCATCTACTTTTTAGCTCGCTGGTATGATATAGTAAATCTACCCACAAAATGAAGCAGCACTATAAACACTTTTATGGTTGGCTGAGTTGTCCGAGTCTGGTTGCTAGCAAAGCTGGTGTAAAAAATGAAAAAGCAGAGGAACTCAGCTTGATTTAATTTCTTTCCAGTGAGAATCAAAGGAAGATGTTGTTCAGTTGGAGACAAAGGTTGAAAAGTGGCCAAATACAGCCACCGGTAATGCTCCCATTGGCTTTAGAAGATAAGGTTTGGCTAGCAGGTGGCAGAAATCTGTAGACAACTATTTTCACTTTTGTGCATCCGGTGTTCTGACACTGCAAGGCATCACAGAACATCAAAATGCTTATACTGTATTGGGGAAATGAAGGCTACAAAATGCATACAATTTAAATGTGAATGTGTGTGTGTGTGTGTGTGTTTCTATTAAGAACTGCAAAAAACAGGGAGGGACAGAACATACCTATGGTAGAAAACAGCACATAAAATCACCAATCTATCCATCTCTAGGTCTATGTTAAAAGGTAAAGGGCCCGTGACCATCAGGTCCAGTCGTGTCCGACTCTGGGGTTGCAGCGCTCATCTTGCTTTATAGGCTGAGGGAGCCTGCCTTTGTCCACAGACAGCTTCCGGGTCATGTGGCCAGCATGACTAAGCCGCTTCTGGTGAACCAGAGCAGCGCACAGAAACACCATTTACCTTCCCGCCGGAGCGGTCCCTATTTATCTACTTGCACTTTGATGTGCTTTCAAACTGCTAGGTGGGCAGGAGCTAGGACCAAGCAACAGGAGCTCACCCCGTTGCAGGGATTCGAACCACCAACCTTCTGATCAGCAAGCCCTAGACTCTGTGGTTTAACCCACAGCGCCACCTGGGTCCCTAGGTCTATGTTACCCATTGATAAATTATTATTTGTATTTATCCATCCTACCTCATTCTAAATATCTGGATAGGTGACAAAAATCAGAAATAGCCAACTACACTATTTTTGGAGGCTGCTATGTTTTCTATATACTCCTGAGGTCTCGTAAATGCCAGAGTTTATCTGTTAAAAAACTGGCATTATCTTTCAGCAGAAGTACATACACTATGATAGCACAAACTCACTGCTCTGATGTGAAAGCAAGGCTGAGGAATCGCATCTCAAACAATTTCCACAAGTGGCAGATTGGCCCACTCCGCTTTGCCTTTCCAGAATGCATATGAGACAAAATTGCAGCACTGCTGATAGGAAATGCAATGCTTGCTGTCTTTACAAGTGAAACAAAATACATACCACGCCTTGATTAGAATGTATATAGAGCAAGTGGGGGCCAGGTGAAAGTAGCTGCAGAGGCCGGGTCTGGTCCGTGGGCTGCCCACTGGCCATCTCTGATCTGAGTACAAATAAAATTTATTCACTCCAAAAAAAGAGCTGCATGCCTTTGTTAGGCTATATCAGATTTAACTAGACACTGCTGATCAGTGAGTAGCATAATCTACCTCTCCGGGGGCTTTTGGCAGCATGAATCACATGCCACAGGGTGAACACTTTAAATGGCACATTCTTTAAGATTCCCAAAGTCTGAAGTATGCAGTGAAGCTTCCTGAGATACAAAATGACATGCAAATTACAGGCCTGCTCTGGAGATTGGTGTTGTGGAAATGGTGATATGAGGATCCATATTTATTATGCCTCAACGACTTCTTTCATTTTACAAGTAAAGAGATATATTTCATAAGTGCCCAGCCTGCCAGTCTCAACTGGGACCTGAATGACAAGCCGTATTCTTTCTGGTGGGAGAATTGCTAGCAAATAACAACACCTGTACAAGACAACCTGATGTGTAGCTCGCCGCGGCACTGAAATTGTTCTGAAATTAGCTGGGTGGTATCGTGTCGGAACCTGTCGCAGCCTCTCCATCCTGGCCTGAATACTTGAGGACAATGGAAAATGGAGAAGCAGCTGTGCCCATTGTCTAAAATGTGTGTGACAAAAGCACAGGCCAGCTTGGAGGCAGGAGACAGAGCCAGTTTCCTCGGGGCATTGCCAACTCCTCCCCTGATTTCCCCTTGCTTTCAGTTGCAGCTTTCATTATGGACTTTTCTCATGCTATGTTTGGGGCATGGGAGACCCTGTAGGCTTCAGCACTATGCCTTCCCATGCAAAGCCTCCTCTTCTCACCCTCAGTCATGCTTCCCTTTCCTCCTGATCGTGAATGCATATATGCAAATGTGGTGTGAGTAATATGGTACCTGCATCCCGTCCAACTGCCACACTGAGCTCTCAGAGCAGGGATAAGGAACTTGTAGTGGCTTTGCATATATTTGTCAGGAATGAGCCAGCTCCCAGGGAAGGGTTGCAGCCAACTGAAGAAAGCAGCCAGGAACAGAGAGGGTTAACTGCCATGTGTGGCGGAATAGTGCCTGATGATGATTCCGGTTCATTATGGGTTAACCTATCACTCTCATGATAAGCAGGTGTTCCCTGGGAGGCGGAGCTAGACGGCATTCTAAATGGAGGGGGAACAACCGTTGAAAGGCAGTTGGGGGTGGCAGTTGGGGAGTGGAGGGTTAGAGAGGAAGCAGGAGGTTAGGTTTCGGTGGATGGGAAGAAAGGTTATAACCATTATTATCAAGATGCAGGAGATGTATTAACAAGACTGTATTATATGAAAAGAAGATATGCACTTTTAAGAACCAGAGAAATCCATGTTTTCAAGTTAAATAATAAAGTTAAATGTGCCTAAACGTTCGTGGACTTGCACAGAGGTGTGACTAAGAGGTGAGAACAAAGCTTTCCTGTGGAAGAGGAAACTGTTTGCTTTTTCTTCTGTCATAAAAAGGGCTGGTTAGTGAAGCCAAGGGAGCCACATAGTTGTCTAAGGGAGAGGCAAATTGTAGCAGTAGTCAGAAGATAAGCCATTTTTTGGCTTACAACAGTAGGGATCCATGGGAGGGAGACCCCACTGGTGGCAATAGGTTTCAAACGCAGAGCCCTGAGGTACCCTGGAGACAAGTCCAATTTGGACACTGGAGGCTGACTCCCGTTTGTATAGAAGCACAGGGAGAGCCTCTGTTGTTAAAGCAGTGAGGGGTGGGAAACGGGGAATCCCACACACCATGCAGGATGAGCATAGGCTAGTGCAACTCCCCCGCCCCTTGGAATGCCGGCTGATAAGGGAATGGGGAGAGCAGGCTTCAAAGCTTGCTGGAAGCATGGAGAGACGTGAAAGAGTTAAGAAACAGCCTCTCAGAGAATGGGCAAGAGGTGGAAGCTGACCCACTCAGTCTGAGGTCTCAGCAAATGGGAGGGCTGCAAAACAAAAGACGTATGAAGCAAAAGTTCAGTGTTTGTTTTGACAATAAAGCATCCTTTTTAATTAACTATGCTCATTGTGTTATGAAGCCAGGAACTGGACTCCTGACAATATTGTTGGACTTCAGTCCAGATATTGTTGCACTCCAGTTCAGTTGGTGGTTTGGATTCATGCCTGGGCCCTCAAGTTACTACCTCAATAGATCACTTCATTCTGGATAATGTGCAGAAAAGCTGAAAGAGAAAATGGCATTTAAAAACGCCGTTTGTGAGGTAATTCAGCTCTGACGAGGCTTGATCTGGGGCTGAGAATTGAAGCAACTGGGGGCAGGAACCAAGAGGCTGAGCCCCAACCGTGCGCTCACTTAAATCAGTGAGCCACGCCCCCCGGCACGTCCAGATTGGACATGCCGGGGAGCGTCGCACCCGGAGCACAGCCAGTGGCTGGGGGGATAGCCACCATCCCCCCAGCACGTGAAGGGCTCGTGGGTGCCCGCAACCTCCCCTCCTGCTTATGCTGGAAGGGACTTTACTACCTCAATAGATCACTTCATTCTGGATAATGTGCAGAAAAGCTCTTACAGTCACTTTTTACATCCTAAAGGAGTGGGAGCAGTGGAGAGCAGGCGGGGGCGTGGCTGGTGCCCCCCGGGGGCATGGTGTGCGCCTCGGGGTGCGTGGCACACATTCCGGGGGCATGACACGATGCCCATAGGGGCGTGGCACGCATCCCAGGGGCGCGGTATGCCGCTCACAAGAGCGTGATGCGCCGTGCGCATTCTGGGGGTATGACGCGTCGTCTGTGGGGGCGTGATGCCTGGTGTGTGGCACGTGTCGGGGGGGGTGCAATGGCACCCTACCGGAATAGTGGTGCCGAGGGCGGTCCGCTCCCTCCGCACTCCCGTTCTTCCACCAGTGAGTGGGAGCAGGGGAAATGTCTGGTGCACTCCCCCCCCCGGGTCACCATGCTTAAGGGAGGGAGATATGCATACTCCCAACAGAGACCTAGGCATTCTCTCAGTGCAGGAAGGAATAAGTGTCTCCCCATTCTTCAGCTAAGATTCAAAAGTGCAAGGACAGAATGCATGAATTGCTCATGTTACCTTACTGACTACTTCTCCAGAATGTTTGAATAGGCTCTAAACCTCCCCATGGATGCAAGGCTTGATCTTTATTTAACGAATACTCTTTGGAAAATGGTACAAAATGAGGCCGTGTTGCAGAGCTTGAACGCATTCTCCTCGTTCCCACCGATCATGCTATGAAGTCCCCACCATCTGCCATCTCCAGACTGATCTTTTGGCGTATAAATAATTTGGAGATTTCTTGTATTAATGTGAATAATCTGTCCAGGAAATGGTACCTCTTACATGTTCACAAGCTTGTGGAGAAAGACAAAAGTGGTTAAGTGCTGCCCGGCACTTTCCGTGCTGGTTCAGCGTCATTTGATTGCAACCTGTGGGAATTTCACCTCTTATTGCAGGCTCTGGAGATGTGCTCCATTTCTCCTTCGTACCAAATGTCTTATGCAGGTTCATTAAAAATCCCTCATGGGCTTCATTCTTTAAAGGCATGCCTTCTTGTTTCTTGCATGGGAACAATAAAATATCGTGGAGCATTATGTTAAAAGTGGACAATAGTGCTAATAATAGTAATCTAGAGTAGCTACACACAAGCAGGCTCTCTCCAGCAATTCTGTGGAGAGCACAGTCAATGGTGAATGATGATGGGAATTATAGGCCAAAACATTGGGAGGGCACCAAGTTGAAGAAGGCTTGGAGGAAGGAATCCAAAAGTGACAAATTTGTCTACCTCTAATTTTATGTGTGTGTTGAACTAGAGCTCCTAGGAGCAATGTCAACTCCACGACTTAAGCATTCTTTCCTCAAAAGTGGCAGACTGAGCTCTTTGCTTCATGAGCAGGGGCACCAGCTCCTGGGAGCCAAGCTGTTTTGGGACCCCTCAATATCTTTTGGGAGGGGGCCCCCAATGTCAGTGTCAGATTACCAAATAGGTAGAGTAGGTGCCAGACTATGGGCCCCATGCCTTTAGGGCTCCCGCAACAACAGCAAATATATATACAGTGGTACCTCTACTTACGAATAACTCTACTTATGAATATTTCTACTTACGAATGGAGCTCCGTCCGCCATCTTGGATGTGGTTTAGATAGGATTTTTTTCTACTTACGAATTTTTAGATAGGGTTGCTTCTACTTACGATTTTTTTATCCCAATGCATTCCTATGGGATTCGACTTACAATTTTTTTCGACTTACAAATGTGTGTTTGGAACGCATTAAATTCGTAAGTAGAGGTACCACTGTGTGTGTGTGTGTGTATGTGTGTGTGTATGTATATATATATATATATATATATATATATATATATATATATATATATATATATATATGATCTTGAAAGAAAATTGCAATCAAGCTTTCTTAGTTCAGTGTTATCCCAATAGAGTGTGCATCTGAGAGGGCCCCTGAGATTTCAACTGCCTACGAGTCTCCACTAATCTTGCACTCCCCAATGTTGAGCGGGTGGAGGAGGCTGAGTGTGGAGCTCATCCCCCACCCCTATAACCCTTGCAAGCGGATGCCTCTGCTCATTAGCACCACCTAGCCAACCCTGCTGGCACTGTCACCTGTCTAAGAATTTTGTCAGCTGACCTAAAGGGCCAATCCGTGTTCACCCAGCTTTGTTGTGCTAGTTGCAAGCTTCTCAGTAGCCTCCGGCCAGCTGCTATTAAAAAATGGGAATGTTGTATGATAGACCTTTGGACTTAACCTAGAAATAATTCTTCAAATGTTTACAGTTCATTGTACAGCAGATCTGACCAAGTCTGTTCTGTACAATCAATATGGTATGTGCAAGGTAAAGGGACTCCTGACCGTTAAGTCCAGTCGTGGACGACTCTGGGGCTGCGGTGCTCAACTCGCTTTACTGGCCGAGGGAGCTGGCGTTTGTCCACAGACAGCTTCCAGGTCATGTGGCCAGCATGACAAAGCCACTTCTGGCGAACCAGAGCAGCGCACGGAAACGTTGTTTACCTTCCCGACGTGCTTTCAAATGGCTAGGTTGGCAGGAGCAGGGACTGAGTAATGGGAGCTTACCCCGTCGTGGGGATTCGAACCGCCACCCTTCTGATCGGCAAGCCCTAGGCTCTATGGTTTAGACCACAGCGCCACCCGTGTCCCATGGTATGTGTACCCACATATATAAAATATTTGCTACTACCTATAATATGTACAGAGTTAACAGGCATGCTGAAAGGAGAAACAGAAGCATTGGTTGGGGCACAAAATGATGAAACAATGGTAGCAAATACATTTCAATGACACAAGTGGACTGGTTAAATTAAAATACCTAGAAAGCTCATAGCTCATTGATATGTGTTTTTTAAAACCCTTGCTGTGCCCACTTAAAAACTCCTTGCCAGGCTTGGGATACAATTTAAAAATATTAGCATATTTCAACAAACTCTTTAACTTTCACATATTTTTCTGGCCTCACTCTCCCAATGCTACTAATTACAGGGATATTTATGTATCAACAGAAAACCTTTTCCTTTGTGAGACTGGAGTTGATTCACTTGCTGATAGCGTCAACGTTCCTAAGCTTGAGCAATGGCATTTGCCTTTTGCAGAGGTAACAGAATTATCTTTGAGGCAAGATTACTCATTGGTCAAAATCCCTTTCTTGTTTCCATTATGGGCAAAATCTCAGATTCTCAGTGCTATGGCAACATCCTCCACCAGACATAAAAGACTACAAGGACAGGCTTTGTTGCTCTTTAATGAGTCTTAAAATTCACAGGCCAGGATTCAAAAGGCCACACACAGTTTTTGACGTGCTCATAGGGACTTTTCAGCTACATCTCCCAGAAAGCAAAAACTGCTTAATGTAGTGCCACTTTTGCCTGAAGGAGCATTCCTCTGTCACAGTCCAAATAGACTGCTACTTTTCACTCTCCTACTCCTTATTCAGAGGCCAGAAGAGATCTCTAGCCACACCAGTTTTTTTCCAGTGGCAATTTTCTTCCTTCTTAAACTAGATGTCTTGAGACATAAAACTTACCCCCATAACGGAGGTACCACTGAGGAGCTTGGGCTTCCCAATCAGAAGGTTGGTGGTTCGGATCCGTGTGACAGGGTGAGCTCCCATTGCTCTGTCCCAGCTCCTGCCAACATAGCAGTCAGAAAGCACACCAGTGCAAGTAGATAAATAGGTACCGCTGCAGCGGGAAGGTAAACGGCATTTCTGTGCGCTCTGGTTTCTATCATGGTGTTCCTTTGTGCCAGAAGCAGTTGAGTCATGCTCGCCACTTGACCCGGAAAGCTGTCTGTGGACAAACGCCGGCCTGAAGCGAGATGAGCACTGCACCCGGGTCCTTTACCTTTAATGGGGCTATAAAAGCTTGTACTGCCTGCAGTTGTCCTAAAGAGTTCACTGTTGTTCATTCCCCTCCGAAACCTGGCATAAAATGACACAATGCAATTAACAAGAATAAATCTGTGTAGGTTTCTCCTCCCTTTCCTTAAAAAAACTCCAGCAAGGTCAGTTTTTATTGCCACTGTTACTTATATTTGCTCTAGTGTCTTTTAGCATTCTGTCTTCAATGATTTGGTAGCATAAAATGGCAGGTATGTTTGTGTCCTTCTATAAAATAGAAGACATTATTATCAGACTGTCTCTGCAATGCAGCCTAATAGAATAATAACTTGCAAGTTTCATCAGTCACATTTTGAGGAGTCTAAATAAATAAAGAGAGAAAAAAATACACCTTCTTGTTAGTTGAGAGAACAGACTATGAATGAGGCCTGCCTCAAAAGTGCTATCCTTATGTGCATGCTCATAAAGGTGAAGGTACCCCTGACCGTTAGGTCCAGTTGCGGACGACTGGGGTTGCGGTGCTCATCTCACTCTATAGGCTGAGGGAGCCAGCCTTTGTCCACAGACAGCTTCTGGGTCATGTGGTCAGCATGACTAAGCCGTTTTTGGTGAACCAGAGCAGTGCACGGAAACGCTATTTACCTTCCCGCCGGAGCGTTACCTATTTATCTACTTGCACTTTGATGTGCTTTCAAACTGCTAGGTGGGCAGGAGCTGGGACCGAACAATGGGAGCTCACCCCGTCGCAGAGATTCGAACCGCCGACCTTCTGATCGGCAAGCCCTAGACTCAGTGGATTAGACCACAGCGCCACCCACATCTCGTGCATTCTCATATCTCTGATGTTTACTGCCTAGAAGAACAAGAGAGTATGTGAGAGGTGGGACTACAGACACTGAACTTTTCTCAGTTGAGACACAACTGACTATTAGTGAAAAAGAAAAGCTCCCTATTCACTCTCTACTAATAGTGACATGTGACCAGAAGTACAGATAATTAGCTATAAATTCACTCAGATGATCAAACATGGGATTAAACATCAGCAATAAGCTGTAAGTGCAGAAAGGCCATCACATCAGCATCACAGAAATCTAGGGTTGAGGTAAAATGGCCCCTCCAAAATTATCCACTCTGTGGGTGGCAAAATGGGGAACAGTCGGCATAAAAACATAATTGTGGGGGTAGGCAGACTTCGCCAACCATTTTCCCTCAGAAAAGTCTTCCATGAAACTTCTGACTTATTCTTATTGACCTTTTGATGTATTATGAGTTCATACCAGTGGGCAAAGGAAGCAAATGGGCTACGAGGGGGGTACTGGAAGGAGTAGGGGCTAAGTCCCTGAGATTCTGAGGGGAAAGGGTGAATTACACCCTTTTGTGATAATGTCTTTTGATAATGATGTAATGAAAGAAACTGTATTTTTGTGATACTTTGAGTGTGCACACCCACCCACCCATCATTAGGCAGAGTGAAGCAACTTCTGCAGGTCGTTAATCTGGGGTGTCATGAGAGAGAGAGGCAAATTATTAGTCGTTTAATGTATTTGTATTAATACTTTTGGAGAGTATTTTAGAATATTTTGGTCTTCACCCAGTGCCCAATACCTTATTTGTTTCCCTGTGCTAACTTTCACTAAGCTTCCATGTGCCCATGTACAGTCAGCTGCTGATACACAATGGCTCTGTGAAATGTACACACCTCAGCTTAACTGTGGCTTCAGTTTTCCAAATGGGATAGAAGCTGGTGTGAGGGAAATCAAATCAAGCAAGTGCATTTCTCAAGAAGCTACAGATAGATTGCGGCTACGTGTACAGTCATACCTCGTTTTAAGTACGCTTCGGTTTGAGTAATTTCAGTTTAATTACTCCGCGGACCCGTCTGGAATGGATTAATCCACTTACCATTACTTTCAATGGGAAAGTTCGCTTTAGGTTAAGTATGTTGGGATATCACCATTGGGAGGTCCAGCCGGCAGCCTCCTCTTCGTCCTCTTCCCCGGTGATTCCCAGGGAACACGACTCAAGGTCTCAGTGACCTGAGCACGCAATCAGCAGAGCTCATCTCCAGCGTTAGCGTGGTGTGGCAGCAGCAGCAACAACAGAAGGAATACTCAGAGAGAAGTCCTTGCATATTTACAGGCGTTTATTATAAAGCATCTAAAGCATCTCGGAAGATAGACCAAACGTGTCTGTCTCCATCAGCAAAGCGAAAGCAAGACTAACATAACAATAGCACAACAAACGGAAGTATACATCATGTGATACATTCAACATCATCTTCCAAGCCTGTTCCTGTTTAAGGTGGAACAGAATCTACTATGAAATCCTAACAAAGTACACTTCAGTTTAAGTGCTCCGTGGACCATCTGGAACAAATTAATCCACTTTCCATTACTTTCAATGGGAATGTTCGCTTCAGATTAAGAACACTTCAGGTTAAGTACAGACTTCTGGAACCAATTGTGTACTTAAACCGAGGTACCACTGTACTTGGCTTCCCACCAGCGGTGGGAATATGTTGGAGCTGGAGTAAGTGGCTAAGTTTTGTCTTATATCCTCCAGATTTAAGAGAAGAGCAAACATCTTCTTTTCCCCACCTGAAAGACTCCCTTGCAAGTTTTGCTTTATAGTAGCTGAATCCTTCCCACATTAGAGCCTCATTTATTTTGACAAAGCCAAATCAGGCATGGAGCTCATTCACCATAGAGTTAATTTCTCATGTCATCTACTATGTGAAGTGGAGGGAATATAGGGTTGGCTTGTTGGTATTGATTTGCCAAGTGCATGCAATGTGCAGCACAGGGCCGGCTCCAGGGGTAGTCTGTGTGGCGCGGGGCGCTGGGGCGCCGGCCTGGAAACCATGTTGCGTGCTGCACCCACCCACCAGCCACGGAAAGAAACGTAGCGGGGCGGGGGCGCCGGAGCGTCTCGTTCCCGCAGAACAAAACAAGAATGCACATTTCTACCCTTCATCGTGCAGGAAATCATGAAGCACAAAAACAGCCTAAGCTACCTGTCTATTGAGCCCAGCACTTAGTCTGTGGCTAAACAGATGCCCCTGGGAATATCACAAAATTGGACATGAAGGTGCATGTTGCTTCCTTCCTTCCCAGTAGCTGGTAACCAAAGGTAAGCATTTAGAGGCAATTTCAAGACGGAGCCATTATAGCTAACAGCCATTGTGAGGCCTATAGTACATTAATTCTATAAATCCAGGAAAGTCCCTGGAAAATAGGGATACTTGGAAGGTCTGCTGTAATTTCACATGATAAACAGCATGCAGTTCTTTCATATCATTTAATGTTTAGCGAGACATGGTGGGATATCAATTCAAAGGCCACAGTTCCTTAATGCAACAGGTACAGTACTTACAATGTAAATAGAATGTTTGAAATTGGGACAGAAGCAGCAGCCTTATAAACCATACAACTAACTCCAAAATCTGCATTATTTTGATAGAGAATTTTGATTTCTCTTTCACACACACTGCTTTTTTCCTTGTAACTCAGTGGGGCACCACTTTTCACGCGGAAAGTTCCAGGCTCAATTCCTAACAGCTCCACTTAAATGGTTTACAGTGCACTTTCCTCAGTAGTAAATCCCACAGAGTTCAAGAGGGCTTAGTCCCTGGTAAGTGGGTATATGAAAGCAGCTTTAAGGCAGCAAGGGCAGGAAAGATCTCTGTCAAAGACCTTAGAAAGCCAACCCTAGCCAGCATAAGACATTTCCTGTACTGGGGAGACCAATGGCAAAATGCACATTCATATAAACAAAAAGCTGACATTGTGGGGGACAACAGCAGAGGAGACAGAGGCAAGGATAGCAAAGAAAGAAAGCTCTAAGTAATGGGAAAGAAGGCCACAAGTTGCAGTTACAATTACACAAACCTAGTTATATCAATTGGAGATCAGAGATGAAATCTACCTGCCATCTTCCCAGCCCCACTTGTAGTTCTGCTCAGCAGACTTTGATGGTGAGTATTCACTATAGAATCTGTGAATATCTATATAAATAAAAATGTAACTGTCCATTCGTTACCAATCTATGCGCTCCGAAAGTACTTGACCGATCGCTTTGAAATTTTGACACAACGTTGCATTCAAATATGGGAGCATTTTCATATACCTAGATTACTTAGATGTCTCACCTGTGACCTTCTTTTTTAGGGAAAAAAACCTCCTTCCAAAGTTAGTTGTATTACCATCTGCTGGATGTCAAAGCAGCACAGCTGAGGATGTCTCAACTGCTGCCATTGGCTACAGACTATCTGTGACATCACAATAACATGGCATTGCCCAGCATTGCCCAGCCAGCACAGCTGAGGATACTCCATCATAATCTCAGGCCTCAGCTGCTGCCATTGGCTGAAGACTATCTGTGACATCACAAACAAATATGGCAACCTACTGAATATAAATGTAGCCAGCACAGCAACGCATGACACATGGACGGGAACAGCTAATATATATATATATGGCTATTCAACAACAGTATTTGGCATCCAATGTTGGCACTAGCTGATATCTCAGAAGAGCTGACAGGTAACACAGAAGCACAAGACTTGGCAGTATCTGACAGCTGACATGTAGCAGCTCAACATTTGTAGGGTTGAAATATTTCAAAATGTTTTGTCTGGTTGTTGAGCTTTCCCCCAAAAAAATCTAAAATGAAGAAGTTGGTTTTGAGCTATTTTTTAAAGGAAATTCACCAAAATTTAGACTTACAAGATGGGTTGCCAAACATGTAGTTTTCCCATGAAATTTAAGCAATTTCTGCCCACACTGCTTCCAACTGCCATATTCTGGTTATGTCCAGGAAACTCCAGATGTATGGCAACCCTAACATTTATCATTGACATACATCAGTCATCAAATGTTTGATGTCCCTGATGAACCTGACAGATGAATTAGCACTTAGTCAATTCTGCCTTAGCTCCATCCATGTAAATTTTCCCTTAAAGAGGGCACATGTTGCGGTGAGACCTGGCAACCAAACCCTTGTGTTGTGGGTGGGTACGATTGGATAGCCACAACCCCCAATTGGTAGGTCCCTTGTTGCCGGGTTAATCTGACCAATGGGACGCTAGCCAAATGGATCAAGGTACCTACATATGCCAATGCACGTGGCCCTGAGCTTTCTCTCTTGGTCAATGCATCAGAACACCCGCCCACCTCTCCCTATATTTAGGGTTTGCACGCTTGACCTTGCTATGCCGTCGTGTGTCATCTGTCATTGGGACAGGGGTACAGCAGGAATTTTCCTCACTTGGCTCATTGGCTGGTGCCATTTGGGTTTTGCCTGCCGCACAGCAAATCGTCACAACTTGTAAGGTTGCGGAGAGGCTCTGGTTCACGTGATTGTGATGGGGGAAACAGACTCACCATCCCTATGTGAAGGGGTTTTCCGTTAAAGGAATCCAAAGACTCAATGGTTTGGTCAACCCTGAGAAGGCTTGTGCCTGTGCCTGAGTCCAGGGGGACATCTGGGTGGTGGACATAGCATGTCCCCAGCTTTCTGCCATTCCAGGTGTTCTCCCTAGGCTGACCTATGATGGAGCTCTGGGTCAGCGCTACCTGCCACGGTGCAGGGAGCTTGTCGAACCAGAGCCTATGCAACCACTCACTTGTTGTAATCAATAAAGTTGTGGCCTAAATTCTGCCAAAAACCAAACCAAATTTGAGTCTTGTGTGAATTTATTTAAGGAGGTGGTTTAAAGGTCTGAACATGCAAATTGTGTCTCTCTTTTTTGTGGTTTTCTTTTTCTTTTGATGCATTATGTCCATGAGTATGACTGTATTTGCCCTTTGAGAAAAGGGGCAGTGCTTCCTAGAGGTTCATTAATTTCCCCTCACTGATGTCATCACATAGCCCATTCTGATTGATTACATTTTAGTCATCATATTGTTCTATTCACTACATCACCTCAATTTGGCTGGGATCATGAATGTGACTCTTCCCAAAAAGAATTTATTTAAGGGGTAGGTTTAAAGGTCTTCACAACCAATCATTTGGCAAACTTTCCATGAATTGGCCAAAGTTGTGCAAAATAAGCTAATTTTAGCATTCTTGATTAGTAGTCCACATAATGGCTGTGTTTTGGCTAGAAAAGAGGGCTGCACCTTCTTTGCCATGCTTCCCCCAGCAACTCTAGCCTTTTTGTGATCTTTTATATTCTTAAAAATATGGTGGAATATTTAATATCATTAAAGTTCATTGTATTCCAAGAACACAAGATTTCTTCCTCCAGATCATCTGGGAGTTTGGAGTGTGTGTGTGTGTGTGTGTGTGTGTGTGTGTGTGTGTGTGTGTGTGTAGAACTATATTTTAGATTGCCAGAACAGGAAATTCTGATTGACTTGCTTCCTACATGAATGCTGAATTTTTATGAAAAGCATTAACATTTCTTTCTTTCATATCTTTCCTTTCAGGTGCCTTACTGAGATACTCACTCGAGGGGGGAGAATAGCCTTTCTCCTTGCATATCTTTAGAGATATTTCCCCTCTAATTGATGGGTAGAAGACCAAGGCCTTGAAAACAGAGCATTCATTGGTCAGTGCTGAACAATATTCTACCTGGGGGCAAGCGATACAGCACTAGATCTATTCTCTACCCTTTGGAATAATAGGAGAGGTGGAACAATAGCCTTAGTCCTAAATCTTAGTCCTATTTAAGGTGCAAAACTGGAATAGGAAATTAAGGTGAACACCATGCCAGTTGGTAAGAGTGTGGTGCTGATAATGCAAAGGTTGCAGGTTCAATCCCTGTATAGGACAGCTGCATCTTCCTGCTTGGCAGAGGGTTGGACTAGATCAGGCATCCCCAAACTGTGGCCCTCCAGATGTTTTGGCCTACAACTCCCATGATCCCTAGCTAACAGGACCAGTGGTCGGGGAAGATGGGAATTGTAGTCCAAAACATCTGGAGGGCCGAAGTTTGGGGATGCCTGGACTAGATGATCCTCAGGGTCCCTTCCAACTCTACAATTCTATGATTCTAAGCACTCCACATTAACATACAAGGGGTATGTCAAACTGGCTGTTATTGGAATGCAAGCTGCATTTGGGTGAAAAGGAGGAATTGCTCTTTCCTCTTGCTTACCTCCCGCCCCCCCCCCTGCCCCATGGGGACTTGGAGCGTCTTTTGTTAAAGATCATAAATCATTTTAAGCAGAAATACCAGCTCAGAATTAAGTGGTAAAGAGGACTGAAATCCTGCATTTTGTTTCAGACAATGACTGGGAAAGTTTGGAGAACATTTAAAGTCAGCATTGGAACCAAACATTCCAATAATAGGTTAACTCCGGACACTACAATTTATTGTTGTCAGCCAGTCAGCCACTGTCAGCCAGCCAATCCACTGGCCGGGAGGCGTGGCCGGGCCCCGTTTAAACAGCCGCGCAAGCCGAGAGGCTCCCTCTTGGCTCACACTCTTGATCTCCCACCCTCCCATGCTTTTGCAGGTTTTGTCTTTATTGACCTTGCTATGGACCTCGGTTGGTCGCCGTTGAGGGGCCTGGTAGGAATTTTTCCACTTGGCAAATTGGCTCAGGCCATTTGGTTTTCGCCTACCGCGTAGCAATCGTCACAACTTTGTAAGGTTTTGCGGTTAGGCACTGGGTGACCTCCTGATGGGGAGGGGAGGCCTGGCCATCGCCTGCCCCTCCATGCGTAGGTGTATTCCGTTAAAGCAATCCGGGGGTGTGGATCTTGTCCAAAGCCCAGGGCGGGGCTAGGGCCATGCCACGACCCTTCTGGGAACCCTGGGGTGAGCTCAAGTTGGTTTGCATTGACGGGGCTCACCCTACCGGTGGTTTACCCTACCAGACTACCTGCACAGCGGGCAGGAGTCAGATATAGCCCGGTCTACTCAATGCCTAAGCCAATCCCGCTCACATTCTGTAATCACTAAAGTTGTGGCCTAAATTTGCCCAATAACATTAACCTTATCTCCTGTGTCCTAGTGTTTTATCCCTCCTTGAGGGGGTGGTTGCAACACTCTCCTCAGGATCATGTGCTTCCAGTGTGGAAAAGGTACTTGCAAAAAACAATAACAACAATAATACATATTTTGCATAAAGGATGTGAACAAAATGCATATTTCAAGGATGAATGCAGTGTAAAACAGTAGATATTTTACTATATCCACTGGCACGTGTTTTACAAAATGTGTACAGATTGCCTGCACAGTTCCTCTGCATTCTTTTGAACACCCACAGAAAATGGAATAGTCCTCCGATTGAATGCATATCTGGTGCTTTTGTTGCCAACTTTCAGTTTTCTTTATATCGGACGCTTTAAGTGGGACAATGTAGGGTCCTAGGTCAGGCATAACTGAGTGGATATATGGATACAGCCTGGAAGATACATACACACACAGAGAGAGATGCCACTTGCTATTTAAAACACCCACATATTAGGGTTGGGGGAAAGTGTCCCATTATCATCAGATCTGAGAGGAGAGTGGAAACAGCAGTTATTTTATTCATTGATTAAATTTCTATACCGCCCTTCGTCTGAGGATCATGGGGCAGTTTACAATATAAAAACACAAAAACAATTTTAACACAAACAATTCATGGTATTAAAATAGCTATGTTAAAAAGGCAAAGGACCCCTGGACGGTTATGTCCAGTCAAAGGTGACTATGGGGTTGTGGCACTCATCTTGGTTTTAGGCTGAGGGAGCTGGTGTTTGTCCACAGACAGCTTGCCGGGTCATATGGCCAGCAGGACTAAACTGCTTCTGGTGCAATGGAACACCATGACGGAAACCAGAGCACATGGAAACATCGTTTACCTTCCCGCCACAGCGGTTCCTATTTATCTACTTGCGCTGGAGTGCTTTCGAACCGCTAGGTTGGCAGGAGCTGGGACAGAGCAACGGGAGCTCACCCCATCACAGGGATTCGAACTGCCAACCTTCTGATCGTCAAGCCCAAGAGGCTCAGTGGCTTAGATACACTGCCGTGATAGCCCTTGAATAAAGAGCAGCATAGAAGCATTGTGAAGAGCTGTTTGGCAATGGAACAGACTCCCTCGGAAGGTGGACTCATCTTCATTGGAGGGCTCTGAGCAGATGTTAGATGGCCATCTGTTATGGTTCCTTACTTGAGATTCCTGCATCTGGTTGGACCAGATGACCCCCCCGGGGGGGGGGTTCCCTTCCAGTTCTACAATTCTATGATTCTATGGTCATAGTGATTATGCGGGCCATCTCCACATTCCAGAGAATTGTATGATTCTATGAAAAACAATAACCCCTCCACCTGCAGCCTAAAATTACATCGATTGTTTAATTAGCTAAAGCCCTGGGGGAATGCGGGTTCACCATTATGGTGAGCACGATTTGTGGTGGGGGCTTAGCAAACCACTCCTGAGTTCCAAAGGTGGGGGCATGAGTGGTCACTGTGGAATAGGTCCTCGGCTGTTGCTGGGCAAATTTGGATGTTGCAATTTGATCTGCGTTTTCAGATCCCCACCCTCCCTCTGCTGTTTTTAGGCCTCTGTGTTGACATTGCTGTACCTCTCATGGGGTCGCCTGTATTCAGGGGCCTGGTAGGATTTTTTTTCCATTTGGCTGATTGGCTGGTGCCATCTGGTTTTTGCTTACTGCATAGCAAATAGTCACAACTTGTAAGGCTGGCGGTTAGGCATTGGTTATTGGTTGTATATGGGGTCTGTTGACTGCGTTGGCCCCTTGTGTTAATGCCTGAGTTAGGGGAGATTCCGGTCAGGAATACAGGGGCTCTATGCAGTGTCCATAACCCTGGTAGGGGACCAGCAACACGCATGAGCCCCTGGGAGCCTGAAGGGAGACCCTGTCTCTCCCTGTAGGGTTTCCCCTTGTTGACAAGGCGAGTTTATTTCTGTCCTTAGGTGACAGTTGGAGAACCAATGCCTACGCAACCACTCACTTGTTTGATATTTGTATTTCAATAAAAGTTGTGGCCAAATTCATGCCAAAAAACCATTAAACAAAAATTCTGTCTATGGTGTGAGCTATTTGAGGGGTGGTTTTGGGGACCTCCACACGCAAGTGGAATGTTTTTGCCTAGTGCCTATGTCAAGATGGCACCAGGGGAGCCACTCCGGGCAGAGCATTCCACAAGTGGGGAGCCACTGCAGAAAAGGCCTGTTCTTGTGTCTGCACACACTGATTTGTCCAGTTACATTAGAAACTGCCTTATACAGACCATTGGCCCATCTACCTCATATAGCTCTATATTGCCGTCTATGCTGACAGACAGTGTCCAGGGTTTCAAAATTGAGTCTCTCCCAGGCCTACCTGGAGATCCTGGAGATTGAACTGGGACTTTCTGTAGGCAAAGCAAATGCTGTACTGCGGCTCCATGACTCTTTGCCAAATAAACAAATCCACACTTATTATTTCTGTCTTTCTGCCAATGAACACTCAAGGCAGTATACACTAAAACGGCTATTTGGCCAATTGCAAATACTGTATGGATATGCAGGCAGTGTACAACAGAGATTTAGTGTGATACCTGCCCTTTTGAAATGGTAATATGAAACATAATTAAGTCCTTTGCAGATTATAATATGTATGCAATGTGTAGCCATAACTGGGAAGGGAACTGTACTGCTACCTTTGTATATTAACTTTTATGTGTGAGGGTCTCAAACATGCAGTGATGGTGTGCTGGGAGGCATAAACGTGGAAATAAACATTAAACCATTCCCAGTGTTAAGGACTGGGCTGGAAATACGGGCTGAAAAACCCGCAAGAAGTATCACTGAGCTTGGTTGTAGATAAGGTTGTAAGGAAGGGGGAAAAGAAGATAGGGAGAATCATTTTATGGTATTTGCCTCATGGGTGTGATTTGTATGCTAATTAAAAACCAAGTAGATGTTCACGCTTCAGTAAACATGTTTTAAATAACTGAGACAGAAATGAGGAAAAGAAGAAGAAGATTCGTTTGCTAACTGTGGACCATCTAAATCAATTCAACCTAAAGTAGCTTCTTCTCATGCATTTTCCTCACTGTCAAGTGATATCGCTGGAACGGATGCACAAGCGCAGGATCAGATTCAAATGGGAGATTCTGTGTGATGTTTACCAAATGAAGAAAACAGCATTTGCATTTCTTGCACAAGACCTCAATGCCAATTTTCCCCCAGCAATGTAAGCTCTTCACGGGAGGAATCCTCCACCTTAACCACTGGAAAAATATTAGGTACTATTTTTGATATACCGTATGTGTCATATCACGGGTGGGTAACTTGTGGCCCTTCAGATGTTGTAGACTCTCCAAGTATCCTTCTTTTCCAGGGACAGTCTTTGATTTACAGAATCTGTCCTGGTTTCTGATTTGATCCCTGATTTGATCCCAGTATAGTTACATACCCTCCAACATTTCTCCGATAAAAATAGGAACTTTCTATTCCATCACCCTCACCCTCATCATTTTATTATTTATACCCTGCCCATCTGACTGGGTTGCCCCAGCCACTCTGGGCAGCTTGCAACACATATAAAAACATAATAAAATGCTAAAACTTCCTTATGCAGGATTGCCTTCAGATGTCTTCTAAAGGCGATATAGTTACGGTATCTCCTTGGCTCCAGGGTTGCATAACTCTATACCCTCCAACATATCTGCAATGAAAATCGGGACATCGTCCTATGGGAAAGCATGACATTCCGGGATCAAATCAGAAACCAGGGTGGCTTCTGTAAATCTGGGACTGTCCCTGGAAAATAGGGATACTTGGAGGGGCTGGAGTTATGTGACTCTCAAGCCAAGGAGATATTTAACTATACAACCTCGTCTTCTACAGGCAGCCTTGCATAGGGAAGTACATATACATATACATTATACATATGCATTATACATTATACATATACATTATACATTATACATATACATTATACATATACATATATAAAGTTTAATGTTTTGGGCAACCCGTATGATTCTGATTCAATAGGACGTCCCTGTTTTAAAAAGAGAAACATTGAAGGGTATGCAGGGCCGTCTTAAGCATATCGATCGCTACGGCACCCCCCACCCCGTTTCCCACTGCGGCTGTCTGGCGGGCGCAGTCGTGCGGCACACCCCTGGCGGCCCGGCGCCTCCCAGCCTTGCCTTAGAGCCGGCCCTGAGGGTATGGATGTTGCTAGTCTACATCTTACATTATCCCTGACCATCAACCCTGTTAACTGGGGCAGATGGGATTTTGGAGCTCAGAAACATCTGGCCACATTTTAGTCCCCAGTGCATTACATAATAAATAGGTCTGAGTCAATCCATGTTCATTTTGTGTTTGTTTCCGTAAAGGGGGGTGGGACTGTCTTCTGGTTCAGACAGTTTTTGTGAACTGCTTTGATGCACAACAAACTTTTCCTCTTATTACTAGTGCTGTGCCGGAATCTGCCCTCCAATTTCTTGAACGTTTTCTTCCCCCATCAAAGAGACTTCAATCTTCCTCCCTCTTTCTCAGGGCACTTTTAGAATTTCTTCGCAATTTAGGTGGGTGTGGGTTTGCGCTTATTTTTTCCCATTCTGAAGTGTCCTTGAGTGGTCTGCGTTTTTGTATCCATTAAGGCTTTCTCCAACACTGCAGGCTTCCCAGACTTCACTTTCTGAACTGAAAAAGCCCCATGGGAGGATTATCCTCATGAGGTCTTTGCCTATTTGAACTAGGAGAAGGGAAGCCAGGGAGGCTGGCTACCAAGCATGTGAGATAGGTGTGAACACTGATTTTGGCTTTCATGAGAAGTCCAGACCACTGCAGAGATGATTTGTTGAATGAAATAAATGACTCTCACAAACACCGCACATGTAAGAGCAGTGCAACAAGAACCCTGCACCCTCCGCGATCTCTGAAATTTCCTTTCCTTTTTCATAATTTTAGAATACCATTTCTTTTCACATAAATTGGTGGAGGAAGAATCCTGGGGGGCGGGAAGCACAGGAGAAATTTTCAGCACAATACCACTTATTACTCTGCTTTCACAACCCTCAGTCTTGTTTTCCACATACTAATATTTAATCTTATTGGCTCTTGCTCTTGGTCTGAGAAAAGGGATATTGGGACATGGAATTAGTGGGGTCATATTAGAGTGAGAGGAGGAAGCCACGAATTGCCCTCTGGGTTAAAATGGTGTAACATGCCGACATTTCAGTATTCTCATTTTTTTCTATCCGGTGGTACCTCAGTTTTCGAACGCCTCTCTAGTCGAACGCGACGTCCGTTTTGAGTTTTCCATATTGAGGCTTCCATATTGAGGCTTCCATTTCCAGTTTTCGGTTTTGGAGCTCGAACTGACTTCCGGAAGGGATTACGTTCGTAAACTGAGGTACCACTGTATCTGCCTACACCCCCCCCCCCCAGACACACATGTGAGTTCTTTTTAAAAGTTCCTCCAGATACATAGGAACATGTGGCTGGTAAGGGGCAGTGTCAGACCCCAACCGAAAAGTTACCATCCCATTAAAAACAACTTATTTTTCTTATTTATTGAATTTCTATACCGCCCTATACCTGAAGGTCTCAGGGCGGTTCACAGAAAACCACTATATATATATATTCAGAATAAAAACAACAACCCAATAACACACACACCCCAAAAAAAGAGTCACCCAAGGCCTGGTTAAAAAGGAGCGGTTTTGCCTGGTGCCTAAAGGTGTATAATGAAGGTGCCAGGCAAACTTCTCTAGGGAGAGCACTCCACAGATAGGGAGCCACTGCAGAGAAGGCACTGTTCTCATGTTGTCACCCTCTGGACCTCTGTTTTCAAATGAGAAATGATGAAAGGTATGGATGTTGCTAGTCTTCGACTCACATCATCCCTGACCATCAACCCTGTTGATGAACTGCAACAGAACAGAAATAATGCTGCATGCAACAGCTGCAGGAATGGGAAAGGATGCCTTCATGCATACCTAGTTACTACCCTTTTTTTAAAAAAAATCTGGAATTCTAATATTCTATAGTCCAATATGGAAATTAATAAATGTCATCTTGAAGGATCAAATATGCAGGACATCTGGTGGGATTCTATTTCCTATGCTTCAGACTTAGGTGGAATCTGACACATATAAAAATCACTTTGAAAATGCTTTTTTTTAAGAGTTTTTTTTTAAAAAAATATATACATTGAATTTTCCATAAGGCTCACCATCGCCATCTGGTGTCACATATTTTGCTCTTAAAACGTTTTATTTGCAGCTGTATAGCTGAGTCCTTGGATGCTCAACAATCACCATCCATGCTAGCTTGTGAAGTGTGGGTGTCTTGATTTCTATTATTGTGTGTCACCATTTCTTTTTCTTATTATTTATTGTTTGTTTGCTTTGTAGATGGGTATAATATCCCACTACTGAAAATTTTGGGTTGCTAATAATGTTAATAAAGGGTTGTTGTTGTTTTTTTAAGTACTGTTCTTGTCGTTGGTACTTGTGTGGGAGGAGAGATAATTGTATTAATTTCCAATATACCATTTTGCTTTGAGAGGAAACGACCCGTAATAATGTGGCTCATGAGAACAATGTGGGTGAAATCCAGGTGCAAATCAACTGGGTGCTTTGATCAGTATTAAAGAGCTAAAATCTAAACAGAGTGTTTTTGTTGTTGACAGTTGGAGAACAAGAACCATCAATTCTCAACCTTTATGAAATATGCTGCATCGCTTATGCCTATTACTGCACCTTTATTATGTGCACACAGTTAAACAACAAGTTATTTCCAAGTAAATGTACATGGGATTATAAAGTACAATCCTAACTGTTCTTATTTGCAAGCAAGGCCTTTGAAAGCCATTGCAGCTTATTTATTTGTAAAGACAGGTAGTATAGGGTTGCAAATCCCACGTTCTCCCTCGGTGGGACATAAACATCCTAGGGCAGTAATTCTATGCACATTTTTGGGAGGTAAATCCCACTGAGAAAATGGGATTTACTTCTGAATAAATATGCATAGGCTAGTGTTCTTCATCTTTCCCTGGGAATGGAAGAAAGATGAATGGGTGAATGACCAGTTGATATAGGGGCAAAAAGTCCAGTCTGCACTCTTGAGGACAACTTTGCAAGAGAAGAAACTTTGCTATTCAACAAGTGAATGACCTGCTAGCATCCTTTCAGAAGTCCAATTTGAATTAGGATACTCTGTACAAACTTGATAAATGCTACATTAATTCAAAATGGACTTTAAAACAGTTTTTTTCATTGTAAAACGTACAGTATATGTCAGGCATCCCCAAACTCGGCCCCCCAAATGATTTGGGACTACAACTCCCATCATCCCTAGCTAACAGGACCAGTGGTCAGGGATGATGGGAATTGTAGTCCCAAAACATCTGGAGGGCCGAGTTTGAGGATGACTGGTCTATGTTCACTGTTTGTATGGTGTTTTGTTATTTGAGATATCACAGCTCTAAAGGTTTTGGATCCTGCAGTTGGTTGTTTTTTGCTGTGAGGATTGTGGGCTCTATTCTCAATATGCATAGGATCATGCTGCAGCAGCCATTGGCAACAATTCTTATTAATAATGCTTACACAAGCATTAGTGTTAACAACAACAACAACAACAACAACAACAACAACAACAATGTAGATCAGTTATGCTTTTTATCATATTGCAGATGTGCAGCTAGGAGATTAGGGTTTACCTAAGAACAGCCAGTGAGCATTTGGCTGAAGCAAAATGCAAAACAGAAACTTCCTGGTTTCTTTCCCACTTCCAGTCTCTTTCCCACCAAGGTCCTCCTCTCTTTCTCTAGCACTTGCATTTTCTAAGCAAATAACTCACAGGGGCCATAGGGCTCTTTGTTGTTTTCCTTACAGCACAATAATCCCATACAAGCAGATGGACCGACTCTTGCAATAAATAATGTTGAGGAGAGACTGGAGCAGTTACACAATCGATGTTCCAGTGTCTGCTCCTGCTTGCAAGTTCATTTAAAAAGGACCAGTAAGTTTGTTGGTGCCTTTGTCCTCCTGGTGGAATAGAATGCAAGCCCAAAGAAACGATGATTGAAAGTGAAGTTTCAGAATTATAACACACCGGAGAAAGAGGAATAAAAGGGGAAATTATGGCTGCTGGCTGGATTGGTGCCAGCCCTGAAAACCAGCCAATTTTCTGGCATATTTCTGCCTTCTGGTTACAATGCAAATGGCACAAGTTGACCTCAAATTGTTCATGTTTCAACAACTCCGAAAATCTACTTTAAAATGGGATATCATACTTTGTAGTGTTATGCGGCATAATGTGTGGTGAAGTGACCAGCTCAGTCATATGGGACATATCACAGCAGGAGTAGTCAGCCAAAGAAGCAGTTTTCCATTAGAGGAAATGTTAGCTTCAAAGCATCTCCTTTTAAATGTGAATTTTAAAATGGAACATCTAGCGTAGAAAGCTCCGCTATAAAAAGTCACTAAAATTCACATTTGGAATTGGCATGAGCTAAACAGCTCGAGTAGCTTCTGCAAGAGAACTGAACTGACTTGGGAGGGGTGTCAGAGAAAATTCCTAGCTTAGATTAGATCATGGAGAGGCAAACTAAGGCCCAGGGGCCAGATCCGGCCCAATCACCTTCTAAATCCAGCCTGCGGATGGTCCAGGATTCAGCGTGTTTTTTACATGTGTCCTTTTATTTAAAATCCATCTCTGGGTTATTTGTGGGCCCTGCCTGGTGTTTTTACATGAGTAGAATGTGTGCATTTATTTAAAATGCATCTGTGGGTTATTTGTGGGGCATAGGAATTCATTCATATTTTTTCCCCAAAACATAATCCAACCCCCCACAAGGTCTGAGGGACAGTGGACCGCCCCCCGCTGAAAAAGTTAGAAAACCCCTGATCTTGATTGTCATAATTTACCCTATGGAGGGTGAGGATGGAGTGGTGATAGAGGTAGAATGCTTATCTTTACTCTTCCCAGCCATATGTTATCTTGGAAGTAGGACACCTGGAGAGGGCTTACTAATATGACAGTGTAAAGCAGGTAAAATGACAGCAGGGGGAATAGTTGATTGAATACACTGAAGTTGGTTGGGCACAGCTGGGGTAGTCTAGAGTTTTGCCTGTGTAGTGAAATAACAGCCTGAGAAATTTGTAATTCTCAGCAGTCTAGAATGTGTCAGTTTTTATAAAAGCTAATGATTTACATGCGTGTTCAGAAATGAGCAAGTAGCAGCTCAGTGTCTAACAATTAAGAGCTGGCTGTCACCCCTATTAGGATTGAGCTCCAGAATTTCCCAGGAACCTCTCCTTCATAATTCCTAGGACCACTGGAGACTGGTTGGTGGTGAAGTTGGTGGGGACACATTCTCCTGTAATGGTGGTGAGAATGAAACAAGCAGTTAATTATGTCAATGAGTGAACTTTGCAAGAAGATAGGAGATCTAGAATCAATGGCATAAGCATGTCTACAAGACGGTGACTAAAGCGAAAGCAGTTCTGTCTAGCCCCTTCCAGATCTTTAAGGAGAAATCATTTACTTTTGGGGTAGACTGGAAGGAAAATAGCAATCCCACACAATCTGTCATTCATTGGAAATAAAAGGGAAGAGGGGAGAAAAGTGATAATCAAAAGAGAACATCCACTTGACAAAGGCCCCCCCCCCCATGTGAAAGGAAAACAATTTCTCCAGCGAGTTGGTACAGAAAAGAACAGGTCACAACGGGGGTGGAAATGCAGGTGGATTATTCCAATTTGAAAAGCATATCACATTGGCTTCTTGCTACTCTCCTATCTCCAAGCTGTTGGGGCTGGCGTTCTTTTCAAACTGGAGACCCATCCACTGCATGTTTGAGGGATCTCTAGAAAAACATGGAGAGGGAAGAAAGGACCAAGGCAAGCGGAAAGACTTACACCTGTATGATGAATTCTGATCTTCCGAATTATTTCCAACTTACTCGAACCCCATTTGAACGCTTTCTTTGCAGCTGATGTGCACTGCAGTTCTGACGATGGGCTGGGTCACATCGCAGCGAGAGCTGTAGATTGCAGGGGAACTTCTTTCCCAGAGGGCTATGTGAAATCTGGTGTGTTATTGCCTGCAGATCTTTCTGCCTCATTAAAAAGTGACATGGCTGGATTGGGATGCTAACGCACAAAGGCAGATATGTCTCCCCCCCTTTTTTGGGGGGCAAGAGAATGATTTTCCACATGGTTTGTTCACAACTTTATATGAATGCCCAGCACTTCCCATTTAAAGTGCTGCCCAACTTGCACAGACTTATTATTGTTCCCCATCTCCATGCTAACAAGCTTGCATGGTACATTGTGTACATGGTACATGGTACCATGTGTGTACATGTGTACATGTGTGTACAGTGGTGCCTCTACTTATGAATTTAGTGTGTTCCGAACGCACATTTGTAAGTCAAAAAAATCTGTAAGTCGAATCCCATAGGAATGCATTGGGAGAAAAAAGTTGTAAGTCGAAGCAACCCTATCTAAAAATTCGCAAGTAGAAAAAATCCTACCTAAACCACATCCAAGATGGCGGACGGAGCTCCGTTCGTAAGTAGAAACATTTGTAAGTAGAGTTATTCATAAGTAGAGGTACCACTGTACATGTGTACATGGTACATTGTGTACATGGTACATGGTGCATGGTGCTAGCTTGGTTTTTAGAGATTTGGTGTCTACCCAGACCAAAGCACACCAAGTAGTTGAACCAGATAGTACATTTATTCAGTTACCCAAAACATCTGCCGGCAATCAAATAAGCCTGATGACCTCTGAGGGTAAACTAACAATGCGCCCTGCTAATCCCGACGGGTTTGTTTCCTAGCAAGGAATCATTTTCTAGCTCACACAGAATGCACATAATGCACATACGAGTGAACCTCAAAATGTTCTGTTGGCTCTGCACTGAACTTTCATTTGAAAGCTAGATTAAAGACTCTTGTCCCATCAGAGCTAATGCTAAACTGGTAATTTAGGGTTGCATTCAGTGGTGTCCTTTGTAGACTGAGCCAGCTGAGACTTCCATCAGCAGAAAGGGCCCCTTCCCTTGAAGGCCTCCACATAACCTCTCATGCTGTTCTGAAAGGCCCACCAACCATATGGAGCAGGTTTGGTGGGGATGGAAAAAATGGCTTCCTACTATTGGTAGAAGCCCCCACTGGATATAGAAGCATCACAAATATGATTGATGCAATTGGATGCAAGCCACGGATTAAATGGATTTCAGATTAAGGTAATATATTGTAACTGGTTACTTGATTATATTTATGTTCTCTTGATTTCCGTAATTCTTTTACGTTTATAAATGGAAATTAATAAATATGTAATTATATATACAAAATAAAATACACATTTTTTTCCAGAATGCCTTTAGTGCATCTAAGAGGAATGCAGGGAGGGGAATATGAGTTAGCAGCATCAGGGAAAATATATGAGTGAGAGCTTAACAACAGAAATTCTTTTAAAAAAATATATATATACAGAAATATTGCTAGGGATATTCAACTTATTTTTCTATTGTTCAGTCAAGTGTTTCTTGCCTCCCCACTGAGCACATCGTGTTCAGTCCTCAATGCAAATAGATTCAGTTCCAATTCATTTCATCCCCATGTTTTACTTATTTGTATCCTGCAGAGCCTTTCTTCCGAAGCCAGATATCAGTTCCCTTCCTTCATTGCTTTTTAGTTTTTCATTTCTTCATTTGCCCGCTGCAGAGGTGAATGAGACAATCTATCTGTCAATAAGGTAGATTTGAATAAAATGCTATTTATTTGGAATGATAATAGCAAATGCTATTAAAACTTCATTTAAAAAGAACTTGCGTGGGGTGACACTGATTAGTTTTGACCTTTGGAAATGGCCATACAAGTCATGGCTGATTTTATTATGTAAACAAACCCCAAGTATATCCTTTCTACATTCATCTTCCTTTTTTATATGTGCTAAGGCTCGTTGCTATCCAGATCCTACTCAGAGTAAACCCAATGAAACCAATTGACTTACGTTAGTTATCATCACTGATTTCAGTGAATCTACTCTAAGTTGGATACAACCTATAGATTGCTAATCATCCACTTTAGGGTATATTTTATTTGAGATGTTCTCTTAAGGACTGGTCAAAAACGCTATGCAGAACAACTGTATGAAGAGTCAGCAGGTGGCAGTTCAAATCTTATTGGTCCTTTCTGCATTTAGAGGTCACAAAAGTCAGCCTCAGCAATCTATACTGGCTGGTCGTAGTCTTTAGTTGGTGGAGCAAGGGCATCTCTCCCCTCCACCACACAGATGCCATTCTGGCATTCCATACAGACATTGAATCACCCAACTCTTTGACATGGATAGCTATCCCCCCTTTTAGAGGGCAGGAGTTGGTGAATATGGGAACCAGCATTATCAGATGTCCATTTGGAGTGCCCACCACCATGGGCAACACTTCCCCACCATCCTGCTGTAAACATAGCTATGTTGCAAAAGTGGGTAACATTTTGGGCAATGCTTTTAAGGGGGCAGGAAAAAAGTATTGAAGTTGTAGAGTTTAAGACTGATGGTCTACCAATTTCAAGGCATCCGGACAATTTATCCTAACACCCTCCACTGGGACAGACTTCCTTCAATAGTCAATATTTTTGAATAGATCATAACGTGTTTGCTTGTTTATTTAAAATCTAGAATTTATACACTGCTTGATTGTAAAACAAATCTCAAGGCAGTGTTATCCAATGACTATCCATATTTCCCACACCACCATTGTGCTGTTACTTAAAGGTAAAGGCAAAGGGACCCCTGACCATTAGGTCCAGTCGTGACCGACTCTGGGGTTGCGGCACTCATCTCGTGTTATTGGCTGAGGGAGCTGGTGCACAGCTTCCAGGTCATGTGGCCAGCATGACAAAGCCGCTTCTGGCAAACCAGAGCATCGCACGGAAACACCGTTTACTTTCCCGCCGTAGCGGTACCTATTTACCTACATTCACTTTGACATTCTTTCAAACTGCTAGGTTGGCAGGAGCAGGGACCGAGCAACGGGAGCTCCCCCCGTCGTGGGGATTCGAACCTCCGACCTTCTGATCGGCAAGCCCTAGGCTCTGAGGTTTAACCCACAGTGCCACCCGCATCCCTTTTTTTACTTATGATTATCTTATTGCCATCATTGGAAGGTTCCTGTGACAATCCAGTCTGACTTGTGGCTTAGTCTGGCATCACATATCTCCATGATGCTTGGGAGAATACTCATCTGCATAAACCCACCTGTGTGACCAATCAATTATCTGCATTCATTTTTTTGAAGGGCCTTATCTGCTGTGTCCCCAACATTGTGCAATGCTCTGCTGGCTGGTAAAAATTTACGTGTTCATGTGGGCATCCCTGGGCACTGATCCTTAGTACCAACTTTACTGAACTCTGTATATTTTAGCTCATGTTTTATTGCTATTTTATTGTACTGTTTTTGTTTAGTAAACCTTGTTATTTTTCCACAAGGAAAGGTGGGGCTATAAATAATTCTAAACAATAGAACGAAACTAGATTGTGGATAGTATGGGTACTTCTTTTGCCATATTTAGTCAATAATTTATTATCCACTTTGTTCCTGTGGCCTTCATTGCTCCATGCTAGACAGCAGATCCATCTCAATTTAGGACACTTCTATTTAAATCCAGATTTAATGTCTTTCTTTTGACAAATGACTAAGAAGTTGGAAGAATGTGGAGAGCTTTCCTACAGAGTTTGGGGATTTCTTATCACCATAAGAGTCTGGGCAAATGTTAGCATAATATGATAAAGTGCTTGGAAAGTTTGTGGCTCCTCTACCCCAACCAGGAGATTGCTCCCCTGTTTTTCATTAGCTTAGATGTTTTGCCTCTCTCTTGTACCCCAATATCCTCCCATCAGATGTCAAGCAGATAAATAACTATACAACTTTTAGAAGACATCTGAAGGCTGCCCTGTATCAGAAAGTTTTTAATGTTGGGTGTTTTATTGTGTTTTTATATATGTTGGAAACCACCCAGAATAGCTGGGGCAACCCAGACAGATGTGTGGGGTATAAATAAAAAAGTTGTTGTTGTTGTTGTTGTTGTTGTTGTTGTTGTTTACAGCAACACATAATGATTGAGTGACTCTGCCCTCCCATTTTGGCTTCTAATTGGGCTTGGAAAAACAGAGCTGGAAATTAGCCTAGGTAATTCCGAGCCCTCTTGTGGGCCATATCAGATGTTGTCCACTCCAGGACATAACAGAAATCTCTCAGTGAGCTTCCTCATCAAGGAGATGAGTAAAGATAAGGGTTGACCAGAATTAGAGCTCAAATATAAAGATGGTGTACTCAAAGTGCAATACACTGAATGTGCGGGTGATGCTGCTTGGACTGGGGACTTGTTTGTTTGGGTCTATCAGCTTGACCATCAGGCTTCCAATCCAGAGTCACCAGATAATTTCTACCCTGCCAGTTTACCACCCCCTGCCTGATACTACTAGTTCTTCTCCCTGACCCACAAAACACAATCCCTCCATCTTCCTGTGTGCTCCTAGGTTTAAGGCCCAGTGCATGCATACCTGAGTTGGCAAGAGATTTGTGCATGGTCTAAGCCACGGGTGTCAAACACAAGGCCTGGGGGCCAAATCCGGCCTGCCAGACCTCGTCATGTGGCCCGCCAAGCACCCCAGCCAGCGGGACCCAGCAGCGGGACCTTGCTGCTGAAGCGCCGCGCCGACAAAGCGCCGACAAGCAGCTGGGGCCTGGGGGGGGTAGAAAGGCGGCTGGAGCAGCGCTGCATGGAGCACCCCGAGCCACAGCAGGAGAAGCAGGAGGCAGCTTGCCAGGTCAGCGCCCAGCAGCGCCGCACGGAGAGTCCCGAGCCTCTGCGACGCAGCAGTGCTCTGTAGCACTTTGAATCCTCCTCCTGCTGCCACGGCTCGGCGCCTGGAAACGGCTGCTGCTGCTGCTGCTGCTGCTGCTGCTGAAGCACAGACAAAGCACCCAGCAGCGCCGCGTGGAGGAGGAGGAGGATTCAAAGTGCTACAGAGCACTGCTGCGTCCCAGAGGCTCGGGACTCTCTGTACGGTGCTGCCGGGCACCGACCCGGCAAGTCACCGCCTTTTCCTCCTCTTGCCTCACCTCCTCCTCCTCCTGCTGTGGCTCAGCCTCATGAACGTGAGCTCAGCAGCGGCTCAGCCTCACGAACGTGCAACTCTGAGGCTTTACACACGTCTCCTAAAACGGACACCCACTGCCTCACGCTGCACAGGAAATGCTTTTTGCCCCTGGGTCCCTTCGCGCTCTTTTCTGGCGCTGAATCAAGGCGGCGACCCCCCCTTCCCTTTCTTTCTTCCTCTCTCTCGTTCTTACTCTTTCTTTCTCTCTCCTTCCTTCCTTCTTTATCTCTGTCTTCTCTCCCTCTTTCTTTTTCTTTCCTTCTTTATTCCCTTCCTTCTTTCATACTCTTCTTTCTCTCCCCTCTTTCCTTCCTCTCTCCCTCCTGCTCCCTCCTTCCTTCCTTCCTTCCTTCCTTCCTTCCATCCATCCTTCCCATCTTTCTTCCTCTCCCTCATTCTTATTCTTTCTTTCCCTCTCCTTCCTTCCTTCTTTATCTCTGTCTTCTCTCCCGCTTTCTTTTTCTTTCCTTCTTTATTCCCTTCCTTATTTCCTACTCTTCTTTCTCTCCCCTCTTTCCTTCCTTCCACTCTCCCTCCCATTCCCTCTTTTCTTCCTTCCTCCCTCCCTCCCCTCCCCTCCTTCTCCCTCTCCTCAGAAACATAGGATGCTGCTTTATACTTCTGGCCCTTAAACCCTGGAACAGCTCCAGTGAGTCAACCTCAGCCAGTCCCTTTGGTGAAGGGTGGTGGCTCACTGGCAGAACATCTGTCCTGCATGCAGAAGGACCCCAGCATCTCCAGGTACCAGTAGCTCTGCAAAGCTCCTGCATGAAACCCTAGCGAGCCTCCACCACCAGTTACCAAAAATCATTTTTCAATAAATTGTACAATAATTGTACATTTGAATATCTACTTGCCATTATTCTGACTATGTTAGCTATTACTTACATTATTACAAAAAACAGTAATAATTGAATGCAGTGACAATAATTTATGATAATAAAGAGTGGACACATAGTCCTACAGATACAACCAGCCCTTTGAGGGTGACCAAACTGCTGATGCGGCCCCCAATGAATTTGAGTTTGACGCCCCTGGTCTAAGCACATGAGGTGGAATTCAGTGTAGCACTAAGTGGCGAATGCATGTGGAGAACTTGGTCCACTTGTACAATTGGATTTTTCCATCCTTTTTTTTTTTCAAGAACATGCTCCTTTATTCCATACGCACAACAGCTTAGTGGAATCCTGCCCATTGAGTCTGACTTTTCACAAATGAGTCCAATTACATTTAAAAAATAAAATAAAAAAGGCCTCCATGTGATTGGATAATCATGCAAAGTCCCCAGCCTACAAGCGACAGAATGTCTTTAGTGGACTGGGCAAGGGGCACCCATGTTGCTCCACCATCAGGCAAAGTTTATTGGTGATCCATGCATATAGGAACTGAGCTTCAGTGATAGAGTGTCATGGTCCAAATGTCTGGAAAGGAGAGTATCTATTGTGTTTTTATGTTCATGCCTGTCCTAAATAATAAAGAAAAGGAGAGTCTGGCAGCCACAACACTATTATCCCAGTGGGAATCCCTTGCAAAGAAGATAGACGATAAAGCTGGTTTTTTAAATAATAAAAAAATTGCAAGGAATAAAAAGGATAAAACAATACAAGTCTGCAAGACTTTTACTGAAAGTTTTTTTTTCCTTTTTAGTATATTTAATACACTGTGAAGAAAATGCATTCTTGCTGAAGGACATTTCCTAGATCTGAAAATGAGAAATTAAATTGCTCCATGATATTTTGATCATTATCAGGTTGGAGACAGTTGCTAAGGTTTTATACTGAAATATCCATTTCCCACATAATCCCCTCTGTCCTTTCATCTCTTCAAGCAGATCTCTCCTTAGCCTTGTGGCTTCTTCTTTCAGGAAAAAAAGAGGGGAAGAATTTTGCATTTAAAGTTAAGCTTTAATGGAAGATTTCATCTTCTTCAGAGTTTTCAGAGGCTTCTCCTCCACCCCCACTTACATAACTGTTGGGCATCCTGTTGATAAATCTAGAGAAGAAGCAGAAAGGAGTGGAGGGGTGTGGAACGGGGAAAAAAGAGTGACGGATAAAGACAGGGGTGAGGACAAGAGGGCTATTAGAGACTGCTCTGGTTCAGTTTGTATTTTGATGCAAATTAAACTAATTCACATACTCTCAACCACTGCATGCAAGTAATACTAACTTGGGCAGAGGGCCTCCACAAGTAGAGGCTACCATGGGGACATGGCATATTACAAAACAGCTGCCATTGGCATTTGGCATAACACAAAATAGCTGCTGTGGGGCTGCAGCATAATCTTCATAAAATGCCACATCTATTTATTTTTTTAAAAAATATTTTTATTGGATTTTATATTTTCACCATTATCACAAGCATGTATAATACAAAAAACAATATCAATCCCCCTTCCACCCACGACTTCCCCCAACTTCATCTTCTGGGGTTTTTTTTGCACATTTATTTCTTCTGCTTAATTTGTTATTTTTAATATTGCATTCTCTTATTGGAATTTTTAATATTCTTATCCTTCTAACCGCTTGTTCATAATTTCTATTTTATTTTTAATTGTAAGTGCTTAATCAAATCCTGCTAGTCCATTAGTCCATTTCTTTACAATATTTTTGTAAATAAGACATAAATGGTTCCCAGTCTTTTTAAAAGTCTCTATTGTCTTTATCTCTTAATCTCTCAGACAGTTTTACCTTTACAGTGTATTCCATCATTTTTTCCTGCCATTCTTCCTTGGTTCCTTCCATCACTTTTCCATCTTTTGGCTAGTAGTATCCTGGCCACAGCTGTGGCATACATGAAGAGTTTCTTCTTTTTTATGAGATGCCACATCTAAAATAGCAGAGAAAGAGACAGGACCACAAAATGACTTCAGGGGGTGGGGGAAGAAGCTTTTGCGCAGTCAGGCGGAGTCCCCCCCAGTCCCCAGGGCAGCCCCGAGCAGAATAATGACACAAGACCACGTTCTATGGGATTAAAATTGGCCACAACTTTATTAAAATGGCGCAGGCATTGGGCGTATATCCCTCCCAGCCCCCAGCCGGGGGTGGGGTGATCTTCAGGGTTGTCCAGCATGTGTGGGGGTTGGGCTAACTCTGGAGAACGTATGTTCAAGCAGATAGCCCGCTGCCCTCGATTGCCGCCGCTGGAAGGGGAGGGCAATAACAGCCAATTGGCATCGCCAAATGCCCCCCCCCGGTGCCCCGTTTATGGGAACCCTGTTATCGCCGCCGCAAGAGGGCGGGGGGTCACCGCCCCCACACCCCTCCCCTTTATGTAAATGACTAAAGGATTCTGCCCAAGGCCTGCATCCGCCAAAGTTGTGACGAATTGCTATGGGAAAGGCGAAACCTGCCAATGCAGGGAAATTCCTTTCCAGCCCTTTAACAGCGGCCAGTCGTAGCAGCGCCTGTATGTGTGTACGCCTGTGGAAGTAAAAACCTGTAAAGCAAGCAGCCCGTGGAAGTAAATAACCTGTAAATCAAGCATAAAATTAGGGAGTGGAGGGTGGGAAAGCTCTGAATCCGTCGGCTGTTTCCCAGGAATGGCTCCTCTTCTTTGTGTGCAGGTAAGCCTACCTGAACCTACCTGGCCAATCCCCCTGGCACGCCTCCCCTTGGCTGGATTGGTCGGCTAACTGAGTGGGTGGCGACTCCAGCCTCCAGCCTCAGGTAGGCAGTGCCAGCCTGCAAACTCCAGAACTGCCTCAGGGATCCCGGGGGGGGGGGGGCTGCACGCGACTGCACAAAATGCGCCTCCCCTTTTATGTTGGGGAAACGGTCATTCCCATTGGCCCCATAGGGCGCGCTCGAAGCATGGGCAGGGAGGTGGGGGGGCAGAGCAGCAGCGCCCCTGGTGGCCAGGCACCCTGGCGCATTACACCACCCAGCCCAGGCCTAGAGATGGCCCTGAGTTTGGGCCCAATTGAAGAAATATATGAATAAGCACCAGCAAAGGTAGGGAAGAGGTAGACCTATTCAGGGAGGGGAGGCCACCAAGAACATATTGACCAACTTTAACCCCTTGGAATTTGAATTGGCTAGTTCACAAGCTCACTAGCTTCCTGTGTTGCTAGAGGCAATTGTGCAAGTTCTACCTCATGTACGACCTGGCCAGTACAATGTATCCTAAAAAACAAATGGGAAGATTCCTTGGTTTCCCTCAGCCTTGTTGTTGTTGTGTAGTCGTTTAGTCGTGTCCGACTCTTCGTGACCCCATGGACCAGAACACGCCAGGCACTCCTGTCTTCCACTGCCTCCTGCAGCTTGGTCAAACTCATGTTCGCTCCTTCATGGATCACTGCCTTGTCATGGTGAAGGGGCTTGAATAACTCAGAGAAGCTATGAGCTATGCCGTTCGGACAGGTCATAGTGGAGAGTTTTGACCAAACGTGATCTACCTGAAGCGACTCCGGCAAGCCACTCCAGTATCCCTGCCAAGAAAATTCCAAACTCCCTCAGCCTATTAATTGTTATTAGATTTTTCTTCCTCCTAACTCAGTGTGAATAACTAAATGGCTCAATCACCAACGTCATAGGAGGGATTTCTGGACGTACCGATGGCCAGGCTCCATTCAATTATTTCTAGGGCGAGCTTCCTCACACTTCTACTTTATCATCATCCTTCAAGGAAGATAATGAGCATTTTTTTCCACTTTCCCAAAGTATTTAACTTGTCAGCCTAGCATCATTACAACAGTTTTGAGGAGATCAATGGGAGCAAATTAATCTTACTGGTACAGTATAATAAGGTTCAAAGCAATTCTTGCCTTCAGAGGTTTCTCCAAATTATTCTTTTGATGTAATCGCTATTTAGGCCAGTGGCTTGAAGGGACTGATAAGGGGAAATGGTGGATTGCTCTCCCAGTGGTTTGTGCTAAATATTCCTAAATAGAAACAGCTCACTAGGTCAACAAGCATACTTTATAGCTCGGATTATACACTGATACCTTTCATTAAATGAAAAGCACATTAAATATGACTATTAAACACACACACACACACACAATACAGTGGTACTTAATTCATTCTTAACCTGAAACTGTTCTTAACCTGAGGTACCACTTAGCTAATGAGGCCTCCTGCTGCTGCCTCGCCGACATGTGATTTCTGTTCTCATCCTGAAGCAAAGTTCTTAACCTGAGGTACTATTTCTGGGTTAGCAGAGTCTGTAACCTGAAGCGTCTGTAACCGGAGGTACCACTGTAAGGACGTTTCCTTTCAGGATACTGATCTTATGAGCCAAATTATTCCATGTTTCCACCACAACATACACCACGTACAGTCAACATAGGGAAATCACAGGGGGCTCTTCCAGATGTGCTGCTTATTGTGCATTATTCTTGATTTGTTTGTGGGGAGGTTAGATGATGTGGTCTCAATGCAAGTGTTATAGCATACTTTCCAGTGCCTCTCCCCTTTCTTTAACACAGTAAATCTGAACTTTGGGGGAAGACTGTTTCTTACACAAAAACCTCCCATTCTTCAGTGGATTGCACCCTGAATTGATGGGTGTGTGGTTGAAACCCACCCAAAATGGTGGACAATCTGGAAGTGCTCAAGAGTTAGTAAGAATGGCAACTAGCTTAGTGTTGTCTCTTTTTTTTATGAGACTAGGGAGAAGGACCCTAAGCAATGGCTATTAGTCATGCTACACAAATAGAACTATAGGAAGCAGTGCAAAGCATTCCGAAACCTTGATCATATGATCAGCTCAAACTGGCTGAAACCTTACATTATCTTTGGTGGTTTCTGATTCTACTCGCCACCCACTATTTCTGCTAGGAAAGCACCTTTGAAACCTCATTCTTTCCAAATAAAGATTTCTTTAATGAAGTAGGGTTTGTTGTATGCAAAGTAGGAAAGATAAGATTGTTTCCCAAATTGACGGCCCTGTGCTCAAGCACTCGTGAAATGTTCCTGCTTTGTACCTGGTAATTCAAAGTCTCTGGAAGATCCACTCTTGGAAAAGATAAATTGGAGCTGTTTTGGTTGGGCTAATTGAAATCACCAACCTCCCAGGGATTTGCTTCTCAGCATTTCCCTAGATAAGCCAGGGTGCTACAGCTTTCCATCCACATGCCTTGCTGAACTGCCTTATCTCTTGCATATTCCAGTTGTCAATGTCATTAAGGCTTTGCTCATTTCAGGGGAAAAAAACTTGCGCCTGGAGAAGTAAATCGAAAAGCACACACACACAAAACGAGGCACTTTAATTACTTCTCCAGGAATGTGCCAACTTTACAAAAAAAGGCAACTATGCTGCAAGATCAACCAAGAATTGGTTTGAGAACTTTCAGGGTGAAGGGATCTCATTTGCAAAGCAAGAGCTGGTGCAGCAGCAGAGTGACAAAGAGGGTGTGCTCTCTGACGTGGGAGGAATGCCTTGTTCCAATCTCTCCTCAGCCGCAAAGGGAGCTCAGTGGACAACAGGGTATTGGCAGAGCACCTGCTTTGAATGCAGAAGGTCCCAGGTTCATTCCCATGCAGGGAGTATGCACCCAGTCTGAAATATTGGAGAGCAGCTGCTAGTCAAGTGAAGCTTCAATGGTCTCACTCGGTATAAGGAAACTTCCTATGTTCCCACAAGCTAGTTGAGGGTGTGGGAAGTGAGCCATTCTTCTTCTCTCAGCCTCATTGCTTCCTTCCATTTTTAGAAAGAGAATAGAGATATTGATGTACAGGCTTGCTGTAAACATTACCAAGACAATTGCTGCAAAAGACTCTAAAGGTAACTGCACCAAGTTCAAAGTTCTCATGCAGGCATAAAAGGCCCTGAACAACTTGGATCCAAGAAACTTTAAGGACCACCCAAGCCTTTCTGTCACAACCCAATCACTGAGATCACCCAGAGGTTGATCAACCCCCAAGTTATAGAAGCCCAACAGGCCTCAGTCAGATGTTGGGCGAATAGTGTTGCTGGTCCCATGCTGCAGAACACTCTGCAAACAGAGATTCTGCAGGCATCCTTGCTTTTGGCTCCCAGGTGTCTCTTGAAGACTTTGTTATGCCAACAGGCCTTGCAATTGAACGTGCATGTCCAGCAGTGCTCTAGAATCTTTTAGAAGACAAAATGAGTTATGGGTCTGCTCCAGAAATGCCTTCATCCATTGATGTGCATGTGCTCTATTTATGTGCCTCATCACCAGAGGCCTTTCCCATGGCACCCCACTTTCTGAAGTTAGGAAGGGGACGGCAGCCACTGAGTGGCAGTAAATGGAATTAGGGGAGCAAGTACTGTTAATTTAGCCTCCCCCTGCTCCATTGTCCCCATTGCCTCTGCTTCTCTGCTGCCTTCTTTTATGGTAAACAAGGGTTCTCTCCCTCCTGTTTACAATCAGCCTCTCTGATTGGTTGCTGTCTAGCTGGCTTGCTGACCCTCCTCAGAGCCAGCTATGCAAAACTGTGTGCCCCATGAGCCTCCATCAATCATTTCTGCTGTATACATTTGACTTTTCCAAGCAATCTGACAAGGGGAAACCGGGAGGAAGAAGTGGATGAAATAAGAAGCATGGTGACAAATAAGCCTGAGTAACTGTAGCTCTTAACTTAAGCACCACATGCATTTATACAAGATACATGCATGGGTTTATCACCACCTTCTGGCTCTTCAGATAATCAGAAGGAGACAACTTCCAATCCCATCGTGGGGCTGTGTTTAACTCTTTCTGCCCAGCCCCATGCTGTTGGGAAATAACTTGAGGAAGACCAAGTTAGTCCTACAGTCCCACATCTGGAGGAAACTACAAAAGAAAAATGACTGACTGCCCAAATTCTGAATAAATTCTAAATAATCATGGGCTTGACTCACTTTCTAGTCAAAAGAGCCCCCAGCAGAGTATAAAACAAAAATATGTGCAGCATTTGCAAATCACGGGAAATATAGGTTGTTAAACTTTGAAATGTCCCAACAGGAAGCGCTCACAAATGTGCTCCCCTAACTTCAAGTGGGTGTAGCTTATATCCTCCTATAACTGCAAGTAGCTTATATCCTCCTAGCACACATACCCCGTAATTGTATTTCATAAATAAATAGCAGATTATCATTTTCACCACGTTCTTATGAACTGCTTCCTATTCAGCAATTTTCATATTGCTGACAAATAACCATCCATCTTATTTTTGAGTGGCCAAATGCCTTTGGCCTGCCCTAACATTTGTCAGTTGACATGCTTTCTAAATGTCTAGTCAATCACTTCTCAGTTAATGTATCTCTATTCTGAAATAATTTATCAAGCAGATCAATGGTGGCAAGTCACTGTGTACCCTGGCAATGGGGTTTTCCGTAGATTGTTGTTTGTTCCAATATAGTGCGAAAGAGATGGCTTTCCAGGGGAGAGCAGCAGGGTAAAGGTAAAACCACTCACACCTGCACTTTCCAGGCATGGGACAAGCGGAAATGTAGATGAGCCCCAAGCTGAAGTCATTCTAACTTGGAAACAGAATGGGATGGAGTAGATGGGTCCTATTCTCTTGTACCATTTAGCAATGGATGAATCGTAGAATTGTAGAATCACAGAGTTGGAAGAGACCACAAGGGCCATCCAGTCCAACCCCCTGCCAAGCAGGAAACACCATCAAAGCATTCTTGACATATGCCTGTCAAGCCTCTGCTTAAAGACCTCCAAAGAAGGAGACTCCACCACACTCCTTAGTAGCAAATTCCACTGCCGAACAGCTCTTACTGTCAGGAAGTTCTTCCTAATGTTTAGGTGGAATCTTCTTTCTTGTAGTTTGAATCCATTGCTCCGTGTCCGCTTCTCTGGAGCAGCAGAAAACAACCTTTCACCCTCTTCTATATGACATCCTTTTATATATTTGAACATGGCTATCATATCACCCTTAACCTTCTCTTCTCCAGGCTAAACATACCCAGCTCCCTAAGCCGTTCCTCAGAAGGCATCGTTTCTGGGCCTTTGACCATTTTGGTTGCCCTCCTCTACACGTTCCAGCTTGTCAGTATCATTCTTGAACTGTGGTGCCCAGAACTGGACACAGTACTCCAGGTGAGGTCTGACCAGAGCAGAATACAGTGGTACTATTACTTCCCTTGATCTAGATGCTATACTCCTATTGATGCAGCCCAGAATTGCATTGGCTTTTCTAGCTGCTGCATCACAAGCCCATCACGGGATGGAGATGGGACCTTAATAAAGGACCTTATCTGGGCCTGGCACATAGCTAGCACCCACATTGATATGCCTTTAGAACATTTGTAATTGGGCAGGCAGGTGAAAGGTGGTCTCCTGATGCTCAGGGTTCTTTATTGGTCCAACCTACTTAGGAAGTAAGGTCAAAGCTTAGTGATGCTGTAAAGGGGAAATGGTTGTAAAGAGTCGAATGGTATTAATATGCTCAGCATGCTAACCTGTATCCTGTGTTAGCTGTTCTTTATTTTATAACTGATGGAATTTCAATGAAAAGGAAAAAAAGGAAAGAGGGAGGGAAGGAGGAAACTATGGGGAAAGCATAGGTTTAACTGCTAGTTAAACACATATCCCACCACTGCATCCCGAGGTCTGATTCAGAAATGATAGATTAATAGATGCATAACAGGTTTCCGATGCCCACAAATATTTTTTTAAAACACACACATACACCTGGCAAGGTATCTGGGTCCCAGCATGATCTTGATGATGAAATACAAAAACCTGCCAAGTTAAATATCAATCTATAATAATTATTTTTTAACACTCTCAATTCCCAGTAAGGTAATACAAGTGATATTCCAACTGCAAACACAGTATCTATAAACATAAGTCTGTTTGCAAATCTCAGGGTGTTTTATCCTTTTAAATTACTCCGCTGAGTGACAGTAGCTATTTAAAGCTGGCTAGAGGGGATTTCCCCACCCCCCACCCCAGAAGGAACGTCGAGTGGGCAGTGTGCTACTTTGTACAGTCTGAAGTTCCCAAGCTACTGGTTAGTTTATTTCCGGGGGGGGGAGGGGGATTACAGTGGGACCTTGGGTTAAGAACTTAATTCATTCTGCAGGTCCGTTCTTAACCTGAAACTGTTCTTAACCTGAGGTACCACTTTAGCTAATGGGGCCTCCCACTGCCACCACGCTGCCACCACGCGATTTCTGTTCTCATCCTAAAGTAAAGTTCTTAACCCGAGGTACTATTTCTGGTCTAGCAGAAGTGTCTGTAACCCAAGGTACCACTGTGCATATGTATCCTGCTACTGATCATGAAGGGGGAAGTGCCTAATTTCACTATACAAATTTCTATCATCTCATGTCCGCACCCACATGTAGGAATGGGAGAATTTGTCCATTTCAGTTTCTCTCTGTTGCTCTTTTTTTTTCAGTCTTAAGTTCAGTTCTCCACATTTCCACATCATTTTAACTTTTTACATCCTCATGAAAATTTATCAGTGAATTTCTCTTAATGTACACACCTGTATACAATTCCCCTAATATACAGAAGAACCTGTCCAGTTGTTGAGCTCCCTCAATAGGTCCTACTACCTTCCATCTGCTGAACTGAGGTAGATGATGAGCAGCAATCGAATCTTTTCAAGCATAATAAATAATAATAATAATAATAATAATAATAATAATAATAACAATAATAATTTATTATTTTTACCCCAGCCACTGTGGGCAGCTTCCAGCAAAAAATTAGAAATACATTAAAGCTTCTCTGGAGTTGCTCCTATCTGACAGCAAGCCATGTGAAGGCCTTGGCATTTTTTCAGGCTATAAAAGACAGAGTCCTTTAATGTTGTATCACTTTGGGCCTTTTCCCAAACCCTCCAGGACAGATTTGTGGGTGCAAAAGCGGCTGTAGAGGAAAGGGAGAATTAGTGAAAAATCACCTCTCTTGCTCTGCTGGTAGGACTCTAAGGTTGCTCCCTCTAGAGAAGCCTTGGATCGTTTGTATGATCCAAACCTATGACTATTTTGACTCCCCGAGGTCTGAGAGAAAGCCTAAAACAACCCATAACCCTGTGGGATCTGAAATATAGTCACTACTCAGAAGAACATTAATTTTGTGGTTACACCAGTCATATTTTTTTAAAAAAAGAAAAAAACCAACAACAACCAAATACTCACAATTCTGGTGGAAATAGTATTTGTGTCAAATATTAACTTTTCTCAGTGCCACTCAGTGAATGTTTGCTATTACTTTTGTCTCATTTCTTTGTGTCTCCTTCATGGATTGGCCATAAGGGCCCCCCCCCATCTTCTCTGGATTGGCCATGTTGGTGATGCTGCACCACCCGTGATTACCCAGTAGCCAGGATGAAATCACAACAATATGGTAGCCAATTAATCCGTTTACATAATTTTATCACTGGCAGAATGTGATGGCAATGTTTCTTGGATCACATGGGTGATCTCATGCTGCCAAGAACCATGCATGATGCCACAGTGCTATAAAGCCAATAAGATATGGCTTTCTTATTATTAACTGGCGATGACAGTGAAAGCGAAGTATAAGAAAAAGCAAACATTTTCACAGGTAGTAAAAGTGAGTGGTTTTGAACTGGCTCTAGCCTTGATACAGTCTTGGAAGTTTCAATCCCCAGGTCTTGTCAGTTCCTCAAATAAAATAAAATAAAATGCTTATTCTATATAACACACCCTTCAACTGCTCTAACCAGTGACATTCTTCTATTTTAGCAACTTTTTATTGTGTGTAAGTTCCATTCGAGATGAAATTATGGCTATTATTCTTTACAAAAAAAGGAATCATTTCATGCTTGCTTTAAGCTGCTTCAGAGATATCACTGTTCTATATTGCCACTGCAGAATTGCCTATACGTCTGTCTACCCACTGTGACCAATATTTCTGAAAACGTGTGCGTGATCACGTTATTTTCTGCTTTGACATTTTCTGTTCCCCTTATCTGGATCAGTGTTTTCATGTCAAAATAAATCTTACAATTAAAGCACACAGCTGGAATGCAGGACAATCGTGTCACCAACAATGAGGGTGACAATGTATAATTTACGCTCTGAGTTTTACACAAGGAAACAAATTGACACTGCGGTAATACTGAAGTGCGTAAATGAGTTTCATAATTTTTTCCTCCGTCGGATCCAACCATTATTATAGCCTTTGCATCTTTTCCTCACTGTTTTTTTCCCCCAGTTGAAGTTAAATACAGTTCCCCTTCTTTCATGCACTTGCTGTGAGCAGATTTTTCTTTTTCATTATCGCATTTGGCAAAGTTATTCATTGGAGAAATAATCTTAAATCCATTGAAGCTGGTGGACTTGTGTTGGGGAATAGATTGTATCCTGTGGCTTCTTTTTGAATTATTCAGCTTGCCTAAGATCTTGGCTTGCCGAGCCTTTGACAAACTGGAACATTGGTCTTCTGCTGCAGGCTCAGAAGGGTGAGAACTGACTGCTTGGAACTTCTAGAGTAGGGAGATCAGCAAGCCAGCAGAAGTGATTGGAGAGCAAGTAGAGTGATAGTCAATGACACTGAGTGCAACTGGTGGGCACCAAAGGTGTGTGTGTGTGTAAGTCAGCATCTAGTGACCACCAGTGGAATGTTTGATGTCATTGGCCTACTTAGGGAACTGCTGCCCATTCTGCAGCCATGCACCTGGTCACTACCAACCCTGCCAATCCTGTCTCTACGTCCATACAAAGCTGCTGGTGAAGGTTTGCACACTGCCCTGGGGCTGCCTCTCTCTGGTGGCTATTGTACCTTCTTTAAAAGTGAGGAACATGTCCAAGATGACAGTCCAGCTTTTACAAGGTGTGACCGGGAAGTTCGGTGGCCACAGAAATCGGACAGCGATAAATATTAGAACATACATACCTTACAGGCCTTCAAAGTAGGCTCACTCTGATACAATGCACCATTGCCAACATTCGTAGAACTGTTGAAAACTTCTGGAGAAGTCCTCTTTTCATACTGCTTTCAGTTCCCTCATCACGGCGGCTTGGAAAATCTGTGCTCTTTCAGTGATTTCAGTTTTGGAAAAAGAAATCTGGTGGGTCCAGATTGGGAGAATATGGAGGGTAGAACAACTCAGTAACCTCAGTAGTGATTTCACGTGGAATATGCAATTCTTCCGCCATCATTCCAACAGACAAATGCCAATCCCGCATCAATAACTCATGAACTCTGTCAATATTTGCCACCATTCTGTTCGTCAATGGTCTGCTAGACCGAGGGTCATCTTCGATGGTTTGCCACCCTTCACGGAAACTCTTAAAGCTGTCTTTCGAGTTACAGCTTCATCTCCGTACACAATTGTCAGCATTTTGTGGGTTTCCTATGCTGATTGTATGTTCGAATATTTCTCGCTATCCAATTTCTGTGACCATTCTCTGAACTCTCTGGCCACACCTTGTAAGTGCCAGAGGCAATCCTGATTCTCTGTTGAGTGCAATGGTATGATGCACACATTTTCAAGCACCTGTTTATCTGGGTTCGATTGCATGTTGCACGTCACATGGGGCTGACATTTTAGGAAACAGCTCTGTGTTAACTTGCCTACTGCCCTTCTGTAATATCTAGTCCCCTTTGTCTTTCTCTACTCTCACTCCACATCATGGACTGCCACTGGCAGGGGCAAAGAAATCACAAACCCTTCAAAGCAACTAACTCTTCCTAGACATTATAGAGGGAGGGGGATGAGTGTCTTTCACAATTGAAATAGCTTAGGTATATTCACCAGGGACAGCGAACCCGTGGTCCTCTTGATGTTGTAGAGCTTCAGTTCCCATCAGCCCCAGCGAGAAAGACCAATAGTCATGGGAACTGTAGTCCAACAGAATCAGGAGGTCCATGGGTTCCCCATCCTTCATTTTTTAATTAATATTTCATTAAAAGAATTTCCATTCTAGAGAATAGTGATAAAGAAAATATATGAGGGGGGAAAGTGTGAGAAAGTGGGAAAAATAAGAATATAATATATATATATATATATATATATATATATATATATATATATTATAATACACTAAATATCATCAGTTACAATTCCATATTTTATTACCGTATATAGATATATAAACAATATCATTGCCATAAGACATATATTTATAACCTACTATATTCTGTATAAACTCTTTCCAAATGTCAATATATTTGTCCAAACAATGCCTGCATCTTTAAGCAGTCTGTTTGTATTTTGTGAGTGCTGTCATGTCATCAATCCATTGATTAAAGGGGATCATATCTTTATTCTTCCAGTTCATCAATACCAGTCTCTTGGCCACCATTAGGAGATGTAGTATCCACTTTTGTTGTCCAGTTGTCAGCTTCCATACAATAGGTATATAATTCTGAAGAATGTTTTCCTCTGAAAATTTTTGGTTCCCCATCTTTCATATTGTTGTTGTTTAGTCGTTTAGCCATGTCTGACTCTTCGTGACCCCATGGACCAGAGCACTCCAGGCACTCCTGTCTTCCACTGCCTCCCGCAGTTTGGTCAGGCTCATGTTCGTAGCTTCGAGAACACTGTCCAACCATCTCATCCTCTGCCGTCCGCTTCTCCTTGTGCCCTCAATCTTTCCCAACATCCTTCATATACACACCTACAAAAAGCTCATTTAAATACACCCTAGCTAAAGAAGCAAGGCGAACCTTTTCTGTAATGGTTTTCGGCAACTAGGCTTTGCAACATGAACATTCATGTCAGGATTATCATCTTAATCATTCATCCATATGCATGTTATGAAAAGTGACTGCCAGTTCATCAGAGGATTGCCCCAAGGGTTAAGCTGTGAGAAGAACCCCGTTATACGCAACACATCTATCTATTGCCCTTTCGTTTCACACCCTTAAGCACTGAGTGAACTTTTGATGTGTTGCCATGCCTGCTTTGGTTTCTAAATAGGTAAGAGAACCATTTTGCTTTTCTGTGCTTTTGAACCTGTTTCCCAGGTAAACTTGTATGTTGTATGTTTGGTTTTCTGGGTCATCAGTCACGCAGATATCCTTATCTGAATAGCTCTTTTCTGACAAAGGCTGAGCCAAAAGAGTGGTGCATTTTGGTCAATAGCTCCCCTTGCTTGGTTGATTTTTCAGTTTGGTTCTAAAATTGACCTGCATGTTGACCTGTTGAAAGTGACAGTGTTAATGACCCAGGAACAATTGTTCACTATTGCGACGAATAGGTCCCTTCCTTTCGTCTTATAACTTTGACCTCTCAATTATTAAAAGAACTAACAGGGATTTCTGAGGTAAATCAAACCTCCCACTTATCCCTCTAGCCTTTCTTTAAACCCTCTAGCACTTGTGGGTTTTTTAAAATAAAAGAGAGTCCTCTTCCAGCCTAAACGTGACCTGGTACCCTTTTAACCTCTAGGCTATAAATGAGACTATCCCTTGTGTCCTCAGTGTAAGGGTTCCAACCACTAGAAATCCCCTACTGTAAAAGCTTGCCTCTCCCCTGAGGTAACTTTGTGACACCCTGGGTCTGTCTGCCTATTTCGCCCCTTTAGTGCCCCTCGAAGACACAAACTAACCATGGCACTATTGAAGGAAGTTTTGTCTTTTTAAAGAGTGTCCACACAAGTGAATTTCATGTACCTTTGCTGGAAAATAACACAGACGACTTTATGACTGGCACTTTAATGATGGAAATTTAATTGCTTAAGTTCATAATGGTTGCATCAAGGTTTCTTGTGAACAAGCTTAGTTTCAGTAGTACAGTGGTACCTCTACTTACGAATTTAATGTGTTCCGAACACACATTTGTAAGTTGAAAAAAATTGTAAGTCGAATCCCATAGGAATGCATTGGGAGAAAAAAATCGTAAGTCGAAGCGACCCTATCTAAAAATTCGTAAGTAGAAAAAATCCTATCTAAACCGCATCCAAGATGGCGGACGGAGCTCCATTTGTAAGTAGAAAAATTCATAAGTAGAGTTATTTGTAAGTAGAGGTACCACTGTAATATCTTTGTTAATCATATAATTGATAACCTCACAAATACCTAACCTAAACCTGCTCTCACAGACCTTCTTTTCAACCACCCTCACACTCCCAAGCACCCTCTCAACTGACAAAACGGCTGCCCATTCTATTAAAACGTTCAGCTGCCCCTCCCCTCATGGAATGTTCAGTCAGTTCAACCTGGAGTCTGAGTTAACCCTTGTCTGTGCAAAAGAAAAATATAACAGAACATTTGCAATTTCGTATGTTTGGTTTCCTGGGTCATCAGTCATGCAGATATCCTTATCTGAATAGCTCTTTTCTGACAAGGGCCGAGCCAAAAGAGTGATGCATTTTGGTCAATAGCTCCCCTTGCTTGGTTGATTTTTCAGTTTGGTTCTAAAAGTGACCTGCATGTTGACCTGTTGAAAGTGACAGTGTTAATGATCCAGAAACAATTGTTCACTATCAACGAGCCTTGTTTGCTTTTCATGGTGCCATAAGGTAGCCAATTATGATGTGTTTTGCAGCCTCTTGGCATCATCAGAATCACCACATGGTCCCTGATCGGCAGGGATAATGTAATGAAGAAAAATAAGCCCTAACAAATGGGGTAAAAAAATAAAAAAAGAGTACCAGGAACAGCAGAAGGCTGAAGGAGTTATGGCTGTGAACTGGCCATGAAAACAGGTGAATATTCTCAGAGGCAGAAATTCAAGAGGCCCAAACCACATCTTTGCTGCACCACCGTGGTGTAGTGGTTAAGAGCGGTAGACTCGTAATCTGGGGAACCGGGTTCACGTCTCCGCTCCTCCACATGCAGCTGCTGGGTGACCTTGGGCTAGTCACACTTCTCTGAAGTCTCTCAGCCCCACTCACCTCACAGAGTGTTTGTTGTGGGGGAGGAAGGGAAAGGAGAATGTTAGCCGCTTTGAGACTCCTTCGGGTAGTGATAAAGCGGGATATCAAATCCAAACTCCTCCACCATGGCAACCATGGGAGAGGCTGGAGAAAGTGCCCATGGGGGTATACATGGAAACCCCTAACTAAATGCACAGAGGTAAGAGTCAAATCTGTTGCTGTACCTATTTTGGCTAAAAAAGCTTTCACCCCTCGTGTATAGTGTGGTCAGAGCTTGCGAGTCCTCCTGGTGTGTGGCTTTTGAAGACATTTTTCTCCAGGCCACAAATGGAGCCCTTACCAGAAGAAACATGACAGCAGGCCTTGAGTAGCTATGAGCCTCAGATATGACAGAGGCTTGCTGGGGCTGAGGGTATCAGAGAGTGTTGTTCTGTCCAACGCCCTCCAATGTCGAACTGGATGATGTTATTGTACATGCGGCAGACATCTTGAAAGGAAGGAAGGGTGGATTAAATGAATTGCAGAGCTCTCATGCAAATACAACCTCTCTAGCTACTAGACCAGCTTTCAGTACTGAATTTATGTTGGAAAGGAATCAAAAGATTTCCTTGTTTCCATTATAAAGCAATATTTCAATGTGATGTTTTCAGATCATAGAATCATAGAATCATAGAATCATAGAATCATAGAAGAGTTGGAAGAGACCACAAGGGCCATCCAGTCCAACCCCCTGCCAAGCAGGAAACACCATCAAAGCATTCCTGACAGATGGCTGTCAAGCCTCTGCTTAAAGACCTCCAAAGAAGGAGACTCCACCACACTCCTTGGCAGCAAATTCCACTGCCGAACAGCTCTTACTGTCAGGAAGTTCTTCCTAATGTTTAGGTGGAATTTTCTTTCTTGTAGTTTGAATCCGTTGCTCCGTGTCCGCTTCTCTGGAGCAGCAGAAAACAACCTTTCTCCCTCCTCTATATGACATCCTTTTATATATTTGAACATGGTTATCATATCACCCCTTAACCTTCTCTTCTCCAGGCTAAACATACCCAGCTCCCTAAGCCGTTCCTCATAAGGCATCGTTTCCAGGCCTTTGACCATTTTGGTTGCCCTCTTCTGGACACGTTCCAGCTTATCAGTATCCTTCTTGAACTGTGGTGCCCAGAACTGGACACAGTACTCCAGGTGAGGTCTGACCAGAGCAGAATACAGTGGTACTATTACTTCCCTTGATCTAGATGCTATACTCCTATTGATGCAGCCCAGAATTGCATTGGCTTTTTTAGCTGCTGCATCACACTGCTGACTCATGTCAAGTTTGTGGTCTACCAAGACTCCTAGATCCTTTTCACATGTACTGCTCTCAAGCCAGGTGTCTCCCATCCTGTATTTGTGCCTTTCATTTTTTTTGCCCAAGTGTAGTACTTTACATTTCTCCTTGTTAAAATTCATCTTGTTTGCTTTGGCCCAGTTGTCTAATCTGTTAAGGTCATTCTGAAGTGTGATCCTGTCCTCTGGGGTGTTAGCCACCCCTCCCAATTTGGTGTCATCTGCAAACTTGCTCAGGATTCCCTCAAGCCCATCATCCAAGTCATTGATAAAGATGTTGAACAAGACTGGGCCCAAGACAGAACCCTGTGGCACCCCACTAGTCACTACTCTCCAGGATGAAGAGGAGCCATTGATGAGCAGAAGCCATTGATGAGCAGAAGCCACATGGCTGCAAAGATGGACAATTTCCAGTATAGAGAGGATGTAAACAAATGGCAGATGATTAAAAAGAAAATAAATTTGACTTCCTACAAATTGTTTAAAGGAGCAAATTATCGGGCAAAGAGTATATTCATCAAAAAGCCCTCTTCCTGAAAATTAGACTTCTTTTTTTTACTAACATCTCAAAAGACAATGGAACGAAAGCTTAATTCAAGGTATAATACAGACAGACACAAGCAACCTCAAAACGGCATTGCATCTGTCCTAAACTGATAACAACCAGGATGTTCAGAATAAAGGCAGGGATTGGGCTTCAATCTCCCACACTGTGTTCCAGAAAAGCAAGCAAACATGATTTGAAATCTGTGTCTGTTGAAAGGGTTTCCTCCTCGAAATGAACAACAGGTAGCAACATATATTGGGAAAGGGCAAAACAATAACGCCATGGAGGCAGAGGAAGGGAAGGAACAACAAGGGGGCAGGGGAGAAAATGGGCACAACATTGGTACTAAGATACCTGTATGTTTATAGAATTCCCTTCCTAGGGAGGTCTGTTTCTCCCTCTAGTTCCAATGATCAGATTATGTGTGGTGTTGCTTATGAAGCCAGAACAGCACCACTCATGCCCAAGAAACAGACATCAATCGACTTGGGGAAATCGACTTTACAGAAGAATGGCAAAAATGGAGGAACCCTTGCTGGGGGGCAGGAGCAATAAAAGAGCTCAGTGGGCATGGAATGCTGACTCCAGAGTGGAAATGGAAAAACACGGAGAGGGGATGGAATGGAATCCTGAGGATAAACACTCCAGACAGCAGCGTATTGTTGCAGATCCCACATATCAATGAAAGCCAGCATTGTATAATGGTTAGAGTGTTGGACTAGGACCTGGGAGACTAGGGTTCGAATCCCCAACTCATCCATGTAGCTCACTGGGTGACCTTGGGCTAGTCACCACCCCTTAGCCTAACCTAGCTCACAGGGTTGTTGTGAGGATGAAATGGGGAGGATAAATGTGGTATAAAAGGTAAAGGGACCCCTGACCATTAGGTTCAGTCGTGACTGACTCTGGGGTTGCAGCGCTCATCTCGCGTTATTGGCCGAGGGAGCCGGCGTACAAATTCGAGGTCATGTGGCCAGCATGACAAAGCCGCTTCTGGCGAACCAGAGCAGCGCACAGAAACACCATTTACCTTCCCATTGTATTTATCTGCTTGCACATTGACATGCTTTCGAACTGCTAGGTTGGCATGTGCTGGGACCAAGCAACAGGAGCGCACTCTGTTGTGGGGTTTTGAACCACCGACCTTCTGCTCGGCAAGCCCTAGGCTCTGTGGTTTAACCCACAATGCCACCCGTATATGTGGTATATATATGGAATAAACCAGTGCTTTTTTCCTAAAAAATAAAATAAAATAAATGTTTAGGGTACTCTCATTTTCATACGCATTTTGAAATATTGCCCTTCAATGAGGCCAAACTTAGATTCACAAAATGTTTAGGGGTATGTGTACCCCCAGAAAAAAGCACTGAAATAAACAAATAAATATCAGAGCCATTCTCCCTTGGCTTTTAGGAGACTGACAAAACCTCTCTTGGTTCCAAAGGCTCCGGCTCCTGAAAGAGATAGTTGAGGTCTAACCCAGTTGATGATAAAGGACAGAGGTTAGGGCCAAGCTACATGTTCTGAAATTAAAACAATGCTTGTCTGTTACAAAGAAGCCATTTGCAATGGCAAAAACAGGAGATGGCAGATACTGTACCAATTGTTCAGGCCTCTCACTCCCTGCAGCTTTAGTCTTGTGCTGCCCCAGACTTCCCTTTCCCCTCCAGCAATGTTCCCAACATGTGTTGCTGGTGAAAGACCAAGAAAGAAGGCAGTGCCGTGAAGGCATTTTAATGTAGTCGTGCTCATTGATGTCAGTGGTTTACTATGGGTAAAAGTTAGCAGACTGTAACCCTATATGTTACAGCTGTAAAAGGTGAAGGTAAAGGACCCCTGGACAGTTAAGTCCAGTCAAAGGCGACTGTGGGGTTGCAGCGCTCATGCTGGCATTTGTCCACAGACAGCTTTCTGGGTCATGTGGCCAGCATGACTAAACCTCTTCTGGCGCAATGTAACACTGTGACAGAAACCAGAGTGCATGAAAATGCTGCTTACCTTCCCGCTTACCTTCCTGCTGCAGAGGTGCCTATTTATCTACTTGTACTGGTGTGCTTTCAAACTGCTAGGTTGGCAGGAGCTGAAAGAGAGCAACGGGAGCTCACCCCGTCATGGGGATTTGAACCGCCAACCTTCTGATCGGCAAGCCGAAGAGGCTCAGTGGTTTAGACCACAGCGCCGCCCACACTGTACTACACTCTGTAGGGGGTTCCTACTAGACCAGTGGTGGGGAATGTGTGGCCCTCCAAAAATTGTTAGACTAATCTAAGGAATTTGGAAACAGAAACCGGAATAGAGAAAAGGCTGGAAGTTATCACAAGGTGGGGGGGGGGTAAGGGGTAAGGGGGGGGCTATCCTTTAAGTTCTTATGTTCTTATGTTTTATTTTGAGGATTAGTTTATGTTATCAATGTCGTTAAATGTGTAATTTCTTAATGTTTTGTTATTTATTGTTATCTATTTTTATTTCTTCATTTTTTTCTATCTTTATTTTTATTGTATTTCAAATTAAAATAAAATAAAAGTTTTTAATTCCAAAATAAAAATAAAAATTGTTAGACTACCACTCCCACGCTGGTGGGGGCTGGTTGGAGTTGGAGCCCAACAACATCTGACTCCCCATTGCTGTACGGAACTCATATTGCCAAGTTACTCTAGGGCCACATCTGTGAATCTCGGAAGTATAGAGGTTCACTTCTGGAAGATAGAGTGGACGGCCAGAGCAAAGTGCTAATGTGTGGCCTGAGAACCTGGACCGTCCTTACAGTTCCAAAGCTTGGTTGTTTCTTTATGTTTACCCTAGGCTCTCTACTAAACATCTAGGTAAAGCCAACAGGATCCAGTTGGAGTTAAGTCGGTGCAACACAGGCCTTGAAGGAAGCAAAAGCTTGCAATCTGTGGACTAAAATTAGCATTCACTAGGCATACCAGAACCATATAAATGTATATGTATGCTATAAGATAGTAAAGAAAAGAGAACGCAGGAAGATTTTAAAAACTACATCCACAGCAAAGCTCATTTATGGTTAGTTTTTCTTTTGAGTTCATATTGGTAGAGGAGGGAGGGAAATCTGGGTCAGGGAGTTCCACTCATTTGCAAAGAGAAGCAGCAGCAACTCTGCATAAAGGACTATAGCATTAAAAATAATAATAATCCTGATACATAGATACTGAAGCCAAGGATCCAAAATATCGTATTGGTAAATGTATTATTTGATATAAATCAAAGTTTTATAACAACAAACTTACATTTTATTCACCACAAAATCCTTTCTTTGTTGCTTGCACATCCCATTTTTCCTCCAATGAGAACAAAATAAACACCTAAACATGGTGTCTCTTTCCCAATGTTTAGGGCATTTGCCTATTACCTTACCTATTTTGTTAGCCACTCTGAGCATGTCTTTGGACAGAAAAAAGTGGACTATGCATTTTGACATAATTGATGGCCTACCACTATCCTATGAATACACAGTAAAAATCTTACCATGTCATTTTGCTTTATGGCTCGTTGGGAATAATTTATTCTTGCCATTTACAGGTGCAACATTATTTTTCCTTGTGAAAAGCACATCTCTTAAAACATGTCAGGTATACATATTCTAATCAGAGTTGCAATGTTTAACTGAACGACCATTTAGATTAGTCCATTAAAACAATTTTTAATTGGCTAAGATGTTGCTCTGGTTATTCAGACAGCAGCGTGGTGTGTGTGTGTGTGTGTGTGTGTGTGTGTGTGTGTGTGTGTGTGTGTTTTATAACACTACACACACACACACACACACACACACACCAATACGTTATTCATAAGTTGTTGTTTTTCCTTTGGAATTCTGCATCCCGAAGTGACTTCCCCCCTCTCTCTCCATCAATACATGCTTTGAAAACAGAAGATCAGCCCTCCCCATGAGTCTTTCCCAATCTTTCCCACCAGAAACTTTGGACTACAATGCTCATGTGTACCAACCACTATGACCAATGGTCAAGGATTATGGGATCCAGCAACAACTGATGGGTCACCAGCTCTCCCTCTCCCAGTTTAAAATAATCTCACGTAATAAACATTTGGAAAGATCCCTGCCTTGGGCTTGGGTGAGAGACTGCCACTTCAGAGCATGCAATGTTGTGCATAGATGGGCCAGTCTTGGCAACGGGGCAATGACTCCTGCCCCGCCCCCTCACCCCGACTTCCATTGTTGTATGATCTCTGGAAGGGAAGATGGCGCTTTCTCTGTGCTGCTGTTTTGATGCATAGCGATCTCTTTGTGAGTGAATTCACCCCTTTGTCCTTTGCCTTTAACCCGCCCAAAATGAAACTTCTTCCTCCCCCCCAAAAGCTGTACAAATCTGAGCTTAATCCCCCCAAAAAAGCTCATCAACTTTGAACTGAACCCCCCCCCCAAAAAAAAAAACAGGGGTAGATCACTGCCAGTTTTTAATTCTGAAAGTAGATCGCAGTCTCTTGAGAGTTGGTCACCCCTGTAAATCCAAATCTTCCTCTCTCAGTTAATTGCCATCATCTCACATAGTCAGGCAGAGAGATTGTACCAGCAAGTCTCCCCCCCCCCCCACGTTCTCAGACATACCAATGTGCATTCACAAAGAGACAGATGGCATTTTCCTCCCTCCTCCTCTTGCACTATAAAAAGGTTTCAGCGGTCAGGGAGAGGTCTTGGGTTAAATGTGTTGTGGGCTGAGTAGAGAAAAGAAAAAAGACCGTGGGTAGCGCCTTTCGGTGTGTGTGTGGGGAGTGCTTAACTGCCTCCTGCAATATTCATTTCATTTTGATACAATGCCATGGGAAGGTTCCGATTTCTCCATTTCTTTCATGAATGGGTCATCCGTCTCTCCAGTTGCTGCTTCATTCACAAAGATCCTTATGCAATATTGATGCCGCACTCCATAAAGGCAGGAGGGAACTTTCTTTCCTGCAAATGGCAAAAACCTTACCGTAATGTCCAGGGATGCCTCTGTCTGAAGCATATTTCCAAATATGCCAAAGAGGTTCACTATGTGTAACAAACAAGAAATGCTGCATTGCAGCAAATTTTCTCATTATTCAACACCACCAAAAGGAGAAAGGAGACTATGATCTTGCCTTTGCCTAGACTTGGCTCTGTGTTGGGACTGTTTGCTCTGAAGAGAAGATCTAGAGCAGGCATCCCCAAACTGTGGCCCTCCAGATATTTTAGCCTACAACTCCCACGATCCCTACCTAACAGGACCAGTGGTCGGGGAAGATGGGAATTGTAGTCCAAAACATCCAGAGGGCCGAAGTTTGGGGATGCCTGATATAGAGCATCATCCAATATAATGGGCAGGGTTTCCAAGTCCCACATGAAGACCTGCACCCAATGGGAGGGTGAGGTTGGTTAGGAATGAAAGAATGGGTCACACTGCCATGTTCCTCCATGTTACTCCACACACACACACACACACACACACACACACACACACACAATATTTGCCCCTCAGTGCTAAGGTCTGATTATAAGGCTCTGCACATGTCGAAGATGCCAGTGAAAGATGAAGCAGATGGTGGGCAGAGATGAGGGAGAAACCCATAAAGTTTGCATTTTAATCAGAGTCGGTCTAATTCATACATCCCAAACCAACACATGAACACAGCTTGTATTTTGAAGTTCACACCTCTCTGATTGTTGTTGTTGTTGCTGCAGTTCCCCAACCAAGGAATTCGCACCCGAAAGCAAACATGCACATTAGGGGGGAAAGTGTGTGCACAAATGGTAATAGAAGCTGTGCAAAAATGTGATCAAGTGAATTGAGCAGAATGGAAGGCGAGAGGTGGAGAGGGTGCCAAATTTTGGGCTTGCACGTCGCACCACTGAAATATGAAAGACCAAAGTCTGCCCCTGATGTGTTAATTAGACTTAAGCATGTTCCTTATATGAGGTCTTCTATCTTACAAGATAGACACAGGTGGCACTGTGGGTTAAACCACAGAGCCTAGGGCTTACTGATTGGAAGGTCGGCGGTTCGAATCCCTGCCATGGGGTGAGCTCCCATTGCTTGGTCCCAGCTCCTGCCAACCTAGCAGTTCGAAAGCACATCACATGCACATAGATAAATAGGTACTGCTCCAGCGGGAAAGTAAACGGTGTTACCGTGTGCTGCTCTGGTTTGCCAGAACTGGCTTTGTCATGCTGGCCACATGACCTGGAAGCTGTACGCCGGCTCCCTCGGCCAATAATGCAACCCCAGAGTCGGTCACAACTGGACCTAATGGTCAGGGGTCCCTTTACCTTTACCTTTATGTTCCTTATACGAGGTCTTCTATCTTACAATAATTTGGCAGAGTTCCTGAGGGCAACCACTGTGGTATTTGCATCACAGTGGAGCCTAGTGCATTGGAGCAAATGGGGCATTCAGCCTGCCTTCATCCACCCCCCCCAATCTGCCTGCCTGTCTTCTTACTGCCTGGCCACTTCCTTCTCCTTGTAGTCACAATGTTGCCCTTGTAGGGAGGAGGAGGAGAACAAAGCTTGAATGAACTGACTCTGCCTGCCATTGGCTCTGGCTCCACTCACTGTTGACCTGCCTGCCACTGTTGACCTGTCTACCAATGGGCACTGTGGCATCACATACATCTTGGCCATATTTATTTCCTGCAGCTCAGCTCTGCTTCAGAACTACATGATCCTTGCACAAGACCCTCTCCCTGTGCGTGAGCATCTCATTACAATTTTCACATAGGCATGCACTGAATGCCAGTTTAAAAAATGGATGGAAGCGTTCCTCTGGGGCCAGTAGTGGGAGATGTTCCTTTTAGAACATTAGCTACTCTGTGTGGCTAAAGTTAATGAGACACTTTATGTCAGGCTCCCAAAGCCATTTATGCATGTAGCCTTTCAATTAGCTTTGTTGATGAATCAATTAATACAGTTCAAGCCTTTTAGAATATTTTGAGTGTGAAAGTGGGGTTTTATTCTTTAGTCACCAGGAAAACGTAGCATTTCAACTTTACAAACTACTCTGAGTAGAACTAAGCCAAGGGTATTTATTTATTCACAATTGCTGGAAACTGTCCTTCCTTCCTCCCCTCCCTTCCCTTACTTACTGGTCAATTTGAAATGTTCACCAGAGCTACCGTGCATTGTGGAAATAATAATAATAACAATACATTGCCCATCTGACTGGTTTGCCCCAGCCACTCTGGGCCGCCTCCAGCATATACAGAAACATAATAAAACATCATTCATTAAAAACATTGGATTATGAACTTAACCCATTCCTGAAGTCTGTTCTTAAACCAAATCCATTCTTAAACCGAGGCGCACTTTCCCTAATGAGGCCTCCCACCGCCAGTGCCCTTCCACTGTTCAGATTCTGTTCTTAGACTGAGGTAAAGTTCGCAAACTGAGACACTACTTCTGGTTTTGCGGTGTTCGTAAACCAAATAGATCATAAACAGGACTGTTCTTAAACCGAGGTACCACTGTACAGGGCTGCCTTCAGATGCCTTCTAAAGGTTGCATAGTTACTTATCTCCTTGACATATGATGGGAGGGCATTCCACAGGCCGGGCACGATTACCGAGAAGGCACTCTTCCTGGTTCCCTGTAACCTCACTTCTCTCAGTGTATGACAAAATGATGTATGACAACAAACAAAGAATGTCATTTGCCGTCAATCAGTCCATGTGATGTGAGTGTTAAAGCTCACTAATATCCTGCAGTGTTTCCTATGTGTAAAGCTGCAGCAGACCACGTACTTCATTTTACCTTATTTGGTTGCATAGGTAAAGGTAAAGGGACCCCTGACCATTAGGTCTAGTCATGACCGACTCTGGGGTTGTGACGCTCATCTCGCGTTATTGGCCGAGGGAGCCGGCGTACAGCTTCCAGGTCATGTGGCCAGCATGACAAAGCCGCTTCTGGAAAACTAGAGCAGCACATGGGAATGCCATTTACCTTCCTGCTGTAGTGGTACTTATTTATCTAAATAAAGTGCAAGTAGATAAATAGTGCTTTCGAACTGCTAAGTTGGCAGGAGCTAGGACCGAGCAACGGGAGCTCACCCAGTCGCGGGGATTCGAACCACCGACCTTCTGATTGGCAAGCCCTAGGCTCTGTGGTTTAAGCCACAGCTCCAATCCACGCCCCCTATTTGGTTGCATAAGCCCCTGTGAATACATTGACCGTCATAAATAGTGCTGTCAAAAAACCCCACACCTCCTGTATTTTTTTACCACACTTTTTTACCACTTTTTTGTAATTGTGTAAATGTTGCATGCTGTATGTTTTAATATTTTTTAAAAACACACACACACAGCAACAACAACAACAACAACAACAACAACAACACATACCGCTCAGTTAATGAGAAAAGAAACTGCATTCAAAAATTATTAAACAAACACATTTAAGGTTTGGAAGAATTGGCAAGAATTCCTTTCCCCAACTGGCTCACCATTATTCCCACTTGGTCATAAATTGCCTACAATCAACTATCAACTTCCTCACATATTGGCAGCTAAGTTACTTGAAGCACAGGCTAATGGATTTCTGATTAATTTGCGTCCATTGCATCACAAAGGCAAAGGACTGGTCTCTATTATTTACACACTGGTCCCTTCATGGGCCTTAAATCTTCTTGGGAGAGGATTCTCAGGGGAAATCACTGTGTGGTCAGCTAAGCCTGACAAATCTGTGAGAGAATTTTCCCTCAGAATTCTGCCTAGGTGGCATCGTATACCTGGGCACCTGTCACATGTCACATCACAGTCAGAACAGAATTGCTAGCAGGGCTGTGGGCTCTGGGGGACTTCTTTCCCATCATTCCGCAACCACCTCACAATGAATGATAAAGGAAGCTCAAACTCTCACAACCCTAAATAAATTCTAAAGGACACAGGCGGCGGGGGGGGAATGAAGCCTCTTTCACAGGAAAAGAAAACTTTTGAGAAACTGGAGGAGAGATTTCAGTGTGGCACTAGTCATTATGTACCTGATATGGAATACCACAGAGGGTGGAAACTCTCTTGCACTACCATGAGAAGGGTTATCCTTAATGATGTGCCAAAAACATTTGAATGAAAATCATTTAAAATAGGAATATGCTTTAATTCAGCAATTGGTTCTCATCCCACCAGGCTTTTCGGAGATTGCTGAAGAGCTGCAGATATATTTTTTAAAGGGCTGCTTTCTGTAAAAAGAAGAAGAAAAAGTGATGTTGGAATGTCAGAGTAATTATTCAGCCTAAAATAACAGGGTGACATAGTCTTCATAAATTACTTAGTTCACCTGCAATAGCAGGCTGCCAAAGTTCTAATTCTCACTACTTAAGTGCTTCAGAATATTTTTTTGCTTCTGTCCTCCGGAGACAGTTGTAGATGGATTTTACCTTTGAGGAAGGTCATATGTCTATCAGAAAGCAGAACCCTATGCTTTTGTTTTATTTTTTTATTTTTAAGGGTACATCTCGCTCTTCTTTTGTACCCTCCCCCTGCTACTAGATCAAGTCTCTCCTTGCCAAAACACCATGACAAGTGTAAACTTCCTGTCCCTCGAAACAGTTTTGCCATGCGTCCAGAGCAAACGGCAGAAGAGTCGTTGCTGAAAGAACCGACAATCCAAAGTGACAACTTGCACTCGCCTGCAGGAACTCAATCATGTTAGGGTGTTTTTAACATGGAGGCTAATGTGTGCTGCCATTGGACTGTATGTAATAAGCAGAGATTAGGGGATGCAGGAATGTCCTTGAGGCAGCAACTGAATTGGCCTCTTTGCAAAATGCCATGCAGGGTAAAATGTCGGCAGCTGAAGTAACAGGCCTCCTCTGTATCAACACTCTGCCAAGTAAGTGAGGCTGGCAATGGGTGACTTAGATCCAGATGTTCATTGAGATGCATTTTTTAAATAATCTTGCAATCCCACCACATGTGGTAAAATGTACCTTCACCTTCCTTACACCTCCAACATTTCTTTGGTTCTGTTTTATACATTTTTGCCAGTTTTATTGGTGTGATGTACCACCTACGCATCATTTTCATGTCATTCTCTTTCAACAATATGCAATCCGTAAATATACAATGATATACAATGAATTGAAAAAAAATATTTAAAATAAAATTTGTTTAAAAACAGAAGGTTTTTGGTTAGGTATTTTAGGACAAGAGTTGCCGAAAGAAAAACAGACATTATTTATGTACGCTACAACAGCTGCAAGAATTTTAATAGCACAAAACTGGAAGACCAGAGAAGTACCATCAAAAGAACAATGTCAAGAAAAGTTGATGAACTATGCAGAGTTAGCAAAGTTAACAGACAAACTGCATGAAAAGGACAATAGTGATTTTGAGAAAGAATGGGAACCCTTTACAATATATTTGCAGAAACAAAACAGAAAAATGGACTCGTTGGCAGGATTTAAATGTAAACATTTGCAATTTTATTTATAGAGAACAAGAAGTATAACAATATGATAACATAGTGTTGTTGTATACAAACATCAGAATGTATCATTTGATGTAATAAACTAGAAATAGAAGCTGAGGGAAGTCAACAGGGAGGGGGAAAATTGGAAAATGAATGTTTTGTACTGATATTGGATATTTGTTACAAGAAAAGAAAATAAATAAAAAATGATTTTAAGAGAGAGAGAGAGAGAGAGAGAGAGAGAGAGAGAGAGAGAGATGCAGATGTGCATCTGGATGGACCTTCATTATGCAATCTGTGATCCCACAGGACACAAATTTATTTATTTTAAGAATGTCTACATTGCCCAATGTGGTTCATAACTCTACCTGCCTACCTACTTGGTGCCAGGCTTCGGGGAATTGGCTCCTCCCCCATGGTCGTAAATGAGCAGATCAAATGAAAGGAATTCTTACCAGTTAGTTTCTTTAATAAACACAGCGAAGGACAAAATAAAGTGTCCACCCAGAATGGTGGCGCTCCCAATTAAGCTTATACCCCCCTCCATCCATATTAATCCACTTCACTCCTACGTCTTGTAATCTGATCTTGTACCCTCTGTGCTTTCTGTTCTGCACTTTCTCAGCTCTTCTTGACCTTGTGGAGAGTGGATGAATGCTTTCCAGAGACAGTGAATCTGTCAACCCTCTCTCTTCCGTTGTCACTTCTCCTAGCTGTTCCCCATCCAGTATTTCCCAGCTTTTGCCTTCTGAACTATGCCCCACTGCAAACCACTGTTCCAAATCCATACTGTCCTTCTGCTTCTGGGAAGATTCAGGAGCAGGGGGAGGGGGTGGCTCCCACCATTCCTCCTCAATGCAGTCCTCCTCAGCAAGGTCCCTGACACTTGGACTGTGCACAGCAATATAGAATGGGCTGCATGCAGTAATTCAAGCATGCAAAGGGGTTTTTCCAGTGATTCTATCTGTTGCAGTCCCTTGTAGCCACAGAAAGGACACTAAGAAGGGTCTGGAGCAGGAAACAATGCTATACAGAGAGACACAACAAATAGGAAATCAGCCATTCCCCTGATAGATGAGCATAGGACTCAGGATGGGAAATAGCATGCTAATTACCCTTTCCCATCCCTAGCCACCAGACCCAGCTCTGAATGAAAGCATCTTACACAATGCCTGGAAACTCACCCATAATACGCCCAGAGGAGAGTATTTCAGATTGAAGAATAAAACTCAAATGTAGCACAATGTAAAGGTTTTGTCCCTCTGCTGGCAGAAGGCTCTTTGATCCAGGAGAGGTTTGCATGAGTGGAAGAGCGGATAGGTGATTCTCAGTCATTCCCCACTCCTCCTACACCCTCCCACTCAAATATGCTCTGGAGAGGACTCTTTGGAACAGCATTGTAGCAGATGGCATAGGGAAATGCAGGAGTAAGTGGGGAATTGTGAAAATCACCCCCCCCCAGCCCACCCACAGAACCTCCTCCAGATCAAAGAGCCTTCCATCACTGGAAGGACATGATTGGATAAAACTCTTGATGCTCAATTAATTAATGCTATTCTAATAAACAATGTGTGTGTGTGTGTGTGTGTGTGTGTGTGTGTGTGTGTGTGTTTTCAAATGTAAAGAACCAATAGAGTAATAACAAATTACATGATTACGTAAGTTAGAATAGGGAAGCATTTCTCTTAACCAGTTTAGGGAAGCTTTTAATATTTGACGGACTATTGTATTTTAATATTTTGTTAGAAGCTGCCCAGAGTGGCTGGGGAAACCCAGCCAGATGGGCGGGGTATAAATCATAAATTATTATTATTAATATTGTTATTATGCACTCATCTCCTGTACTCTGCCAGTACAGAGTAACACAAATATTCCATAAGATGGGACAGTTCATACCGCCCACCCTTTATTGGAAGGGAGGGGGAATAATTGGGTGTATAGGCCTCAACATGGAAAGCTTGTTGCCACACAATGCATTTTCAGTGGGGTGGAGTCCAGGGCCGGCCCTACGTGTAGGCTGGGTGGTGCAGGGCACCATGGCGCCGGCCCACCAGGAGGGCGCCGCGAGCTGCGCCCGGCCGCTGTCCGGCCGGTCCGCCTCGCAGGTGCGCGCTGCGCCCACCCACCCACCACGCTGGGAAACGGGGCGGGAGGGCGCTGGAGAGATCGCGCTGTGCCTGCCTGCCTGCCCACTGCACTGGGAAACAGGGCGGGAGGGCGCCGGAGAGATCTGGCGCACCATGGCGCCAGGGGCGCTTAAGACGGCCCTGGTGGAGTCACATTCTATGACATAGAATCATAGAGTTGGAAGAGACCACAAGGGCCATCCAGTCCAACCCCCTGCCAAGCAGGAAACACCATCAAAGCATTCTTGACATGTGTCTGTCAAGCCTCTGCTTAAAGACCTCCAAAGAAGGAGACTCCACCACACTCCTTGGTAGCAAATTCCACTGCCAAACAGCTCTTACTGTCAGGAAGTTCTTCCTAATGTTTAGGTGGAATCTTCTTTCTTGTAGTTTGAATCCATTGCTCCATGTCCGCTTCTCTGGAGCAGCAGAAAACAACCTTTCACCCTCCTCTATATGACATCCTTTTATATATTTGAACATGGCTATCATATATCCCCTTAACCTTCTCTTCTCCAGGCTAAACATACCCAGCTCCCTAAGCCGTTCCTCATAAGGCATTGTTTCCAGGCCTTTGACCATTTTGGTTGCCCTCTTCTGGACACGTTCCAACTTGTCTGTATCCTTCTTGAACTGTGGTGCCCAGAACTGGACACAGTATTCCAGGTGAGGTCTGACCAGAGCAGAATACAGTGATACTATTACTTCCCTTGATCTAGATGCTATACTCCTATTGATGCAGCCCAGAATTGCATTGGCTTTTTTAGCTGCTGCATCACACTGTTGACTCATGTCAACATGAGTGCTACAATGGTGCAGAGGTGCAAACATAAGAAACACTCTCCTCCTTGAAAGCTGTATTGTTGTATAGTAAGGCCTCTTGCATCTATGTAGCATAACAAACACAATCAGTGCTAAAGCCCCTTCAAACATTTCCTCAAAATTCTACTTAGAAAATTTTGATAAGAAATGTCATCCAAGCATTCTATTGATGTCTAAAATAACATTTGTAAAACAAACAAACAAACAAAACAGAAGCCTTTCTCTTGGGAATGATGGGGATAGAACTCCCGAAACTCTATAGAAATTTATTCATCTATGCGACTACAGCGACAAGAATGTTACTTGCCCAAAAATGGAAAGAAGAAGAAGTCCCAGGAAAGGAAGAATGGATACAAAGATTTATGGAATATGCCGAAATGGCGAAACTTACCGGGAGAATAAGAAATCAAGATAACAAACTTCTTATAAAAGAATGGAAATGGTTTATTGAATATTTGCAGACAAATTGTAAACAGATAAAAACACTGGCAGGATTGTTGTAAAAACCTGCAGTTACATGAGAGTATATATTTAAAGAAGATAAATAAATGAGTAAGTTAATTTGGAGATGGAGAAGATATTAAAAATTAATTTAAGGAACCGCAGAAAGAGGGGGAAGGAAGTCAAGTTTTAAAATGTCAAAATGACTGTAAAATCAATGATATGTATATATCTGAAAAGTATAAAGTATAAAATTAGAAAAAAAAACAAATGTTCTATGGATGTAAGAATAGTGGGTAGATATTTGATATATTCCGCATCAGTACTCTGCTGTAGCAGTAGACACTGAAAGGAACCTGAAAAGCCATAATGGAACCAACAGATAGTATTGAACAGTCCCTAACATTTAGCAGCCAACATTTGACAGTATCTGATAAGTGACAGACAGCAGCAGTCAGTATTTAACAATATCTCCTATGTAGTGTTCAACCATTTGACACTACTTGATAGTTGACACACACAGTAGCTATTAGAATTTGACAGTATCTGATGTGTATCTTGAGAAGTTTCTCATATATTTCTTTTATTGTGTCTTTAAGAAACATGAAGATGACATTGTATTCCCTGCCCTCATTGGACCTTTCTTCCAAGTAAGTGCCCTTAAGGTCATGTGCCTGTTGTCATCAGTTTTGAAAGCCCAGGGGATGACCAAAACAAGAAATATCTTATACCCAAGTTGTGAGTGACAAAACAAAATGTTTTGTCAAGGTAGCCCAAATTCAGTTACAATGTGAATTATTCAATGCATGTACGTTGTGTAAATCAAGCAAATGCTTTGCTCTCAATTTGTGCAACTTATTTTGTTATGTTTACTATTTTGCAGATTGGCATGTGAAAAGGGAACATGGACTTATACAAGGCGGTGAAGCCCTGCCTTTGAGCCACAGGAAATTTTATTCACCAATTCAACTGAGATTCGAGATTCAGCAATAATAATAATAATAATAATAATAATAATAATAATAATAATAATAATAATAATATGATTTATACCTGCCCATCTGGCTGGGTTTCCCCAGCCACTCTGGGCAGCTTCCAACAGAAAAATAAAATAAAATAATCTATTAAACATTAAAAACCTCCCTAAACAGGACTGCCGTCAGATGTCTTCTAAAAATCTGGTAGCTGTTTTTCTCTTTGACATTTGATGGGAGGGCGTTCCACACGGTGGGCGCCACTACCGAGAAGGCCCTCGGTAGTAGGAAATTTTATTCATCAATTCAACTGAGATTTTCAGTGTGTCAGGCAATTGCAATTCAAAATGCTGCCCCTACACTTTCATGGATATATTCACAGATCTTCAAAAATCTGAGTATTTTAAAAGCAAAAAAACAAGCACGAACACCTGGGATTCTTAGGGAATGGGATTCTGTGGCAAGTAGCAAGCTTGGAGAATTGTGTGCCAGACATGCAGCCCTAAGTATATTGCTCATGCAGCTACTGGATTTGCATGAGCAAAACTAATCCTGTGCCAATATGTTTCACTTTTAGACCGTTTATGAGGGAGGAGGGGCAAAAAGAAAATACCATTGCTATTGGGGAGGAAATTTCAGGGGGTGCACAGATTTCACATTTACCTTAAGTCTCCATAACATTATGATGCAACTAAGTTTTGTGTGTCTACATTCTTGTCTGAATTTTGAAAACAATTCTTGTGCTGTATTCTGCAGCCTTCCTGGCTGCCAGCATTTCCCGCCAGCATTTGAGAGGACCACAAAGTGTAAACAGCCCAGGAGGCTGCCTGTGGAGGGGCCTAAGAGCACCACATTTTTTTTAATTTAAAAAAAAGGTAAAGGGAATTCCTTTCAATTTGTTTTTAACTTAAATTGTCACCAGGTGTAAGGCGCTCCACAGAGCCTCCAGGGTTGTCTGCACTTTGAGGTCATCTCTCACAGTGGCTTTCAGGAAGCTATGAGGAATCGGAGGCAGCCATATTTTAAGCAGAGGCACATGCAAACACAATTGTTGGCCACCTCATAATGTCTCGAAGCCTTAAGATAATCCAGCTTTTAAAAAAGGGTCTCTCCCCCTCCTTCACTGAATAAGGAAGATAATAACTGCATCTTTTGCAGGGGGGGAGAGGGAAGACACTAAGCAGAGCGATGCACTATATGTGAGAGTTCTGCCTGAAACCAAATATGAAGCACCACCTTTTGAGAATGCATTAACTTTTCATTTTGAAGACAGGTTTTGGAAGTGTGCCAAGCAAGAATTTTCACGAACTGAAAATGCTACAAAGAGGTGATAGTGGCGCAGACAAGGATACCTTGTTGGAGTGACATATCCTTGAATCTGATTTATATTGTGGGATGTACAACCTGGTTAAAAGACAAGGTGTGCTTTTACAAGAGAGACGGCATTTAGTTCAGGTGACGAGGGGAATCAGTACGTGCTTCAGACCACATATTATGCTCCCCAAAATCAGTTGTATCAACTCAGAGCTAAATAACATCACATTTAGCAGGTAAGAAATGACAGGCCATGAGAAGCCCCACCCTCCACAATCCTGTCCTTATCCATTTCCCATCGTCTGGCCCAAGCCATTTATAGGCAGGAAATGTGAGTCAATTGAATTACGAGGTCCTTTCTCTCATTCCCTTGTGGATTAAGATTGCCAAGTCTAAAGCAATGGTTTCTGGGGTCCCATCTTTCTTTTATATGTTTGTTTGTTTCTGGGAAATAAATTACACCTAACCATATAAGAAGACCACTAATTAAGAGGGAAAGTGGAATAGGAAAGCCATTGAAAATAGTCCTAGTATTTTATGGTTTCCTGGTGTTTCTCAGAAATGTTTTGTGCTTCTGGATGAGAAGATTAGTAAGAAAAAATGTTGTGCCTTGCTTACTCGCCAGGGCGTTTTTTCCATCAGCTTGGGACCAGAATACCTAAAACACTGCCTCACCCCTTAAACATTCAACCAATCACTGCACTCTGCAGCATAAGACCTCTTGCAGATATTATCTCATCAAGTGTGTTCCATGCAAAATTTGGCCTTTAATGTGGCGGCATACATATATGTATGCTGCCTTTCCATAGTTCAATCCATCAAAATCCATCAAAAAATACACAACCAAACAGAACAATTTCCACATAAATCATAATAGGATCTAAACTAAAGATACAAAAAAGTATATGTTTAATGCGGGTGGCGCTGTGGGTTAAACCACATAGCCTAGGGCTTGCCAATCAGAAGGCTGGCAGTTCGAATCCCTGCGACGGGGTGAACTCCTGTTGCTCGGTCCCTGCACTGGCCAACCTAGCAGTTTGAAAGCACGAAGTGTAAGTAGATAAATAGGTACCACTCTGGCGGGAAGGTAAACGGTGTTTCCGTGCGCTGCTCTGGTTTGCCTGAAGTGTATCTCTTCTCAGTCTCCTCCTTTCCAGACTAAATATATCCAGTTCCTTCAACTGTTCCTCATAAGGCTTGGTTTAGAATTTTAATTTAGAATTTTAGTCCTTGGTTTCCAGTAGAGCAGTGGGGAGTTGGGAAGCAAAATCAAAAAGCACCAGTCTCTTGATTTGTTTAACACACCATAGTGACCAAGTAAGAAAGAAGCAATGAGAATAGACAGCAACCAAGCCCACCAAATCAACATGCAAGGCAGGGAGCTGCCTCACATTTACAAGATATATAGGCAGTCTTCCAAAGTGACTTCTCTGTGTAATAAAAACTAATGGCAGTCACAAACTATTGAACAGGGTAACTGATAAGAATTACCTTTGACTTTATTTGTATTGTTACTGGTCAAGGCATTTCTATAAAGCCATGTGCCTGCCATAAGATAGACAATGAGTCAAGTCCATTTCCAATTAAACTACTGATGGGTGTGCCCCAGAGCCTGCAAATATACAATGCAAATAAATTGCCCAAGACACTGTTCTCTGTCCAGCTAAGCAAATGACAAACATGGTTGGTGACCTCTCAGGCTATTAGTGATTCACTTGCAGTCCTCCTATGGAAGGGATATGTGCAACGAAGACTCTCAGCCAACAGTGAGCTTTAGTTCTGATAGCTAGTACAGGCAACCATGGGTAGGGGTGCGGGCCAGTCAGATAGGAGACTGCTTGGGAACTAGGGATGATCGAGGGATTTGTCCTTAGCAAATTCTCATACAAAACTGGTGTGATCCACACCTCCTAGACTGATATGTGGATGGATCAGAATGCAGTTACCTTTCAGATAACATTTGGTGGTTCCCTCATTGCAAGAAGTGAACCAGGCATAGGGCCTTCTCCATAGCTGTGCCCACCCTGTGGAATGTCCTTCCATCAGATGTCAAGGAGATGAGTAATTATACAGTGGTACCTAGCAGTTCGAAAGCACGTCAAAATGCAAGTAGATAAATAGGAACCGCTACAGCGGGAAGGTAAACGGCGTTTCCATGTGCTGCTCTGGTTTGCCAGAAGAGGCTTTGTCATGCTGGCCACATGACCTGGAAGCTATACACCGGCTCCCTCGGCCAATAATGCGAGATGAGCGTGCAACCCCAGAGTCGGTCACGACTGGACTTAATGGTCAGGGGTCCCTTTACCTTTACCTCGACTTATGAATGCCTCGACTTCTGAAGGTTTCAACTTCTGAAGTCCGCTAACCCAGAAGTATTTTCGCGTGGTCTGCAAAATGGACGCTTTGACTTCCGAAGTTTTCGACTTCCGAAGAGCGCCGCAGAACGGATCGCCTTCATTTTTTGTTTTTTGTTTAATTCATTTTTATTATTTTCCGATGTCATGCAAATCAAGTACAATATGAACAAAAGATGCATCCTAGACCAAGTTACATCTACAATCTGCAATCAAAATATTCTTCAAATTATACAAAATATGTCATACACAAAAATTCTTCTAAAATAAAATTTTATTTTAGAATGGATCACCTTCGTAAGTCGAGGTACCACTGTATAACCTTTAGGAGACAACCAAAGGCAGCCCTGTATAGGGAAGCTTTTTAAGGTTTAATGTTTTACTATGTTTTTATATATGCTGGAAGCTGCCCAGAGTGGCTGGGGCAACCCAATCAGATGAGCAGGGTATTATTAACAACAACAACATCATCAACAACATTGTTATCATCATCACCACCACCACCACCACCACCATGTTTTCTTATATTCTGTTGGAAGCCACCCAGAATGGGGCAGGGTACAAAATCATCATCATCATCATCATCATCATCATCATCATCATCATCTTAGCCCAAGCTACAGATCCAGTGACATTTGTGAGTCTTCACATGCAGTTACAAAGGCAAGTTTTCCATGCAACTATTGTGTTAATACACTTAACCTTTGTTATGGTGATACGCTTGAGGCTCCTGATCAAAACATAGAAAACACTTTATCTTCTTGAAAAATGTAACTTAGCAGAATTCTCTGGGGACAAAACAGTTCAATCCTTTTCTGGGAAAACCTCCATAAGTAAAATAAACAGATGTTACCTAGGCAACCACATCTCTACCCACCTGTGTGTGAGGTCACAAAAGGCTAATGAAACAAGGTTATGAAACTGTCTCACCCTGAGTCAAAATACTGGTCCATCTTATTCAATTTTGCCTACGTTGGAAGCAGCTCTCCAAGGTTTCAGGAAGAGATCTACCCCAGTCCTGCAATCAGATCTTCTTTAACTGGAAATATTAAGGATTGGACATGGGACCTTCTGTGGGCACATCGATAAATCTCAGGTTGGCTGAAGCCCTTACTTATAAGCTGAGAGTCAAGGACCAGGCATCTCAGAATACTTCCTCCCCTAACTCTTGATGATGTTGGAACACCACCCATTCAAAGTTTTTGTATCCCCAAGGTGAGTGTCCTTTTTGTGCTCATTTTATTCCTCCATGTCCTGCCTCTTCTATGAGATTTCCTTGCAGCAGCAATTCTGACACTGGAACTGCTTCACTGCAAAAAATTGGTTCTGATACAGAGAAGGTGAGTCCCATTCATCTTCTGAGCAACAAATTCCTGCAGCCTTAAAGCCTCATTCTTTATGAAGGGACTTCCAAGGAATTTCAAGGGAAGCAAAAATAGTTTCAGTAAGTGACATTTCTCAAGGGAGCTCTGCAGATCCTTATCTACTACAGACAGGAGGGAAATCATGTGCATTATGGATGAGAGATACGCAGCCTTCAGAATACCCATGCACAATGTAATTCATGGTGAATTGCCATATGTTCTAATATGTTCTATCCCTCTGTTATGTTTTTAAAACACCCTTTATCCCAAGGAGATCCCAGGTTAGCAAATTGTAAGGAATACACACAATTGTAGGGAATACACACCAAAACACAGTGTGTGTGTGTGTGTGTGTGTGTGTGTGTGTGTGTACACACAACTAAAAATCAAGACGAACCAGAACATTCTCAGCTCACTTTCTGAAGGAGCAGTAACATAATTTCCTGATGATGAATGGCTGGTAACACGAGGACGGTCTTTTGAATGGAAGAGGGTTCTACAACCAGGGTGCCACAGAAAATAAGGTCCTATCCCAGGTCACTGGATTGCAAACCACAGCCATAGGCAGGAACACAAGTAGGGTCTCTCCACAGATCATAAGGCTCAGGGTGGAAGATAATGGAAAATATTTGCTTATGATAAAAGAGAGCAAATCAGGGGAGGATTGGCTGGGCTAGTGCAGTCAATAATGTGTAGTAGTTATTTAAAACCTCAGAATCTAGGTAGGTCCCCTTAAAGAGGATATGTACCCTCTCCACCATTTTTAGATTGATTATAGGAGATTATAGCTTCCTTCTTGACTGTCTGCACTCGCCTGGCCAGCCCTTCCTGGCTTGCTCTTTTATGCCAAGACGGGCAAGTGTCAAGAGAACCAATGACTGTCAAAACAATGTTAGTATAATTCTGACTATCTGTGAGCTCATATGTGGGTGTGGGGGGGTGTTCAGGGACAGAACATATCCTGTTACATTCCTGATGACATAATCAGAGATTGAATTTGGGCTCAGAATCAGACTTGGAATAAACCAAGATATTGCTCAAGTTTGTTTGTTTGTTTGTTTGTTTGTTTGTTTGTTTTTCCGAAGACTAACTGGGCGAGTTCTTTCTTGCAATAGTAACTCTGCACTCCTTGTAGCAAGCTATATTTTAAGGAAGCTGTCTGTGACTGCTGATCATTTCATGGAGGAACTCCCAGGAATGCAGCTCAGACACTTGTTATATTTGGGTCACAGATGGTAACAAACGGTGGAATTCAACATAAAGCTAATACAACCATTCCATCAGTGTAACCATTTCCGCTTGCCAGGTGGAACAATCTCCCCTCCCCCGTGGGCTGTTCTGTGGGTTCTCCCCACCCCAGTTGGCTTTAAGGGACACAGGGGGGGCTGCGAGAGAAGAAGAGGGTGGAAACCCCATTGCACAAGTAGGAATCATTGAGTTGGCTTCCGCTAGTGCAATCATTTAGTGGAATCCGGCCTTTCAAGCAGCCTGGATTTTTGTAGAAGTGGTGAGGAATGCCCTCTGGCCATTATGCAACATCCAGTCGCTATGATGCTTCGCCCTCGGATAAGAGGCAGTCACAACTGTAGGCAACACCAGAATGAGCCTTTTCTGTGGTGGCTCTCCATTTGTTGAATGGGGAGCCACCATTCTGGCAAAGACCTTCCTCTATAACCAGGCCTTTGGCCTTTAACTATGTTGTTGTGTTGTTTTTTAGTCGTGTCTGACTCTTCGTGACCCCATGGACCATAGCACGCCAGGTACTCCTGTCTTGCACTGCCTCCCGCAGTTTGGTCAAACTCATGTTGGTAGCTTCGAGAACACTGTCCAACCATCTCGTCCTCTGACGTCCCCTTCTCCTAGTGCCCTCAATCTTTCCCAACATCAGGGTCTTTTCCAGGGAGTCTTCTCTTCTCATGAGGTGGCCAAAGTATTGGAGCCTCAAAATATTTGGCACCAGCTTGACTGCAGAACTTGCTGGAAAGAGGTGTACAAGAAACCATTCAACCAGACTCCACTCCAGATTTGTGTAGAGTTTACTCCTTGGCCTTTTCTTCTCCTAAAGACTGCCTACAAAGCAGCAGGTAAATTACTTGGAACCCAGCTATGGTGGGTGGGTGGGAGGACATACTCCTCCCTGTGTCAGCCTGCCCAGTTTTTCACACACCCAGTCAAACCAAGGAGGATTGGAACCACCCCACATCAGCTGATCAGCTGGGGTTAAATCCTGCTTCCTGCAGGGTTGAGCGGCGGGCCAGCAACAATAATTAAGACAGAAAGCCAACAGAAATGCTGTTGTAGGAGACTGATTCACACCTAATTCACCCCTAATTTATGCACACTGTTCTAGAGCATCAGAAATATGATCAGTAATGTTGAGGGGTAACACAATTTTTCTTTCAGTGATCATGTTCCCACCAAATCAAGTAGATTTCCCTAACTTTAACATCATGATTAAGATGTATCTGAAATGCAGCACAAAAAGCTTTCCATATTGCATTGTACCAGCTACTTATATGTCAATGTGTGTGTGTGCGTGCGTGCGTGCATGTGTTAGTTAACATCCATTTGCAATATTGCATGTGGGGTTGCCATTGATTTATAGATTGCCTAAAATAAAGTTTAATGCAAATGTAGAACTGTGGGGTATTTTGCATGTTTTACTGAAGATATTAAGGGGTTCCAGTGCAGGTTATGTAATTTTGTGATTCATTAATTCAGCTTTTCCGGTGGAGGAATATGCTCAAAGCTTCATTATACATCAAAGGAACACATTGATAAAAGAAATTTATAATATGCAATGTGCTAGATATGGAATAACAGCAATGAGTACATTTTGGAATGGGTGGACTACCTCTCTAAAGCTATGGGTTGAAAATTTACAGAATTTTAATTTTTGGGTATGGAATTGAAAAAAAAGATGAAATTAACTTATGAACTCGCTAATATGTGTGTTTCCCACATTTTGTAAAGTAGCAAAATAAATAGCTGCACATACTGAGCATACTTGTGTAATCTCAATCCTACATGGATTGAAGAATGTTATTCAAGAGCTGTTATGTAATGACTAAAGATGTTTACACTGTGAAGTAAAAGTGGATTAATGGACATTTCTTCACCCAAGAGAACCCTAGAATCTAGTTCTTTGAGAGGGGTTGGGCGTTTATAATGGACAATTCTTATCAACCTCATCAAGTTAAAACAATAATTTCAAGGATATGCTCGTATATAAAATTTGGGAAGTATAATTTCATTATTGAGGGGCTCCTTTGCTTACCTATTTCCTCCACTTATGTGCAAAGGCGGGGATTATAGCCAATTTTTGATCTGGCTGGCTAGGCAGGTGTCCTCTTCCTCCCTCACCTCTCCATGTGTGTCCCTCCCAAAACTGTGTGCTCCATGGAAGAGGATGACCATCCCAGATATAAGGAGTGAACCTTTATTGTCAGTCGGGGCACAAAAATATTTTTCAATTTAGCAGTATTAAATTCATTCCTGAATAGCGAATCGAATCAGAGTGACACAGAATCCATCCAAAACAGATCAGGCTGCTTCAAAATGCTACAGAAACAGATACAAAGGGAATCTTGTGGTTGCTGCATATCTCTGTAATACACACATTTTCCCTTGATTTTCCTGCTAATGTACACATTTTCCGACATGTTTATTGGTACACAGCTGCATCATAAAATTCAGAGAAGGGCAAGTTTTGAAGAATAGCTGCATTTCAGTTTGCATACTGGTTCACCTCCTGAAATTCCCCCCTTCCGCACCACTAATAAAGGTACAGCAACTCTCTCCTCTTTTCCACCCAAATGCAGCACTGCAATTTTCCCTGATTACCAATTTAGCACCATTTCCCTCTTGACTTGCTACTCCCTCTTCCTTTCTGGAATAATCTCATCTGTAGCTTCACCCAGTTAGTAACGAAGTAATGAACAGGATTCCATGTAGCCAGCCTGATTTGGCTATGTGGTTATTTCACTTAAGGAAGGCAATGTAAAGTTGCAAACGGAGGGAATTTAAATAAATTGGGGCTACCCTTAAAATGGTCCAAAAGCTACAATTATTGCAGAATGCAGCTGCATATGGATTGTTGATATTGCATGTTGACTGGGGCAGTGAGTCAACATCCTCCCATCAGATGTCAAGGAAATAAGTAGCTACAGTGGTACCTCGACTTACGAACAACTCGACAGCTGAATTTTTCGACTTACGAGTGGGGCAAATGGCCACACGCATACAAATTTCTCGACATCCGAACAGAAACCGCGGCGGTTTTAGATAGGGGTTTTTTCAACTTACAAATTTTTAGATGGGGTTGCTTCGACTTACGAATTTTTCCGTTTTCAATGCATTCCTATGGGAAATCACGTTTCCAATGGCACTGTTCGACTTGCGAATTTTTCGTCCTATGAAGGTGCCTTTGGAACGGATTAAATTCGTAAGTCGAGGCATCACTGTATCCTCCTTTTAAAAGACATCTGAAGGCAGCCCTGTTTAGGGAAATTTTTAAAATGTTAAAATGCTGTACAGTGGTACCTCGGGTTACAAACACCTCGGGTTACAGACTCTGCTAACCCAGAAGTAGTACCTTGGAACTTTAAATCAGGATGAGAACAGAAATCGCACAGTGGCAGTGGGAGGCAGTGGGAACAGAAATCACAGCGCGGTGGCAGCGGGAGGCCCCATTAGCTAAAGTGGTACCTCAGGTTAAGAACGGTTTCAGGTTAAGAACGGACCTCCAGAATGAATTAAGTTTGTAACCAGAGGTACCACTGTATTTGTTTTTAATATTTGATTGGGAGCCACCCAGAGTGGCTGGGGAAACCCAGTCAGATGGGTGGGGTATAAATAAATTATTATTATTATATATATAACTCAAAAATGGTTTTAAAATCTACATTGGCTACCTATTTGCTTCTGGGCTAAATATAAGCTGCTAATTTCTGAACTTGTTGGCATCCGTCTGTCTCGAGAGACAATGGAGTGCACCTCTGGGGGGGCGTGAAGTTAAACCACTGGAGAATCACAGCGCCTGCTGTGGCTGCTTCCTGTGTTGTTTTTTTGCTGCTTTAGCAGTTCCAAAGTGACTTCCCAGGGGTGTAAGCCTGAGCAGTGTGCATGGAGGTCCTGGGCTGCCCAGATGACAAGGCCCCACTCTCAGCCTTACTGATGTGGTCCAAAGGAAAGCGGAGCAAAATATTTGGCACCAGCTTGACTGCAGAACTTGCTGGAAAGAGGTGTACAAGAAACCATTCAACCAGACTCCACTCCAGATTTGTGTAGAGTTTACTCCTTGGCCTTTTCTTCTCCTAAAGACTGCCTACAAAGCAGCAGGTAAATTACTTGGAACCCAGCTATGGGGGGTGGGGGGTGGGAGGACATACTCCTCCCTGTGTCAGCCTGCCCAGGTTGTCAGGTCTAGAGAGCTAGTGTCTGGGTCTCAAATTTCAGCAGCACAATCCTACATATGTCTATCTGAAAGAAAACTCCATTTAGTAGCATGTTGTTGTTGTTTAGTCGTTGACCCGGTAGTCGTGTCTGACTCTTCGTGACCCCATGGACCAGAGCACGCCAGGCACTCCTATCTTCCACTGCCTCCCACAGTTTGGTCAGACTCATGTTCGTAGCTTCGAGAACACTGTCCAACCATCTCGTCCTCTGTCGTCCCCTTCTCCTAGTACCCTCCATCTTTCCCAACATCAGGGTCTTTCCCAGGGAGTCTTCTCTTCTCATGAGGTGGCCAAAGTATTGGAGCCTCAGCTTCATGATCTGTCCTTCCAGTGAGCGCTCAGGGCTGATTTCCTTCAGAATGGATAGGTTTGATCTTCTTGCAGTCCATGGGACTCTCAAGAGTCTCCTCCAGCACCATAATTCAAAAGCATCAATTCTTCAGCGATCAGCCTTCCTTATGGTCCAGCTCTCACTTCCATACATCACTACTGGGAAAACCATAGCTTTAACTATACGGACCTTTGACGGCAAGGTGATGTCTCTGCTTTTTAAGATGCTGTCTAGGTTTGTCATTGCTTTTCTCCCAAGAAACAGGCATCTTTTAATTTCGTGACTGCTGTCACCATCTGCAGATTAGTAGCATACTCTGCTGAAAATCAAGAAACAAAAGCGGGTATTGGAATATGCCTCTGCCAACATCATACGAAGCCCTAAAGTTTTCATCACGTAGCTGCATGTTTTATCATCCTTCTTTGCATTTACACATTGTAGGCACCAAATGAAACTAATAAAATGTGCCTTTGATCCTTCAAAGGAGTAATTAAGCTGAAACACAGAGAAAAAATATTGGATTATGAGAAAATGAATGTAGGGTTTTCAAGAAGTCGGGAACATCATTACATTGAAAGGTGCCAAGATGTTAATTTCTGTACTCAGTGCGGAGTTCGGAGACCTGCCAGTCTCTTAGTTTTTTTTTATCAAATTTTATTCATTGCAGATTAGCAGAAAAAGATTTTAGATCAGATTACCGCATTTGAAGTAATTTGCTTAATTACCAAACTGAGGTTTGAATAATGGTGATTGAATTAAAACTGCTTGGGTGGGATGGGGGCAGAAAAGAGCTTGTGGGTTTCTAATAATAATAATAATAATAATAATAATAATAATAATAATAATAATAATAATTGTGTAGCAGAAAAATCTATCATTGGCTGGCAGCTGGTCAAAATATATAAGCCACTCATAATTATGACTGTGAGCAGCTTTTAGGGGAGGGGACAAAAATCTGTTCTGCTGCTTTGGTGACCCCAATCTCTGGGGCAGGTTTTGTCTCCTCTGTGCCCCCAATCACAGCCCACATAGTTTAGCAGAAGCCAAGGATTTATCAAGTGAGCAACTTAATCTAACAGCTCAATTTGTGCTTCCTAGTGGGTGTCTGTGCCTGGCAACCCAAGGCAAAAAAGCGGAAAGTGTTCTGAGGCGATAAATGTTAATTATCTCTCTATTTGTTGTTGTTACTAGTCTTGCGTGTTCCAACCCAGAAACCTCCCCCCTAAATAAATTCACACTTGACTCAAATTTTGGTTTGAGTTTTTGGCAGAATTTAGGCCACAACTTTATTGATTACAGAAAGTGAGTGGTTGCATACATAGGCTCTGGTTCGACTAGCTCCCTGCTCTGTAGGTAGCACTGACCCTGGGCTCCACCATAGATAGGCCAGCCAAGGGTGAACACCTGGATAAGCAGAAAGTCGGGGACGGACGATGTTCACCATCCAGATGTCCCCCTGGACTCAGGCACAGACACAACCCCGTCTCAGGGGTGGACCAAACCATTTGAGTCCCTGGATTTCTTTAAAGGAATACCCGTCACATAGGGATGGCGAGAGCGTTCCCCCATCCCTATCACCTGAACCAGAGCCTATCCGCAACCTTACAAGTTGTGACAACTCTAAATTCTAAGCAGCAGGTGGAACCCAAATGGCAACAGCCAATCAGCCAAGTGGAGAAAATTCCTGTCGTGCCCCTGTCCCAATGACAGACGACACACGATGGCATAGCACGGTCAAGCGCAAGCCCTGAAAATAGGGAGAGGTGGGTGGGTGTTCCAAATGCACGAGCTGAAAGAGGAAGCTCTGGGTCAGGTGCATGGGTATATATAGGTCCCTCAATCCGTTTGGACTGCGTCCCATTGGCCAGATTGAACCCAGCAACGAGGGACCTACCAGTCAGATGTTGTGGCTGACCAATTGAACCCACCCACAGGGGATCGGGTTCCAGGTCTCACCGCAACACTCTTTAAGGGAGGACCTGATTTAGCTATTGTCTCTTTGCTGCTTGTTCTCTTTTTTAAATAATATATTTATTGATTTTTTACAATAACAAAACATAAAAAACACATAACATACAGTATACAAAAACATCATAAAAGACTACACAACAACAAAAACAACTATATTTTCAATCAATCTTATATTCCGTATCTTTGTCGACTTCCTCCTTTCCCTCCCATCTACATTTCTATATATCACTTACTTAGCACTTTCTAACTCTTAATTCCAATCTTTTTCATAATTATCTAATCTAAATAATGCTCTTAATCCCTTCTCGATACATAATATCCAAAATCTCTTAATATAATTCTAATCTTAAGAGCATATTAACATCATATCACATAACTAAATCTTAACACATAATACAATGATGTATCTTACTTCTGCAACCTCCTTTTACTTCCAAATTCTTTATCATGGAATCATTGAATTATAGAGTGGGAAGGAAGCCCTTCCAATGATATGTGTGCATGGCTTCAAACATCAGTGGTGGGGGCATGGTGGATGAAGAGTAAAAGCATCATATTCTCAATTTATCTAGGACAAAGCCTCATTGAACTCCGTGAGACTTACTTTGAGTGCAGGATTGCACTGTATAAATTCCTCCTCCTCTCCTCACAACATCATTTAAGACAAATATAGACCCACTGCCCTTTCACAAACTTGTTCAACCTTCCCCACGCCCATTTCTGTATTAAGGCACCCAGAGCATTAAATTACTTAAGAGAGTTAATGACTAAAATGTCTTTTAAGCTGCCAAATTATCAGATCATTTTCTGTGAAAATGGATGAGAATCATTTGAGGGGTTTCCACAGCAACATCTATTACTACGAAAAGAGAAGTTGAAGCCATTTGTAGAACAAATGATGACAAACTTACTGCACAATTTCCAAAGCAGAGAAAGAGGCAAGGGGTATACGGTAGTATAGTCCAAGATGGCTCTGCAGTGATTTGGCCTGCAGGTGCAGGGAGACCACTGCAGCGTTGCCCAGCTCCACGTCTTGGCCCTTATTCTCTGAACCTTGTTGTTGACAGCTTGGGGGCTAGGATGTAGATGCTGGGGTGTGTTCCCTTCTAAATGGAGATGTAGCATTGAGGTTCCATAAGAAGATCTCTGCTGGAACAGGCCAAAGGAACATCTACGGTAGCCCAACATCCTGTTTTCATAGTGGCCAACCAGATGCCTATGGAAAGTACACAATAGCCCTCTCCCACTTGTGATACTTAAAGGTAAGACCCCTGACCATTAGGTCCAGTCGTGACCGACTCTGGGGTTGTGCGCTCATCTCGCATTATTGGCCGAGGGAGCCGGCGTACAGCTTCCAGGTCATGTGGCTAGCATGACAAAGCTGCTTCTGGTGAACCAGAGTAGCACACGGAAATGTCGTTTACCTTCCCTATTTATCTACTTGCACTTTGACATGCTTTCGAACTCTAAGTTGGCAGGAGCTGGGACCGAGCAACGGGAGCTCACCCTGTCGCGGGGATTCGAACCGCTGACCTTCTGATCGGCAAGCCCTAGGCTCAGTGGTTTAACCCACAGTGCCACTCGTGTCCTGTGATACTTAGTAATTGATAATTGCTTGGATCTGTCAGGTATGATTTCACTAAGATTCACTGAGAGCCAGTGTGGTGTAGTGGTTAAGAGTGGTAGACTCGTAATCTAGTGAACCAGGTTCACGTCTCCGCTCCTCCACATGCAGCTGCTGTGTGACCTTGGGTTAGTCACACTTATTTGAAGTCTCTCAGCCCCACTCACCTCACGGAGTGTTTGTTTTGGGGGAGGAAGGGAAAGGAGAATGTTAGCCGCTTTGAGACTCCTTCGGGTAGTGATAAAGTGGGATATCAAATCCAAACTACTACTCCTCCTCCTCCTCGCATTGCAGACAGTTGATTTAGATCAGGGGTAGGCAACCTAAGGCCTAAGGGGTCATTTAACCGGCCCATGAGCCGCCCACTCAGCGAGTCCCCATGCGCTGCGCTAAACTGGTGCAGCGTGGGCATTCACTTCTGCGGCACAGAAAATTGCATATGCGCATGTGCAGATGCCTGAAATCGTGTCTGCACGGATGCAGACACCGGAAATGGTACGGTAGGTGCGCACACCATCCGGGCCACGGAGGGATCTCCGCTTGAGTGAACTGGCCCAGGTGAGTTAAACCTTGCCAACCCCTGATCTAGATCACCCTTGGGGTCCCTTCCAACTCTACAATTCCATGATTCTATATTCAGAGGCAACCATCAGAGTCCCATCTTGCACTTGTTTTGCAAGACAATGACTCGAACAGAACTCTGCAGGTAGCAAGGTTCTTAACTTCAGTTCTCTCCCAAAAGAGATGAACCGGAATGCTGTATGATTATTGAAACCTTTTAATATATTATTTTATTCTATTATTTATCGGCAGTTTTTACACATATATGGATATTCGACTGCGTTCACCCCAAATGGCTGTGGTGTAACTTTTACAGAGATGCTGCTTCTGTTTGTCCTTGTTTTGTTTCTCAAATGCAGTTGTTTTTTTTTACCCTTTCTGTTTGATGTACCTTGCTTGTGTGGGCTTTTAGACGCAATAAAGAATCTATCTATCTATCTATCTATCTATTCAGAGGCAAAGGGTTCACACTAAGGAGGTCCTCTGGAACATCTTTGGGGACCCCAAAAGAAGAAATTTGGTCATCATGGTAATGATGATGATGATGAGGTTGTCTCTGGGGATGGGGACAATTGTATCAACTGGCAAGGACAGCAACACTCACATTAATATATAAAATGAATGGCTTCTTTAAGAGCTGGTGAAGCTCCATAGCTGAAATATGACTTAGGAGCTGAGGCCTGTTCAAAACTCACAGTAGACATGAGCTCAAAAGGAACTCACTATTGAAGGAGTTACCAATCTTTTGAGGCCTGTGGGTGCCTTTGTAAACAAGAGAAGCTATCATAGACACCACCAGCAAGCTTGTTTCCTACAAGTTTCCTACAAGTTTCAAGCCTAGTTTTAGTGGAAGATGGATAGGGGGTGAACCCTGTGCACATCAGAGAAGCCCTCTGGGAGTTCATATACACCAGCAGGAGCAGCCTTGCTAATATGCTGCCCTGTGCAAGGCCATTTGACGCCCTTCTCCCAGCCTTCGTGGCACTGGCTTAAGCCAGGCTTTAGGAACTGCGGGATGTAACATAAGCAGTCAAGTGTTGTATATAACACTTCCTGTTTGCCCAGAGTGGAGATACCGGGGGGGGGGTGTTACTCCAACCAGAAGGACTTCCTGTCACACCTGGTCTGGAGCTTCCTCCTCCCCCTGCGTATGACTAAGTAGCTGGGTGTGGCCCTGGGAGACCCCCCAAAACGGGCTGGTCACACAGCCATCTTCCCCTTTTGACTCTTCTTCTTCTTGATGCCATGATCTCTTGATACCGTATTGATGTATTTTGCTGTCTGCTGGCTCTCAGCCACCAGGATATGGGCTCATTCCCATATGGGATGAACTCAAACCCTTTTCTGTAACTGTAAGCTAAAGCCTGCCTTCAGGGATCCAACTGTGAGCTGAATGTGAATAAACTTCTTATTACTTTTCAAAGAAGTCTGTTGTGTCTTTATTCTTTTTAGGAGGGATAAAAAGGAGACTTACCAAGAACCAAACCCAATCTGAACAAAGCCAGATTGGATTACTTAAGTAAAGAGATTCAAATGAATCTACCAACTACCTTCCTGCTATATGCTGGGGAATGTACTCTGCTGCTGACTCACAAGCATGAGTTAGGAAGGATACTATTACACTATTACATCAATATATCCTCTCCTACTATCCTTAACATTCCCACAGGAAGGAGGCGCAAAACTCTGGCAAGGTCCTAGAGCCCTCACACCTCCTTCCCTAAGCCTGGTAAGCACTTGGCCAGTTTTGAGGAAGAGGCAGGAGGACTTTAGGACCCTCCTGAGGCCTCACACCTCCTTCCTGAACCTGGGCAAGCACTTACAGTGGCACCTTGGTTTACGAACTTAATCCGTTCTGGAAGTCCGTTCTTAAACCAAAGCATTCTTAAACCAAGGCGTGCTTCCCCATAGCTGCGGGGGACTCAATTTACAAATGGAACACACTCAACAGGAAGCAAAACATGTTCTTATTCCAAGGCAAAGTTCACAAACCAAAACACCTACTTCCGGGTTTGCAGCGTTCTTCATCCAGGTTGTTCATAAACTAAGCTGTTCTTAAACCAAGCATAGCTGCCAAGTCTCCCGTTTTCCCCGGGAAACCCCCCTTTTTACTTACCTTTTCCCGGTGGTCCCCTGTATCACTCAGTCTCCCATTTTTCTCCGTTATTTTCTCCTGCCAGCGGCCATTTTTTTTACTTTCTGATTTGCCCTTCTATGGGCACCAAAAATGGCTGCCGCCAGCTTCAAAAGTCGCATCTACGCATGTCCGGAAGTGCATAGGCGTGATTTCCGGTGTTGGCGGCAGCAATTTTTGGTGCCCATAGATGGGCGGAGCGACACCGGAAGTTGCGTCAGCGCACTTCCTGACATGCGTACAAGCGACTTTCGAAGCCGCCGGCGGCCATTTTGGTGCCCATGGAAGGGCAAAGCGACACTGGAAGTTACATCGACGCAACTTCCAGTGTCAAATGGCTGCCGGTCCTGGATTTTGCAGTATGGAACTTGGAAGGTAAGAAACCAAGGTACCACTGTACTGGGGTTTGAGAAGGAATCCTGCTCAGCTGCACACACAGTGTGAGTGCACCTCATGCCCTAAATCTGCCTCAGCTCTGCACACAGTTTCCATCTGGGATACAGTGGCAAAAATAAAACTGACCAACGCTGCAGAGCTACTGGTGCATGAAGTTTCAAATGCTGGTATATAAATGCCAACACAACAACTTGGTTATTTCATGCCAGTGACTTCTGCCACCCCTGCTTATTCCACAGCAACAGTCTTTTCCTCCCTTGGTCAAATATTTTTTTTTTAATCTCTTTTTCTTTTTTCTTTTTTTTTCTTTTTTTTCTTTTTTCTTTTTTTTCCTTTTTTTTTTCTTTACAAGTTTATTAATCAATTTAAAACTTTACATAAAACAAAAGCACATATAGTAATGGTACAACTCAAATATTTCCAGTCTTACAAGTCATACTCATTTCCTATATCTATGTACATAATAATAATAATAATTAAAAAAAACACCAACAAAAAAACCCCTCCCCCTCCCCTCCTCCCTGTTCCCTCCCTTCCCCTTTCTTTTCCTACTATTTCCCCTACCGTCTCCTCTCCCTCCCTCCTGTCACCATCATTCCTTTTTTCCTATTATACATTATATATATCTATTATATGTAACAACTCTGGAGCTTAAGGAGAGCATTCAGCAGAAATCATTAAAACAAAAATATTATAGGAAAAACAAAGGGTTTGTATGTCTTTTCCCTTTTCCTTTCGTGTTTTCCTTCCTGCCAATCACTAATGTATTTTTAAACATATGCGGACGTACTACACCCAGTATATTTCTCTATTATACACATCCAATACGTCCCTTTGTCTTCCTGCATCAAAACCTTATGTATACATTTACTTTTTTCTTTCCCCCTTCTTTATTTTTTAATCGATTATTACCAAATCCAGTGCACCTTTAGTATATTTTTGAATATATAATTTATATTTTTGCCAATTTTCCGAGAAGTTTTTTTGCGATTTGCCTTTCAGGTTGTTAGTTAATAGGGCCATTTCTGCCAATTCCTGTAATTTATTCTGCCATTCTATTAAAGTAGGGGCTTCAGCCTCCTTCCACTTTTTCGCAATTAATAGCCTTGCAGCAGCAGTAGCATATAGAAAAATTTCTTTCATGATGGTTGGTATCTCGCTTCCAATCATACTTAATAAAAGTGCTTCCGGCTTCTTTGCAAAGGTTATTCCTAACATTTTCTTCATTTCTTCATAAATTTGGTTCCAGAATATTTTAATTTTTTGGCAATTCCACCACATATGGAGGAGATCGCCCTTATTTGCCCCACATCTCCAACAAGCGCCCGATGCGTTTTTATATATTTTTGATAGTCTATAGGGTGTTAAATACCACCGATGTTGGATTTTATACATGTTTTCTCTGATAGTATAACTCGCCGTGAAATTCATATTGACCTTCCATAACTGTTCCCAATCTGCTAGCATGATGGTTCGCCCAAAGTCTTGCGCCCATTTTATCATATAATTTTTCACGGCCTCCTCCATTACATGGTATTCAAGGAGTAATTTATACATTTTTGATAGAGTTTTGTTATTATTATTTATCAAATTTATTTCTAATTTCGATGGGTCTTTCTCAAATCCTAATTTCTTATCTTTAATGAACAAATCATAAATTTGATGATACTCCAGCCATGTTGTAAAGTATTTTTTAACTTCTTCATATTTCTTAATTGTTGTTTGTCCATTTTTTTCCATTAATATCTTATTGTATGGTGTCCAACATCTGTCCATGTTCCTTTTCTTAACCGTTGTTGCTTCTATTGGGGATATCCATTTTGGGGTTTTTGGTTCCAGATATTTCCTATATTTCCCCCATGTTTTTAATAGCGGATATCTTATTATGTGGTTGTTGAATGCTGTGTGGGCCTTATGTTTCTCATAGTTCAAATAGGCATGCCACCCGAATCGGGTGTCATGCCCTTCTAAATCTAAAAGTTCTGGATTGTTTAATGTGAACCACTCTTTTAACCAAACAAAGCAAGCCGCCTCAAAATAAATTTTTAAATCGGGAAGACCAAACCCCCCTTTTTCTTTGTTATCAATTAATACTTTATGTTTTACTCTGGGCCTTTTCCCTGCCCAAATAAATTTTGATAATTCTTTTTGCCAATTATCTATGCATTGTAATTTTCGTATGATTGGAATTGTTTGAAATAAAAAAAGTAATTTTGGTAATACATTTAATTTAATTGCTGAAATACGCCCCAGAAAGGATAGATGAAGTCTATTCCACAATTCTAAATCTTTTTTGATATCCCCCCAAATTTTTCGATAATTGTTTTCAAATAAATCTAGGTTTTTTGGAGTGATCCAGATCCCAAGATATTTTATTTTCGAATGTATTTTTAAATTTGTTGCTTTTTCTATATCCAATTGTTCTTCTTTTGATAAATTTTTAACTAATAGCTTTGTTTTTTCTAAATTTAATTTGAATCCCGAGACTTTCCCATATTCTTTCATTACTTCTAATACCTTGTTTAAGCTTTCTTTTGGTTGTTCGGTGGTGATTATGATATCGTCTGCGAACGATTTTATTTTGTATTTGTTCTTTCCTAATTGTACTCCTTTAACTTCTTCTTCATTTCTTATTTTTTGGCATAGTACTTCCAAGGCTAATATAAAAATTAGTGGGGATAGTGGGCACCCCTGCCTCACTCCCTTATTAATTTCGCAGTTTTGTGTCACCCTTCCGTTTAATATGATTTTGGCTGTTTGCTTTGTGTATATTGCTTTAATATTGTTGTTATATTGTTCTCCAAATTCCATATAATACATTAGTTCTTTTATAAATTTCCAGGAGACCCTGTCAAAGGCTTTTTCAGCATCTACAGCCATTAAGGCTGCCGGTTTTTCTATTCTCAAATCTAAGTATTCCAGTATATTAATTATATGTCTTGTATTGTTATAGAGATGCCTCCCTGGTAAAAAGCCCGATTGGTCTCTATGTATTATTTCATTGAGGACCTTCTTGGTCCTCTCTGCTAATATGCTTGTATACAGCTTATAGTCATTGTTTAGGAGAGCTATGGGTCTATAATTTGGAATTTCTAAACAATCTTTTCCTTGTTTCGGGATAATTGTAATATAACTTTCTTTCCAGGAGTCTGGCATTTTCCCTTGTTGTTGGGTATTGTTCATTACATTTTTCAAGGGCTCTACCAGTACCTCTTCTAGTTTTTTGTAATAGAGTGCTGACAGACCATCTGGGCCTGGAGATTTTCCTATTTTTATGTTCTTTATTGCCATTTGAATTTCTCGTATGGTAATTGGGGCATTTAATACTTCTCTCTGTTCTTTTTTAAGTTTAGGGAGTCCATTTTTTTCTAAATAATATCTTATCTCATCTATAGTTTCATTTTCTTCCTTGTACAATTCTTTGTAAAATTCACCAAAACATTTTTCAATTTTTTTAAGGTCATTTGTAATTTCCCCCTTAATTTTTAGCTTATTTATTATTCTCTCATCCTCTTTTTTTTTTAGTTGCCACGCCAAGATCTTACCAGGCTTGTTGGCTCCTTCAAAATGTCTTTGTTTCATTAATTTTAATTTCCACTCAATTTCCTCGCTTAACAGCATTGAATATTGAGATTGTAATAATTTAATGTTCCTCTTTATCTCCCCATTCTCTGGTTTGTTATATAACTCCTTTTCGTTTTTCCTAATTTGTTCTATCACCTCTTGTTTCTTTTTTTCTTTTCCTTTTCTTTGAATTGTATTTTGCTGTATAAAATAGCCCCTTAATACAGCCTTGCTAGCGTCCCAGACTGTTTTTATGTCTACTTCTTCCGTGATGTTAAGTTTAAAATATTCTCTTAATGTTTCTTTTGCTTTTTCTACAATACTTTCATTTTTTAAGAGAAATTCATTTAGCCTCCATCTTGTTGGAATTTTCCTATTATCTTTTAACCAGACCATAACTGCATTATGGTCTGAAAGCGTTTTTGGTTGGATTTCAGCTTTGAAAATTTTTAAAGTCATTTCCTTTGTTACCCAGATGGTGTCTATTCTTCCTGCCGATTTTTTTGGATATGAAAAGAAAGTATATTCTCTTTGGAATGGATTTTTGTTTCTCCATGCGTCTTCTAAACCAAATGTTTCTATTAGCTTAAAAAAGGTATTCGGTAATTTCATTTGTTTTTTTTTCCCAGTTTTAACTGATCGGTCTAATTCCGGTGCTATTACCCCATTTTGATCGCCTAATAAAATTATTTTCTCTCCTACATTTTCTATTAACTTAGTCTCTAAACTTTGATAGAACTCACTTTTCCTTTCATTTGGGGCGTATATTCCGATTACCATTATTTTTTCTCCTTGAACTGTCACTTCTATTGCTACTACTCTGCCTTGTGTGTCTTTATATATCAATTTAGGTTCTAATTTTGGCTTAGCGTAAATTACAACTCCTCTTTTTTTACTTTTGTCTGAGGAGACGAAGTCCCTTCCTAGCTTCTTATTAGACAAAATTCTTACATGGTTTTCTGCAACGTGTGTTTCCTGAAGGCATATTAGATCAAGTTTCTGTTTTAGGAGCACATGCTCCACCTTATTTCTTTTAGTTTTGTCGTTTAAGCCATTAATATTCCAGGTGAGTACTTTCAAGTCCATTGTTACTTTATTAATCCAGTATTTGCAGAGTCTTTAAAAAAAACCAAGAAAAAAGATATGCTTTATCACAGATAAAATACACAATAGTTGCTTCTGACTTTTTGCTTCTGACTCTATTCTTCCTCTTTCTCTGATAAGTTGTTCTCCTCCTCCACCCTTTCGCCCAGTTGCTTTTTCCCCCCGAGTTGATCTTTATATGTTCGCCAAAACTTATCAGCTTCGGCCCATGTATTAAAATTTCTTCTCTTCCCTTTATAAAAAAAGGAAATTCCCTCAGGGAATCTCCACCTGTGGACTATTGATTTTTCTCCTAATGCCTCCACTAGCGGCTTATATTTTTCTCTTTTTTTCAATAACCTGACTGGGATGATTTTATGGATTATGATGTCAACCCCTTGTATCTTTAATTTTTTCTTACTACAAGTTTGTAAGACTAAATCTCTAGTTTCCATGTTTCTAAATGTTACAAGGCAGTCCCCTGGCCATTTATTTGCTCTAGCAAGAGCTGATTTTGATCTATAGACTCTTTCTATGTTTTGTGATATTTCCTGCTGGTCTATTTCTAACCATTTTGCTAACTCTGAGATTATTTTCTGCTGTATCTGTTCATCCTGTTCTTCTGGTACTGATCTAAATCTTAACTCCTTCTCCCTTCTATGCATTTCTATCATTGCGATAGCATCTAGAACAGCTTCATGCGTACTTTTCATTTCTGCTAGTTCTTTTCTAACCTTGTCTGGCTCTCCCTTCCGCTCTCTACCTTCTTTCTGAATTTTTCTTACTCCTTCTTCTAAATTTGTCGTCTTACCCTTTAAGTCCTGTACTGTTTGTGTCATTTCCATACTTTTCTCCTTTAGATTGTTTACGTCTACTGTTAGCTCTGCCACCCTCTTAACATTCTCCTCTATTTTTATACCCATATTGTCCAGTTTTTGATCTGTGCTCTCCGCCTTTTGGCTCAATTCCTCTATTTTCTTTCCCATCATGTCCAATTTTTGGTCAGTAGACTTAGCGTTGTCATTCTGTTCTTTTCTCATTTCTGATAGGTCCTTTTTTAAACCCAGAATGAGTTCTTTCATGTCTATATTCATTTCGGCTTCCTGAGTTGAATTTCTTCTGTTGCTGCTTAAGCTGGTTGTTGCCACAGTAGAGTTTGTTGATTTCTTGTTGATGTTGGGCATATCAAGCCCTAAACTTTGCTTTAAGTTGAAGTCCTTAGTAGGTATTATTTTTAGCTTCTCCTGTAGGTGGCGGTGATTATTTTATAAGCAGAGCAGTCTCTTCATTTGAAGCTTCATATTCAAAGTCTGTGGTTGTTGGAGTTATTGAAGTTTCTTAAAGTCACAGGAGTCTGGTTTCAGTGAGTCAGCAAAATTTCTAATCTTTGAGTCTCTCTCTCTTTTTTTTTTTTTTAATTAGGGGGTTGTCACCAACTTGTTGCTTTTATTCAGTTTTTACCACATGGAGATTCAATTCTTCCCACATTCAGTAGTTATTTCTTCTTCCCACCATTGGTACGCATTAGTTGTTATTATCTTTCCCCTTTTTTATTTAATACAGGTCACATTTATCTTCTTAGGAGCTTAGGGCGGTGGTGAGTTTGTTGGCAATTTCACATGGCTTTCACCCTTTTTCCTTTTTTTGACTCTTATGCTCCCTTTACACTTCTCAGTTACTTAATTTCAGTTTAACAGTCAGTTAAAATCTCCAATAAAACTTTCCAACTTTCAGGTTCAACTCATTAATCAATTTTGCTCTTACTTATTCTTTTGTTCAGAGCACTTTTGGTTCTTATTTTCTTAACACTGGGAATTTGATGCAATTATCCAAATACATCAGCGTTGGCACCTTCTTTATTTATATGTCTTATATTCCCCCGCTTTTTATGCTTTCTTTCTGGGCTGGGAAGGGGTTCAAAGCTTGCTTCCCACCCTATGATTCTATTTCTGGGCTGGCCTCTTCCCCAATGTGTAGAGCGCTTTTTTTCTCCACTGTATTTCTTTAAGCACGTTTCCACTTCCACAAAATACAAAGTCTCTTGCAGTCTGTTACAAAGTCTCTTTCGGAAGAGTTGCAAAAAAAATTGCACCAACCTTTGCCAGTCGCGGGGTTTTTCTTTCTTCCCTTTCTCGGAAGTTTAGCCGCTTGTTCGCCTCAGTAATCAGGCTTTCTCAGTGCGGGAGGGAGAAGGCTGCCGCCGGCGTCCGTGGCTCTCCTCTGGACCTCGCGGTCCGTTACGGGAACCCCTCCAACGCCCGCAGCTTCTCTTGGGGCAGGGAGTCCCCCCTGTTCCACCACGGAGGTTTTGAAGCCTCAAAAAACCCCGTTTCTCTCCGCAAAGAGTAGCGCTCCCCCGGAGCTTTCTCTGGGAGCGTCTGACGCGGTCCGCGGCTACCCGGAAGTCATCCCTCCCTTGGTCAAATATTATGTTCGGGGCTGAACTTTGAAAAGAATGCTGAACTCTCTTGTGAATGAATGTTTTCCCCAGCTGCACAACCCTCTCAAAAATAAGAGAGCAGAGTGCTGGGCTAAGTACACATTGCTTCCCGTTCTAATGCTCCCTTAGGGACTTAAAACAAAATTGTATAAACGCCATCCCAGAGTAGGAAGCGAGTGCTCTCTGCAGCCATTCTCTTTGATATACAGGAAACCAGTGGGAGAGAGCACAATATAAAAATTGACCTTTACGCTTCCTAATGATATGTAGCAAATCAAATGTGTCCTTTTCTAAAGTAAACCTTCTACCCCAAATGATAAGTTGCGGGAGATAACAGAAAGTTGACAGGCATGAATTGAATTGCTAATTCAGGGTATCATTGCATTCACGTTTTCAAAACAGGAGAAACAGCCATTTATTATGATGTCATTGCTCTCCCCAGAGTAAGATTTGAAACTAGTATTTAAAGCTTCCTGCTTAACACCTGGTTTTTTTATTCAAAAAATGCTCATTTTTGTATAAACCAGTTCCTTTATTGTAAGTCTTTATTCAAAATAATTGCTCAAAGAAATCTATATTACAACACAAGCTGTTTTAGTGTTCAGAAAATGTGCTGAATTTTTTGACTAGCATATTCTATTTCTTTTTGCAACTTATTTAAGAATGATCATTGGCTATTAGGCATAGTCTAATTGTCAAAGTCCTATTCATCTAGAGGATAGTGCAATACAGGAGATACTTGGATTTGGTGCAGGAACTGTGTGTGTGGCTATAAAGAAGAGGAAGTACAATTATTTGAGGCACTGACATATAAGAAGAGTTCTGCTGGATCAGGCCCAAGGCCCATCAGGTTCAGCATCCTACTCTTACAGTGGCTAGCCAAATGACCATAATTAGGATATGAGATCAACAGCTGGGATGTGTGGGTATATTAAGCCTATAAGTGTTCACCTGAATAGGGCTTATAGAAGACCTAGCTAGGATAGCTCAGCTGGTAGAGCATGAGACTCTTAAACTTAGTGTCGTGGGTTCGAGCTCCATGTTGGGTGAAAGATTCCTGCATTGCAGGGGGTTGGACTAGATCAGGCATCCCCAAACTGCGGCCCTCCAGATGTTTTGGCCTACAACTCCCATGATCCCTAGATAACAGGACCAGTGGTCGGGGAAGATGGGAATTGTAGTCCAAAACATCTGGAGGGCCGAAGTTTGGGGATGCCTGGACTAGATTATCCTTGTGGCCTCTTCCAACTCTGAAATTCTATGGTTCTACAAAGAATCACATGTGCAAACGTGCTTGGCAAGAGTAAAAACATTCAGAGAAATGTCAAGATTTCCAAATGAGCATTCTCTCCTCCCTTGGATATTTGCTTTTCTAAAAAAAAAAAACATCAGGGATTTATTCCAGATTCACAGCTCCTCATTGTTAGAATAACTAAATCAAGATCAGGAGCATAGCTGGGGAAGGGAATAAGGAGTTTGCCACGTGTGTGATAATCCCCAATGCAAATAGCAGCTTCATAGCAGTAATTTCTCTTTAACCAGGCCTTTGGTTGATTAATATTCCACAGCCTTTTGCGCGTGTCTATGGGAAGGAGTTTTGCTGGTTTGTTTTTAATTATTTGCTTGTATACTCCTGTATTTTATCCTGAGAACTGCCCTGATATCTTATGATGATGAAGGGTGATATATAAATCATTCTGGGCAACACAGTTCATACTGACAAGCTGGAACGTGTCCAGAGGAGCAGGGCCGTCTTGCCCATAGAGGCAATTGGCGCAGGGAACCAGGGCGCCAAGTTCGCGCCCAGTTCTGGAGGGCGCCTGGGAAGAGGCAGAGGCTGGGCGAGGCGCCGCGCCCGGAGCCTCCGACTCTTCCCTGCTGGAGGAGCCGCCCTCCAGCCGCTGCCCGCCTCCTCCAGCCCCGCAAATCTGCCGGCAGCAAAGCTGGGAAAGGGGTGCGGGGTGCTGGAGGAGGCTTAAGACAGCCCTGCTTGGCGCTCAGCAGCACCAAGGCAGAGGCTGGAGATGGCGGCTGCCTAAAGGCTGTGGCAGCAGCGGCTGTGACAACCCCGCCATCCACTCCTGGCCGCTCACTGCCTCGCGCGCGCAGCCTTCTCCCGCGCACACGTGGCAGCGGCAACGCCTCCCCTGTGTCTGGTGGGCGCTTTAGCCTCGCTCTTTGAGGGAGCTGCTCAGCCCGTGCGCCGCTTTTGGCCTTGGCTCTCCACTGTGGCTCTCCGAAGGACGATGAAGGAGGAGGGCGACCGGGAGCTATAGGGCAGGGCCAGCCACCTCTGCGGGGAGAGAGGCACCGCAGACACCAGAGCCAGCCCTGCATTCACCCGCCGCTCTGCGAAAGTGCGGGAAAGCGAGGCAACAGGTCTGGCGCCTCGTGCAGTGCTGCACGAGGCACAGTTGCTTGGATGAAGCACATGCGTTGCACATGCGTCCCCAAAGCAGCACATGGCTCCGGCTTTCCGGCTTGGGGGGGGGGGGCGTCGGAGGGATATCTGAACCACGGTGCTGGATAGTCTTAAGACGGCCATGCAGAGGGGGGCAACCAAAATGGTCAAAGGCCTGGAAACGATGCCTTATGAGGAACGGCTTAGGGAGCTGGGCATGTTTAGCCTGGTGAAGAGAAGGTTAAGGGGTGACATGATAGCCATGTTCAAATATATAAAAGGGTGTCATATAGAGGAGGGAGAAAGGTTGTTTTCTGCTGCTCCAGAGCAGTGTTTCTCAACCTTTTTTGGGCCACGGCACACTTGTTCCGTGAAAAAAATCACGAGGCACACCACCATTAAAAAAGTTAAAAAATTTAACTCTGTGCCGCCCTATATTATAATTATGACTGTAAGAAACACTTGCCAAATATTGCTTTCCGGCGGGTCAGTGATGTGTATTGGCGGCCGCCAGGCTCGTTTGCACTGAGCTTTGGGAAAGAGGAGGAGAAATATTGCTTTCTGGCGGGTCAGTGAAGTGGATTGGCGGCCGCCAGGCATGTGACAATGCAAATTGCCCTTCTCGTCGCGGCACACCAGCCAGTGTCTCGCGGCACACTAGTGTGCCGCGGAACAGCGGTTGAGAAACGCTGCTCCAGAGAAGCGGACACGGAGCAATGGATTCAAGCTACAAGAAAGAAGATTCCAGCTAAACATTAGGAAGAACTTCCTGACAATAAGAGCTGTTCGACAGTGGAACTTGCTGCCAAGGAGTGTGGTGGAGTCTCCTTCTTTGGAGGTCTTTAAGCAGAGGCTTGACAGACACATGTCAAGAATGCTTTGATGGTGTTTCCTGCTTGGCAGGGGGTTGGATTGGATGGCCCTTGTGGTCTCTTCCAACTCTATGATTCTATAAATCTAATAAATAATTTTTTTAAAAAAAATGGACAGTGGGGTTGGGATTTTAAGCTATGTGTTTAATGTTATGTGTAATTTGACCCTCAAGACTAAATGTTGTGAGATTTTTAAAATTAGAAATTATTTCCTCATCTTAATTGTCTTTAGTTGATTCGTATGGAGAGGCAGTGAGGCTTTATGTACTATCCCAAAAGTGAAGGTGTTTAAAAATGGGGTTGGGGTGGTTTGGTTTATTTTCTTCTCTTGCATCTATATTGCTGCTCTTACCATCACTATTGCATGGACCCATTGAGTGAATGGGGAATAAAGCAAAAGGAAGGGCTTGTCGACACTTTCCTCCTCCAGGGAAACCTGTGGTTTCCCACTGAATCGGGCCGAATGGCAACTGGGTTTTCCACAAATTGCCATTTGTTCAAATTCAGTGGTAGAGAATTTTCCAGGGGAAAGTTTCAGGGCAAATGCAAAACTGCTCAGACCCATGCTCCACAGGCCCGGAACAAGCAGAAGGGTGAACGAGTGTGAATTCAGTCCCATCCAAACCAAACAGGCGCAAGCCAAGCGGTTCCTCTTGCACCCAGACATTCAGAGCACTCTGTTTATTCAGTAGGGACACTTCAGCTTTGACCCCTGTCATTCTAAACCCAAGAGCAGAAGGGAGACTCGGGCAACAGGCTCCTGACTTGAAGCAACCAATTGAGCTCATCTTTAAAATGAAATCAAAGCCAAACCAACAAACAAATGAAAAACAAAAGCCCGTGACAATTTAGTAAACAGCCTCAAGTGATGGAAACATTTAAAGGTCAATGATAATGCAGAGTGGTTAGCTAATCTCTTTCCCACAGCCACAAAAGTGTGCTTTTGTGTGGAGGGGAGGTGGGTGGGATCCAATCCAGGTTAAGGGGTGGGGTTTTTTGTTTTGTTTTTAAATCCAATGTACGGTATGTTACGCAGACTGTGGCTTTTGCGGCAGATAGATAGCCAGATGGCCATGTTTGCTCTACTTCTTTGAATGATCCAATGGCGTTTGATGCACTTGAGAAAGTCAAAGAGGATCCTCATACACACACACTTGGGACCAGATTAAACATTATGCTAAGCACACTACGTATGAACTCCATCTAAATTGGACTGAAAGCTCCTTTGTTTGGAGAAGAGGGACATTATCACGTAGGGTTTCGTTCTATTTGTTTTCTGGGAGCTGGGGGAGGCTGGCTTTGGATGCCCTGCTTCAGCACATCCACAATTGCTTTCCCCAAGCTAGTCTAAAGATCACACAAGAATCTGCTTAATTTATCAGGCAGAATCCATATGAAAATACACTGTGCAGACCCCATGTACATTGCTTATTGCTGTCTACACTTTGGGGGGGGGGCGGTAAAGGTGGAGAAGGAAAGAAAGGACCAGAGATGGGGGTCTCAAAGGTGCAATTGTTGTTGTTGTTGTTGTTGTTGTTGTGTGTTTTTTTTTAAAAAAAAGCTTGCCACATTTCAACTTGTTCTTCCCTGGGAGCAGTTGGACGCACAACTCCTATGTCCTCAACTGTGCTCCGTGACACCCAAGTGCAATTAAGGGAGAATATATTTGAAATGCTTTCGGCTCTTCACTGTTTCGTATCTCTTCTTTTACACCAGTTCGTACTTAAGCACTACAACAGAAAGAGGTAGGTGAGGACCACACAGTACAATGAATGCAGGGCTGCCACTGAAAATGGCAGCTCTGTTCTCAATTTCTCCCCTCCCCTCCTTTAAGAGTATATAAAATTCCTCCTGTTGTGTTATGCCATGTTATTGCAGCACACATTTCTCTGTGCCCCACCAGTGGCAGCCAATGGTGTGGAATTGTGGGGGGCTGACCGAAATGGCATCAGGGCATTCAAGATGTACAATGTTACAGGATATTGCTGCAGAGCTGCTGTTTTTCAGCAATGGCTCTGCATTGATCACGGCCTTATTTGGCAACTTATCTGCTGGCCATAGGAGACCAGGAATTCAATGCAGGCGAGTTCTTCCATGCAGGTAAATAAATGGGAGAGGAGAGGTATGCTTTGTTTCCTACCCTGCCGGCATGCCTGTGGGGGAAGGGAAGTCTTTCCCCATGACCATCACATAAATACAGCAGGCAGGCAAATGAGGAGCAGGTTGCTTCATCACTCCTGCAACAGTCTGCTTGGCAATAATAATAATAATAATAATAATAATAATAATAATAATAATAATAATAATATCTTATGTATACCATGCCCATCTGGCTGTGTTGCTCCAGCCACTCAGGGCAGATTCCAACACATATAAAAACATATATTTTTTTTAAAAAAACCTTCCCTGAACAGGGCTGCCTTCAGATGCCTTCTAAAAGTTGTGTACTTTTTAATCTCCTTGACATCTGATGGGAGGGCGTTCCACAGGGCGGGCACCACTGCCGAGATGGCCTTCTGCATGGTTCCCTGTAACTTCACTTCTCGCAGTGAGGGAATTGCGAGAAGGCCCTCGGAGCTGGACCTCAGTATCCGGGATGAACGATGGGGGTGGAGAAGCTCCTTCTAGTATACTGTGCTGAGGCCATTTAGCACTTTAAAGGTCAGCACCAACACTTTGAATTGTGCTTGAAAATGTACTGGGAGCCAATGTAGATCTTTCAAGACCGGTGTTATGTGGTCTCGGCGGCCGCTCCCAGTCACCAGTCTAGCTGCCGCATTCTGGATTAGCTGTAGCTTCCAGGTCACCTTCAAAGGTAGCCCCATGTAGAGCATAATGCAGTAGTCTAAGTGGGAGATAACCAGAGCGTGTACCACCATGGTGAGATAGTGTGCAGGCAGGTAGGGTCTCAGCCTGTGTACCAGATGGAGCTGCCTTGGACACATAATTGACCTTTGCCTCCATGGACAGCTGTGAGTCCAAAATGGTGGAAGACAATTCATTTTTCCTAGCCTGTCAAGACACTAGTCGTCTGCATTTTTGTGCTGTCCCTCTTCTGTGGCCAGTTTAGAAACAACAGTTACAAGTGCCTTCATAAGCTAGTCAAGTATTTTGTGGGCTAGCAATTTTGATGGACTTATTTACAAGGTTGGTTAGTGCTATCCTTCAACGCTCGTGACAAATCCTGCTCTCTGTGCTGAATCCTTCTAAAACACTCCCTAAAGTTAAGACTAAGGCAGCATTTCCTGCTCATCAGATGACAGCCATGCCTGCTCTAACATCAGAGCAGCTCAGCCAATGGTACAACAGCCCCTCTGTGACATCAGTGCAAAATCCCTTAGTCTTAGTGCATAACAAAATATAGTTTCCAATTTAGGACCCAATATTCTCAAAGTCCCTGGATCTCTGTGAAAGCCCCTATAGGAAAGCGGCTCCAGGATTTTAGCCAAAGGGTTACATATTCTGAAAACATATTTCCAAGCCTACCTTTTTAAAATATATTGCAGATTTCAGCAAACCTTGAAGCACCTTCGCTCAGAAATTAATTACTGTTTGTACACCATTCTGACTTCTTTAGATAAAAGGCCTTCGGAAACTTCAGCCTACTATGACTGCCACGAGCATTTATATCTGTTCGTTGAAACGGCTCCTTTTAAAAATTCTTTTCTGGTTCATTCAAAATATAGCCGTGAGTCTAATTACTACAACAAATGTAACTATCTGAAATTCAATCAGATGAAAAAATAATGGGAGTTTAATTTTTCTAATGAGAATTTCATGAAACTTCTTACTCTACAAAGAGACAATTGGTAGCAAATTGGATTGCAGAACCTCACAGAACAATATGACTCAGGAAGGATTGCTCTTAATTAATTTAATCTTCGGGATGAGTGAGCTGCTTCAAACCTTGACTCTCTATTTCATTTCCTTCTTTTTGTTTGTCTAATGAGGATAGAGTTTGTTAAAAGGGTTCTTGTTCCATTTTCTTATTCTAGTTTCCATCTCTCCCAGAGCCAGCCTGAATTATGAAGGGTAAATTCATACATGATTGTGTAATGATTGTGTGCATGCCATTCCAGTTAATGCCTGTGAAAATGTGAGATCCACAGCTGTATGACTGGATCCCATGATACCCCCATTAATTTCTGTAAACAGGATCCACATGGATCCGAGAAATAACATGGCTACTTTCTATTCCGATGTCATCAGCCCACAAAGAAGGGCAATTGCCCAACTTAGGAAAGTATGGATCTGGACAACTGAGCATCATTAAGGCTGGGCAAAGCGTCTTAGAGAAGGTATTTCAGTGGAAGATGGCTCAGCCTTGGCTCAGTCAGATCAGGAAATACCAGCACTTTTAATATTTAAACCTTTAATAATTGCAGTTGGCTTTTCCACCTACAATCCTTCAAAGCAGATAGCAAAACTTCTTCTTCCTCTTCTTCTTCTTCTTCTTCTTCTTCTTCTTCTTCTTCTTCTTCTTCTTCTTCTTCTTCTTTTTGAAAAGAGCATGTAACGGCAGATAAGCACACACACACACAATCACAAAAAGCCACCGTGTAATCCTGCCTATGAGAATGAATAAAGAGAAAAAGGGGAAACTGAAGGAGGGGAACAGGACAGCCTACAAAGTGAAGAAGGGCTATCACAAAGAGAATATTGGGAGCATGGGAAAGGAGAAGACTGAGAACAAGGAGTGTGGAGCTCATAACCCCAGTGGCAAGTCAGTGAGAGGAAAAGGGAATGGTGGACAGATAGAAACAGACACCAGGGAGGAAGAATACAGAGTAAGAAGCTGAACTGGGTAGAGAGGCTAAGTAAAAACAAAGACCCCCATTAGCTGGATCCTGAAGGGAAGAGACCACCTGGGGTTCCAAGAACTTCTGGGACCATGGAAAGGTAGGAGCTGGCAGTTGTCTACCACATTTTTTATGTCAAAAGGTGATGTAAACATCAGGTATCTAAGTGTATGTTGACAGTGTGCTTCCATTGCTGTGAGATGATTGGTCTGGATGCAGCAATTATTAACGTTATCAGTTCCTTAGATTTCATATGCATGTCATCAAAAATAAATAATAGCAAAAGCTGGGCTACGGAAGTGACAATCTTTTTTGCAGTGCTTTCCCCCCCTTTTTAAAAATGTTTAGAGGTACTCTCCTTTTCCTACTCATTGAAATACTGCCGCTCAATGAGGCCAAACTTAGATTAACAAAAAAAAAATATAGGGGTATGCGTACCCCCGTGTCCCTCCAGAAAAAAGCACTGCCTTTATGCAATAACTTTCCCTGCACCTCACCTCTGGGTGCAGATGGAAGTTGCAAATGGCATGAGACTGGAAAGCTGGCAACTTTTATAATGGCTGAAACAGCAGGTGTAGGTATGTTGGCTGCCCCTTGGGGAATCAGGATACTTGCATGGCCCTTAAATGGCTATGAAAAATAATGTGGCCTCCAACCTGCTAGCAGCAACAGCAGCATATTCATAAATGGGGTGGCAAATCTTGTGTTCTATAGCAAGGCATAGTTTTACCAAATACATGGCTACCTTAGTCAAAAAACGGCATTTTGAAAGTGTTATAAACATGCAACACCAGATGGCGGTAGAGAGCAAAAGAAATTATCTGTGATTTTCAATAGCGGTTCCCCCCTCCTTTTGTTATAACGATTTAATTTCTGAATTATGGCATTTTCCCTCCTGTGTGTAAATCCACCCTCCCTAAGTCTCTTTGGGAAAGTGTTTCTTACATTGGCCACATGCAGTGTTGTTCTCAAAATAGCAAGACACAATATTTCAGCTGACTTGCAACATCTTAAAGACTTAACATCTCCTAGTAACAGACTGGGGTCTTTAACTTTTTCTCAGCTAAGCGGTGCATCCTCAATGAAGCTTTCACCATTTCTGTAGCCTACAATTTGTGCATGAGTAAATGTGGCCTTTTGACAAGGCCAGAGAACAGAGCCATTAGATGCTCAGTGACTTAGGCTTGATAGTTCACCTGCTCCAAGTTAATCAACAGCTTTCCTAATAGTCCAAGTCTTCAAATTCACACAGGTTGATCGATACAGTATTGGGTCTCAGTGAAAGATCTCAGTATATATCCTCTCAAAAATCGACAATGCACGAGAGACTGTTTGCTCATCATGCTCAATTCCTGTTTTCAGTAGTTTATTCTCGTTTAATGGAATGCCAGGACTGGATACCCATCATCCTTTCTGTTAGGAACAAAGCAGAAGTGAAAAGTGACAGCCATGTTCAAATATACTAAAGGATGCTATATAGAGGAGGGGAAAAGGTTGTTTTCTGCTGCTCCAGAGAAGCGGGACCAGCAAGAGCTGCTTGGGCGCTGTGCACGCGCTGGTGGCGAAGCTCGACTGAGTGGAAGCCAGCGCTGGGGAAACGAGAAGGAGGTGTAGCGCGGAGTTCTCAGAGAAGAAGTGCAGTCCTGGCCAGATCGCCGGAACCCTGCGCTCACTTGGCGCCCTTCCAGCACCCGGCGCCGTGGTTCTCCGCGCCACTAGCCTCTATGGCTAGGACGGGCCTGGTGTGGGGTTTGGGAGGAAAGGTGTTGCTGAGAGACACATGCTCCTCTGCTTTTTCTCCCTGGGTTTACAATGCAGATTAGGCCTCAGGCATGTGCAGCTGGCATGAATTTACTAGAAGGCTGATTTAGGGAAGGACTAAAATACTTGTCCACAACACAGTCGCGCAGAGATAGGAAAAAGGAGTAAATGCACTGGCTACCATTTGTAATATATATATATATATATATATATATATATATATATATATATATATATATAATGCCTTCAGAAGACAGGACAGAGAGCAAAATTACATTCCCCACCCTGATGGGGAATAAAATTGGGCACATCAAAACTCCTGGGTTAGGCAGGTAGGGCAAGCATTTTGTGGGAATAAGTGGGCAGCCCTGATAGAATTTTCTTTTTGAAGACCAGTAGTGATAGTCACCCTTTCAGTAGCCTGATTAGATTTAGATGTGAACAATGGGCATATCACCTGAGGGGCGCCCTACTGTAATGATAGTTCGACTGCATCCCATCATTGCTCAAATCTATGTCCTGTGTACAAGATTTGTGACATCACCTCTTTTGAGATTATCAGTATCCATCAGGCCAGGACTGCTGCAGCCTCCTTGCTTTTATTGAAAAGCAAAGCAGGCTGAAGCCATTTTTTAAAATGGCACAGACAGTACTGACTGGAGTGGAGCGTCTTTCAGGCTCTTGCAGATAGCAGCCTGCCAACAGGGTTCAGGAGCTGGTAACCACCATCCATCAACTGCCATCACAGGCTGCTCATTTAAGCAAGCATCTTCTAGGCATCGGTGCCCATTAAAGAAACATCTTTAGCTGTTAACCATACGAAAGACTCAGAAAAGGTCATCTCCTCCCTTGACAGCCATGCCAGTTTGCAGCAAACTTGATTTGTGGAACTGTCCCATTGATATCGGAGTAAAAACAATGAGAATCAGGCTGCAAGTACGTCAGTACAGATTACTGTCACTTGCTATCCGTGCCAAAGTATTCTATTGCCTACAAGACTGAACCAAGATCTCAAGACAAATGGAATTTTATTTCAATTTTCTTTGCATCATTTCTGACTTCTGGGCAGATAAGCTGCCAGTCGGTTAAACTGGACATTGGAGAAATAGGAGATTGCAGGGGTTGTTTGCTTGAATGTTGTGATGCAACGGAGCTCCTCTCTATATTGAAATGTTTTCCTCAATATCCTAATTTGCCACGAGCATCTATTGTGCAAAGAATCCTACCCCCGAGAAAGGATGGCTACATGAGAAATGTTTCAGCCTTCCTAACCTCAGTATTGCTGTTTTAGGACTCAGCTATACCGCTGCAAATAAAACGTTTTAAGTGTGTTTTAAGTGCAATATACAATGGGACACTTGGTGGTGGTGGTGAGCCTTATAGAAAATTCAATGTATTTTTTAAAACGCTGTTTTAAAAAAACATTTTCAAAACGGTTTTTATATGTGTTTAGATTCCACCTATGATGTGGGGGGGGGGGCGGAAATGGAACAAATAGAACATAGGAAGTCACACCATTGGTTCATCTAGCTCCCTATTGTCTCTCCATTTTTTCTTACTATCTCCAAGTTCTGGTTGAGCTGTTGAGCTTTGGAATCGAGGACTGAGATGCTGCGTAGCTTCTCTATCCAACAAGAAACAGATTGGGTCAACCAGTGGCAATGGAACAAAATGCTATTTCCCTTTGTACTCCAATAGAGATGGAAGTAACTAAATTAAATTGGCATAATGGGCAACAATGAACTTAGGTGCACTTTGCTACCCTTATTGTTCTCAGGGATATGTTGTGTTCGACTTCTGGCACCAGAGTTTGCTCATCGCTTATCTCCCAAGTTTTTTTTTATAAACCGACCTTTCCGTTATCCTGTTGACAATCATTTTTTACAGCAGTGGTGTTGGGTATGTTATATCATTCATTATAACAACACATCTCCCTATATAAGCCACATTAATTATAGTATAAATCCACATTTTAACAGTATCTTTTGATTGCTGAAGTATAGCCCAGAAGCTTTGTGCATATTTTTTAAAATAATAATAATAATAATAATAATAATAATAATTTGAGTTCAGCACACCATGGCAGTGTTCTCAGGGAAAGTTAAGGTCCCATTTGTACAGAAGAGTGAAGTCACCTCCTGTGTGTGTGTGTGTGTGTGTGTGTGTGTGGTCATTCTCACAGAATGCATGGGTGGAATGGTAAAATATACTGTGGCTCTTCCCATACATTGCCATGGTTCATATCTGTAGTAATCTCTCACACTGTCAAAACTGTGTGATGGAAGTAACATATAAGCTGGGGATATACCCATGTCTGATCCTTTGGAATCCCCACTCATGTGACTTCATGCCTTCAAAATGGGGATTAAAAACATTTGTTGAAGATCTCCAGGGAGTTTATTCCCCCCATGTGACTGCTCCGCATGGGGACCTTTAAATGCATTAATTGAGGGACTGGTGCAAAGCTGCAACTGTTGCTCTGACTTCTAAGCTTAATTTGATTTTATTCATCCTTGTGGTTTGTTTTACCACTTTTTGTTGTATATTGTTAACTCTCCTCGATTATTCTAAAACAAGGCAAGATATTAACAGCATTGGTAAATACGCCAATCACATCGCCACACGATAATGGCACTGAGGGCCACTTAAAAGAATAGGCAAACATTTTTGCAACAACCATGAAAAATAATAAGGCATTGTCAGCAGTGGCAACAGCACTCACCAAATTAGTTGCAGCTCAGCTTTAGCCCCAGCCAGGCTCAGAAGCCAAAGTAGGGTTCAGGAACCAATCCTGATGTAATTTTCTCAAAAAGAGAGGTATCAGTTAAAAGGAAGCTGAAAGAGGGAGTCCACCTTCTTGGAGCTTAATAAATGCTGCTATAATAGGAGCGCAGATAAAATGATTACCACAGATTGGGAAGGGTATCAACAAACACCATGCTTTGATGGTGTTTCCTGCTTGGAAGGGGGTTGGACTGGATGGCCCTTGTGGTCTCTTCCAACTCTATGATTCTATGATTCTATGAACTCATCATGGTTGATGAGCCTAGTCCTGAAACCCACAAAAGAAAAGAAGGCTGCTCTGATTGAATGAGAAAAACAAGCCGCTTTAAAAAGTCAACACTCATAAATGTGAGCAACCAGCAAGAGGTGAGTAGGGGGAAGGCTATGTTTCTTGACAACAGAGTTAAGTGTTTTTAACTTTCTTGTGTCCTCACACTTTTGTCCAAATCAATTTATGAGGAAGTCCTGTGATTATTTTCCAAAGAATCCACTGTGAACAGCACCAATCCGTGCTGATCAGAAACTTGATATGGTTATTTTTCAAAGGATGTTTGTGGTTTTGAGACACAGTCGACACGGTATATTTTCAGCTATTGGAGTTTTGCTTCACTGGGCAATATGGAACAACTCAGGCTGTTTTATGTGAGCCTTTGTGCTGATAACAAGAAGAGACTGGAGCTTGCCCACTTTCCTTCTTCCCAATAAAAGCCAACAATTCTGAGGCCACTAAGGCCTTTTATTTTAAAAGTGATTTAAAAGAGAACTGAGTTGGAAAATCTCTTAGATGCAGGAACATTTTGGCAGGAGTTGATGAGATTTTGGAAATCTGCTCCCGCTAGCCTTTGTCTCCAAAGGGTTGTTGCTATCACATACTGATTCCATTCCTGTTTAATTTGCTGGGGAGATATCTGGCTCCAAATACTTTCATTGCAACCATCTTCATTTTTAATTACTGTGCTCCCAGAAATAACCAACTTTATTATAGATTATTTCTAATTCCAGTGGCAAGTTGTGCTTTGAGCTGAGGGAGGACAATATTTAAAGGGTTTTCAGATGAATTTGTAAACATTTCCTTCACTAGAAAAGAGAGAAAAAAACCCATTTCCTTTGGTCCCCAGTTTATGTACCATGACATGGTAGCTGTTTTCCATGTTGCTGAAGGAGGTGAGAATACTAGAAGATGTCATTATTATTTTTCTCCACCCAGTCACCACCCATCTTTTAAGCACCCCTCGTGTAGCAGTATGGGGGCAACCTTTTCCAATGGTGCAGTCTGAAAGGTATACAATAATATTGGAATTAATTGGGGAATATGTGCTGTGTAAAACTTTCCCATCCAATCAACAGCCACCAAGGAGAGAAAGCAACAATTGGATAGGGAAAACTCAGGCAATGGGACCCAGCCACAGAGTTCTGATATTAACACACATTCATGGTATGGGATAATATGACAAATAATTGGTCCCCACAGAGTTGTGAGTAAGGATGGGCAAATTGGTCAATTTAGGTTTCTCTCAGTTTCTCATTTGTCCAATCTTGAACTCAGTTCTCCACATCAGATCAGTTTGTGGATTCTTTTCAAGCTCTCTTGAAAATTTAACCAGCGTTTTAGTGTGAAATTTGCGCATTGTACACATTTTTGTATTCAATTTTGCCTTATAGACATATGCTCAAAGCCTCATATAATTTTGCTTAACATAGGTTTTTTTTGCACTTTTGTATGCTACTTTCACTAATATGCATTTTTATGCATGGTTTAACCTAGCATATTTTCCCCTACACATTCCTTTGCTCGAGAACTGCACTGCATGAATCAGAGAAGTATGGATTTGGAAAGATGGGTGTGTTTTGTTTTGTGTGTTCTTTCAAGAAATGAAAAAAAAACCAGGTGGGCTCACCTTAAAATGTGAAATGGATAGAATTTCTCCACCTAGTGTCTGAAGCGGACCTTAAATTGAGGCCTTTCTAGGGTGAATTATTAACAAAGGGAGATGAATCTGTCACTATCTCCATGTCTAGAAAAGCTTTACTTGCTCAATTTCCTGCAAAGAAGGTGTCCCGTCCCCCCCCCCATTTGCTAAAGACAGTAGATGAGAGATGGTTAAAACAACAACAACCTGATAAGCTTACGAGTGCTCCTCCAGTTACAAGCAGACTATTTGCAAGCAAGTTTCCACTCATTATTAGTCATTTCATATTGCAGGGGCAGGCAAATAAACATTGCTTTTTTGGGTGGGGGGCAAAATCTACAGGGCAGAGGTTATCCTCCCAGGACTTCAGTAGCTGCCACTTGGGTATATGGGGGTAGGGGTGAGGAAGCACTTGGAGCACAATAAAGTCATGTAATGCAATTTATTTGGGAAAATTTACGTGTGTGTGTGTGAAGGATGTACCCAGGTCTCTTTTCATCAGCACACAGGATTTTCTCATAATATCTAATTTGGGCTCAAACTGTAGCCCTATTCAGATGTTCTGTTAAATCATGTGATGGGAGGGGGGACCTGTGGTTCTGCAGAATTCTAAATCATATGGAGAGCCTCACTTCAGAAGTCCCCCCCCTCCAAAGTGTGGAAGGTGGTGACGGTGATGTGACAGAGGGGTAGAGCTAGTGGGCACCTCCCCTTCTTCCTCTCAAATTGCTGGAATAAGGTCTATCCCAGGCATCCCCAAACTGCGGCCCTCCAGATATTTTGGCCTACAACTCCCATGATCCCCAGCTAACGGGACCAGTGGTCAAGGAAGATGGGAATTGTAGTCCAAAACATCTGGAGGGCCGAAGTTTGGGGATGCCTGGTCTATCCGAACACCCAAGCTGGGTTTCTGTAAATAAAGGCACTCTATACATCTGTATTGTGAAGAGGCATAGCGTGGGTTGCCAGCACCCGGGGCTGCGGGGAGGGTGAGTGGGAGGGAGGGAAATGGATGGAGTGTGCATGTACTTTCAACTGCCTAACGACATCCACGTCACCCAGAGCATTGTAGCCGCAGATATAAGAAAAGAAGAGTCGTTCTCTTGTCTGCAGAGGTCATTTCCTGGTTTGCATGGGGAAGGCCTTTTCAACTGAGCCCAGTGACGGAAGCATGAGGCTGTATTGAGGCAGCACCGGGTGTTGAAATTTTGCACCTCTAACAATTTTGCACCCAGGGCAACTGCCCCTGTAGCTCCCCCCCCCCCATGCTACGCCACTGGTGTTGTGCATGTGACTCCGAGTAGGTTAATAATCGAACAAATCGGGTCCTCCCTGCAAGAGAGGGCACGTGTTGTGGTGGGTCCCGGAAGACCAGGTCTAGGTGTTGGGGTGGGACAATTGGAGCAGCCACGACACCCTATTGGTGGTCCATCTGACGGGGTGCAATTGGGCTGAGGACTTGCCAATCAAAGAGTCAGATGGACCAGTACTTAAACGCTGAGCTCACCGTAGAGACCCTCCTTCTTCTGTTGAGCTGCATCGTAGCACCCGCCCACCACTCCCTAATTTTAGGGCTTTCGCTTGACCTTGCTATACCATTGTGTGTCGTCCGCCGTTGCTGCAGAGGCACGGCAGACATTTTCCCCACTTGGTTGATTGGCTGTTGCTATTTGGGTTTCGCCTGCCACGTATCAAATCATCACAACTTTTAAGGTTGGCGGATAGGCTCTAGTTCATGCTGATAGGGCAATATGATCCCTTACCACCCTATAATTATATATTCGGGTATTCCTCTTAAGGGAATCCATGGACCGATGGTTGGTATTCTCCCAAGCAGGGTTGCCCTAATCCAGTGTTCTGGGCACACATGGGGGAATCAGGGCCCGGCTGGTGCGCACCAGTCGGGCAACCCCGTCCCAGGTATGTACCTGGCTGCTGACTCCAGGTGCACGCTGAGTCAGTGCTACCCTAGGTAGCTAGTTGAACCAGAGCCTATGCAACCACTCATTTGATTTGTAATCAATAAAGTTGTGGCCTAAATTCTGCCAAAAACCAAACCAAAAATACGAGTCTTGTCTGAATTTATTTCTAGGCCTGGGATAGAGGGTCTCCATACGCAAATGTGAGGAGGGGGAGAAAGATCCCTTTTTGAGTCTTAGTTAACCAGAGGTCTGTGCTGTTTGCCCCCCCGCTCCCTTAATGGGATTCCAAAGTGCTTTGGGAAGTATGTTTCCACTTAGAGCTAGTTAAGCAATGCGGAGATTTACAAGATGAGGCGCCGGCCCAAGCGTCTGAATGCTAAATGGTACTCGAGCCTTAATGTGTTGCTGTTTCCCCACCACCTGAAGCGACATTTGAAAAATTTAGTATAAAAAACCAAACCAAAACAATAGAATGGGAAAAGGGGGTGGAGAACCTCATTTCGCTTTTAAGCCATTTTCATGCCTTTGGAATGCATCAACCTCCACTGCCTTGTGAAATATCTGATATGACAAGATGTTCATTTTCTGGTGTTCAAATGTGAATTCTCTTCAATAATGAATAAAAGCAGTTGCTTTAAAAAAAAATGAAAACACACTGGAGTGTGAAGTCAATGTGGAAGTGAAGGAGAAAACCAGCACTTCTGTTGCCACATTTGTCTTGCCTTCCTCCTTAGTGAATAACCTTCAGCAGAACAAGTTAAGTCATGGTAGTAGATTGGTTTACATAGCCCATTCTTGACCTTTTACATAGCATAGTATTGACCTAAAGAGGATCTTCAGCCTGCCTGAACAACACGTGCTATAATATTGTATGCCCAGGAGGGCCTCAAGGAAGGATCCTGGTTGCCGATTAAGATGCTTGAGATTTAATTCATTACTATTTTCTGCTACCTGACTTGAAAAATAAATTACTGTGAAACATGAAACTTTTGGAAGGATGGAAAAACACAGTTAATCTGTAGTTTGTGGCCTTTTTTCACGTCTCATAGGAGAATAGCACGGTAGGTTAAAATTACAGCAGAAACTGCTTTTTGGGAAGAAACGTGTGTTGGCATATATTACATGCGGAAATCTGCAACATCAGCTGACAGCACAATCCTATACTTCTCTGTTCAAGAGGAAGCCTTCAGTGGGGTTACTTTCAAAACTGGAAGTGTTATATTTGATACTTGTAGTCGCAGTGGGGGGTGGTGGTTTGGGAGTATGTGGGTGTGTGCATGGAATTCCCAACCAGAGATGAATCTGTGGGGTGATTCAGTGATCAGAGAGGGAGACCCAATTTTTGGCATAGCAAGTTCTGCACAGCTCAGGGCATCTTTGGATACCATGGACTTGTAGAAATCTCAGCACTCCGAGCCACCTCCTACTTGGTGAAGAGGGATATGACTTCTAGAATACGTCTCCAGGCTTTATAGTTATAACCTGGGTCTATCAGAGTTTTCTTTCAAAAGAGAAAGAAAACAACGACAACGGATGGACAGTAGAGAAACATGATGCTGAATCCCAAAACTTGAACCACTGATCAAACTTACACCTTTGCGTTGTAAACTTTACAAGGTAAGATGAAAACCTTCGTTCTCCATGGTTATGAATAAACTGAATATTTTGTTTTTCAGGGTGATTTTTACTCTAGCATTAATTAACTGCTTTGGGGAGTTTGCTGCATTACACCTGCATTTTAAATAGGTGTCAGTCTGTAATTATTATTTTTTATTATTTCAGTACCTTGAAAAGAATAATGATTACTATAATTATTCACAAAATCTTCCAGATGAAATAATCACAAGAGAGATATCTCTACAGCAGGTACGTTGTCTCTCCAAAAGTTTATTCCTAAATGTTTGTTTTGCTAAGAGCTCTTTACGAATTGGAATCGATTTCACCCTTCTGCATGAAGAACGAGATCAGCCAATGGGATTTTTCTGTCTGAAAGGTTCTCATCTGGTCAGTGTCAAAGCTATGAGTCCATAAAGAAAGGAGAGGCAAATGTTGGACCATCCTTGGAAGACCCACCCACCCACCACTGATTTATTGCTCAGTCTTACATTCTCCTTTGCATAGTCCCCTCCTGCTTCTAGGTCATCCAACCACGTGACAGAATATTGAAAACTAGCTATTTAAATACATATTGATAGTGGCTGCAGCCAACTGTGCTGTAGAGGGCACAAGAGCCTGCCCACTTCTTGCCACGTGCTTCATCCATAGAAACACAGGAAGCTGCCTAATTCTGAATTGGAGCATTGGTTCATAGAAACATAGAATTGCAGCATTGGAAGAGGCACTGAGGATCATCTATTCCTGAAATGCAGATGTTCCATAAGGGCATCAAACCTTCCACCTTGGTGCTATCGGCACCACACTAACCAACTGAGCTACATATAGCTGTGGGTGTGATGAGGGTTTTCAGCAAGTTTTGATTGTTTGTTTAGTCGTTTAGTCGTGTCCGACTCTTCGTGACCCCATGGACCATAACACGCCAGGCACTCCTGTCTTGCACTGCCTCCTGCAGTTTGGTCAAACTCATGTTCGTAGCTTCGAGAACACTGTCCAACCATCTTGTCCTCTGTCGTCCCCTTCTCCTAGTGCCCTCAAACTTTCCCAACATCAGGGTCTTTTCCAGGGAGTCTTCTCTTCTCATGAGGTGGCCAAAGTATTGGAGCCTCAGCTTTACAATCTGTCCTTCCAGGGAGCACTCAGGGCTGATTTCCTTAAGAATGGATAGGTTTAATCTTCTTGCAGTCCATGGGACTCTCAAGAGTCTCCTCCAGCACCATAATTCAAAAGCATCAATTGATGAGGGTTTTCAGCAAGTTTTGATAGATGTTGAGATTGCAAAGGAGCTCGAAATGCTGCCAAACGTTGAGACAGAACACGTTAGAAAAAAGGAGAAAGAAACATCAGTTTGAGGCCCAAGAAGAGGCACCACGAGATCCAAAGCAGAAAATCAAAGCAGGTTTCTAATAGGCTGCCTTAGACATGGCCTTACAATCCGTTGAAGGGTGATGCCAACAGCTACAACAATATAATTCCCTCGTTGGATTCCTGTACGATATCTACTGTATCAACAAAAAAGTCTATTCAAGATGTACTTAAGGCCTGCAAGAATTTGTAAAAATCATTGATGCACAAAGAAAGATATTGATGCTGAAGATCTTTGAACTTATAGTAATAGCTTGAAGACTTCCAAAGTTCATAAGGAATACTTCTCTTCATACTACAACAAAAATGCCTGGATAATGTGCTTAATGTTTCTGTTGCTCTAAGGATCCTTCTCACACTTTCAGTGTCAGTGGCATGCGGTAAACACAGTTTCTCAAAAATCAAATTTATAAAAACTTACATATGCTCAACAATGTTGCAGAGGAAACTAGATGGATTGGCATGTTCAATTGAACATGCCCAAGTAGCAGCATTTGACCTGAGGAAATTGGTGGCAAAATTTGAAAAGGAAAAGGCAAGCAAAGTGAGACTTGTATGTGCCCGATAGTTAAATTTTTATGAGACTTAAATTTTCAACATCACAATTCACAATTCACAAGATTATTCCAAAATATCTGTGTGCTAAATCATTTTCTTTTGTATTTGAGAAAGATAATCAAAGACTTATTCTTGCAATTTAAAATAAATTCAGCAGTTTTGTGCATTCCATTTTTTCCCCTACAAGACCTCTGTATTGAAAACTGAAGTTAGAAAAAAGACAATTTGGGGGTGCAAGTAGTTAGCCTTGCCTAGAGTGCTAAATTGCCTGGCACCAGCACACTTCCTGAACAATCTACCCATGGAAAATTCACATATATTCATCTCAAACTGGCCAATAGTCACTTTTCACAACTAGTGACACTTCTTTCTTGTGTCGTATGCACTTATACAGGCAGGAAGGCTAGCTGGCTAGTAAAATGGTTTGATGGCTGATCTCTTTTTTTATGTCACTGGCATCAGACACGACATTTTTTTAAACAGCAAACACAGAAACTATAGTAATATTTAGCATAATATTGGCACAGACCCACCATGCAGGAAAGTAGCATTTTTGTAAATAGCCGTTTTCAGAGGAAGAATAAAGTTCTTTGCCTTTCATTGTATTCTATCAGTTTAAATTAATCTTGTGGGTTTTCTTTTTCAATGGCGAGGAGGAGAGTATGAAGCCTGAGAGAATGGAGATAGAATAATATTGTACTTTGCACAATGTACCATGCATTCTGGATGCTAAAAATCCTCAATGAATAAAGATGTTTCATCAGAGAAAAGGCCTTATTTAAAGCAGCTGCTCACATCTTGCTAACAATGCCTTCAGCGGTGTTGCGGACGAGTTACATTTGCCATACCCAAAACCTGGCATATCAGAATTTGACCTAGCCAGACTTTTTAAGCAACAGTTGAAAGCTTTAAAATGGTTCTGACATACCCTCTAGCATTCCATAGATGGGAGCTTTTTATTTGGTTGTTACACCCCATTCTCACAGTATGAATCACTCCCTAAGGCCCTTGCACACAATTACATTGTGCTGTAGGGTTTTTCATGCCTGCTATATTGCGTGGCCAGGTGGCGACAGCCCCAGCCCCCAGGGATCATAAGGACGGAATAAAGACTCTGACAACATGTTATGGAATTAAAATTAGGCCACAACTTTATTAAACTTCTGAATGTAGGAAGACCTTGGCTTAGGCCTTGGGCATGTATCCCTCCCAGCCCCCCAGCCGGGGGAACTGGGGCTCATCAGGGTAAATGGAATATGGGGGTGCTCTGCGAGGCGTAAGTGTAGCAAGCAGCCCAGCCCATATCCCCGCATGCAGGGTAGTTCACTGACAACCTTTCAGTGTATGGCCAGTGACACCCATATATATAAAACCCCTTTAAGAGGGGGACCCTGGAATCACCGTCGCAGGGGGGGGTGAGTCACCACTTCAGCCCCTCCCCCCCATATAGGGAAGAGTAGACTAAAGGATTCCACACAAGGCACACCCAAGTTGTGATGAATTGCTATGGGCAAGACAAAACCTGCCAATGCAGGGAAATTTCTTCCTGGTCCTTCAACAGCTAGGGTTGCCAGACTCAATAGCGGACAGGACTTCTGTGCCTTTAATTGCCCTGCTCTCTTTTGAGTCTGGAAACCTTAAAGAGAAAGCAACAGACCCTTTGCTTGGAAATTAAACAAAGGGTCTGCTGGTTTCTCTTTAAGGTTTCCAGACTCAAAAGAGAGCAGGGCAATTAAAGGCACAGAAGTCCTGTCCTCTATTGAGTCTGGCAACCCTATCAACAGCAACCAGTCAAAAACCATAGCAGTGCCTGCTAAACAGGAAGAAAAAGTTAACCTGCAAACAAGAAACATTAAACAAAGGGAGGGTAGGGAGGGTGAATCTCCAGAGCTGACCGCCTGGCTATTGTCGGCTCCACACCCTATTTATAAATGGGGCTGGCCTGACCTCCCAGCAAGAAACTTGATTACTGATGGGGCTGGGCGTGAACCTCCAAAAATTGACACTGAGAGGCAAGCCAGCCCCTTTTTGCCAGTAAGCTCCCTGGGAACTGTAGCACCATGCGCGATCCCACAAAGGGCACCCACAATGTAAAATGTGAGTGCTCGTTCATTTACTGGTATTCTGCAAAAGCCTATCATACTACCGTGATTGCAAGGGAGGGTAAAAGTTCACCCATTTGATTTGGGGTGTGAGTATGAACACAGCCTTTTGAAAGGACTTGATTACCCCCCCCCCAAAAAAAAACATGCCCCAATGAGTAAAATGTTTTCTTTATTGCTGAGTCATCTTCTCAGCAATGCGCTGGATTATGGAGAAAGCTAGAGAGTTCCAGAAAAACGTCTACTTCTGCTTCATTGACTATGCAAAAGCCTTTGACTGTGTCGACCACAGCAAACTATGGCAAGTTCTTAAAGAAATGGGAGTGCCTGATCACCTCATCTGTCTCCTGAGAAATCTCTATGTGGGACAAGAAGCTACAGTTAGAACTGGATATGGAACAACTGATTGGTTCAAAATTGGGAAAGGAGTACAACAAGGTTGTATATTGTCTCCCTGCTTATTTAACTTATATGCAGAATTCATCATGCGAAAGGCTGGACTAGATGAATCCCAAGCCGGAATTAAGATTGCCAGAAGAAATATCAACAACCTCAGATATGCAGATGACACAACCTTGATGGCAGAAAGTGAGGAGGAATTAAAGAACCTTTTAATGAGGGTGAAAGAGGAGAGCGCAAAATATGGTCTGAAGCTCAACATCAAAAAAACTAAGATCATGGCCACTGGTCCCATCACCTCCTGGCAAATAGAAGGGGAAGAAATGGAGGCAGTGAGAGATTTTACTTTCTTGGGCTCCTTGATCACTGCAGATGGTGACAGCAGTCACGAAATTAAAAGACGCCTGCTTCTTGGGAGAAAAGCAATGACAAACCTAGACAGCATCTTAAAAAGCAGAGACATCACCTTGCCGACAAAGGTCCGTATAGTTAAAGCTATGGTTTTCCCAGTAGTGATGTATGGAAGTGAGAGCTGGACCATAAAGAAGGCTGATCGCCGAAGAATTGATGCTTTTGAATTATGGTGCTGGAGGAGACTCTTGAGAGTCCCATGGACTGCAAGAAGATCAAACCTATCCATTCTTAAGGAAATCAGCCCTGAGTGCTCCCTGGAAGGACAGATCGTGAAGCTGAGGCTCCAATACTTTGGCCACCTCATGAGAAGAGAAGAATCCTTGGAAAAGACCCTGATGTTGGGAAAGATTGAGGGCACTAGGAGAAGGGGACGACAGAGGACAAGATGGTTGGACAGTGTTCTCGAAGCTACGAACATGAGCTTGACCAAACTGCGGGAGGCAGTGCAAGACAGGAGTGCCTGGCGTGCTATGGTCCGTGGGGTCACGAAGAGTCGGACACAACTAAATGGCTAAACAACAACATCTTCTTTTTGGGAAGAGTCACATTCATGATCCCAGCCAAATTGAGGTGATGTAGTGAATAGAACAATATGATGACTAAAATGTAATCAATCAGAATGGGCTATGTGATGACATCACTGAGGGGAAATTAATGAACCTCTAGGAAGCACTGCCCCTTTTCTCAAAGGGCAAATACAGTCATACTCTTTGACATAATGCACCAAAAGAAAAAAGAAAACCACCAAAAAAGAGAGATACAATTTGCATGTTCAGACCTTTAAACCACCTCCTTAAATAAATTCACACAAGACTCAAATTTTGGTTTGGTTTTTGGCAGAATTTAGGTCACAACTTTATTGATTACAGCAAGTGAGTGGTTGCATAAGCTTGGTTCGACTAGCTCCCTGCACCGTTGCAGGTAGCGCTGACCCAGGGCACCAGCATAGTGTTGTGGCTATCCAATCGTACCCACCCACAACATAAGGGTTTGGTTGCCAGGTCTCACCGCAACACATGCCCTCTTTGAGGGAGGACACAATTTCCTCTTACTCATAGAGACCTTGCTTAGTGGCTCATTTTAAATATATATTGATTTTTAATGCATACTTTAATTTCTTTTGGGACTTTGCAAACTAGATTCCATTTTAAAATTCATAACTCAATCAATAAAGAAGAACAATGGATGACTTTATGCCTGCAGTTACACACAAATGTAAATATGCTGTGAAGCTTGCAATTTCAAGTTCTAGTACCAAATGTAACGGAGGCCTGATTTTTAAAGAACTATTAAAGTTCATGAAGGGAGTTGAATATGTAGGAAATCTAATCATATCAAGAACTTTATGTACAAGTGTGAGGGCTTATTTCTCTATTGCTCATGGTTAAGGGGAAGGGATGTCTGTTGGAGGGCCCAGCAGTTATGATCAGGGAAATAGACAAGCAATGGTGTAGCTGAGAGGAATTGCATGTCAAAATTGGTCAAACCATTCTCTTTCAGGCTTATTTCCTGAATTTGATATTCAGGAAATAATTCTCCTGCTGCTCAGCTGACTAACCACACTTCTGGAATGTGGTCAAAGGGTCTGTAAAATATTTTGTCTTTTCTGGGAGAAAGAAAAGCATAGCTCTAGACTGAGGGTAAAGTTCCGGTTTAGTCTGGTTTACAGCCAGTACGAAGCACGGAATCTGCCCTACCTGCAATTAGAAAGCAGAAGCAGTTTACCTGCTTGGGGTTTGGGTTTCTGAAATCTTCTCTTTCCAAATTCTTGCCCAGTTTAATCTGCCTTTGAGAGCATTACTTGGAGAAAACGTCATTCAAAGATGAATAATGGTTCAAAGTTTAAAGGTCTGAACACACAACTGACATTCATAGGATTGGCTATTGTTTGCTTATTTTCTCTCTCTTTGGTCTCTTCTCTGTTTATTTTTGAATTTTACTTTTTTGGTATAATGTAGTAAGCCCATTTCCCCACCTGTACTGTAATAGGTTGAATTGTTTAGGTTGTGGTTAGAAGCAGCTGTCATGCATCATTTCTGGGGCTTGGCAAATTATTCAGATTCATCCAACAAAATATGAAATTAGGTTCTTTCCTCTGAGAGCTGGGCCCATTCCAGCTTCAGCTGCCAGCAAAACGTTGGTCAGCGATAAATAAATGTTAAAAAATTCTAACCCACATTTTACTCCTATTCAAAAGTCTATTCTATTCCAGAATTCTGTAGCTATTGATCAACTTGCCTTCCATGACTTTGTCTTTAGTCCTCTTAGAAATAAAGTTATTAATTATCATTTTTTCAAATAATTTTTATTCGTTTTTCAAATACAAAATCACAAAAAAATAAAGTTATTAATTAAACTGTGCAGGTAACATTCTAAGCCAGGCATCCCCAAACGTTGGCCCTCCAGATGTTTTGGACTACAATTCCCATCTTCCCCAACCACTGGTCCTGTTAGATAGGGATCATGGGATTTGTAGGCCAAAAATCTGGAGGGCCGCAGTTTGGGGATGCCTGTCTAAGCAATTTTTGTGAAATGAGCTAGCCTGACTGCTCCCACCTGTCAGTTTTTAGGGTTGACAGAGGGAAAACCAGGGTTATTGTGTCTTTGACAGCTGCACTGTCACAATCAGGACAAAGGCAGAACAAAAGTTGACTTTATGTGGTAAGCATGTGCAGGTGGGATAAAATGGTAATGACATTATTCTCTAATTTTGTGTTATGCCATGCTTCTCAAGGCAACCATTTTGTGTTGTGCCATGTCCTCAATGACAGCCATTTTGTGACTGACACGCACAGCACTCTCAAAATTCAAAATGTGCTCACTGGTCCAAAATGGCTAGTGACACCTGTCTTAAGAGGTTTATAAATGCATAGAGAAGAGACAAACTTTTCAAAATATATACTATATGCAGATTTATGCACTGTGGCAACATTTGGGGTTTGATTGAATATGCAACTCACTTAGTGAACTTGGCTATATAATCTGTAAAAAAAGAAAATGGAATTTGGCCAGTTTGATTTTCCACCGAAATCCATTACTAAGGGGGTCAGGAATATGGAATTGACAAATAAATCCCTTTTAAATGGGAGAGAGGGTTCTGCCTTCTTCCCAACAAACAGGAAGCCATACTTAGCTTTTGAAAGGCGCTTCTCAGCTTTTTCAGTTTTCTGTGTGGGAAGAGGAGTACCATTCTAGCTGGCTTCACAAAGTATATATAATTTGTAGTGAGCCAGTTAGATCTGTTTCCAGATAATGTTTTATCCTATAAATAATCTGTTTTTTTTTACACCCATTGAAACAATATTTAAAGTCTTTTAAGCCTGACTAATAAATCTGACAATGTAAACTCCAAAGTACCGAACAGCTGAATACTTTTTGAAATCCTGTGATTATAGTTCTTGGTTTAAATAAAGTCACAGGGGAGGCAGTACAAACCATTTGTCAAACAAGCATAATGCATTTCGGTTACTTTATCCTCCAGGTTGCTTAATTTCTACCTTTTACTACATATATACAAAGCTGAGCATTTTAAATTGTGGTTTGATTTTATCGTTGCACTATCATTGCACATGTTGCAATTTCTTCTTTTATTTTATTGGGCTTGTTTCTTGCCAACTTGTATAGTAATATAATAAGGAACAATAGGACACACTTCTGCAACGGAAGACACCCACCCCTTCTAACATGCTTCCTTTCCCCCCCCATCTAATTATGTCCCATGCCATCTTCTTCTGTCTCCCCCCCACTCTTGCCCTTGTCGGGCACATAGCAGGCAGCCTCCCTATATTTCCAGGAGATTTTGGGCACCCAGGAAGGCTGCATTATGCAGACTACTGACAAAACAATGTGTAGAATGAAAGGGCACTCACAAACCTCACAGCCACCTCCGAAGTAAGTCAACCATGGCAACATCTCTGTATCCCATCTGTGAGAACTTTACCAAACTTTTCTCCTCCTTTCATATATTTTTTTCCTAAATAGATGGAGAATAGTCGGGGGGGGGATGCTTGAGAAATCTTTAGTACTGCACAGTACTTTTCCACACTCCAAGCTAGGGTTGCCATATATTTGGAATTTCCCAGACATACCCAGAATACTGCAGTTGGAAGCAGTGTCCGGGTGGAAAGTGGCACAAATTTCTGGGGGAAACCAGACATATGGCAACCTACATTAGAAAAGCCTTGTGATAATATCTGGCCCTTATTGGCTGTAAATGACAATGACCACACCTAAGGAGGAGATAGTGACTCAACAGATCCCCCCCCATCTCAGTCCTTGCCTCACCTCATAGCTGCCAAGTACCCCGTATTTCCCAGAAAACCCCGTTTTCCTTACCATTTCCCGGAGGTCTCCCGTTCCAGCTCCTCTCCCTTTAATTTCCCTTAATTTGGTTCCTGTCGGCAGCCATTCTTTTGGTGCCACTTTGCCCATCTATGGCCATCAGAAAATGGCCAGCACCAGCCATTTTCTGGTGCCCATTGATGGGCAAAGTGACACTGGAAGTTGCGTCTATGCACTTCCAGATATGCGTAGACACGACTTCCAGTGCCAGCGCTGGCCATTTTCGCGCGGCTGCCGATCCCGGATTTCTCTGCGGGGTACTTGGCAGCTATGCCTCACCTGTGCCTGGAATCTCTTGGCCTCCTGGTTTTGTGTATGAATACTCTTGACACATGATTGATTTCACAGGGGACCTATTAAGTTCTGTTGGTGCATTAATGTTTAAATCCCCAGAATTTACAGAAAACCCGGCTTGGAGTGAAGTATAGGCAAAAAGGATAACTGATTATTATGGCTTTCTCTTTATGCTCGATGGTTTAAAGTCCCCAAAGCCAAATTTAGTATAATGTATATATTAAACATTAATGGACAAAGTAAATGCTGAGTTTCTTTAAAAAAATGTATAATTCAAAGGAGTGCTTTTGCACAGTGTGCTAATGAACAAGATTATCCCCCAAACAGCAAAATAGAGTCTAATATCCTTAAATGGATGAGGCTAAGAGCTGTTGCCTTAATGTACCAAAAATAATGGTTGATTTCCCTGTTCCAGAATGCAGATTAATGTGATATTTATTCCTGGTCACTTAATTCTTGGCCACCTAAAATGAATATGACACTTGGCTCCTAGTTGTGTGATAAACAGCACAGTTTAAAAAGAAGAAAGCCGTTTTATTTTAGGCACAGCTGAACAAATATTTCATACCCAATAAAATTACCAACAATAAATAGTCTCTCCCTCCCCCCCCACCCCTTCCTTCTGGTAGAATGCTGGCAGGCCGTTCATAATTTTTCCGAGTTGCTCAGTTCCTAAAATAATACAATAGCATTTGGAACCAATTTCTCTTTTTATGTAAATTGGCTTTCCTGATAAGTTGCTAGGTTATGAGAGCTCGTGTAACTCACATGGTGTTTGATTTCCAATTTCTGATTGGATAAGCAGATACTTCGAATTTACACAGTAAAAGAATGTAAGATGAATTCCAAAGATGGACAGTTGGTGGCCTGTGAACTGGACCTGGGCCCGAAAGCAATAATAGTCTCTGGCTACCAATGACTGTACCAGACTATAATCAGAGTGGCGTTATAATTTCCGCTCACCCCCTCCAAGAGGGGGGCGGGGTTTGCGACACTGCATGGGCTTACCTGGCCATGTGCCACCCACCTTGCTATAGGGTGGTCATCGCTCCGCCCCCATCTCAGCAGGCCAATGGGCTGCCAGCTAGGGGTGGGACGAGGGCCGGAAAAGGGCCGGTGCTCTTCGGCTCAGGCTTACTTTGTTTTCTTTCCAGGTTCACCCGCCCAACCCTCCCTAAAATATAGCATGGTCTTCTTTTGCAGGCTAACCTCTTGCTTCCTAGGTCAATGGGCTCTGCTATGGTCATAAGATGGTTGCTGTATTCAGAACCGGGAAGGAATTTCCCTGCATTGGCAGGTTTTGCCTTTCCCGTTGCAATTCATCACAACTTTGACGGTTTAAGGCCTTGGTCGGTATTCTATAGTCCAGGCCCGTCCTAGCCATAGAGGCTAGTGGCGCGGAGAACCACGGCGCGGGGCGCTGGAGGGCGCTGGAAGGGCGCCAAGTGAGCGCAGGGTTCCGGCGATCTGGCCAGGACTGCGCTTCACTAGCTGAGAGGCTGCGCCGCATCTCTCTCCTTCTCCGAGGACTCCGCGCTGCGCCTCCTTCTCGTTTCCCCAGCGCTGGGTTCCGCTCAGTCGAGCTTCGCCGCCAGCGCACGCACAGCTCCCAAGCAGCTCTTGATGGTCCCGTGGTGCGCGCGTTGGTGGCAAAGCTTGACTGAGCGGAACCCAGCGCTGGGGAAATGAGAAGGAGGCGCAGCGCGGAGTCCTCGGAGGTGGCCTCCCGCTGCTGCCGCGGTCCGCTTAGCACTCCCGGGCCCTTGGAGAGGCTCTGGTGGGGGGCGCTGGAGGGACCTAACGCCAAGGCGCTGGATGGGCTTAAGAAGGCCCTGCTATAGTCTATCTGTGAGTCGGGGGCAGCATACGGTGGTGTTTGCAGGGCCCGTTAAAGGGTTGATTGTGAGAGTCACTGGCCCTAGAGGGGTGGCATATAGGTCAAACTCCCAGCTTTGGTGAAGTGGGGGGGGACACTGTGTAATTTCACACTTTACAGTCCCCTACCACAATACCTGACTGCCCTGTGCATCCTCAGCCCCTGGGGGGTATGAGAGGAATACCTTCCAAGGCCTAAGCCAAGGTTCCTACACCTGAATTCAATAAAGTTGTGGCCTAATTTAAACCCATACATGGTTGTCATGTCTCATTTATGGGTGGTGGGCTCCAGGGACAGGTTTTAGTGCATGGGCTTGCAGAAATCCTGTTTTATACAGATCATGCATGGTTGGGAAAGGCAAAGGTCTTGTCTCTTAAGATAATCTTTCAAAAGGTACATTCGGTTTGGAGGGTCACATTGTGTTAGCCTGCTACAGCCCTGCAAACACGAACCGAGTGGAATCAGCTATCTATTCCGAGCCCTCTTCAGGTGTTGGAGAGGGCTCAGAACTCCTTTGAATTATACATTTTTTTAAAGCAAACCATTCACGTTGTGTAGAAGAGGAAACAGGGATGTGTGCCCTTGGGTCTCCAGCACACTTCATGAGTTGGAGAGCATCCTCTACCTGTAGGATTCCAGTATGTTTTAATAATAATAATAATAATAATAATAATAATAATAATAATAAATTTTTATTTATACCCTGCCCTCCCCAGTCAAAACCGGGCTCAGGGCGGCTAACACCAATAAAATTACAATAAGACATAAAAGAAAAGAAAAGAATTAATTAAAATACAGATTAAAATACAATATTAAAATATAAAATGGAGCCTCATTTTAAGTAGTCCATAAATCCAAACCATGAGGGAGGAAAACACAGGGGTCAGACATAATCCAACCCAAAGGCCAGGCGGAACAGCTCTGTCTTGCAGGCCCTGCGGAAAGATGACAAATCCCGCAGGGCCGTGGTCTCCTGTGAAAGAACGTTCCACCAAGTTGGGGCCAATACTGAAAAGGCCCTGGCCCTAGCTGAGGCCAATCTAGCCACCTTATGGCTCGGGATCTCCAGAATATTGTTGTTTGTTGACCTTAAGGTCCTCCGCGGTGCATACCAGGAGAGGCGATCCCGTAGGTACGAGGGTCCCAAGCCGCATAGGGCTTTAAAGGTCAAAACCAGCACCTTAAACCTGATCTTGTACTCCACCGGGAGCCAGTGCAGCTGGTAAAGCACTGGTTGTGGTAGTACCATTGGTTGGTATTCAACTAAGTTTTACTCAGAGGAAATCCAATTAGTGTTGCCTTATTTTGAAGAGCAGAAAAAAGGACACACTGCCAACTTCTACTTTTAAATATGGACTGCTATGACAACTCTACCCATGAAAAAGAGGACGTGTCTTGGAAAAAGATGGCAGCCCTATGATGGGCCTAACTTAGTCATGTTCATTAAGTTCAGTGAGTCTACTCTGAGAAAAACTTAGTTGAATAGCACCCCATGGATCTTACTTGATGAGAAGAGATTCCGTATCGCAGCCCTCCAACTTGTGGAGGGTAACAAGGGGGCAGGGGAGCATGCTCATCCCTTCTTCCTTGTCCATACAATATTAATCCCGCAGATAAAATAACACCTGATGTGTTATCTGATGTACTTGTTTTTTATGACTGTCTTTAGAGCTTTATCCAATGTGTCATCTTTTCTGTAATTTTAAATGTTTAATCTGTTAACAATGCTGTTCTACAGTTTCAAAGAACATTTGTGAGCTTGAATTATTCATTTTAGTGTCTTCTCTCTCTCGCTCTCTCTTTTTTAAAAAAAGACTATTTGAAGTATGTAGCAAATGTTTTTATTAATTTCACATGACTAAAACAAAATCATAAACAACACTGGCTTTAAGTTCCTTTATTTCTACCATCACTTTTGTTCAAATTTGGATTGGTGAGGTTTGGGGTTTTATGGTACATCAGCATTCTAGGCTACAGTGCTCCATATCTGGGAGCTGTAAAATCATCTTGCCTCATCTGATCCCAGCTGTCACATGGAGACATATAATAAATATCTCCTGAAATCAGCCATTTGATAGAAATCTTCCTATCATTTTGACAGGCAGTTTGATCAACATGGTGTCAAGGATCATTAGCGATACAATTTGCTTAACCTGCATTTAATATCACAATAATTCATCAGTTTAGTTCTTTTAAATTATCCAGACAGGGATTGCACTGGCAAAACAGCAGCCACGTTTAGCAATACACAAACGCCGAGCAGGAGAATCTGCCCCTGGGTTGTAAGGACTTTCTAGCATCTATTGCCTCTCTCTTCCCACCTACCTTAATATTTTATTGTCTTTTCTAATGCTGCAATAAAGATTGTATCCTCCTTAGGGTTGGGTCCCCTTACACTTTACTCCCAAGTGTGCATTATATTCTAACTGTATCCTTGTACATTGATGGCACCAATGGAAAATCCACATCTATGGGAAACCAGTCTATTGTAGGAGTCTATTGTAGGCCCTTGCCTGATGCTGCTTTCATCACCTGTATCCTGTGTGATATTTAGTCAAGACATTTCTGTTTACCAAGGTGCTGGGGAGATTCTCACTAATACCAACCTTTTCACTTGATGTACTGCTGTTCTTATTATATTGCTGCTCCTGCTATATTAATCGCCCCATCTCCAGAAGGAGGCACAAGACTGTGAATGAAGACAACATTTCATTAGAAACTGCGAATCATAATCCTACTCATCTCTCCAGTGGACGTTCCTGATGCTTAAAGGTAAAGGTAAAGAGATCCCTGACCATTAGGTCCAGTCGTGACCGACTCTGGGGTTGCGGTGCTTATCTCACGTTATTGGCAGAGGACGCTGGCGTACAGCTTCCAGGTCATGTCGCCAGCATGACAAAGCCACTACCGGCGAACCAGAGCAGCACACAGAAACATCGTTTACCTTCCCGCTGTACTTTGAGGTGCTTTCGAACTGCTAGGTTGGCAGGAGCAGGGACCGAGCAACGGGAGCTCACCCCGTTGCAGGGATTTGAACCGCCGATCTTCTGATCAGCAAGCCCTAGGCTCTGTGGTTTATCCCACAGTGCCACCCGTGTCCCTACCCATTCCTGATGCTTACTTGATGCTTAAAGAAACTGATGCTTCCAGCTGCCTGTCAGGTTAAGCTTGGACCACAGACGAAGGCCAATACCCATGCTATTCATGTCCTGTCATTACTTACAAAGTTTTAACTGTGTGCAGAAGGGAGGCTGGATTCATTGCTTTGGGTGCAAGTGAGACATCCAGACATCCAATGATGGCCACTCCAAACGCCTTCCAGCAAATCACTCTGAAGAGGTTGGCCTCCTCTTCTCATCACCTGAGGAGTCTCAGGTTACTCAGCCATATACTCTCCTTTTCCCACACACCTAGCTCACATGCATGCCAGTTGTGACAAGGTCTAATCAACCCCGTTCCCTCACCAGGTAAAACATCCGTGACACCCTCTCCCTTTCTTGGCAGTGCAAAGTTGCTCCTAATTCCCCACCTCCCAAATGGGGCAGATCCCAAGGCTAAGTAGGGAAAACCCTTCGTTCTCAGCCTCTCATTGGTAACCAGCTTTGCTTGCTGTGCCTCCAGTCAGGATAGGAGGCTGTGGCTGCTGACGAAGTGTAGAAGACAAAGCAGGGCCACATTAAACAGTGGTACTCAGCCTCTCCTCTGAAGGGCTCTGGCATACAAGACTGATACCTGCCTCACCTCCGCACCTCAATCATGTCTCATGGCCTTATTCCCCACTAAGACGAGCCATTAAAACCTACTTGCATCCAAAACCGACAGGTAGGGAAGAGACTCATAGATATGTTGCTGTGTTTCTAATTTATCTTGTCAATGCTATATTTTAGTGTTTATTGCTTTGGTTATTTTTTAGACTATGTGTGGTTTATACTTCCTTTTCTGAATGAATGCATTAAAAAAAAAGGAATCCACATTGCTCTGATGAAAAGAGGGAGATCCCATTCATTAATGGTAATTTTACTATTTATACCCCTCACATCTTATTGGGTTGCCCCAGCACTCTGGGTAGCTTCCAACATATATAAAAACATAATACTGTAAAACATTCAATATTTTTTAAAAGCTTCCCTATACAGGATTGATTTTAGACAGCTCAGGAGTCAGATAGCTCCATACCTTCCAACATTTCTCCAGTGAAAATAGGTACATCCTAAGGAAAAGCGGGACATTCCAGGATCAAATCAGAAACTGGGACAGCTTCTCTAAATCAGGGACATCCCTGGAAAATAGGGGCACTAGGAGGGTCTGAACCAAGTGTCCTAAGGTAACGTATCTCTGGTTCACATCACACTTGCATTTCCTTTCTTCAGAATGACTTTTCGCCTACTTTATTTTTGCTTTTATTCTCATCATAGCCACTTTTTTCTATACATTTCTACCTGAGATTGACACTTCTTGACTTTTCTTCCTCTGCCTCCTGTGATCTGAATATGGGGAGGATTATAATTTGCATATCAGTTTCAAATGAATTAGTGTACTGTAATTTAATGTGTTGCCTGTGGGGAAGCAGTTCAATGCAATACCTAAAGCCATTAAATATATTTAATCAATTTACCCCCATGTACAGAGCCTTGTGGACCAGCAAAGTATTAGAATTTATGTAATTGTATCAGTCACAACATTGCAGTAACCTTACTTCAATAAATAGCTCTTTTTGATATTTCATTATTATTAAAGATATTCATGAAATACAAAAGAGCATGCAATATCTGTTTGTACATATTATAAAGTTTTTTTGTTACATTCAGTGTAAGACAATATGGTATCCCAGAGGCAGGCGGAGAGATTAGAGGGGAAAGGTTGGGTGATAAACTTGCACACTATTATTACTTCGCCCCGATTTGGTGTGTGTTTGGTTAATACTAAAGAAGTGTGCTGCAAAACTTTCGGCTTCCACTGAAATTTGTCAGAGGTTTTGCCTAAGAAGCAACCCCCAAACTCTCTAGAAATTTTGTAAAATGTGGTGACAGCCTAAAATTCATTTGAACCCCCCTCAAAAATGGTGCCTAGTTTTATCAAAATTATCTTGGCTAACTCATACCCTGAGTTAGCCAAGACACATAAGGTTATCACCCTGCTAAACAGACCTGAATCTGGTCACTTCCTGGAGGGGGGGGACCACAATGTCACCTTGAGTTCCATTATAGAACAAAGGTTGGATATAAATGTAATAAATAAATAACCTCAGAATTCCTCTGCTATTTTTTTAATCAGCAATAACCTTCCAAAGTTCCTTTCTGTATTTTTCCTTTAAGAAAGATGTTGGTAGCAAGTATTTCTGAAAAGAAAAAAAATGAAGTTTCTCTCAGCTTCTTGATGCTATCATGCTGATGAAATCATTTTATTTCCTCTCATAGTCAGGAAGAATACAATGACTATATATATATATATATATATATATATATATATATATATCAATGACAGTTGGAGGAAATCACCCACGTGCTTCAGATGGCAAAACAGAAGTGGATTTAAGACAGTTTAGCTAAATAGTTTGGCTTCTGCTTTTCTCAGTAACTGAGCGGGGCTTTCAAATGAATGCTGGTGGCAGTTTAAAGAATGCCCAGAATTCAATGATTCTAATGAGTGCTGCATCTGCAAGAGATTTATTTTTATATTTAAAGGGAAATATAAGTGTCAGGTTAAAAGCGTCAGGCATTAGGGTACTGAATCTATAGATCCAGAGGTTCGCTCTTGATTCTAATATCCCTGAAGACATAATAGGAAATCTTTCCAAGTCATAAAGGATATGGCTAACAGAATTGAAATGTTTTGAAATACATTGTTTGTTTCCTTTTTGGAGGAGAGGACCAGATGGCTGGTTGTGGTTTTTAAATTGTGTGGTGTGTACCCCCCCCCCAGTGTATCAGATGTGCCACCCAACATTCTTACATTCAGTAATTGCTAGGCGTGCAGCTGATGGTCTGTTTAATAAAATCATTTTTTCCCAGTTCTCCTTTTAAAGGTAACTGTTTATCGTGGGTTAATCATGCATGTTCTGAATTGGCTACCAATGGATAGCTCTCCCAGAAAGCCAGTGAAAGTTGAGAAAGTTGAGTATAACCCTGTGATTCCTGCATTCCCTACCAACACTATGATTCTATGAAATCCGCTCCACCTACGCGGTGGAGAGGAGTGTGGCGGACTGCTCGGCCACCATCTCCCCTCCAGGGGCGGGGACCTTGTTCCGTGCCGCCCAGGGGGATCCCGGCCACGTCATCCATCGGCCAGCCAATCAGCCAGCTTGGGGGGGGGCATGGCCAGGACCAGTTCAAACTGCAGTGCGAGCTGAGAGACTTCCTCTTTGCTCGTGCTCTCAATCTTTTCTGCAGAAAGTGTTCTGTGAGTTTGCTGGTTTCTCTGAAATAGTCGTCATGGTTGTTGCAATTCTGAAAACCAAATAACAGACGATGGCCTGATTCACATGTCATGCTAAGCGAAACCATGGCATAGTGCAAATGCACAAGTGTGCAGGCGTCAGGAAATTCAGGCCACGTCACTCTTCCCCAGTCAATTTGCTGCTGCACTGAGCTAAGGCATAGAATCGTAGCATTGTAGAGTTGGAAGTTATTCCCCAAAGGTCATGTGGTTCAGCCCCCTTCTATGCAGGAATCTCAACTAAAGCATCCATGACAGATGGCCATGGTTTGACTTATCATGTTGTCTAGACAAGAGCTCATGGTTTAGCCCTCCAAGAAAAATCAGAAACCATAGGATAGACCTTGGTTTCAGCACATGGATGGTCTGCAGAGAGATAAAACACAAGCCTGGGTTCAGAATGGCCAATACCACCATTTGGGGGAGGGCCTGATCCATTTGGGGCAGATGTTGCTGCTCTGTGTCAGTGCTGAGACCTGCAGCAGATGGCATTGACAATGCATCATGTTCTGCTTAATTTATTAGCTGGCTTGGGAAGTGTCTGGCACACTGCACGCCATACCACCAGACTGGTAAGTTAGAAGCTTGATGGAAGAGTTGGCAATCTTACCAGCCTCTCCCATTTTGTAAAACTTCAGCATCTTCCCCAGATTATTTTGAAAATTATACACATTTTCCACCGCACTCTTCAGAAGATGCCTTTTATCAACATTCATGATCTTTAAATAGCCCGTTTTTATAGGTATTATTTTAAGAGGCTGGAATTTATGCAACCGACATGTTGGCAATGAAATTTCTGCCACCTGTTTTCCCTACAAATTGATCAAAACATCCACTTTGGCTTGCAATTATCCACTTCCATTTACTTTCTTGTATGCCATAATTCTTCCGTTTGCGTTCCCAGTAATAGTGCAGAATCAGATATTTCCGACTACTGAAAAGCCATGCAAAAACACCGAACAAAGAGAAACTACCAGCCAATTAGACCAAATTAGAGCAGTAAAATGTGCATATTTTACAACACACTGAAGTGTAACAGCCTCTGTTTTAGCCTGTTGTTACAGTATAAACTGATTTCACCCAAGCACTACCTGCAAACATGGGGCCACCACTCCTTAAATCAATTTTCATGAACAGATCATATAAAACAATCTGTTGATTGATGAAATATACCTCTGAATAAAAATAATGGTTATGAAGAAAGGAAGCATGCTTTAAATGATATGCACACAAATGAACACATACAAAAAAACAATTCAGAAGAGGGAAAATATGCTTTAAAAAAATGTTCAGATAGCTCAGCAGGCATCATCCTCTACTCTTTGAGCCAGGAGGAGTTCTTTTAATGTTGCATTTTATGAATATTGTTAACCACCCTGGGGTCTCATGATAGGAAGCTTGAGAGAAAAGGAAGAGAATAAGATCAATAATAAATAAATTGACAAATCTATATTGTGGCAGCTTTCCTCTGTGGTTGTTGTAAGTACTTGGATAGATTCCGGCCTCCCCATGCCCAATTAATTGGGGAGCCTTTTTAATTTATCGTACGTTCTTGAACCAATTAATCTAATGGCTCAATCAACCATTAGAACAATTTAATGGTTCAATCAGAAGCCTAATGCAAATGATTTTTTTCAAAAAAGAGGGAAGAACATTTTCCTATGTTTTATATCCTTGGCTGGCAACTCATTTTTAAAAGGGATACATTTTGCACTGGGCAAATGCTGATTATTTTTTTCTTGAATTTATATCCTGCCCTTCCTCCTGATGGATCTCAGGAACATTGTCTGCGCCCACTAACTCACTTCTACCCAGGCAGAGATACAGGCAAAGGACTCTTTAACCTCCTCTCTTTTCTGGTGTTAATAGCAATAGAGCCTTTGGCAGTTCCCTTCCTTTAGGCACTCCAGTTCCTCGCTCTCTATCACTTCCTGGGGACCAAGTGTGTTCATGTGGGAATGGCTGTGGATTGTGTGCTTTGCATACAAGGGTTCCCAGGTACAGTACCATTATATCCAGGTAGGACTGGGAGATATCCTTGTCTGGAGAGCCATTGCCACTTAGTGAAGACAGTACTGATCTAGATAAACCAGTTTATCTAGATTTGATTTAAGATAGCTTCTGGTATTCATTTGAGTCGTCAGCAGAGCCGTGTAGAAAGAGAACATGTGACTAATGTACAACCTGGGAACTCATGGCATTGAACAGAAATGCCTTGTGTCATAAAGCCAACTCTCTATCTCAGTGTTTCCCAACCTGGTGTCTCCAGCTGTTTTCAGACTACAATTCCCATCATCCCTGACTACTGGTCTTGCTAGCTAGGGATGATGGAAGTTGTAGTCCAAAAACAGCTGGAGTCCCAAGGTTGGGAAACACTGCTCTATCTGAGGAATGTATGCACCATCTAGCCAAGAAAAGAGAGTACATCATATGACTAGGCCTGTGAACTCTGACCCTGACATTAAGCAGAAATGCCACCTGCCACTGGTGGGTATTAGGACATTACATAATGATGCCAGGTCACAAATTACAGAGTAGGGGAGGAGACGAAGGGGAGAAAGACTCAGAGCACTCCTGTTCTTGTCTCCCCCCCCCTTTTTTAAAATTTATATACCGCCCAAACTCAGAGGTCTAAAGGCGGTTCACAGAATAGAATCAAAATATGAAAGCACAAAAGACATAATCAAAATAAAAACAGCAAGAACCCAATGCCTCCCCCCCCAAAAAAAAACCCCACATTTTAAAAGGGCATAGGATGTCAATCAAATTAACTAAAGGGAACATTTTAGCATGGTGCCTAAAGGTGCATAATGAAAGCGCCAGGCAAACTTTCCTGGGGAGAGGATTCCACAGATGGAGAGCCACTGCAGGAAAGGCCCATTCTTGTGTTGCCACCCTCCAGACCTCTTGTGCTGTTGTTTCTGGTAATACACATATCTGTAATGCACACACTCAGATCTACCATTTCTATTGTAGAACATGAATGAGCAAAATTGTTATGGTCCCAAAAGAGACAGATCTGTTGGAGTTAAACCTGGTTAGGTTAGCCTAACCTAACCAGGTTTAGCCAAGGTTAGCCAAAGACCTTGTTTACCCCAGGCTTTCCAGTATGACACTTACGCTGGGTGATGTTGTTTACCCATTGTGCAAGATTCCGTCGATTGTTATAGTACTTGATATTCCTTTTCTGTTTTTTTTATGAGCTGTCCCCTGGCAGTTTTATAAACCAAAGGGTGGCACATAATTACTTTAAACAAGCAAACAAATACATTTTTGCTTTCAGCTGCAGTCCATTACATCACTGTTGGGAATCTGCTGGCCCTGATAAGCATTATTATTTTTGGGGGGAGGCTCCCCCCCAAATTCAAAATATACAGGGGGGGGGGACTTCTTAGGTATCACTCTAAGGATTTAAGCTGTTAATGGTCATATATCATTCTGTCATAGTAACAGGAATGCTGGCACAGGAGGCAGAAGAACATTAAACTGTTAGATGAGCTCTTGACTTCATTGTATGCTTAACTCAGTAATGTTTGCTGTTTCCCTTTTTTGCCTGTATGATTCCTTTTTCTTTAGAGCTTATTTGTGTTCACAATCACATGGTCAAATGCATACCTGTCAAGTCCTGGACTGCAGAATCCGGGACCGGCAGCCACGTGACACAAGAAGTTGCGTAGAGGCAACTTCTGGTGTCGCTTTGCCCATCTATGGGCACAAAAAATGGCCAGCGCCAGCAACGGAAGTCGCGTCTATGCATGTCCGGAAGTGCGTAGATGCAACTTCCAGTGTCGCTTTGCCCATCTATGGGCACAAAAAATGGCCGCCGCCGACACCGGAAGTCGCGTCTACGCACTTCCAGACATGCGTAGATGCGACTTTCGGCGCCGGCATCGGCCATTTTCAGTGCCCATAGATGGGCAAAGCAGGGGGGGGGGGATGGCCGCCGGCAGGAAAATATAAGGGAGAATAACGGGAGACGAAGTGATACGGGGGACTGCCAGGAAACTGTATGAAAAAAACTGGAGTTTCCCTGGGAAAACGGGGTACTTGGCAGCTATGGTCAAATGTCACATTGGGACACACTCAAGAAGTATTTTTTTTTCCAAACTTGTACATGATTCTTAAAAGAGTAAAGCTGAAGTTATAAAGGATTTAGGCTTTTTTTAAAATCCATTTGCAAAATTGCACAAAACCCAGCCCTTGGAGTATGTCAGGAATTGTACTGACACAGGAGGTGGAATGGTGGAGGTCTCTCCCCGCTTCTCCTGTAGCTTCCAGAGAGGAGGAATGCAGTCTTGAACTACAGCAGGGCTTTGAGGAAGATAACAACTCAGAGACAGGCAAACAGCAGAATTTGCAGTGGGAGGAGGAGGAGGAGGAGGAGGAGGAGGAGGAGGAGGAGGAGGGGGGAGGCAGAGCAGCTAGCTGACAGCATAACCGTCCCCCCTCCCAAAATGTGGTTTTCGTTAAGGGTGCAAGAACAAAGAGCGGAGAGACAATTGTCCATGGACAGATGCCATAGAAGCAGGTGTTGTTGCTAGAGGGGGAAGGGGGAGGAGCTCAGTGTGAGCAACGCCACCATTGAGGAATGACCATATTTCTTTGTCTTTCACTGTGATGTCTGACTAAATCATAGTAAGAACTTTCATGTTTCATCCCTGCTTCTTGGTGCCATCAGGGGAGGGAGAGAATTCCTCAAGCCTGACAGAGTACTGTACAAAGTAATTCAAGAGAGTTCAAGTGCATTCAAGCAGCACTTTGGGCTGGGTAGCTCCCTCACAGTGGTCACGGTTACCAGTAGTGCTGTGGAACTACTGTAGCATGGTGACTAAAAGAGCAGTCTCCAACCACAATCCTATTTCCCACTTAGCTGGGTGTAAGCCCCACTGAACTTTCTCATTATATGAACTTTATTACCTGTGGGCATGTATTATAAGTAAATCCCATTGAGTTCAGTGGGGCTTACTTCCAGCTGCTTACGGAGACTGAGCTGTGAAACAGGAAGAGAAACCAGTTCATGTTTCCTCTCCACCCTAAATTCACAACCAGGTGATCATGGGCATATTTCCCTACACCTAAGTTGTCCACCACATGCCTAACCTCATTTTTCAAATTTCATACATTATGTATTATGATTACCTCTCATACAAATGATTACTAGAGGAGGCCATTAAATCTTTCCTTCTTTCTCCAAGTACCAGAATGAAAAATAGTTAAAGAAAGTTTCAAAGTTCAGCATCAGATTGCATATGCTCTATAGCTCCATTAAATGTTGAAATATTCACCCGTTTATATTAACTGTGACAGTATGTTCCATCTCTGGACAGCTTGCAGAACAACATCTTCCAGCAGCTGACAATGATTAAATAAACATTGTCAAAACATCATGTACTCTAAAAGGACTTTTTAAAGGATGAGGACGAGAAGAAATTGTTACGACTTTCTGAAAGAGAGAATTGTCTTACCAGTCAGTTATTTATAGAAACAGAGGTGCATGGAGATAAAAATGTATGGCCAGTTTTCAAGGTTCAAATGATTAAAAATTAGTTCCCTAATCCACCAAGTGAGGTCTGCACCCATACCTGGCTGTCACTGAACTGGCTGGCTGTGCCATTCCGTGAAAGATGGAGATCCAGTTGTACATCTTCAATCAGGACCACTATATGCTGCTCATGAAAAGAGTTGAATGGAAGTCATAGTCTGCGAGCTTTAATTGGTTTGATAGACTAATCAACTAAGAGTTTGGTTGATTAATCAGTCTGGACCCATTTTAATTGGTAGGCTGGAGAACACTTATGATTATTTTATTGTTTTTAAGGCTGTTCTGGTTCTGGTGTGTTACTGTATGAAAAATGAAACCATTAAGAATGGCCTTTCCTTATAACAGCGAGAAGCAGCTTTTTGTTTATTAAATGTTAAGTCCTCACACTTCCTTCAACATCTCAAAAGGGCATCTATAGTGAAGCTTTGGTAATGTGCAAATTTATTTACATTTTAATTAATAAATCAGTTTTGAGCAAATAATTTATCAACTGCATCGTTTTTAAAGTTGACAGCCCCAATAGGAACACAACTTCAGATATAATTAATTATGTCATTGCTTGGACTTTGAGGGAAAGGTGTAAAGGATGTCATTGCCCGTGATGGATTTAACTGCACCATAGAAGTAATATTAATGTTAATGGCTGTTAAGGTACTACCTTTTGTTTATGTTTTTTGCTTGCTGAGGCTCAGATGGTGTTTTTTCAGTGGGCACACATTTCTGGAAATGGCTTCTTCAGTGGTCAATTAAGGCTTGATAGCTAATAGTGGCCAGGGCACAGCTACCACCAAGGATGTTCTGCAATGTGTCTGTCTGTGGAGGGGAGGGGGAGAGAAAAATATACAATGTGACCTTCAAGCAGGGGTGGTGGTGGTTTAAACCTTACAGCTGGCTAGAAGGAGCCTTGTGAGTATGCAGTTCTGTGGGGACTTTGAGGTACGCAAAGGAAGCAGACAATGCTAAGCCACAAGTCTGAATCAAGCAGAAAGACCACATTCAGCACCTTGGACAGCTCCTTATGGCAGCTACAAACAAAGGGATCTACAGCCAATTCAACCATTACTTAGGCTGATTAGCCTCATTTTTCTAAAGGAACTGACTGGCTTAGCTTATTTTCTAGCTATTGGCTTCTGTGAAGTTTGGGAGGGGGAGAGGTACTGCAGAATCAGAGGGTGGTCCCAGCAGGGAGGATCCTGAATGATAAAGGCTGAACCTCATCCAACTGGTTTGAGCTCTACTCAAAAAGTTATTGAGTACATGTGTGTGTGAACATTTCAATAAAAGCAATGTGATCGCAGTGGTGATATTAATCTAGGAAATTCTATGCAGGAGTCTCATACGTGTAAATGCCTTATTACAAGGTTCTACATTCTGCAGAACACACATGATCTAAATGCAGAATGCAAAATATTGCAAATTGTGTACTTCCTCAAATGATCTGATATTTATTCAGGCCCAAGCCTTGGATATTATGCTGCAGGACAAAATATACAATTCCTGCTGTTACTGTGGCCAGGAAATAAGCCACTGTGGCCAAGAATATAAACAATAATATAGAAATAGAAAATAACGAGAGGCAAATTCTGAGGAACAATTAGCATGTTGTGTGCAAGTCTCCACCTTTGATGTGAACTACAAAGCATACATTAAATGATGTTTTAGGAGCCTGAGGACTCAAGGATTACCCTTTCCTTTCATCTTGCAGCAAGAATGAAGCTTGCCTGACTCTCAAGGAAGTCTGCATAGATAAAATTCCAAGGCAATAAACACACACACACACACACAGAGAGAGAGAGAGAGAGAGAGAGAGCAGAGAGAGAGAGAGAGAGAGAGGGAGGGAGATCAAGAAGGAGAGCAAAACTGCTTCTGGGAAGATATCCTGCTGCCAGTATGTTGGCGATGCATTTACTTTTTAATTTGTATTAATTTGTAATCTGATTTTGGAATCAACCCACAATTGTAGGCTTACATAAAGGGCTTACTCCAGCTTTGGGCTAGAATAACTTATTTGGCTAAAGTGTTTTGCCCACCTCCACAAGGGTAATCTAAATTTACACACTAAAGACATTTTCAGGAAAAGGAAGAAGTTCTTTCTTTCTTTCTTTCTTTCTTTCTTTCTTTCTTTCTTTCTTTCTTTCTTTCTTTCTTTCTTTCTTTCTTTCTTTCTTTCCAGGTCTAGTTTCTGCCAAGTCAAAGCAATAATAACAATAACAATAACAACAACAATAATAATAATAATAATTTTATTATTTATACCCCGCCCATCTGGCTGGGTTTCCCCAGCCACTCTGGGCGGCTTCCAACAGAAAAATAAAACACAGTAATCTATTAAACATTAAAAGCCTCCCTGAACAGGGCTGCCTTCATTTTAATATAAAACATCCGGGGCCTGCAATGGGGTGGGGGGTGGGGATCAGCACCTTTTAACAGGCCCAAGTGTAGAGTCCAGAGCAAACATGTTTTATGATCTGAAAATGTAAAACTAGTGATGATGCCACATGTAAGAATGCTACACCGTCTCTTTAACTGTGTAGAATGTATGCTGCTGGTAACAAGAACTGGCTGAGCCTTTGTACCACCTAGCCAACTGGAATAGACAGAGAAAAGAGTTTTGGGGATATTTTTATACAACACAGTAGCTCTTATTTTGACAAATTAATAATATAAAACCTCCAGATCCTGCTTCTTCATAGAGAAAGCAGTGGAGAATAAAAGATAAACTGCTGAAGAGATGGAGCATTACAAATCCCCCAAAGACCTCAAACTTCCAGGTAAAGCTATTAAATCTTGGAAAATAAATACACACACACACAAAAAAAACACACACAAGCAAGCAAGAGGCTATGCAGAAAAGAGCAGAATATAGTACATAAGTTATGCTCATTCTTGAATGCAAGGCTGCAAATGTCATTAACAGCATGCAGCTAAACCATGATGAGAGGAAAAGCCGTGCAGCAACTGTGTTACAGACATGTGCTAACAAGGCATACCAATAAATACAATAAAGCTGAGAGATACAAGTTCCACAAAATAATTCAAAAAGAGGGCGAAGATTGTGATTGTGAGGGACTCTTGACAAACTGAGCTGAAGAGCCAGGATTATAACCTTAGGCAGCTCATAGACGCTATCATAAAGGGTTGGATTGCAATAGGAATTTGAGATCCAAAACAAAACAGAAATGATTAGATGTGGAATTGGCCCTAGACAAAGCAATAGGAGGAATTAAGCCAATGGGTCCAGTGTGGGCTTCTGTAGGAGAGCTGCAGTGTTGCCTCCTTCAGTTGTGCTTACTGATGACACATCATTCCCAAACCCCTGATGACATCCCCCAAGGGCTTCACAAAAATGTCAAATAGTCTGGGGAACGAGATAGACCCCTGTGGGATACCAAGCTCCCAGGGTGTGGACTTAAAGTTCTCCCATTGCTACTCTCTGGAAATTGTCTCCTACTTCCCAGTCTCAACCCCAAGAGCTGCCCCAGAGAGCTGCAGAGATGCCAAGGAGAATCAACAGAGCAACACTCCCCCTGTTTGTCTCCCCAAAAAAAGTCACCAACCAGGGTGACCGAGACTGATGAAGTGGGATGCCTTGGCCTGAAAAGAGCCCAGATAATCAATTTCTCTCAAGCATGAAGAACTGCCACCACACTCTCCAGCACCTTGCCTATGCAGGGCTGATGTTAGTTGGAAGTCCAGTCCCCCATACCTGTTCTAGCCTGACCTCCCTGACATGTTAATGCACAGGCAGGATGTTTTTATATTTCCATTTTTCACCCGGGGAAAGAATGTGCTACAGCCCAGCGACATCTACATCATTTGAAGTTACCGTTCATATATTTTGTTCATATATTACCTGCAAACTGCCTTCTCTGAAAAGCGTTGTGTTTGAGCTGATGCAAAATGATACAAAATTTCCATCTGTGGTACTTGATCATTCTGTGATGTCTGCTGTCGCTTCCATAGATGCGAGCAATCCTTTGATGTTTATAGTCATTGCATAACAGAAATGCACACATGAAATCATCTGAAGAGATGCAGGGAATCACAGCTATGGCAATCAAAGCTACATATTATTTCGAGTTTGAAGATTAGTTAATCATTATGAATGCAGTCCCTTTTTTGCAAGAAAAGAAAAAGAAAAAAAAGTGGAAAGCATTCATTCACCCTATGACTAATTGGCACAAGCAAAAGAAAAAAGTGAGGGGAGTTTGACTCCCTGTGTGGTGGTAGGCTCTTGTTTGATAGCTCCGCAGAAAGCTTGTGCCACAAACTGTCCAAATGTATCTAAAAATGTATGTGAGCGGATCATATTTTTATCTCAGGATAATCCTCTTAAGTAGTAAAGGGGAAAATCTCATTGGCATGTCTGTGTGGATAAGTAAGTACCTCGATGGGCCATTCCATGGCTTCAGCGTAAGTTCCTCAGAGAGCATGGAGCTGGTGGAATGAAAACTGGAATGAAAACCCAAAGGAATGATTTCTTGAGGACTTTTACTTAAAAAAAAAAAAGCAACCACATCAAATTGCTGGCTTTTACATGCACACCTGAACACCTGACCTATAGAGGAGGAAGAGGAGATAATTATAGCTGGCCAGGTCATTTTGTGGACTGATTGGCAAGGAGAAGCTCAGACGGTTTTTTTATTTTTTTATTTTTAGAGATGGTTGTTTCTGCATGGAAGTCATGCACACCTATTTCATACTGAATGCAGTTGGATGTCTGAAATTAAATTAGGTTTTGACTAATATATCTATTTGCTTTCATTTCATAAAATTTACATACCACTTGATTGTCGAATAAAACCTCAAAGTGGGCATAGATTGCAAATACAGTTTTTGGCTATGTAAACATTTCAAAGCAGGTCATTTGCTAGCTAAAAGTGCTTCCCAGAGGCCTCCGATAACCAGTGACTACCAGCTACTGGACTCACTGGATATAGGCATAAAGAAAATATTTTGGCAGTTTGAATGTAGCAAGCAACGAAGGAAAAAAAAAGGCTTTTGCAAGCAGAGAATATGCTGCTTCTTTGAGGGAATTGTGCTGTGTTAAAAACTAGAGCTATTTGCTTGCTTGCTTCCCCCACCCCTCATGTAATTGCTAATAAGCTTTGTAAACTCCATAAATTTCCACCATCTTTCCAGGAAACAAATCCAGTAAAATCTCTGGTCCTGTTGCTTCCCACTGCCGGGGAAAGTAAGGAGCGACAAAACCTGCATGCACATTTTTCTATTTCAGCATTTGTACATGAGTTTTCTGCATTCAGCAACCCCAGCCGTCACACTATCTACTTCAAGATCCCAATACCATGATTGGGGATTTGTTAATTTTAAAGATCTTTATATTCATTATCAAAGGTAGTGCAACAGTTCCTGCAACTACTGTTTGTGCTTGAACAACAGGTGAGCAAACATGGATTCCTAAATAAGTTTCTGCTTATTTAGCAGGAAACAGCCTTTATCATTTCTCAAGGGTACGTCATCTGAAGAACATGGAAATGTTGGATCCCATCATCTTCAGAGCATATTTATCTTGCAGGGACAGTAAACTAGCAATGACTCAGCATAAAATGATTAGAGTTAGAAGCATCTAAGTGTGCCTGATCCTACAGCAAGCCCAAGTAATTAGGGGGAGAGATTTATGGGAAGCAAACTGAACAGTCATTAGAGCTAATGTGAAGGTTTGGGGCAGCCGATACTCTAAATCAGGTTGGCCTGAAAGTGTGGAGAACATGGTTATGTGCTTATTTAGCTAATAGGAGTAACTGTATTAATAACAAGGAACACAAGTCATATTCCTTTCATACATACAATCACCAAGTCAAAGGAAGGTGAATCCCAAACAACGTGGTATTGATAACAGAAAATTTGGAGGAAACCAATTCACGAAGGGAAAGGGATCAGTCTGAATCAGTCTGCATATAAATTGCTCTGTCCAAGCTCTGTCTAATACCCATCTCAGAAAAGCCATATTCATGAATACTAATGGTAAATGAAATGGCAGATCTCATCCATAACTAAGGTTAGATGCAACAGTCTTCCAGTCTCTGCTAAAATGGGCCTCTATGGTTTAAATTTTCAGATATTACAATAAAAGGTCTTAATCCTATCCTCAATTTATGCAAACTCAAGGAGGGATATGAAATATGACTGTATATACCAGTGGAGTCTACGAGTAATGTTGCATAATTTTACTGGTGTAGTACCATGGTGAAATTTCCTCCAACAACACTGTCACTGCAAAAGACAAAATTGGACAGAACTGGTGCAATAAGACACTGCACCCCTTATTTGATGGTAAGGCTCAGATTGCTGTAATTGTCTTTCTGCTTCAGAGACCTGAATGCTCCTGAAAGAGCCACACAGAGAATATATCACAAGCCGGAAGGCTGCAGTTAATTTGCTTTATTTACTACTGCATAATTAATACCCCTATCATAGCTGCCAAGTCTCCCATTTTTCGCGGGAAACCCCCATATTTTGTTACCGTTTCCCGCTGTTATCCCGAATTGATTATATCCCGTAAATATCCTGTAAAGCTCCTGCTGGCGGCCATGTCCCGGCTCCCGCCTCAGTGATTTCTGGTGCCCAAACATGCAGACACGGGCAGCCTGGCACCAGAAGTCATGCATAGAAGCGACTTCCGGTGCTGCTCTGCCCATGTCTGGGCACCGGAAATCGGGCGGCGCCGGCACCGGAAGTCGCTTCTACGCATGTCTGGACATGCATAGAAGCGACTTCCGGTGCCACACCACCGCTGATCCCGGAATTTTCAATCTGGAAGTTGGAGGGTATGACCTGTATATATTATTTCACAAAGATGGTAGGAGGCTGCCAGATTTCAATTAGTGGAGAAGTTGAATGTATCCCCTCCCCTACCATATCCGTATTTGAAAGATAATGGAATCGGGGTGCCCGCTGTTATTTACCTTCTTTTACCCTTTTCCCACCACATTTCTTTTTGTATTTAAAAAGAAGAGCCTTGGTGTGTACTTGTGAGATGCAATTTCATTGCCCCCCCCCCAAGCCACTCCAACACCAGGAACATGGCACTGTCTTTCCACACATCCCTCACTCACCATTGCTAGTCATTTGCAGGGATCAGACATTTGAATGCCTTCTAGTCAAAATATAATGTTGAACACAGAGATATTCACCAAAATCCCAGAAGCCTTCAAAAAGCCCTTCCCTGGAGTCTGAAAATCCAGTGGGAACCCGGAACTCACCTACTCTCAATTCCGAACTTTTGCTCATAGTGCGTATCATAATTTTTCCTCTCCCCAGATTTTAAATGGCCAATAGTTTGGTGGCTGCCTGACATATTGCTGCTTCTGCTTTTGCAGCTAAAGCAGTTAGAATATTTTGTCTTTCCTCTCTGAACCTGATCAGCACAACTAATGTAAAATAAGAGGCTTGGAGCAACATTAAAATAAAATTTAAAAACCTCTGAAATTTGGTCAGCTCAGATCTTGTTTTGCAGGAATAGAGTTGTATTGCAGGAATAGAGTTCTAACTGGGGGGATTTAAAAGATGTGGACTGCATGATACTCACTATTTTGCGTAGAATTACCACTGTTTGTTCAGTTACCTGTTCTGGATCAGCCAGGCTGTTACATAATTGATGTTGTATGCCAGCCAGTGTCCTGTGATAGCTAGCTACACAGACAGACAGATAGATAGATGATAGATGATAGATAGATAGATAGATAGATAGATAGATAGATAGATGATAGATAGATATGTCATTAGAGCAATGCAATTCAGGCAAGTATAGATAATATTTGGGGGCCCTCCACCACACTCCCTTGTTTTGAAAAATGCAGTGAACTGCTTTCAGTTTTTAGTGAGCTTCTCATTTTTCTGTCTCATCAGTCAGCATCTCATTTTCTTACCAAATTCACAACAAGCTACAGAAAATATCTGTGGAAGGGTGTGGATTCATTGCTGCTAATAAAGCTGTACACCAAGCTGAGGCCAAAAGTGACCTTAGATTTTTTTCAATTTATTTTTTTTAGTGGCCTGTTAATATTTAACAAGCCCTTTGGAGTTATTTCATTAGGATCCACTTCATTGAACTAAAATTCCGCATCCTTACAGATGCCTTCATTAATTATGTATCCATCCCAGGAAACATGAGAATATAGTGTTATTTTTCTCCCCATTCCCAAATTAATTTGTACATGATTATAGGCCACTGAGTAATCTACCAATATTCTGGGAGTCCCAAAGCAGTATTCTGACTTCTTGATTTAGTAGAAACAAATCAAGTCGCAGGTGGGCAAGCAATTTCCTCTGTTGGGGGAAATTTCGGATTATTGCTCTACACAATTTTAGGATTGAAAGTGTAGCATGTGTAATTATATATACATGTAGCTGGTGGGTTCCACAGTTTGTGCCAAACACCCTGCAGTTCTCCTGTCCTCTGCCATTAGTTTTCTTCTTCTTCTTCTTCTTCTTCTTCTTCTTCTTCTTCTTCTTCTTCTTCTTCTTCTTCTTCTTCTTCTTCTTCTTCTTCTTCATGAAAATTAAGCCTATGAAGACTAGGAAATCTCATTCTGACAAATATTTTCGGGGAAACCTGATACACATTTAACACTGCCCAAGCTCCCATCTTTCTTGTGGGCATTATGTCCTCATGAGCTTTTTGACTAGAGGGTGGTCATGTATTCTACGCAGAGGACTGTCCTCTATTTCGAAGGTGTCCTCTATTTGAGGGCTGTCAAGTCCACGTTTGTTTTAAAGATACAGAGCCCTGAAGTTAATAATTGTAGATTTGTATAGTTGTATGAGTTGGAAGGGAATATTTTGCCCAACGTGGGGCTCAAACCCACAACCCTGAAATTAAGAGTCCACTGAGCTATCCCAGGTCCCACCTAGCCAACAGAGCAGGGGACCCAAGTCACCTGGTACCTACCCCACTATTTTATTTCTATTTAAATTATAGCATGTCTTTCAACATTTGCATCTACAGTATACATAAAAATTAGCATATACAATTATTTTGCAGATTGGTGCCTCCTTTTGTTTTTTGGTTGCAAATCCTCTTTCCCCCCGCAATGCATACTTGTTAACCATAGCTAGAATTGCACCTCAGTTTGCAACCATGGGGACAGATGGTTTTCAAAATATAGTTTGGTCTAACTATAGTGAAGATTAGCTTGATCGCCGAAGAATTGATGCTTTTGAATTACGGCGCTGGAGGAGACTCTTGAGAGTCCCATGGACTGCAAGACGATCAAACCTATCCATTCTGATGGAAATCAGCCCCGAGTGCTCACTGGAAGGACAGATCCTGAAGCTGAGGCTCCAATACTTTGGCTACCTCATGAGAAGAGACCACTCCCTGGAAAAGACCCTGATGTTGGGAAAGATGGAGGGCACTAGGAGAAGGGGATGACAAAGGACGAGATGGTTGGACAGTATTCTCGAAGCCACCAACATGAGTCTGACCAAACTGCGGAAGGCAGTGGAAGGCAGGAGTGCCTGGCATGATCTGGTCCATGGGGTCACAAAGAGTCTGACACGAGTAAACGACTAAACAACAACAACAACAATAGTGAAGATTAGCACTGGATGTGCATGTCCTCATGGCTAGAAGATCCAGCCGTGTATCCTAACCTCTGGGTCTTGCCATATCTCTTTATCTTGTTCTTGCCATATCTCTTGTTCGCTTGTTCTCTTTATCTTCTAAGTACATAAAAAAAATACTTGCAATAATAAATATATGGGGTTTTTTCAATGGGGTTTTTAATGCACACACACACACACACAGAGAGAGAGAGAGAGAGACAGACACACACACACACACACACACAGAGAGAGAGAGAGAGAGAGAGAGAGAGAGAGAGAGAGAGAGAGAGAGAGCTAGAGAGCTAGATACATTTAGCAAAATGCAGAGGGTCTCAAGTGTACTTGTGTGCATCACCCCGAAGGGTCAGAAGAAGCACCAGAGGTCATCAAAAGGCCACCTACTGCTCTTGGCACTCAGATTCTCTCTCCTGGCAATAACAGATCCTCGGCAGATGCTAGGAAGTCTAATAAGAAATGCAGGATTACTGTAAGGCATGCCTGTGCTTGTTTTTAATCATTCCTGGTATATTGGCAATATAACAGTTTGCAGCGCGCCTCTGATACGCTAGCTGTAATGCCTCAGTGTTTTCTTAGAAATGAGATGTTGCCTTCCCAGAGGTGTTGTGTAGACACACTCTTAAGGATTAAAGCTATAAACAGAGCCCATTTCAAAATTCTGACAATGAAAAGCAAGGTAGTCTCACTTCACACTGCTTATCTCACTTCTGCTGTTCAACTTTATGTAAGCCTGCAAGGATGTTTATTTCATAACTTTCTGTTAACTAATTTCGTTGGGGGTTATAAGGGGTTCTACAAATGCTGCTGAGCTGAATCAATCTACTCGCCACATATTGACATGTATTCTTCTACCTTAATATCTGCTTGCAAAAGAAAATATAATTAATGTGACAAACCCTCAGATTTTTTTTTAATGTCTCCATCAGGTGATCGCCCTTTCATAAAAAGAATCCTTATAGTCTTCTTAGTATTTAAAGGGCAGTTCTGCACGGCGTGGGATTGCACTAAGCCAAATATACCTTACCAATCATATATGTCAGATAGGAATGAATGAGAAATCTTGGTGCTGCCTTGTAAAGATGGGAATAACACAGGAAAATGTTTTCATATACCCCCAGTCCTTAACAGGAATGCTCCCATTCAGAGCTCCAGTCATCTTGGACAAGAGACAGATCATAGGTCCTTATTGAGTCATTTTGGTATTAGAACTAATGGTAGGAACATAGAAAGGTGTCTTTATACCAAGCTCTATCTAGCTGGGAAATAAATACCCCAATCTGAAACCTTAGGGATGCACATCTAGAGCAGATAAAAGTGTCTTAGATGAGCCAATGGTATGACTTGGTGTAAGACAGCTTCCTAAATCTTCTGGGAGCTGATCAAGAAAATCTACATGCATGGGCATTTTTGAAGTATAAGAGAGAAATGTGCCTCACATTTTTTTTTGGGGGGGGGGGCTGTGCACCAGCAATCCAAAGTATCAGTGGTAAGCAAGCATTTATAGCAAAATTAAAAAATTCCTTCAGTAGCACCTTAAAGACCAACTAAGTTTTTATTTTGGTATGTTTTTATTTTATTTGTGGTTCCTGACATCAGGAACCACAAGACAGAGAAACCAGTAGGAGAACACTTCAATCTCCCAGGACATTCTATACAAGATCTCAAAGCAGCTGTTTTATTACAGAAAAAATTCAGGAACAGACTGGAAAGAGAAGTTGCTGAATTGGAACTCATTACCAAGCTTAAAACCATGGAGCCACCTGGGATGAATAAAGACATTGGATTCTTATCTCATTATGCATGATCAAGCTTTCTTTAGTGCCTCAGCCCTTGCTCCCCCCCCCCAGGACCAATTGCAGTCATCAGCAGTCGTTAACAGCCATCTACAGGTTTACCACTCCCATCAGCCCATCACCCATTCCCATCACCCCCACCCTCTGAATATACATAAGGGTTTGCTGGATTCTGTTTCAGTGTATCTGACAAAGTGTGCATGCACACGAAAGCTCATACCAAAATAAAAACTTAGTTGGTCTTTAAGGTGCTACTGAAGGATTTTTTTATTTTGCTCGACTCAGACCAACACGGCTACCTACCTGTAACAAGCATTTATAGGCAAGTGTAGACCACCAAAAGTTTCTTCTTAGCTCATGCAATCCAGAAGCACTGCTGCATGATATCTTACCTACATGCCAGTTGATATGATGAAAAGTGTAGGAAGGTTTCCCAAGAAGGATTCAACTCACAGGACTTCTGGTTCCTTGCCTTGATTTAAGATTGGAACTCTATTGATCCTGGTCGGTCTCAGAAAGTTTGTTGAACCAAGAAGTGATGAAACATGGCTTGCAAGCTGAACGATTCACAACAGTGGTTTGACTCAAGTAAATAACCAACAAATGCCAATTCCTATTGACTCCTTCAATACAAAAAATGGCGATGTGGTCTACTCATTACTGATTTTCACTTTGCTGCTTGACCTGGCTATGACTGACTTCTAAACAGAGAGATTTGTTTGTTTGCTTGCATTATTTATAGACCACCTTAATAATAACAGGAAATTCCCTGGACAATTTACGGAATAAAAATAACTTAAGAAAAACACAACAATACAATAAAAAAAAATGTAATCAAATACTGCACAACTTTTAGAACACCAAGAAAGATGGGAAACAGATCAAGGAAAATAAAGAGCAAAGAATAAATATCAGAGGTAAAATAATGATAAAAGCTACAACATGACTTACAGGGCTTAGGGAAATAGAAAGATCTTTGGCTGGAACTGACTGAAATCGATCTAGAAAATGTGTTTCATCCCTGAGTGCCTGGATTTGTCTGATAACCACTTGCTCAAGTGCCTTGCCTAGGAAAGAAATGTTGTTCAGCTCTTGTGGGCCCAAGGAGAAAATAAGGAAGAAAGGCAGCCTTAATCCATGCCTACAGCTCTGAAGTGATAATCTAGCATGGGCTGACTTTCTTGAAAGGGGTACTGGAGCAAGTTTGGGGCTTGTTCAATATATACCCCCACACTACATCTAGGGCATAGATGGGGAACCTGTGGCACTTGAGTTGTTGTTGGACTCCCAACTCTCTGCAGCCCCAACGGGATGCCCAGTGGTAAGGATTTATGGGAGCTGAAACCCAACAACATTTCAAGGACCTAATATAGAGATGGGTTAGCCAGGAGTTCCCCTGGTTTATTTAATGTTATGCACTCTGTGTCAACTCTGATATTCTTTCCTGAACCTTGTAGAGTATAAGGCAAGAGTGTAGGAACTGTGGTCCTCCAGATGTTACTGGATTACAACTTCTGTTTGTTGGGTATAAACAACCTTGCAGGTCTCCAGTCAGCAGAGGGTAGAGCTGAGCCAGAAAGATTGAACACACTTTCCCCCTTGCTGTTCCTCTTACCTCTATTCTGCATGCAACAGCCATGAAACTAACTTCCACCCTGTAGCCTGAGAATCTGAAACCATCCTTATAAAAAGGAAGACATTGTAAGTAAATAACCTTTTCTTGGTTTACTAGCAGGGCCTCTGTGTTTTAATTAACTCTTTTAAAGCAATGCTGGTTATGTGTGAATAAGACAGAACTCTAGAGTATAAATACCCTGTTTCTCCTAAAATAAGACGTAGTCATAAAATAAGCCATAGCAGGATTTTTAAGCATTCAAGAAATATAAGCCATACCCCGAAAATAAACCCTAGTGATAGGCAGTTTAACTTTGTAGGCTAAACTGTACCATTTGTTTAGTCGTTCAGTCGTGTCCGACTCTTCGTGACCCCATGGACCATAGCATGCCAGGCACTCCTGTCTTCCACTGCCTCCCGCAGTTTGGTCAAACTCATGTTCGTAGCTTCGAGAACACTGTCCAACCATCTCGTCCTCTGTCGTCCCCTTCTCCTAGTGCCCTCAATCTTTCCCAACATCAGGGTCTTTTCCAGGGAGTCTTCTCTTCTCATGAGGTGGCCAAAGTATTGGAGCCTCAGCTTCACGATCTGTCCTTCCAGTGAGCACTCAGGGTTGATTTCCTTCAGAATGGATAGGTTTGATCTTCTGGGACTCTCAAGAGTCTCCTCCAGCACCATAATTCAAAAGCATCAATTCTTCGGCGATCAGCCTTCTTTATGGCCCAGCTCTCACTTCCATACACCACTACTGGAAACTGTACCATACTTAATAAAAAATAAGACATCCCCTGAAAATGAGCCATAGTGGTTTTTTTTGAGGAAAAATAAATATAAGACGGTGTCTTATTTTTGGAGAAACACGGTATACAAATATAATATAGTATACTTTTTACCATCCCTGACTACTGGGCTTGCTGGCAAGGCGCTGATGGGAGCTGAAATCCAGTTATATCCAGAGGACTACATGTTACACAACTCCTGCAGCCGTTGGCTTCATTAGCGGTGGACAAAATGCAGTCTGCACATGTTCAGAAGCACTCTCCTCCTCCTGGCTATTGCACCATAAATTCCAACATTGCACCATTCCTCCTCCTGGCTATTGCACCATAAATTCCAACATTGAGAATGGCCCTAGATGAAATTGCCTGCAACAACAGCCAAATAGTTGAGGGGTGAAAGGGATTGCATCTCATTGACTTTGCTGATATAGAAGATCCCTATGCTTTCAACGGTGTCCACAAATATATCTCTGCATTACAGAGCCCTATCCCCTAACTCTCTCCTGTATGATCTTTTAAGTGATAATATAATTTACAATCTATCATTGATTTGTAGGAGAAAATTGAATTCGATAGGGCTTGACTTAGTTGACTTTGAAAATTCTGATCCCAAAGACATCTGGGAAATTATTAGGAAGACTCTTATAGGAAAAAGTGTTCTCTCCATGCTTGAGGTTGCAAAGCACAGCACCTGCTCTCCTCTCCATTTAAATCTCCCTCTGTGCAGAGATTTTCAAAAGGGATACATGACAAATTTGAAAAACCACGAACTGTGTAGGCTGTTTATGCTGGCCAGATTTAATATGTTCCCCTCGATGATGGTGAGAGGAAGATATTTGGGTCTCCCAGAATCAGAGCGTCTCTGCAAATGTAGTAAACAGGAACCTGATACTTTGGAGCATATTTTCTTTTCCTGTGAATTTGGAACTCATGCCAGAAGACAACTATTAGAGGCCTTGCAACTCAATTGGCTGATTTCCAAACTACCAACCGTTCAGGTCCTACTATCGGACAGGGATGATCAAATTACTACAGCCGTAGCTGAATTTTTGAGTGCTGTCCATGCAGAAAGGCTGGGCCATTACAAAGAGAGTTAGTGCTCCTTAATTGGTAGGTGGTGTGGCAGTGTTCGGTGTAGTATTTATATATATCTATACTCTTCCTGGAGTTAAGGAACTGACTGGGATAAGCCTTGCTCAACTGAGTTTGTATTTTATATAATCTGTATATAAATTTTATGTGATAATGTGTGGTTTGATATGCCTAATAAAGGATATTTGAATTTGAATTTGAAGACATCCCCTGAAAATAAGCCATAGTGGTTTTTTTGAGGAAAAATAAATATAAGACGGTGTCTTATTTTTGGAGAAACACGGTATACAAATATAATATAGTATACTTTTTACCATCCCTGACTACTGGGCTTGCTGGCAAGGGCTGATGGGAGCTGAAATCCAGTTATATCCAGAGGACTACATGTTACACAACTCCTGCAGCCGTTGGCTTCATTAGCGGTGGACAAAATGCAGTCTGCACATGTTCAGAAGCACTCTCCTCCTCCTGGCTATTGCACCATAAATTCCAACATTGAGAATGGCCCTAGATGAAATTGCCTGCAACAACAGCCAAATAGTTGAGGGGTGAAAGGGATTGCATCTCATTGACTTTGCTGATATAGAAGATCCCTATGCTTTCAACGGTGTCCACAAATATATCTCTGGGAAGCTCACAAGCAGGGCGCAAAAACTGTAGCTGAGTCCCAGTCAGCATCCATCACTGTAATCCCATCAATGACAAGTTTGAAACAATAAACAGATTATCTCATTCACTCCAGTCATATCCATTTGTTAGCAGAGAACACATTTTAAATGTGTGTGTGTGTGTGTGTGTGTGTGTGTGTGTGTGTGTGTTTATAAAAAAATAGTCCTGGACAATCTCCTCTGCCCTGCAGCATATCTGTTAAAACTTTCTTGCCAGAGCTAGTTCCCCCCCCCCCCTCTCCTCATTCAAATCCCACAGCGTCCCTTTCTTAATTAAGGTCTCTGCACTTTAAATATGATTAAAAAGTACTCACTGGAATGTATAAAATTATAACTTTGCTTCCCTGCTAGAACTGACACTAATGAATTGCTTGCTCAATGCAGGGTCACAATACTGACCAAAACATCTACCTGGCACATGACGAGACTGCAAAGAGTTTTGTGTCAGAAACCTTGTGACATCCAGCCATTAGCGTTTGGTTTCGTAGCACATTGTGAGACTCTGCTGGGGCCAGATGCACAAGCTGTGCTGAATCTTTGAAATACCTGTAAATTATTTGATCAAACTGTTCCTCTACACAAAACCTTATGTATGGTATTTACAAAGGGAAAAGAGGTCTCTGCTCCATGAAGCTTGCAATCTTACTACAGAAGGCCACTTGTGTCGTGGTATTTTGTCTTATTTACGTACATAAAAGCAACTGGAGATTTGAAGGAAGGGACCCAGGTGGCGCTGTGGGTTAAACTACAGAGTCTAGGGCTTGCTGATCAGAAGGTCAGCGGTTCAAATCCCTGCAACGGGGTGAGCTCCCGTTGCTCGGTCCCACCTCCTGCCCACCTAGCAGTTCGAAAGCAAATCAAAGTGCAAGTAGATAAATAGGGACCGCTCCGGCGGGAAGGTAAATGGTGTTTCCGTGCGCTGCTCTGGTTCGCCAGAAGCAGCTTTGTCATGCTGGCCACATGACCTGGAAGCTGTCTTCAGACAAACGCCGGCTCCCTCGGCCTATAGAGCGAGATGAGCGCCGCAACCCCAGAGTCGGACACGACTGGACCTGATGGTCAGGGGCACCTTTACCTTTTTATTATCAATATGCTTAAGGGTATTGCAGAATGCATAGCTCTCTAAATGTTGTTGGACCCTCAGCTAGGGCTGGGAAAATCTGTCAGTTTCAGTTTCTCTCTGCATTTCTTATTTGTCTAATCTGAAAGTCAGTTACCCACATTACTCTGCTATTTTTTTAAGTTCTGAAAATTCATCAGCATTTCAGTGTAAATTTCTCCCAATACAGGTGCCTTTGCATGCAGTTTTCCCTGACATATACATTATTGCAAAGCAGTTTCCCCCACATTTTTATCTTATTTTTACCCACATCATCTTAGCATATGCTGAGCAGTGTGAGTTGAAGAGTTTGTTTGGGTTCTCACACTGCTTTCAAAATGGTGAATTAGGCAGGTTAACCTTTAAATGCAAAAAAAAAAACCTGAATCGTATTTCTTTCCCCTCCCAACTCCCATTAACCCCACTCAATGTGATAAATGATAAAGGATTATGGGATCTGGAGTCCATCAACATCTGGATGGCCACACGTCCTCCACCACTAAACTTAGCTCTATGTTTTGTTTTTATCAGCATGGAGATGCTGAAATCGATCAGAAATGGACTGAATCTTGGTCAGTAACTGAACTGACACCAGATGGGGGTTGGTGGTTCAATGAATTTGGAAAGTGGTTTCAATCATGGTCTGCACAGAGGTTTCCATACACTGCAAAGGACCTGGTTTGCTATTTCAGGTGCTTTGAAATCCTGTCTTATTTTGGATCCCCCAAATGACCTCAGCGGAATGAACTGCCCAACAGCTAATGCTTGTACACCAGCTGTACCCCTCCCTGAATGTCTGGGCACCTTGGAACATTAGCCTACTGCAATATGTTGTATATGCAACCACCTTAGAATATTTCTCAGAAACCTTCATTAGTGCAAAAGACAACTTCTAGATTGTTTGCAGGCCAAGGCACCATGACTCCTTTGTCCCTTACCCACCAAGAACAACAAAGGACACCAAAAACTGACTTTGGATCAAAACAGGCCACAACTTTATTGACTATAGATGGAAGAGTTTGGCTTAGGCAAGGGGGAATCATTTACTTCCAGTTCATCTGCTGGATGTGACAGGGTGCCATTTCACTTCGAAGCACCTCTGAAGGCTTCATGGTTTGGGACAACTCTATGTTTATTTGAAGAGCTGCCAATTTCCACATGCCTGCTTGTGAATATCATGCCTACTTATTTAGCTCTATTAACAGTCAAGGCCATGTTAACAATTGAGGTCACCCTGATTTCACATGGTACATGGACGGTGACTGGGAGCCTTCTCAGTTGCGGCAGTCCACACATTGAATGCTATCCACATGGTGGCATGCCTGGTGCTTAATTTGATATATTATGGTGCCAGGTGAAGACTTTTTAAAAAGGCTTGCCCAGGCTTTTCAAAATAGTGCACAATCTGGTTTTAGTTCTGCTGGAATGTTTTAATAATCCCTCAGCTGTTTTAATTGGTGTAATCACTGTATTGTGAAGTATGTTTTGGCTTGCTCATTGATTTTATTCTTTGTTTAATTGCTCAATAGAGTAAGCCATCTTGGGAATGGAAACATTGCATTTATATAAAATGAATGCCTATATTAATATACATGATTTGATTAATGTTTTGCTTCACTGGAAGCTGAGCACTGAACTGCAGGATCAATCATGTAGGCCTTTTTAAAAGAAAGTAACGAACTCCAGTAAAACTATCCTGGGCTTGCAGATAAGCCCTCATCCTTTATTTACTATATTTGCTTTTTTAATTTTATTTTTAATAAAGCAGTTTGCCAGAGGTTAAGCGTGCCACTACTCCAGTGCTTAATGGGTCAGAATTAAAGCTAGTGCTATTTATCTAGAAAACGAGGTGCCAGGACTCACCATGAACATCTTGCTTGTTCTCTTATAATAGCAATGGTGCCCACCTGAGAAGTGCCAGAACCAAGTTCCAGTGTGTTCCAGCTGAAAATAAGCCCCGATTAAGGCTATTCCGCCAGCCTGAAATAATGGCATTCATTCCTACAGCACATGTAGACAGGATACTGTATTACTGCCACAGGATCACCATGCCAGTAACTATAAACTATTGGGTATTTTGATAATCTGGAAAGACCCTAGGAAATTTGTTCATATCTGTTGACTCTCTTTTAATTAAAGCTTTTTGCTTGGAGATTCTCCATTTTATAATTAGTGTGTGCTTAGATATCACCCCTTATTAATCATCCCCATCAGGTGATCTCTCTGTGGCTAGATAGGGGCAGGAATGCACACAGAGGACTGTCTGGGGCAGCTGGAGAATTCTGTTGGCCCCACTTATTAAACTGACAAAGGAAAGGGTGCGTAGAAACCCTGCAAGAGAGGGAAACAAACAAACACGTCTACTCTGTTCCAGGCTCCAAATCAGCTAGTTCCTATAAGCTACGGTTGGGGATCAAAAGGAAAGTATACAGGCAAATGACATGTTTTGTGACTGCTTTAAGGGTTGACAGATGGCAGGATTTCACCCCGGTTGCCTGTAGCCTGTCTGCCTGCATCTTCATCTGGACATAATCAGATGCAAAAATGCACCAAAGGCCGGCAGTTCCTCTTTTGACCTTCGCTTCTGGAAGAGATATCACCTGACTGACAGGTGCTGATAAGCTTTCAGCATCTACTTTAATAATTCATTTGAGATTCCTGCTATCCAAATCCAGCTGTGCTTTGTGTTTGTTTGTTTGTTTTTACGCATGTGTGAGTGAGCGGATATATATAAAAACAAACACAAAAATGATGAATGATGGTTGGATTTGTTCTCTACAACGCTCCAACATTCTGTCCCATCTTTGACCAGAGTCCCATCTGCAGTACAACATTTCAACTTTAAAATTTAAAAGCATCACCAGAGGCACTTTAAACAACCATGGCTTCCCGGCAATGAATCGAGGGAACAGCAATTTGTTGAAGGCTGCTGAAAACTGCTTGGAGACTCCAGTTCCCCCCTTACCAGTCACAGCCACTTACCAGTAGAGGTGAAGTGGTGCGAAGGCTGGCACCTCAATAGAGCCAATCTAGGGATCTTGCAGGTGTGGCCACACACCACCGCTCCTCCTCTCCCTCTCCTTATCAGTTAGTAGCAATAACTCCACCAGCAGGAGACTAGTTGTATGGCACTGCCAATGCCATTAGATGTCTAATACAGGTTGGCATCCATCTGCATCGGACGACAATGGAGGGATACACTTTGGGGGATGAAGTCAAATATTGTTGGAGAGTTACAGCACCTGCTGTGACTGTAGAGACTGTCTTGGACTGGCTAGATACAGAGGAGTGGTGGGAGGCACCAGCCAGGGAACCCCCAGGGGAAGAAGGCTCTAAGACGGGATTGGTGGTGGGATGACAATGAGTGGTCAGAGGGAGAAGGAACAGACTGGGAGGAAGAGGTGTCAGCAAGAGAGTTAACAGGGTTTAATGAACAGGTAGAGCATGGGTCAGCAAACTAAGACCCGCAGGCCGGATCAGGCCCAATTGCCTTCTGTATCCAGCCCACGGACGTTCTGGGAATCGCTGTGTGGATTGCCAGCACATACATTCTTTCCCTCTCTCTCCCTCTCCCTCACACTCCTGCACCAGCGCCACCTCCTCCCTCCCTCCTCCTGGCTTCTCTCCACCCTGCCGAGAGGAGAAAGGGGGCTGGGTTTTGTTGGTGCCAGTAGCAGCAGCGATCAAGTGGCTGCCATTTTAAGCAGTCCCTCTCCAGAGCCCTTTTGTGCACCGCTCATCGTCCCTCCGCCACCGGTGCCAGCCCCTGCTGCTCGCAAGACACAGGTAAGCAGCCACCGGGGCTCGTGGTGCTCTTGCATCATTCCCCCCCCAAAAAAAATATAGTCCGGCCCCCCACAAGGTCTGAGGGACAGTGGACCGGCCCCCTGCTGAAAAAGTTTGCTGACCGCTGAGGTAGGGGCTGTGACAGAGAGCAGTTCAGACTCAGGGTGAAGCAGAGGTTGGACGGGTGGGTGGTCCAGAGGCAGAGTGGAAACAGGCTGCTGAAGAACCCAGGACGTCTCCCACTCCTGTTGCAACCATCTCCCCCATAGCTGCCAAGTTATCCCTTTTTTTAAGGGATTTTCCCTTATGCTGAATAGGCTTCCTCGTGAGAAAAGGGAAAACTTGGCAGCTATGATCTCCCCTCCCCTCTGGTATCCAAGAACTCACAGAGAAATGAAACAGGCACAAGGTGGCTGTGTGCAGACACAGCCTGAGACTGCATGGGAAAGACTCTGGAGAGGAGGAGTTCTAGTGGACACTGGGAAAGTGGAGACCTTGAGTCCTCACAACTGTTTCATTGGTGTGAGACCTCCTAGAAAGCTTTGCGGAGATCAATAGACCTGAGCTGTGGTTTGTTTCCTTGAACAGAGATTTAACTTCATTGGCCTCAAGTGCTTTATTGTTTTTGCTGCTGGCCTACACCTGATTCCAGTCCTGAAAGCCGGATACAGGAGAGAGATGTTTTGTTGCAGCTGGGGTAGATGAAGGCATCTGGTTGTGCTGCTGCAAACACACAATTGTGGTTTTTTTCCCCTCCACTCCCAGCACTCATTCCTCCTCTAGTCACTGCTATGGGTGCACAACCTGACTGTCTATCTCCAGGCACTGTGATTGTCTCAAGGGATTCTCACACAGTGGTGTTGATAGATTTGCAGACATCTTTGGTCTGCCAATAGGCCTGGTGCCTGAAGCCAGCTCCCCATAGAGCATCCTTGGAGATTCTGTGGACATGACCAAGCCACTGTAGATGTTACTGAGACAGAAGTGCAAACATGAACTTGGGTGGGCACATATTTGTTTGAGGCTCTGTCCTGCCATGTGACACAGCACACGTGGAAGGAGTTGAGGCATCACTCCTCGTGGTTGTAAGTTGCCCATGACTCGCTTCCACAAAGCAACGTGCTCAACACACAAGCCTGGTAGACCTTCAACTTGATCTTGGACATTAGTATCACATTCTAATACAGAGACCAAATATTCATCACATATCCAGTGAATGTTGAGTTTCAGCATTCAAAGAAGATGATTATGAGCAGACTTTGGGGGATTTTTTTCCTGGTTTGGGGTAGGGGGAACCCTGGGTCTTCACACAGCATAGTTAAACTATGAAATGTGCTACCACAAGATGTAGTGATGGTGGCCACCAACAAAAATCAGGTAGAATAAAACTATCAGTGACTACAAGTGATGCTGTACTACCTCTAGGATCAGAGGCAGCCTTTGAAGTTGCAGAAAGGAGTGCACTCATTGTGGGCTTAATCATCTGGTTGGCCACTGTGATAACAGAATGGTGGATTAGATGGGCCTTTCGTCTGATCCAGCAGGGCCCTTCTTCTGCTCTTGTAGGGTGTACTTGGGTGGGGAGACAATCCATTTCAACCCTAGAATAAAGCAATGGTTGGCAATAAAACCTATTGCCCATGGAGGGATATTAGAGTAAGTTCTGAGCATTCAAAATTACAATAATACGTCCTGCAAAAAGCACACTGCAGCAGTACCAGGGATGTAGCACGGTTCAGTGAAACCCACTCTTATGCTGGTGTTTCAGAGGTGACCATCTGTTTCTTTTCCTAAATTGCCAGGTAAAACTATAAAACACTGTACAATTATCGGAGTCTCCATGTTCAGCATCTGTAATACTCTTGCTTCCTTTGAGAAGGGTTATTTTTCCAACTCATTGTCTGAAGCTGCAATATACTATCTATTTATAGCGGTTGATTAATGAAATGGCTCAAAAACTCTGCTGCTATTTGCCAATGGGCTATTTTTAGCTCAAGTGGAGTTCTAGAATTGTTGCAATATCTCATCACCACTGTTCTTTATTTGTCTTTGATCTTGAGTCTCTGAATCAAGATAAACCTGTGGCTTTCCAGATATTAACTGCAGCTCCCATAATCCCTGACCATTCACTATGCTGGCAGGGGCTAAGGGGAGTGGGCTGCAACATCTGGAGGGCCACAGACTAGTCACCCCGTTCTAGATTTCCATAACTCAGTTATTTCCTTTCCTATATGTGTGTGACAAATTGGATTATGATGACATGGGTGCAAAATAGTGGGCTCCATGGCAGTATTGAGTACCCATACCTAACACATAGATGGCAGGGGTGTGGCAAGCCACACAACCTTGGGGAGGGGTCTGCATGATTGCATGGGCACCCCTTCATGGAAGTATCATGTACTACATTATCTATTCTTGGTGTCAGATTACCAAATAGGCAGAGTAGGCACTGGTCTATGGGTCCCACGCCTTTTAGGGACCCTGTGACAATGGATCAAAATAATATTAATTTGATCTTGAAATGAAATTACAATCAAGCTTTCTTAGTTCAGTGTAAGGGGCCTCAAGATTCTGACTGCCTAGAGGCCTCCACATGGTTTGATCTGGCACTGTCTATTCTACTCCCTATATAAGTGCAACCAGTCTACGTTTTTGACACAGTCCATTATCTAGTAATGTTTGAATGAAGAGCATTAATTCCATCATGGTTGGGACCTAAAGAGCCTTTTGCGGATGTACAGTAGGTGTGTCACTGAAATAACACCTAAAGTAAACTTTGGGGTGAATTTTGGAGTTCCACCTTTAGATGAAACAACTGTTGAATTTTGAGGAAAGACAGAAATTTGAAGAAGACTAGATAATTGCTCAGGGGTGTTCAAACAACTGTAGGTTGTCAGTGGATTTTGCCTGAAGCAAAACTCAACATGAATGGAGAGGGTCTTTCTCAGGCCAAACATCTAAGGGATTTCAAAGGAAGGAAGGAAGAATGTCAAGAGGTTTGCACACCCTGATGTGCAAATGATTCTACGTGTGCACCAGAACTTCCTTCTTTCCTTTCCCTCTGCATCAACTACGTCATCTCCAAGTTTCCGCATCAGCATTCTGGTGTGATACTGCACTGGGGAAAAGGTTGTGTCAACTCTATCTGGACAGAAGTTTCCCATAAGTGTTTAATGCTAACAACAAATTTCTCTGTGTCCTACTGTGATTCCTAGATGCGACAGCCTCCTCAGCTTTAAGATCTGTGTACTCTGTTTGAATGAGAGAATATTCTCTTTATTGTTGCGTGGATGCTTGGGCACAAATAAACAATTAGGACAAACAGATTCAATAGTATGCCAGCTTTAGAGATGTGGATGTCTGATCTGAGGTGGCCTAATTCTTTTATGCCCAAATCAAGTATTAGGCTGGGCACAATGCTGCAACAGTTTGTAGAAGACACCCTCATAGAGTTGAGAATTTGGGTAGGGGGGCCTACAACGTAATGTCGGGTGCATTCCTCACGGCCATATTCTTTTCTGTGTGCATTGGATCTTATTGGTGTGAGGAGCACCATTCTCAACAGCGTCTGGCGCTCAAATGAAGCACTGAGTGTGGTGTGAATCTTTTAGTGGTTATTTAACTTGTGTTAGAGGTTTAAGACAGGCATCTCCAAACTGCGGCCCTCCAGATGTTTTGGCCTATAACTCCCGTGATCCCTAGCTAACAGGACCAGTGGTCGGGGAAGATGGGAATTGTAGTCCAAAACATCTGGAGGGCCGAAGTTTGGGAATGCCTGGTTTAAGATTTTAGTGGTCCAAAGCTTAATTTGGGATGCACAACTACAGTTCCATATTCACATAGTACATACCCAGACATTTAACTATGTTCTTACACCCAAACCAAGCACTGGGCTGGATGAAATGGCATGCCAGCCCATAGACGACACTCCCCTGGATGTATGATTTTGGGTGATCTAAATATTATTTGGGAATGCCCACCTCCAGTTCCATATTCATTTCTGCATACAATGGACATTATTGGCATGGAAGTCCTAGGCCTGAAAGTGTCATGAATACACACAATAGAGTGGGGAGAGATCAGAATTAATGCAGGTGCTATTTTTCTAGAAAAAGAGGGAGGTCTTGTTATCTAGGCCAGTGTTTCTCAACCTTGTGCCTCCAGCTGTTTTCAGACTACAATTCCCATCATTCCGGACCACTGGTCTTGCTAGCTAGGGATGATGGGAGTTGTAGTCCCAAAACATCTGGAGGCACAAGGTTGGGAAATACTGGTCTAGGCAGCCCAGGACCTGCATCCATGCTGCCTAGGCCTGCACCCCAGGGAGGTCACTTTGATGCTGCAAACACAGCAAAAACAACATAGGAGGCAGCAGTTACCTATTCTGGAATGAATTTTCCAATATTCTTAACATTTCCTATGATTTTCAAGCCATTTAAATAGAGTAGATTGCTAGGGCTGGGCAATTATTATGAACCATTTGAATTTATTGAAGTGGAGAGCTGAGGAGATTACATTAAATAAGCAAATATGCCCAAACTGTCCAGATACTAGAATCTTCCACGAGGAGAGGAATTTGTCTCTATTTCTAATATTGCTCAGCTATGCAAATATTTATCACAACACGTTCGCTGCTACAGCTATCTACATATTGCCTTATCTTGATCACATCTTAAGAGCATTTTAATAATATTTTTTTTAAGGTTCCCCCAAAAGGTAATTATTCAAAGCTTTCAATTTTAGACCCCTTTCTCGAGATAATTGAATCATTCACAACAGAGTATTTCATCTAACACAGCCACTACATAAATCTCCAAATATTCCAATCCCTTTAGGGTTCAGTGAAATTGGAAATTACTTATTGTACTCTGTCAGAATACTTAATTCAATCTCAGGCAGTCACAAATTCCCTTTTCCTAAGATGAGGTTCCATGTAAATTTATTGACATATAACTAAAATGGGAGGTAGTTTGCAACAGTAGATAAGTTCTGTGTCATTAAACTGTTGGGAAACATACACGCGACCTCACATGTAAAAGCCACAATTCAGCTAACGTCAGTTATGGTGTGCGCCATTATTCTGTATGTGGTTACTCGGAGGTAAGCCACACAGTCCTCCATGAATCCTCCTCTAAGGGAGCAGCCACCTTTTCTTTCCAAGCAGTTTCCCCAGTGAAATCCCATTGATATCAGCAGCAGGGAAAAGTGATATAGGACGGTGGCCCTAAACAGATATCACTGCTGAGTGATCACCCAGGATGGAGGATGTGGAGGCATTAGAGGTCAACCTATGGGCCATGGCCCACTTCTCCTAAATCTCTGCTCAGTGGTGGCAACTCTTTACCACTATCACACCACACCAGTGGGCAATTCTGGATTTCAACAGGAGAAAGTTAACATGAGAAAAGCCTGTTGGATCAGGCCAATGGCCCATATTGTCCAGTATCCTCCTCTCACAGGCAAACAGAACCTGAGCACAACAGCATTTTCATGTCTCGTAGTTCTGGTATTCTGAAGCATATTGCCTCCAGTAGTGGAGGTCAGATATAGCCATTGTGGCTAGCAGCCATTGATATCATTACACAGGTTGTGCTCCACCCCCCAATCTCTACTGCGTGGTACTACTCCGGGGGTTCCAGGCACTCCCTCAGGGTTGTATATGTCTGTTTGCATTACTTAGTGCAGAACGTATTGATCTGATGTGTAGAGATCTTTCCTATTCTACTTAATTCAAGAGGGTTCTGAAAGCTTCTCTGCGTGAAAGAAATAAGCATAAGGTTCATGATATTTGGGTTATTCCTTCAGAGAAGCCGAGTACAGCTGGCTTAAACTGGTTCTGTTATCTCTTTCTGTCAAGGTCATGCTGAAGGAGCCTGGGTTTCACACTTTCTCTTTCTATCTCTTTTCCTTCTGGTTTGCTCTGTACTGCTGAGTGTTAAGGTTTTAGACTTAGTCTAAGTTATTGTAAGTTTTAAGTTAAGTCTGCTGCAACTGGATTTCTTATGGACAGTTCCAGTCCTGAATGTATTGGATTTGTGACCATGGTGCTCATTTGCCTTCAGTAGCAATAAAGTTCTGCTGGATGAAATATTAATTGGTCTATTTTTTGGGAATCCTGCAGCATGTTGTTACTCTGCTAACTATACATTGGGATCTACTCTGGATCAATATTGAGTAGAATTCAATGGCAGTATATCCATTGGGAAAATTGAGGTACAACAGAGACTAATGTCATTAAGAAATATGGTTTATTTTATACATATTTACACCTCAGGTATTCAATGGACAGGGTACAGAACATTATAGCCTAAGAGTGTTTCTCATTACCCCTCTCATAGCTTCAGTGAGCTTCAGTCCAAAGTAGCAGTTAGTGATGGCTCCCGGACTCTTGGTGGAGCCTCCTCCAGCCAAATCCACATGGAGTTCTACCAACCTCTGCCTTCTGGTTCCGAAAATACCTTTAGATTTCAAAATGGACACCCTTTTTCTGTGGCATCATGGCCCCCGGTCACCTTGGCAACCTCCCAAATGTCCTGTCTCTGTCCACTCCCCAGAGCATGGGGGGAAAGGATAGATTTTTGCATTGCCAATTGCACTTAATAGCCCAGTGCCTGCCTCTCCATTGTTTCCCAATGGCTCTGCACTTTGCTAGCCTGGCGAGGCTGGTTTGCATAAGCTAACCCAGGAATTCATTGTCTGTCACAGTTCTGTAGCTTGTATTTTCCCTTCATGTTCCAAATATTATCTAAATGCTTCTGTTTATTAATTCTACCATTCTGTGACAGATTCTCGTTTCCTAGATCTATGACAATATTCTTATCCTCCATGAATTTGTCTAATCATATTTTAAGACCATCCAAGTTGGGGGCCATCACTGCCTCATATGAGAGTGAATTCCATACTTTCTTTTGTCTCTCCTGAATCTTCCAACATTCAGCTTCATTGGATACTGCAAGTTCTAGAGCTCTTCCACTGTGTCCAAGCAGTTTTGTTTTGTTTTTATTTTGTCCCAGTGTCTTCCCCAGGAAAACTCATGTTTACTGGAGGCAGTTAGAGGATGGATGGAGGCTAACAGATTGAGGTTGAATCCTGACAAGACAGAAGTAGTGTTTTTTGGGGGGCAGGGGGTGGGCGGGGGTGGATGACTCCCTGGTCCTGAATGGGGCAACTGTGCCTCTGAAGGACCAGGTGCACAGCCTGGGAGTCATTTTGGGCTCACAGCTGTCTATAGAGGTGCAGGTCAATTCTGTGTCCAGGGCAGCTGTTTACCAGCTCCATCTGGTACGCAGGCTGAGACCCTACCTCCCCGCAGACTCTCTCGCCAGAGTGGTGCATGCTCTAGTTATCTCCCACTTGGACTACTACATGGGGCTACCTTTGAAGGTGACCCAGAAACTTCAAGTAATCCAGAATGCAGCAGCTAGACTGGTGACTGGGAGTGGCCACTGAAACCATATAACACCAGTCCTTAAAAACCTACATTGGCTCCCAGTACGTTTCCGAGCACAATTCAAAGTGTTGGTGCTGACCTTTAAAGCCCTAAATGGCCTCGGTCCAGTATACCTGAAGGAGCGTCTCCACCCCCATCGTTCAGCCCAGACACTGAGGTCCAGCTCCGAGGGCCTTCTGATGGTTCCCTCACTGCGAGAAGCGAAGTTACAGGGAACCAGGCAGAGGGCCTTCTCGGTAGTGGCGCCCACCCTGTGGAATGCCCTATCATCAGATGTCAAAGAAATATACAACTATCTGACTTTTAGAAGCTTTTAATATGTGATGAATTATTGTTTTATAATATTTTACTGGAAGCTGCCCAGTGTAGCTGGGGAAACCCAGCCAGATGGGTGGGGTATAAATATATTATTATTAATTATTATTATTATTATTATTATTATTATTATTATTATTATATTGGCGCAAGTAGAAATATATCAAAGTACTGCATTCCTGTAAAATGTAACAGTCCCACATAATATAGCAAGCTTGTTACCTCCACACCTTAATAGTTCCACAGAACATAATGTATTGCCATTATTTCAGACACCATTGCTCAAAAGTATCCTCTCTTTTGGAAGTTCTGATCTGACAACTGTAGACTCGAGGATATTTCTCTGCCCATTGGACCAAATGTATTTTGAGAAAGTCAGCTCCATGTTAAGTGTTAGTGACTGACTCTAATAGCAACATGTTAACATTAAATGGTCCATAGGATATATGACTATAGAAGCTAACACACTAGAACATATTGACAAGGGTGCCCATTGCCCTCTAGACAGAAATGCTGAATACCTGGAGTGTAAGAAGCAGTGCTTTTTTTCTGGGGGGACACAGGGGTACACATTCCCCTAAATATTTTGTGAATCTAAGTTTGGCCTCATTGAGGATCAGTATTTCAATATGAGTAAGAAGACAAGAGTACCCCTAGACATTTTTTTAAAAGGAAAAAAAGAAAACACTGGTAAGAAGTATCCTCAGATTGATGATCTGGTACAGTTGTTAAGAGTGTTGAAGCAGAGAGACCAGGGTTATTTCCCCTACTCAGCCACCACCTCTTAGCCTAACCTACCTCCTAGTGCTGTTAGGATGCTAACATGGTAATAAAAACACACATGTGTGCTGCCTTGCCCCCCTTGTGAACCACCCTGAGACCTCCGGGTATAGGGTAGTATATAAATCCAATAAAAAATAAAATAAAGAATAAAAAGGAAGAGTGGAATATATGTTTATTTAATGCATTATTATAACAGCACCTAATCAGGTTTAATGTTATATTTTGAAAACATTTATATTCTGTTTTTCAGCCCATGAGACTCTCAGAGTGGCTGGTAAAATATGCATTAAAATAATTAAATGCTTTACGACTTGCAAATATAATAGTAGAGCAGCAAGGGGTTGGCACGATTCTTTTAAAATGGGCAGCCAGGGCTAAAGGATTTTTAATTTCTAAATGGGCTGAGTGGAATTAGCCAAAGGCTTTACCTGGCCCTGAGAAGAAAATCATTCCAAAGCTGAGGGGCCACAGTTGAAAAGATATTATCTCTGATCATCACCTACAACTCCTCAGATGGTGGGAAGACCCAGAGGAGGCCATTCAAGGATGTTATTTGTATCTTTGATGATGTGTGAGGGAGGAGGCAATCCTTAATCTGATTTCCATCCAACAGTTTAGCTCAACTAAACTGGCACAGGGCATATTGTCATCATTTTTAAGTGGGAAGATGGCAATTTCCTAACTTTCTCCCTAAACTAAGAGCTGTTGGTTCCTCAATGGGCACAGATAGGTAGAAGGTTGACCACTGGAGGCAGGGTCAGATTTAAGTTTGAAGAGGCCCTAACCTACTGAAGGTAATGGGGCCCTTTATATGTCCAGCTGTCCTTTGTCAACAACAAATTGTCACTGTTTTTATGTTGAATATATGGTATATGGTAATTTATGAACCTAATAGGTATCTAAAGCCATTTGCACATAACAAAATATGCAGAATGTAGGCACCCTATATATAGAAATGAGCAAACCAGTGATACTTTTGGGAGCAGGCTAGCAGGCGGGGCCCATTACTTACATCATAGGAGCCTACACAACACAAAATACTATTGCTGTATGTAGGTTTTATTTTATTTGTTTTTTATCTTCTATTTTGGAAATGTACATCCAGGGTTTTTTTCTTTAATTTTTTTTGGGACCCCAAGAGAGTGGGCCCCTAAGCTATAGCTTGTTTAGTTTATACGTAAATCCGGCACTGACTAGAGGCATGGATGAGACTGCTGGCAGAAAGTTTGCCAGCAGCAATAGGGCAACATAGCTGATTTCTGAGTTTGGAAGAAAGTGGAAGAAACTGCTTTGAAGAATCACTCTCTGGGTGCCCCCCTGCTCCCCTGTACTCAAGTTGCTGTGTTTCTTTTTTCTTTTTTAAAGAATCGGATATTGTGATATATACTGTAATGCCTATTTGCACAATGACGAAGCATCTAGAGACAAGGCTACCTGCCACATTCTCCAAACCCCCTCTGTGGATTTGGTACTCGTGAGTACCAAATGACTTAAAAGGGCTTGAGGATGTGTGTGGGGGGGAACCCCTGTGTAACTCTGCTGCAGTCCACGGGGTCTGTGATTAATGCATACAAGACGGGATGCAGAAATGTCTTTATAGCCTGAGAATAGGAGAGCAAAAACCAAACCAAAAAGAAGAAGAACTGCTGATATATTTTAACTCAAAACAAAATGTGTTTTCTAAGAAGTTCACCATTTCTCATGGGGCAGCGAAGATAATGGCAAAGATGATGGACTGTTTGAACTGCCTGCTGCAGTGAAATCTTACAGGAACAAGGTTTATGTCTGAAGCACCATGGATAAAATGCATTTCGTTGACAGAGTTCCCAAAGAGAGCAGAAAGAAAGTGCACTTCCTGAGCACTGTGATGACAATCAGAAAGCTTCAGAGCAAGAATAATGGGGGGAATTGTGGTCCTGAAATGAATATTCCCAAACATTAGGAAATTACAGAATTGAACAGCATTGCCATTCAGATTTTAAAGAACTTTTAAATGCAAAGCCCCACTTTGAACGAACTTTGAAACCTCAGAGTTCAAAATAGGCTTAACGTATCTTGATTGTTACGATTTTGGTTGGCTTCAAATATGAAATTTCATCAGCTGTTGATACTGTTGCTGTCTCATGTCATCTCGCAAACACAGGGAGACACTAAATACCATCAATTTTAGATTATAAATGCTATTGAATGTCCACTATCATATATCGTCAAATATTAAACTCTATTGCACAATACAGTAGTATTACCCAGTACTTTTCTTTGGCAGACTGCTTATTCGTTCTGGAAATCTTGAAAGTCACTATGCCGTGTAATTGCATCTCAGCTATCAATGCTGTCAAATGGTAGCTGCCACTGCATGCCAGCTATCAAATAAATTGCATGCCAATTATTAAGTGCTGTCAAATATTAAGAGTCAGATATCAAATTGTAAAATAAAACTTCATTAAGTATCAAATAAGTTATGTATACCTACTTTTAAATTTTGCCGATTTTCATAGAATTGTAGAGTCGGAAGGGTCACCAAGGGTCATCTAGTCCAACCCCTTGCAATGCAGGACTCCTTTGGGCCCAATGTGGGGTTCAAACCCACAATTCTGAGATTGAGTCTCATATATGTATATTGATAGTTGCTTCAAATTGTTCTGTGTTTACCAGTCAAGGAGTCTTTGATTAGCTGACTTATACATTCTTCTAAATAAAAAAGTATATATATATATATATATATATATATATATATATATATATAAACATTCAAACTTTTGGAAAATATTCAAGTGTTCGGAGAACATTTGATGTCAACCTTCACAAAGGAGAAGATTGAAAAGAAAATTCATTTCAGCTCCAAAAACTTTCTGTTTCCAGGTAGAATATATATTTTAGGCAGAAAATTATGGGCATGTCCCCCACACCCACAAAGAAGCCTCATGAGACAAAAGCACTGGGATAATGATAATGCTTATTAATATAACAACTTAGAGGAACTATAAACCAAATTAACCAAATTGAAAAAGTAAGGACAGGTGAGCATTTTATCTAACTCTGGTAAGGAAGCGTCCCTCCAGGAACCTGGGCACGTGATGCAGCCACAGACTGTGGCTCCCCAGCTAAGGTTGGAGGGGAGATGACCCCTTTTTTGCTACGTGGACCTTTAGTATGAACCCAAAATGTACAGCCAGGCCCTGCTGTCCAGCGTTCACAAAAATGTGCATGACTTGCCTAAGGGGCACATTCCAAGTCTTACCAGGCATAATGCACTGCCAGTTCCATAAAGGGTGCCCTTAACCCAATAATGCTTCTTTGTAACCGATGTTTTTCTCCCCCACTTCCTCATTTGCCCAGACTCAGTGCCCAGACTCAAGGCCACACCGCTCCTGAAGCCAATCAAATTCATCCCAGCAGTGTGAAGTGGGCACGAAAGAAGGGACTGTAAGGCCAATCAATAAATTTCCCCTTCCCAATTCTTACTTAGCCTCTTCAAATGCCAATTTGCGAAGCTTACAATGCACTTAGGGAGGGAGAGCACGTCTAGCAAAAATGCTAAGAACAAGGTGTAGGGGAGGAGCAAGTATATAAAGTCAGGTTCTGCCCGCTTTCCCAGTTGGCTCAATGACCTCATGTGGTCCTCACTCTCATTGGAAGTCATTTCTTCCAAGTCATCTTTGAGGAAAGGAGGGGGCAAACACACCCCAGCTATAGGGTGGGAATGACACTTGCATAGTGCTGGAAGTTTGAGAATTGGTGGTGAATATTTTCTGATGCAGTTCTTGATCCTCTATCTACTGGGGTTGGGGGAGATGCCAAAGCATTAGTTTCAACAAGGAGGTGAGCTCAAGTGCCTCCAAACAGTACCCTGTGACCTGACTTAGTGTTTGAGTAGGCTGAGAAAAGAGGCAGGTGATTCTTCAAGCACTTGTTCCAAGCCATCAGGGTTGACCCTATCATTAGGCAGGGTGAAACAAATTGCCTCAAGTGGAGGTGCTGATTGGGGGATGGGAGGACAGTGGAGCAGCAGCTAGGGCAGAGCTGTACGTGTTATGCCTTCTGTGTTGGGCCACCTAGGTGGTAAACTGCTTAGAGTGAGTAAGTAAGTCAACTTTAATACGGTCAAAGACCAGCAGAAGAATAATGCAATTCAATTCATAAATTAAAATAACATTGAGCACTACACAGTTTTAAAATTTTATAACATATTACATGGCTGTTATAAAACTGAGCCTCTGTCGCCTCTCCATCTGCTATGGGTTAACTAGGAACTTTATCTTTGGTGGTTGCTTTCGTCATGGCATGTCTTATTCTTGTCACCAAGTAGCAATATTTAGCTACAGCTCTAGTGGTCCTTATATCTGTGTCAGCTAGCAGATAGTTGGTGTAAGCTTCTCCTGATCTACCGGGTTATTTGGCTAGGAGCGGTTCAATTAGCTCTTTTCTCGTCTCTTGGTATAACGAACAGTGCAGCAGAACGTGCCCAATTGTTTCAATCTCTTTGTTGTTACATGGGCATAATCTTTGATCAACTGCTTAGAGGTTTTTACAGCAGAGTGGTATGCAAACCCTGGTAAAAACTTTTTTTAAAAAAAAAATCAGTAAACTAGCCTGCTGCCCTCAGAGCATGCTGTTCGGTGGTTGGTGTTGAAGCTGTTAGTTTGGTCAGCTTTTGAACATGGAGTTGGAGGGAAAACCATTTGTTCGTTGCCTCATGCAGCAAAATACCTTCAGCCCGTCCTGTTATATAAGGCTTTGGAAGGTAGTACCAACTATGGAAATTGACCAGGAGCTAGGGCAGCTGTTTAAACACTGGTGAGATGTGATCCTGGCACCTGGCAGCCTAGCAGCAGTAATCCAAACTGGCTGCAGTTTCTGGACAGTCTTCAAAAGTACAATGCCATGAACAAAACATTTGTAGTGATCTAAACTGAAGGCTGTACTTGCAAGCAACTCTGAAAACCACCTGCACACAATAGAATCGGGAAAGAGTTAATCTGGAGGCAAATGTGGAGATTGATATTTGGACAAAGCGGCTGAAATTTCAAGGGAAGCTAAAAGATAAGGACCAGCAACATTTTTTTCCCTTTTACAAAAGAATTCCAATCATCCCTGGAGTTACAGCTTCAGCAGTTGGCTCAACAACTGAAGGCCTGATGAAAGTCTTGTTGGGTCTTCTACATATCACGAATAGGCTTATCAGAGCACCCATGGGGATTAGTCCTGCCAAAACTTCAACAAATGCCTGGCATTTAACAACAAAGCATCACTATGTCTCTTAACATGACCAAAATAAATCCAGGATCACAATTCCCCAAATAATTCATTACTCCCGTTTTCCCTCAATTCAACTTTTACCTATTCTAAACAATCTTTTGGCAGTATGTTCAGAAACTATTTTTCTTTCCTACGAACAAAATTCAACATTACTTTAGAAAACCAACAGCCATCGGGCAGGTTTAGAAACAATTGGTACAGCCATTTGACTGAAACTGTAAGATCATAAAGTTAGGATATTGTTGTTTTGCTTAGAAGCTAATTCACTTGTGGAAGGTGGGATTTATAAAAGACAAACTTTGTTCTGAACATTTTATTGAATGGAGAATCTTGCGTTTGATCAGATGAAAGTCTGGGTATTTGTGCTGAAGAACAAGAAAAGCTAATGAGGATACGTGGTCCTGGATGAGCGAGGCGTCTCAGCTCTTTAAAGAAAGATAATGGTGCTCTGCTTTTTCCAGTGAAACGGAATGTTATAACAAAGAAGGTTGCTATTCAAGAGGGGTCACTTCTGTGGCCAGAACAATAAATAGCCCAGTGTAACTTTAAAGGACAGGTAGGGAACCATTTTCAGTCCAAGTACCACGTACTATCACAGCAACCTTCTGGGTGTTCAGGGGTGCTCGGCATGCAAGCCTGGTAGACCTTCATGTTGGGCGCTAGCATCACATTCTACCATACCCTTTTGGAGAGGTGACCCATTGCCATAGCTGCCTTGCCAATACACTTGTCCATCTCAGCATCAATGGAAAGGTTGCTGATTCTGGTGGAGCCCAGGAAGGCATGGTCATCCACCACCTCAAGCATGCAGTCACCAATGCTGATGTATGGGGTGCTGGTGATGTCCAGACCCAGAAGGTTGGTCTTTGTCAGGCTGATGGTGAGGCCGATGCAGGTTCACTTCTCACTCCACCATCCATAGCTGCCAAGTCTCCCGTTTTTTGTGGGGAAACCCCCAGATTTTAATCCGTTTCCTGCTGTTATCCCGAATAGGAAAAAAATCCCGGAAATCCCCCGGATTTCCTACCTGCCAGGGAGGCTCCATTTCAGGTGCTGCTCTGCCCGTGTCTGGGCACTGGAAATTGGGCAGAGCGGCACCAGAAGTTGCTTCTACGCATGTGCAGACATGCCTAGAAGCTACTTCCGGTGCCGCACCGTTGCCGATCCCGCATTTTTCAGCAGGAGACTTGGCAGTTATGCCACCATCCCAGCCTTCAACATTAACTATTAAAATATTATTTTGCTTGCTTTGTCTAGTGAAACATTCAGCATTTCTGGAAAAGCACTGAACTTGTCTCTGGCTGGATGTACACTGACCTTTTTAACGTTAAATAAAAAGGTAAAGGACCCTTGACAGTTAAGTCCAGTCGCGGACGACTCTGAGGTTGTGGCACTCATCTCTTTTTACTGGCTGAGGGAGATGACATTTGTCCACAGACAGTTTTTTTCTGGTCATGTGGCTAGCCTGACTAAGCTACTTCTGGCGAAACCAGAGCAGCACACGGAAACAGCGTTTTCCTTCCCGCCAGAGCGGTACCTATTTATCTACTTGCACTTTGATGTGCTTTCCAACTGCTAGGTTGGCAGGAGCTGGGACTGAGCAACGGGAGCTCACCCCGTCGCAGGGATTCGAACCACTGACCTTCTGATCAGCAAGCCCTAGGCTCAGTGGTATAGACCACAGCGCCACCCCCGTCCATATTTGCTTAACATTATTTCCCCTATTAAATGATACCAGATATGTCGTTCTCATATTTCACAGGGCACTTGTTAATTAAAATGTTTTTTACCTTGGTTTTTTCGTCTAAAGCAAATAATTCCTGGACACACCATTTTCCAAAATGCTATTTCTTTCCCTACTGCTGGTCACTGGTTGCTCTGCCCTGCCCGCTGGTGTCACATTTTGATTCTCCCTCCCTTCCTCCCTGTCCTTTGTTATCTGTGCTTTCCAGCCTTTCACCACCCCTCAAATACCATTGGAGGGGGGGAATTTGAATGCAGTAAAAAAAGAAAGAAGGTAAAATATGCTAAATAAGGACATATGAGCAATATTTCACCAATATAGCAGCATAAAACAATTAAAAATTAAGTGATAAAAAAGACAAGGTAATTAATGCATTATGAACATAAAAAGTAGGACATTATGTGTCCATCTATGTTATCAAAACCCTTCCTTAATGTTAAATATCATGAGTGTAGAAACGCCCTCTGCTGCTACTCTGAGAAAGGTAAAGGTAAAGGACCCGTGGACTGTTCAGTCAAAGGTGACTATGGGGTTGCAGTGCTCATCTCGCTTTCAAGCCGAGGGAGCCGGTGTTTGTCCACAGACAGCTTTCCAGGTCATGTGGCCAGCAGGACTAAACTGCTTCTGCACACGGAACACCGTGATGGAAACCAGAGCACACGGAAATTCTGTTTACCTTCCCACTGCACTTGCACTTGCATGCTTTCAAACTGCTAGGTTGGCAGGAGCTGGGACAGAGTAATGGGAGCTCTCCCCGTCATGGGGATTTAAACCACTGACCTTCTGATTGGCAAGACCAAGATGCTCAGTGGTTTAGACCACAGCGCCACCTGCGTCCTTTTGACACGATATTCTGAGAACCTTAGAAGATCATTCCACTTTCCAGACTGCAATACAAAGCTACTCACAAGATGCTCCTGTGTGTTTTTGTAAATGTTCCTAGGCCACCTGTACTGAATAGATATCAGCCTGTCCTCCAGCAGAACAGAGCCAGGCCTTCCATGAGGAGTGGTCTCCTGAGCACTTGTGAGCATTCCTCTAGACCACCAACATTTCTGATTATTATGTGAATGCACAACAAATGCTCTAAAAGTATGCTGCTCTCTTTTCTCATTTACACTTGAATAAATTCAGGAACAGGCCTAGGAGCCTTGCTGTGAATAACTTTGTTCTCTGAATTTTAACAATATGGGATGATTTCTCAGGCGTGTCTGTATGTTTCATTATTATGGGGAAATGTAATCTCAACAAATTATCATAAAATAGAATGTGTTTTGGTGTTGTTTGCTTTTGGGGTCAAATTAAACATTTTCATGCTACTGGATCATATTCATTGTAGAAGTTGATGACTGGGGTGTTCATGGATCTTAAGATTCACCGTGCATCTTTAGAAAACTTTCTCATCTGTTTCTGAGTCATGTTCTGCTGTTTCCACTTCAATCTGCGCTCTGTGTTTTGAACCAAGCTATATAAAATGAAGCCCTAAAGAACAAACAATCCACGGAGTAAGTGGCTACTCATGAGGAGACAACGCTTCATAAGCAGACATCTCCAGCAATTCTAATGCCTGCGGCTGTACTTTGGGCGCAGTTTTGACAGCTTATGCAGAGAGTGTTGAAATGGCCTCCCATTTCTAGTTCCCTAGATTGCTTTGTGATCTAGCGAGTGTTGGCTCTTCCCTGGGCTTTTATCTTGAACTGTTTCTGAGTCTTGCCATTCATGGTGGCATTGTGTTTTGACTTGGGATTGTGACCAGATCTTGCTTTTTGGATTGTCCCTGTGAGTGGACTTCAGACTGCTGGATTTGGTTTCATCTAAAGCAGGACAGAACTAAAGTTTCTTCCTGAGATTCAGGGGGAGGTTTTTGTCTCTGTGTGGATGCCTTTTTGAATCAAGATGACGGCCTGAACCTTTCAAAAGGCACTGGTTTTAAGCACATTTTGCAATATTGCATATTATAGATTACCCAATAGCATTTGAATGAATTCATGTCCCCCCCCATTAAGCTAAGAAGTTAAATTATCTAACTATGAATTGCAATATTTTTTAGATTCTTAGTACCCAACATTGCCCAAAAATTCTATCCACTAGTATACACACAATTACAAGCAATTCTTCCTTTTATTATGTATTTTTATGCAAAATGCACACTTTCCCCAATATACATTTTTACATATACATTATTTGATTAGAGAAACATCACAAAAATGTGAAGTATTTCAGTTTGTATATTGTTTCAAGAAGCATGAATTAGATAGGTTTGCATTACAAATGTGACCCAAATTGCATTTCTCCCCTATACCTAGTAATGAACATAATCCTCTCTGTGCCACTCCTAACTGAGGGTGTCTGTTTCCTATCTCCAAAGTCCCCACTACAAATGAACAGGGCAATTGGCAAAACATTGTTGGGAAAGTTTTCCTTTTTGAAGAACTTGCCGTGACTTGATTAACCCGTTTTCAAAACTCAACCTAATTATTTCAATGGACATAAATTGAAATCAGAATCTACCTTCTGAAGAGGAGATCTCCAAAATCTTTTTTAAAATATGGTACTGGTAGAAGTTGCCGACAAAGGTCCGTATAGTTAAAGCTATGGTTTTCCCAGTAGTGATGTATGGAAGTGAGAGCTGGACCATAAAGAAGGCTGATCGCCGAAGAATTGATGCTTTTGAATTATGGTGCTGGAGGAGACTCTTGAGAGTCCCATGGACTGCTAGAAGATCAAACCTATCCATTCTTAAGGAAATCAGCCCTGAGTGCTCCCTGGAAGGACAGATCGTGAAGCTGAGGCTCCAATACTTTGGCCACCTCATGAGAAGAGAAGAATCCTTGGAAAAGACCCTGATGTTGGGAAAGATTGAGGGCACTAGGAGAAGGGGACGACAGAGGACAAGATGGTTGGACAGTGTTCTCGAAGCTACGAACATGAGTTTGACCAAACTACGGGAGGCAGTGCAAGACAGGATTGCCTGGCATGCTATGGTCCATGGGGTCACGAAGAGTCGGACACGACTAAACGACTAAACAACAACAACTGGTAGAAGTTACTGGTTCTGCCTTTCTAACCGAAACAGCCTTTTAAATTTTATTTCATGGTCTCTTTCCATGTTAATATCCCCAGTACACCTAAAGAAAATAGTTCATCTTCATCATCTTTCTTAAGACATTCGAAGGCATGGAGGATTGTTTTGATTTTGTCCACAAGTGCCTTATACGTACGACACCATTAATGCCCAGATTGTTTCCTCACTGAGCTTTTCAACTGTGATTTTGAATCCTGCCTGATAAATTTACTCTATCCCTTGTCAAAACAAAGAGGCAAATCTAAACGTTTTAATAAATCTCTCCACATGCACAGCAAAGGAAATCTTCAGAGCAGCCACAGGAGGCTTCTAATTGCAGAACGAGGTATTGAAAGGTATTGAAAGGTACTCAGATACAAAATAAATTAGTCCCTTGGCTCAAAGCCTCATCTGAGCTTAGGGTATAAGTCAACAAAGAGAAAAGAGATATATGGGAGGCCAGTGTTACTTGCAAGCCACCAAAGTAAACGCAGCAAAACTGCCATATTGTGTCCAGCCAGGTACGTTTGTAGTCCTAGCAAAGCACTGAAAACAGGAGCTTTAGATGGGACTGTATAGGGCTAGTTATGCTTTGTTTTGTAGACCACAGATCATACAGACCTGGATATGCAAGGTAGGGGGTATTTCTGGTTTTCTAGATATTCCTAGATCCATCAGCCAGCAGACAGCATAGGCAATGGGCAGGGGTGATGGTAGACAGCCCAATGGCAAAAGAGTCCTGCATTGCAGGGGATTGGATTGGATGACCCTCGCAGGAATCCAACATAGGCATCTGATGATGGAGGCAAAGCTAGAGGCACAGCATGCAACTTTTTTTCTACTTGTATCGCCCTTTCCCAGTTGAAATACTTGAAGATGGTGTTTTATCTTATTCTGTCATTGCTGTTGCCCCTAATTACTGACTACCTCTGTTGTTCTAGAGTGAAGACTTATCCGTGCATCGTGGCAGTTTTGACATTACATATTGGTGGTTCTTTTACAGAAGGGTGCTGAGCCAATGCAGAGAGGGGATACCTTTTGTGAACATTACTTCCTCCCCTTTCATGAAACATACACCTCATTTTGCTCATTTTTCAGGTAGGGGTACAAAACAGACAAAAGTTTTCTTCATACATGCACCTGCAATATTGTCAGCATTTTCCTCCATGGTACACTTTCAGCCTGTTTGCTGCTTTGGGAATGTTTTATTTAAGGCACTAAAACTCTCACAGCAATGACTGTCCCCTCCCCTCCAGACAGCCTGCTAATTGAGCATTCATTTGTTTTGATTTTTTTCCACAAAGATTATATCCACTCGTCTTCTTCTTTTTCGCAGTCTTCCTGATTTGCTTGTAGAGTGTTTAAATGTCTTCCTGTTAGCCATTTGTTCGCCCCACTAACCTTTTCCATGAATTTCCTCATCATTTCCGAAACCCCCAAAAGTCTGTTGCTGTTTTTAAGTCGATTTGTTGCAGTGTGTCGCAGAGTGAGCTTTTAACCACTTTAAATGCCTGTGCCTAAAGTTTTGGTACGCAATTGAACCACTCCCACAAAATACTGACAGTCTGGAGGCTCCGTAACATACTGAAATTTAAATTTAAATGGTCCACTGATCCCATTTAGTTTCATAGGCACTATCACTTCAATAAATAAATAAGAAAGAAAGAAAGAAAGAAAGAAAGAAAGAAAGAAAGAAAGAAAGAAAGAAAGAAAGAAAGAAAGACCAGGAGGAGAATGCCCTTTCTTCTCTGAATATTGGACAAAACAATGCATTACATTACAAGAGAACTCACTGCCATTCCTTCAGTAGTTCTGTTTTGTTCTTTGGATTTAATTGTTATACTTGCACACACAAGCTAAATCTTCTGCATGGCATATAAACTTTGCAGAGTGAGGAATTCACTTTAAATTGCTTTTCTAGTGGATCTAATTTTCATTCTCACTGATGAGGAAAATATTTTTTTGTTATGAATGAATAGTGATTTATTTTAGTAGCTTCACATTTAAAATATAAGAACAGTCATATCAAACCACTCCCTCCCCCCTCACATACTGTCCATGGAAATATTGTCCAAATGCTTAAGTTTTCCACAGCTGCTCAGTACATTCTTTGTTTAATTTCCAAGCAAAGGGTCTGCTGGTTTCTCTTTAAGGTTTCCAGACTCAAAAGAGAGCAGGGCAATTAAAGGCACACAAGTCCTGTCCTCTAATTGAGTCTGGCAACCCTACTTTCATTGCTACTATTCTTTTCTGCACTCAGGGAAGCCACTCACAAAGAAGCGTACGTGCTGATGAGTGGTACGATAAAATCCACTTCTACTTTGGAAGAAGAAGAGGCCTGGCAGGAAGGAGAAGTCAGGTGAGAAAGGCAGATCTGCCTACCCCTACTCCTTCTCATGAAGACACGGACACCCAGGAGGTCCCTTCATTTTTTGGCTTCTTTTTTTCCCTATTTTCCCTATTTACATCTACATCTACAGCCCCTGAGCTGTGCAATCCAACTCGTGGCAATATGAAGCTCAACCCAACAAACACCTGGATTCCTCTGAATCTGCTTGATTCAGTTGGGGCTAGTGCACAACCCTAGCAGCCGTTTTTCTGTTCCTGTGTTACTTGCCCATGGTTTGTTTGTTGTTTTGCTAACCTTTCTCTTGCTTTGTCATGTGATGTGGTTGTTTCAAACAGATAAGTATTTCAAAAATTAAACTGCAATAGTTTCTTAACCTTGAAAAGCACTCAGAAATTGGGTGGTAAAATGGTTTTATATCAAAATGATTATTTTAATGGACTGTATGTAGGTTTGTTTGCTGTTTTTGTTTATTTGCAGGGGGGTATTCTGTCTGAACAATGTTTTGAAGTAGTATCTGCTATGGTGTTGGGAATCTATAATTTTCACTAAAAAGCCCAGATGTGCATTAGGAAGACTTTTATGCACTTACTTTACATGATTTATTCCAGAACCACATTTGACAGTCCCCCCCCCCCCGTATTTAGGAACTTGATTGCTTTTAATTTCATTTTTGTCATTAATTGTGGCTAAGTGGGCGGCAGAAGTGTTGGGACTCAACAAACACTAGGTGAAATCAGTATGTAAGTGGAGTGATGGGACTCTAGGGTTGCCAGACTCAACAGAGGACCAAACTTCTGTGCCTTTAATTGCCCTGCTCTCTTTTGAGTCTGGAAACCCTAAAGAGAAACCAATAGACGCTTTGCTTGGAAATTAAACAAAGGGTCTGCTGGTTTCTCTTTAAGGTTTCAAGACTCAAAAGAGAGCAGGGCAATTAAAGGCACAGAAGTCCTGTCCTCTATTGAGTCTGGCAACCCTATGGGACTCCCATTGCAGGACTAGTACCTATGCAGAAAGGAACATGATGATCATCTGAATTATTTGAGGCCCCAACCAGCCCTTGTCCAGTTTCACTAACCTTGAAGATTAGAAATTACACTTCAGAATGTTATATTCTTTGGATTTGCTAAATTCAGAATGAGAATGTACAGTCAGCATGGATAATTTAAATTTGACAAATTGGTCAGTAGGGATTTCATTTCACTTCACTTTTCATTTGTGAACCACTTTTCTATATCACTACATGGTTTACTGCAACAAAATATACAACAAAGAATATCCACTTTAGAATAATCTGACCCAATACAAAAAGTCATGATAAAAGATAGCTTTAAAGTGAAATAACATATCAAACATATCAACATATCAAATAAAGTAGTGAAAACACCAGCAGATAATAATTAAACAGAAATTCACTCTTTACAATTGCAATACATAATTACTAAACTATGATCAGTAAAAATAACTGCAAGTCACAATGCATAAAATACCACAATATGTACAAAACCATGTAAAAGGATCGGATTGAGAAACAAAGACACACAACTTATAAAATTATTTTTTAATAATTGGTTCATTATTTCTGGCTGGATAGCAGTACACTTGTCTGTGGGCACAACATTGCAGTGACAGCATTCTGTTAACTTACATGGCATCGAGGGCTATTAGCCTCGATGGCAAAATAGAATCTCCATGTTCAGGAGCAGTCTACCTCTGAAAACCAGCTGCTGGAGACTAACGCAGGAACATTGGAAGCTGCCCTTTTCTGAGTCACACCATTAGTTCGTCAGCTCAGTATTGTCTGCACTGACTGACAGCCGCTGTCCAGCAGTTCAGACCAGGGTCTCTTCCCAATCCTAGCTGGAGATGCTAGTGATTCAACCTTGAACCTTCTGCATGCAAAGCAGATGTGTAACCATTGAATTATGGGCCCTTCCCCATCACAATGGAGAAGGGTAATTCCTTTCATACCTTACTTGTGGGCTTCCTGGAATTATCTGTCTAAGAAGTGCTGGAAATGGACCATTAGTCTGATCCAGCAGGGTGCTTCTTGTATGCTTTTCCTGACGGATGTGTCCTGATTACAAAGCTTACATCTGAAAAGCCAGAGGCTTTTCCAGCATGGGGGACAGAATCAACAGTCGTCCTTTCTGACCTACCTTGGCCTTCAGGCACATTGAGGTGAAAGAAACTCATCCTCTGTGTTCTTATGTGAGAGAAATCCAAGGACACATGTGTACAGTTCCAGAACATGACTCAAAAGAGGACACTTACAAATTTCAAACCACCCCTTCCATTGTTGAAAAGCATCTAAGTCATATTCAGAGTAGAACCAGTGGAATGAATTTATTCAATTCTCTTGGCTTTGAGTAAAGCTAGTATTGCACATCACTCTATAGCTTCAGAACCTGGAGGCGGGAAGTGAGAAGCAGCAGCCTGAAATTTCAAACAAAAATAGCTCAACAAGTACCTCGAATTCTGAATTGTTGAACAATATGCTAGTAGAAGACAGACTGAAATGTAAGCACTCAGCTGTCTCACACATGGTTTCCCTTTCTAAGCTTGTAATGTAATTAGTGTGTGTAACACCTTGTGGATAATGGAAATGATAATTGAGCTCCCAACTCTTTAATTAGTACCTTTCTCTTCTCCACTGTCACCCAAAGAACTACAACTGTATCATGGGTCCTTTCATGCCTGCTGGGCCCTATACCAGAGGTGCCAACTCCCTGGGACCCTGGGTGCCCGAGCACCCACAAAATCCTCCATTAAGGGGCTGGGCACCCACAAATTTCAGTGCCAGGGCCATGCACGCTGCATGGCACCCAGGGTCGCGGGGCCAAGTTGGCACAACTGTGCTACACAGCTCCAATCGACAGCAATGCTGTCATTCCAAGTGGGTCAGCATCCCATGATGTCGCCATGGGACTCTTCTTTGTGGAATGGATGTGTGAAGTAAATAGTCCTCTTCCCAGTCCTGTGTAAAGGAAGACAGCTGTTTGCCATGACAGAAACATAATTCTGACATGTACCACAATGGCTGGGGCCTTTACCACCACCCACCACCCACTCAAGATGGGGTTATTGCACAATATGGGCACTCAAATGATCGGTGACCTTCTGGAATGCCCACATAGCACACAAACACTGTCTGTGTGAAAGAAGGGGTAGAAGGGCAGCTGCAATGTTCTCCTCTCCATCTCACGGATGGGATGTCATTCTGCCCGGACACTGAGGTCCAGCACCGAGGGCCTTCTGGCAGTTCCCTCGTTGTGAGAAGCCAAGTTGCAGGGAACTAGGCAGAGGGCCTTCTCGGTGGTGGCGCCGAGAATTATAATATTATAATATTAATATTATAATATTATAATAATATTATAATATTATTATTATAGTGCTAGACCTAGTCAGAGTAGACCCATGGAAGTTAACTGGCATAACTTAGTTTCATTAATTTCAGTATTGCCATAGTTGGATTAAAACCCCTTGTCAGCATGATGGAGGTGTTCCTCAGAGCCCAACTCTGCAGGGGGACAAACCGCAAGCCCCCCCCCCTTTGAGCAGGATGAATTGTAGCTTTCACAGAACTTTATTGGGGAGGCAGATTCTGAAAGTAATTAATAGCCTACAGTGGTAACTCAGGTTACAAACACTTCAGGTTACAAACGCTTCAGGTTACAGACTCCACTAACCCAGAAGTAGTACCTCGGGTCAAGAACTTTACCTCAGGATGAGAACAGAAATCGCGCGGTGGTGGTGGTGGGAGGCCCCATTAACTAAAGTGGTACCTCAGGTTAAGAACAGTTTCAGGTTAAGAACAGACCTCCGAAACGAATTAAGTTCTTAACCAGAGGTACCACTGTAATCTCTTGGAAAGCAAATATCACAAACAGTTAGCGCTAGGTGAAAGAGAAAATATTGCCATGGCCATGTAACTGCTTCAGCTGCTGTGTCAACTCAGACATCTTTGTTATGAACAATTAGCAACCTGCTTCCAGCTGAAATGATAAACCTGTGTCTGGGCTACAGTGTTGTTTGGGGTGTTGTATTTGGAGTGGGGGGGTTGTTGCTGTTGGTTTTTTGTCTCTTTATTTTAGATTCAGTTGTGATTTATGAGGCAATTGTTCAGCTTGGTATTGTATTTTTTAATGTATTATTTCTTGTTTATTTGTTATGTTGTAGCCATGCATCTTTTATGTTGTAAGCCACCTTGAGCGTGGTTTGAACTGTGGGAAAGCAGCATGCAAATTAAACTATGCATGCAAGCACAGCTTTTCAGGCGTAAGTCCAAACACACTGAATTCAATGATATTTTCAAATCAATTAGCCTAGGATTTCAACCTCATTGGTCCTAGGTGTTAATTTATTTTAAGCTTCACAGATCACTTTGCTTAGGAAAGGGAAATAATAATAATTTCAAAATACGTTGTTGCTTTTTAAAAAATGTAACTTAACTGAAATCCCTTGCTATAATTCATATAAAAAGTGTTTTCCTACTGTAATTTTGCCAGACCAGTGGTTGCAGCCTACATTGCGGAAGAGACGCAGCTCAGTGGGAAAGAATCAGCTTTGCATGTAGAAAAGTTGTAGGTTCAATCCCCAGGTTCTTCAGATAGGGCTGAAAATGTCCTCTGTCTTAAACTCTATATATCAGACAAAACTGAGTTAAATTGACCAATGGTCTGACTCTGTTGCAGACAGCTCCCTATGCCCCACATAGGTTGTGAACATAAAATGTGAGAATAATCAACAAATGGAAGAGACAGGAGGATTGCACCCATGGAATCTACTTCCCTGACCTTCATTCTGCACAGAACCTTTGTTTATCCCCCAAACATTCTCATAAGGTTATATAGTGGAACCTCGGTTTACGAACACCTCGGTTTACGAATTTTCAGTTTACGAACGCCGTGGACCCATCTGGAACGGATTAATTCACTTTCCATTACTTTCAATGGGAAAGTTCGCTTCAGTTTATGAATGCTTCAGTTTATGAACAGATTTCCGGAACCAATTACACCCATGCTTCGGGTTAAGTACGCTTCAGGTTGAGTACTCCGTGGACACGTCTGGAACTGATTAATCCACTTTCCATTACTTTCAATGGGAAAGTTCGCTTCAGTTTATGAACAGACTTCCGGAACCAAATAAACCGAGGTACCACTGTAAAATAAATCTAAATGGATAACTGCTGCATTATACGTGTTCATAGTACAGTTAACAAAGTTCTGGAGATTACACTCTTCTTTGTCTTGTACAACATAGTGCTGTTGGGGGGGGGTTGGGAATCTCTGTAAATGAATTATGCTCTTTCCAAAGTATTTTTTTTAAGGCATGCATCAAAATTCTAGGATAATGAAATAATAGACAGCATTAAGATAATGCCAAGGAAATGAGAAGAATTAGAGGATGTTTATTATATGCTCCAAGCAGTTACTTTTCATTATTTGACTAGGGCTTATCAGAGTTACCCAAAATAAACAGGGTGCTCTGATTTTTGTTCACAATTAATCCTTCGTAAATAATAAGAAGAGATAATCCACTTGGCAGAAATGCACAGTTCTCATTTGTTTGCTTGAAACCAATGGAATTCAACATGTTCTTTATCATTTGCCTTTGTCCTTTAGTGGGGACTACAGGAAAGGAACCTGGGCTGGTGGGAGCTTTGACAGACGTCTTTCAAAGCTCAGGAGTAGCAAGTGAAATGGAAACACATCTGCCTAGGAGCAGGTGAAAAGAAAAGACACTCCTATGAAGAGCAAGGACAATAGCTTGGGGTAAGAAACACAGCTTCATGGCAGAGCATCTCTTTTGCATGCAGAAGGTCCCAGATTTTCTGCCAAGGGTGTCTTTCTGATATTGCTTTTAAGTTTATTTGCTGTTGTTTTGCGCTTTGTTTCCTTTTTTTAAAAAAGCGGGGTTTTTTTTTAAAAAAAGCATTTTGTACATTGCCTTGAGATTTGTGTGTGGAAGGCAATAAATAAATAAATAAATAGGTGGCCTTGTTATATCTCAGGGGCGCTGGTGCTTCAACAGAGAAATGCCTGAGTCTGGGACCTAGTCTCTTGAGTTAAAAGGTGTCGTGTGTGTTGAGATCCAGGAGGGAACAGTATTATGTAACATCCATCCCTGTGATTGACAAGCAGCGTGAAATCTCTTGAATGCCCAGGCAGGCCTGCTGTAGATTTTCAGACCGCATTTCATATATGGCTGCCTGCTGTTCCGTATGGATCTCTGATATAGGGGCTAAATGAGGTGGAGGTAGGAAAAGAACCCAAATGAGACTGACAACTATAATCTGCCTGTAATAAAATATGATGAGCCTGATTTTGATCTGAAACTTAATTCTCGATTTCTTGAATTTATAATTTCTCCAATAGAGAATATTCTTCAAATACTAGACCAAGGGGTTCCATCAGGGGAACAGGGGGCTGAGCCCCCCCCAATAAAATTTCAAGGAGGGAGCTGGGCCCCCTCAACATTCCACAGCTGCGATGGACCCCGCCAGACTCTCCCATGGTGGCAAAAGGCCCCATTGGGCCTACCCACAACAGTGGTGGGTCCCATTGGGTCTGCCCATGGCTACAAGTGCCCCATTGGGCTTCCTCCTGCCATGTGACATCACACACGTCCAGTGGTGGAGCTTCATGCTCCGGCACCGGGAGGTGGAGAGCAGGCAGGGCAGGGCTGGTGCACCCGGGGGCATGGTGCACCACCCGCAGGAGCGTGATGCGTGTCCTGGGGGCGTGGCACCCCACCTGCGGGGGTGTGCCACCCAGCGCAGGCAGGGGGCAGCCGCGATGGCACCCCCACCGGGATCGTGCTGCCAGGGGCGGTGCGCTCCCCCCGCACTCCTCTTCCTCCACCAGTGCACATGTCCCATGCAAGATTAAAGAATTATTCAAATTGTATAGAATCTCTAATCTAAAGACAAGGATTGTGAAAACTGGCAATGAAAAATCTGCAGTTTCCTAGAGGAAAACCTGGCAGGTAGGTATATTCTGATAATACACTAGACCTGTTTTGATATCTCCATCTCTTCTGGGCTGCTTGAAGCCCATAACATTTCTGCCTCACTGACAGATTTCAGCAACAGAAATGTAGAAAATGCTTTGAAAATATACATTTACAAGTCCATCCTTAGGGACAAAATATTGTCTTCTTGGAGAAACTACCCAAACCCAACAATATAAATAGTTTAACAAAAGTAACTTTTCTCTTTTTAATTTTTTTTCTAAATTCATATTGCATGAATCTTTGGAGAGAGATACCTGACTCTGTGTATGTACGGTTTGCATCTGATACATTTGCAGCCCTATCATAATTCTCGCAAATAAAAGAAAGTTAATACTGGGAGCAAAACGCGGAAGTCTTGATGGTTCAAATCAGAATTTTACTGCATCATAGCACACAGAGACCCCAAAAGCAAAACACACCACCTGCAATTTGTGTCCAAATATGGATTTCCCTTTCCCTCCTCCTCTTGTAAGCAAAAATATACTTTTAATTACACTCTATTTCTATCACTGCAATGAGCAGCGAAGCAGCATAAGAGAGGAGAATGGAGACCTTTGCAGCTCAGCTGGTGAAACACGGAACTTGCTTTAAATGCTTAGATGAAGGTTTCAGAAATAAATATAGCAGTACTGAATTTTCAGCAGGCCCATAGTTACAATTTTGCGGAGATTATAAGAATCCACATTTTTTTTCCTTGGTACTTTTTTTTTATAAAAAAAAATCAGAGAATGTTGAAATGCCACCTTAAACACAGAAGACCATCATAAAAGGCTGCTGGATCAGGCCAATGACCCATCTATTCCAGCATCCTGTTCTCACAGTGGCCAACCACATGCCTTTGAGAAGCACACCAGCAGAACCTGTGTCAGGGAGATACCTTTCTCTCTTCTCACCACTTCCACCCATTGAAGTTTTTGTGGTCTTTATTTACAAGTATTTACAAAAGGCATCACGAGCTAATCGCCATTAGTCTGAGTCTGTTGATTCAGATACCACCAGTGACCTCCGCCCCCTTTTCCAGCACCTAAAGTGCGGGAACTTTAAGACCCTTCTTTGGCCCTGCCTCTTCACCTCGCTTCGTAAATCTCCTTCCTCCCTCTGATTCAGAGATTAACCCTTGCAGTGCCTGGGAGGCTGCCGGCTCACTTGCCACTTCTTCCTGGTTCCCTGGGTTTACAGACTCTAACATTTCTCTGCTGGGCCCTGCTACCCCCTCCTCTCCAGACACACATTCCTCTGCCAAATGCTCTCTTCCATGTCAGGGGACTTGGAGCATTCTGACTCTGCCCTGACAACCTGAATGTAATAGCACTGTCTCCTCCTGTGGTTTCCAGCAACTGTATTTTTAAGAATATGCTCTCCCCACCCCACAACCTCCTTTTGTAGTCTCTTGAGATTGGATTGGTTCCATTTTAATATGGATGGAATGCTGAGAGTTGCCGGGGGGGGGGGGAAGGCTAGTTGAGAAGTGTTATTCACAAACTTGACATGTTGTGATCTACGATTTTTTCCAGCAGCCTTATTTAAGGGATTTAGGATGATTTAAAGGGAGTTTTATTATGTTATTTTTAGATTCCTACATTACTATTTTCTGTCAAGAAAGTGGATTTATTAATGTCTCTTCCCTACTGTTTTTAGTGTACTATAATATAAGGCAACAGGAGCCTTAAATAATAATAATAATAAAGTTAAATGTTCATGTTCATCGTGTGCAGCATAATCTATGACTGGGTTTTTATGGCTTTTTAAATTTTATTTGTTCGTGCATAATGAAGCAACACAATGTAAATTTAATTTATCCTGTTTGGATTTTCTCCCCTTGTTCTATTCGGGTGTGAATATGCATTATGTAAATGGATTTCATTCTGCCTCTGGTTATTGTCTTTTTGGTATGTGATAATAATAAAAGGATTAGTTATTTTCTTCTGGATTGGATTTCCCCCCCTTTCCTTTATATTGTAGTCTAGAGAGCAATTCCTAGCCTGTTGGTGTTTACCCTGTGATTAGGATATGAATATTGCAAATATTGAAAGATAAGTGCTGCTTAGTATGTTTACACATTTAATTCTCAGAAATTGGTCTTTTCTTACCTAGACATCCCAGAATACAAACAGTTAGGACTATGCAAAGGTGCCTTTGGTCACTGGCCTAGAAGGACTGCATCCGTCTCCTCTCTCCTAATATTTTATACAGTGGTACCTCTGGTTAAGAATTGATTCGTTCCGGAGGTCTGTTCTTAACCTGAAACTGTTCTTAACCTGAAGCACCACTTTAGCTAATGGGGCCTCCTACTGCACCGCTGGAGCACGATTTCTGTTCTCATCCTGAAGCAAAGTTCTTAACCCGAGGTACTATTTCTGGGTTAGCGGAGTTTGTAACCTGTAGCATTTGTAACCTGAAGCGTTTCTAACCCGAGGTACCACTGTATTGGGAACTATGCATAATAAATAGAGAATGTACCCAATACAGTTGAAATATGTACGTTCCCCGCAGTATTATGAACAATGGCTAGTTAATGTACAAAATGTGCAGGGGAGATTATGCATATTGACTGGGAAATGTGAAAGGATTGTGTGCACATTCTCCATGAGGTCTGCTGAATATGTACAATGGCCAGTTGTTATGTACTTTAACTACTCAACCAACTTTCCTATATATGTATATATTTACTGATATAGGATTGTTTTTAACCGCTTTGACATACAGAATTGTTTTTATTATTGCTGTTTTTATAGTTTCTAGATATTTTAGGAGAAGTGATTCAGAAAGGGAATCAAATAAATAAATAAAATTATGCCACGTCAGCCAGCAACTTAATTACAGTCATACCCACATTCACTGTGGGTTGCGTACATCACGGGAAACGGACACGCCAAACCCGGAAGTACCGGAATGGGTTACTTCCTGGTTCGGCGATTTGCGCATGCACTGAAGTGCCGAATGACGTCACGCGCATGCACCGAAGTGCCGAATCGTGCGGCGAGCATGCACAGATTCAGCACTTAAGGTTGCGCACTGCTCAGCTTGCGAACGGAGCTCCGGAACAAATCCAGTTTGCATCCAGAGGTACCACTGTATTACATTCATATCCCTCCTTTCTTTCTTGAGATAGCATATGTTGGGGTCTCCCAAAAAGTCTGCCATCTTGGCATCAACCAGACCCAGCACTGCCTAGCTTCAGAAAACTTGTTGCATCGTGTTGGTGGACCCACACTAGCCCTGTCTCACAAGTGTGTGTCAGATATTTTTGAAACAGTACAGTAGAAGATGGACTTTCCAAAGAATCACAAGTGTCAGTTTGCAAAGTGAATGTCCAGGAAAGGGTTTGAAATAAATCAGCAGTGAAGGCATTGCCGGAAGAAATATCAACAACCTCAGATATGTTGATGACACAACCTTGATGGCAGAAAGTGAGGAGGAATTAAAGAACCTTTTAATGAGGGTGAAAGAGGAGAGCGCAAAATATGGTCTGAAGCTCAACATCAAAAAAACTAAGATCATGGCCACTGGTCCCATCACCTCCTGGCAAATAGAAGGGGAAGAAATGGAGGCAGTGAGAGATTTTACTTTTTTGGGTTCCATGATCACTGCAGATGGTGACAGCAGTCACGAAATTAAAAGACGCCTGCTTCTTGGGAGAAAAGCAATGACAAACCTAGACAGCATCTTAAAAAGCAGAGACACCACCTTGCCTACATAGTTAAAGCTATGGTTTCCCCAGTAGTGATGTATGGAAGTGAGAGCTGGACCATAAAGAAGGCTGATCTCCAAAGAATTGATGCTTTTGAATTATGGTGCTGGAGGAGACTCTTGAGAGTCCTATGGACTGCAAGAAGATCAAACCTCTCCATTCTGAAGGAAATCAGCCCTGGGTGCTCACTGGAAGGACAGATTGTGAAGCTGAGGCTCCAATACTTTGGCCACCTCATGGGAAGAGAAGACTCCCTGGAAAAGACCCTGATGTTGGGAAAGATGGAGGACACAAGGGGAAGGGGACGACAGAGGATGAGATGGTTGGACAGTGTTCTCGAAGCTACCAACATGAGTCTGACCAAATTGTGGGAGGCAGTGGAAGACAGGGGGGCCTGGCGTGCTCTGGTCCATGGGGTCATGAAGAGTCGGACACGACTAAACAACAACAACAACAGCAGCAGCAGCAGCAGCAGTCAAAGAGATTCAAGAGGCTTGAGAGGCTTGCCCAAGAGACTGTCATAACTGATAACGACTAGGAAAAAGAAAATAACATTTGTGCAAGTTGGCTTGGGAGGGGTATCTCTATCTGGCACACTGAGAAGAAAATATCAACAGGGAAAAAGAGCAAGGGGTAACACAAACAAAGCCCCAATAGTTTATTATAAAATGTAAATATGACATTTTCAGAGCAAGATGTTAGTTATGGAATCTACAGGGAGAGCCCAAGGATTCTAACAGACTGCTTATTGACAAAAGGTGTGTCTTGTTAGAAATTAGATGAATTATTTTCTCATGACTTCCCAGAGGAAAAGAGGGAACTCAGCTAGGAAACAAATTTCCCGGGGGTAAAAGAAGACATTCAGGAGGAAATCAAGCGCATAGTAGAACAGATTCTTAAGAAATTGAAACGTCTGAGGGCTGGCAAAATGCCCAAGGCTTTATCGCAGTGAGTAATGGTGTGACTGACCAGAGAAGAGGTTGCCTCTACCCAGAAAGACAATGTTAGGAGATTCATGAAATCAACGTGAAAGTATTGGCCTAAATTCTCTCAGGCAACTCTAACAGCTCAGTCTTTTTGAAAGGAACGAATGGGCACAAATGTGAGAAACATAACAGCATTCAGACATTGCTAGAAAAGCACTTCAGTCAGCAGTTGATGCCCATAAAAAGGCATCACAGCCCACTTTGCAAGATCAGTGTAGGCCCAAATTGAACACAATGTTTAAAAATTGCATTTTTATTTAGCACACATGCTTGTTTAATTTGCATTATTTTACAGTGTGCAAAGATTGCAATTAAAAATGGGGAAAAGTTAAATGAAAATAGCAGTGCCTACTATACTTTGGACCACAGATACACTTAGCATTCAAGGGGTAGTGGTGAAACAGGCTCACTGTAGGAAGACCTGTGTCTAGCCATCACTCATGCAATTGAAGGGTTGAGAGTTTGCATGTCTATGAACTCTGTCTACATAAAAAAAGCTTTTGTACGGAGTTCCAGCATGAAGTTGTTGGGTTAGGGTCCATTAGCAGACTTGATTCTGTGGGTTTGATTTCAATATTACTTGGGAATGGCTTTCTAATTCTAGCAAAACAACTGCCCCTCTTTAGGTGATAATAACATTTTTCTTGCTAATTGGAACAGGGCAGTCTGATTTTATCTTGATTAAGTAGGTCCATGATAAATGTAGCATCTTATTTATTTATATATTTAGAGTGACATTTAGAGTGACATTCAACTATGTTTTTCTCAAAGTAGACCCACTGAAACTATGTTTTTCTCAAAGTAGACCCACTGATATTAATAGACGTAATGTAGTCATTTTTATTAATTTCAGTGGGTCTGCTTATTCCCACCCCGTTTTTTGTAAATCCATCCATCCATACTGTACTACAGCGCTCTCTGGGGAATTTACATAAACAATAAAACACAATTCTCAATAGAGCCTGTGGAAGGTTATGCAAAATAAATATGTTACTAGCCAAGTCAATCAGTAAACCCCATTGAAATCAATAGGGAATGGATTACTTGCAGGCAAATGGGGTTAGAATGGCATGCTAAATTGGATTCCTAACCCTGCTGAATTCAACAGGACATGGGGAGCAGTGGCTATGTTTCTGGGGGTAAACTCACTCCAACCAATTCCACATGCTGCAACATATGGTGGGTGGTGGTGTTTATAATTATGATGAGCGTAGCCTCAATGAATACAAGTGCAACCTTAATATGACTGTTTACTAAGTGAGTACACATAGGGTTAAGCCACATTATGAATTGTGGTTTGCATTGGGAATGGTTAAGCCAGTTGCAGCCATAGAGAACAGAAGCTTGCAAGCCTATAGGATAGGCATCCCCAAACTTCGGCCCTCCAGATGTTTTGGACTACAATTCCCATCTTCCCCAACCACTAGTCCTGTTAGCTAGGGATCATGGGAGTTGTAGGCCAAAACATCTGGAGGGCCGCAGTTTGGGGATACCTGCTATAGGATTTCCTTTAAAACAGATGAGAAGTGTTAAAGAGGATATGATGACTAACACCGTAATCCTAAACATATCTATTCAGAGTTGTGATCTATTGAATTCAGCGGGGAAGGGATTACTCTCAGATAAATGGGTTTAGGATCGCAACCTGAGTTTTTAAGGTGCCAGAGGACTGTTTATAATTGCATTCCTCATCCACCTGCTGTTTTGATTTGGACAAAGAAACGCAGCATGAGACAGAACAAAACCGACTTCAGCAGCATTGGATGCAGCAAGAACAGCAACCAGCAAAATAATAGATAATTGTCCAGAGACCTACCATTTAATTAAGAGAGGAGCATGAATTCCCTTACTAGGAGATCATGTGAAACAAATGTTATTGAATTCTCTTTAACACTTTAAGTCACTGGGCACAAATAACACCATGTAAGGGCTTCCTATATGGCAACTATAGTTAGTCTAATTATGATACATGGTAATTACCTTATCATTGTATGCAAGCGTTCAGTTGTTTGCATTCTCTAAATTACAGAGCAGATTAAAAGGGAATTATTTTGATCTCATGTGCAAAAGCTGGAGAAATAGTTCTAATTACTATGGGCCAGTTCAACTTCTGGCGCAATAAGGTGGGGGTATATGGGGTGAAGATCGGCTTGCAAACGTTTGCCCCAGTTGTTCCGGTGAGGGGACAAGTTGTGTTTCTCATGGAAGTGGCAAAATGCAAGTTCGGGGACAGCATGAATTGCAGAGTAGATAGTGGCACTAAGGCCTTCTTACAGAGCTAACGACAGAAAATATTCTGCACAGGCTGGATTCAAGCTCTATTAATTTTGCACGGTGTGTCAGGAAGGATTTGGAGGAGCAATGGACAGAAGAGGCAGAACAGGGGGTGGAGAGCAGTCAGGGAGAACAGGGGCTAAGGGATGCTGAAGAGCCCCACAACTGCCCAGAGACAGAGGAAGCGAAAGAGACGGCAGAGAGTAGCCAGGCAGAGCAGGGGCTCAGGGATGCTGAAGACCCCTGCATCCACCCCGAGGCCCAGGAAAGAAGCTCAGATTCAGGAAGGGAGGGGGCTTTCAAATCAGCACAGACAAGGAGGGAAATGCAACATAAGGATCAAAGATATCTCGCGCGATTCCCACACCTACTTTGCTGTGGTTTAACCCACAGCGCCACCCGCTTCCCACTATATAATATCTACATGCAATTTTCTAACAGCTTCAATAGAAGTCCAGATATTATACCAAAGTCCTCAAAGGGAGTCTGGTCCACTATCCCATTTCAGTTTTCACACTGTAATGACGAGAATGATCACTATATCTAATACATACCGATATATAGTTATGAGGCATAGCAAGTTTCCTCTGTCCTCTCATAAGTTATGAATGAATAATTCAGGGCATGGTAGCAAGAGTTACCAATACCAAGCATTCTCGCTCATAATCTCAATTTGGGGAAAAGCTCCAAAACTAATGCAAATTCACCATCTGAGTCATTCTGTTTGAAAGACCAAAACTGTCTTCTTCTTTCTTTGGCGATCACTCATAGCCGAGTAAGATTGTCTTCCACAGACACGGTTTTAAAAGTGAGTCCGTAAGTGACTGTGGGGGAACGCGGGTGGCGCTGTGGGTTAAACCACTGCGCCTAGGGCTTGCCGATCTGTAGGTCAGCGGTTCGAATCCCCGCGAGGGTGTGAGCTCCTGTTGCTCCGTCCCAGCTCCTGCCAACCTAGCAGTTCGAAAGCACATCAAAGTGCAAATAGATAAATAGGTACCGCTACGGCAGGAAGGTAAATGGCATTTCCATGTGCTGCTCTGGTTCGCCAGAAGCGGCTTTGTCATGCTGGCCACATGACCCAGAAGCTGCATGCCAGCTTCCTCGGCCAATAAAGCGAGATGAGTGCCACAACCCCAGAGTCGTTCACGACTGGACCTAATGGTCAGGGCTCCCTTTACCTTTTAAGTGACTATGGCGGCCAATTCTTGATCCACACCTCCTTCCACAGTGGAGACATAGGTTTCTGGGTGGGAGTTGATCATGATGAGGGTTTGCCAAGCGTGCCTTCCTCTTAGCACATTTCTCCCTTTTTTCCTAAGTTCGAGCATCTTCAAAACTGTATTAATATTCCAACACTGCAATTCTATACACACTCACTTGGGAGTAAACTCCACTGAACTAAGTGGGAGTTACTTCTTCATAAACATATAGGGAATTGCACTGTAATTCAGTGTGTGTGTGTGTGTGTGTGTGTGTGTGTGTGTGTGTAAGATAGAGAGAGAGAGAGACAGAGAGGGAGAGAGAGAGAGAGAGAGTGACAGAGAGGGAGAGAGAGAGAGAGAGAGGTTTTGTAATAGTTGGCACGTTGATTTTGATATTTTAGAACCTGAGTCACTGAAGTTGTTATCTGTTCCAAATGGCTCAATTTAACTGCATGGTTTTAGTTGAGCTAGAAATAATAAGAGCTGACCATTAAAGCAGATGAAGACAACCAGTTGCTATATTTTAATACCTCTTCCATGTATCTGTGCTCCAAATCACTTAGCCAAAGCCTACTCAAAATTAATGAGACTGACCTTATTGTATCCAGTGGGCCAAATCAAATAATGCTTTTCAGCCGGTGAGCAGAGAGTTTGATCCTGCTTGGTGCTGCTTTGCCAAAACATTCTCTCCAGGAAATGTGATGGCAAAGCAGACCCCTGCAGAAAACAAGACTAAAGTCTCTGTTCATCAGCTGGTGAGTGGAGAGTTTGATTCTGCAAAGTAGAACCACCAACCCACTCTGCCCCCAGAGTCAAGTTTACTAGATGGGCAGTTCTACCTATCATTCACCTGGCATCATCATGAGAGTGTGGTGATAAAGATCTGGCCCCCTGAGGAGGAGGAGGAGGAGGAGGAGGAGGAGGAGGAGGAGGAGGAGGAGGAGGAGGAGGAGGAGATTCCCTACTCCTTGATAAATCTGTGCAGATAGGCATGCCCTGAGATTGACAACACAACCATGCCTGTTGGAAAAGAAAGGCAGAAGGGGAGGAAGGATAGAAGGAAAGGCTGTTTTGCACCATGAACAGGAAAACACAACCAGCCACTTTGCTAAGTTAATGAACAGTTCTAATAGGACAGGTAACCACAGTTTAGTTGAATCCTAAATGCACAGAATCAAACGTCTTGATAAATTCTACTTTAACAAAATCACGATGGAGTTCACCTTGTATTGTTTCTTATGGGGTTAGGAAAGGAATTGGTTTCTGTGAATCTTAATGGCCCATATCTACAGATAGTTGTAAGCGCTGGCTAACTAGAAATTCAGCAGGTAAAGCTTTCCCCCAGCATGCTGATGCAGTAATTGGGAAAGATTCATCTGCTGATTTTCTGCTTGCCATGCACTTGTCAGAGGCACAGAAGACCTGCCAGGGAGAGAAAAAGTTGGCAGCCTCATTGAATATTGATTAAAAGCTCTATTGGGCTAGGGATATTTTCCATTAGGAGAGGAATGGAGTGGGAATCCCTTGTGCATTAGCAACATTACATTATTCTTAAGGTGCAGAAACAAAGACAGCTCAGGATCTGTTCATCGCAGCTCCTGAGCACCTTTTACAAAAAAAATTGAGATCACCAAGCACAGCCACGGTGACGAGGCCCAATGGTGTAATACACCATGGTAATTGCTGCAATTAGGCAAGGAAAGCCTCCTGCAGGTGGCTTGGTTCTGATGTTGCAGCACAGAATCCAAGCTCATTGAGAAGAATGAAATTCCTCTGGTCCATAAATCTGCATCAAGCCCGCTATGACTTTGGCTTAATCCAAGAATGAAAGGAGGGCTGCCTTTGATCAGTCTCGGGTTTCCACATAGCTACACAAGCTCTGCTTTAGCTCTGTTAAGAATGTGGCGCGGAGGGTGATGGAGCTTGCTTTCTGTTCTTCTAATTAAAAAGGATCATTCTTGAGAAGCTATGAGCCAAATAGTTACTAGTGGTTAAGTTGACAGATAGCAATCTAGCTTCAATTAGCAGAAGGAGGGTGGCAGAACAGGTGCCGATTAGTACTGCCAGTTAAAATAAAGGCTCTGTTCTTCTGTTGGGGAAGAGCCATAGCTAAACGATAAAGCATCCATCTTGTGTGCAGAAAGTCCCAGGTTCAGTTCCCAGCATCTCCATGTAGGGCTGAAACTCCCTGTCTGAAACCCCGAAGAGCGGCTGCCAGTCAGTGTAGGCCATACTGAGCTAGATGAACTTTTGATCTGAGACAGCTCCTTTTGTTCCGAAGTGGGAGCAACGCAACAGTCTTTTAGAGCCAGGACCTACCAACTGAGTTGAGTAGAGCAAATTTTGTTCGGAGTCATACTGCCTTGGACAGTCGAGGTAGAACAGAGCCATTGCATGCATTGATAAGCTATTGGACAAAAGTATTTTTATTTTGTTTTATATTATTTATTGAAAAATATAAGGTACAAAACTACAAATGCACAGAGTAAAATAAGGCTGGATCTAGACACATCAAAGAAGCGTTTCAGTCAAATGTGTTGTAAACATATGAGAAATTGGGTTGGGCAAAACCGAACTCTGCAGCGCCATCTGGTGTCTCAGTGTTAAAATGCATAAATAAAATGCATATAAAGCGCTTTTTCTTTGCCAATGTAGCTGAGTCCTAAGACACACACACACACACAAAAGAAGAAACAAGAAATGGTGCCCATAAATATTGGACAAAACTAATGTTGATGTGATTGCATGCATGATCATGCTAAAATCTTTTATCCCCTTGCAGTGTTTTTATCGATGTGTGTATGCACATCTGCAACACAGAGAGAAGGGAAAAGATGCAAAGGAACTGAAAGCTGCAGCTCTGTATGAAATTCAGAATGATATTGTGTGTGAGAGAGAGATAAAGGAGAAATACTAATGCATTGCTTTCACTTCATAAAAAAAGTTCTGTTAATTGTGAACTCCAAAATACAAGGACACATTTGAATAAAGCGTATTTCAAAAGCAGAAATATAATATCTCCCCAATTGCAATGGGAAGTTGGTTCTTAGGCTGCATTTTCCAGTTACAGGAAAACTCTTGGGTTTGATTCCATTGCTTTAAAAAGCATAGAAAACATCATTCAATGTAAGCAGCAATTTTGTTTTAATGAGGATAGGACCAGTAGTGGACACTGTGATGGAGCAGCAGAACTTGGCCTCCCAACTGCTGAGGTCAGTGCAGAGTGAATGCACCAGCAGGGCCAAACTGGTGTTCCTGTTGGTGTATTTGCACCATGCTGAGCTTCCTATCACCTCACCTTCCTTCCCAGTAAGCAGCCTCTCCCTCCTCCCCCCACTCGCTTGTTACAACTGACTTTCAGTGACAATATGACTAAATTAAGAGCAGAAATAATACCCTGTGGAGAGGTCTCTTGTTTTAAAATGACATTTTCAAATACAGTATAGGATATTCCATGAAAGTAGGGTAACAGTTTAGATATAACGTATTATTGGGGGGGGGGGGTTCTGAAATTACCAACTTCAAGTTTGCATTTTTTCTGTTCATGGAAAATTCCATTTTAGGACACCATCTCCTAGGTTTGGTATTTGTTTAACTAAACATTTTCTTTTGGAGGTATTAAAAAGGTAAAAGTAAAGGACCCCTGACAGTTAAGTCCAGTCACAGACGACTCTGGGGTTGCGGCGCTCATCTTACTTTACAGGCCGAGGTAGATGGCGTTTGTCCGCAGACAGTTTTTCTGGGTCATGTGGCCAGCATGACCAAGCCGCTTCTGGTGCAACGGAACACCAAAACCAGAGCAGCGCACGGAAACACTGTTTACCTTCCCGCCGAAGCGGTACCTATTTATCTACTTGCACTTTGGGGCGTGCTTTCCAACTGCTAGGTTAGCAGGAGCTGGGACTGAGCAACTGGAGCTCACCCCGTCACGGGGATTTGAGCCGCCGACCTTCTGATCAGCAAGCGCAAGAGGCTCAGCGTCCCTCTTAGCAAATATCTGAGGTTTTCTGATCCCAACAACAAAACCCTGTACATTTGCTGTTGCTGAAAAAGTGTTCCCTTACTCAGTCCATCTTGTTCTGTTTTGAAAGTTGGATGGTGGGTGGATTTCTACTGTACAAACAACTTTGGCCTGGAAAAGCACTGCTACCTTATATTGCTGCTCCTATGATATGATACAGATTCTTGCAACCCAGCCAGTCTTCCTTTGCTCTCATTCCCCATCACCCTAACTGAAGAAGCAAAATCACACCCAGCCTCCCTAGCATAAGACAGGCTGGGATCCTGCACAGATGTGGAACTGCTGTCAAGTAGCTAAGCCAATGGCAGAACTGATGTGCAACGTATGTAATGCTTGACTTGATTCCAATTCTGCGCTGCAAATTCCACATTATTGTTTGCACAGATTGGTGCCTTCAATGTGTGATGCCAGTTTGCAAAAAGACTGGGGCATCCGTGGAAATCAAGGCCTCAAGACCAGACACCCCTATTGCTGCCATAAGTGATCCTTCTCCATCAAAAGATGTTGCCATAACAGAAGGCAACTGTGGGTGCTCCTCTCTCTCTCTCTCTCTCTCTCTCTCTCTCTCTCTCTCTCTCTCTCTCACTCTCTCTCTCTCTGGAGAAAGCTGTGTTTTGATTAAGGAAAGAAGAGAAGGGTACCAAGGAAGATTGATATAAAAAGGCTGCAAAGCTTATTTTCTTGCAGTGATATTCATGTCAAAAGCAAAATTAAACTTGAGTAACTGAGCAGAGCTTTGACATTTGTGGATCACGGTGAAGATTACTAAACACTGAAGTTATCAGTGGGGTGGTATATGCAGCCCGGTGCCTGGATTTCAAGAACCTCTTGATTGTCTACTTCATTTAATAATTATAACATTTATCTTTATTTCATATTTTGCTCTGCTTTCCAGAAAAAATTGCCCCCAGAGTGGCTTATGGCAATTAAAATGTGGTACATAAATATCCATTATCTCCCTCCTACCCATCCACTCAGCTTCTAAAACCCTGAAACACATTGCCCAAAGGGCTTGAGCTTGGGGCTTGGTCAGGCATCCGAACTCAACCCTTCTCCTGCCTCACTCCCCACCCCCAGTTCAGCACTTAATCACCAAATTGTACTGATTTGCGTGTCTGTAATTGTGGTTTGGATGCCTCCATCCTTTCATAAATCAAAATTTGCTGCACTTCATCATTTGAAAGATGCTGCTGCAGAGGCATTGCCAAGGATATTTGTGGTGTTTGGGGCAGAAAAGTGGTATTTGTGCAGCATGGCAGCTGCAATCTTAATAATCATCGCAATTCTAAAGATCTCAGATGCCGGATGCACACTGGGATAAGATGACAGAAGAGTGCATGGAGTGCTTCTACCAGTTGCAGAGTGTTTTCATTTGAAGTTTTCCATAGTGCCTAACACCAACATGCTCATTACACATAGTGGCCACGGGTAAGAAAACACACATACCCTGCTTTGTGTAATTGAGGTAACTTTGTCGGGCACATACATGGGACTCTGCCTTATGATTTCGGACAGGGGACACTCCTAGCCAGTGGTGGAGGAAAGGGGGCCGGGGGGGGCGCTTCTCCTCGTGTGCCTTCTCTGAGGGGGGGTTGGCAAGAAGGCACCCTGCGGGTGGGCTCGCCCCGCTGCCCCGAGTGTGGCAGCATGAGCCGCCACCATCCAGACAGGATTCCTTCACACAACACACACAAAATAATTTCAAACAGCATGGCATCTTTGGGATTAGTGCAGTTGCTCAAGATTATTTTCATACATCTCATTTGAAACATTATTAAGGTAAATAATACACTATACAAGTTCCGTACACTGAAGCAGCTAGCGATTATTTTCCTTCCGGGATAATGACGCCAACCCACAGCTCTTTCAGATTCAGTGTACTTATTACTGCTTTTGGCTTCTTAAGAAAATTGCAGACTTTCCCATGAACAGTGTCTGCCTAATTTGCACAACAAATTAGACAAATTATAACCCCCTTGTGTATATATTATCTCCACCAATTAACAAAAAAAAGGACAGAGGCTCTTCCTACTGACTTGAATATAATTGCGCCATTACGAAGGTTTAAAATTTTCCTTATTGTGACGGGGGTGGGGTGGGCAGAAATGTACAACCTGGTTTGATAAAAACAGTATTAAGTTTTTGACTGTGTGCAGCTCCTAGCTATCATTGATTTGAATGCCTCTCTTTAAGAAACAATTATGCTGAATTTCAAATGCAAGAGTTGGAGTTTTCTTTTATGCCTTTGTGCATCATTCTTAGGCGAGTGAAGGCTCTTGAAAGCTGCTTTACATGCAAATTGATATCCACGCTCAAGTGTCTCATTTTTGTAAGTGTAGTGTAATCACAGAGCTGACCTTTGTTTGTTTATTGATAGTCTGTCTGTCTCATCAGACAGGCTTAGGTGGCTAACAAAAGAGCCAGGATTGTATCATGCAGGGGTGGCTAACCTGTAAGGTTCCATCTTTGTTTTGGCAAAATACAGGACAGGATGGCGGTGGAGAGGTGGGGGGGGGCAAATTTTTGTTCCTACCTGCTGGAATACATGAGCTTTCACAAACATGCAGTACTGTACGACACAGTAATGTACAGCAATACACGCAGCCCAAGACAAAAAATAGATAAGTGGACATGTTCTGATGAGGGGACGAACTTTGCTCCACATGTTAAATTTCTGAAGGAAATATTAGGAAATATTAGAGGGCTGTGAGAGGTCAAGCCTTGTGGGGAGCTACTTCTCCCTCATTCTCCTCCTCTCTCAAATATCAAGCAGATAACTGTGTTCAAAACTGGGGCTTCTGGGCTGCACCGACACAAAACCACTTGTTTCTAGAGACTCAGAACGTGTTGCTCTCTGAGGGACAAGGCCCATTGCTCCCAGGGTGCAGCTCTGTGGATGGCTGCCTTAACCCAGTCAAAGCTCAGGGAACTGTTAGCGACAACATGGAAGTCTTGTCCTGGTTTGCTCCTCATTGGGGAAGAGATGAGGAAAGGGAGAAAGGGGGAAAAGGAAAGGAAAGAAGCTAGAGGCAGGGAGGGAAGAGAGAGACAGTGAGAGAGTACTCACAACGAACTGAGGAGGGCTCCTGGGAAGTTGAGATGAGAATTCCCTTCACCAAACCCCTCTTTCACGTGTGCAACTTTGCTTAAGAATAATCCACAGATTGACTTTTTGAGTCGTTTCCCCCCACCCCAGAAAATTCTTGAGAAGCGCCCTCAAGGTTGTGTGGGTAGGGGTGATTTTATTTATTTATTAAAAGTGAGTTAAAATTTGGATAAGATTAACATCCCACAGCTAGTCATAGCTGCCAAGTCTCCCGTATTCCCCGGGAAACCCCCATTTTTCCAGCTGTTCCCAGCCGAAAAAACAGGGTTTTTTTTGTTTTTCCCCAGTTTATTCTGGTGCGGCGGCCATTTTGGATCTGGGAGGAGCATGCTCAGAAGCGACTTTTGATGCTGCTTTGCCCAGTTCCAAAATGGCTGCAGCACGACTTCTGGTGCGGCGTCCATTTTGGAACAGGGCAGAGCAGCATCAAAAGTAGCTTCTGAGCATGCACCGCCCAGTTCCAAAATGGCAGCAGCGCTACTTCCGGTCTGCTACTTCCGGTCCAGTCCCTTATTTCTCAGGCCGGAACTTGGCAGCCATGCAGCTAGTTAACATGAACATGGTCAAAATGACTGATGTCATCGTATCAGGTTTTCCTTAAATGATGGGATGTAATAATAAGTAGCCCTGTAGTTGTTAACGTTCAGAGAAGTGCACGCCCCCCCACGTTAGATGTTTTACCCAAGTGGGTCTTCCAAGTTCACTTCAAATTTCCCCAGAGATGTAGGAGCAGACCACTCCCCCTGCCCACCCTTAAAGTGCAGATGATATTATTGAAGCAATTTTTCTCTTAAAATTCCTACAGTTGCTCAAACCCTAGGTGCTCTATTTGGCTATGCTTCTTTTAAAATCCTTCTATGCCTGGAAGCTCAACTTAGCAATTCTCTCTCATCCTTGCAGCAGCCTCATATGCAAGGATTATGCATGCATTCTAATTATCAAAAGTAGATTTAAAAGCATTGGTAAGTGTTTTCACCTGTTTGATGAATGAAGCTGAAGATCAGCCTCACGTTTGTGTGTGTGTGATTTTTATATTAGTTTAATGGAACCATATCACCACAGTCTTTGAGCTGTTTATTCAAAATTTTCTGCTGCTAGTACAAAAACCATATTTTCACTGTTGCAGACATTGAAGGATGTTGCTGGATGATGCCCGAGCCTAGCTTGGATGCAAACCTAAAGCGCTCAGCAAACCTGTTTCAAAATAAGAGGAGAGTCTTGCATGAATCTATTAGGAAATAATATTGGGGAACACTGGGTATTAAGAGTGCTAACATAAATCGTATACCCCAGTTTCGCAGTGGCCCTTCAAAGTACGCTTCATTCAGAGTTTATAGAAAAACAAACATGCAAACAGAAGTTGACTTGGCTAAAATACACCACCAAGAGTTTAAAGACCAACCTAGCATGAAACCCCTGACTAGCAGTATACTGTTTAAAGTATACAGAAGAAAAACAAAAGGTTGGCTTTCTCTAACAGAAAAACAAACTGACTCGGAAGAGACTTTAAACTAAAGATATACGCTCTCTCTCCCAGCAACTTTACATCCCCACATTCCAAACCTCCCACACAACTACACATACCACACAAAATGCTTTCCAACAGAGCCTTATATAAATGGAGTAGAGCCCACGCCTGTGAGCAATTAAACAGAAATTACCGGCACCTGTTTTTCTTAAACAGACAGTATTGACATTAGACCGGCTCAAAAGCAACTTTGATTATTCAAGAAACCCAACAGGTTCCCCCCACACACTTTCTTTCCCTCTTTGATCAAAATATAGGTGCTTAGAAAAATGTCCTTCCTCATTCCTGTCATCCCTCCCCACCATCAAAATCTTTTCCCACTAACCCTACTCCACAACCCTACTCCACAAAATACAGCCCCCCCTTCCCTTATTTAATCCTCCTAGCAGTGATGATGGCTAGCCACAGAAGAAATTGGGAAGCCAAGGCAAAGTGAAGAGAACCCCAGGGTGAGCTGAAGGGATCAGCTGCACCCCAAGGACTGATCTTGCTTAACCAGGTAAAAGGTAAAGGGACCCCTGACCATTAGGTCCAGTCGTGACCGACTCTGGGGTTGCGCGCTCGTCTCACATTATTGGCCGAGGGAGCCAGCGTATAGCTTCCAGGTCATGTGGCCAGCATGACAAAGTCGCTTCTGGCAAACCAGACCAGCACATGGAAACTTCATTTACCTTCCCACTGTAGCGGTTCCTATTTATCTACTTGCATTTTGACGTGCTTTCGAACTGCTAGGTTGGCAGGAGCTGGGACCAAGCAATGGGAGCTCACCCCGTCACAGGGATTTGAACCGCCAACCTTCTGATCAGCAAGCCCTAGGCTCAGTGGTTTCACCCACAGCACCAATGACCCCCAAATTGAAAGTTTATTTTTATATTGTCATATGTCATATTGTCACTGGTCATATGTCCCTTTTAAATTTAATTTTTTTTTAAAAAACTGCATTCAAACTCTGACCCCCCCCTCTGGTATTCGAGGTGCGTTGTTCAATTTCTCCTCCCGCCATTTTACTTCTTCAGAAAAATGTGGCACCAGAGGGCATAGCAGAGCAACCAGCGACCAGCAGCTTAGAAAGGATCAGAGTTTTGGCTGGATATTACTTACATTTGTCAAACAAAAAACTCAAGGTGAAAAACATTTTAAGTAACAAGTGTGCCTTGCGACATTTTAGAATGACATATTAATATCTTTCTGATAGGGAGAAATAACATTAAACTGGTCAGTGTAGGTCCAGCCATAGTTTAGGGTCCTAACATGTATTAACCCATCCTTGCCTCCCTCAATCGGGGATTGACAAAAAGAATCAGCTGGTCTACTCTAGTTTATGAACACACACAGAAAAGCTTCCTTAGGTGCTTTGGGTTGTCTCCCTATAATTCCCTCCTTTGGCCATAACTAAGTGGCAGCATACTCCCTTGGTCCCTGCCTTACATTTCTCACATCACCAATTTAAAGCCTTCTGTCGACTGCATCCCAACAGTGGCTCCCTTTCCAAGAGAACAATGAGCCTGTTCATACCCATCAACTCCCGGATTGAAAAATATGGGATCAGTAGTGGCGCGGCACCGGAAATCGCTTCTACACATGTCCAGCAATGCATAGAAGCGACTTTCGGTGCTGCTCTGTCCGATTTCCGATGCCCAGACATGGGCAGAGCGGGACCCGAAATCGGTTCTGCGCATGTCCACACATGCACAGAAGGAGCCTCCCTGGCTGGCAGGAGCTGCTTTGAAAATCCAGGGGAATTACGGGATATTTCGCCATTCGGGATAACAGTGGGAAACGGCTTTAAAAACGGGGGTTTCCCGCGAAAAACAGGAGACTTGGCAGCTATGAGCCTGTTCCTTGGGCTTGCTGATCGGAAGGTCAGTGGTTCGAATCCCAGCACTGGGGCGAGCTCCTGTTGCTCTGTCTCAGCTCCTGCCAACCTAGCAGTTCAAAAGCATGCCAGTGCAAGTAGATAAATAGGTGCTGCTGCAGCGGGAAGGTAAACGGCGTTTCCGTGCGCTCTGGCACTCGTCATGGTTCTCCGTGCGCCAGTAGTGGTTTAGTCCTGCTGGCCACATGACCCAGAAAACTGTCTGTGAACAAATGCTGGGTCCCTCAGCCTGAAAGCGAGATGAGGGCCACAACCCCATAGTCGCCTTTGACTGGACTTAACCGTCAAGGGGTGCTTTACCTTTTACCTTTTTACTGCTACTTTTTATTTTTTAAAAATATTGCTAGCCCTTCAAGAATAAGGAACAGTGTGCTAGCTGAACAAGTGAGAGCAACTGTGCACACGCTGCATGTGAATAAATTTCTGTATGAGAAAAGGTGGCTCATGGAACAGAGAGGAGAGGGGTGAGAGCTTCCCCATGGCCTTTTAAAATCCATCCCTGATCTCTGTTTCCTGCCATCTGCAAGTACTGTCTTCAGGGCTGGTGCTGAGCAAACACAGTATGTGGATAAATTGCTTAAGGAATTCGTACAGACATGCTCTCTGGCTGTGTTGGACTAGCCCTTGTTCAGTGACCCTTTATAATGTGTACATCTGCTTTACTCAAAATCACTGCAGAGGAAATGCTCTTTATTCCATCTGTGAGACGATAATTCTGCTATTTCTCCTTTTCTAAAATAAAAAATCAGAATGACACCTTGGCGAACTTCCGCCCCGAAGGGATAAGAAATGCCACACACTCCTTTTTACTCTCACCCCTTGCATTAGGCGTAGGTGCTAATATATATTCCCTTAGGCTTTTCTCAGCCTGCTGTGTACTTATTCTCTTGTCCATCCGTCATTATTTATCAAGATTTATGTTATATGAAATATTGTTGTATGTAATTAGTTATTAATTATATGATCCATCAGTGTTCTGGATGGCAGCCTACACTACAGGTAGGAATGGGAGAGAATCCATTCAGTTCATATTTTTATGCAAAGCTCACACTTCCTGAACCAATGCACAAACACAGCTAGCATTTGAAAGTCACACTCCTCCGAAATTTGTAATACGATTCGTCAACCAAAAATAAGGATATAAAAGCCTTATATTGAAGGAAAATATGTTTTAAAACTGTATCACATTAGGAGAAATTGCTTGCAAAACTACATATATCGGGGAACTAGGTATATTGGAGAAACTGCTTGCATACCTTTGGGGAAATTGCAAGCAGAGAAAAGAAAAGAATTCAAGTGGTCTTTTCAGAAACTGAGTAAAACTGAATTTAAGATTGGGAAAATGTGGAAATGAGGGGAAATGAAATAGATAGGTTAATCCAGCCCTAACTATAGGCTTCAACTGGTTTGTTATTAAAACATATTATTATTAAAATAATTTATACACTCTCACTTGTGGGGTGCCTCAGGGTTCTGTCCTCTCCCCCATGCTTTTTAACATCTACATGCAGCCACTGGGAGAGATAATCAGGGGGGTTTGGGCCGGGTGTTCATCAGTATGCGAATGATACGCATCTCTACCTCTCTTTCAAATCAGAACCAGTGAAGGTGGTGAAGGTCCTGTGTGAGTGCCTGGAGGTGGTTGGAGGATGGATGGCGGCTAACAGATTGAGGTTGAATACTGACAAGACAGAAGTACTGTTTGTGGGGGACAGGAGGCGGGCAGGTGTGGAGGACTCCCTGGTCCTGAATGAGGTAACTGTGCCCCTGAAGGACCAGGTGTGCAGCCTGGGAGTCATTCTGGACTCACAGCTGTCCATGGAGGCGCAGGTCAATTCTGTGTCCAGGGCAGCTGTCTATCAGCTCCACCTGGTACACAGGCTGAGACCCTACCTGCCTGCAGACTGTCTTGCCAGAGTGGTGCATGCTCTAGTTATCTCCTGCTTGGACTACTGCAATGCGCTCTACGTGGGGCTACCTTTGAAGGTGACCCGGAAACTACAACTAATCCAAAATGCGGCAGCTAGACTGGTGACTGGGAGCGGCCGCTGAGACCACATAACACTGGTCTTGAAAGATCTACATTGGCTCCCAGTACATTTCTGAGCACAATTCAAAGTGATGGTGCTGACCTTTAAAGCCCTAAATGGCCTCGGTCCAGTATACCTGAAGGAGCATCTCCACCCCCATTGTTCAGCCCGGACACTGAGGTCCAGCGCCGAGGGCCTTCTGGCGGTTCCCTCCCTGCGAGAAGCAAAGCTACAGGGAACCAGGCAGAGGGCCTTTTCGGTAGTGGCACCCGCCCTGTGGAACGCCCTTCCATCGGAGGTCAGAGAGATAAACAACTACCTGACATTTAGAAAATACCTAAAGGCAGCCCTGTTTAGGGAAGTTTTCAATCTGTGATTTGATGTATTTTAATGTTTGTTGGAAGCCGCCCAGAGTGGCAGGGGGATATAAATAATAAATTATTATTATTATTATTATTATTATTATTATTATTATTATTATTATTATCATCATCATCATCATCTTTCATTTAAAGAAGAAATAAAAAGGCAGTTTAATAAGCCTTCCATCTCCTCAAAGAACCCTGACAATTGCAGTTCTATGAGTTGGGCTAGGGAACCTGAATTCTCAATATCCTCACCAAAATGCAACTCTCATGAATCTTCGGAAAGCCATGACTGCTATAAACCTGATGTTTGCTGTGCCCTGAAATATTTGTTTAAAAACCTAAGCGTTGTAATAAAATGGAGACAATTCTCATATAATTAACACAGAATTTCATATGGGATGGTGGGCCTGTGTTTATACTCCTATTTTTTTCATTTTCATTTTTTTAAAATGTCATGATTGCTGGAAGAAAGTTTTTTTTTAATTGCATTTTTACTTGTGTTTATGTCTGCTTATGAAGGGGCACATGCCAGAATAAAATAAGGATCTCTTCCATCCCATTTATTTCCAGAGAGAGAGGGAGCAGGATCATGACTTCTGCATTTTTCTAAATCCACACATACAAGCAAAATAATATGAATTGCACTCATTGAGGTATGTTGATAGAAAACCCAGAAATAAAAGAAAAATCAATCCTCATGGCATCTTTGAAAATGGAGGAATAGGGAACAAAATCAAACCAAAATGCCTCCTTTTTGAGTCACACACACTAGATAATGCGACTTGGGGCTGACGGGCTCTGTGTGCCTATTAGTTGTCTGTCTGCATATCTGTCTGTAAATGTCAGCTGCCTTGGCTCGCATTTTTGCTTACCCGACCAGACTTTGCTTTATTGATCTCTCCCTCCAATATTCATCTGTCCACCTGGCTCATTCCTTTATGCGGCCAGCCTTGTCATCACTCTCCGTGCCAACACGACTATATAATGAAACACGTCCTCTGCTATTTTGAATATGTCTTTTGAGCTGCTTCGGATGGCGTTGGAAGCCAACTGTCCTCAGTCGCATGGTCTTGTGCTGAGTTTGGTCGCATGAAACAAATGGGGGAACCGAAACGTCGTTGCTTCTGCCAGCCTGCTCTAGGTGGTGCTAGCAGTTGAAAGAAACAAACAGAAGCCCTCCAGATAGATCTCTTCAGGTAGCCGTGCAGCGACAAAGCATTTGCCAGTGCCCTGCAGCAGCCTACAGCTGTGTGGGTTGTTGCAGCTAGGAAAAGTTCCAGCTTGTCTCATCTGAAATCATGCCTCAGCTATCGAAGTGGTCAGATGAGTTAGCCAGCCCCAAAAAGATTTCCCAAAGCTCTTTGATGGTAAGCAATGATGATGGCGATGATGATGATGGTGGTGGTGGTGGTGGTGATGATGATGATGATGATGAATACCCTGCCCATCTGCAGCCACTCTGGGCGGCTCCCTACAGAATGTTAAAAACACGATAAAACATCAAACATTAAAAACTTCCCTAAACAGGGCTGCCTTCAGATGTCAGATAGGTTTTTTTTTTAATATTTCCTTGGCATCTGATGGGAGAGCATTCCACAGGGCAGGTGCCAATACCAAGAAGGCCCTCTGCCTGGTTCCCTCTAACCTCTCATCTTGCAGTGAGGGAACTGCCAGAAGGCCCTTGGAGCTGGACCTCAGTGTCTGGGCTGAACGGTGGTGGTGGAGATGCTCCGTCAGCTATACTGGGCCATGCAAAGGAAGTTTTTTATGTTTGATGTTTTATCGTGTTTTAATATTCTGTTGGGAGCTGCCCAGAGTGGCTGGGGAAACCTAGCCAGATGGGTGGGGTCACTGGCGGAGGAAGAGGAGTGCAGGGGGAGCGCACCGACCCCAGCAGTGTGATCCCTGTGGGGTGCCATCGCGGCTGCCCCTCCGCCCACGCTGGGCACCACACCCCTGCAAGTGGCATGCTATGCCCCTAGGACATGCACCACGTCCCTGTGGACAGCGTGCCCCGCCCCTGGGATGCACGCCAACCCCATCCCTGCCTGCTTTCTACACCCCGGTGCCACTGGGTGGGGTATAAAAAGAATTATTATTATTATTATTATTATTATTATTATTATTATTATTATTATTATTACCATTAACAGCAATGAGTCAGAGAGGTTTCAGTGGCCTTTTGGTCAAGGTTGCCACAGCAAGACTAGTCCAAAGTAGGAGAAAGTTCTACTGTAGTGCTAGGGATGAACGATAACCCACATATTAAAGTGAAGCATCTTGCATCTCCCAGGCTTATATGCAGTTAACAATCAAAGTGCACAGTTCTCCACATGTCGCATTGCATTTCCACTTCAAGCAATGTGTACAGCATACATAAAAATGCATATTTTATGAGGGAGGGAATGCATATTTTAGGGGGACATGCGCAGAAAGTCATATAAAAAGTGTTTTATTAGGGGGAAATGCAAACAAGAGAAGCATATTTCAGAGACAATAGTGTACAAAAAATCCATGGAAGATAAATGAAGCTTTTCCCACACATTTTTAAAAAGAACTCCCGCGGAAAACAGACTGCAATGGTGTTACAACTGAACATACAGTCATACCTCGGGTTACAGCCGCTTCAGGTTGCATCTTTTCAGGTTGCGCTCTGCGCCAAACCCAGAAATCCCGGAATGGGTTACTTCCGGGTTTCAGGGCACACACATGCTCAGAAGCACTAAATCACGCTTTGCACATGCACAGAAGCGCCGAATCCTGACCCGCACGTGCGCAGACGTGCAGATGCGGGTTGCGAACATGCCTCCCACACGGATCACGTTCGCAACCCGAGCGTCCACTGTAAGTGAAACCGACATGAAATGGAAATAGGCTGATCCATTAATCCTGATGTATTGCACAGCATTATACAGACAACACCCTTTCCCATGGTGTGAGGAGCAAGAAGCACTGTGGCAGTTAAGGACCAGATTCTCATGATTCTTACAATTTAGAATCCGGCAGCCAAGTTATATATCCAATGTAATAAACTCATACATGCTTCTCCTGTGTTGCAGTCTTTTGAAACATCTCTACGTTTTTGTAAATGTGTATGTAATAATCAATAGCTGAAGATAAACTATATTTAGAAATGTGCTATTTGAGAGAAGACACATTTAAAAATGTGTTTATGATTTTTTGGTGCACATTTTTTCCCCATTGAGGAAACGGGATGGAAATAGACTTCACAAGCAATACATGTGAAACTGACTCAGGCTTGGTTACAGACCCAGCTGCCCATCCTTACCCTGAAGGCCATTTCTCCTCCAAGAAAAAAAATCCAGTCAGTATAATTCAACACAATCAGGACTTAAGTTGCACTGAGCACATTGCAAATTTATTACAATTTTTATGTAAGATTGCTGTGCCAGAGTTAAACCTCCCTGCCTTCTTTTCTCTTTGCAACAGAAGACGGCAGGTAGGGAACACTCAGGAGGGCTCAGAAGGTGGTTTAGGTGCAGCATCATAAAAGCAATTCACTTGTAGAGAACAAAAATGCTCTGGTTGAAAAAAATGGATTCTCCCCCAAGGTCTTCTTTTCATTTGGGGTGGGGGGGAAGAATGCCTAGCCAGCCAATATTATTTTAAATAGTGTAAATAAATTTAGTTTGCCTCTAATGTGATTAAGGCAATTTGTTTGTTTGTTTGTTTGTTTTTAAAAGGTTGTATACCTATTTCCTTTCCCACACTTTTGAACTATAGTGTGTGTGTGTGTGTGTGTGACAGGGAGTGTGTGTCTACTATGTTTAAGCAACTGCTGAAGATAATAAACAGCGTCTAAATCACACATTTCATTTGATTGTGCATTGAACTGAAATGCTTATGTGAAGACTGCAGCGTATTTATTCATTTCTCAAAGTCTATTATTCAGTTCATTGTGGCCAAGTATAGTCTTAAAAAACTGCTCTTTCAAGGACCTATGGCTCCATGTCTTCTGCTGATGCATCTTGCACATGCACATCTTTGTTAGAAAGTCTTGACCAAGGTAAAGGAGCACTAGAGGCGCTTCTTGGTATCCAGGATTGATTCATTTGGTTGAATTATAAAATACAGACAATATACACAGACAGGCAACTTCTTCTGTCTATTGCAATCCTCCCATCTGTGCTGAACAGCCTTTCAGAGCAGAGGCTGGTGGGAGGGCAATCAAGGCAGCCCACGACAACAGTGTAATAGCGAGGGCCACACATAACACGCATTCCCAATGTAGAATACGGTTTCTCAGAGCTCCATTAAATTTTGACACGTCATCCCTCTCAGGTGACTGCTGCAGTTTCATTTCTTGTGTAGGTAGAATAATCATTTGCGTTTGCGAACTTCCACAAGCCCTGTAAGAAACCAGTCTCACTGTCTCTGGATGCCGCTGGAGTTTGTTCTGCAACTTTTGAAAAACTATTAATCAGCCCATCCGGTGCTTCAGGTTGTGGCTCAGAGAATCCACTGTGCATGCTTTAAGACAGGCCTTCACAAACTCCCTGATCCAGGTATGCATACAACCAATTTAATGTCCTTTTCATAGGCCTTTCCTTTTACACAGTTAACAAAGTTGGGATTACCTCCACAGCATTGCGGCCATACACATTCATGATGAAGACTTTGGGATTAAACCATGGGGGAAAAAAGGTGCCTATGTTGCAATGTAGCACATCTGTGGGGGGAAAAGGCTAAGGTGTACACAAATCTGGAGTAGAGTCCCTAAGATGGTTGGATGGCATCTTGTATGGCTCCTTTTGGCAACTCCTGCAGCCAAGCTGGTGCCAAACATATTGCTCTGCTTTCCTTTGGACCACATCAGTGAGGCCAGGGTGTGTGTCTTGTCATCTGGGCTGCACAGGACCTCCATACACACTAATCAGCCTTGCACCATGGAGAGGTCACTTTGGTGCCACAAATACAGAGAAAAACAACGCAGGAGGCAGCATTTATGAGTTACCAGTCTCTGCAGCCACAGCAAATACTATGAATCTCCAGCGATTTGACTTCACCCCCTGAGGTGCACTCCATTGTCTCTTGAGGCAGTCATGTCAACAACAGATTACCTCAGGTAATCAGTAGCCGAAGAGATTATGTTACCCTGAACTGCCTTGGTATGCTGATGGACTGGTAGGTCCATCTTCAGCCTGTGGGAGCGCAGCATCACTTCTCCCTTGTTCTCATGTAGGGTTCTCATCAACAAGCATAGGGCGCGAGTGGTGCTGTGTAAACCACTGAGCCTCTTGGGCTTGCTAATCAGAAGGTCAGTGGTTCGAATCCCCGCAACGGGGTGAGTTCCTGTTGCCCTGTCCCAGCTCCTGCCAACCCAGCAGTTCGAAAGCACACCAGCAGTTCGAAAGCACACCAGTGCAAGTAGATAAGTAGGTACTGCTGTGGCAGGAAGGTAAACAACGTTTCCGTGTGCTCAGGTTTACGTCACGGTGTTCCATTGCGCCATAAGTGGTTTATTCATGCTAGCCAAATGACCCGGAAAGCTGTCCGTGGACAAACACTGGCTCCCTCAGCCTGAAAGCGAGATGAGGGCCGCAACCCCATAGTCGCTTTTGACTGGACTTAACCATCCAGGGGTCCTTTACCTTTACCTTTTACCTCATCAAAAACAATTCAAGGAATTTCAAATGGGGCAGTGTCATCCCAATACTTCCTGAAGCTTGCTGAGGGCTGTGCAGCTGCACCAGTCCAGCACATCTGGAACAGCTGTCAGTTCATTCCCTAAGCCCTTTTCTCATCACTACCCACTGCACTACATCCCCATACAGGTGAGCTGCAGTGATGCCACTGGGTCCACCCTACCAGCCTGGCCCTGTGCAAATGCTTGGTCAACAGAGCAGGACCCTTGGCTTACTTCATTCCTGCTTCTTCTCCCCTTCCCTCTGAAGCCTTCTGGGTCTAGATATGGGGTAAGCTAGCCGTAGCCATGACAGGTACTAGAATGTGGGAAGGCAGACATATCTATAGAAAAGAACAGATTTTGCATGTCGCTCATGTAATGTTTCCTTCCGTTTCTTCCCCCCTCCCTGTTTCCCACTCCTATAATTCCATGGATAAAAGCATTTTAAACATTTAGGGTCTTCTTTCTCAAACCTCACTGGAGTAAAAAACAGAATACACAAAAAAAAAGACCTCAGATTGTAGCACGTCGCAGTGTGCCACCTGCACACAATCAAAACACACTGCTTGACACAACATCTAATGCTGTGGGCGTAGCTGTTGTTTGCTGCAGGAGCTGTAAAAATTGAGCATGCCTGACTGGTTGACCGGTTGACCGGGCAGCTGTACAGGGGATGCTGAGAAATTCCCCTTAACATTCTGGTTACACCTGCTTTGATTGTAAAGAATTGCAGCGTTTCTGCCTCTTAATACAGTGAAGCAGGCGAGCCGTGCTTTCCAAGAAGAATATGGAGACATAAAGAAAATGAATTAATCATGTATGATTTTCCATGCTCGCACAGATGTTAAAAGCTTGAACACCAGCCTCAGTGCATAACATTTCTGCTTGCTCCCACCCAGTATTACCACAAACCGCTTTACAGCTTGAAATAGAAAGCATGCAAAAATGTAGAAGATGATCTTCCCTGCCCAAACGGGAACTGCCACCTACACTTCATCAAGATTTAAGTTAAGTAAATGGGGGGGGGGGGAGTTCCTTTTCCATGAGAAACATTTGCAGAATTGTGTAGGGAGCCAAAACAGTTTGAAGAAGTCAGGGAAAATTTCTCAGAGCAGTTCAGCACACCTGACCCACGAATAGCTTTGAATCTCCCAAGATTCCAAGGCAGTTGGATCTTACTCACAATGGCATGTGCAGCTCTCAAAAACAGAAACCCAAAGGTGAGAGCTAAGCTAGAGTCCTGCAAAGTGCAGTGGTACCTCGGTTTACAAACACAATTGGTTCCAGAAGTCTGTACTTAACCTGAAGCGTACTTAACCTGAAGCAAACTTTCCCATTGAAGGTAATGGAAAGTGGATTAATCCGTTCCAGACGGTCCGTGGAGTACTTAAACTGAAGCGTACTTAACCTGAAGTGAACTTTCCCATTGAACGTAATGGAAAGTGGATTAATCCGTTCCAGACGGTCCGTGGAGTACTTAAACTGAAGTGTACTTACCCTGGAGCGAACTTTCCCATTGAAAGTAATGGAAAGTGGATTAATCCGTTCCAGACGGTCCGTGGAGTACTTAAACTGAAGTGTACTTACCCTGGAGCGAACTTTCCCATTGAAAGTAATGGAAAGTGGATTAATCCATTCCAGACGGGTCCGCGGAGTACTCAACCTGAAGCGTACTTAACCCGAGGTATGAGTGCAATTGGTTCCGGAAGTCCGTACTTAACCTGAAGCGAAGTTTCCCATTGAAAGTAATGGAAAGTGGATTAATTCGTTCCAGACAGGTCCATGGAGTACTTAAACTGAAAATACTCAAACCGAGGCGTACTTAAACCGAGGTATGACTGTATTTCATACTATAAAGCTAATATGACATGGGGAAGAACCTGCCCTGACATTGTGTATCAGGTGTGGAAAATCATGGCCCTCTGAATGTTGCTGAACAATTTGTTAAAGCGTGTTTGGGATCTCAGTGAGTCCAATTCCCAACTTTGCCCCAATATGGTATCTATATTGACAAGATGGGCCAATGGCCTCTTTCTTGTTATCTGTTCTTTTCTTTTCAAAAAGCGCAGCTATTCTGAGGCAAATCTGAAACACGACTATGAGACTAGACTAGACTAGACTAGACTAGACAAGACAAGGATCTAGTCTTGATGTACAAGTTGCCACAAATCAGTTTTTAGCATCTCCAGTTTGAGGGCCGCAACCGAATTTTGCTACAATTGAATTCCTGAGGCGGTTTTTGAGGTCTCTTCTTGGGCAAGAACATCCAGATAATTTTGAAAGCAGCTAACAGCTTTGATAAAGTGAGAACATTTTCTTGTACTGTGTGTATGTGTTGCTTTAGCTGTTACTAAATATGTGCGATTTTGAAGTTATAGGCTGACAGAAATTGGAATGATAAACATTATGAGCACAATTAATGGACCCTGGAGTGCTGACACACTCAGTAGCTGCACAATTATCATAAGAGCTGGGAAATTACTTAATAATGGGACCATAGAATATCACTGTGCTATCTCCTGTGCTGCTGTGCAGTTCTGCCATGTGCCACGCTAACAAATATAGGCCTTCCTCGTATATCTTACCTGCATAAGATTTGACAGCCAAACTGAAAGCAACTGCCTGCCTAGTCCTGCATTGTGACATAGTTCAGAACTGACCATGTAATGAGGCAGAATGAGGCAGCTGGGAAGGTGACAGTTGTTGGGAAGTAGAGAGTAGGGGGCTCTGAAGCAGAGCCCCAATTTTAATTATCATTTACTTATTTGATTTTACGTGTTGTATGTCAGGGCAGATTTACACACACAAAAGGGAAGCCTTTTTAACGTATATTGTTTTTTATTATGTTTTTATATAGGTTGGAAGCCGCCCAGAGTGGCTGCGGCAACCCAGTCAGATGGGCAGGGTACAAATAATAAAATGATGATGATTATTAAGTTTCATAGTACCACAGAATTGTAGAGTTGGAAGGAACCCTGAGGATCATCTAGTTCAGGCATCCCCAAACTCCGGCCCTCCAGATGTTTTGGACTACAATTCCCATCATCCCTGACCACTGGTCCTCTTAGCTAGGGATCATGGGAGTTGTAGGCCAAAACATCTGGAGGGCCGCAGTTTGGGGATGCCTGATCTAGTTCAACTCCCTGCAATGCAGGAATATGGAGCTGTCCCATACGGGGATCAAACCTGCAATCTTGCAGCTATCAGCACCATGCTCTAACCAATTGAGCTATCCAGGCTCTCAAGCAAAATGGTGCAAGCAAATGATACTTTGAGAATCCTTTTGAGTGCCTGCAGCCTAAAGAGCTTTATAGGACTTTATAGGTTTCTTAAGATACAAATAATAATAATAATAATAATAATAATAATAATAATAATAATAATAATACCTCAACAACAATATGTGTTTGTTGCAATGGTTAGCAAACAGGCATGGCATTTGGCAATGGGTTCCACAGCATGTCTAAAATTGAAAAATGAGGTGGCCTTGATGGACCCCCCGAGGCAAGCTATTTACCTATCAGTGTTATCGGTCTTCTCATCCTGCCTGCTCCAAACAAATAGCATTCTGTGGCTATTGAGTATGCTCAGGCCTCAGGGTTTTCTTTCCTTCTCTTGGGTTTTGAAGAAGTTTATTTGTTTTCTACTTCTGTGAACCTTAGGGCTCGCCTAGATCTGTTGATACCTCCCTCTTGTGCATAGATGTTGCAGTTTGACTGTTCAATGATCAGCCCTCAAGAGAATGAATTCCCTGTGAGTGTCTATGAATGGAGCCCGGGTTTTTTAAAAAAATTCCTCGCACTAGCTACATCTCAGGAAGATCTTATAGGAAAGCCAGGCCTTCTGCCTAGATCCTGAAGCACAAAAAAACAGGGGTCCATAGAACCAGCCAAGTATGTGAACACACTGGTATTTATTGTGATAAATGTTGTTTATGTACACACTCCCAGGAAATGAACTGAGACTACAGCTTGCTCAGTCGCATTTTTAACAGCGGAGAATCTGAACAATCATCAGGCTAAAAGGTATATGGAGATTAATAGGGTTCATTTTTCTTAAGAAAGATTGTATTTATTAAACCATTATAGGAATTTAGGTGGAGATAACCTGTGTGAGAATTCAGATTAATGGTTTGGCAATGAATAATCAACTGTGGATGTACCAAACTCCAGAGAAAATAAAATTGTTGAAGGCTGATGTGATGGCTATTTGGTCTTAGAATGAGCATACAAGTTTGCCAAGAGCACCTTTGCATGCTATTCTTATAAAGCAACATAATCAAGGGACAATGTGGCTCATAGGAGCCAATTCCTCCAATAAAATATTTGAAGGGGCTGCCCCCAGTTAATGGGCATTGCCGTTCAAATGGTGTGTGTGCAGCACATCATGTGATCAGCTATGTGGGTTGGGGATTACCTGCCCCCCGAATATTTTATTCAAGTTGGCACCCTGATGAGCCTGCACAATTGCCCCTCCCCCTAAGGGCACATGGCTTCTTTTACCTCTGACATTCATGTGATGCTTTCTCTTCCTCCGTCTTATGCCTCCTCTTCCAACTCCAACTTTCTTGCCAGGAAGCAATCTTGATAGACACCTCCCATTAGCCATTAACATCAGGGGGTGGGAGTCAAGGAAGCAGAAGAGACCTCCTGATGCATTAGCACAGTGTCAGTGGTGGTGAGCTTTGCCTTTTGTGATACAGAGCGCAGGCACCACTGAACATTTTCTGTCGAGATACTTCCATTTTTTACTGTGATAATGTATGTGTCACACACTGAATGCTCAGCAAATCAGCAAAGAAATGCTTACTGTTATCATTAGTAGTGCCAGCTAAAAGCCTGCCAAGTTGAAATGATGGGAGAGGAATGGAGAGCTCCCCATTCTTTCCTTTGCCTGACACCCAGCCATCCCATCCATCACAGAGGCCATTTACACTGGGAAAGCAAAGATCTGGGGCCTGGCATGCTTCCACCAACCTACAGATGGTTCCTCAAACTGAACGCGGCCTACAGACTAGGCCCAGAGGAACTATGGAATGGTTATCCCCTCCAGACTCTGCATTGTCCGCTTCCTGCTTCTTGAAACTAATCCGTTTTGTGTGTGTTGTGGATGACAGAGACACATTGTCCCTCTCTCATGTTGTTGTTGTTGTTTAGTCGTTTAGTCGTGTCCGACTCTTCGTGACCCCATGGACCATAGCACGCCAGGCACTCCTGTCTTGCACTGCCTCCCGCAGTTTGGTCAAACTCATGTTCGTAGCTTCGAGAACCCTCTCTCATAGTCTTGGACTTTGGGATGGAGAAGATGCATACTGTTTCCATTTGCATGTGTTACCTGGTCACCTACTGTCAGAGTTGTGAATCCCCCCCCCCACACACACACACCATAACAAAAAATTGATTTCTCCATGGGAATGAGTGACACATGACATGTACACAGCAGAAAGTAAACAGGTCCCTTGGGAACAGAGTGTGGACTAAATCTGCTTCCTGCCCCTGGTGAACGCAGCTACTGAGAATCACGAGAATCACGGTCTGCTTTGCCCTACCTAGGATTTTGTTTGTTCGTCACACTATAGCGCAATACGACATTAAGGGATGGGGTAGGATATGAGGGGCCTCATTTTTTTTTTCACCTATAGGTTTTATTGAACATGACTGCTTTGGACTCAGACCACCCATGCAGTATGCTTTTCTTTAAGGCAGGGGTGTGAGAACCTCGGGCCCTTAGGCTAAATATGGTCCCCGGGTCCCTTTATCTAGTCCTTGAGAATCTTCCCAGACATCTCTCCAGCTCTGCTCTACACCCACCTTGAGTGTGTTTTCCTCATTGGAATGCATCCTTAAACCATGATAATGCCTCTTGCTTGCCCAAATGCAGGTGTGTGTGTGTGTGTGTGTGTGTACGTGTGTGTACGTGCTAAACTCTTTTTGTGTGCCTGAAATGTAGCCTACTATCCATTGCCTCACCCACTTTCTTCTCTAGCTGCAGCCACCAGTGGAATATGCACTCTGGACAACATACCCTCCGACATTCTGCCAATTCAAATCGGGACAGGCATCTTTCCGTGCTGTGCTTTCAAGCAAGCCACCTGGGGCTTCCCTGTCCCAGCCCCATTTCTGTTATGGACAGCAGCTCCCTCAGCAAACATCACAAGAGCAGCTCCAGCTCTTCCTCTTCTTCCCTGTTATCATCCTCTTCTGCATTGGCTTCTCCTCCTCTGGTGGGGGTGGCCTGGCCTATCCCGCAACCAGCTCTCCATCCCTAGACTGCAACTTGGGTGCCTTCCTTCATGCGAAAGACATGTATCTTTTGGTGCTAAGCTCTTGTGGGAGAGTTTGGCGCCGAAAATGGGTCATCCAATCAGAAGCCGGAGTGGTTTCTGTAATTCTGCGATGTCCCAGTCAAATCGTGTTGACTGTGAATGAGAAAATGTGGCTGCTGGGCTGGAAAAAAATATTCCTCGTCTGTGTAAGAAACCCATCCACACAAGCTCTTGCCTTCAATGTCTTTTCATATATAGAGATATGGATACAGATATTGATTTGTATCTGGAAGTTCTACTGAGTGGGTGTTTAATCTTACCTATATACAAGCAGGTGATTCTCATTCAGAAAAATCTCCATCGCTGCCAGCATTATTGCTCAACATAAATCAGAGTGCATTTAGAGTTCTGATAAAAGCATCCAATAAACTTTTCTCTGTATCATAAAATGAGACCTGTTTGACTCCACTCATTGCTAGCATCACCTTTGGAATGAATATTAGTGAAATGGCTATTCCAAGACTTATTAGAAGGGATGGAGATTCATTATTTCTTTTCGCTGTGCTCATCCTTAACTTGCGCAACCCACCAACACAGCATAATAACAGCAGGGGGGAAGTTGAATATTGATATTAGCTTTACCGGCATGTGACAAGCCTGGCATTTGCTTCACTTGGGAGCATCGGTAAAATAGACTCCGAAAGATTATGGCACAAATCATGGTTTGCAAGGAGTTTTCAGGGGCAATGTTTCTATTCCTCTTTGAAACCGTAACAGTTAAGTTGATTGGGGGAGAAAATGCAATTATTAATGAATTATATATGGCGTCAAAGTCCAACTTTAGTTTAGGACAGTGTTCACATATTAGCACCGTGGACGAATAATAATAATAATAATAATAATAATAATAATAATAATAATTTATTATTTATACCCTGCCCATCTGGCTGGGTTTCCCCAGCCACTCTGGGCGGCTTCCAACAGAAATATTAAAATACACTAATTTCTTAAAGATTAAAAGTTTCCCTAAACAGGGCTGCCCTCAGATGTCCTCTAAAAGTCTGGTAATTGTTTTCTTGTTGACATCTGGTGGGAGGGCATTCCACAGGGCGGGTGCCACTACTGAGAAGGCCCTCTGCCTGGTTCCCTGTAACTTGACTTCTCGCAGCGAGGGAACCGCCAGAAGGCCCTCGGCACAGGACGAATTGGGTGATCATCAACAAGTCACTGTCACTTAGTTGCCCTCCTGTAAAATAAGATGGGGAATAAACACATTTGTCACACTGTATGACAAAGAGGATTGGAATGTGCATTCTGGGCCTTGTAGCTGAGGCAGTTTTAGGGTAGCATGACTGGTTCAGCTGCACTGAGCACCAGTACCACAGGGGGAACCACAACAATGATTTAAAACAGAAGCACAAGAGGCAAGGGGTGCCTTAAATCCACATCTAAATCATACACAGTTCTTTACTGAGGTCAAAACTGATTACAGTAACCATTGATGCATGATGATGCCTTATCAGCCTACAAATTCTGTATGTAAAAATTATATATTGGGGAATTTATTTATTTTTCCATTTCCTCAATGCTGCGGCAGCCATACTGTTTTCCCATGCAAAGCTGGCTGTTTTTCAAGGGTTTTCTATACTTTTCTTCATCAAGTGGTAAACAATTCAGAATAGTTTCACCTTGCACTTGATGTAGTCTTATAAGTGGGAGGTGACAGCTTAGCTGATCTTATCCAGAGTGAAAAGGTTAAATTAAGGAATGATTTATTCGGTCTTTGTCTTCCATTAGCAATGAATTTATTCATTGAAGAGATAAAAAATCTCCAGTTGTTTGTTGTGTGTATATTTTATTTGAAACATGCCCCCAAGGCCTGATTTGGTTAAGAATATGCTAACAATGAAACACACACACACACACACCCCTAATTAAATTGCAACCACAGAAGTTCATTTTATCTTGACTGCCTTAATAAATCCATTATGCACAGGTTAGTAAACCATGTAGTGATTGTGTTAATGAAAGGGGTGGAATTAGAATTAGAGTTATACCAGTTTATCTACGTTTCTTAGGCCCAGACTATGCAATTGACAGCCATGCAGGATGCAAGTTTTGCAGGTCTGTACCACTTCAGACAGCAGGTATGGGAACAAACATATACCAGCGCAAAACCCCCGAGCGGAGAAAGCAAAGCTTTGATTTCCTCTGTTTTGTACTCCTCTTCAATTCCCATTGAACTAGAAGAACATTAAAAAATTAATTCATGAAAACAGACCAGGAAATTTTTAGAACATCAAAATTCTAGGGATGAAATTTGGTTGAGGGGCAGTGGGGGGTAGTGCTGTTCTCTGCCACTGATGCACATGGTAGCCCACACCCTGCCAATAGCGGATTCTGCTAGCATGTGCAATTATGATATGCACATTGAGAGCTATCACAGAAGGCTATACAGGAGCTCTGTGCATGAAAATCTGTATGCACTTAGAATCCCTTCAGACGCTGGCCTAATGTGCAGATGGATGAGGAAGTGACAAGGGCTGGGACTGGTCCATGTGGTCACACAAGAATCCCCATGTATTCCTTCAGTAGGTGGGGAGCATAATCTGAACCCCTCAAGAAACGTGCATTTCAGAGTCCCAATTGCATCCCAACAGAATGAGCAGAAATTATATAATGCACAAGAGAAATTAGAGCAAAAATGCTTAGAGAACATTTAGGAACATGGGACTTCTATTACTCCCACATGATACTGTACAGATGGAATCTAGGCATATATATATATATAAAAAAACACAGCACTGTGAAAATGCTTTTTTAAGCATTTTGAAGAAAAATATTGAGCTCATCATTGCCAACTAGTGTCACATTTGTGTAATGCACTTAAAACTCACTTTAAACATTATATTTGCAGCTGTATAGCTGTGTCCTGTATCTTTAAGCATAGCACTTTACCAAACACAGTATCTACTTAATGTTGTCCCCAAATTTAATTTATTATAGGCTTAGCTCACTGGCCGATGTCTGACCAAAAATTATGGAGCAGCAACACCTACAACCTGCAGGCCTTATTATTCCTCCAGCGTGGGCTATAGCAGCACAGAATCATAGGCAGGTTGTCAACGATGGCTACTTTATCTTTACCTTTTTTTTACCTTACTCTCCAATAGAGGATTGTGATGATCATAGTGAAGTTTAGAATGGGATCTGGATGAAGGGTTGTTAAAAGCAGGACAAGGCACATGGAGATATTTTGGGAGACAAGTGTGGGCCTGCCAGATGAATAATTGCAGTTATTTATAAAAATGAATTGAAAATAACAAGGAACTGATGACTGGTTTGCTGGATTGATAAAATAGATCAAAGTCCTTAACTGGGTTGTTGTTTTTGACCACAATTGTGACCCCTTACTACAAAGTTCTGATTATTGCGTGTTTAGACCTTTAAATCTCCCCCCCCCTTAAATAAATTCAGTCAAGACTCAAATTTTGGTTTGGTTTTTGGCAGAATTTAGGCCACAGCTTTATTGATTACACCAGGTGAGTGGTTGAATAGGCTCTGGTTCGACTAGCTCCCTGCACCGTTGCAGGTAGCACTGACCCAGGGCACCAGCATAGGTCAGCCTAGGGTGAACACCCAGAATGGCGGAAAGCCAGGGACATACTATGTCCACCACCCAGATGTCCCCCTGGACTCAGGCATGGGCACAACCCCCTCTCAGGGGTTGACCAAACCATTTGAGTCCCCGGATTCCTTTAACGGAATACCCCTTCACATAGGGATGGCAAGAGTGTTTCCCCATCCCTATCACTTGAACCAGTGCCTATCCGCAACCTTACAAATTGTGACAATTTGCTACGGGGCAGGCAAAACCCAAATGGCAACAGCCAATCAGCCAAATGGGGAAAATTCCTGCCGTGCCCCTGTCCCAATGACCATAGCTGCCAAGGTTCCCGTATTCCCCGGGAAACCCCTGTTTTTCCAGCCAGTTCCCGCTGGCAGCCCGGATTTTAAAAAAAAACCGTAAATCCCCCAGATTCTTACCGGCCCGGGGAGGCTCCTTCTGCGCATGTCTGGAGTCTCTGGACATGCACAGAAGTGATTTCTGGCACTGTGGAAATGGGCAGAGCATGCGTAGAAACGACTTCCAATGTCACTCTGCCCATTTCTAAAATGGCCGCAGCGCGACTTCCGGTTCTGCGCAGCTGCCGATCCCGGATTTTTCAGTCTGGAAGTTGGCACCTATGCCAATGACAGACGACACATGACGGCATAGCAAGGTCAAGCGTGCAAGCCCTAAAAGTAGGGAGAGGTGGGTGGGTGTTCTGATGCACTGACCAAAAGAGAAAGCTCTGAGTCATGTGCATGGGCATATATAGGTCTCTTGATCAGCTTGGCTAGCGTCCGATTGGCCTGATTCAGCCCAGCATCAAGGTACCTACCAATAGGGTGTTGTGGCTACCCAATTGTACCCACCCACAACACAGGGTTAGTTTGCCAGGTCGCATCGCAACATGTGCCCTCTTTGAGGGAGTACACGATTAATCGATCAAATGTGGTTCCAAATAATAAAGGTTGCTATTTGCACCAATTCTAGCGGAGACCTGGATTAATGGAGCTGAGCCACTGCAAGGAGAACATTATAGCATGTACTTTACTATAGATTTCTTTGTTTATAACAATCCACAAGTGCAGGCATTTCTCTTGTCCCATAAAGAGTGCATTTGGCAGCTTGGGTTGCCTATATTCCTCATTGCAGAGGACATAACTCAAACACCTAGCTATTTTTTCTTTAAAGAGACCCTATTTAGGCAAGAGTATTATACCTCTATCAGGCTGTCTTCTTACATAAGCAGGTTGAGGTCAAGTAATAAGGATAAGCCCCACAGGAAAATGTAGATGTTTCTTTAAATGGCACTGATGACTCACAATGTGACATTTCCCCCCTTGAGTCAGTATGGAACAAATTCTGCCATAGTGGCAGGGAACAGAGCAACTAAAAGAGCTCTTTAAGGTGAAATGATACGGTAAGTGGTTATAAGATTTTTTTGGGTTCCCTTTCAGTCCTCAGGGCCTAGCTAATTTCTTTATGTCTGCAGCACATTAAGAAATAAATGTTCCCCACAGCTTCTGTTAGGGGAAAAAGTTATCTCAAGTTCACAGCCCTTTGAAAACGAAAACAGCCTTATAAGTCATGCCACAATAGCCTGGTTTTTAACCCATGAAATTTCTGGAAGCAGTGGGGGATAGATGAATAGGGCAAATGGGCCATTGCCCCACCCACTCCTGTCTATCCTCAGCCAACCCCCACCCAGTTCTGGCACCTCTTAGGTGGGCACCATTGCCATTATAGGAGAACAAAGGAGGCATTCATGGTGAGTTTAAGCACCTCTTTTTCTAGAAAAATAGTACTGCCCCTACTCGTCTACGTCTCACATCCAGTTGGGAGATGGCTCTGTCTGTCATTGGCTCCGGCTCCACCTACCATTGGTCTCCTTGTTTTCTGCCCTGTCAATCCCAATGAGCACCACCCACCCCTGATGGCAGGTGATCAGTTCCTGTCTATATTGCAGTCCCTGCAAAACTGGGTGGTGAACAGGGTTGGGGAGCTGTTTTAGTCTACCCCTAGAAACGCATATACAGAGGGAATGCTGTGGCTCCAGCTTCACTAAAGAGCATGAACACACATGAAGTGACCAGTTTAATCAATGCTAGTGAAAAGCTACCAAATGTGGAAATATATACCAACTTCTGTTCACATCCATATGGCAACATTCCCCCTTCCTTGAACTTTTGCTTACAGGGTCAAGGAAGGTTGTGCCTTTCTGAAGTGTGAAATCTGTTAGTTGTAAGTCATGCAAATAGCACTGAGATGAGAGTGGGGATTGGTGGAATGGCTGCTGACATCACAAAGACTCTGGTAGCACTCTAAAGCTAGGAAAGACAATGACATTTCTGCATACAATTTCAAAGAGAAAAAGTACTGGCTGAAGACTTGCAGGACCTCCAACTGCTATCAGATGCTTTCACCTCTCACTTTCTCTTCAGCCACGCCAACAAATCAATTCAGATGGAAAAGGAAGAGTCCCAGATGAAATGATAGAAGATTGTGCAAAATAGGTGAGGAAAGGGGAAGATCTTTTTTCTCATGGAAATTATCACCATTCCCAATAAAAGGAACAATGATTACACAAGTATTAAGGCAAGGTAACAATTGTTACTCAAACATTTCATTATTGCACTGTAGGCTGGAAATACCAAAAACAGACCGGAGGCATCGGGAGAGGTACAATTGCTGTTTCTAACATCAGAATTGCCTGGTTAAAATTCAGCTGCTCTGTGAAGCAACTAAATCTGCTCAACACCATCTGGCAGCTACGAAGTGGGGGGGGGCAGGGTGATCTACTTTCTGCACAGGTATAATTAACTGATATTTCACTAGCAGAATGCAGTACGAGACATGAAATACACATCCCATTTAAAGCACTGACATTCTGTGCCATAACTATATGAGACCTTCAATGTTTCAGTTTTAATATTTCTGAAGGCTTTGATTTCATTAGTGTAGCCAGAGAAAGTGGTAGAAGGGGCAGCCTGTCATGTCTACAATAAAGTCTATTAAATATAAAGGCGCTGAAATAGGCATTCACTTTATAATGTATTGCACAGTACAAAACATGAAAGGTTGGCCACAGAACACATTTTCTGGAGAGCTTCAGATAAATCTGCTACTTATTTGTGTGTTCAGACCCAGAGACCTTCCAGCTAAATAAATTCACACTTGACTCAAATTTTGGTTTGGTTTTTGGCAGAATTTAGGCCACAACTTGATTGATTACAGAAAGTGAGTGGTTGCATAGGCTCTGGTTCGGCTAGCTCCCTGCACCATTGCAGGTACTGCTGACCCAGGGCACCAGCATATGTCAGCCAAGGGTGAACACCTGGATAGGCGGAAAGCTGGGAACAGACTATGTCCGCCACCCAGATGTCCCCCTGGACTCTGGCACAGGCACAACCCCCTCACAGGGTTGACCAAACCATTGAGTCCATGGATTCCTTTAATGGAATACCCTACACATAGGGATGGTGAGAGCGTTCTCCCATCCCTATCACCTGAACCAGTGCCTATCCGCAAACTTACAAGTTGTAATGATTTGCTACGCAGCAGGCAAAACCCAAATGGCACCAGCCAATCAGCCAAATGGGGGAAATTCCTGCCGTATCCCTGTCCCAATGACAGACGACACATGATGGCATAGCAAGGTCAAGGGCAAAATCCCTAAATGTAGGGAGAGGTAGACAGGTGTTCCGAATGCACACACCGAAAGAGGAAGGTCGCGGTCACATGCGTGGGTATATATAGGTCCCTTGATCCATTTGGACTGCGCCCCATTGGCCAGATTGAACCCAACATCGAGGGACTTATACATTGGTGCCTCGCTAGACGAATTTAATTCGTTCCACGGGTCTTTTCTTATAACGAAAAATTCGTCTAGCGAATCCCATAGGAATGCATTGAATTTTTTTTGAATTTTTGTTTTGCCCATAGGAACGCATTAATTGGATTTCAATGCATTCCTATGGGAAACCGTGATTTGCTAGACGAATTTTTCGTAAAACGAATTCATCTAGCGAGGCAACCTCCACTAGAAAAAACCTTTCGTTAAGCGGAAATTTCATTAAGCAGGGCATTCGTTAAGCGAAGCACCACTGTATATCAATCGGGTGTTGTGGCTGACCAATCTTACCCACCCACAACACAGGAGGTCGGTCTCCAGGTCTCACTGCAACATGTGCCCTCTTTTAGGGAGGACACGATTGATCTCTTACTCTGATCAGCCAATGGTCATATTGGGGGCTGCAGTCCCACAACATCTGGAATAGCACATCCACAGCATCTCCATCCCTGAGACCCTTAAATTTACAATATGGACTGCACGATGGCAACATCACAGAAAGGAAATGGGAAGGTCGATAAATGAGCAAATTGAATTTCTAAAGTGTGAAACGGGCCTTTCCTTCAATGAATTCATAAGGGGTTGGTGAAGGGGGAAACTACTTCCCTGGTGTGTTTTCCCCCACCTTTCCCTGTCACTCCCAAAATTGGTTCTATTCCTGCTCCTGTTGAAAGTAACATAGATGCCAGAAAGTTGGGTAAGACGGCAGTCCTTTATTTAAAATATTTATATGCCGCCCTACGTCCAGAATTGTTTCTAGTGTGGTTCCCAGTAATAGTTTATTTGTGGAATTATTCAGCTGCATAACAGCCCTCACAAGGCAGTGTACAATTCTAGAATAAAACATAACAACGTATCAGATCATCCCTTTAAATACGTGCACCCATTAAAAGGAACAGTACAAAATGATCTGCAGTGTAGCAACTAATGAAACGCAGACTGTAATAAAAATGTTTTTAATAATACAACCATTTTTTTTTAAAAAAAACCCAGCAACAACCCTAATAAAACACGGAAAATAAACCACAGCAAACAGAAGCACAGAGATGCTTTCAAAAACAGAGAGGTTTTCACCTGGTGCCTAAAGGATAATATTGTTGGTGTCAGGCCAGTCTTGCTGAAAAAAAGGCATTCATAACTGGGTCACCAAATCCCCAACGTCCCTCTCCCGAGGGTCTCTGCACCTTCACTTACTGGATGTTTGAAGGAAATGAGAGGCCTTGTCTGAAGCCCCTGGCCCAACCAAGACACAATGTCTTCAGAGCATCGGAATTTCTCCTGAAGAGGAAATATTCCTAAGCATCATCTAAACCAACATTGGGGAAAGCCCACAAGCCTAATTAAACTGACCACCCCTCCCCATTTTGCCTGCCCTGCAACCAATGGACCTGCAAAGCCACCTGGAGGATGTCACAAGCAGTCGGCTGGATTTGGAGGTTTCTGCAAAGGAGAAATACCTTTCAAGGGAAGGCGTAAGTCTTTTGATAACGCTTATCAGACTTTATCAGGGGGTTCCGTTCACCCCTAGACCAGAAACATAATGGGAGCGCAGGAGAAGGGTATGCTTGCTGCAAAAATTACTCTGCCTCACCTTGTTCTCTGTAGGAACAATTGTAGCATCTGCCTGCTTGCCTACACACTGAGCTTTGCTGATGGTGGGCAGAATAAACAATGTTAATAACTCCCATAAGAGGTGGAAAGTGGACATTTCCTAACCCACACAACTAGAAAAAAGAAAGTGGTCATTTCCCCTCACCCTGACACCACCTTCCAAAATGTCATCAGAAGCCGGAAGCATATTTGTGACTGCAGAATGCAACCTATATTTGCTAGTAATTTGATCAGTCATCAGGTATTGCTTTTTTCATGTACCAGCATTTCAAATGAATTCATATTAGGTCACGTAAACAAAAGAAAGGATCATTATCTTTTTCTCCTCAGTTTTAACTGTCCAATATCAGCAATACATTAAAGTTGGACTGAATTTCTAAATATATTCTGTAAAGTCCAAAATCAACCAAGTGAGATTTAAGAGAGGGAGACAACAGGCAACATATAGTTGTATAACTTCGATGATTTAATCAATGTCCACACATTCATTGGTGTACCTATTATAATGCACTAGGCAATGGAAGGCAATATTTATAACAAATATTTAATGTGGGTTCAGTGATTAAATAGGCAAATTTAATTTTGACGACCTTCTTTTCCCCCCAGGTAATCAATGTAGAAGTGATTACATGACAAAACTGGAGTGCTTTTATTTTATGAAAAGGCAAATCAAACAGAGAAACTTCACCTTTCAATTGAGCAATACTGATGAACGCAGAGGCCGTTTCCCAGGGATTAATGGACAGCTGAGACAGTTGATGGCTGGAGGCTTTTGCTTTGGGCCATTAACCTCAGGTGGTCATTAATTCTGCTAATAATGCCATGTGTCTTGATCATTATTGCGCTTCTACCATGATGGAGTAGCAAAGGTTCCATTTGAGAATATTAAAATATGCATTAGAAAAAAATAATTTTTTCAAACCTCCTGGTTTGGTAATCATGACACAGAACAAAAGAAGCCAATTGCCTGATTAAAGTAATTTAGTGGTTTCCATCTGTTTTATTTAAAAAGCTCACTAGCAGCACCTTTTTTTTCCTGTTTGCGATCTGCCTGGGAGAACACTTATACTGGGAGAACAGCCCCGACCCTGAGGGCAGCTCCACACTGCACATTTATCAGCTGACAACTGCAATATCCTGTGACAACCTACATGAGTGAATGGTCCATCCTAGATCAAACATCTGAGGTAGAACTCTGCATCACCTCCAGGGAGTCATTTCTCACATTTCAAGTTTACTGTAGCCATATATGGTGAAATCAAATGAGATGCCCATAGATGTGGGAACAGTAGCAGAGCTTCATGCTCCAGCACCGGGGGCGGGGCTGGCACCCGTTCTGGGGGCGGGGCATGCTTCCCGGAGGGGCGGGGCCATGTTACGGGGCAGGGCACATGTTCCAGGGCCGTGGTGTGCCTCCCAGAGGGGCATAACACACATTCTGGGGGCGGGGTGTACGTTTTGGCGGCGGGCTGGGCGCCTGTGATGGCGCCCCTTGGAGCCCCCCCCCATCTTGCTCTAAGAGCAGTGACACCAGTAACTAAGTGCCTCAAGAGACAAAGATACTTGCTTTCCAGGAAAACCAAAGCTTAGAAGCTGGGAACTTCAAGCCCACAAATTAGAACAAGTCACAAATTATAAGTACCTAGGAATGGTGGTACAGGCTTCAGGAACCAACAAACGTCACATAAACGCCATCGGGAGCTCTGCAGAAAAAAACACAAACTGTATTCTTAACTTTTTTAGAGTCCAAGGGGGCTTTTTCGTCCCCGCGGCCCTAAAAGTATACAAGGCCAAAATGTTGGCACAGCTCCTTTATGGATCCTTTCTGGGCCTGCCTTCCTTTGCTCCCCCCCCCCCGCCCCTTGAGAGAGTTCAATCCAAACTCCTTAGAGCTCTCCTACATGTCCCCAGATGTGTTTCAAATGCATGGGTCAGACTAGAAACGGGGATGGTGAGAGTGGAGGCTTATATTTGCCTAACATCAATCTACAAATGGCTGACATTGAATCTGCTCCCCCAATGAATAGGCCCACTGATCCTCTGCGACCAGTTTCAGTCAGGCTGGCAGACAGCAGTCCTGAACACCCTTCAGAAACTGGGTATTGCCCCTCAAGCCCTTCTAAGTCTGGGGTTGGGCCAAGCAAAAGCTACGGTTAGGCAAAGAACCATAGACACAAAGAGACAAGAGGACTGCTCAAGGTGCCCCGACTATAAAATTGGAGAAATCAAGAGAGATATAGCCACACCGGCAGCATATTTCTTCTTTCTTGTATCCAAAAATGCAAGAAGGGCTTTTACTGTTGCCAGAAGCTCGGCTCTGCCCTCGACAGTCCTGGAAGGATCCTTTAAAAAAGTCCCATATGCTCAGAGAATTTGTGCCTGTTCATTGGGGGAGATAGGAAGCCCAGAGCACTTATTTTTTAGATTTCCCTTTTATGAAGAGGCACGTAGAGAGACCATTGATCCCCTGCTGGTGAGGCTCGCTGACCTCCCAGAAAAGCAAATTTTCTAAAATCTAAATGTTGAGATCATCCACACAGATTTTTTTTCCTAATTCCTGATGAGAAGTGATTTTTAAAATTCATTTCTCCTAAAAATGCAAACAATTCTCATACATTATATGCAATACCACACATATGGCATAATATGCATACAGTAGTAGATACATGCACACTCTAGGTTTTCTAATGTAACACATAAACAGATACCATAATACATATAACCACATAAGATGCTTTTGTATCAATTATTATAAAAGTACAGTGGCACCTTGGTTCTCAAACGCCTTGGTACTCAAACAACTTGGAACCCAAGCACTGCAAACCCAGAAGTAAGTGTTCCGGTTTGTGAACATTTTTCGGAAGCCGAACGTGCTCTGTTTTGAGTGTTACGCTTCCAATTTGAGTGTCATGCTTCCATTTTGAGTGTTACACTGAGGGATGCCTGTTTTTGCTATTTATTTTGCGTTTTTGTTTTTGAGGGTCTTTCCGTTAATTTGTTTTTGTGACTGTGTGGAACCCAGTTCAGCTATTGATTGATTGTGTGACTGCAGTACATTGTTTATTGCTTTCATTTTATGGATCAATGGTCTCATTAGATAGTAAAACTCATGTTTAATGGTTGTTTTAGGGGTTGTTTTTAAAAGTCTGGAACGGATTAATCCATTTTGCATTACTTTCTATGGGAAAGCGCACCTTGCTTTTGGAACACTTTGGTTTTGGAACGGACTTCCGGAAGAGATTAAGTTTGAGAACCAAGGAACCACTGTATGCTGCAGAGATATAGTAGCACATGCGCTTGACCCATTTATATGTCACACACACACACACACACACACACACACACACAGAGAGAGAGAGAGAGAGAGAGAGAGAGAGCATTTTTCCATACAATTTTGCATTTCAGTAGTAGTCAGGGTTTCTAAACAAAAACACATGACAATGCACAAACGGCTTGGACACAAGTAGCTGCTAGCTGCAAGAGACAGTCTGATGCAGGCAAAGTTCAGTTGGTTCAGGAACACCAGATTCCATGCATAAATCAATTTAAAATGGACTCCTCCTCTATCCCTACCTTTGTTGAGCAGGAAATGTCTGCCTGAAGCTTTCACTTACATTCACTTCCACATTAGACCCCTCTGGGAGATCAGCAAGCTGATGAAGCAGGGTCTTCCCTGATCAAGTGGAGGGTCCTACTGATGTTCATGAGAATATCAGCGATGACACACAAAGGGATAGATGTGTTGGCACCAAGCCATGCATATGCCATTCTCACCATTTTTGAAGGGAACGAATTTGCCACATCCCTCCTCCCCTGGAAGAAGAGGAGAAGTGATATCTCCCACGGGGGGAAATGTTATGGTTTGATGGGCGATTTCGCCCAATGGGGAGAGGTGGTGACAGGCTATTTAAGCTTGTTCCACCCCACACTTGGCTGAATCTGACTACTTAATTGGTCTTGTAAATCCTCAAGTTGTCATATTTAATAAATATAACCTATTTATCCACATTTGGTTGTCTTCTTGGTGTGCCGGTAATATGCCCTTGCCCCTCTTTTAAACACTGTATTTTCAGATAGATAGCTGAACGTGGCTATTGTTCTGACACATACTTAGAATTATCTTGTGCCTTCTCCTTCAACACAGGCGCCAACATCTCAGGACTGCCTCCAAACATACCATGTTCCTTACTGGGTTTAGATCTACATCTTTTTCGGGTTCTTTTTTTTTTTTAAAAAAAAAGAACTTTCATACTAGCTTATCTGCATGAATACAAAATATATTAGAATAAATTATTTTCAAATGAATGTAAGAACTCGAGATTTTTCGACACTGGGATGATTAAAGTTGATTATCATAGCTAAATGTTGACAATATAATATATTCTCCAATTATGCCTCAGAATACTAAATCTTACATTGCAAATTATTTGCTTGTCATTGAGCTCCTTTTGCTTAAAAATGGTGTCTATTAAATATAGGCTTAAAAATAATAATTCAACTCTCATGCACCAAAAGAGTAAAGGAAATGTGACCATCAGTAATCCAGTAGTCCATCACTACATCACCTGGTCTACTTGTGTATAGGTCATTATTTTAAATGTATGTTGGGAAAAGCAATGGAGGAAGGAAAGTTTCAAGTGGGAGTTTGAATCTTTGTAGCTGAGCTCTAAGGTCCCTGGGCACAGGGATGCCACAATACCTTCACTCGGTTTTGGCATGTTTTCTTTGAGCACAAATATACTACATTATGGCCCAGGAGTCTACATGCTGTTATTATGTCAGGACACATTACCTGCAGATGAGAGAAAAACATGTCTTTCAAGCATCCTTGTGCTGATATCCTCAGATAAACTGAAATAGTTACTGAGTCTTTCCACTGATTTAAGAATCTTAGTTGATCAATCTTCTTTTAATCAATGAAATAAATGTGCATGTTAAAACTTCTATAGGTCTTTTTTTTAGTTATTGAAGCTAGTTTGAGTGAACTTACAGTTTGTTGTGTGATCTACGAGTGTCGTCTACTCAATACTGAGCCATTAAGTTCATCAGGGCTTACTCCCAGGTCAGTGGCTATGAAAAAAACTAGCCCCAGTAAATAGAAGCTATGCTTATTATTAGAAGGAAAGGCTCTCTTTAATATCTTCTTTCTCCTTCCTTATTAAACAAACACAGCAGAACCTCCAAAGGCTAAAAAATAAAAAAGTGTTGCCCTTGTGTCTCAGCTCCACCAAGTAATCAACTAAACCTTTGGTTGATTAATCTACAGATTAAACAAATGAAAGTGTGCAGACCTAATAGAAATGAATAACTGGCTCAGGTTAATGATGAAAAATTGGCTGGTCTCTCAGATCTCATTAGCCTTTAGTGAGTGTCATCAAAAAAACAGTCATTTGGGTGAGCCTTACAATAGCCTCATTTTTCTGAAGACTGTCTGGTTTCTGCAGTCAACTGAAATGGTGTGCTGGAGGAGGAGAGTGGGCCCTCCCCGATGCAGTGGACATATATATACTTTCTGGTAAATACCAAATCACATGAATTGGTCCTCCGCATGATTTGCAATTCATGCTGAAGGTCGTGATCACACCAGGGAATATTTCATGATAGAGGGAAGAGGTCTGCACCACGTTCCACAACATTTATTTCAGTGTTGACCTAGCCGAATTAGGAGTGGTGTGCATGCATTGCTAAGGGTATTTCCAAAGCATATTGGAACCCTCAAAGCTTAAAAACAAGTGATGCAGAAGCAACAGGTTATAAATAAAAACTGTCTGCTCACGAATCTTGATCGGATAGATTTCACGAGTGGTAGACAGTAATGCTCTCTGTCACTCAAAAGCTATTAAATTCTAACTCAGCAAACAGGCCTAAATAAATAAGGGTAAAGATTTGATTTATGTTTCATGCTAGAATGACATCTTTGGGAGAGCTTTTCTTTCTTTTCTGCACATCTGAAGCTCAGAAAAATGCATCTCAGGTTTTCAGTAGTTCAAAGGGAAGAATTGTGTAGCTGTTGTTCGCCTACTATGTGGTTGTATGTAGAACAAACTGTGCATTCATTCCTTACGTACAGACAGCCCTAGCGTCCTGGCTTCACAATACACCAATGGAATCTATATTTGCAGTAACTATCCAGGAAACAGATGTTTGAGAGTAGAACGACGCTGGTGGCAGCAAACACAGACTATGGGACACATGTTGTTGTTTATCCACCATACACGAACTGAAAGGGGGAAGGCTTTGGGAGGGAGAGAATAAGCATGCCTCATTGGGGCTTTATAATTTTATGGACGAAACTTAATTTTTGCAGATTTCTTCAGTGCGAGGTCTTAAAAATATATTTCTTGGTACAAGGAATTCAAATCTACTTTTATGTGACTGGACAACATTTAGCTTGGTAAGTCTACATTTGATGATGAAGCACAGAAACTGCTTTTGGAAAACCAAAGAATTATAATGCTACCTTCTGAAAATGACAGGGGAGGAGGAGGAGGAGGAGGAGGAGGAGGAGGAGGAGAAGAAGAAGAAGAAGAAGAAGAAGAAGAAGAAGAAGAAGAAGAAGAAGAAGAAGAAGAAGCAGCCAGTGAGTTCCAACCAGAAAAAGCCCTTGTTATAGCATAGTATTGATCCAAGGTTGCAGTGAATTGTTACAATCCATGCTAAATACACATCAATCACAAAATCACAATTTTTTAAAAAAAGGATAGACTTTAGGCAAGGCTTGCTGACCATCAGCCAGAGTGAGGCAGCCACCAATGATAGCTGATTTGGGGTGTCACAGAAGGGCAGCAATTTTCTAGTTATTTAATTTATTGTTCTGCTTTCCTGCCAGAGTGGAGAAGAAATGGCTTTTCCGCCTCGGCTACCCAAATGACTTAACAGTGCACCTTGCCTTTGCAGAGAGGCATGTACAGGGGGATGCTGTCCCAACATTTGCTGCTAGTACAGCTGCATTTTGGCAGATTATAGCAGCCTGCTTTTTAAAAAATGCAGCTTCCAGTTTTGGAAGTGGGGCTTCTCACCGGACTCGACATTTCACAGCTGGATATCCTGTCTCTCCCTGAAGCAGTGGCAAAGAAGCAAAGCTGGTACCGTAAGTGGTAATGGTGTGAAGTCATCTTACCTGGTCTGCCAGGTTCTCTGGCTGCAAGTGCTGGCATTGCAACAGTGGCTCCTTCTCAACACACCTCCATGATTGTGGACTACATTGTAAAGCCATTCTATGGGCAGAGGCGCATTTAGGGGAGCATGGTTGGTTTGCCCACACTGGGTACCAAGGCAAGAGGGTGCTGCCGGAGGTGTGCCACAACATTGACTTAGAACGGAAGGCCAGAGGTGGAAGGGAGCACCAAATTTTGGCTTCACACTGGGTGCCACTGAAATTTGAAAAGCCAAAGCCCAAAGTCCCCTGCTGCTGGGGGTCCCAGGTCACTGTTTACCAGCTTTTTTAAATGTCCTATTGTTTTATGTCCCATTGTTGCCTATTGTTGTTAGATCAGAGCGGAAATTTCTCAGAAATATGCCTTCCCAGGTGTGTCCTTTTCTCACCACCACCACTCTGAAGGAAAAATCGACTTCCAGAACTTTCTCTGAATATTCACCACTATTTCTTTGGGGGCAGCTGCCATTACACACACACACACCCTTAGAATGGCATTAGGTTCAGGGTCTTGTTGGGGATACAAAATGGTGGCCAGGCTTCCAGAATAACCTCAGGGGCCTTTTGCAGAAGCAGCAAAACAAAACAAAACTTGTAAAGGAGGGAAGGCAGGGGGAAGCTGTGTTCTTGCCACTGCTCAGTGGTGAGCCCCACCCCTGAGAAATTATTAGAGAATTTCTCCTCCCTCTGGAGAAATTGTTGAAATGTCTCCCTCCCACGCTATTTTTCTGCCCACAAACAGAGTAGATAATGTTGGGAGGCCATTTGTGCCTCATTCAATCCAGGATCCATTGCCACTGCTGTTCAGTGTTCCAGTATGTTTCAGAGGGTATTAGTTACAACTCACAGCCATGTTCTGCTGGCAGCTTTGAGAAGATTCATCTTCATAAAGGAGATCATAATTAGAGAGTTTCATCCTGGCAAGCAGTCCCTATCCGTTCCTTAGATACCTACCATGTAAAGATGCCTTGGTGGAAGGAGCGATTATAGAAATATAGGCGATTTTCTTTGTTAGCAATATTACAAATTTCAGAACAACAAAGAATTTGCAGTTAGTGTTTCTTTCAAGAGCTTTTTAAGCATACGGCTCAAGGCCGGTTCGAATGAAATCAATTAACTGGTTTTTTTGCAGTTAGCATTCTAATACCTGCTGCATTTATTTCTGATGATTAAGAAGTTCCTGCAGTGATGAGTGATTCTGTGGATTTGAGCTTTGGGCTTTAAATAAAAGGTATCTAGAGGTATCTTTATTCTATTAAGAAAAGCATAATGAAGTAGAATCTTTAGTTCATAGTGTGGGGCAAACCTGGCAGGGGGTAAGAGTTTTCCGCCTTCCTCTGAAGGAGGAAGATAGATACTGCCTCTTAGTACGAGGGAAAGTGTGTGTGCCATTCCTGATCACAAATGGAAAAGGTTTTATGTCAAACTGTTCAGTGAAACATTTAAAGAGGAGTCACCTTCAGGGAGGTGCAGAGGGGTGCCACCAAAATGGCACCACTAAGGAGCCTCATCTGTTTTGGTTACCTCCAAGACCAATAATTTATGGCTCATCTGTGTCCGGTGGCTTGGAATGTGCACCATAATGGCAAACAGATACAGAGGATAACAAGAGACCTCTGAATGTGTTGCTATTTGGGGTATTGCTTTTAATTAGCTAACTGGTGGTTTTCATGTTGAGTAAAGTAGTGATTTAACTGGTGTTTTATCTTAAAATGTAGCAAATGACTTAGTGGAGGATATCCCTTTCAAATTACTGCTCAAGTAAATGAGGGATGGGGAATTTGTTACAACTCCCATTGTCCCTCACATTCGACCCTGCTGGCTGGGGTTGATGGGAATTGGGGGTCAACACAATCTGGTTTCCCGCTCCCTAAACTAAAAGATGAACCTAACCGATCAACTAAGCCAGGCTTCCTCAAAGCCGGCCCTCCAGATGTTTTGAGACTACAATTCCCATCATCCCTAACCACTGGTCCTGCTAGCTAGGGATGATGGGAGTTGTAGGCCAAAAACATCTGGAGGGCCAAGTTTGAGGAAGCCTGAACTAAGCTGTGGAAAGAGACAAGGATATCCACTGTCTGCATCGGCAATGGGACACTTTGCCACTGAGGTACAAAATAACCTAATACTAAAGGTGTTGTTGTAAACCATACTGAACTGAAGAGGCAAATTTGTGAGCACCACTGTCTTTAACAGGCATGTCATCACCTGAGCCATTGCTGCATGAGTCCATGGTGGTTATCAGACTTCAAGATTCCTCATTCTCCTTCCCCCATCCTCACTCCAGCACACCAGAGGAGTGTCATTCTATGATCTGGTTTATTTAATTATTAAGGACAGAAAAATTGCCTTGCCTGATCTGATCAAGCATGCTTCTTTCAAAGGAGCAACCTCCCAGATGCTTATAGAAGCTCACAAGGCACGAAAGAGATGGCCTTCTCCTGTTCTTTGTCCTCTGCATCTGACAGTCTGTACCTGGAGGCTTCATTTATCTACAACAGCAATAACTGATGGTAGGCTCATTCACCATGAATTAAAATGATTAATGTTACAGGCTTCACATTAGGACTGGAGGATTTAAACCTACAACCTCAGACGGAGGCTTCCTGCAAAAAGGATAGTGCAGCAAAAATCGTAGCATATTTAAAGGACAACTTTCAGCCAAATGCGATTGCCCACCCAAGGAGATTACCGAGAGAGGCCCTTCTCCATGTTCTGCCACTGTCAGAGGTTCAGCTGTGTGTGGTCTTTAATGCCCCCCCCCCAGGCTTTGAAATGCCGTTCTCCGCCAGAACCACCCCCCACTTTGCCAGCATTTCAACAATAACTACCAGTGATGCTAATGCCCATTCGATTCAGCCTCCCTTCCAGAGTGAGACGTTCTTTAAAATGGATGGCTGTGGATGGTGACTGAAATATATTTTCAGTAATCCCAAACAGAAATGTCATAAAATAAGGCAAATATGCACTGCAGCTTGGCACACTGGGACTCTGTCTCCTTGTTCCATTCATTTATATTCGTATCTGCAATACCAGACTGTCATTTAACCAAAGGAGCTCATCTATCAAACCCAAGATTGCTATTTTTTCAGTGGCTAATACAGATGGCCAAATCAAATACCTTTAGGAAATAAGGACCTTAATGGTATATGTGTTATACAACATGCCATAGAGCCGGTTCCTGGTCAAAGTAATGTTCTGCTGTAGTGTCAAGAACATCTGCTTCGCTAAAACACTCCCCTTTGGCTAAGTAGTGCAATATCTACAGGTGGCAACTTTTCCAGTATTTCAAGAATACTGATCAGGACTAGCTCCAGGTTTGAGGGGGGGGGTCTCACAAAGTGCTGTCTGAGGTGCCACTTTCAATCTCACACACCCCAACTTCAGACTTACTTGGCAGAAGCAGTAGGTGGTTTATGAAACCATAACTTTAAATCTTCCACGGTGCCATGGGTGCACCAAAGCACTGTGGGAAATGCTGCTGTTTGATTCGTCCTTTCTCAGACCAGCAAAATCTGACTAGGCTTCATGGTTAATTGAGGATTTGAACCCTAGTGTCCCAGGTTTCCATAGGAAAAGAGAAAACACTTGACCAGTTGGTTATGTGTGTGAGAGAGAGGGAGGGAGAGAGGGAGGGAGAAATGGAAGCTTAGACAATAGTTAATTTAAGGAGGCAGGCATATCTTTTCATTCAGCACTACAATAAAATGTTGGTTCAACATGTTGCACACATTCTCTCTCACAGTTGTTGTCCTCCCTGTGCCAGATGTTATTCGCTTTCATCAGCCAAGCCATCTTCAACCGTTTTCTCAACATGAGCCAACCAATTCCCAACTGCCACAAGAACACAGCTAGCTTCCATTAAAAAAAAAAAAAACATTCCAGGGTTACCCCTAGCAACCTAATGGAACTGGGTTTCTTTCTGTGAGCCTCATAAAATTGTTACTGATCAGGTTTGTGCACACCACTACCAAACCAAATTATAGCATTAATGGAAGCCTGTTGGAAAGGGCATTAGTTTGATGCAGTACATTAGCTGGTATGCAATGGATGGACAAATAGGGCAGTGTTTCTCAACCTTTTTTGGGCCACGGCACACTTGTTCCGTGAAAAAAATCACGAGGCACACCACCATTAAAAAAGTTAAAAAAATTAACTCTGTGCCGCCCTATATTATAATTATGACTGTAAGAAACACTTGCCAAATATTGCTTTCCGGCGGGTCAGCGCTGCCGAGTTCTTAAAAGATCCGGGTTTCTGATCCACCCCACCCGACCCCGCCGTCCCGTATCTTACCCTGTGCATGTTCTCGGACTTGTGAGAGGACGATTTGGTCTTCATGCCTCCGTGAATTAGCAACAAACTACCTTTTGAATGATGGAGATTGAATATTTTAAAAGTAGCTACTTGAAGTCCGCTCGATTTTCCAAAAAAGAGACACACGTGCGGCACTATTAGCTGCTGGGGGCTGCCATCTTGGCTAAAGGATTCTGGGATAATCCTGTCACGTGAGGCATGGGGAAAATGGAAATAATGAAAGCTGATTGGTCTGTGGAAACTAGAAGGGGCGAAGAAATAGGACGCCCAGGGAGGTAGAGTTTGCAGCTGCAAAATCGCCCTTCTCATCGCCGCACGTCGCGGCACACCAGCCAGCGTCTCGCGGCACACTAGTGTGCCGCGGAACAGCAGTTGAGAAACGCTGAAATAGGGGATGGGTCAAGAACTATCATAAAACATTGGGAATTAAACTGATACCCAGGAAGAGGCTTCATTCAGCTTTTTCCTCTGCTATGAAACTCAGGAGACAGCCTTAGGCAAACCAACATTCTTTCAGCAGCAACCACACAACACTGACCTACCTCACAGGGTTTGTTTTAGTTTATTTATAATATGCCTTTCGAAACAATCCCTCCCAAGGCAGCATACAACAAAAATATTGAATTAAGGTGTTTAATTGAAGTCATCACTAAAAAGGTATGTAGTGGGCAGCAAAGTGGAAGATCCCCAGTTCTCCTTGACCCCTTCTAGGATCCTGAAGTAGAACAGAGCAGCCGAAGCCATAGACTGTAAGTAGCAAGGTTCAGTATGTATTTAGTGATTCACCCCACAGTGTATTCAGCCTACACACGATTGACCTGATTCAATGAATGAAACCTGCTAGCAGAAGCCAATGCAAAGTCTACCATTAACCAATGGGCTTTGCAGCCCTCTCTTCCCTTGTGTGCCCCCTGCACCCCTCCTATTGGCTTGGCAGCAACCACCAGAATAGCACCGGGGGGGAGGGGGGAGAGATCATTCCATCTGGCAAGCTGAAATGCTTGTGCTGATGGAACGATCTCCTTAGTGCTGTGCTGATTTCCTCAAGATACCTTTAAAGCACATCTGAAGCACATTCTTTTCCTGAAATAATTCTGGGCACTGTAGTTTATTAATGGTTGCTTGGAATTGCAACTTCATGAAGTGTACCTGACAGTGCCCAGAATTTTTTGCATTTCTCTCTTGATTAGGGATTTAAAAGAAATAGCTTTATAAGTTGTGTGTCTTTCCCAATTTGATTCTTTTACGTGGGTTTTGCATGTATTGTGGTATTTTATGCATTGTGACTTGCAGGTCCCCCCCCCCCTGATCATAGTATAGTCATTATTTATTGTAATTGTTAAGAGTAAATTTCTGTTTAATTATCATTTGCTGATGTTTTGAGAATTAATTTTATTGTGTGCTATTATATCCTAATAGATTATTGAATATTACTTTATTTGTGAAACCTGGCTTGAGAGCAGTACATGTGAAAAGGACCTAGGAGTCTTGGTAGACCACAGACTTGACATGAGTCAGCAGTGTGATGCAGCACCTAAAAAAGCCAATGCAATTCTGGGCTGCATCAATAGGAGTATAGCATCTAGATCTAGGGAAGTAATAGTACCACTGTATTCTGCTCTAGTCAGACCTCACCTGGAGTACTGTGTCCAGTTCTGGGCACCACAGTTCAAGAAGGATACTGACAAGCTGGAACGTGTCCAGAAGAGGGCAACCAAAATGGTCAAAGGCCTGGAAACGATGCCTTATGGGGAACGGCTTAGGGAGCTGGGTATGTTTAGCCTGGAGAAGAGAAGGTGAAGGGGTGATATGATAGCCATGTTCAAATACATGAAAGGATGTCATATGGAGGAAGGAGAAAGATTGTTTTCCGCTGCTCCAGAGAAGCGGACACGGCGCAATGGATTCAAACTTCAAGAAAGAAGATTCCACCTAAACATTAGGAAGAACTTCCTGACAGTAAGAGCTATTTGGCAGTGAAATTTGCTACCAAGGAGTGTGGTGGAGTCTCCTTCTTTGGAGGTCTTTAAGCAGAGGCTTGACAGCCATATGTCAAGAATGCTTTGATGGTGGTTCCTGCTTGGCAGGGGGTTGGACTGGATGGCCCTTGTGGTCTCTTCCAACTCTATGATTCTATGATATAAGCCATTCCATTTTAAACTTATGTTTTACTATGACTTTTTGTATTAGGTTAGATTATTACCGGTATAAGGTGTGTGTCATTTGGTGCATATTTTGTTGCTGCAAACCACCTTGTGTATAGTAATATAGAAAGGCGGCATACAAATTAAAAGTGAAAGGAAATGTGCACACGCAGCCTAATAAGTGGCAGTCATGCCACGTGAAGGGGAATCCACATTCAAAGAGACTGTAGAAACTGGGAGCTCTCTCTCTCAGCAGGCGTATGGATCATGTGCACTGATTATAAGACAAAGGTATAACAGCGACATGGCTGAGTGGGCTTCATTTGTCTAGCTCTCCACAGCAACATAAATAGGCCCCAGCTGGTCATCCAATTTTGTGTGAGTAAATATATTAGTAATGTAATTGTGGCACAGCTGAGTAAATCAGTGATATTTGCATGCCAGCACAGGTGAGACCCAATCTTTATCACTGCCTGCTCATATATCCCCCTCGATCTCGTTTCATCAGCTCGTAAGTAGCCCTTATCCAGTAGTCTCTAGTGAGCGCTGTCAGATGCACAAAATCAAAATAAAGGGGGCCAAGTTCAAAGGAAGCTTTGTCCAAAATGTCTTACCATGGTGGGAAAAGGAAAGGCGGTTCTTCTCTCAAATTCTACCTTGGCAAATGAGAGCCTTAGGCAGTTGCTCATCAATCCTCCCTCTTCGTTCCTTTATCCACTTCCTTCTCCAAACTTCTTTGGCCATAAGAAAAGAAGCTGCATATTTGACCCCGTCTTAACAACCTTTTAGAAAATCATATTCAAACAACTTTTCCCCAAAGGAAATGGAACTGTTGTTTTATTTCCAAATGCTACAAAACAGCCCAAAGACCGTAATTGCTACCGGTACTTCAAGCTGACAGTTATTTTCAGAAGAAGCATGCCCCTAATCCTACTGATGGTTTGCAGGTCACGAATAACATACAGCTGTCAAATTCCTATTGAGATAAACATGCAAACACTTATTTAACTACTTTATGACTCTGAGTCTCTTCCTTCACCCCCCCCCTTTTTTTTTACCATCCGTCGGCATTTCATCTACATAATATCTTTTGAAATTAAGGGCAGGAAATGGAGATTTCACATACCAGAGTGGGTGTTTATTCTTCAAAAGGAAGAGCTCTGCCCCCTTTGTTATTCTTCCATGATATATTGCAGTGCTTCTGCATCAGAAGAATGTGGGGGGGGGGGATGGATGGAGAAAGGTAGCAGGACAGTAAGGTGGGTGGAATCAGGATGTGTGACAGGACCAGGATGAGTTGGTTGAAAGGACCAGAAAGGGAAAGGGCTGGTGACTAAGAGAGAAGAAGAAGAAGAAGAAGAAGAAGAAGAAGAAGAAGAAGAAGAAGAAGAAGAAGAAGAAGAAGAAGAAGAAGAAGAAGAAGAAGAAGAAGAAGAAGAAGAAGAAGAAGAAAGAAGAGTAGTTTGGATTTGATATCCCGCTTTATCACTACCCGAAGGAGTCTCAAAGCGGCTAACATTCTCCTTTCCCTTCCTCCCCCACAACAAACGCTCTGTGAGGTGAGTGGGGCTGAGAGACTTCAGAGAAGTATGACTAGCCCAAGGTCACCCAGCAGCTGCATGTGGAGGAGTGGAGAAGCGAACCCGGTCCCCCAGATTACGAGTCTACCGCTCTTAACCACTACACCACACTGGCTCTCGTTGTGTCAGTTGATTAGGTAGGACATTATCTCTCATTCTTTATTGAGTGCCTGCATACAGTCATACCTCTGGTTGTGAACGCTGCAGGTTATGTGTTTTCGGGTTGCACTCTGTGCTGAACCCAGAAGTACAGGTTACTTCCAGGTTCTGGCACTTACGCATATGCAGAAACGCAAAATGACGTCATGCGCAGAAGCGCCGATTGCGTCACGTGTGTGCGCAGACGCGGTGCTGCAGGTTGCGCATGCTGTGGGTTGTGAACGCGCCTCCTGCACAGATCACGTTAGCAACCCGAGGTATGAGTGTACTTCTGTTTGTTAAGTTCCATCAATATACGCAACGGTTGGTTCAATTAGTGTTCAGTATGTGCTGATCCAGGACTGCAGAGCTTGAGGGAGTAACACTCTGGTCTCTGCATCACATAGGCAGAGTGGAGGACAACCAAGCACTATCTATCAGCTTCTGCCTGACCTGCAATGTGGGTCTAATGCCGCTGTATGACACTGAAAGGTTCTTGTAAACCACTCTGAGTATAAGCTGCAGTATTCAGTGTGAATTACACGGCAGAGCTGATATGAATAATTCTATTCCAGTCACAGCCTCTCCCAACATACCTTATGGAGAATGAATTGTATTTGGTTTGGAATATGCATTGGTGGGTATATACAGTGGTACCTTGTTTCTTGAACTTAATCTGTTCCTGGAGTCCGTTTGACTCCCGAAACAGTTGGAAAACCAAGGCGCAGCTTCCGATTGGCTGTAGGAGCTTCCTGCACTCAAGAGGAAGCTGTGTTGGACATCCGGCTTCCGACAAACATTCTCAAACCAGAACACTCACTTCTGGGTTTGCGGAGCTCAGGAGCCAATTTGTGTGGGAGCCAAGCCATTCAACTACCAAGGTACCAGTGTGTGTGTTTGGTGTGAATTAAGAACTCAGTAAGATGGTGAATTCTATTCTTGCTGCTACCTCTGGAAAGGTTTTGAGATGGGGCTAGCACATTGGCACTCCATCCCACTCACCTTAAAATCATTGAGTTGATTATGAATTCCTTGAGTTGATTATGGACAACTCTTACCCATCTCTGGGGACGTAACTGGGAATATAACTTTTTTTTTAAAAAAATGTAAGAACTATTTCATATAAGAAAGGTACATTTTGCATTCAAACCTGCATCATCAAAATTTGTGAAATTTTAATGTCACATTGAATATTCATTTCGGAACGTGGAGCTGAATTTCCTTAAAGGCATCACAGAATTGTTTTCATTGTTAAAATCAAGTGGTGACAAAGATAATGCTCAGCTGTTCTTCATTACACAGGCTGATGCTATTCTTGATATACATTTAAAAACCTTTTAAAGGGTTCAGCTAAGGGGGTGTGTGTGTAAAGATTATGTGATGGCAGACTGCAGCAAAAGAGGGTAAATATCCAAAATCAGGGTAGGGAGAGAGAAAGCACCAAATCATCATTATAATTTGACAGTATAAATCAATCATTTGTGACCCAGAGCACTGCAGGGGGCTGTAGTACAAGGAACAGAGGAGCCAGATTGCAGCTCGTGGAGAAACGTTGCCGAGACAGATTGTCAGGGAAATGGCTGCCTTCCAGTAATACTTTGCAGAATATGGGGAAAGGGAACAAGTTTTCATTTTGACAATTATCAGACAGCTGATTTGAGAGAGGAATTTAGCTCTTTTTTAGAATGGAGGAGTGCCACGACATTTGGAAGGTGATATAAAAAGGTGACAAAGAGAAAATTTCTTTTAAAAAAAGCACAAAGAGGACGTTTTGCAAACCATGATACATGGAGCAAAAGAGGCCTATGCTACCTCAGAAGACTATCTGGAGTCATAGCTGCTCAGGGGAACAGACAGAATTGTGAAGGAACTGGGAACTGGTGCCTCTGAGCACATTCCCAGCTCAGATCAGGAATTTTGTATCTGTACCAGAATTCTGCCCAGAGCTCCTACACACAAAACTCTACTCCTTGTCTATCCCATGTTTTATTTGCTTCAGCAGGCAACTACAGATACAGAGAGGAAAACCCTTAAAAAAAATTTATTTATTGAATTTATATACTGCCCTATACCCACAGGTCTCAGTGCGGTTAATTTTAGTACCTTTAATTTTATTTTTATTTTAGTTTTTATTAACAGTATATGTGTGCCACGTAGTAACTTAGTTTCTTGTGAGGCTTATTTATGTGAAATGTGATTACAGGGAAATGAATGTACATGTTTCGCCCTTTCTGATGTTTCTTATGTTACTTTTATATTAAGTAAAAGTAAACAAACAAGTTGAAGTCTATGAAAGTGAGGGGAAAGAGGTAGACCCCCCCCCCAAGGGCAGTTGAGTGAAAGTTCTGTCATGGTCCTACTCTGTTTAGGCCTCTGTAAAAATGTTGAAGTGGCTCTGGATCAATAAAAGTTTGATCTGTTTGCATCTCCCTGGGCTGGACTGTAACATTTAGCAACATGGGAGGATTTGACTGAAGGGCAAACCTGCAGAGCTGTGGAAGAAACAGCGTTGCTTCCACAATTCCCAGCCAGATAAATGAATGGACCAGAAGCATTATGGCTACTAGAGATTTCTCCGTTTCTCATTTCCCCACATTGCTCTTTCAGTTTGCAATTTATTTACGTACTTAAAAAAAAGTCATGACACACTTTTATATGTACTGTACACTTTACACGAATTAAATAAAAAAATTAAAAGTCCCCATGACAGATCATGATTTTTATTGGTTTTTACAAATATTTTTCAACATAACATCAAAGATTTGTCAGCATTTCAGCACACATTTCCCCCCACATATTCGCATTTGTGTGTGCCACTTCGCCTATTGTTGTTGTTGTTTAGTCGTGTCCGACTCTTCGTGACCCCATGGACCATGGACCATAGCACACCAGCATGCCTATTGTAGACATTAGTCTAATGCACATTGAATTTCTCCCCCATTCCTAAATCATACAGGCTGCTTTATGGAGGTGGAAGAATGTATGTGTATGTGTTTGTTTGTACAAAAAAGAAGTGTCACATCCATTACTCTGCCCATTTTCGCCTCTGGCGCTGAGCAGACTAATTCCCACTTTTTTTTTTATCCACCTCCAGTTTCCTTGCCCTCTTCACCCCACCCTGCAGTGGGCACTTCAACATTCTGGGAACTCACAGGACCTCTTCATGCTGTTTTTTTGTTTTTGTTTTTTAGTGTATAAGACACCTCCTATTTTGGGGGACTCGGATTTAATTAAATGGAGGGCGGAGAGACGGCACGGAGTTGTTTATCTTTTTTAGGGGAGGATTGCCCAGACTTGTTGAGCTTTTGGGCGGGGGATGCTGAAAAATTGCTCACTTGCACGGATCCAAAAATCCGCATTTCATCTGTCCCCTTGCTGACAGAAGTTGCCAATCACCCGCACAATTACCGCAGTGTCAGCCAATCAACACCAGCAATTGATGCAGCAACCAATAACACGCCAAATAGCCACTGGCCACGGCAGCAACCAATCAAACATCCACCCTATGCACTATCCTTGTATAAGACGATCCACACTTTTTAGCATAATTTTATACACGGAAAAGTATGGTATATTATTTCCATTTTAATTTACAAACAGATATACTCCTGCATACCTAGGGGATCTTGTGACTGTAAAAAATCATGGCCATACTTTGGATGATTCCATCTGAGTTCCAAACCAAAAGGCACTTTGGCTACCAAGGTGCTTGCTTGTTTTTAAGGCAACGTTCCCCACACTGAAGTTGCCTGCCATTTCATGGATTCCCCCTCTCAACTTTTGAACAATTCCATTCTAATGTGCTTCTTCCCCCTGCCCCTCCCAGCAATTCATCTGGAGATTCTGTAACATATCTTGAAGCAACACCCTTTCCTCTCCCACGTCCCCCAGCACATGGCCAAGATATTCTGCTTCTAGCAATGAAACCAGGTGAATGCTCTCACTTACTTTTTATTTGAAAATGCTGAGATGCAAGCTGAAATGACGAAGAAGCATATTAAATCAGGAAAACAGACATGCAAAACATGATCAGAGGGACAGCCTAACTAGCGGAACAACCCCCCCCCAAGTCACTTTTACGGTGCTTGCCGTACTATACGAGGCCAAAAAATAAAATAAAATAAATTTGGCTCTAGAAAACGAATGTAAAATGCAGCAGGCTAATAGCAGAATGCAATAGAACTGTCTCTGGAAACTAGTATAGTTTAGTTGTCTTTCCTTCAATTTGTACTTTTATAAAATGCATTTGGAGTCGTGGAAGCCTTGCTGCTGACAGCTCTGCAGGGAATTAAAACCACAGCTGAAAGAGGAGCTACTAAACCTGCAGCAGCTTTGTAAAGGTTTTGCTAAAATAAGTACGTAGCACACCTTTCAAACTCTTTGGTTGACCAGACAGTGCACCACGAGATTACTGCTTCCTGAATGAGTTTGTGCTTCAGCTCTCCTCCTCATGGTCAACCCTCTCTAATTCTGCTTCAGAACTCTGCCAGAGTCTTAGCACTGAAAGGATGTCTACAGTTTTAACATGTAGGAAAACGTCAGCAGACTCATCTCCATGGGAATGTTGGTGGTCTTTCATATTTTAAGTAACGGTAATATTCCCCACAGCTCGGTGGCCAGAAGGTTCATGAAAAGGTGCTCACTTGTTTGCGTATGTATAAATTTTATTATTTTGAATATTCGCTCCATTTAAAATAATGGTCATGGTTTTCTTCCAATGAATAAACTGAGCTCACACAATAGAGCAATCATATCGGTAAAAGCAGTACAACTGGACTTCAGAAAAACCTCACAAAGCTCTTCATCTTCATTTGCCTCATCTTCCATCTTTGAAATCTGCAGAGTTTTGACAGTTCAGCCAAGGATAGTTGCTGATGCTTGACTCCAGCCTCCTGCAGGGTGAATTCGTGTTAATTGGATTGTGTAGTCCAAACCTAACAAACCTTGACAATGCCATTTTGAATAGTTTTACTGATAGTTTCTGTCACTTACAGTTGAAAAGAGGAGAACGCCTTGTTAATGTATGTTCCTCTTTCCCCATCTCTCCCCTTATCCTCCTTCTTGTTGTATATCCTTGGCTGCTGCTTTGGTGTTCTGGTACATCTGAAAGTAGAATCCAGAACCTGTGGTTAACAAGAGGGGGAAATCCTTATCTCTTATCAGGGCTTTCTGGAGAAAGAAAATGTTCCTGATTTTTCATATGTTGAAGCTACTGGAGTTTAAAGCGAGGACTTCATCTGTAACAAAACGTCATGTGGGTTGTAACCTCTAAAGCAGTGATCCTGTTAACGAGAGATGATGGGAGTTATAATCCCAAAACAGCTGGAGGGCCAAGTTTGGCCATCACTGCTCTAAAAGGACTCTGATAGAACAGCTTGTCACTTCACATAGGCCCATCCCCAAGGAAAACAGTTGGAATCTCATATCTTCCAACATTTCTCCGATGAAAATAGAGACATCCTATTTCATTATTATTATTATTATTATTATTATTATTATTATTATTCCCTGCCCATCTGCCTGGGTTGCTCCAGCCACTCTGGGCAGCTTCCAACAAGCTGCCTTCAGATGTCTTCTAATGGTTGTATAGTTACATATCTCCTGGGCTCAGGGGTTGCATAACTCCATACCCTCCAACATTTCTCCAGTGAAAAGAGGGACATCCTACCGTACCCTCCAACACTTCTCTGATGAAAATATGGATGTCCTAAGGAAAAGTGGGACATTCCAGGATCAAATCAGAAACTGGGGCAGCTTCTATAAATCCGGGACTGTCGCTGAAAAATGGGGACACTTGAAGGTTTTGGAATCTGTTCATCCTGAAAGCTTCTGAGCATGAATTAGATCCTTTCTACAACCCCAAGTGCCTCCCGTAAATGTAATGGGTCGGAGAAACTGGTCATCCAGAGGGAGTGGTTGGAAAGGCTTGATTTTGCAGCATGGTGCTTGCAACTGGCTTAGAGGCCCTAATTTCACAATAATGGCGCTGTTTGTACATCAGAGCTTACAGCAGAGGAGGGCAACCTGGGGCACTCTCAGTTCTTTTGGACTCTATTTCCTATAAGCCCCAGTCAGAATAGCTAATGGCTAAGGATGATGGGAGTTCTAGCCCAACTAGAGTCCCTATCCTGAACTTTAGAGGCTCTGAGACAAGTGTTGTTCAGACTCCTCTGTACCACGCCATATCAAATCTAAATTGAAATGGGTCAACAAATATTGTAGCCACAAATTGGCGACCAGGTCCTGAATCTACAGCTGGAACCTGGATTGTTCTCCACTCCCAGTTTTCCATGGCACTCAGAAGGGCCACTCTACATGATGGCTGCCTCTGTGATGCCAGCAATTTATCTGGAGCTACCTGCCACCTCCCAAAAAGCTTGCTACTATCAAATTGAGAAGTTTGCAGTAACATGAAAACAGTAGGCTTGACTGCTTCAACAGCCTCATGGTGTTGATTTAAAAGAGCGCTTGTTTGTGTGTAGCTGCTCTAAAAATTAAAAGTTTGTGCAAAATCACAGTTAATACAAAGATCTTGTAAATGTGTGAGGTGTAAAGAAAACAGTTCTTGTTAAGGCTGGGAGAAGGTTTTAGAATGCTGGAAGAGCAAACCTGTATAAAAGAGCTAAGAACTGAATTCGTGAGAAAGGATTAAGAGCCCCCAGTGCCACAGCTCGGTTTAGAGCTCCATGAGTGAGATTGTAAAAGCCTATAGGTATTTTACAGGGAGAACAGGGGTTTATTTAACGATAATATTGTACATGATAGTATAACTAGGAAGAAATGGTCGGAGAGAAAGGGAAAAAAAGTTTTTCTGAACTACTGTAGTAGATTAGGATGTAGTCAAATTCCCCAAGGGAAATGGCTGGAATAGAATTGCTTTGGGTTTTCGGTTTTCAAGATTAGACACCATTATAAGGAATGATTTGACACATGAAATAAAATGAGTGACTTGGTCTAAGCAATATTAAATGAATGGAAAATTTTCTACATTCCAGTTTGCCCCTTTTTAAAAGATGCAATTCTATATCTACTCAGAATTAAGCCCCAAGTATTGTACTACAGTGGTACCTTGGTTCTTGAACGTAATCCGTTCCGGAAGTCTGTTTGACTTCTGAAATGTTCGAGAACCAAGGTGCGGCTTCCGATTGGCTGCAGGAGCTTCCTGCACTCAAGCAGAAGCTGTGTCGGATGTTCAGCTTCCAAAAAACGTTCAAAAACAGGAGCACTTACTTCCGGGTTTTCGGTATTTGGGAGCCATTCTTTTTTACTTGTGCATATACATTTCTATGAACAGCTTACCTCAGTATGTGCAATTTTGTACATCTTACTTCGCTGGATAAGTGCACTGCAACATTCGTAACGTGCAACTTTCAAAGGGTGGCTGTGTTTCAGTTAATGTATTGTTTCGGAAAGTGCAAATTTTATTAGCTCCCCTTTAACTGAATCAAATTTATCTGCTATCACTCATACTTTATACTTTTTTGATGTATAATTAATAAAATGTAAGTAAATCCCTTTAAAAAAATCACCGGGTTATAAGTAAGAAGGTTATGAGTAAACTAGATGTTTAATGCACAGAAACTGCTTTGCTATGCTTGATTTTCTAAAGAGCCGTCATCATCAGTAATTGCTCTAGTTTTCATTCCCCTAGAGAAAGATGTTAACCACATCTGTTTTAATTATGCCTTTGCTATTCCAAAGAGAACAGAATTCTTCAGACTGGCTTAAGTAACCGCCCCGCCCCTCCCCCGCCCCCCCAAAAATGTTTTAAGTATGCATGATTAGAGCATTTAAATAATCAACTGTTTTCACTAAACCTGCCATCATGGCTGATTGACAAAACATTGTTCAACCGGAAGTAGCAATTAATTACTTGATTGGGCCATTAAGCATCTGCTAAGCCTTTATAACTCAATAAACTTAACAAGTTTCATTAAAAATCAGTGGAACGTGACTGGGGGTGGGGGTGGTGATTCTAAAACCAGGTCTGGGCTGGTTTGTGTGTGCATGTGTGTCTCCAGCACAGCAATGATCGTTTGCGCCTTTTACCAGCAGACATAATTCCGTTCTAAAAAATGTGTGTTCTTTTATTTCCACAATAAATCAGACCGTTCTCTTATATTTTGGCTGGCAGGTGGTTAATGAGCAATCTTATTAGGCCATCCTATTGCCCCATTTGTCTGCGGGTGGAACTAGATGATAGAAGAAGCACAGGGCTGCTGCTGTTGCTACCACTTCCATTTTTTTTTTTTCCTCAACATAATGCAGCTTGCAATACAATATCATTGCACTGTGCATTTTCACTCCATGGCAATGCACATCATTATAATGTCATGTCATGCTCTGTATAGTCAGCGCAAAAACAAAACTATGCCGTGATAAATCCCTGAAACGAGATATTGATAAGGTGAATCATACTAAAACTCAACTAATGATTACTCAAAGAAACATAATAGGTTTGAATTTCCCAAAAGAAACTAGTATATAGAAAAGACATGAATATCTCAAAATAAGCTCTAAATAAAGTAAACCTTGACGAGGTGCCGGCTCTGTATATAGCAGGGTTTCCCAAACTTGGGTCACCAGCTGTTTTTGGACTACAATTCCCATCATCCCTAGGTAGCAGGAGCAGTGGTCAGGGATGATGGGAATTGTAGTCCAAAAAAACAGCGGGAGACCCAAGTTTGGGAAACCATGGTATAGAGCAGGCATGTCCAACAGGTAGATCGTGATCTACTGGTAGATCACTGGACATCTGCGGTAGATCACTGGTAGATTATTGGCTCCCCCCAAAGAAGCTGAACAACTGTGGCTCCCCTAAATAAAGCTTAACATTTTTCCTCCTCCCTGAAAAAACTCAACAACTTTGACCCGAATGCCCCCAAAATGGCCTTCCTCCTTCCTAAAAAAAGCTCAACAACTTTGACCTGAACCCCCAAAAAGGGGGTAGATCACAGTCTCTTGGGAGTTGGCCACCCCTGGTATAGAGCATGCACTACAGCACCCCATGCCGCAAAATTGGCCTACAATGGGTCCAGTTTTGTCCTTAAGCAATTTCCGCAAAACAATGCCCACCTGTCAATCAAGTGATGTCACTGGGTGAGGTCAGCTGATGAGTAGGGGTGGGGTTTAATCCTCTGCAGCTGAGCCCCACAGAGAGCAAGACCAAAGCCTCTGTTCATCAGGGAAGAGTGGAGAATTCAACCCTGCTTGGTGTTGCTTTGGCTAGAAATGTGATGGCAAAGGAGATCCCTGCAAATAGCAGAAATGAAGCCTTCATTCATCAGCCGGTGAGCAATGAGTTCAGTCCTGCTGAGTGCTACCTCACCAGCACACTGGCAAAGCATAACCCACCGCAGATCAACTTTGGCAGGTTTGTAGGACAACTCCCTATATGTCACCTGATGTCATCCTGGCATCATATTTGAAGAGGGACCGGGGGCGGGGGACGACCCATATATACAGTTCTACATAGTGTATGGCTGTCGTACATCCAGATTTTCTTGGACATTACCAGGATTTCAAAGGTGGGTTTGACACCCAGGAGAATTTCTGAAAGTTGGTGAATTGTCCTGGATCTTAGGCAAGTCAATTGAAAAAATCACTCAACAACTTCTGAGGTGTCCTGGTTGTTACTTTTTGAAATATGGCAACTCTGACATAGTGCAAACCTCGGTAGTAGGAAAGCGAGTTACAAATCAAAAGTTTAGGCCTAGTTTTCAGCTCAAGCTCAAAGTAGGCTCAGTTTTAAGTTATTGAGTACACCTAAGCTAAAGTATAACTGTAGGCCCCAGCGCACATGGGCATGAGCAGTGCACCAGTTAGTTTACTCAGCAGAATACAGCCTATAAATGCAAATTCTGGTAGAAGACCCGGGGGTGGGGGAGAAGACCAGGAGAGAGGGGGGGGAGGGAGAGAGATCAGGATGTGCCAACCCGTTCCAGCTGCTAGAGAGTCCATCTGCTGTCATGCCTAGGAAGGAAACATAAGCAACCAAAGCAGTATAAGAATTACGATCTTGATTGGTAGTCTGATGCTTTACTCCTGCTATACATTAATATGATCTACTGGTAACTAGGTTGCTTTATGTCTAGTGTGTGCTCAACAACCACTAAACCCCATGGACCCATAACTGTACTTATTCCCTCTGAATCCAAAAGAACAGCTGCCCTTGGCAGAAAGCTGAATGAATTTTTGTACATCTGTCTTCCTGGATAAGATGTAGGACAAAACCTTGTGCCTAAACGAATTTTCACATGAAGAGAGTCCATGTTGGTTCAAGGAAAAAAAAATAGGTATATAGAAAAAGGAGAATTCCTGGAGGCCAAGATCCAAGTTTGGGGCAAGTACTCTTTGGTGAAAAACACACAGCAGAGAGATTAAATCACAAAATATGCAGCAAAATAAAGCATGTGTGTATAGGCTGTTGGACCTTGAAACATGCCCCTGTGAGTTCCAAAACTCACAAGTATAGAAACTCACTAGTATAGAAAAAGACCACAAGTTTTGTAAGTTAAAAATAGTTTACTTACAAGCTTCCCAAAGGTCAGATTCATGTTCTACTGAAAAGTTGCACAGGCAGTAAAACGTAGCTGTTACAAAGTGGTGAAAGTTCCTAAATTATTGGCATAGGACTCAAGAGAGCCATGCGGTTAGAGCCATGCAGTTAACCAGGAGCAATCAGCTTAGCCTCTTCACAGGCTAAGTTTTTCAGGTAGACTGAAAGGGAACAAAGGCTTTATTACCAAGTCCCTCCCAAGGTGAGCTAAGTCTGGCAGGTTATGTGAGGCTGGTTATGCCACAATTGGAAGAACTATAAAGAATAGTGGTGACAAGAGATGAAGTTCTAGTCTTCATTGACAGAATAAAGCTAACAAATCATTGGGTGCAGATAGGCCAAAACATCTGGAGGGCCGCAGTTTGGGGATGCCTGGCCTTGGCTGGAGGGGAGCTTGTAGCCTCTGCCTGCCCCTCCTTGGTTAAGGAGTATCTCACTAAAGGGATCTGTGAGGAGTTGATTCTGTCTGACACCCAGGCAGGGGCTAGGGCCATAAAACTCCTCCAGGAGGGATACCTCTAGTTGGTCATAGCCCTCCCTCCCCCATTGTGGTTTACCATTAGATACGCTTCACCCAATGCCTATGCCAAACCTTTCACATATGTATCTAATAAAGCTGTGGCCTATTTGAACCCCCCCCCCAAAAAAACCTCTATTCTGCTGTCTTGTCTGGTTATTTCCACATAGGGAGCGACTGGCTCATGGATCCTTGACATGCAATAGGATGGTGGATTATGTGGGCATTTGGGCTGATCTAGCAGGGCTATTCTTATGTTTTTATATGCATGGACATCAGTAGCAGCCACACTGCTTCTATGCATCCCTTGACGGATGGGGTGCCTGTGATTTTTGCTTTTGTTTTGCAGTACGTGTCCCACTGATTCCCCAAATCCATCCAGCAGCCATCACTATTCCCATGTTGTAGATAGGAAAAAGAGGTTGAGATATGCCAAGATATCTCAAACAGGGTGGGGTGGGGAGAGAAGAAGTACTTTATAACGGCCTCATTCCAAATTTATGTGCTCTCCCTCCCCTCCTGCAGGCAAAGACATTGGGGAAGCCGGGAGGGTGAATTGCCTGCCCATATTTTAAAGAGCAGTTCTGTCATAAGCAAAACGTTATGTGCTGCAGTACATAAAAAGCTTTACCTGCGTATGAATGCAGCAGCACTGGCTTGTCAAAGGGGAGGGGAAATACTGAGTGCTATTAAACAGAATGGGCCTCATTCTGGTCGCTGACACCTGCATATGTCTGAAAGGGAATGGGATTGTATTCACATCAACGTTGTGTCAAAGAGAGCTGGATCTCCCTGGCTGCCAGCATCACTTCTGGTTTGCATCCTTTTTACAGGCCCTGTTGGGTAAGATTATTGAAAATCAAACAAGCCTATAGTACCATGAATATTTTACTGGGCCAAGGATTTTTAATACAGGAATCTGGTTCTTCCCATTTTCATGGCATGTCTGCCATGAAATAAAGCATGAAAGCAGCCAAGCAGCCTTTGATGAAATACATCAGGGCAAGTTTGGAAGTAGTGCAATTACGAGATAAACCAGCAATGTTTTCTATCTTTTTAATTGACCCTGTGGCTGTCGAAGACTGCAAACCTAGCCACATTTACTTGGGAGTAAATGCCATTGAACATAGTGGGGTTTACTTCTGAGTAAACCTAGCTAGGACTGAGCTGTATTTAAAGAAATCAAGATTTGGTTTGATTTCTTTCTTTTTTTAAAAAAACCAACAACACACAACTAAGAACACTTTTAATTTCTGCAGCTGTAATCCTGTGTACATTGCTTTGGAGAAAGGCAAACAGGGATCAATGGGAGCTTTTGAGTAAATAAACAGGAATCAGCTGAAGGGCGGATTTTTAATTTTCTTTGTACTTTGTACAACTGCAGAGTGATGCTGCCAATATTAGTGCCGACTCCATATTGTCTTGTGGATGCAATTAAAGAAAGACAGTGTAATGCAATGAGTAGGGTGCTGGGTTCAAATCCCCATCGAGCCACAAAACCCACAGTGTGTCTTATGGCAAGTCGCTGTCTCTTAGTGTAGCTGAACTCTCACATGGCTTTATAGAATAAGGCAGCTGTGGGGAAATGTTGGCCATCCACTTCATCAGCTGCGGCAGACTGTGGACCTTGCTGTGGCACAGAGTCAGGCCTGCACTGCTGTGATTCATGGCCTAGTAGAGCAGAGGCAAAATAATACAAAGGCCTTGGGCAGCAATATGTTTTCCTGTGGAGTCAGTTTAAAAAGAAGGGTGTGAAGGGTTGCAAGCTAGGTCCCGGCCCCTTGGCATAAGCCCTCCCTAAGTCAAGGCTGCACACATAATTCTCTCTTTGGCTCATTCCCAACAGGCCTGGAAGGGCTGGGTCTTGACTGTCTCTACTGCTAAAAAGACTCCTTCTGCTGAAGGTATCTAGAGACCACCTAGCTGCCGGTCCTGCAGGTCCTTGTTTCTTGCAAGAGCCAGGCACCCTCACTGTCTCATCTCTGACTCCCAAATAAACAGAGATAAGGGACCTACATCAGGAACAAGCAGCTGAGATGTAAAGCACAGCCTGTGAATCTTGCTCTTTTGAGATTTAGTGATGAGGGAGATCAGCATTAACTGACAGTGAAGTAAAGAAAAACTTGAGGGTCTTTCACCCTCTTCCACCTCTAAAGGCTGTGGATATCCACAAAGTGGAAGTTGGAGCAAAAATGAAAGCATCCTTGTAGTTTGCAAAACCTCCAACACAATCTGCACCACAAGAGGGCTGTTCAGTAGCCAAAAGCAAAGCTTGCAATAGATGTAGAAACACACAGAAGCCTAGATTGTGTTTAGTCTTCTGAGTATTTTCCTACAAATGCTCTCAAACAAGCCACTTTGCAAAAATGTGGCAGCTCGAAAGGGGAACAGGTTATGAGCACATTGCTTATAGGCATAATGTCATCTCAGTGACTTGCAAGAATGGTATAGCACAGTTCCCGGAGCTGCTGTAACAATCTTTCTTAAATTAGATAGTGGAGCAGAAACAACCACTAGTCGAATGGATGTAGCGGAAATTCTGACAGGCAAAATGCGCCCAGGGTCAAAGCAAACAGGTTGTTTGGGGAGGTGCACACCTCAAGTGAAAAGGTGCCGTTATTGCATGCCACCTTTTATGTGATAGATAATGATGAATCACCATTCATTGGATGATAAAGACATCATGTTGGCAAGATGTGCAGTACCTACAAGGAAGGATGGCCTTTTCAAGAACTGGTTGGATGTTTTTGAAAATCTAGATGATTTCCTGGTACCTACTACCACATTTATGTGAACCCAGCAGAACCACAGTTGCACATAGTTGTAGGAATAATCCCTATTCTTGCCATAGGAAAGTTTAAGTCCATAACTGAAAACTCCAGAAGATACAGGCAGGGCCAGATTTAGGTTTGATGAGGCCCTAAGCTACTGAAGGTAATGGTGCCCTTTATATGTCCAGCTGTCCTTTGTCAACAACAAATTGTTGCTGGTTTTTTGTGTTGGATATATGCTATATGGTAATTTATGGACTTAATAGGTACCTAAAACCATTTGCGGGGACCCAGGTGGCGCTGTGGTTAAACCACTGAGCCTAGGGCATGCTGATCAGAAGGTTGGCGGTTCGAATCCCTGTGACGGGGTGAGCTCCCGTTGCTTGGTCCCAGCTCCTGCCAACCTAGCAGTTTGAAAGCACGTCAAAATGCAAGTAGATAAATAGGAACCGCTACAGCGGGAAGGTAAACGGCGTTTCCATGTGCTGCTCTGGTTTGCCAGAAGCGGCTTTGTCATGCTGGCCACATGACCTGGAAGCTATACGCCGGCTCCCTCGGCCAATAATGCGAGATGAGCGCGCAACCCCAGTCGGTCACGACTGGACCTAATGGTCAGGGGTCCCTTTACCTTTACCTAAAACCATTTGCACATGCAGAATGTAGGCACCCTAAATATAGAAATGAGCAAACCAGTGATATTTTAGGGAGCAGGCTAGGCCCATTACTTACAACATAGGAGCCTACACAACACAAAACACTGTTGCTGTATGTAGGTTTTATTTTATTAGTTTTTTTATCTTATATTTTGGAAATGTAAATCCAGTTTTTTTTTCCTTTGAATTTCTTTTGGGCCCCCAAGAGAGTGCAGCCCTAAGCTATAGCTTCTTTACCTTATACGTAAATCTGGCACTGGATACAGGAGTCATCACAAAAATGACTGGGTCCACTCTTTGGGTGAGCAGCCTGGTGAACACACGGAGAGGCGGTCATTGCAAAAAGTGCTCCTGGCAGGGATGCTTTTGAGAGAAGAGTCACACACAGACACAGACCCTACCGCTGCAGAAGGTAGAAGTCCCGACACACAGAAAACAGACCGCTTTGCACGCTTAATGGGGCAAACACAGTGTAAAAATCAAAAGCAACTTTGTCGAAGCTCTTTGCCCTGCTTGCCTTTTTGTAGTTCTATTCACTTTGCATGCACCAGCCCTTGTACAGTTGAAAATGATCATTGTGAAAGGTTTTGCCCAGCTCGACCTAAAATAGTTGCTGAGTCTTCATTTTAAAAGAATCATAGATTCATGATAAAGTAAGGCTTGAAGGAATCTGTCAGAATGCACCCTAAAAATTAATCACATAAAACTAGTGCAGTGGGAGGGTCATTCTATCTTCCAAACATATCAATTTTCTGCTAGTCATTTCTCTATTAAAAGGGAACAGCGGCAAGAACGAAAAGCAAAATGTGCACATGCACATACTGTATGTACAGAGGACGTCAATTGTATTGACCTTGTGCAAGAGGGCATATTGACTTTATGAAACTCAAGTGCTTTCCATGAATTTAGTTAATATTTGCAGAAGAGTTTGCCCAACTCTTGCAAGAATCAGCATTAGTATGAAGAAATACTGCTTTTGTTGTTGTTTGAAAAAACAACCCCCCCCCAAAAAAAAATCATTGTCTACTTAGACACTGCCAAAAAAGAGGACAAAAAGAGGAAACAAGAGTCAATACAATCTGTGTTTGCTAATTTATACATAAAGATGCACATTTAGAACTTATTGCTATAAATGAAATAGAAATGCAATACATTCGCCATAGTGCGGAAGACTGTAAACAGAAGACCTGTTTGCCTGCTCAGTCTGGTGTCAAGGTGTCTGGTGTCAAGGTGCTATTGATGGGCAAGTTCAAGGCCTGGTCTCCCCTCTTATGGTTCTATCGTCTGAAACCCTATTTAATAGAGTGACTTCTGTTAAATAGGGCACATGGCCATCCCATTTCCACTTTATTCTTAACATTGCTTTAATGCCTGAGGTTGAAGTAGCAGTTCAAGCAACTTGTGGTAAGATCTGGTTTCCTTTTCTCAAATATTTATGAAGGAATTAGTGTGAAAGTACCAAACCATAGGATCTCTCAAGGAGGGCAACCAAGATGATCAAGGGTCTGGAAACCAAGCTTTATGAGGATCAGTTGAAGGAGCTGGGTATCCTTAGCCAAGAAAAGAGGAGACTAGGATGAGATATGACAGTCATCTTCAAATATCTCAAAGGCTGTCCCATGGAAGAGGGAGCAAGCTTGTTTTCTCCTGCTCTGATGGCTTCAAGTTATAAGAAAGGAGATTCTGACTAAACATCAGGAAGAACTTTGTGACAGTAAGAGCTGTTTGACAGTGGAATGTTCTCCCTCAGGAGGTTGTGGACTCTCTTTCCTTGGAGGTTTTTAAGCAGAGGTTGAATGGCCATCTATTCTGGATGCTTTAGCTCAGGCTTCCTCAACCTTGGCCCTCCAGATGCTTTTGGCCTACAACTCCCATGATCCCTAGCCAGCAGGACCAGTGGTCAGGGATGATGGGAATTGTAGTCTCAAAACATCTGGAGGGCCAAAGTTGAGGAAGCTTGCTTTAGCTGAAATTCATGCATTGCTGATTCTTGTATCTCCTCCTTTTTACCCTTGTTCCCCACCTCTCTTAATTCCCCTTCTTTGTTTTCCTTTCTTCTAAGTAGAACAGTCCTGGTTTGAAGTTTGAACAGGGGATGGGGAGACAAGGGAAATGACATGTACACTTTTTCACATTTATATCATTAAACTAATAGGCAGCTGGTAAAATTGAATTGGGCATAATTCAAGAAAGTTTGCAACTTTCTCTCCCCCCCCCCCAATATTCTTCTCTCCATCTCCTGGAGCCGTAGACATCACAGCCACCATTGCCTAGTCTTCAAAGCTCACCCATGTGAACTCTTTTCTTAATGAGAGACCACTGGGTGCTTTTCTGGGAGAGCCATTGCAGTTAAAACTGAAATCCAGCTACTTTGGGCCTTGGATCCAAAACCCCAACATTTTTATAGGGTAAGTTCAAGATGTTTGATGTCCTTCAGCGAAGACCAAATGAGAGCTTAGCAACAGTATATTGCTTTGATGTTTGAAGGATGAGCTGGCATCTCCCCCACTGACTGAGGCTCTGTGTTCTCTGAGTTAGGGTAATGAGTAACTTAACCCTGCATGTGGTTTTGAGTGTTGAGCTTATGTGGGTTTAAAGTAAGTGAGTTAACCTCCTCTTTGCTGGAAAGTCAGCTGGTGAATTAAGAGGGTTCTAGCTCGAGAAAGGGGATGGCATATTGGAGATCGGCTGCAAATAGAACTGGGATGAGTACTGAAGAATTGAGGGGGGGGATTGATGACATGGAGACCAGTTGAGTTATGAAACAGAAACTGGAGGGGAAAGACTTTTGTAAATCCCCAACCCTGATAATCTTAATTTTAGTAGGCATCCCCTGTAGCTGTATCCTCCTTGTAGATCTCCTGACACAAATATGTCTGGCCAGTTCTCTTCATACAGTATGTCCAGGAGACATATTATAGGTTTTTTTATTGCATTGAATTAAATTCAGCCCTCATTAAATACATTTTTAAGTGCCATTGATTTCAGTGACAGAGTTAGCACCTTCCCACTGAAATCGCTTGGGACTTAAAAGTCCATTCCTTTGTTTGAATCATGCCCATAATAAATGAAAATGAATGCCCAAAATAAACAAAATGATATGGTTAAAGAGGGGGGAAATGAGGCATGCAATATCCCTCTTCGAATGTGATTGTTATTTGCTGCCAGCCAAACGCAAAACTGATGGCACATTCAACTGGCTGCATGGAATTGCCACATCCCAGTATGCTTTGTTGTCCCTGATAAATGTGACTAGCATTAGCACATGACCCAGGGTCTATGGATGATTGGCTGGCTCACTGAGCCATGGGCCAGGTCCAGTGTCTTGGAGAGCAACAGATAAACTGTTCTAAAGTATGTAGCTCAATGGGAGAAGAGTAGGCAAACTTCTACCATGTTCTCCAATACATTAAACAAGTTCAGTTCTGTTACATCATAACATGTCTTTAAACTCTCTCATCCCCACACTGTATTACACACTATTGAAGTTCTCTGAATTTTCTCCACAGCAAGCACTTTGCAGTTACCCACAGTGTGTATAAATGAACATGGGGGAGGAGCGTTGGAATCATGTCCCCACTGTGCTACTTGCCACACACACACACACACCTCTGCACATTCGATTTCTTACTTCCAGTGGCCTGCACACATATCAGAAGTGATCCATGCCCTATATCAGGCATCCCCAAACTGCGGCCCTCCAGATGTTTTGGCCTACAACTCCCATGATCCCTAGCTAACAGGACCAGTGGTCGGGGATGGTGGGAATTGTAGTCCAAAACATCTGGAGGGCCAAATTTTGGGGATGCCTGCCTTATATTTTTGTTCCAAGGCTCTGTGTGCCGACCTCTGTGTGAATGGCACCTCAGCTGCTTGGAGGTCAGGAATGGGGCCAGCACCCAGAAGGCACAACCCCACCTCCAACCCCAACCTCAACAAAACTTTCCTAACATTCATTTTCTAATAATGGATGTGGATCGAAACAATCTTCCCAAATGAGTCATGAAAACTGTTGAGTACAACACAGGATTACATTGTCTTTCATGCAGAAATGAAAGAAAAAGAAGAAAAGAATTGTAAATCATGAAATATGCCAACAACAAAAATGGCTTATCAAACGTAGTCTGAAATGTATTTGGCCATGTGCTAATTGAGATGGGCCGCTACAAGCTGCAGAGCATGATATTTAATTAGATGAGTAATGAGTGACACATTTTTGAAGTCCTGGAGTTTTGGTTAAATGGGTTTTTTGTGGTTTTTTACTCACGTGTTTCTGAAAGTGAAAGGAAAAGTCATAAGGTAATGAGACCCCCCCCCCAAAAAAAATCAATTGACAACAGCCTGATCCAATAAGATGCTAGTGGAAACTCATAAAGTCATAAAGCCCAGCAGCGTCTTGCCCCTTGGATTCTAGTTCCCCATTGTTTGACTTTACCCTTTACCTTGGAGTCTGAGAGAAATTTGGAAGAACCCTGAAACTTTAAGCCAAAATACTGAGACCTGATAGATGCTCACCCTGATAGATGCTCACCTCTCAATCAATTCAAAACTTTTCTATCTCACCTCTTGGTAAAAAGCAGTCAAAGGAGACTCGCACTAAAAACCCCAGTAGCAGTAGAACAGCAAGAGTTCTGTTCCTGTTGTTCATTGTGCTATTGGCAGCCACTACTTCTCCCCTTCCCCACAATGTCCTCTTGAAACAGTGTAAGTCATGAGGACTCTCACTATCAGTTGCCATTTCATAGAATTATAGTTGGAAGGGACCCCAAGGGTCATCAAGTCCAACCCCCTGCACTGCAGGACTCTCCCCCTCCACATTGTTCTTAGAACAATGCTATGTCTCCACAGGCTTGCAACTATTTCCTTTCCAGGTCCATATCAGTGCATAAAGGCTTTTATAATAGCATAAGCCAGGCATCCCCAAACTGCGGCCCTCCAGATGTTTTAGCCTACAACTCCCATGATCCCTAGCTAACAGGACCAGTGGTTGGGGAAGGTGGGAATTGTAGTCCAAAACATCTGGAGGGCCAAAGTTTGGGTGTGCCTGGTAATAAGCTCTCAAATTATACTAGGAATCCTCTGCACACAGGTTTGTAAAATGTTGTTCGCTCCACTCGACCAGCGTTTTCAAACTTGCAGATTCCATGAAAGATCAGCTTTCCGTCTCCCTAATTCTGTGCCACTGTTTCTTCTGTCTCTCGATGCCTGTTGGGCAAAGCTGCAAGAGAAACAAAACTGAAATTCTCTTTTCCATTTTTACAGAGACTATTTTACAGTGGTGGGGAGAGAAAGGCATTAAAAGTATTACAACCATGAGACGAGGATAAGACAAATTATTTTCAGGTGCTGTTTCAGAATACATGTTCTGTCTCTTCTCATGAATAATAAAAAGAAGCTAGTCACCCGCTCTCTACATTTAAAAGGCATATAAAAGAGGTGTACATGCACTATGGAACAAAATCTTATAGAGTGTTCCTAACCTCTCTGTGCAAGTGATGATTTTGTGGGAATTTCTTTTGTGCGCATGAAGAAGGTTCTGCAGTGGTGTCATGCAATAAACTTATGATTGACAGAGCAAATATTAGGATTTCTGCCAACACAGAGAAATACTGTTTTGACAACTGTGTCATCGTGAATACGAGTTATGGAAAGAGCAGACTGCAGTATCTAACTTGGGCCTATGAGGAGGTCTGATCAAGTGACTCATTCAAAAAAAAAATTTAAAAAAGGTGTTCCTTTGCAATGATAATTCTTTGGAGGGAAACAAGACCATGTTGTCCAATTTGTGAACCACTGTTGTGAACCGCCTTCAGATGAAGGTTGGTATACAAATGCAATTAATAATAAAGGAATGTCCCCCTTGGCAATATATATTTTGCATGGAATTGTATAAATGATTTCTAACTCAGCCGCAAAGCATTATATTATGTGAATGAAGAGCTCTCGTTGAGTGCTTCTGCCAACTGATGATGAAAGGACTTGGTAGTTTGTAGAATAAGTGAAACCTAAACATTTTCAGAAATACAGCTTGACAATCTTTCAACATTTAAAACTCCTGCAATCTTTTAAATTTATTCTTAAATCCTCTTAGCAGTAAACACTGTTTTGAGTACAGTTGACTCTCAACTTAAGTGAGGGTTACGTTCCAGGGATAATGCACAAACCAAAATCATATTCTTATATATATATATATGTGTGTGTGTGTGTGTGTGTGTGTGTGTGTGTGTGTGTACATATAACACACACACACACACACACACACACACACACACACACTCCCTCCCTCCCTCCCTCCCTCCCTCCCTCCCTGCACCTCCAAATTCTCTCACAAGGTGGGTGCTATGGCAGGTGGGATTGCCCGCTTGATGTCTGCCCCTTTTAATTTTTTAAAATAATAATACTTTTTTGGCCCTGCACATGAAGCTGAATTTGCACAAGTTAAGTGCTGGAATATTCTGAAATTAATAGCAGACTCTATTCCTATGTGGCTTAGCCAATTGCTGCCATACTTTGTGCAAGTGCTATAGCTTATAAAAGGGTCACAGATCACTGAGATCACACAAAATGGCCGAGTTAAAAGCCCACCAGTTCCCCTGAACATGCCTATAGTCAATTGTATGATGGGGGTGGGGGGTGGGGAGGCATTTGAGCTGAGCTGGCTGTTTCACGAAAGAAATATTGCTGAACTGTGCATGACTCCCCATTCTAAAGCACAGGAGTTCTACTGGTATGACCTCATGTCCCATTCAAAAGCAAACATGTAGCCTTGCACTATTTTTATTTGCTGACCAAGATACAAATTCATGTATATGCACACCATTCCCCTGGTTCTACATTTGCCCTCTCCAGAGAAGTGTCTCAGGGAGTGGTGAGGATACCCTGTAACAGAATCAAGGGTAGCCTTGTATTCGGCTTCAGACCCTACATATTGGCTGCATTGTCCTTGATAGAAAAGAAGAAATAAATGAAAATGTGCAGATGTAACTGATCAAGAGAGGGAAAGGGCAGATGGGGAGGGGGATTAAAGCATCTTAGTGTAAAATAAAAAGGTAAATGGACCCCTGACCATTAAGTCCATTTGTGATCGACTCTGGGGTTGCGGCACTCATCTCGCATTATTGGCCGAGGGAGCTGGCATATTGCTTCCAGGTCATGTGGCCAGCATGACAAAGCCGCTTCTGGTGAACCAGAGCAGCACACGGAAATGCCGTTTACCTTCCCGCTGTAGTGGTACCTATTTATCTACTTGTACTTTGACGTGCTTTCGAACTGCTAGGTTGTCAGGAGCTGGGACCGAGCAATGGGAGCTCACCCTGTCGCGGGGATTCAAACCGCTGACCTTCTGATCGGCAAGCCCTAGGCTCTGTGGTTTAACTCACAGCGCCACCCGCGTCCCTGTAAAATACAGGGCTTCGAAAAGAGCTGAGTAAAGATCTACACAGAGGGGAAACAGCAAGTCAATGAGCCTCGCCATACAGTACGAGGATGTCACATTGCCAAATAAAAGAAACCAATTTGGGAATGGACTGTTGAGTGGGTTTATGGGCAACAGAAGATGAGGAGAGAACAGGTTGGGAAAGAGGGATACGCCAAACAAAAAGGAGAAACTTAGAGCAACAAATATAGACACAAAAAGGAAACATAATCCACATGTCTTCCCCACAGTGGCGTCCTTGTCTTTTTTTAACATAGGGGAAGGAAAACTGAACTAATGAAGGTGATTTGTTTGTGCTTTAATATTTCTGGTCTTATTTGATCACTGGCCTACTTTGGGAACATGACAAAATCACACACACACACACCCAAAGTAGGGGTGGAAACCTCTAGTGCTCAGCCATGTCACTTTATCATATGTTCACTCTTAAGCCTGTTCCATCCTGTTTCTGGTGCCAGATTACCAAATAGGCAGAGTAGACACCTGCCTATGGGTCCCATTCGTTTTATGAGCCCCACGGCAATGGGTCAAAATAATGATGATTTGATCCTGAAAGAAAATTACATCAAGCTTTCTTAGTTCAATGTGTCAGGCAGAAGCAATTTTTATTTTTATTTTATCTTTTAAAACGTTTATTTCTCACCTTTTCCTCCATGGAGCAGAAGAGGTGTATCTAGAACCATAGAATCGCAGAACTGTAGAGTTGGAAGGGACCACAAGCTTCATCTAGTTCAGGAGAGGGAGGTGGCCTCTGAAGACTCCCGAGGGCCAGATGGAGAGGTGTGGATGCCATGGGCTTCGGATTCCCATCCCTGCCCTAAGCCTGTTATTTCCCTGCACAGGAAGTCAAGGCGTTTAAATTTCAGTTTGACGATGAATGCCGAAAAGAGACTCTTCACAAATTAGCCGACATAACAAGAAAGAATCTGTTGTTGAAACAGATTTGCCAGTCACTCTTCAGCTGTTGTGGTGGGCTATTTGCAAGCATGCAGTTGCATTTAAATGCGGCTTCTTCTTACAGATGTTTTCTCAGGAGGAGCTTGAGGGAACATAGAGCCAGACTACACATTAATGCCTCTCACATGAAAAGCTGCCCAGCCAGCTCTTCCTGTTCAGAATTTTGAAGCTTCTTTGCCACCAGGTTTTGGGGGTTTTTTAATAAAAAAAACCTAAACAAAGCTGGAGGGGATTGAAGTCATATACACAGGAAAGGAGGAACCGCTAGCTGGCTTTCTTCTCCTCCTCCTTCTGTGAGTGTTGTTTATGCCCAGATATCTCTTTCATCACAGCTAACCTTCCCTAGCAGTTGGGGGAAGGGGGAGCAGCAGACTCGCCTGAGATATTCACCACATCGTTCATAATATTCCAATCCCAATTTTCAGATCAAGATACATCGTAAAGCAGTCTATGATAAATCATGCTAATGATGGAAATAAGGCGCTCCTGATACAAACTGCAATTCTGAAACTCTTCATATTATTTTCCTCCTGCTGCAGGTACACTGTTTAGAGCAGTGGTGGAGAACTTCTGGCCCAGGGGGCAAGTGCAGCCCTCTGCCCTCTGTAGAATCACCCAAATTTCTGATTGTCCTGCAATTTCTAGGCATGTGTATCCGAAAGTTTTTTTCTTTTGTCCCACCACTTTCCCTGGGGAAATTCCCTTTATATTGCTGATTGGAACCGGTAATGCTATTGTGGATTGTTGTTGTTGTTTAGTCGTTTAGTCATGTCTGACTCTTCGTGACCCCATGGACCAGAGCACGCCAGGCACTCCTGTCTTCCACTGCCTCCCGCAGTTTGGTCAAACTCATGTTCGTAGCTTTGAGAACACTTGTCCAACCATCTCGTCCTCTGTTGTCCCTTTCTCCTAGTGCCCTCAATCTTTCCCAACATCAAGGTCTTTTCCAGGGAGTCTTCTCTTCTCGTGAGGTGGCCAAAGTATTGGAGCCTCAGCTTCACGATCTGTCCTTCCAGTGAGCGCTCAGGGCTGATTTCCTTCAGAATGGAAATTGTGGATTAACATCTGTCAATTCGGCAGTAAACCATGGGTTTCCCTGAAGAAAGCGACAGGACCCCCCCCCCCAAAAAAACCCCAACCCTATCAGACCCCTGCCTAAAAATAGCAGGACAATGAAAAGTGTGGGTGAGCCCTCTGTTGTGTATTCAGTGCTCTGTGTTTGCCTGAGCTTGAGTCTAGACCAGGCACCCCCAAACTTTGGCCCCCCAGATGTTTTGGACTACAATTCCCATCATCCCTGACCACTGGTCCTGTTAGCTAGGGATCATGGGAGTTGTAGGCCAAAACATCTGGAGGGCCGCAGTTTGGGGATGCCTGGTCTAGACTAAGGATTCTGAGCCCTTGTGTTCTGATTCAATACATGATATCCAATCACGTAGCATTATCAAGGTTTGGGCTACAGGCATTGGCTGTTCAGCTCTGAGTTACGATTCACAGCTTGCAGGTTTAGACAGCCAGTCATGTTGAGAGTGGGGCCTTCAGAAATACATATAAGCAGTTGCATTTCCCCTGTTGTTCAGTTCTGTTAGCCCAGTAGTCTCTTACTATGATTACTGTGTCTCGCCTCATAGAAACCCATGTACACCCTCTGTCTGGCCCTTGAGACTTCCCACCAGGCTACACCCCTGCTCAGCTACACCCCCTACGTCATACCCTCCTTGAGATCCTCAGGTCTTCCTCCTCACATGAATCCAATTGCATGGAAGGGGGGGAAGGGGGGCCACATGTTCCTGACCTACCCCCTGTATTGCATCATTGTGGCCTGATTGACATGCCTCTCACATGTTGCAAGGGTAACTTTTGCCGTGGGGCAAAATGGGAGCATTTCAAATCCTGATCTCTCAAAGTTCTGAGTTGCATGAGGAGCCTGCAGGCTAACAGCAAGATCCCCACTTGCAGAAGTCACCCTTATCGAGGTGCACAGATCAGGCAATGGTGACACGACAGAGGGGAATGGTTACCCCACTCTCCTCCCGCTTGCAATTGCAGGTGCACAATGAATAAGGCCAATGGCATGCTAATTCATCTGGATTTATTGGGAATCACAAAGGCCACAAGAGTCAACATACTAAATGTTCCACTACAATTGCAGCAGATGGGTGAAATCGTATCCCAAATGCTCCCCAGTGTCTGGAAGCAGCAGTTCACGGTCTCTTAACATGGAGTTTCACCAGCTGTTTTTGAGGCTGTGTACAGATAGGAAATCTGTTGAAACCTCCAGCAGGCAGACTTTGGGGATTTCCTTTATTCCAACATAGATGTCCAAAGTTGCACAAAGTTAACTGTGCAAAGATTTCTACTTCTGAATCTACAGCACATGCTCTGTGCTGACAAATCACTTTCTAGGCTGCATGATAGCAGATCATTATTATTAGACAAGATGTATTAAGGAGGCACTTAGATTTTCAGAGAACAGATTTCTCATCCTACTGCATTATATTGCAATGCAGCAACAGAGGCCATTCTGGAATTGTGGTAACGCTTGCTCAGTAAACAGAGTTTAGTAATATTAGCTTTCATCTGAGAGTTTTTTAATGGTACCACCTCACATACCCTCTGTCTGAATGATTTAAAACTCTATACTGAGCTTGCTTACCTTATGACACCCTGAGATGAATTGACTACAAGTTCAATGAAGGGGAGATATCTATATCCATCCTCTGTCAATCAGCCCCATCGTCCACAATCTTGCCATATACAACACAGCAGAGTCTGGGAATAAAAACAGAAGAAGGACCCCGTTAGTCCAGACCAAAGATATATCTAGTCCAATGTTCTGTTTCTGACTATGGCCCACTAGATGCCTCAGGAAGCAGAACATTCCCCCTCTGTTGCCTGGTATTTAGATGTAGGCCTACAGGTAGGAATAGATATGGGGCAGGAAACCCGCAACCCTCAACTCCCATCATATTTGAGTACTGGCCATGCAGCCTGTGGCTGATGTGAACTGGAGTCTGAAGGTCAACTGGCTCCCCACCCTGTCAGTAGACCTATATCCCATTAATTAATTTAAAATTCATTTATTATGGTGGTGATCACCACATCTGGTGGCATTGCATCCCATGTATCCATTAGGGAATGGGTGAAGAATTGCTTTTTGTGGTTGTGGCTATTCTGTTCTGATCCTACTGCCAAGTAGTTGCTGATGTTCTGCAGAATGACACAATTGTAATCGTAAGGACTAACATTTCTGCCTGCATGCTTTGCAACTTTCCATGGAGAATCATTGCACTGGCGCTGAATACTCAGGTACACTGGGGGTGTCAGCCATTAGCAGTGCTATCGAACTCCTGTTCTATAGTGGCAGTGACAGATGTCATGGCAGTGATGGCCAGAAGGAGAAAGGCTGCAGGGAGCCAACCAGCCCATCACCTACCTCCTGCTGTAGGCATATGTAGCGACAGAAGCAATTGTATGGATGAAGTAATGCCCCATTTACAACTCAGTCATCTGTCTCCTTCACCTGCTCGAGCAAGAAGGCATACAGGTGTGTTATGCAGCAGGCAAGGATGGACTGATAAGATCACTGTGTCAGCAAACACCATGGGAGACACCAGGGCTCTGTGCCCTCCCAGCTGACTTGCTGGGTGTCTCACCCTCCGGTGCAGCTTGAGATAATGACCTAGACGTCAAGAGCCTAGGCGTGCTGTTGCAGAGTCCACACAGCCAGAAACGGTGAGAGAGACGGTAGTGGTGGCATTATTTACAAGAGTTTGTTAAGCATAACTCGGCTATGCTCCTTCTCGGTCAGCGCAGCAGAGCAAAAGCAAAATCAATACACAACAGAAGTGCACAGACATGTGAAATATAACAGCTACACGTCTGTACATTAAGGTGGAACTGAATTCCCAACACACTGCAGAGAGAACGTACAGTACATGACTATTCTGCTTCAGTGAGGTTGGGCAGGTGCAACATCTGGAGTCAGAAGTGGCAGCCTTAACATTCAATACTGAGTAGCATTGAAGGCTCAGCTGCAAAATACCGCATCTTGGTGTGATATAATTTTTTAAGTCACACATGTTTGAAACTAGCTAACTGACATATAGAGTTGGCAGGCTCTCACTCAGAGACCCACTTGTTGCTTCAAGGCTGCAACCATCTTATGCAAGCTTCCCTAGAGATGATCCCACTGAACTCCATGAGCTTGAGTAAACAAGCTTGGAGGATCTGATTTGGCACTTTTACAAAATGGAACCTCCAGGTTTAAAGGCACAGGGCCTCTGAATAACAAATCTTTGAAACAAGCAACAGACGAGGGCTGCTGCTTCCAGGAACCACTGACCAGCTTCTAAGAAGTATCTGGCTGGCCACTGCAAGCAACAGAATGCTAAACTAGCAGGGCCTTTGGGCTGATCCAGCTGGGTTTTTTCTGATGGCAACTAGAAGCCTTTCTTAGTCTCTCTTTGAAGTTCAAGAAAAACTTGAATTTGTGTGTGTTATGGCTGTCTTAATTAATTCCAAAGCTCCGCTCCCTGCTTCCCCGATTTTAGCCAAATCATGCTCTACTGTTAGCCAGTAACTAAGGCCACCATCACAAAAATTAAATGACTAGGCCACCCTGCAATGCTAACACTGCTTCTGAGCCTCCAACAGACACCGTCCATATATCATTTACTAGATTTGAATGAACTGTAGGGGTTGGGCTCGGGCAAGGGGACAAAATCCTTAAAGCTCCATGTAATCCTTTTTTTAATCCAAACTGCTCAAGCTGAATCATTTGGGGACTATGTTTTCTATGTAAAGTGTAAATGCCAGCCACGTAAATCATAGATGATACGTAACCCTGTTCAGGCTGCATTTGTGCGGCCTCCAACAATTTGCCAGCAGATGGAACTAAAAAGCAGAGAGTGTTCAAGGAACGTTATGCATCTGGTCATCTTATGCATAAAGACTTGGGAGGGGGGTGCCCTTTGGTCTGTTCGTTTTAAAAATTCAGCTGCTTGCCCATCAGGGTGCTTTTGTGTGAAATACCTTACTCAGATTGCAGGTTCATTTTTTATGGCGTACAGGGAAGAAACCCAGGCTCTATACTTGTATAGAGGATCCATGGCTATACTTTGCATAGATAAGATCCCAGGCCTAGTTAGTCAGCACCTCTGGCTAAAGCATCTCATACTTCAGGACCAGGGAAAAATTCTGCCTGAGATCCTGGAGAGCTACATTTGGAGAAGTTACTGGGCAAGATATATCAGTGATCTAATTCAGCATAAGCCAGCTTCCTACAGTCATAATCATGTTGTTCCATTAATATATACACTCAGTGGCGTACCAAGCCCAGACGGTACCCGGTGCGACACCCCATACAGACTGTGCATGTGCGGCATCCCATCCCATGCGTGTACACTCCATACAGGGTGCCGCACATATGCAGTCCATACAGACTGCCACTCTTGTGCAGCGGCCATACGAGCTGCCACGTGGGCGGCATCCTGTGGAGCTTGGCTTCGGAGTCGTGGGGGGGGGGCACGCCGAGTGTCACCCCCTCCAGGGTGGCACCCAGGATGGATCACTCCCAACACCCCCTCTTGCTACGCCCCTGTATACACTTATGGCTCTGCTGATGAGTGACAGGTTAATGCTACAGTCCTAAACACACAGACATGCACACACCTTCTTAAGTTAGCACTGCGATTCTGAGTACACATACTTGAAGTCATAGGATAAGACTGACTAAGTTAAGCAATTGTGCAGAGTGGCTCCCGAAATATAAAGGGAATATTTGCTCCACAGTATTAGGTTAATAACAGTTTCACTGGCATGGTTTCCCTCAGAGAACCTTGAGAATTGCATTTTGGTCGAGGCGCTGAAGTTTCTCTGTTAGAAATCCCTAGTCTCCTTACCCTTTGCAGAACTACAGAACTACACCAAATATTTCACTGTAGGAGAAGGCTCCATCAACACAACTGATTTTATGTCAGTGTTTAGATTCATTAAGTGGACGTCAATAGAGCACTGCAGCCAAGCCCCCTTTTAAGCATGAGGTGTCAAGAGCTTCCATTTAAGCCACGTCCTTATTGTTCCAGGTCACAATGCTTGAGTCACAAAGGCCAAACACGCAGGTGGGAGCCAAGTGGGTGGGATTTGTATATCAAATGCCTAGAAGTGTTGCTGGACAAAGTGCCTTGTCTTTCACTGAATGGCTTTTCGTACATAATTTCGCCCCTTGCAAAATGTCTCATGAGTCAATTCAAGTGCTATGCATAAATCTCAGCATGGTTCTGACATGAATAATTTCCCCCTACTATCCAATATTAAACTCAGCACTTAAGGCAGGGTGTGGGGGGATAACATTTTATTGAAAAGAGTTTGCACCTTGGCAAATAAATTACATGTTCCAAAAATTACATACTGAAGAAGCCTGCCCCCCCCACCTGCTCTGGTACGTGCTTTTGGTCTATCATTGGGATTCCTTGCCCTGCTGCCTAACTGATTTGCTTAACTGATCAGGATGTTGTGAACATTCATCACATATGGATGGAGGTGGAATTCAAACATATCTTCATCTAGAATAAACAGGAGTGGCATGTCCAATTTCACTGCCACAGGTAAAAGAGTAATGTGCTGCTATGCTGCCACAGAAGCCTCCCTTACCTGCTGGTGCCTGCAAAGCAGAGGCAATGGCAACAGGTTCTGGCGAGATCTCATGAGATTTCACAAGCTCTCATGGGCCAGCCCTGAGCAGAAGCAACAAATAATGGTCATTTGCAGAGATGTATCACTCTAGAACAGGCACCCCCAAACTGCGGCCCTCCAGACGTTTTGGCCTACAACTCCCATGATCCCTAGCTAAAAGGACCAGTGGTCAGGGATGATGGGAATTGTAGTCCAAAACATCTGGTGGGCCGAGGTTTGGGGATGCCTGCTCTAGAACATAACTACCCCAGTGCCTAGTAGCTATTAGAAGATACTCAGTCCACACCAAGATCCAGCTTGGCTGTGTATTACATTGGGAATGGGGGGTCATGAGAGTGCTGCTCAAAAAAATCTAACCTCAGTGTGGGCAGGTTTCTCACAAAGTTGAAGTCATCAGGTACATGCTAAAAAAAATCCTCTAGGTTTATGCTCCCTTATCAACCTACAAGACCTAAAATTGACTTATTAACAGGTTGACTGAAATTGGATTAAGTGCTCTTGAAACCTGTTTCCCCTCTTCAAAAAAAAAGAAAGAAAAGAAAAAAGAAAAAGTAAACTCTCTTTGTGGTAAGCTAAGTGATGGTGGAATGCACCCAAAAGCCTGGGATAACATTGCTTGACAAATCTCTGTGCAAACAAACCAGAGTAAATGGTCAATAAACAGGTAATCTGGAAGAGGCATGCATCATTCGGGGAGAAGGGTTTATATATTTGCATTCTTATCCATACATCCATTATTTAAAAAAGAAGCCTCCCTATTCATAGGGGGAAAGTTTATTGGGAGGGTAGCCTAGCCACCTCCCTTTTTCTTTAAGGGAATTTTGGTGCCAAATGCCATCTGCCAACTTTTTGGAGGGTTTCTGTGCCAGCCCTGGACCCCTGGCAGAACATCTGGTGCTGGTGTGAGACCGGTGGCACCCACAACCTCCCTGCAAGACAATTTAACTAAGAATTTGCCCCAAGTTCTCTGTGTTTCCCAGGTAGGGATGTGCAGAATAGAACCTCCCTGTGGAATATATCTAGTCTTATCAAAACACTTGGGGCTTCCCTCAACGTTTTTTGAGTGGAATTCTCCTCAAAATTTCACTTTTGGTAGGGACTGTAGCACATGCCACTGCAGGAAAGCTATTTGCCTGTCCTGAATTTTGCACATTAATGTACACCTTTTAAAATATATTTTCTTAGGGCCACGTGAAGCAAAAAATAAAATCCTTATTCCCCTCTTTAAGGTACTTGCTTGAGGAAAGCTGGTTGCATGTGCCCCCCCCCCCCGATTGCATTCTTAGTGCTTTTGTATTGACAAATGCACTCCATTGGCACCTTATTTGTTTTTGATTGGATGCAGAAGCTTGTGTTGCCTCCCCATTCCCACTTCATGTTGATGTCAGACAAATTTGCATGGATGATTACTCCCTTAGCATGCTTATCCATCATCATAATGGCAAGATGTCACCATCCCAACAAACCTGAAGAGATCACCCAAATTCTCTCACTTTGTCGAAAGGCTGCATTAACCTTCAGAGCTTGATTTATTCTTTATTTACACAACTTCAGTCTCCCAGGTGCTTGCTGTATGTTTTTACCTCACCTTTGTCTTTGAAGCAGGCGAGTTTCCATTGTTTCTAACACCTCATTTTCCCTGAGCAGCTGGAACATGTCATTATAAACCATATCAGCCTGCCACCATTTTGTTTTCTGGCCAAAGAACTGCCCATTTCTTTCCTCTTCAAATTTTAATAATAATAATAATGGTAATAATAATAATTCTAGATACAGGTAGGTAGCCGTGTTGGTCTGTCATAGTTGAAACAAAATTTAAAAAATCCTTCCAGTAGCACCTTAGAGACCAACTATGTTTGTTATTGGTAGGAGCTTTCGTGCACATGCACACTTCTTCAGATACCAGGTATCTTAGTTGGTCTCTAAGGTACTACTGGAAGGAATAATAATAGTGTCTTCTTTTGCATCTGCCCTCCACCCCTCATTAGAACTCTGTTCTCTGATATTTAATTTCCCATGCACATCAATTTATGTTTTGGACAGAGTAACATTTAGATGAGGAATGTTCCCCCCCCCCCTTCTATCACACAGACACATAGATCCCACCTCATGTTTGGGCTGTATGTACAGGCTACATTAATTGCCCACTAGCTGCATCCCACTGATATGACCATATGAAGATACCATAATGCTAAATTAGGTCATTGATCTATCTAGCTCACTTTTGTCTTGCTGTGGCTGTCAGTGCCTTGAACATTGTCAGCGTTAGAACTTGAGAATTTTTGGACCAAAGGACAGAATCTGGGACCTTTTGGATTTGGGTACACTTTGCACATGATGGGTATCTTTATAATGAAAAGTCTACAACAGAAACAGGCAGTCTGGTGGCTATATTCAGGACCTTGAACACTTCCATGTTGTCACTATTTTTGCAGGGGTGATTCAGTGGCGCGCGCGCACACACACACACACACACACACACACACAAGCTGTGCCGTTAAAGTAGATCCCACGCTCCTGCGCATCAAACTTGCTCACTAAACAGGTTTTCTGGAAGCACCCCAAAACAAAATTTGTTAAGCAATTTTTTCTCTGCCCACCATCATCTCAGATAGCCTCAGATTTATGGCTTGGCCTGCTTGGATATTGTGGCTGTGCTTTTATATCATTTATAACAGAATGACATATTCATAAGAGAAAACTCTTGATTTATCTGATTTTTAGTATATTGTATAGTTCCATTTGTTCTCTAATGAGTCACCACTGTTGCTTGCCAAAATTATGTTGTTAATACCCATCGCTTGGAGTTAATTCAGATTATTGGCTACTGAACGAAAGTGGGTTGAATTTATCAATGCCCTTTACAGGATAATTTCTAGTTATATATTGTCTCTAAAAATATAAATTTAAATTGCTCTTTTAAATGCTTACTTGTAAAGAGTACTTCAGGGATAACGTGTAATAAGTACGCTGCTCTGTGAAGAATATTGTCTTGTTTGAGTCAAAATAGGGATATTAGGTGGATAGAAATCCCCGCTACACACACAAATTCCTTGTCTTCTTAACTCTTACCTTTTTCTGTGCCATTGTTTCCTGTGCTTTGTCCTTCTTTGTCTCTACATGGATCAGTTACATGAGTGATCCAAGCCTGTGAGGGATCCCATACTGAACAGGATGACATCACAATGCTACCTAGTCAATTAGATTAGGCTACACAGTGATATCATAGAGGTGAGGTGAAAACAAACCTAATCAGCCTTGCCTGTCTCAAGGGGCTGTTGTCTCACTGAAGGAAAGGTGAAATATAAATGTAGTGAAATAAGTTATGGTAAATAATAGATATGTTGCTCCATGAATATATTTCTCTTCCTCATGATTGAGGAACTAGTGGATTAGTCACAACCTTGACTGATAGGTAAGGACTCTTAGCCATTTTGGGTAACTGAATCTTCTCTGTTTCAGAGGCAGTATGTTTGAACACTAGCAACTGGGAAGGGGCAAAAACAGAGATTGTTTTCATCCCATTCTTGTGGTTTTCTCAGAAGCAACTGGTTAGTCAAAATTGGGGAAAGGATGTTGGGCTAGATCAGGCATCAGCAACGTTTTCTGCCCGTGGGCTGGAGGATTCCCATGGACTATTGTCTGTGGGCCGGACATGGGTTGCACAGGCGCAGAAGCGATTTCCGGTGCTGCGCTGCCCATGTCCGGAACACCGGAAATGGCTTCTGCGCATGTCCGCGGCTGCGCAGAAGCAATTTCCGGTGCTAGCTGCCCATTTCCAAAATGTCAACAGTGCCAGAAAGAACTTCTGTGGTTGCATAGAGGCGATTTCCAGCACCGTTCAATGAGTCCCCGTGCTGCATTGCACCGGTTTACCACAGCGCTTGGGGGACTTGCCGAGCGGGTGGCTCGGTTCACGGGCAGCCCGTGGGCCGGATAAACGGCTTCCATGGGCCGGAGATTGCCGATGCCTGGGCTAGATAGACCTTTGGTCTGATCAAGATGCAGGGCTAAACTCAGGCAGTGGTGGGGTGGGGGTGGGGGTGGGGGGTTCTTGACTTTATATTTCACTGCAATGTCTATTTTGCATATATGTCCTTCCAATAATAAAGTAGAATTGCTGAGTGAATTGGAAACACATATATAAATAACCATAGGCATCTTCTGAAGAGCAACAGCGAATATGAGATTAATCATTATCATGTTGCAAACAAATGCTACTGCATAATGACAATGCAAACTATCCGGTAAAACAAAAAGTGTTCTGGAGGTTTTGAATTGTATCTCTCCCCCCGCCCCCCAAGGAGACCACTTGGGTCAAGGGTGAAATTTGATAGTTAACATAGGAAGCCTGTGGATAGCATTAAAATATACTTGAATGTTAAAAGGACAGCAGGTTACATTTTTTACCCAAAGTGTTGTTTAGTCCACCAAATTGTGTTGTGTTTTTTTTTATAAAAAAAAAAAAACTCTCATTACTGGGTCAAAAGCCTTCACTGGAGGCAGAAGTGAGCATTTAAATCAGAATGGTTAGTAAAGGCAGCTTTCTAGCAAGTAAAATGCTCTTTCGTACTATGTCTTGAAGTGCGGAATCAAATTCATTTTCATCATCCTCATGCTCAGTAAGGTATTGTGGCTTAGGACCACACCACAATATCTCAAGGGCTGCCTCTTCCCATATGAACCTACCTGGAACCTGAGATCCCTACCTGGGGTCCTTCTTCATGTGCCTCCTCTATGAGATGTCTGGAGGGTGGCAACACGAGTGGGCCTTTTCTGCAGTGGCTCCCCACTGTTATGTATCTTTAGGCACCAGGTGAAAATGTTACTCTCCAACCAGACCTTGGGCTGATAAACATCAGATAAGGGGCGGAGGAAGGGGAGGGTGCAGTGGGGGCGGGCTGCCCCAGGTGTCAGCACTGAGTAGGGAGACAAAACGTCGGGTAGAACTCACCGCGGGGCCTGCAGTGCACCCAAGCCACATGTCTCTCCTGGGAGTGACACAGTGGCTTGGGCACCCACAGGCTCTGCACTGCCCCAAGTGGTCTGCCCACCACCTCCCCCTCATCTGTAGGGTGGCTGAGTGGGAGGAGGCAGGCAGACTCCTCGGAGGCCCTGTGGAGTGCCCGTCCTGGCTCGTCCCGCCCTGCAGGCAGCTGGCCCTACCCATGGGAGCAGGGCACGCATGCCGCCCCACGCACCCGATCAGCTTGCTCTGCCGCTGCTTCAGATGCCCTTTTAAACGTGTTGTGGGAGGGGGGATTATAGGTTTGTTTTTGGTTTTGTTCTTATTTTTATTGTGTATTTTGTTGGGGGTTTTATTGTAATTTTGTTGTGGTGAACCGCCCTGAGATCTATGGATAAAGGGCGGTATACAAATTTAATAAATAATAATTAAATAATAATAACACAATGGCATGTATTTCTTCATCGTCGTCTTGTTGAAGCAAACTTCACCAGCCTGGTGCCCTCACAATGGCTGGCTGGGAGCAGATGGGAACTGTATTCTAAAACACATGGAGGGCACCAGGTCGGTGAAAACTTTAATAAAGCTCTCCTACAAGCAACATATAAGTTTCCTCTTTGCTTGAATGGAAGATGCCATGGAAGGCTGAGAGCAGAACTGGGCAGACTGGGATCTAGTTTGGGGGGTCCCCCCCCAATAGAATCTCAAACTTGGCTGAAGCCAAGATCAAAATACCGGTAGCACCTTAGAAAGAATGGCAGACAAACACCTAACATTAGGGCTAAACTGAGTTGGGATCCAACAACATCTGGAGAGCCAAAGGTGTCCCACCAATACTAGAGGCTGCCTTTTGCTTTTAACAACTAGTAAAAATACAAGAGAAGAGTGGCAAACAGCTGTGAATATCATGTAGTTTGATCATAAGAAACAACGTTTAGTTTTATTTGCTTGTGCATTCGGCGAAGTGTCATTGGGACTTCCCCAAAGTGTTCTTGGTATGTTTTGTTTTTGCATTAAATGTCGCCTGTCATTTGGAAGGCATTTTCCATCCGTGTCACTTTATAATTTGTACATACAGTAGACAGCCCTGGAGATAACGGAAAAGTTCCATTTGTGTCTGTCTAACTGCTGAGTATTTTCCTCTGAAGAAGAGCCTTCCTGTTCAAAATGTGACTGAATTCAGCATGGAGCAGTGCATTTAAGAAAGTTTTGACACCTGATGGTTTGGGCTTCCTTTATTTTCCTCTCAAAAGCTCAAGAACCCAATGCATTATCTCAAAATATGTGGGACAGGAGTTCCCAGTTTTGCTATGAATGAAATTTATGGCAATTCTAGTACACAAAGGAATGCCTGTAAGAAAATGAATGGTGGATATCATTTATGCAGCGCTTCCACAGGGCTATGGATTGGCTAGAGACGTTCCCCAAATTCTTATCATCCAGATTTCTCCCTGGATTCCAAATTAGCTGGCCTTATTTCCAGAGTTGGATCCAGCTCTGAATAAAAGTGGAATAAAAAATAAAATATAAATATAAATATAAAATATATAAAGTAGAAAAAATATGAATTAAATAAAAAACAGCTGAGAGGCATGGTGAGGTGGCCCCAGGCTCACACTCCCCACGTGCCTCTGGAACTTCGTGCGGGGAGCGCGAGCCTAGGGCCTGCCTCAACTGTGCCTGTCAGCTGTTGAGCAGCTTCAGGCCACTCTCCGGAGGCACACACGTGCCTCGGGATAGCGGCCTGAAGCTGCTCAACAGCTTACAGGCGCAGTGGAGGCGGCCCCAGGCAGCACCGGCGGGCGGTGGGTGGTGGGCAGGCTGGCCAGCACCCCCTCCATTTTGGCGCCCTAGGCAGCTGCCTAGTTTGCCTTAATGGATGCGCTGGCCCTGCTCCTTAGCACCAGGCAGCGAGGGGGCGGGGGTTGGATTGGGTCGAAATGTCCTTCCACACTGCCCCACCAGCCTCCATTAGCACAGACCTTCCCCTTTCATCCCACAAAATGGATGAGCAGTGAAAAATGCTACTGGCAGGATCCTCACTAGTGGAAGTCAATAGAAAGTCCCATTGGATCCCGAGCCAGTCCTAATGTTGCCGCATGATCTGATTTAGGTCTGATCATTGTTCCATTAAGTTCTGCCACAATTGTGTTGCTGTTATTTCCAGCTAACACAGTATTCCTGAGTATGCACATTCTTCTGCAATTTCCAGTTCCTTCCATTCATTCATGTGCCCCGCCCCCAACATTCTACATTGTTAATCGGCATGCACAAACAAACAAAGCACTGCAGCAACAACCAGAAAAAGCAACCTTACACAGGATTGCACCAAAGTTCTTTTTCCTGGGTGCTTGATATCTGCACTTCATCATATCAAGAGACTGCAAAAAGAATCGTGATAAGACAGGTATACAAATCGGAACTATTTTTCTAGAATAAGAGGTGCTGGAACTCACAATGAACACCTCCCTTGTTATCTTAGAATGGCAATGGCTCCCACCTGAGAGGTGCCGGAACTGAGTTCCTGTGAGTTCCCCTTAAAAAGCCCTGTATACGATCACACCTTTTGTTTGCAGTGTTTCATGAGCACATATTGCTCATTGGGGAGGCAGGAAGACCACACAAATGAAATGGAAGCGGCAGTTACAAGTAGCTGTGCAGGCTCCAATTCCAAATGTAGTTTTAGAAATTATCCAAGTAAAGTCAGAATTCAGGAGCAGTGCAGAACAGGAGAGAGCAAACACATGGAACAATAACAGAATAGGGTGGATTCTCTCATCCTTAAGCATGAAGGGGGACACCTAACATCAAGTATTGCTATCACTTAGGGAGCAGGCAGGAGCAATTTCTAAGATTACTCAGGAATTTTAACAGGTCTCATTTAACTGAGCACATTTCACAGCACTATCCTATGACTGTCTACTCAGGAGTAAGTCCAACATGCATTATATACATTTTAAATCAAATTATTCCACAAACAAGTCTTCCTGGCTGTGAACTTAACCACCAGGAAGCCCCTGTAACAGGAAATTCTAGATCAGGGGTGGTGAACCTTTTGAGGGCCAGAGGGTTGAATTCACCTTGGACAGCCCCATGGGGACTGCATGCCAACAGTTCGTACCACCACCCTACACTCTTGCACACATGCGCATAGACGTACATAGCCCCCTCCCCCAAATTAACCATGTAAGTCATCTGAGGGAGGGGGGAAATATCTCCCCTCCTCACTCATCAAATTATCCTCCCCCCTTGCCCTTTATCCTCCACACATTGCTCGGGAAATCTGTACATTCCTCTAATTTCTCATCTGTGAGAAAATGGCTCCTTTCCACATTAATTGTCATATAATTTAGGGCAGTAAATCCCCACCTTCTAAAAATGACATTTTAATCTCACTCCTAATTTGTTTGTTATCGAATCCCAATAAAGCAGTACATGAACTGATGGGGAGAATCTTCCATCTGGCTTTCTCTATAAAGAAAAATACAAGCCCAAATAGTGCTTGATTTTTCTCAGAGATAGGAACATATAGCAAATATGAGTTTATTCCAAATAACCTGATTGCTAACCATGTTGTAGGAATTCTGCCCTAAATCTCAACAAGAAGTGAAGCTCCTGCCCTCCCATTCCATTAAAAATACAAATAATTCTCATATATCACATACATTATGTGTTATTATATACATTATTATACATTTAATCTCACAAGCATGCATATACTCCAGGTTTCTTAAAAGTAACTAGCACATACACCGATAAATGCAATATAAATCCAACAATGCATAGAACTGCATAAAGTGCATATAATAATAATAATAATAATAATAATAATAATAATAATAATAATATCCCAACCATCTGGCTGGGTTTCCCCAGCCAAACTCTGGGTGGCTTCCAACAAAATATTAAAATACAATAGTCCGTCAAACATTAAAAGCTTCACTAAAATTATGTTGTGGAAATATAGCACAGCATGGGGTTTCTCATATACAGTATATGTATATATATATATAATATTTTTATTCTTATTGCTATTTTTGCAGAAAAATGGTGCCCACCTGAGAGGTGCCAGAACTGAGTTCCAGCTGGGGAAAAAGCCATTATTATTGTTGTCATTATTATTTCAATTTATATATTGCCTTTCAGCGGCGTACGGAGCCTCTTGGTCACCCGGGGCAGCAACCTGCTCTGTGGTGCATACACGCAACATTGCTACACAATGACACATGCGTCACTCCGTAGCAATGCTGTGCATGCGCAGTATGAAGCGGGTTGCCAGGGGCGGTGCTCCTGCAAGCTCTGCATGCGGCCCCGCCCGCCACTCTGTTGAGTGGCAGATGGCGGCAACCTCAGGGCCTCCGCAATGGCAGTGCAGCAGCGGCAGCCGTCATCGGTGGAGGTGGGGGGTACGCTGAAGTGCCCCCCCCAGAGTGAAACCCGGGGCACCCCACTCCCATCACCCCCCTTGCTACGCCCCTGTTGCCTTTTATCAAAAGATCCCTGGGCAGTGTACAATAATAAAGACAAAATACAGAGCAGGCTTTTATCTTTTAAAGGCCAGTGCATTAGTGGCTGAGACATAAGCAGACACTCGAGACTGGTGATGGTTCAATGCAGGTCCAGAACTGCCAAATTCCATGTAGAAATCCATTTAAAACAGATTCCTCCTCCATTCTGAGGCAGAAAAGGCTCTTATCAGCTTCTCTTTAAATTATCCCATGATAAAAATCCTCTGAAACCGCCTAAAAATGTTGCCTGTGTTGAAGTTTGGTAGCCCCTCAGCAAAAAACAAACAAACAGGGAGGAGGGGGCGGGATAGGTCATGGGTCGGGACAGGGTGGGGTCAATCACAGGGATGAGCCAGGGGGTGGGGGGAGGGGACGGGATAGGTCATTGGTCAGGACAGGGTATGCAGCCACAGGGATAAGCCGGGGGGGGACAGCATACCTCATGGGTCAGGACAGGGTGGGGACAACTACAGGGATGAGCCGGGGGGGGGGGATGGGATAGCTCATGGTTTGGGACGGGGGGGGGGAGTCACAGGGATGACCCTGTGTAAACAGAACACACATAAAACATTTCAACAAGATGAAGGGGGACTCTGAATGTGAGGGAAGCCTGAAGGGGGACTCTGAGGGTCCATTTAACAGACTGAGCCATAGCAATGCGTGGCTGGACCAGCTAGTACTTATACAAGACCTTTTGAGCTCTTGTTTAGCCAAGTTGGGGGCTTCCTGTTCAGCAAGTCTCCTTTCCTCCATCTCCTGAGCCTGGTAAACTTGCTCCTTAAGCAAATGTGACTTTAGGTTTCCCAACTGCAAAAGCTGATAGGCAGATAGATATATCCCAATGAGTTCCATCTTCTTGAACGAGCAAAAATTGAAACCTAATTTGGCTCACGAATTAGAAAATTGCATTCTCAGCTTCTCATACATTTCTGATAACTTCCCACGCACTGGTCTTTAGCTCACAGTATTTGGGGATATAATTCTGTACACCATGGGAAAAAAAAGGATCCATGCCTTGTTCTTTATTAAATGGTCACAGTTCCCTTTTGACATCCAGACTAAATTCAATCACAACGAGGTTATATTTAGCCTTCAGAACGTCACCACTTTGGTAATTGCTGGAGTAAAGAAAAGATAAATATAAGAGAGAATTAATAAGATGGATTTCTTAAGCCAAAACCTTTATACAGCAAGGGAGATAGTGAGTTGGAATCTCTTTATTATTTTCCTTTCTCTCCCCTTATGAGACATCTAACGAGAGTAATATTACCACCTGAGACGAAAATGACATATTTGAGTAATATGTATAAGCCATTTAAATGCAATCATCCCACTATTGGAACATAATTTAAACATAAATGGGAAAAAATGTTTTGTGGGAATAATCCATACCAAATGGATGGAAATGAATATAGAATATTGTTAAATTTACATATATACACAGAATATGCTGGGAGTTAGCTTTCTAACTAACATCCTCAAGAGAGTTCTTTGGCTTCAGTAATAGGTCTGTCAAATCTCACCAGTGGGGAATCTGCCCCATTATTTATTTTAGTAGTGATGTTTTTACCAATATATTTTATTTTATTTTTAAATGGAATGGGCCAAAGCCTGATTCACAAATTACTGGTGTTGGGTTTTTACTGGAGGTACACAGGGTTGCTTATACCCAACAACTATTTCTGTGTGGCAGCTGTTTCTTTTGGGCTGGCTCTTTATAATGTCTGTGGGACAGAACTGTAGACTGGATGAACCATTATGTGGTTCTTTCTCACCCCTGCTGTGTTCCTGTAAGAGTTCCTACACATATCCTACAGTAATACAAATCAGCATCATGTACACAAGTTTGGATTTATTTATTTATTTGCTGGTTTGGAGGATCCACAAGAACACAAGACTGGACACAACACAGGAAGCTGCCTCATACAGAGCCAACCCATTAGTCCATCTAATTCAGTATGTTCAGAGATGACCTCCAAGTGGTGTTGGACTACTATTATGTCAGGGTCTAGACAGATGAGGAGGAGTGGTGGCACGCCCCCCCCCCCCGACAAGGCAGCACCCACAGAGGAATCTGAGGAATTCATGCCTGGGGAAGACTGGTGCCGGCACTCCTCGGAAGAGGAGGAATCTGACAGAGAGGAGGGAAGATCAGAGCTGGAGGAAGAAGTTGAGCCAGGAGTAGGTCCCAGTCAGGAAGGGAATTGGCCGATCCCCTCTCCTCCTCCCTTCTCAGCTGTAGAACGCCGAGCTGAGAAGCGAAGGCAGCAATTAGACGGCTGCAGCTCATAAGAAGCGTGGGAGTGAACCGGCTGCTTAAGGGAAGCCGGGTGCCCCATTCTGCAGTGTCTGCAACTGCTGTGCTGGAGTGCGTAGTTGTTCACACTCGCTTTGTTCCTGGTTCCTGTGTTCGGCTTTCTGACTCCTGGCTAATCCTGACCTTGGCTCCCTGACTTCTGGCTTGAACTGACTTTGGCTACTCCTGACCCCTATGTGACTGCTTGACTTCGGCTGGCTCTGACCCGGACTGTTGACCTCGGCTTTATCTGACCCTGACTGCTGCTCTTCAGCACGCCAACTTGTTGGCGTCCTAACATATTATCACCATCCCACTGACCATGCTGGCTGGGGCTTCTGGGAGTTGTGATCCATCTGGAGGGCACCATGTTAGTTACCCCTGTTCTGCATTGGCTGACAGTGGATCTCCAGGCATTCAGAGAGAGAATATTTCAAACTGGGACTGAACCTGGGACCTTCTACATGTAGAGTTGAGTTATAGCCCTTCCCAAGACTGTTTGCATCTTGCCACCACAGCTAGGTAAGTCAACTTGGGTCCTCCAGCAGAGGAGGGAGCCCCTGGGGGGACATTTCCCCTCAAATGTAGAGGTGGCCTTGTCCAACGGGAACAATATACTGCTAGCTCTTCAGACTCTTCCAATTAAGGCTGTGTAGGAAAAGAGAAATCTTATTTTTAAGCTAAAATGTCGAGAAGAGTTTAGATCTTCTTGATGGATTTGTGGTTTGTTTGTTTGTTTGTTTTTTTGGGGGGATAATGCAGTTCCCTGTTAGTGCATGAGGTAGTAGAATCCCAGAAAAAACAATTATCCTGCTAATTTGCTAAATGTATACCCTGGCCTTCACAATGCAAGCTGTTTACATCAACACCATTCAGCACGGTAGTGAGCATTTTCACTTAGAGGCATAGAGACAGCAAACTGGTCAATATAATTAAACATTTATTGGTTTACAAAGCGACCTGTGAACTGCAGGCATCTTCCTGATAAAGTACATCCCACTGTAATATATAAACACAAAATTAAGTATTAAACAATGCTCCTGTCTGGAGTTCAAGCAGCAAGTGCAAATACAAGCATAATTAGGGGTTGACTCTGCTTCTGCTGACTTTCCCTGCTCCCGAGAGCATAAAGATTGTAAGGAACGCAAACTCCCATCACCTCCTTAGGACACTGTTTTAAATCTCTTATCTGGTTACTGCCCTTCCTTTTACTGGAGGATTTTATCTTACACTGTTATTTAAAAAAACATGTTGCTCATTGAAGTAAATGTACTGTATTTAAGTCTTGTATAAACACACGGTTTGGATGGACTAAATGTGTAGTTAGGGATTTTAAGGCATACTCAATTAAGCACACATTTAGGCATGTGGATTATTTTCACAATAGCCTCTGATAGTTCCCAAAGAGCACTTATAATATGCAGTGAATATAGTTTTCATTTTATGGGTTATTGATCCAATGGATCCTTTGAGTCCTCAATGCTTACCCCGTCAATGAGGTCACAATACACTACACAGATGCCCAGAATCGCTGTTAATTCTACCAAATGAACCAGCACCAATGCAAAACAGTTGTTGTCACTGAATAAATCATCACCATAAAGGAAATTTCAGGAACATATTCAGCAGTATGGGGAGGGGAGTCCTGTTTCAATGGCCTTTTATTTTGTACTGGTTTATTTTTTTATTCATCATCTTTCTCTTGTGTTCATGCTTCCCCTGTGATATCATCACATAACTGAAAATGATTGACTATGTAGCATAGTGATGCCATCATGTTTGCTGTGTGATCCCTGATTGGCTGGGATAACCCATATCAGGGGTCAGCAACTTTTTTCAGCCGTGGGCCGGTCCACTGTCTCTCAGACCATGTGGTGGGCTGGACTATGGGGGTGGGTGCCCCACAAATAACCCAGAGATGCATTTTAAAGAAAAGCACACATTCTACTCATATAAAAACACGTTGATTCCCGAACCATCTGTGGGCCGGATTGAGAAGGCAATTGGGCCGCATCTGGCCCACGGGCCTTAAATTGCCTACCCCTGACCCATATGATCAATCTGTTGTCTTCACATTCAATTGTCTTAATTTACCATTATGCTCCTGAGCATAAAGTAGGTATCATCATGTAGCCAAATTGTAATGGCTATGTAGTGCAGCAATAGATTCTCATTCACTACATAACCCTTGTTTGGCTGGGACACAGACATACCCAACATTCACACACATAAATAATCTTGGAAAGAAAAGGTAGCAGTAACTGTGACAGGAGAGAGAGAGAGAGAGAGAGAGAGAGAGAGAGAGAGAGAGAGAGAGAGAGAGAGAGAGAGGGTACACTTGGCCTTTAGGGAGATATTTCGACACACCCAAATCACTATTTCACACACACACACACACACACACACACACACACACACACACACCAATTGAAACTGGAGAATATGGTACAGTCCTAATGTAATATGCAATGTTACATACATAAATTTCTTTCATTTGAAAAAAAAGTCCAATCAAGTTTCAGGCTTTATTGTGAATGCAATGCCTATATTTTAGCAGAATTTGAGAGATATTATTAAATTTTCTCTAAATTATCTGCTATTGACGGAAGCAGAATAACATTGGCAGCAGCAACCTCAAATCTTGACTATCCCTTGATGCACGTCTGGGTCTTGCTAGGCCCAACATGACCACCAACTTGAGTAAACACTGGAGCAGCCATGTTTGAAAAGTGAGCTGCTTGGAACTTTTGCTAAATCACAGTGAGACATTTTGGCACCTTAGGTCCCAGGGATAAGGTGCTAAAGAAAACAACAATGGGCACCTCAACAAATGTGAAATTATAGCATTAATGGGTTGTTTTAAAGACTATGCAAGAATGTGAATAACTGCCAAAAACAGTGATTTCATTTACACTTTTCCTTAGTTAGATTATGGTAGGCCTTTAGCAATATCTCTCATGGGTTCGCTTAGGTGATGAATTTAAGTGGAAAGATGGAAAAACCTGGTCCAGTCATTGATCAATATAAAATATTTCACGGACTCATTTTTCTCTCCTCCTTTTTAGCCCTTGGTCACACACACCTTCTCTCCTTCACCTAGCAGAAAACAACATGATCCGGACCCACATCATTGACTGGGTGACAATGACCTTTATTCTAAGGTGCTAAGAAATGATAGGAAACTTAATTTTTTTCTTATTTTTTTTTAAAAAAACAAACTAGGGAAGCTTGGGAAGTTCTGAGGACAAATTTTCAGCTAGGTAAAAAAAAACAGCAAGCCTAAGCTTCACATTAAAACAACTGATTGCTTTGACAGCACAATTATAATGCTATTCTTATGTCACTCTTAATCTATATTTTCTAAATGCTATATCACATTATATTCTGTTTTAGGTAAAGGTAAAGGGAGCCCTGACCATTAGGTCCAGTCGCGGACGACTCTGGGATTGCGGGCTCATCTCACTTTACTGGTTGAGGGAGCCGGCGTACAGCTTCTGGGTCATGTGGCCAGCATGACTAAGTCGCTTCTGGTGAACCAGAGCAGCACATGGAAACACCGTTTACCTTCCCGCTGGTGCGGTACCTATTTATCTACTTGCACTTTGACGTGCTTTCGAACTGCTAGTTTGGCAGGAGCAGGGACCGAACAACGGGAGCTCACCCCGTTCCGGGGATTCGAACTGCCAACCTTCTGATCAGCAAGCCCTAGGCTCTGTGGCTTAGACCACAGTGCCACCCACATCACCATATTCTGTTTTACTAAGTGTTTATTCAAAGCTCACAATATTATTTTCTATATGAAAATTATGCTATTCTCTGAATGAAGAAAATATAGAAAACCATATAGAAAAACCATATAGAAAAACTGCTCCAAGACACATCAGGACCAGATTAGTTCATTGGTTTTACATTTTATGATTTTATAATGCTATAATGATTTAAGTATTGATTTTTATGAGTATGTGGTTTATAAACATTCCTTTAAATAAAAACAAATAAACTGTGCTACCAAATTAAACATGGGATATGTCTTTTCATCACTTAAAAGTCAGAGGAGATATAAGTGACATTGTGTGATGCTGATCTGTATCAAAATAAAAAAATTCCTTCAGTAGCACCTTAAAGACCAACTAAGTTTATATTTTGGTATGAGCTTTCGTGTGCATGCACACTTCTTCAGATACAGTATCTGTATCAAGTTATCTTGATCAAGTTAACTTGATCTGTATCAAGTTATCTAGCCACACAAATGTTTTGATATTGCTGAAATGCAAGTGAAAGAAACGTATCTATATAATTCTGAGATTGTCAAAGAAATGTGTTATTCAAAGGAAAGCAGCCTGACAGAGACACAGAGATTTGTCTGTCCCGAAGACCAAGAGGAGTGTATCTCGGAAAGGACAGGCCTGATCTGGAGAGAAACCATTTTAGTAATTGAAGGTCTTAATTTTATTCAGAAGGCATGGCTTCATGATACTCATTGACATCAGAGAAAACCTCAAGGGGCTCAACATCTGTGTGCTCGCTGTTGTTCAGGGGTACATCAGATTCACATCACTGAACAGCACAAGCAGATAAAATGTTAAGAAACACACCTGCTGCTAACCAATTTCCAAGAGATGGTATCTCTGCCGAGTTGCCCCATGCCAGTTGATTTTAGTCCACCTAAAAAAGGGACCCAGGTGGCGCTGTGGTTAAACCACTGAGCCTAGGGCTTGCTGATCAGAAGGTCAGCGGTTCGAATCCCTGTGATGGGGTGAGCTCCCATTGCTTAGTCCCAGCTCCTTCCTGCCAACCTAGCAGTTCGAAAGCACGTCAAAATGCAAGTAGATAAATAGGAACCGCTACAGTGGGAAGGTAAACGGCGTTTCCATGTGCTGCTCTGGTTTGCCAGAAGCGGCTTTGTCATGCTGGCCACATGACCTGGAAGCTGTACACCGGCTCCCTCGGCCAATAATGCGAGATGAGCACCGCAACCCCAGAGTCGGTCACAACTGGACCTAATGGTCAGGGGTCCCTTTACCTTTATCTTTTAAACCACACAAAGCTGCATTTCTGCTACACAGAAAGCTCATGGATTATCCTGCCACAGTGGTGCTGCTTCTTGACAACTTGTGGCAGTTGCCAAGAGTTCATGGATGCCAAGAGACAGGTGCCTAGCTTGAATAGTGCAACCAGAATTCTCCCAAGGTAAAATAGTTGGGCTTGAGACATGGGGAGGAATTCAATATTGCACTAAGGTGATCAGTCTGTCAGGGCAAGCATTTTGGCTTACTAGATGGAATAAGCCCACCCTCTCCTCTCTCCACAAACTGTTAATTTTTTTTGGGGGGGGGGCTGTTCTTACTGTTGGAGAAAAGGAAATTCATTTAATCCTCTTTTGCTTCTAGCTAATACATATGTTACTTTAAAACACACATGTCTAGTGATCTAGCCACCCCCTCTTTATAGCTTCTTTGTCTAAATTAACTCCACCCCTAAAAGCTGAGACATTTTGTTGTTTTACTCTCCCAAGAGATTGGGAGGTGTCTGCTTTTTTTCTCTCTCCAATCACGCATTCTGCAAATAGTTCCTGCATGAATAAACCCATTGAACTCCAGCAACTGTAAGTGATTATTCAAATCTAATTCACCCAAGCTGCAAGGTTTGCTAACACTTCCAGTCAACCTCATTCACAGTTATTGCTGTTTACAAACAATGCATAATTGATTACTTTTCTTCCCATTTGCATTGTGTTGCATTGACATGAACGGAGTGGAATTATGTAATGTCAATGTAACTTAATTAATCTGCATATAGAATTAATTTACATATTAAATGAATCTGGTTGCATTGACATTGTGTAAAGTGCATCATTTCGTCACAGTGGACAACAAGACAAATGTAATGTTTTTGGCAGAGAACAAACTGAAGTGGAAGGGAAACAACGTTGCATGTGGCAAATGCAGGTTAGAACAAAAAAAGATGCATTCTTACATCCCTGTGCACCACAAACTTTTCTGAAGGATTGTGCAAGCTTTTTTTGCAAGCAAATCAGGATGAATGCTCAATAAACAGGTAACCTGGAGAAGACTGCTCTCTTAGGCAGAGCCTGTGTTTTGCCATACACACACGCTGTGCATGGCTACTATAGACACTTGAGAAAGAAGAAGAATCCACTGTCACCACTTTCACATTATGTGCAAAACAGCCTTTCAACAAGATAACCACCGTGTATTTTCAGGTCACAGAGAGCGCAAGGCAGGCAGAGAAAGATCAGGAGAATCATATCCTCCTTCTCTCCTGTAAGAAAAAAAAAAAAAGCCCTGACAGGGTGAAGAGACAAGATGACAGCCCGTAAGAGACAACATTAGCACATTACTATTTTAGACTGCTATTTGATTTTGATACCATTCCTATTTTTCTCTTAGAATGATATGTCTAAAGATGATGGTTGTCCTGGGCGTCAGGTGAGGCTGTCAATTCCTGTTCTCTCCAGGTCATCCCTGGACATCTGGCAACCCTATCTTAATGTCACTGCAATCGTGCTTTGCTGGCTTGCTACATCCCTCAAATGAACTATGCTCCAGATGATATTTAAAGGTCATCACCGAGGACTGCTCTCTCTCTCTCTCTCTCTCTCTCTCTCTCTCTCTCTCTCTCTCTCTCTCTCTCTCTCTCCCTTGACTAACTTCCCCATGGCACAGGGTGGAAAGAAATTCTCCAGGTGAAGTTAGCACCCATGAGAAAGGGTGTGTGATTTCTCAGTATGTCTCTGAACTTCTTCTTTTTCTGGAAGCAGGCATTTGTCTGGTCAAGGGCACAGTTCCTTTGCTTTTTAATACATGGGTATTTCCACCACTACCACCCTCAGATGCTGAGGTGCGGGGAGTAGACAGAGCTATGAGCCACATGTAGCTGCCCTTCACCCACCACACAAGTTTGCTGCCCCCAAGTGCAGTGAAGGATACTGTCTATTCACTGCCAGTTAAATTCGTATGTGCCATCTTGACCTTTGCCTCAGGCAGCAAAATGTCTTGAGCTGGCCGGAATACATAAGGTAAAGGTACAGGGACCCCTGACCATTAGGTCCAGTCGTGACCGACTCTGGGGTTGCGCGCTCATCTTGCATTATTGGCCGAGGGAGCCGGCGTATAGCTTCCAGGTCATGTGGCCAGCATGACAGAGCCGCTTCTGGCAAACCAGAGCAGCACACGGAAACAGTGTTTACCTTCCCGCTGTAGCGGTTCCTATTTATCTACTTGCATTTAGACGTGCTTTCGAACTGCTAGGTTGGCAGGAGCTGGGACCAAGCAACGGGAGCTCACCCCGTCACAGGGATTCGAACCGCCGACCTTCTGATCAGCAAGCCCTAGGCTCAGTGGTTTAACCACAGCACCACAAGCTATTGCTAATCAGTTCCTCATTTAAAGCACAGATACATCTAGCTATTTTATATTGTTCCAAGATGACTGACAGGGAGATAATTCAGACAAGTCTGAAAACAAATACCCAAATTGTTATGCAAATAGACCCATGGGTTATTGATTTTTCTTGTTCAAATCAGGAAGCCAGTGTGTTCATTGTGACTGTGTCTATTTTCTGCCGAGAAAAGGGCTGTTTATTCCAAGGGTATCCGTTCTCTTCCTCTGAAGTTCTGAAAAAGAACTTAAGATACTACCGTACAGATTCTGTAGGCCTTATACCAATATTAGTTCAAATGGTTTTTCCCGCCTGACCATGTTCTCTGTCCTAAAACGAGGCTGAATGACAAACTGATTGTCAAGCAAAATGCTTTTGTTTTTGTTTTCCCCCCTTTTACGTACTAGAGCTTTGAAGTTGCAAATGGAGGCAGGGAAATGGTGCAGCTGTAGCCCCAGCAGTGAGATGCTTAATTCACTGCTTTGTGCTGTTTTCTGATGAATTCTCTGGAAAATGAAATTGAAATGAATTCAGAGAGAGAGACAGAGAGAGAAGTGTTTGTGTGGGTGAAAGGGGGTGAATGCTGAGGTAAGAGTGTGTTAGTGGGCAGTGGCGTAGGAAAGAGGGTGCAGTGGCTGCGGACGACCCTGGGTATCATCACTGAGGGGGGTGACAAAATGCCAAAAATATGCCACTGCAGCAGCACTCTCCCCTTGAGTGATTTCCAGAAACCAGAAGCTTTGCTGCCTCCAACTTTGCAGGCAGAGCACAGCCATTATGGCTAGTAATCTTCAACAGCCCTCTTCTCCATGAATTTGCCTAATCCAGAGGCATAGCTAGGTGAGGCGTGGGGCACTGGGCATCACAGCATGGGGCCTGCGGTGTGCCTGAGCCACACGTCTCTCCTGATGGGGAGGCGGCATGTGGACTGCCTGCAAACTCCACGCTGCTTTTTCGAGCAGCGTGGGGCTTGCGTATACCCACTGCTTCAGCTGCCCTACAGCTGAGGGGGAGGCTGCGGAGAGGCTCCACGCAGCGCGCCCTGCCTTGGCTCATCCTGCCCCAATGGGCAGCTCGCTCCGCCCCCGGATGCAGGGCATGTGCCTGAGCACCTGGGCACCTGAGCAACTAGCTACACCACTGTTAGTGGGTACAGAATTTGTGTGCATGGAATGGTATTGATTGAGTACAATCTTAGTTTATGGATTCTGAGTTTGTGGGCTCATCCACACCTCTGCTTGTCCTGGACCTAGAAAGCATGGGCCCAATAGGTTTTATCTAGGCATGGCTCAGATAATTTTTTTCATTTGTCCTGCCACTTTCCCTGGGAAAATCCACAGTTTACTAGGGAAAATCAGAATGAATTTTACACACACACACACACACACACACACACACACACACGGGAATAATCACACTGTAAAACACAGTTTAAAAAATATCTCTAAACATAAAAAAGTGGAATGTTGCAAATGAAAATCAACTAAATGCATGAATTCCACAATTTTCAATAATGCAGTTAACAAGTAAAATAAAAACCAACTCAACCATGTGCCAAATCAATCATTAAACAAGCCAGTCTAGTTAAATCCCCAACACACCTATACAACAATAAACACAACTTAATCTAACTACAGCTAAAAATACATCCCATTCAGTACCTCCCAAAAACACTCTTACATGATCGTATCAATCAGACACAAAAACACTCTGGACCCATATATGCAAGCTTACTATTCTAGTATACCTTTGCAATTGCATTCTCCACACTATGAAACCACTCCCATAAGTCCATTTCACATCAATCAACAACCCACTCATGTGTCAAGCCAACAAGACTCAGACAAACCTGGAAAAATACTGACATATAAGCAAGCAACAATACATACCCCCCCCAAAAGCATTATCCCTCATCTCTCATTCTGTTGGGGCAGAAGCTAACCTCCATGCCACCCAAAGGGTATGTTAACCACTTCCTACAGCTTTCTAACAGATCAGTTAATGATGTCCATTCTCTCTCCCCCCCCGCCCCCCAAAAAAGCAGGGAAATAAAAGGACCTTGAATATTGCTCTGACTTGGCCTTCTTTTGGAACACAGAAAGGAAACTTTTCTGAGTTCAGGCACTTCTTGCTCTCGACTCAATTAAAAAGCAAAGCTTTTGTAGCCAAATGTGATCCCACAAAAAGACAGGCAACACCTTATGTAGTATAGCACAAAAAGTGAAAGGAGAGCTATGTGAAAGGAGAACTAGGACAAGGACTGAAGCACAAGTAAGGTGTGCATGAGGGAGTTTGTTAGGGCTGCGTAGTCACTTTTAGGCAATAAAGGTGTTACTGGGAATCCACTGCACTCTCTGGCATCCATTAAATACTTTTGCATGCATGGATGTCATTCGAGTGAAGTGACACCCCTGATTTTAATTCTGAAAGAATATATTATAATTCTGGGGCAGGAAACTATGTTGCAACAGCTACCTGAAGTTTAGGAAGGTGTGCTCTAGAGTTCTCTTCCCCTGAGAAAATACACGCCTCCCCCCCCCCAAAAAAACCTGAGGCCTCTTTCTCCTTCCAAATCAGGGCAACATATGCTTGACTCATTATTATTTACATCCTCTCGCTGTGCTTTGCCATTAACTTTCCTTTCCTTTGCATGAATGAGTGCCCTTGAAAGCCTACTACTGTCACTATTAAACTGCAACCCTATTAGTGTCGAAGCTCAACTTTTGTGCATTTACGGGAGTTCCGATAATTAATATCTAGCATCTACCAGCCCTCTCTCCTTTATTATTAGATTTTTATTGATTGCCAGAATGGCTTTATGAGTATTCTTATCCTTGATCTTGTGTTCTGACAATGTAGCAATGTTGCAGCAAAGCAGGAACAAAATATCTTTCAGGGGAATAATGGAAAACAGCCATAAACAATTCCCCCATATTTTTAGCTGAAATAATGGAATGACAAGATGTGCCTTTAAAGAATAAATGGGGAAGCTTCTCTCTCTCTCTCTCTCTCTCTCTCTCTCTCTCTCTCTCTCTCTCTCTCTCTCTCTCTCTCTGTGTGTGTGTGTGTGTGTGTGTGTGGATTCTGTCAGTTCTATCCTTCTCATACAATAGTGGTGCTTTTTAAATGAAAACTATATTTGAAAATAGTAGACCAGTTCCAATCAAACAGCTGGAACGATGTCATACCATAGAAGGCAAGTGGGTGGTTTAAGAGGAATGACAATTAGCCCCTTCTTGATGATTCCCAAGAAACCTGAGGTCTTTCTGTTAGGTATAATTGGACCAAAGCTTACGAAGGAATTGTTTAATGTGTTTATGTATGCTATGATGGCAGCAAGAATACACTATGCACGAAAATGGAAAGAAGAGGAAGTCCTGACGAAAGAAGAATGGCTTATGAAGATAATGGAATATGCTGAGATGGCTAGACTAACTGAGAATTACAGAACAAAATGAAGAAGAAAATTATTGAAGAAAGGAAAGATAATGGTTGGGTTATGTTTAAATGTATGCAGGATTTGAAGAATAGCAGCTGATGAGAAGTGGTACTTTAATGATTTATAATTAACGTATACAATGGGTAAAATATAAGTGATATAGCAGCTTTATAAGGTAAGAAAAGAATACCATGGAAGGGTGGATACGAAGTCAATGGATATAAGATATATGTTTTGATGGTTGCTGAAAAGTATTTGTAAAATTTGAAAATGAGATTATATATATATATATATATATATATATATATATATATATATATGAATGACACCTTACACCTTGGCCCTTCTTTCTAGTATTGGGTCTTTCAAGCTTGGCCACAGTCTGCATCATCAGGAGGTGATCTCATCTGTGGACCCTGGTGGACTGTTGGTTGAAACAATGATGGAGAAAGGGACTCGTGGAACCATAGTGGGTGTCTCTAACCTTGTGTAGGATTTCTAGGGTCAAAAGGAGGCCAGGGGTTGGTGATGGGCACTTACAATGCTGTCTCTTTCCTAGAGACCCTACAAGACGTCCAGTAGAGAAACATGCAGGTCACAGTGGTTCTTCTCAGAATCAATAAAATGAATCATAGTCAACCAGCAAAGGGTGAGTTTGAGAGCCTTATATGCCTCCAGCAGCAGTAAAGGTAAAGGGACCCCTGACCATTGGGTCCAGTCGTGACCGACTCTCTGGAGTTGTGGCGCTCATCTCACGTGTGGTGTAGTGGTTAAGAGTGGTAGTCTCGTAATCTGGGGGACCGGGTTCGCATCTCCGCTCCTCCATATGCAACTGCTGGGTGACCTTGAGCCAGTCACACTTCTTTGAAGTCTCTCGACCCCACTCACCTCACAGAGTGTTTGTTGTGGGGGAGGAAGGGAAAGGAGAATGTTACCCGCTTTGAGACTCCTTCGGGTAGTGATAAAGCGGGATATCAAATCCAAACTCCTCCTCCTCCTCCTCCTCCTCCTCTTCTTCTTCTTCTTCTTCTTCTTCTTCTTCTTCTTCTTCTTCTTCTTCTTCTTCTTCTTCTTCGCTGAGGGAGCCGGCGTACAGCTTCTAGGTCATGTGGCCAGCATGACAAATCCGCTTCTGGCGAACCAGAGCAGCACACGAAAATGTCGTTTACCTTCCCATGCCGTTTACCTTCCCATGCTTTCAAACTGCTAGGTTGGCAGGAGCTGGGACCGAGCAACGGGAGCTCACTCCATCATGGGGATTCAAACTGCCAACCTTCTGATCGGCAAGCCCTAGGCTCTGTGGTTTAATCCACCGTGCCACCTGCGTCCAGCAGCTGTAGGAAAACCCAAATCCCATCTACCCCAGCCAGCATGGGCAATGGTCAGGGATGATAGGAATTGAAGTCCAATAGCAGCTGGAGTGTCACAGGTTCCCATCCCTGTATTGGTCCTGGAAGAACAGAATAATTAGCTTACATATTCTATGCAATTCTTTGTATGTATGTCTATAGGTACTTAAAGTTGAATGAAGTGGCATTAACTGGTCATGTTCTTCTTAACCCATTCATACCTTAGTAGAGCAGAAGGAAACACTAGTACAAAATGGTTTCTTTTGAACCTGGAATTAGAGGAGCATCTTAAAAGTCATGTTTTATATCATATGATGCCATTAGTCTCTGACATGAGTTTAATAAATTCTTTACAAATACTTTTGAAATGTCCATTAAAAAAATGCCTTCTTTTCTGCTGGTTCTGCTAAGGTCAAAAACAAAACTTTCACTGACACCAGTGCAGCCGTGTTTGAAGCAAAGGGAAGTTCTCAGGAGGCTTGAGTAGGGAGAAGGGAGTATTTATAGCTCTTTTAATTGCCAATTGTGTATTTCTAAATCAATCAGAGGATTTTTCCACTCCCAATTTTATTTGAATGGGTAGACCTGGAATGCAGGAGTTGCTGAAGATCGTGTTATTGGAAAAGTCATTTCCTTCATATTTGCCACTTCAATTTTCACCTTGAAGCTTGATAGATTAATTTAGCTCTTCTGGATGCATGACCAGTCAGACTTGAATTTTTCTTACATTACTAAACACTGAAGGTCATGTCAAAGTCCTTGGTTAGTTTATGAGAGAGGTCCCAACCTCTGTGTTACTTCTGTTTCCACTAATCTCTCCATACTGCTTGCCTACCATGGTTGCCCAGAATGCTAGAGGGATGCGGTTGTATACCAGAAATGTATATGTGGAATGAAACTGGATTAAAAGTCCTCTGTTGCAACAAATCCACTTATCTGGGTTCTGTATATGCATATATGCAATATGTCCAATCCCTGGACGAGTTGATACTTATGGGGCGTTCGATTTTGATTTAATAAGTTTATGATACTTTCCCAACACTATTGAGCTCAAAGTAGCTTAAAATCGAAACAAAGCATTAAAAGTTGGCGAGCAACATTCCCGACAATCTAATCATTTCCAAAAACACAACAGCATATAAACAAAGCAAAAACAAGCAATCTAACAAATTGTCCAGAACAAACTCATAATTCAAAAATAATCTATCAGAAATGGCTGCTGAGCATTTGCCTGATCTCAATTGTCATAATCTCCCTGGGGAGGGTCTTCTTCACCCAGTACACAGAAACCCCCCCAGTCATAGCTGCCAAGTTTTCCCTTTTCTCGCGAGGAAGCCTATTCAGCATAAGGGAAAATCCCTTTAAAAAAGGGATAACTTGGCAGCTATGCCCCCAGTAGATTCTTCTATAGTTCTATCCACAAATGAAGTGGGGCTGGTGTTATGTTACTCAGCCCTGGATGGAACACACCCACCCTTGCATACAGCAGAAACCATGACAGTCTACTCAGCAGAGCCTGCTACCACAATCCCATGCTGTCCAATGTCTATTTCATTTGCTAGGAGGTGGGTGGCACTGAGCCTCTTGGGCTTGCCAATTGGAAGGTCAGTAGCTTGAATCCGCACGACGGGGTGAGCTCCCCTTGCTCTGTCCCAGCTTCTGTCAACCTAGCAGTTTGAAAGCACACCCAGTGCAAGTAGATAAATAGGTATCACTGTTGTGGGAAGATGAACAGCATTTCCGTGCACTCTGGTTTCCATCACGGTGTTCCGCTGCACCAGAAGTGGTTTAGTCATGCTGGCCACATGACCCGGAAAGCTGTCTGTGAACAAAAGCCAGCTCCCTCGGCCTGAAAGCGAGATGAGCGCCACAACACATAGTCACCTTTGACTGGACTTATCCTTATTATTATTCTTTCATTTACACACCATCACAATAAGATCAAGACACTATTACTCTCCACAAAATTCTGAGCAATGGGGTAGACATTGCCTGTCCCTTTGTGAAACCTGTTGGAAGTCCTGACAACTTCTGGACTTGACTTCTTCTTTGGACTATTTTAATACTCATTGTCTTGTGTCATCTTAATGACTGGGTTTTTGCTTTGTTTTTACTGAAATGCAGCTGATCCACCATCACTGATCTTCCATTGCAACCAAAGGGGAGGGAGCGTTGGGGGCATCCAAGGCCTGGCTGATTGCCTGCATAAACTGACAAGTGTGCTCTAGAATGTGCCCCAGAAGAATACAGTGCAGATTAGATCCTTGGCAGTCAAAAATGTAAAGGGCTCCCTGAGGCTAGGAAGTTTGTAAACACTGCCATAGCCAATTGATTCAACTGGTTATGGCTAATTTGGATATGTGTCATGTCAGCTGCATTCATTATAACCCACCAACTGATAACACCAGGGAAGCAGTGTGTAAATGGCTCCCTCGGTATCTTTTTTTTAAAAAAAATATTTTTATTACATTTCCAAATACACAACATCAAACAACCAAACAGCAAATAACAACAACAACAAACAAACAAACAAAAATAACATATATATTTTTGCATTTTATCTTCTATTCCCCTATTTTAGTTCGTTTTGCTCTGCCGAGCTTTGACTTCCCTCCCTCCCATCATTCGGTTTTCTTTTCTGCTCCTATCTCGCAGTTTCTTTTAGTCCAGCTAGTTAAAACCAATTCGTAGGATTCATTTCAGTCCTGCAAGTGTCTTTAAACTTCTACAGTTTTTCTCCATATAGTCCACAAATTTACTCCATTCCTTTTGGAACCTTGTCTCTCCCTGGTTTCGGATCCCGCAGGTCAACTTTGCTAACTCTGCATAGTCAATCATCTTCGTCTGCCACTCCTCAATAGTCCGTAACTCCTGTATTTTCCATTTTTGGGCTAATAAAGTCCTAGCCGCGGTTGTAGCATACAGAAATACTTTTTGATCTTCTTTTGCAATCTCATCTCCTATTAGTCCCAATAAAAAAGCCTCAGGTTTTTTGGGGGAAAGTATATGTAAAAAAATTTTTTTCTGTTCATTATATATCATTTCCCAAAATCTTTTTAGTTTTTCGCATGTCCACCACATATGAAAAAATTCACCATCTTTATCCTTACATTTCCAGCATGATTTACTACTCATTCTGTACATCTTAGCTAATTTCACTGGTGTTAAATACCATCTATACATCATCTTCATTACATTTTCTTTCAAAGCAGTACATGCAGTAAATTTCAATGTTTGATTCCACAATTTCAACCACGCATCATATTCAACGTTATACCCAAAATCTTTTGCCCATTTTATCGGCTCCCTCAGTATCAATGTGTGTTACGTTGCCCTAGCCCAGGCTGTAGCCCATACCAGATAAATTTGCGTGAAAACATCATCATTCATTTGCCTGGATTCTGGATTTGTTTTTCTTCCTTGGGTTTCCACTCTGTTTACCTGCCTCTGGTGGGCCTTTGCCCTGCTGTGCCCACAACTATATTCACCGTGGCAGCTAAAAGAGCAAAAGTTGTCAAACATTTTCACAATACAGGGGGCATATGGGCCACAGAAAAATGAGCCAGGGTTATAGCTGGAGATCTTACAATGGAGAAGCCAGGGGAGCATTATGCATCAGTGTGCAACAGCACAGGTAGTCTAACAGCGCATCCCAAACTGTAGATCTCCCAGGATGAAAGAGTTTTGAGTTGGTGGGTCTTGGGCTTTCTGTGGTTCAGCCATCAAAACTTAAGAGCGCATGACTTATTGTTAAAACTCCGAAGCCTGTGAGCACTTTCTGAAGTTCTTTTGCATGCTACTAGGACCAATCTCTTCACCTCTGAACGTCTTCAATGATGCACAACTTAGCAGAGCGGTGCAGCTTTTCCTAGGCAACAATCGAGACTGCTCAGTCAGGACGACGATCAGGAGCAAAGCTGATGACTAGTAACTTGATTTTGTAGTTTATTATATACAGCAGTAAACTCACCAGCTATATGCAAGTTACAATATACAGACACGAACTTCTCCACTCTCCAAGCACTCCAGAATACTCCTACCTAGCCAAACAATGTCATAGGTCATGCTGCCTATATGAGAGACCTCAGCCAATCACTGAGCTGTTACTAGGTCCTCTTACCTCCAGGCAATTTTCTCCCGTGCTCTGTCTCCCTTGCCTGCAGTCAAAACACTAATTGCTCACTTGCCAAGCTCCATGTAGATGATAAACTCCAACACTTATGCCAGTTTAAGTCCCCCAAAAGGGCCATTCTGGGGTTGTGGTGGGGGCAGGCCAAGAGAGACTTGCACCTATTCCAAACCCTGTTCAGTTCAGTCATGTGACCTAGGGCTCAGGATGACACTTCAGCCAGCAGTAGCCCCTCCCAAAGACTCCTGAACAGAGTTTTGAATAATTTTTATTTAGTTAGGATTGCTCTGTAAGATTTAGTTTATTAAACAATTTGACAGGATGCAACCACATTTTAATAAAATAGACAAGTGCTTGTTGATTAGCCCCCTAGCCTCCTCACTCAATGGCCAGAACAGTGAACAATGGAGCTTGAAGGGGATTTTGGAAAAAGATATGGGCTGCATGGATTTTTCTTATATAGCTGGAAGGTGTTTATACACACGCGCACACATGAGAGAAAGTTCAGGGAATGTGGGTCCCACCAAGGGCTGCTCTAGATGTCTACAACTCTGGAACAATGGTTTTTAGTAGTTTAACACTGCGATGACATTTGCATTAGAGATACTAATTATTTCCCACTATGTTAAAAAAGAAAAAAGTATATGAATTTTAACTCACAGTGCTGAAACCAATGAAACATCTTTTGAATTATACCCAGTATAAGTTGGCATTTTTTTCACCACTGCACCTCATCCCTTGAGAAAATAGCTATTTTCCTACGATCACTCTATGTGAAAATTGGCATTTGCATATAGCTGCAGCAGCTAATAATGAGTGGGTTGTATGCAAAAGATTATGGAAGTCCCAAATTGCAATGCTTTGCAGGAGGAAATTATACACAATAGGATGTGTTGTTAGCAGAGACGGTTGTTTTAAAAGAACCTCCGCACTGGATCAGATTTCTCCGAAGGACTGGATCTGTTCTGCAATCATCCAAGCAGCAGATAATCCAATCCAAGGTGCAATCATCCAATCCAAGGTGCACGGGCTCTGAATCTGCAAAGAGCAGGGTTGCTGATTTCATAGAGAAAGTGTCTATATCAACTCAGAACTTGTTAATAAACCCACTTCCATAATGCAAATGGTGTCCCCAGAGAAATGTGATAACAGTTTACTGAGCATACTGAACAAAATCTGTATCATTTGAGGAGAAAGGAATAGAGGTTTTGTCCTTCTTAGTCTTAGGCCATGTACATAACAGGAAGACATTCAACCAATCCTATAGACTCTCGAAACAGCTACACTCCAATCAGGGTAAGGGAGGAGACACCACTGGCCTGCTAAGGGAGAAGAGCCTATGGAGTTCCACCAGCAATCCAGAAATCATAAGAATCACAGAGTCATAGAAGCAGTCTGCTAACACCTCCTTGATGGAAGCTGCCCAACTCCTCCACTTGGCCTTGCTGGGTTTCTTCCATGGCTCTTCCCCACATCTGCCTGTGTGCCTGTTCTTCCATGCACCTCTCACTTTCATGAATTGCTATCTTGCCATTGGCACTTTTATCTGCTCTAAGGCTTTTGCAACAACCAGCTTCCTCTGCCACGATTGCCAGAGCTTGATCCAGAAAAGACCTAGGCACCAATGACATGGCACTTCTGTGCAATATTTCAGGAGATAGTTAGGTCAGAATGGGAGGGAACTGCATTATCATAGATCTTCCTCATTGCTTCTAAGCAGACATGGCAGGCCACACAGTTTCTGAGATTCAAAGAAGTGTGTAATTCTGGGACGGTGTTCTTCAACCTTGGGTCACAAGAAGTTGTTGGACAAATCATCCATGACAATTGGCTAAGCTGGCTGGGGATGATGGCAGCTGTAGTCCAACAATATCTCATGACCCAATGCTGAAGAACACTATTATTATCTTCAACCTTGTTGTTGTTTAGTCGTTTAGTCGTGTCCGACTCTTCGTGACCCCATGGACCATAGCACGCCAGGCACTCCTGTCTTCCACTGCCTCCCGCAGTTTGGTCAAACTCATGTTGGTAGCTTCGAGAACACTGTCCAACCATCTCGTCCTCTGTCGTCCCCTTCTCCTAGTGCCCTCAATCTTTCCCAACATCAGGGTCTTTTCCAAGGATTCTTCTCTTCTCATGAGGTGGCCAAAGTATTGGAGCCTCAGCTTCACGATCTGTCCTTCCAGTGAGCACTCAGGGCTGATTTCCTTAAGAATGGATGGGTTTGATCTTCTTGCAGTCCATGGGACTCTCAAGAGTCTCCTCCAGCACCATAGGAGACTCTCCAGCATCTTCAACCTATATATGAATATACTATATAGCTGAAATAACCACAGCTTTCAGAGAAGTTGACTGCCTGAAATCTCTCTGTTCAAACACCTGTTTCTCCCATTCACGTTTTACATTTGTATGTTTACATTGTAAAATATATATTAGGTGTACACCGACAGAAATAAAATGTAATGTGCAAAGAGGCTTTAAAAATGGAGCCCAGATTGCATGGAGCTTTTGTTTCTGTGTCACTTAAGGAATGCATCTGACTGCTATTTCCTATGAGTTCTCCTGATCCACGTCTGTTCCAGGTCAGGAAAAGTGCAACTGAAGTTCAAGTGTGAGATGTCTCTGGGGGATTTTGAACATCAGTGTGCTGCCCATCAAAAGTGCCCAAGGACTCAAGAAGACAAAGGGAGGTGGGAGGGAGGTGAGAAATTAAGTTCAAGGAGTTTGGCGAGAACTGGGAAAATTCTGCTCTGTTAGTGCAACATCAGAAAGAGAACAAAGAAGCAGAGAAGGAACATGAGACTGAGTTGGATGTAGTGATAGAAGACAACATCATTTTAATGAGAAACTGTCTAAGTCACACTTCCCAAGCCAATATGTGAACCGGAAAACCATTATCCTTTGTAATTATCTGACTTTCGTAATGCAGTTCCCCAACCCAAAAGGGTGTACAAAAATGCGTAAATACATGCATGATTTATGCATTAGTGAAAAATTACATGCAAAGATTTTTTGGGGGAAATTGCTTGCAAAAACATGTAGAGTAGTCAAAACTGCATATCTAGTTCATTGGCATTTGACCAGTAGAAAGGACTATTTCTAATTGTTCACATAGTGCCCAACCATGGTTAATGTTACATCTGCACCAAGCCATTTTGTTTTCAACCCCACACTGGTTTTCCAAATATATTTTCTTGCCTTTTTAAAAAATAAACTGAAAGCAATTTGGGAATATGAGGATAATAATAATAATAATTATTATTATTATTATTATTATTATTTATACCCCGCCCATCTGGCCGGGTTCCCCCAGCCACTCTGGGCGGCTTCCAACCAAACAGAAATTCTAAAATACAGAAAGTTTATTTATATGATTTATTGAACCACAGACATTTTAAGTGGGTATTACTGAACATCCACAGTTACTCTGAACTATCATATTACCTGGCAAGTATTTACAGTTTATTACATGCAATGCCCATCTCATTAGAGCATCATAATCAAACACACTTTTTTGAGTCACAGGTTTTAAAAAATGGCATTTAATATATGAAAGAGCAAGGCTTCTTGATCATCATACCTTTGAAGTGCCCTGAATTATGCATCAGTGGATTTCTTTCTTTTTTTAAAAAAAGGCCCCTCTCTGTCCATCTGTAGAGATAGTTTTAATGGATTAGCTATATTCCATGGCAATCCTGTTTGCTTACACACTAAGAGCTACTGTATGCAGTTTTACTCATGCAATCCCCCAAAACGGGTTTGTGTAATTGGTTTAAGGCAAATCCAGGGCTATGCTACTGACAGATGCTTTGTTAAACACAAGAATTGAAGTCAGGTGACAAATCAGCAAGGAGCTTGAGACTTTGCAAAACAGTTTTGGCAAATTAGAATCAATATAGTTTATTGCAATCCATAACCAAGACAAGGCAGACTGCATAGTTTGGGGCTTGCTTGCAAACTCAGTTTAGCAAGTTGGCAATACATAGCTGTCAGATTAAAGAAATTTACCCTGAAAAGGGGAACAAGACCAGCAGAGCTCATTCAACACACAAGAGGATATTTTGAGACAGTCATTTGTGAAATAAAATAGGGGAAGGCGTCCTTGTGTTTCTTAATAACTGGCTATTATTTAGACAAGCGGCAGGTAGATTACTACACCTGTTTCTCAACCGTACCACTTCAAACTGTAGACTGGCAGTCTGGAGCATGAGGTACACATGACTGCATGCCTTTCCATTTAAAAAAAAAAAACACCACCCAGTATCCATGCATATAGATACAGTGGTACCTCAGTACGCGAACGGCTTGGCTCCCGAACAAATCAGCTTCCGAGTGCCGCAAACCCGTGAGTGTTCCAGTTTGCAAACGTTTTTCGGAAGCCCAACATCCGATGCGGCTTCCGCAGCTTCCAATTGAGTGCAGGAAGCTCCTGCAGCCAATCAGAAGCCATGCCTTGGTTTCTGAACGGTTCTGGGAGTCGAACGGACTCTTGGAATGGATTTAGTTTGAGAACCAAGGTACCACTCTAATTAGAACGTTTGTGAGGAAAGTTCAAATCTAACCTTCTATCTGATAGGCTAGTTTTCTGTGTGCAAAGATTTCCCCTCCACACATGCGTAAGCATTTAACCATGTGATCCCATGTCATGAACAGGCAGGACAACCGGGGGGGGGGAGAGGATCCTGGCGAAGGGTGTAGCCGGGACTGGGACATACAGGGGCAAGTCAGAGACTGGGAAGGAAGTATTCACAGGGGGATGGAGGATGACAAGGGGGATGGGGGTCAATGCTCAGAAACCAGAGCAGCAGGACCCATCGCCAGAGCCAGAGGGGCCCCTGTCTCCAGAAATATGATGGTTTCGGGGACACAGGGAGTGGTGTGCAGGGCACTCTAGGAGGCTGAGGCAGGCAAGGGCCCACAGCCCAGCTCCCTAGCTGGCTGGGAGAAGATGTGTGGTTCCTGAGCTGGAGTAGACTTGGAACAGGTGAGGATCACCTGCCTCATCAGGCCCAGGTGCTGCAATCAGCAGACAAAGTACAAAAGGGCAGCAGAGCTGAGGTGCTGTGTCTGTGTCCAGGATCTCTTTGGGACTGTGCTCTCTGGGACATGTGGATTGACCCTGGACTGGGGACTTGACATACTGACTTGCCAGCAGGTAGGCTAGGGGTTCGGGACACCCTGCCTGGAGGCTACAGCGGTACAATCTGGGATACAGGGTTTACTACTTCATGTGCTATTTGTGTGAACTATGCCTGAAATACTCCTTTATGGAGGATTAGCTGAAAGGAGCCAGCTTTGTCCGGGAATTCTAAGAAACCCCACAAAATGAGAGATACAAATGGATAATTTGTTTTAGGCAGGGCTTTTTTCGGGGGGGGGGATGCAGGGGCACGCATACCCCTAAACGTTTTGTGAATCTTTGTACTTTTGTCCATTTACTGTATTTATTTTTCCCAATTTGAACTATAAAATGGTGATTTTCTTGAGTCAAAATGAGAGTACCCCTAAACTTTTTTTTTAAAAGAAAAAACCACTGGTTTGAGGGCTCTGTACATCTGCATCCACCCAGGGCCTTGGCCTGACCTGGGGGACACCTGACCTGGATCCAGCCCCTAATCAATTTAGTGGTAGGGCTAATGTTTAATTAGTTTTTTTACAAAAGGAAAAACACAAACCCTGTACTGTTAGGAGGGTTGTAGGGGAATGATTCACTGCATCTCCTTTCCCTTCTCCTCCTGGCTACACGGCAGAGAGCAGAAGTGTTCGATCATCATTCGCCAATTATAAGCGCAACAGAATTTCTGCAAAATCAGGTTGCAGAATATCTTGCTCTGGGCATAGACAGAGTGGGAGGGAAATTATGGCTCACCGGTCAACATGTTTCACACAACATGTCCTGCTGTGAGGTCAGGAAATGCTGGTTCCCTCAGTCTTTGGGTTCAGAAATTGCTCAATTTAGCATTTTCCTTGCTTTTGGACACTGACATTTTTCAGCCATTAAGCCTTAGCTCTCTGTTTAGTGGAACTTTACGCCATTTGGTTTCTCTGGGTTTTATCTCCCCAAATGTCAGATGTTGTAGTGATTCATGCTAATGCACATGCTATTATAAAGCTTGTCAGCTTTTCAAAGGATTTGAAAGGGGCTTCAGCCAATTTGGGAAGATTGTAAGGGACCAAACATTCACCTGGCATTTATTATTGTTAAATACAAAAGTTGTTTTAAAAGGAAAGGGGGAAACAGTTTTGCCAATTGACCACATGATATAATAAACCAATTGTTCCCCTTCAAACTGGATTGATCATGAGATGAAGACATAATAAAATCTCTCATTAAAATCAAGCAAACTTAACAATAAGAAGAGTGCTTAGTTTTGAACATTTTCTTGAGATCCTTTAAAATTTCCTGTAGCTCAAGTAGTAGTAGTAATAATAATAATAATAATAATAATAATAATAATAATAATAATAAATAAATAAATAAATTATTTATACCCCGCCCATCTGGCTGGGTTTCCCCAGCCACTCTGGGTGGCTTCCAACAGAAAAATAAAACACAGTAATCTATTAAACATTAAAAGCCTCCCTGAACAGGGCTGCCTTCAGATGTCTTCTAAAAGTCTGGTAGTTGTTTTCCTCTTTGACATCTGTTGGGAGGGCGTTCCACAGGGCAGGCGCCAACACTGAGAAGGCCCTCTGCTTAGTTCCCTGCAACTTGGCTTCTCGCAACGAGGGAACCGCCAGAAGGCCCTCAGTGCTGGACCTCAGTGTCCGGGCAGAATGATGGAGGTGGAGATCACATTCACATAGTACCCCCAGGAGTGCTGAATTTGGGGCTTTGGACTCTGAAAAATAAAATCCAGCACAACATTCAGTATTTATGTAATTAAATTTGAGGCTTACAGTTCAGTTCCATTCTGCTTGTTTAATACGTCAGTCTGTGCCAAGACACCCACACCCACCACACCACAGCCGATCGTTTCTGAATGGCGGTTAATTCGCTCAATTTAAACTTTCTGTGATATGAGCTATTCATATTTTTAAAGCCCAAGCTGCAATTCAGTGAGAATAAGTTTATTTTGAGGCCTTCCTTCCTGTCAGCTTGTCATCTGCAAACGTGACAGAATAGAACATTTTCTGCCAGCTAACACCAGGTTTGGGAAGTTTGCTGCCATTTCCAGCACTCTACGTGATTTTAGTCCATTTCTCTAGCTGTCAGTTTTTATTAGACATTTCAGTTCTCATTCCTTTCCCATGATCATCTTCCTGCCCCATTCCCTCCTTTTCAGAAAACGGACACTAGCAAACGCATGTTGCTCCCCCAATCCTTTTTTAAAAAATGTTTAATGAATAGCTGCACGAAGAGGCAGCCCTCTTGAGAAGCCAGAGGAGGTGAGTTGCTAAGATGATACCTAACCTTCTCTTACATTTTTACCACAGTAGAGGTGCATAAAATTACATAAGGCATCATCCAAGGAAGAAGTTCCATTCGCATGAGGATTTCCATTTGTGAAACAGAACTCACCCCCCACTTTCTGCTCCCCATACACCCCTGTTCCCTCCCCAAGTATGCTGCAGAGGGTTGGAGGAAAACCACAGAAGAGATGTATGGAATGTGTAGGGGAAGGAGGGAAATTCCATTTCACAGTCCTTGTGCCAACTGAACTACTGCATAGGATGCCACCTGTCAGGGGGTTGTTGCGGCTACTCTCGAGTAAAGACGCTCCAGTCCACGCTGTCTTTAAGAGTTTTATTGTGCATACTATTTACCCTGTTTCCCCTATTTTAAGACGTAGTCATAAAATAAGCCATAGCAGGATTTTTAAGCATTCAAGGAATATAAGCCATACCCCGAAAATAAGACATAGTGATAGGTGCAGCACCAATGCTGGCCACGGCAGGAGGAAAAAAAAATAAGACATCCCCTGAAAATAAGCCATAGTGTGTATGTTTTTTAGGAAAAATAAATATAAGACGGTGTCTTATTTTCGGAGAAACACAGTACAGTGCAGAGATAGCAGAAAACATGACCACCTAGTCACTTTCAGAACCAGGCAATGGCTTCCTTTTGCTTCGGGGCCAGCATAATAGCATGGGCACCCCAAAACGCTGCCCCTTAGCCCTATGTGTGGGCCATAGCTGCCAAGTACCCCGTTTTCCCTGGGAAACCCCCATTTTTTCTTACCTTTTCCCAGCAGTCCCCCATATCACATCGTCTCCCGTTATTCTCCCGTTATTCTCCTGCCGGTGGCCATTACAGTGGTGCCTCGCTAGACGAAATTAATTCGTTCCACGGGTCTTTTCTTATAGCGAAAAATTCGCCTAGCGAATCTCATAGGAATGCATTAAAAAAAATGATTTTTTTTTTTTGGCCGTAGGAACACATTAATTGAATTTCAATGCATTCCTATGGGAAACCGCGATTCGCTAGACGAATTTTTCGTAAAACGCATTTGTCTAGCGAGGCAAGCTCCGCTCGAAAAATCCTTTCGTTAAGCGGAAATTTCATTAAGCAGGGCATTCATTAAGCGAGGCACCACTGTATTTTCTTGATTTGCCCATCTATGGGCACCGAAAATGGCCGGCTTCGGCTTCGAAAGTCATGTCTACACATGTCCGGAAGTGCATAGATGCAACTTCCGGTGTCGGCGGCAGCCATTTTTAATTCCCATAGATGGGCAGAGCGACACCGGAAGTCGCATCTATGCACTTCCGGACATGTGTAGACGTGACTTTCAGAGCCGGTGCCGGCCATTTTCGGTGCCCATAGATGGGCAAAGCGACACTGGAAGTTGTGTCTACGCAACTTCCGGTGTCACGCGGCTGCCGGTCCTGGATTCTGCAGTCCGGGACTTGGCAGGTATGGTGTGGGCACGTGCCTCAATTTGGGTGCCGGAAGGAGAGGTCTCCCCTTTGTCTATAGTTGACATCATGACACAGTTAGGCTCTGAACAACTTCCATGGCTCCTAGGATGCCAGTTGAAATATTTACTAATTGGGGCTTCCGGTCCAGCGCCAGCGCCGATCGGCGGGGTCTTTGTCTCGTTCCAAGTCTCTGCTAGAGGAGGGAGGGCAGCGAGAGCAACGCTGCACCCCATAGAACCCCGGGTCGAGCGTCCTGGGGGCAAAACTGCTCGGCAGAGCCCCAAACCGGACTCCCCAACTATCTGGCTGCCCTAGTAAGAGCGCCGGAGTGAGAAGGGTCGAAGTCGCGGGGGCCATTTTGAGCACCATCGTCGCTCTAGCGGAGAGAAGCTCCGAGCCGGAGGCGGAGAGCGCTGGATTCTTCCAAAAGAAAGAATTAGAAATCAAGACTGTAAGTAAGCTCTCAAATTTGGATTGGATATTGAACATTAATTTGGATTAATTTGGATTTGGGAGAGAGGGAGACAAAACGGAAGCCACCCCCTCCCACCGGTAGCTAAGGAACAGTAAAATAAATACCCGAAGCCACGAACTGAATGGTTAAAAGGTATCCTCAAAGACATAAAAAAGTTCTCCCCTGGATGCAGGGTAAAAGGGGAGAAGGACGATTCCCTGCAGAAAGATGAAAAAGAATGAGGAAAGCCTTTTGTTTCCCCGGGAGCCGGCAGCCCAGACAACCCAGTGAGCTGACGAGGATTTATAAATGAGCTTTATTTCATTTAGACTTTTAAGAAATTAGAAGTATATGCTTTTGAAATGTTTGGATTGTGAAATGTTGGTTTGGATCTTTGTGAATTTGGAATTGGAAAATGCAACTACTTTGCTGAGACTGGGAAAATAAGCAGCGACCATTTTCCACCCCACACGATAAGTAGTGACCTTGACAAGACGGAACTATGTCAACAAAAAGGTACTCGCCTGAGTTCCAGCGGATTGTTTTGACAGCCATGTGGGAACTAAAAATAGGACTATGCCGAGATGAGATTCAACAGCAAGAACTAAAGCAGCAATTTCAGATGGTGATTGCTGAATATGATTTTTCAGATGATGAAGATATTGAAATGGAAATGGAAGAGGAAGATAGTGACAATGACAGCGACAGCAATCTGGATGATTTTGACAATGAGGTGGATTCTGATTTGCAGCATGAAGATAACAATGATGATGACTGGGACAATACAACACAAAATGAAGCACACCACAAGGGAAAAGTTGATATTGTTTTACAAAAAGAGAAGCGGAGTACCCCTCCTTTGAGGAGGGAACCACAGGAACCAATGGAATTAGATTTCCCACAAGGAGAAGGACATGAACAACTTAAGAAGGGGAGAAACTCAGGGGGCCCTCATGGATATTTGGGGGGCAAAACATTGGAAAAAGGGGGTGGGGTGAAGGAAGAATGGGAGTGTAATTATTAGGATGGATTATCAAGATCAAATTAGGATTGTCGATTATGGAACTTGCTGGATTGGAGGGAGGTAGCCGGAATTTGGGGAAGAAAGGTTATATTGGGATTTGTTAGAGTGCAAGAGTTGATTATGGGAAAAGTTAAAATAAAAGAAGTCTAGGGATTTAAAAATTTTAAGAAGTCTATTGAGGGGGAAAAAATTAGGCGAGGGAAGAAAAAATGGATTATGAATTATAGGGATTAAGAGATTTAGTGAAAATGGTATTAGCTAAATTTAAAATTTTATGAAGACGAAAAGTAAGCAGTTTATAGAGAAGGAAACTGTTAAAGAGGATAGTAAAGGGATGAAAACCGGGAAAGGGGGGAGGTAGGGGAAGCCCACAAAATATGGTTTATTAATGTAAATTTGAAAAAGATTGTTTTTATTATTGTTTTCTGTCTTTTTTCTTTTCTATCATTTTTTCTGAAATTTTTTCTTTTTTTTAGTATAGATTTTTTCCTTCTGGATAGCTGGGTGGTTGTCTCCCTGCTTTCTGCTCCTGGAGCTCTCTGGTGGCAGGAGGGGACTCTGGGGGAGGGGGGGGACATAAACTCAACCACAAAATGGACCATCTTCAACTGCCCGCCTGCATGGGATTCTCCTGTGGCAGGGGAGGGCCCATGGGAGGGGGGTGGAAAGAAGGTGGAAAATCTGTCTATGTAAGTGTCTTTCTTATATGTATCTTTTTTGTAATCTGTAAAATTAATAAAAAAATATTTCAAAAAAAGAGAAATATTTACTAATTGGAGCGCACACACACACAAAAAAAAGATGCTGCTGTTTGAGCAAATATTTCAGGGAACAACTATTCCAAAGGGCCCGTTTTTTTATTATATAAAGCCTTACACAAAGGCGAATGCTGGATGTGGTTGAATGCTGTCCTGCTATTTATCTGTCAACCCACAACACAAAACATAAAAAGTGCTAATTTTTCCATTAACTTATTCTAGTATCTGATATTCTGGCCCTTTTATAACATGTTAATCCGATCATTGTTACTGTGGTCCTTATTTTCTCAAGCTCATTTGCCAAATCTAGAGCATTGCTCTTTTCCCCCAATACCTAGCAATGCAAATTCTTGCAATTGTCAGTAAATTTCCTAGTATTTCAAGTACCACGTGCTTCAGATATCATAAAAGTATCTTTTTAGCTCTCTGGGTAACATATAACCTGTCACTTCTGCAATAGTTTATTCTAACTATTATCCCCCCCCCCCAAATTGGATTGTCAGACACTTCCAGAAAATATGCATATACTCAGCATTTGCCAGTGGTCCCTGTCAGTTTTTAGCCCATTTTCTTTTTGCCCCTCCACCCCGGTGAATCGTCAGATTAACTGCTCAGCAAAATATCTGCCCAGCCTTACCCAAACACACATTCCTCTTTTATTGAGGAAACTGACTGAGAGAAACTCTACAGCCATTAGTTTTACAATGCTAGCTTCTTCTTACCTAATACTGAACAAGCACGGCAGTAGGAGATATGTGAGACCTATAATAATCCTGGCAGACACCAGCAGAAAACTCAACTTCATAAATACTGTTTTTGTCGAGTGGTGGGAAATTCTTTATAGGGTGAGTTTCGTGAGAGGAGGAAGGTATTTCTGCTATGTACAATTAAACCAACACTCAAGCCTTTTTCAACCATCAGGGCTGCCAAGCTAGGAACTCTGGGAACTGTAGTTCTGTGAAGAACTACATTTGCTCTCTAACAAAACTATCAATCTCAGAGTCCTTTTGGGGGAAGCCATGCCTGTCAAGTCTATTTCTAACAGTTGGCAATGTTGATATATTTTGGGTGGTAACTTTGTAAAATAATAATGATTTGCTTCACACACACACACACATCACAACTTCAGACTATAGGAAAAGTAATGAAAACACATTATTTTCAGGTTGTTGTTTTTTTTAAAAAGAAATTCATTGGATTTCCAGTTATCTTTAAAACCACATGAAGGATAGTAAATCTGTGGTACTCTATATGTAAGGTAAGAAGGTAAAGGACTCCTGGAAGGTTAAGTCCAGTCAAAGGTGATTATGGAATGCGGCGCTCATCTCATTTCAGGCCGAGGGACAGGGGCAGAGGAAGGGGTGGGGTGGGGAGCAGGCCGACCCGGGTGTCACCACTGTGTGTGGGTGGGTGGGGGGTGACAAAATGCCTGGCAGCACTCATTGTGGGGCCTGCAGTGCCCCCGAGCGATGCGTCTCTCCTGGGAGTGACACGGCTTGGGTGCCCACAGGCTCCACACTGCCCCAAACGGTCTGCCCTCCACCTCCCCCTCAGCTGTAGGGTGGCTGAGTGGGAGGAGGCAGGCAGACTCCTTGGAGGCCCAACAGAGCATCCTGCCCCACCACGCCCTGCTCCCGTGGGTGGCTGGCCCCACCCCTGGGCACAGGGCACATGCGCTTCCCCAGGCAGCCACTCGGCTTGCTCTGCCACTGCCGAGGCAGCCAGCGTTTGTTCACAGACAGCTTTCCAGGTCATGTGGCCAGCATGACTAAACTGCTTCTTGCGCAACAGAACACCATGATGGAAACAAGGAGTGAACGGAAACGCTGTTTACCTTCCTTGCACTCGCATGCTTTCGAACTGCTAGGTTGACTTGAGCTGGGACACAGCAACAGGAGCTCACCCCATTGCAGGGATTCAAACCACCGGCCTTCTGATTGGCAAGCCCAAGAGACTCAGTGGTTTAGACCACAGCGCCACCCATGTCCCTCCACTCCATATGTAACTCAGTTGGTTAGAGCGTGGTGCTGATAGCACCAAGGTTGCAGGTTCAATCCCTGTATAGGCAGCTGCATAATCCTGCATTGCAGGGGGTTTGACTAGATGATCCTTTGGGTCCCTTCTAACTCTGTGATTCTATGAATTCTATGAACTTCCAAGAACCCCAGTCATCATAGCCAATGATCAGGGATGATGGGAGTTCTACTTTAGCAATATCTGGAGAGGCAAAGCTGCCTTATACCAACTGTTACAATCATTGACTTAATTTACTTAAATCCACTGATTTCAATGGGTCTACTTAAGTCTGAATACAATGACCACTCTGAGTATGCTGTATGGGTACCACAACACAGGACACACTGCTACCATATCACATACTCTGGTGCAATAACAGAGATATACTAGCAGAACACTATCAGCCGAGGCAGCAAAAATGTCAAGTGGAATGGTTAAATGGTAGGTAAAGTGGTCTCCTATTGGACTGTTGCGTGACCAGACGGCGACAGCCCCAGCCCCCAGGGATCATAAGGAAGGAATAAAGACTCTGATAACATTATAAGTAAAGGTAAAGGGACCCCTGACCATTAGGTCCAGTCGTGACCGACTCTGGGGTTGCAGTGCACATCTCGTGTTATTGGCCGAGGGAGCTGACGTACAGCTTCTGGGTCATGTGGCCAGCATGACTAAGCTGCTTCTGGTGAACCAGAGCAGCACACATAAATGCTGTTTACCTTCCTGCTGTAGCGGTAGCTATTTATCTACTTGCACTTTTGAACTGCTAGGTTGGCAGGAGCTGGGACCGAGCAACAGGAGCTCACCCCATCGCAGGGATTTGAACCGCCAACCTTCTGATTGGCAAGCCCTAGGCTCTGTGGTTTAACCCACAGTGCCACCCGCATCCCTTTGACATTATAGGGAATTAAAGTTTATAAAGTTGTGGCCTAATTTTAATTCCCTGACAACATTATAGGGAATTAAAATTAGGCCACAACTTTATTAAACTTCCAAATGTAGGAAGACCTTGGCTTAGGCCTTGGGCATGTATCCCTCCCAGCCCCCCAGCCAGGGAATTGAGGCTCATCAGGGTAAATGGGATATGGGGGTGCTCTGTGTGACGTAAGTGTAGCAGGCAGCCCACCCATTTATGTAACCCCTTTAAGAGGGGGACCCTGGAATTGAGAGGGGGACCCTGGAATCGCCGTCACAGAGGGGTGAGTCACTACTTCACACACACCCCATTATTGGGAAGAAAAAGACTAAAAGTTTCCACCCAAGGCCATAACCGACAAAGTTGTGATGAATTGCTATGGGGAAGACAAAACCTGTCAATCCAGGGAAAATTTCTTCCCGGTCTTTCAACAGCAACCAGTCAAAGACCGTAGCAGCGCCCGCTAAACAGGAAGAAAAAGTTAACCTGTAAACAAGAAAGATTAATAAAGGGAGGGCAGGGTGGCTGAATCTCCAGAGCCGTTTGCCTGGCTAATACCGGGTCCTTCCCCTGTTCGTAATGGGTCTGGCCCCACTTCCCAGGAAACGAAACTTAAAGCTGAGGCTGGGTGTGAACCTCTGAATAATACACTGAGAAGCAGGCCAGCCCCCTTCTACTAGCAAGTTCCCTGGGAACTGTAGCACTGGAAGCAATCCTGCAAAAGGCACCCACAATATAGTGTGAGTGCTCATTACCAGGTTTGTGTAAACTGAGTTGTCATTTATTTTATTTTACTTTGTTTGTAAAATGATCCTAACCTAGAGCAAAGGGTTGTCATCATGGCTTTTTCACTTCACCTGCAGAACCCACGCTTAAAACTAATCTGAAATTGGTAGCAAAAAGCTTGCTGCATTTTTTCCCCAAAAGCAATGATTTGAAAGTCCCAGACATAATTGATTAGTTTCCCTTGCTTGTGAACAGGTTACACATCAGAGTGGGCTTGAATTGTTCCAAAATCTAATTATCTGCTCCTTCATTTACCTTTTGGTTTGGGGTGTTTGCCAACTTGAATGTGGTTTATATTTAGCATCTTTAATATTCTCAATTGATGAGAAACCACAGGGGGTGATGATGCAATAGAGCACCCACAGCAATTCAGAAACTACTTTCCTTATATTTATACTCTTTTTGCTGCTCATATTCAGGAACCGATGCCAGGGACTACACAAAGAAACAGCTCCCCCCCCCCCCCGGGAGAGGATAAATGAACACAAGATTTCCAACACTGCTACCTTTCTACAAGTCTGAAACCAATGAAATGCTGGCTGTAAATGTATGTGAACTCAAATTAGCAATGGAATCTAATGTTTCATTTATATTCAATTACTCCTGCACATATTGGCTCTAATGGACATTTATGTATACTCCGATGAGCGCATGGATTATGTGCTATTGATGGGAAGACCTGAATACCTGATGGGCCCTCTTACCATAATAATAATAATAATAATAATAATAATAATAATAATAATAATAAAATAACATTTCCCCACCATTAAGAGAGGCAGAGGGGGGAAAATTCAAACCACCTTCATATTAACATGATAGGAACCCAACATGTTCCATGAGAAAGAAAGCAACTCTGCTTAATCCTTTTTGGATCACTTGCACCTTTCAGTGGCTTTCAATGTTTAATAAATCATTGTATTTTAATATTTCTGTTGGAGTGGCTGGGGAAACCCAGCCAGATAGGCGGGGTATAAATAATGTATTATTATTATTATTATTATTATTATTATTATTATTATTATTATTCAATACTATTGAACATTACATCACTGGAGGTCACTTTGTTGGCCCAGGTCTGGGAGAAACTGTCTTTCATGGGAAATGTATATACTGCTCCAGTGCCCATACCTTGACTTGTAACACTTGTAACCAGAACATTATCTAAGAAAAAGATTGATCTGTTCCTTCCTGATCTCAAAGTGCTGCTGTCCCACCACATTAATATTATTTATTAAATGTACATATATACCACCCTGTACCCACAGGTCTCAGGGTGGTCCATGGGATAAAATTCCAATATACAAACCCAGAATACATAATCAAAATAAAAACAACAACAACAACAACAACAACAACAACCGAATAACATGCCCTCCCCCCCAAAACAACACCACATTTTAAAAGGATATTGGCAGTTTACAATGCAGGAGATTGGGGAAAGTCTTTCACTGCACTTGAAGGCAGAAGGCTAAATTACAGAGCAGGCTCAAGGCACTCAAAGCTCTGTCCATCTTCCATCCCTCACTCTCTGACCAGCCCTGTGCCTTAGTCATATCTAGATTAGACTACTGGAATGTTCTCTTATATAGCTTTGCCTTTAAAATTTGTGAACTCAATCAACAAGTTTGGCAGCGTCTACTCTTTGGAACTCCCTGCCTATTGAGATCAGAGCAGGAGCCTTCACTGTGCTCTTTCCATTGCCTGCTAAGACAAGCCTATCCAGATGCTTAGAAAGCCGAGGTAATTTTAATCTGTTTTAGTATTGCGACTTTTGCATGTTTCAAAGTAGGGCTGCGAAGGTTTCTCGATTCTACTGTTTTATCTCTTGCAAGCCGCTTTGAGGGTTCTGTTTACAATGCGTCAATTTTGTGAAACAGATACATCAATAGAAATTGCAACTGGGGTGTTGACGGAGCTGCATGGAGCGTATTGCTTCAAGTTTGCAACAACTTTGTTGGCTCTGTGAAGAAATCCTGCGTATTTTGATTAAGTTGTGACAGCTATTGATATGCGAAGACTTCAGCCAGCTGAGGGGGAAGCTGTTTTAACTGTCACTGAGGGGAGTTGGAGATAGAACCAAAAGCAACAGAAGGAGAGGGGGAACACGCATCCTGATTGGTTGCTGCAGCTTAGACTTCTTAGTCGGACAGTGTGATTGGTTGAGGCTAGGCTGGGGGTGGGGCAAAAGAAGTGAATATATATGCTGGGTGCTGGTCAGTTATGGTCAGTTTGTAGTGGCTGGTGCTTGTGGAGGGCAGCCAGAAGGAGGAGGAAGTGAGAGGACTGAGGAAGAAGAAAGAAGACATGAGAGAGGAAGGCAGAGTAGCTCGCTTGCCAAAGACTTGCTTTGGTAGCCGAACCACTTGGCTCTGACTGAAGAGAAGAGGGGGAAACCTGCTAAAAGGCTTGAGGGAGAACTGAGAGGCAGTTTGGAATGATGGGCTCTTTGGTGTCTGGTAGGAGACACAAAGAAGATTCCGGAACAGGGCAGCCAAAGCAGAGCCAGAAGCATCATAGCCAGGCACTGGAGAGACCTGTCAGGAGTAAGCATGGACCAATGGTACCAAATAGTATGGGAAACAGCCTTATTAGAAAAACTAACCAACAAACTGAAACTGACACGGGGACAAATGGAAGAAGACGCCTTCACCCTGGTATGGCTCCCCTTTATCACAAACACAGCCCAACAGACAACAACAAGAATCCACCAACAGCATATGAATCAATATGGCTAACCTGACTCAAAACACACACACACACCCCACTTGCACATGAAAACAAAGTTCACCACAGCCAGTCACAAACAAGCAACCACACCCTAGGCCAGGTACCCCCAAACTTCGGCCCTCCAGGTGTTTTGGACTACAATTCCCATCATCCTTGACCACTGGTCCTGTTAGCTAGGGATCATGGGAGTTGTAGGCCAAAACATCTGGAGGGCTGCAGTTTGGGGATGCCTGCCTTAGACCTCTCTCACCACCATAGGAACACAAGTGAATAGAAAAGAGAACCCACACAAGCGACGCTGACACAAAACCCCACAGTACATTAAGTAGAATAGAAACATTGGCACCCGATCCCACCCCTACTCACCATGGCCCCCTCCACCTCTTCCCCCCTTTTCTTCCTTTTTTTTAATAATAATTTTTATTAATTTTACAAACAAAACTAAACAAACTACACACACATACAATATAACACTGTCCCTTCGTTTTCCCTCCACCCACTGGTTCACCTCTGCCACCAGTGAAACCCGTGTGCTTTGAGAATCAAAGGGGTCCATTGTAAGTTGGGTTTGGCCTCCCCCCTCACTCCTCCCCCCTTTTCTTCCTGATGTAACGCTAATATCTCAACAAATGAAACTGATCAGTAGAAAATGTAACTTGAAAAAAGAGACATTGCACATACTTTTGTAAACCAAGACATCATCATCATCATCATCATCATCATCATCATTCAACAACAACAACAACAACAACAACAACAATGTAACTAACTGCTTCCTGGAAGCTGTCTTGGTTTAGTCATAAAAGTGTAAAAGGAGTGGCTGGTATTTGAAGCGATAACAGCAGGTTGACAGAGTGCGTGCCCGTTTAAAGACACAGGAGCATATTGTAAGCTTGTACACTGCTAAATAACCTTGCAATCAATAGACATGAATGTATTTTTTAAAAAAAATATATAGTAACTGTATCTGACAGGCTTTGTACCATGCCTACATGACACAATTACTAGGGTGCAGGGTAAGTTAAGGGTGCAAAGTATATAAGTGATAATATATGGTGGAGTGGTATAGGTTTAGTGGCTTTTATTGACAAAGTAAAGAAATACCCCCCCCCCCTTTTCCTTGCCACAGACTCCAAGATAGTTTCCACACCCAATATGAAGTGCTGTGTTTTTTAACCCTTAAAACCCTAAACTGTAAAGCTGCGGTCATCCAGATGTTGCTGAATTGCAACTCCCACCATCTCTGATCCATAGCTGCCAAGTTATCCCTTTTTTAAAGGGATTTTCCCTTATGCTGAATAGGCTTCCTCGCGAGAAAAGGGAAAACTTGGCAGCTATGCTCTGATCACTGCCCATACTTCCTGGAGATGCCTTAAACTGCCTGGATTCAGGGTACCATAAGGATCGTTTAATTCCATATGCACCCATCTATGTGTTGAGATTTCCCTCAGAGGCCCTACTTGATGTGCTGCCCCACCCACATATATGGTGGGTGGCAATATGGGAGAAAGTCTTTTCTTTGGTGGCTCCAAAGCTGTGAAACCCACTTCCTAATTTGCCTTGTTCTACGGTAATGAATTTTAGGCACCAGGCCAAGGTGACCCTTTTTCAGAATGCTCTTGGGTTCCCGATTACCTCCTTTTCTCATTTCTACTGCTCTGATCAATTTTGCTACTCATGAGAAACCACAGGTTTGTTTGTTTGGTTTTATATATATAAAAAGAATGTGTTTATCATATTTTATATCACTTTCATATGCTTTGTTAGAGATTTACTTTTAAAGGCGGTGTACAAATATTAATCAAATATTATATTACATAATAACATAATTTGGTAAGGCTGTGCATAAGGAAACTAATTAGCTTCCTACTCATTCATTGTGACTTTGCAGGAGTCTTTTCAATATAGCTGAACTATGTTTAGATTCTTCATCCTGCAACTTCATTTGCGAAAAGCTAGTTGCCTAGGAGATTTGACCTTCATCCTGCTCATCCCAGCAAACATTAGCTGTTGATATATCTGTCACCCACGAATTTGTCTAATCCAGGAGTGACAAACCTTTTGCCCTCCAGATGTTGCTAGACTACAACTCCCATCATCCTTGACTTGGGCCATGCTGTCTGAGCCTGGGGCTGACCATACTCGGAGCAAACTGCATCAATAGGAGTATAGCATCTAGATCAGGGAAGTAATAGTACCACTGTATTCTGCTCTGGTCAGACCTCACCTGGAGTACTGTGTCCAGTTCTGGGCACCACAGTTCAAGAAGGATACTGACAAGCTGGAACGTGTCCAGAAGAGGGCAACCAAAATGGTCAAAGGCCTGGAAACGATGCCTTATGAGGAATGGCTTAGGGCAAGGGTCCCCAGACTTACCCGGCTTTTGGCCGGAGGGCGGGGGAGTGTGCGCCCATGTGCATGCACACACACACTTACTGGCGCGGTGGCGTGCTTACAAGTCAGAAAAAATCGCCGAAAACTGTTTGTGTGCATGCGTATGGCCCTCCCCCAACCCGGAAATGCACCGGAAATGACCTCTTCTGGGTTGGGAGAGGCCCATACGCATGTACACAAACAATTTTCGGCGCTTTTTTCCGATCTGGAAGTGCGCCGCCGCGCTGCGCGCCATAGGAGCAGGCAGCAGCAGCGGGCGGCGGGGGTCATCGCGGGCTGGATTGGGAGGCCAATTGGGCCGCATCTGGCCCGCGGGCCATAGTCCGGGGACCCCTGGCTTAGGGAGCTGGGTATGTTTAGCCCGGAGAAGAGAAGGTTAAGGGGTGATATGATAGCCATGTTCAAATATATAAAAGGATGTCATTTAGAGGAGGGAGAAAGGTTGTTTTCTGCTGCTCCAGAGAAGCGGACACGGAGCAATGGATTTAAATTACAAGAAAGAAGATTCCACCTAAACATTAGGAAGAACTTCCTGACAGTAAGAGCTGTTCGGCAGTGGAATTTGCTACCAAGGAGTGTGGTGGTGTCTCCTTCTTTGGAGGTCTTTAAGCAGAGGCTTGACAGGCATATGTCAAGAATGCTTTGATGGTGTTTCCTGCTTGGCAGGGTGTTGGATTGGATGGCCCTTGTGGTCTCTTCCAACTCGTATGATTCTATGAAACTAGTGACCATTGCAACACATTGTAGAAGCAAATTCTATAAATTTATGATGTATATCATTTATCACAGCAGTTTGTGTGCTTCTTTTCCATCTTTGCTGTGTCACTTGACAGAGAAGCCTCTACTACAAAATATGAACTCACATGCAGTTGTTAATGCATACATCAACATATTTTCTCCACCCTAACTTTAAACTCCTTTTTCAAAAGCTGCTCTTCATGAGCTGAGTGTTAGCATCCATTTCCTCACAGCTATTGCTTCCTTTGTTACTTCCACTGAGTCTTCAAACTGGGAAAGCTGTGACAGAAATATTATGCTAGCCTGCAATTCCTGTTTTACATTTTCCTGACAAGTGATAATTCAATTTCTGAGCCAACACAAAGTGTTCACATTATCAAGGGCTGTATCTCTATCTTAATGATTTGACCATTCATGTGAATAATGTTCCAGTAAGTGAGATAGCGTTGCTTGGAACTCATAATGGCACTGCTGATGTTCTTCCTTCCTGTCTTCCGTTTAAGGGTTGAATCATTTCATTGCTTTCACACCGCCTTTCACATTACTGTGTATTACAGTAGTTTAGGTTGATTTGTGTGCAAAATATGTGTTATCCTTTTTTTCCTCCAGGGAAAATCAGTGTGAGTCTGGCGTATGGAATGTTGCCATTGGACCTGGAGGACACCCATGCTTCAAAAACTGCACACATGAAGCTCAGGCCTTTGCCAGTCTCTCCGGTGAAAAGAGGTATGGCACAAATCTTCTCCATCACACAGATAATGCCACATGTGACATAGATGTTCCACATGGATGTCTGACCGTACAGATAACCAGTTCATTTGACTCTTTCCCCTTAAGAAAAGCTGAGTAGGCCACACAAATTGGCTACCTGTATGGAGGATTCAATTCCCATTTGACATGTTTTGCAGAGGGGAGTAATTTGAAGCCTAAGAAATGACAGGGTTCCCCAATTTCGGTTCTGCCAGTTTATCACTTTTTCATTCTTAAATTCAAATCTCTGCATTTCTGCAGCAATTAGCATTTTTTTAAAAAAAAATCATTGTGAAAATTCATTAGCATTTTAGTGTGGCTTTCTCCCAATAAACATGTTTTTTAATGTAATTTCGTCTAATATACACATCCCTGCAAGCAATTTAACTTAATAAACAGTCATACCTCGGGTTAAGCACACTTCGGTTTGAGTACTTTCAGTCTAAGTACTCTGCGGAGCCGGAAATGTTTACTTCCGGGTTTCGGCGCGTGCGCATGCGCAGAAGTGATCTGTGCAGTTTGTGCATGTGCAGAAGCGACCTGCGTGGTTCACGCATGTGCCGAAGCGATCTGCGCGGTTCGCACATGCACAGAAGTGCTCTATCGGTGCTCCGCACACACGCACTATTGTCGCTCGGATTAATGGCACCCCGGAACCAATTAAGTACTTAACCCGAGGTACCACTGTACAGGGCATTGATTCTTGCCTTCATTTTATGGATCAATGGTCTCGTTAGACAGTAAAATTTGTGTTAAATTGCTTTTTTAAGGGGTGTTTTTCATCATCTGGAATGGATTAATCCACTTTCCATTACTTTCAATGGGAAAGTTCACTTCAGGTTAAGTACACTTCAGGTTAAGTACGAACTTCAGGAACCAATTAAGTACTTAACCTGAGGTACCACTGTAATGCATCTTTGTGTGTGTTTTGGTTATTTTCACCAATACATTCATTTTTAATCCACATTTCCCCCCTGTATATGCATTTTTGTAGACACTGATTGGTTGGAGAACTGCATGACAAAATTGGGTAAGTGCAAATATTGAAGGTTTATTATTATTATTATTATTATTATTATTATTATTATTATTATTATTCATACCTCACCCATCTGGCTGGGTTTCCCCGGCCACTCTGGGCGGCTTCCAACAAATACCAAAATACACTAAAATATCACAGATTAAAAACTTCCCTAAACAGGGCTGCCTTTAGGTGTTTTCTAAATGTCAGGTAGTTGTTTATCTCCTTGACCTCCAATGGGAGGGCGTTCCACAGGCCGGGTGCCACTACCGAGAAGGCCCTCTGCCTGGTTCCCTGTAGCTTTGCTTCTCGCAGTGAGGGAACCACCAGAAGGCCCTCGGCGCTGGATCTCAGTGTCCGGGCAGAGCAACGCAGGTGGAGACGCTCCTTCAGGTATACTGGACCGAGGCCGTTTAGGGCTTTAAAGGTCAACACCAACACTTTGAATTGTGCTCGGAAACGTACTGGGAGCCAATGTAGATCTCTTAGGACCGGTGTTATGTGGTCTCGGCGGCCACTCCCAGTCACCAGTCTAGCTGCCGCATTCTGGATTAATTGCAGTTTCCGGGTCACCTTCAAAGGTAGCCCCACGTAGGGCGCATTGCAGTAGTCCAAGCGGGAGATAACTAGAGCATGCACCACTCTGGTGAGACAGTCTGCGGGCAGGTAGGGTCTCACCCTGTGTACCAGATGGAGCTGGTAGACAGTCGCCCTGGACACAGAATTAACCTGTGCCTCCATGGACAGCTGTGAGTCCAAAATGACAGGTTGGCTGTGTTTTATTTTTTTATTGCTTCACACACACACCCCACCCCTAGTCCAAGCTCTAGTCACAGATTCAGAGGCTAATCTCCGTAAAGTCACTATCGGTAATATTGGTGTAATTGCGTTCATCCATAGGATCATCTCAGAAAGCTTTTTTATACCGTACACATCAGATCATTTGTCCACATAGGTCACTATTTTTTACTCTAGCAGTGGCTACCCAGGTTCTCAGAGGGCAGCGTTCCTTCACACCAGCTGCTGCGTGAATTGAACCTGGGAACTTCTGCATACAATGTCTGTGCTCTACTGCTCTAAAAAGTTTTTTATGTTGCATCAAGTGGTAAAACATTGAGAAAAGGAATGACTATGAAAGGGAGAGTTGGTTCCATGTGCTGTTACAAATGGTTCGTTCATCCAGCACAATCATTTTGCATAACTTGATGTCCTTAGATATGTTTCTGAGCTTTTATTTCCCCCCTTTTTATGTGATCTCTCATTTGTTCTCTTACATTGGTCACTGTACAAAATCCTCAGCTTTATGCTAAACTTGCAAACATTTATCCCCATTTCAGCCTCAATGGAAGAAGGACCTTTATAAAAATTCAGCATTTTTCCACTTCACCTAACTTTCTGTGCATGTAGCAATGTAAAAAGATAATTTGTTTGGATTAGTAGTTGGATCAATACTTTATAGGAAGCCTTGTCCATATAGGTGGATGCCATTCTTTGTATGGAGAAGATACTCATGTTCATTTCTACAATGACTTAATCCTGCGGGAAGAGGGCAGTTAAGGAGATTGTGTTTATTCTATGTCTGTGCAATGCAGAATTAACACAGAATGCCTTTCTCACACACATGACGATCTGTGTGTGCAAGGTAGATGCTCAGTCTTCTACCACATAAAGGTCAACATGGTGAGCATGTATGCCAGGCCTCTCAAATGGAGATAGAAAAAAGAGATGGGTTCATTTACAAACTCAAAGAAGTGCAGAGGCTATAGAATAAAATGGAGAAAAAATGGAAGAAAAGAGGAAGATTCATTTTATTTTATTTTTTAAAAAGCTCATAACCAGATCAGTGTGGCAAAAAGCTAATCTTAGGGGTTGAGCTTTATCAATAAAGTTGCAGAAATCACATGTTCACGTGATAAATTATTGGCAGAAAAAATATAGAGCTTGCCTTCTTTGCCTTAAATGACTGAGGCCCCAAATATCTGAAAATCACTTCCTTCCGTGCTGACCCTCTTGGGCATTTAGATCAGCAGAAGGGAGCCTTTTGTTACTTCTGCTACCCTCTGTGTCAGAATGGCACCCTGGGAGAGGGTATTGTCTGTGACAGCCCCTAAGGTGGGGAGCTCCCTCCCCATAGAGATGCATCTGACACCTTCACTAGAACCTTTGTCTGAACCTCTTTACCCTGCCTTTTGGCACTAAAAATGTATATATATTTTTGGATCCACTCTGTTTTTGTGGTGGTTATTTGTTTTAAAATGTTGCATTGTCATGACCCACCTGGGGACCTTGGGATAAAGAGCATAACATAAATACAGTTGCAGGATGGAATTCAACATAGCGCTGAAGAGGTCGTGACATTGGAGCAAGCATATCTGCTTGTCCAGTGGAATGGAAACCCCCCCCCCCATTTCTCTGCCCACAATGAACTTTGAGAGGCCACCGGTGCACAAGTTTAACCCGGAGCTTCCTGAAAAGCTGTGAACTGCTCGTGAGCTTTCAGCAGTACGGTAATTTATTTAATACTGGCCAAGTGTGAACAGTGCGGTAGTCGTCGTAAGAGTACATCAAGCAGTAATCTCCCAGTGGAACGGCACCTTTGTCTTGGCAGACTGTGATGATGGAATACAACAGAATGTTGAGGGGAGAGCGTGACGACAGGAGAACGTTGGAAACTGGCAGTTATAGAGAGATTCTTTTCATGAGGTATGCATAATATTAATGGCATGTCGATGTTTTCATAGCACTTTTCCTGCCATTACGTTTTGAGTCTCAAGCACTACAATGAAACATTTTTTTTAACTTGCTTAATGGTATGTCTGTGTTTTTTTTTAAAAAAAGAAGCTGAGATATTCGCACAGCGGAAAAACCATTAAGACAGTGAAAATTGCCTGTGACAACTGCAAATGTAGGGAAATTCAGGAGGTGATGCTTCACAGCCATTGCAAAGAATAGCACAGAAATGGCAAAATGATTCACCCCGGAGCAAAGACATGGATGCCCATGAAAATCTCAGTGTTTACACATGACTAATCGCAAAGCAAAGACCAGCAGAGCTGTTCCAGGGGATGCTAGTCAGATGAAGAGCTAAAAGGATGGAGCACACCAAAGATGTGACATTTGCCAAATGAGAAGATGGAAATATTTCTCAGAATATTTCTAGTGCAAGCATTCACGACTAAAACAGAATGATACAATTAGATGGAACTGGCTCTCTGTAATGTACTCTTGGAGAGTGAAGTCAAATGGGCCTTAGAAAGCACTGCTAATAACAAGGCCAGTGGAAGTGATGATATTCCAGCTGAACTATTTAAAATTTTAAAAGATGATGCTGTTAAGGTGCTACACCCAATATGCCAGCAAGTTTGGAAAACTCAGCAATGGCCAGAGGATTGGAGAAGATCAGTCTACATCCCAATTCCAAAGAAGGGCAGTGCCAAAGAATGCTCCAACTACCGCACAATTGCGCTCATTTCACACGCTAGCAAGGTTATGCTTAAAATTCTACAAGGCAGGCTTAGGCAGTATGTGGACCGAGAACTCCCAGAAGTGCAAGCTGGATTTCGAAAGGGCAGAGGAACCAGAGACCAAATAGCAAACATGCGCTGGATTATGGAGAAAGCTAGAGAGTTCCAGAAAAACGTCTACTTCTGCTTCATTGACTATGCAAAAGCCTTTGACTGTGTCGACCACAGCAAACTATGGCAAGTTCTTAAAGAAATGGGAGTGCCTGATCACCTCATCTGTCTCCTGAGAAATCTCTATGTGGGACAAGAAGCTACAGTTAGAACTGGATATGGAACAACTGATTGGTTCAAAATTGGGAAAGGAGTACGACAAGGTTGTATATTGTCTCCCTGCTTATTTAACTTATATGCAGAATTCATCATGCGAAAGGCTGGACTAGATGAATCCCAAGCCGGAATTAAGATTGCCGGAAGAAATATCAACAACCTCAGATATGCAGATGACACAACCTTGATGGCAGAAAGCGAGGAGGAATTAAAGAACCTTTTAATGAGGGTGAAAGAGGAGAGCGCAAAATATGGTCTGAAGCTCAACATCAAAAAAACCAAGATCATGGCCACTGGTTCCATCACCTCCTGGCAAATAGAAGGGGAAGAAATGGAGGCAGTGAGAGATTTTACTTTCTTGGGCTCCTTGATCACTGCAGATGGTGACAGCAGTCACGAAATTAAAAGACGCCTGCTTCTTGGGAGAAAAGCAATGACAAACCTAGACAGCATCTTAAAAAGCAGAGACATCACTTTGCCGACAAAGGTCCGTATAGTTAAAGCTATGGTTTTCCCAGTAGTGATGTATGGAAGTGAGAGCTGGACCATAAAGAAGGCTGATCGTCGAAGAATTGATGCTTTTGAATTATGGTGCTGGAGGAGACTCTTGAGAGTCCCATGGACTGCTAGAAGGTCAAACCTATCCATTCTTAAAGAAATCAGCCCTGAGTGCTCCCTGGAAGGACAGATCGTGAAGCTGAGGCTCCAATACTTTGGCCACCTCATGAGAAGAGAAGAATCCTTGGAAAAGACCCTGATGTTGGGAAAGATGGAGGGCACTAGGAGAAGGGGACGACAGAGGACGAGATGGTTGGACAGTGTTCTCGAAGCTACGAACATGAGTTTGACCAAACTGCGGGAGGCAGTGCAAGACAGGAGTGCCTGGCGTGCTATGGTCCATGGGGTCACGAAGAGTCGGACACGACTAAACGACTAAACAATGTACTCCTTTTACATTGCTGACTCCAACAATTTCTTGCTGTGGAAACATCTATTTGCACTTTCAGTTCAATTACATTTGGTATTAAATACATACTTTAAGGGAGCATTACCTTCCTATCACTTTTCAACTTGACCCAGGGAAAGGGCATATTTGCTGATTTCTACTGTGTACCAGTAGCTCGGGGTTAGTCAAGGTGCTGCCCTCCTTCTGTTGTCAGGACTCCAGCTCCAATCAGCCCCAATAGTCAGGAATGATAGGAACTATAATCTGACTATATCTAGAGGGCACCATGTAGATGTTAGGCACTAAGATGGTGATGTGACCAGCAGCCAATAACTTGCACTCTCTTTTTTTAATTTTAAACTTTTGCTGCTGACCATAGCTGTCAACTTCTGGATTGGAAAATAAGGGATCAGAAGCGGTGCGGCACCGGAAGTCACTTCTGTGCATGACATGCGCAGAAGTGACTTCCGGTGCCGGCTCTGCCCGATTTCCGGTGCCCAGACATGGGCAGAGCAGCACCGGAAATTGGTTCTGCGCATGTTTAGACATGTGCAGAAGTGACTTCCGGTGCTGGGCTGCCCGTGTCCCCATGTCGGGGCACCAGAAATTGCTTCTGCGCATGCCTGGGCATGCACAGAGGCGATTTTCGGCAGCACTTGGCAATCCCGGGGGATTTACGGGATATTTTTCAATTCAGGATAACAGCGGGAAACAGATTTAAATACGGGGTTTCCCCGCGAAAAATGGGAGACTTGACAGCTATGCTGCTGACCCCTTTTGCATGTTTAGACCTTTAAAACTCCACCTATAAATAAATTCAGACAAGACTCAAATTTTCGTTTAGTTTTTGGCATAATTTAGGCCACAACTTTATTGATTACATCAGGTGAGTGATTGCATAGGCTCTGCTTTGACTAGCTCCCTGCTCTGCAGGTAGCGCTGATCCTGGACTCCCCCATAGGCCAGCCAAGGGTGAACACTTGGAATGGCGGAAAGCCGGGGATATGCTATGTCCACCACCCAGATGTCCCCCTGGACTCAGGCACGGGCACAACCCCTCGCAGGGTTGACCAGACCATTGAGTCCCTGGATTCCTTTAACGGGATACCATTCACATAGGGATGGTGAGAGTGTTCTCCCATCCCTGTCACCTGAACCAGAGCCTATCCACAACCTTACAAATTGTGACGATTTGCTATGCGGCAGGCAAAACCCAAGTGGCACCAGCCAAGTGGGGAAAATTCCTGCCATGCCCCTGTCCCAACGACAGATGATACACGATGACATAGCAAGGCCAAGCACACAAGCCCTAAAAATAGGGAGAGGTGGGCAAGTGTTCCCTTGCACTGACCAAAAGAGTCTGGGTCACGTGCATGGGCATATATAGGTCCCTTGATCGGTTTGGCTAGCGTCCCATTGGCCTGATTCAACCCAGCATCAAGGGACCTGCCAATAGGGTGTTGTGGCTTTCCAATCATACCCATCCACAACACAGGGTTTGGTTGCCAGGTCGCATCGCAACATGGGAGGACACTATTTATCTACCACCTTTTTTCCCTCTTTTTCTCAAGGCTGAACTTTAGAGGACAACAGGATAACTTTCTTTCTGAATTTTAAAACCTAAAGTTTTTCCTGTGACTCTTGCCGCCTCTGTTTGGCTCACTTGTTTTTACTTATGTGGGAGATATGGATGCAAGAAGGCAACTAACTAATACAAATCTACATTATACCTCTGCAAAGAAGAGGATATAGAGGGAAAGTGGGTTATGAAGGCAACTACTGTTGTTCCTTCAATAGTTCAGTATTAGAAAGGGAGTTATGTGTTCTAGGACAAAGCTGGGAGCCTAAAGGGACAATCCTATTCTTGAGGATTCATTGTAGGTCCCATTACTCTAGTGCAGGCTTCCTCAACCTCGGCCCTCCAGATGTTTTTGGCCTACAACTTCCATGATCCCTAGCTAGCAGGACCAGTGGTTAGAGATGATGGGTATTGTAGTCTCAAAACATCTGGAGGGCCGAGGTTGAGGAAGCCTGCTTTAGTGGAATAATAGTTATGCCGCCACCATGGCAGAGTAACGTTAGGATTCAAACATAAGGGGATTCAAATCCTTGCTTGCATCAATACCTAGAGACTAGCAGTAGCAGATTTTTTTGCTGGTTGTGCCACTGCAGCTTAAGTTTGTTTGGGTATTATGTGTTATTTACATGTTTTGTTACTTTTGATTTATGCATCTCTTTAAAATAGCTTAATTTCATTCCTGAAAATGCTTTTTGCATTCATTATATGTGTATATGCACTGTGTTTTAGCATTATATCACTGTTTTTCTTTTTCTTTTTGTGATCCCAGTTTGTTATCATTCTATGTGTTGGGATAAATATCCTTTGTCTAGCCACCCATAAGGGCAGGGTGCACTGCAGGGCATCTGGAGTCTGCCTGCCTGCCTCCTCCCACTCAGCCACCCTACAGCTGGTGGGGAGGCAACGGGTGGACCGTTTGGGCAGCACGGAGCCTGTGTGCGCCCAAGCCACTGTGTCTCTCCCAGGAGAGATGTGTGGCTCGGGCGCGCTGCAGGCCCCGTGGTGAGGGTCACCCGGCATTTTGTCACCCCCCTCAGAGGTGACACCCAGGGCGGTCTGCACCCACCACACCCCTTCCTCCGCCCCTGTCTCAAATACAAAGACAGTGCACAAAATACAGACTATTCTCTCTATCCAAAGACAGCTGTGAATCCCAGCCTCTACAGAAAATGATGGACCTTCCCAGCTCTCACTTGGGAGCTTTCCTTTCCTTTCCCAGTCTCTCTTCCTTGCTTCTTACTTGGGGTCCTTCCACCAACTACCTGCCACTTTGACATGGGCAAACTCCCTGGCCCCCGATGGCATTTCAAAAAGGTGGCAACCGAGGGGTAACTCCTTGTGGTGACTCCCATCGGCATTGGCCCATTACCGACTGGCTCCCTGCTTGCAGTCTGCCTGACTTCTCTCCCTGCACAGAAATTGGCCGAGTGGCTGTACATAGTTATAAAATCCCTGCCCTGCATGTGGTTGGGCTGGGTGATCCTTTTGATCCATTCCAATTTACAATTCTACGATTCTTCTTCCAGCATTTTTTCCCCATTGTGTTTGTGGGGAGGCCTGTCTTTTCACAAAATGTAGCATTTTGATATCATCCCTCTGAAAGAAAGAAATACCTGGCTGAGGAACTGGGAGGAGGAGAATCTTTATGTTTGCTGTCAAATCACATGTCTGCTGCAGCGAAGCATAATGACATCTCCCTCCCTCTGCTTTCATCATCAACATTTCACATTCCTCCTGCATGTGGGTACGTGTGAGTGCACAGTTGAGGCTGTGACAGCTGCAAGGACTCTGAAGAGGCCTAAACTGATTGAAACATCACTCTCCCCTCAGTTCATTATTCTGGCTTGTTTTGTTAGAACTGTAGCACTGCATAAAGGAATCACATGCCTGCACGCTGGTGAAATGAAAATGTTTGTCATGAACTCGCAAGCAAACTAATATCTCTGCAGAAACATATTACCTCTGGTTCAGACAGCTACAGTAGAAGCAAAGGCAGGGAAATTCCCATTTGTCGAAGTCACTTGACTTGAATTACCTACTGTTCAAAAGCAGCTTTCTTTGCCTTTTTTCTGGGGTATTTACTACAGACAGTGATGGGCAGAAATGACTCAATACCCTTGGGCCCAGAATCTTTTCAAGAGGCCCCTACCATTCGAAGGGCAGCTTTTGGCAGGCTCTGAAGAAGTGGCAGTGGAGACTTCAGATGCTCGCCTGGGCCTTATGCCAGTGACACTAGCTTGTCTGGTTTGAAAAAGGAGAAGTAAAAGGGACCATTAGGATTCACTATGTGGCTGAAAGACTGACATCTGACCAAAGAAGTCCCTGGTTCAAATCCTGCCTGCACTATGAACCCTGGCCATGATTCTTGCAATGATTTCTACAATTACAGGAGCCCTGCGCTCTCCTAGGACACTGTTTGGGGCAACTGTGGGAGCCCCTGAACGAACTACAGCTACCATAGCCCCTGCTTCCTATCATGCTGGTAAGAAGGATGCGAAGGGAGGAGGAAACCTGCCCCACCTTTGTTTCTGACACTCCCAAAGCACTGCCAAGCAAAGGGAAGGCTGTGGATTCAAGCGAGTTCTTTGGGAGTTGGATGAAGGCTTAGGAGAGTTGGACAGTCATTGGGTCATGATTAAAACACATCTTGTATCAAAAACATGACTTTAGTAAGTTGGCAAACCCTAGGAAGCAGAAGACCAGGGCCAAATTATGTATTATGCATTTCAAATATTTATCAACCCCCCCCCCCAGAATCCTACACTTTTCTTTCATTATGTGTTTTGAAGCTCAGCGTTTGACAGAAGATATTTAGCCCTGAAGTTTTCATTTACTTCTAGACAACAATTATAAGAAAAAAATTAAGTCTTAGTGACTGCATAGGAACCAGAACAGAACCTGTTACATTTGTGTGTGTGTGTGTGTGTGATGTTCCCATGCATGTGGAGAGAACAATACCAAAACAAGTCAAACATAAATCTTGCAAGAGAAGAATGCTGTTTTCGCAAGCTGATTGGATTTCTGAATTCTATTGGAAATAACTTTTGCTCAGCAAGAAACTTTTCTATAAAACAGTCCTCTCTCAGTGGCAATTTGAAGAACCAATTGACAAAAGGGATTCCAAATTGGGAGTATTTACACATCAGAAATTTCAAATGGCATAAAAAAATGTGTGTCTTTGGGTTCTGTACCATGGCGACGTCAGAGCATGGAAGCCAAAATAGGATGTCTGGGATTGGGATCAGAAGCTAAGGCAGCTCCTGTAAATCTGGGATATACTGCTTAAAATGGGACAGTTGCACGGTATGCTAAAGTTTAAAATGTCTTAAATAAAAAGAAAATAGGGATTTCTGCATTCTATACAGCACAACTGACAACTGACTAGAACGTCTTATTTAGTATCAAAATAAATGTTATGCATAAAAAACAGCTACAAAAATACAATAAATAATAATAATCAATACAGTAGACAGCTAAACAAAATGCCATTGAAGCATCAGGAACTAATGATGAAATGAAAATAAACTGAAAAGTATAAATTCAACCTTTTAATATAACATGGTAAACAATTAGGCAAAAGAAAATCAACTCACTTCCCAAACAGCACACATCAATCAATCATACTGTTGCATAAACCAATCCAATTATATAGCAACTTAATGTAACTACAGTTTAATATAACTACTGTACAGCTAGAAATACGTACTCCTGATTTCCACTCAAGCACACTGTTACATGATCAACACCCATCAAACACAGGAATACATTAAACCAATATACTCAAACTGACTATTTTATCACACCTTCAGACCACACACTCCACACTGCAAGCACTCACAAAATTCCATTTTGCATCCTCAATCAACAATCCACTCGATGCCATTAGAACCAGCCAAACCTGGATAAATACAAGCAAGCAACACTATGCAATCAACCCCTAGATTAAAACATTCATACAGAGTTACAATTCCCTGGGAAGAAGGATTGGTTGTTTAGTTTAATTGTTGTTTAGTCTAGAAATTGCAGTTCTGGGAGGGGAATAAGAATCTCCTAAGAAGTGCCAGTGTCCTTAATGAACTACAGTTCCCAGGATTCTTTGGGGGAAGCTGGTTAAGGTGATATAATAGTGGCCTGAATACGTGATGCAGGTGGGGCGACAGTTATAGAGCCAGGTTGCCAATTGACCCTGTTGCAGCACATGGATGGAGTTACACTGGAAGAGTTGACAAAGTGTAAGACTCTGAGCCTTGCTTCACCATGTGACACACTGGGGTGACTAAACTCACAAGGCTGTTAGCAAGGCAAAAATGGACAACTTTCGGAACCAGCTTTGTGCTCCCTTGGAGGAAGAGCAAACCACAAATGTGATACGTTAGCCTTGTTTAGTCCCTCCTCTCAGCCATGATTACCACCCTACTTGGGAAAGAGAAGGGGTGAGCACCCCCACACACATCCCTATCACTGTTCTTGCCCCTCCCCTGTGTGTTTGGGAGCTGAACATCTGCTTTTTCGGGGTTCTGAATCAAGCAGGAAGCCTATAAACGAAAAAAAAGCCCTCCCCCAATTATGGATGGGAAATCTGCCAATTCTGCTTTCTTATTTCCCCAAAATTAGGTTCAGTTATGCGCATTTCTGCATCGGTCTGTAACTTTTAGAAAGTCACAAAAAATTACCAGCATGTTAGTGCCCTTTCTCCTAATATGGACACTCTTGTATGTCTTTTTGCAAGCAATTTCCCCCTTCTCCTGTGCATTTTTGTATGTTAGTTCCACTAATAATATTCCTTTTTAATAAACACGTTCTCCTAATATACACATTCTTGTACACAATATTTTTGGTTGGAGATTGAAAAGCGTAGCAAATTTAAAAGCACAGCTATGATTCTGTTCCTATATTGTTACAGGAAGTGCAAATTAGGTAGATTTGCAATAAAACTGACTTGATTTCTCCCCCACTCCATCCCTTGTCCCTATCGCAGAAGCTTAGTCCCCGATACAACAATAAGGAGTTATGGGAGGGGCCAACATGCCCAATGCTTCTCTACCTGTTTCCCACATGACTATAATGGGGAGAGGGGTTAAATACAGATGAATGAAGAAATATGCCACTGAAACTAGCCAGCTAATCCACAGGATAAAAATGCCAACCCCTCTGAGCAAGAGTGGAAGCCCCCCTAGTTCCTCTGTGAACAAACTTCCCTTCACAGCCAGTTCCTTTGCTTCACAGACAAATTTTCATTCAATGCTATTTTCAAACACTTTGAGCTATTTTGCAACGATGGATAAATATAAAAGGAAGTCGGGGCATTATTTATACCAAGGAGCACAGCTTGTGGTCCATTACAAAGCATTTAATTTGGGGATGAAATGCAATGGATTGAGGGAGTTTTCCCCTGAAAGGCTTGTCTGCCTTTAACCATTCTTGAGCATAATTGTTTATGGTATTATCGACTCATTCAGTAGCTGAGGTGGGAGGATGGGGATGGGGAGGTTAATACAGATAACACCATTTTGTATATATATAAAAATTGCAAAGCACTCAAGGATAGCACTGCTTTTAAATTACACACACACACACACAAACACACACACACACACAAGCGGCAGTGTTGAAAAGTAGGTATCTACTGAACTTGGTCCAAGAGCGCTGTGCACAGTAGAACTCTATAGGTGTCCATGCAGCAAGCCTGCTCTTGTGATTAATTTAACAACGGACCCTCTTCTTCTGCCTTAGTAGAAGAGTCACATCTCTGCCTGAATACACAAGAGCACAGGACAGGTTCTGCCTGTCCAAAAGGTGTCAAGCTATCTACCTGGCTAACGTGACATGACATGTTATTGGCTCAAAACAGCCAGCATGTCGATCAAGTCCCGCCTGGGTCCAAAACCCCTTAAAAGTGAACCGTGGCCATACAATCTTTGCCCCTCAAAATGCTTCAAAATTGCTCCTCTCAGCTGACCAGTAGTGCTGATACCTTTTCACATGAGGAGATCAGAAGTCAGTTTGAAAGTAGATAGTAATAGGATAGATAGACTTGAACAAAAACTTTTTTATGTTGTCATTTTCTTGAAGCAACATTCCGCCTCTTCCTTTTTTAATAAACTTCATAAAATTTGGCTATCAGAGCCCTGGCTCTGTTTCTACAAAACTCTTGTTACTTGGTTCATGCTATACATGTGCATATGTTGGGGGTTGACAGAGAAAAGCAGACTAAGCTGGTCTTTGGGGAGAGGCAGGAAGGCTGCATGCTCTTCTGCTTCCCCTTGTAGAAGAAGAGGAGTTTGGATTTGATATCCCGCTTTATCACTACCCGAAGGAGTCTCAAAGCAGCTAACATTCTCCTTTCCCTTCCTCCCCCACAACAAACACTCTATGAGGTGAGTGGGACTGAGAGATTTCAGAGAAGTGTGTCTAGCCCAAGGTCACCCAGCAGCTGCATGTGGAGGAGCGGGGACGTGAACCCAGTTCACCAGCTTACGAGTCCACCATTCTTAACCACTACACCACACTGTAAACTGTGTGGGATTGGTAAGAGAAAAAACAAGCTAGTTTGGCCCCTAGGGAGGGTCAGGTAGGCTGGATGCTCTTTCTCACGTCCTTCAATTCATTTTTGGATCCCCAAATATCATTCTGGTCCTGGGGTAAAGGCAGCTAAGGGTGTGTGCCACAAGCCTTCAGAGGTGTTGGCATGATTGGTCTACACAAGACACACTCATAGGAGGAAAATAGCAGAAAGGTTACTTCCCTCCCCTTCCACCACAAATAACCATTCTAATTGCAGTGTTTGTTGTAAAATCAATGTTCTCTACTTTCACATCTTGCTATGGAAGAAAATCCAAAAATAATAATCATGTCCCAACAGCCAGCCAAAATAAAAGGGTAGTCTTCAAAAGAGGGATAAGCACTAAGCTCAAAAAGCTCTATGGTCAACCTCCACCTGCATTCTTCTGCTACCTCTGCCCTTCTCCTCCCCTCCAGCAAAGCAATTTCAGTTTTATAATATAATGTTGCAGCATTGTAATCCACAAACAGTGTACCATGAGGAACTAGTTAAATAGCTGAAGGCTCTTAGGAGCCCCAGTTGTCATCCATAGAGGAGGCTGCCTACTGCATCCCTGGATGAGTCAAGGTTCTGACCTCACCTCCCTCAATGCATCCTCCTTTTTGAGGAAGATTTGATTACATATTTGCAGCAACCACCAAACATTTCCAGTGCAGAGATGTAACCCACTTACTTGCCCTCAGTGAAGCTGGCCCCCAAACTGTAACTCATACAGGGACATAGTAGAGAGGCTTGCCAACTTCCACTGCCAAAGAACTGTGGGAATAGGAGTATTAACAAGTATAAGGATGTCCCTTTTTTGGTGTTGAAATGTTGGAAGGTCTATGTTAGTTTGGGATTCATTTGCACCAAACAGTTCCTGTTCATAGAACAATAATCTGATCTTCTCCAGCTGCTTGTTTCAGAAAAGGATGTCAGATAGTATGGATAATGCTAATACAAACCTAAGCCCATCATTGATTTATCTGACTAGTTTTCCTCAAGAGGTACTTACTAGGACAACACTGAATGAAGGACATGGTGCAAACATTTAATCAGACTATGCCTAATATTCCCCTACACAACAAACACTCTATGATGCCTACACAACAATGCTGTATCCTTGATTGTGGCACCTCTTTGTTCCTGGTTCCCCTGAAATACAAGGCATACTCAGTTATTGATCACAGATTATATTACATCAAATAATACCTGAGAGCTCAGTGGTAATCATGAATATAGATGTTGACCTAAAGCAGGCTTCCTCAACCTCGGCCCTCCAGGTGTTTTGAGACTACAATTCCCATCATCCCTGGCCACTGGTCCTGCTAGCTAGGGATCATGGGGGTTGTAGGGAAAAAAACATCTGGAGGGCTGAGGTTGAGGAAGCCTGACCTAAAGTCTCCCACAAATCCAGGGCAATAGTTTCAAGCTAACTGTTGCTCTAGATCTGCCTATTCTATGGGCTGAGTTATAAGAACAGCTAGATGATGAAGCTATTCTGTTTGCTCTACATTTTATGTCAAAACCTTTCCATCAACATCCATGTCCATTATTACCTCTGATGAAGAGCCATATAGCACTTTCTGCAGTTAATATACCTCAGCCCTCAGCTACCAACTACATTTTGTCTTCCAGATTGCTTGACTCAGACCCTTTTGGCATATCCTTGTGCTTTAATTGCATTCAGTCCTTTGTGGCTTTTGCCCTTTCTGTCCTCTGTCTTGATCCTGCACAGGTCTCCACACCTGATATTCCTTGCTCCAGGATAATTTGATTGATTTGACATCTAGATCTTGAGTCCTGTACAAAGCTAATTGCATTTCCCCAGCATGAAATCTGGGCCTGTTTGATAAACCTCATGTGGCCTGCTTGAATGTTCACATTTCCTGATCTTTCAAATAAACCAGTTTCTGATATCCCAATTAATAGTTATAATGTTTGACATCTTTTGGAATGACATTAGAATATTGATGGCTCTTTATGCATGTCTTGATAATATTTCCAAGGCAGGTCAATATTATATCCCCATATTGCAGATGGAAGGCTAAAGGTTACTAGTTTGCTTTAGACGATCCGGCAAATTCACAAGTGGAGGAGATGTGAAGTATGGCTCACAATCCTGGCTTACATTTTTAGTCACTACACTACACTACACTACACTACACCACACCACTACACCAAGGGCTGATTCACACATTCATGTTCATCACTTGATGACTGGAACAACAAGTGACAACTGCTATGTGTGAACACATTGTCAGATATAAGATGGACGTCCATATCACATTCATACAATGCAGTGAACACACTCAGCTGCCAGTCAGCAACTGCAGTGCCTGCATGTGTGACACACCACACACCACCTATAGTTAACACACTTTCCAATATAAATGTAGCAAACAGGTGTGCAACCTGTGGCCTTCCAATTGCTGCTTAACTACAACACCCATCATCTTTGATCACTGGCCATGCTGGCAGGCCGATGGGAATTGTAGTTCAGCAATATCTGAAGAGCCACAAGTCTCCCCCCCCCCATCCCTAGTATAGTGCCTACTAGTCCTGATATCACAATAAATGCTTCTCAGCCATATGGTGAACCAGATGTTATCAGTTTACACCAGGGGTAGGCAACCTAAGGCCCTGCTCAATCTGGACCACAGACGGTCTGGGAATCAGCTTGTTTTTACATGAGTGGGATGTGTCCTTTTATTTTAAATGCATCTCTGGGTTATTTGTTGGGCCTGCCTGGTGTTTCTACATGAGTAGAATGTGTGCTTTTATTTAAAATGCACCTCTGGGTTATTTGTGGGGCATAGGAATCCGTTAATTCCCCCCCCCCCAAGATATAGCCTGCCCCACCACAAGGTCTGAGGGATGGTGGACCGGCCCATGGCTGAAAAAGGTTGCTGACCCCTGGTTTACACCAACTGAAGCTATGTCCTGCCCTCTTCTCAAAATGAATCGCATAACATGGATTGGCAAATCCAATCTTTGTGAATTCCAAACGAACTAACTTGCTCTGTTTGGACTAATGTGCATTTCAGAACTTTGTTATCCACTGGTTTCCAACTTTCCAGAATTTCCAATATGTATTTCACAAGAGAATGTGCTTTAAAATACATGTTATAATATGTTTTTAAATTCAGATTTTAAGAAAGTAAATTGCAGATTACTCCAGGAATAGGACAGAGCAGATTTGTGTGTGATCACATATGAAAGTCACACAGACTGGAAATAGACCGATTTGCCTCTCCTAAGAATTATGCTGCTTGGCTCTGCAGACTCAACAGAAGGCAAATTTTCTTGAAATATTTGGCAGGCCTCCTGACCTATTCAAGCAGAGTTCTCAAAACAAAACCACACCATGAAATAATTCAGCCCCCCAACATTTTGCGATACAGGCTGAGGATTTCAAATGAGTTCTCTGAATAATAAGTCAAGACCCAAAGGAAGTGAATGTGAAGGAATGAGTCCAATTGTAGTGCTGAGGAAATATTTCCAAATTAAAATACTTTTTTTGATAGGGCTGGGAGCAAGTCCATAGTTATTGCCAGCAGTAGGGAATGAAAACATCAATTCTGCATATCACCAAGATTGGAAGCTCACATACCAGCTACATTAGAAAGCTCTAGTAACTCCAAGAGAAGGCATGCACTGCATATGTGTCCAGAAAAAGGTACTCTTATAACCTATTAAGAATCTTATAACCTATTAAGAAGCCATGCACACACCATCATCATTACCTGTATATTATACAAAGTTATACATTGATATTTTCTAGGTTTGCTAATTGGGGGGGGGGGGATCTTCTGCTATTCAATAGTATGCATGTAATGCAGAATATACTAAGCCTAGGATGAGGGACCACAATTCCCATCATTCCTAGCCATCATGACCAATGTTCAGAAATTATGGAATCTGTAATCCAGCAAGCATATGAATGGCAAAACAATGCCCCCTCCTGCCTGTCTAGGACTATAAAATATTACATTTTATAAGAAATAAAACCAATGTTGCATAATTATGGACTTCTTGTTTACCAAGTTAGCAGTTATTTATTTATTTAACCAAATCTATATACCACTTACTAGAAGAAAAATACCTCTAAACTGTTTTTTAATGGATTTTGCCAAGCTGCTGCTGGGTCAGGGTAGCTGATTAAATTTATCCTGAGGAAGTAGGACTGAAATGTGTTTACTCCCCAAAATCACAAAATGAGCCTTCATAAAATTTGAAGATTCTCTGAACCAACAAATATTGTGCTGAAGGTCACCAAATATCATTGGGCATGTGAAAATGTTTGGCTATATACTCTCACAGTTCACTTGCTCCCATACAAAATTGCTGGGTGGTGGTGGGGGCTTTCTTTGAGGGTATTCTCAACAACTGAAGGAAGGTAGATGGTGACCAAAAACTTTATATTTTGTGCTGTAGTGGTTTAACATTGGAATGTCCTTCTAACATCACTCACCTGACACAAATTCTTATGAGTTTTAGTTACCAGATAGCACACTTAGTGGCCCAAGGGGTGGGTTGTGTGTGTGCTTTAACCTGCTTTTGCTGTAACATCTACTTACCGGTAGCTAATTTGCTGCTTTCAGTAAAATTCTGGCTGCTGTTTTTCCTTTCAGTAAAATTCTGGCTGCTGTTTTTCCCATGGGGTGCCTTCTTGTCACCCCTCCAGATATGGCACCCGGGGTTGCATCACCCCCCCACCCCCCCTGAGACGCCACTGGTTTCCCCCACATACCTGCTATTTAGTTTTTAGAAAAACACCTTCAGTTTGGCCCTGATTAACCCCTCTAAAAAAAAAACAACAACCATCAGGTTCGAAAATATTATTGCTGGAATGACAGCTTCAATTCTCTGAAACAGAAGTGTACAGGATATCCCTGAGAAATGTTGATAGCCCCATCATACTTCCTTTTTCTTTTTCCTTTCCCTCCCTTGATATTCCTGATTCCAAATTCACCTTGACATGTTGCTTTAATCAAAACTCCCAGGCAATCACCAGTGTTTCTAAATCCCCTCCTGCACTGAGAAATCTCACTAGTCCAATTGAAACTCTATTTGCTTCCTTTTGAGTGCCTCAGACGTTTCACCTGGGCAGGAATACAAAATTTTCACAATAGGCAAAATCCATTGGCAATGTTGGAAAGAAAGGAGACCCGTTACCTGATTGTGATTATCTAGAACAAAATCTTTCAAAAGGAGGGAATGCTTCTCCAAGCAAGGGGCTTTGGGCATGAATTCCATATTTGTGTGCTTCATGTAAAAGTGTCGGCAAGAATTGTTTCTGTTTAGAATAATTATACATCATATTTTGTCTATCTCAGTATGTTCTATTTTAATTCACAAAAAGGGAAGGAGGGAACCCAGAGGCAAAGGGAAACATCTGTTGCACAGCTCACTTTCAAATAAGGCTTGCAGCCTACATTTTATATTATAATAAGCTGGTATATGCAAGCACAAGATGGATATATTTTAATTGTATTAGTGGGGTTTTGCATTATTCAGGCTTGAGAAGAAGATATTTTAATTGTATTGGAAGAATTGTGCAATGTTTTAATGACTTTTAAAGAAGCAAATGGCCCATTTGATTAGACTGATATTAATAGAGGATTGTGGAAATGAAAGTATACTATGAATAATGCATCTATGGGTGAAAATTCAGATTGTAGTGTTGACAGGAACATAAGTGTTCAGGTCATGCTTGGGGTATCTGAAGGCTCAATCCTTGTCAGCGGAGTCATCCTGGAGGTCCCAGCTACATAAAGTATGGGTATGCTTTAATAGGCCTGGGCCCTGATTGGACTTTATTCCACAACCTCCCACAGAACACACTTCCTGGGATGTATTAGCTCAGGAGAGATGCTATATCCCACTGGATTGCTCCAGCAGAAAGTGGCACCAGGCAGTCTTCACAACTGGACACATCTCCAGTGAGGTAAACAGCAACCCTCTCAAAAAAATTCACCACCACCAAGAAAACAGAACTTCTGCCTTGCCTCTTGAAAGGGGGTGGTGTTCATATCTTGGCTGATCATTAAGCCCAAGCCAGGATAGCTCCTCCATGGATGAAGATCACAATGCTATGAAGTCTGAAGACCTTATGCGGCCTCCTGACTCCAACACTAGTCACTTCCAGTATCCCTGGTGGCCCTTCTACAGTAAGACCTGTGGACAAGGTACCTGACCCACCTGCATAATCAGAGAGGAAGATTTAAGTATTTCCCAACCCCTAAGAATGCTGGTGTCAGAAGGTACAGGTAAAGGCAATCACTTGTTGGCAGAAGAACCAGGCTTCTTGGGGGTATGAAGACTCATTGGGAGCCAAGAACTTTGTAGACCGAGTTAACCAGTTGAAGCTGGGCCTGGGTGACAAGGCTACATAAACTCAGTTGAAGTCTGCTTGTTACTTGCTACAACAACACAGACCCTTCATTCTAGGTAGCCCAGCTTCTTGTTCCAGTGCCTACCCTGACTGATCAACTTTGTACTACTGATCCCTGCTAATGCCTCAATCTTGCAATCCTGCCTACCTTTTGACAGCTGTACTGCTTTTAACTTTGGCTTTGCCTCACAACCCTGCTGTTGGATCATGAACACTCTTGGATACATGCCCACTGTGGATGATCTTGATTTCTTCTTAAAATCCTGTTACTAGATTGCCCTGATATGTGACTGCCACCAGATGAAGGAAGGGTGGGTGGTGAGGGACGATTTCAGCCCAGCATTAGTAGAACTCCTGTTGCTGATTAGAAGTCTGCAGAATTAACTGGATCCAGCCAACATCCAATGGGCCATTGGTGAGCCAAATGCCAAGTGGGCATGTAATGTGCCATCATAAATTTATTTCTGCCCACCACCACTCATCCTTCCCTGGATGCCAATATGAAATGAGAGGCTTCTTCCTCTCATTCTCTGTATGGCATATTGAATATACACTTGAAGGGGTTGTAGTGGAACTATCTTGTTCCCCCCTTGATACTTGCCTGGTCCCATTGGGTGTGATTCTTACTCTGGGGATAAAGGAAAGACCACATGAGCTGCCCTGCCTAGCTGTAAGGTAGTTGTGTGTGCTGTTCAAAATGAACTGTTTATGAAACTACCTGCTTCAGTGTGGTGTAGTGGTTAAGAGCGGTAGACTCGTGATCTGGGGAACCGGGTTCGCGTCTACGCTCCTCCACATGCAGCTGCGGGGTGACCTTGGGCTAGTCACACTTCTCTGAAGTCTCTCAGCCCCACTCACCTCACAGAGTGTTTGTTGGTGGGGGAGGAAGGGAAAGGAGATTGTGAGCCGCTTTGAGACTCCTTCAGGTAGTGATAAAGCTGGATATAAAATCCAAACTACTCCTCCTCCTCCTCCTCCTCCTCCTCCTCCTCCTCCTCCTCCTCCTCCTCCTCCTCCTCTCCTCCTCCTCCTCCTCCTCCTCCTCCTCCTCCTCCTCCTCCTCCTCCTCCTCCTCCTCCTCCTTCTTCTTCTTCTTCTTCTTCTTCTTCTTCTTCTTCTTCTTCTTCTTCTTCTTCTTCCTCCTCCTCCTCTTCTTGAGTGCTGATGTAAATGAGCAGTGAGGATTCCACTCATCTGGCACAGCGCCGTCTTAAGCGCTCCCGGCGCCGTGGTGTGCCGGATCCTCCGGCACCCGCCGGATCCCTCTGGCGCCCTCCCGCCCCGGTCGGCCAGCGGGTGGGCGCAGCTCGCGGCGCCCTCCTGTTGGGCCGGCGCCATGGTGCCCTGCGCCACCCAGCCTGCACGTAGGGCCGGGCCTGATCTGGCATGTGAGTTACAGCAGTATCAGGATAACTTGACCACTGTAGTCTGTTTATTGGTAACATCAATACTGGGTTACTGTAGTGCACTCTATGTTGGGCCTGTTTCAGAGCTCCAGCTGGTGTAGAATGCATCAGCTAGACTGATGATAGGGTAGATGCCCAACAGCATCTGCTAAAACATTTGCACTGACTACTCATATGCTACCAGGCCAAGATCAAGGTTCTTGTGTTAAACAACTTGGGCCCAGGATTCCTTGAGGACTGCCTGAGCCCTTTTATCCCAGCTCAATTGCAGAGATCATCCAAAGGAGGAATGTTAGTTGTCTCCAGTGTTAAGGAGAACTGACTGGCCTCCACTAGAAGTTGGGCATTTTGTGTCACCAGTCCCATGCTGCAGAACACTCTTTCAGCAGAGTTTTTGACATGCTTGCTTTTGACTTCCAAGCATCTCTGGAAAACCATTTTTGTGCCAACAGGCCTTTGCAGTGGTTCAGGGTGCTAACTTTAATAAAATGTGGGGGGGGGCAGGTGGTGCTCACACACCATTTGAATGGCAATGCCCATCAACTTTGGCACATACTCTTTGCTCAGTGTGGGGTTATGTCTCTCACTTGGCACCAAGCCTTTAAGAAAGTCAGAAGTGGCACAGGTTTCTCTCACTATTTCTCATCAACAAAGAGAGTCACTCACTATAAATCTGCTAGAGAAGGTCAGAAGTTACAAGAGAATTTCAGAACAGCTTCTTTCAACAAAGCTTGGCATGAGTTAAGAGGCAAGGCCAGAGAACTTCTGAGTAGAGTGATGATTCAGAAGCTGAAAATAATGGCCAGATTTGTGATGGGACTGGATCACAGGAAGCAATTTCTAGGCTCTCAGCACTGCAGTAACAAATGAATGGGGGCAGAAAACTATTCCTTGGGGAATTTTGGTTTTGTGCTAGCTATCTTCTATGATCTGGTCTATTCCGAGAAGATAAATAACTTTTCACAGTCACAGGAAGCATCTTTTATTGGCCAAGATAATAATAATCTTTATCAGGCTTACTTTAGCATTATCTTGAGAAGGCAAACTCTCTAAAGCCGGGTAAGAGCTCTCTCTCTCCATACCCTTCAGCTTGAACACTGATAGATGGATATTAATATCCGCTTGTGCATTTAGGGCCTGATGGAACTTCATTCAATTTAAATGAAAGGCTCCCGTTTTCTTCTATGGGCTTTGGATCAAACCTCATGACGGCACAATTTCCTATCCCTTTTAGCAAAGATCTTATTTTATTATTATTGCTGTATTACTGGAGGAAGGCCTGTTGTTAAGTTTAATGGACAGGTCTTGGGGGAGGGAAGAGAGTTCTGCTCCTCTCCCAACCCCACAATAGTACTTCTCCTCTAATACACCACACCCTGCAATCAGATGGAGGGCTCAAGCCTAACATTCCAAATCTTTCCCCCTGTTTCCCCCAGTCAATCACACTACAGTGGTACCTCTGGTTACGAACTTAATTCGTTCCGGAGGTCTGTTCTCAACTCGAAACCGTTCTTAACCTGAGGCACGCTTTTGCTAATGGGGCCTCCCGCTGCGCGTGCACCTCCGGCACGCGATTTCCGCTCACATTCCGGGGCGCAGTTCGCAACCAGGAGCACCTACTTCCAGGTTAGCGGAGCTCGTAACCCGAAGCGTTTGCAAGGAGGACGGTTCATAACCAGAGGTATTACTGTATGTAGGGCAGACAGTAGCGTAGTGGGGGGGCTCAGGGAACAGTCACACCAGACAACTTTTGGGGGGGCATATTCCTTATGACACCCTGCTGTAGCCCTCCAGCTGTAGCGTGCCATGGGAAGGGTGCAACAGCTTACAGTGCCCTGTGCCCCCCTCGTGTCGCTTTGCACCCTGCCCTGTTCTGTTCTTCTCACCCATCCTCCAGCTGGAGGGCACCTTGAGAAGGACATGAGAGCTCACATGGCCCCAGTGTAGATAGGGCCAAACCTTCTTTCCTGTCCCTGGGAATTAAGCCTGCTTCTGTCGGCACAGACCCACCCCTTTCACCATCAAAATGCCATTCTAGGTTCTGTTTGCTAGTCGTGGTGCACTGTGGGAAGGCACACACAGCTGGTTCTCACATAATGCAAAGCCAATCTATAGCTTAGTATGAACTTAAGGTTTCCAGAAGGGGAGTAGCAGATGAAAGAGGTAACCTCGTGTCCTTCTCTCACAGAATTCCTTAGATCTACACTGATTTCTCAGTCTCCACCTTTCCTCCTACTTTATAATATGGAAAAAATAATACTGACCTACCTTACCAGGCTGGTGCTAAAAGGATTAGCAACTGAGATAATGGATGTGAGGTGCATTTGAACATTTGCAATGTGTTATATAAATGCAAAGTAATTACTACTCCTTTGATATTTATGGAGCTATGTATTTATGCCCTCGGCACAGAGTACAAAATTTGGCCCAATTACTGTCCCCTATAGAGTTTTCAGTGAGATTTCTACAAGGTCAGCAATATATATATTTTCCAGAGAGAGTGGAAAAGCCTGTAGCTGTTATTTATAGAGAACTGTTTCCCGGGGGGGGGGGAATGACCCATGGCAGAATATAATGCTGGAAGACAAGAGTATATGAATCTTTCCTTTTGGCGCAGTGTGAAATATAGTATTGAAATGACATCTTCATCCAGCGTGCCTCAAGTTCACAGCCATATGTCCTGGTATACTGCCCAGTTCTTTCTTTCTTGCCACAGTTGGTGATTAAAAATGTTACATGAGCTTCTAGAAGGACTTCAGTTGGCCACCATTTTTGCTTCTGTGCCATACTTCACAGCTGCCTAACATTCAGGAATTAACATGCAAGTGAATATGCATGTATGTTTGTTATTTCAGGCTGTGGCGTCTTGTGGCTTACATTTTTCATTCTTTGTTTTCTCCCCCCCCCCCTTATGTTTTCACTTCTTAACGAATCCATAAAAGATGTTAAAAATGAAAGCAATATGCAGGCAAAGCTTTCCCCCCATCTTGTCTCTCTGCCAGGAAAACCTCCACTTCCTAAATTTCTGTATTTTGGGCTGCAGTGGAAGGCAATGGATCAAGGCCAGTAGCGACAACAATACTGGAACACAGTAACAGCAGCAGTGTTGGCAACCCTATTAAAGTTTGTCTGCTTTGGCCATTAGCCAAACTTAAATACTGAGTTTTGATAGTGCTTTTCTTTCAGAGTAACTTTTCTGATCCATGTCTTTTCCCTTGTTTTGGCATTAACGCTACTGCATTAAAGACTTGGAAGCAGCTTCAAAATGGCCCCACAGAAACTACACTTCTCATCTGCAGCCCTTTGGGATGCAAGGAAAGTATTTAGCTGCCAGTGGGAGATAAGGAATCAGAAAATATGCATTTTTCATACTTGTAAAGGACTCCCCTAGATCTCTGCAGTTGCTGGCCATAACCAAGCAACTTATCCCAAAGTGTTTATGTGGACAAGGCAGTTGCAATGGTGAGGTGATGTAGGTGGGGCTCCGTTGCTATCCTGGATCCCCAATACAGGAGGTCACCGCTGATTACCAAAAAGGAGAGGGCAAGGCACCGGTTGTTCAGTGTGGTGCAGCATATGCCGACAAGAGGGTTGGATTGGCTCCACTGCACCAAGCTCCTTGTGCCTCACCACTCACCCTTTTGGTAAGTGATAGTGGCCCACTGTGTTGGGAAACTGGGAGAGCAACAGAGTCACCTGACATCTCCCATGCTGCCTTGCCAGCTTCACGGGGCAAGGGACAACGTAAGATTCTTCAGGGGCCCAGAAAAATGCAGAGAAGTGTTCAGGGCAAAGCACATTTTAATTAAAAGTATAAATAGTCCTTTGAATGAGGCCTAACAGACTCTTGCAGAGGGGCCTGAGTAAGTCTATCTTGTGGAAGAGCCATAAAACCTGGTTGGCTTCCTGGGCACTTCTGGGCCCAACTCTTAGTACTACTGGAGACCTTGAAAGTCTAAAGCAACTTGGGACCTGCGTACTGGAAGGATATCTTTCTCCCATGTGAATCTGCCCATAATTTAAGATCTGTGTTGGAGATCTACTCAAATGGTTCAACATTCAGAGAATGATAGGTGACGACTGATTATCATTAATTCCATTTATACCCTGCCCTTCCCCCAAAGGGCCATAAGGCAGGGAATGCAAAAGTGATCAGGCAATCTAATTAAGAAAGAATTAAAAATCTATTAACACTTTAAAATATAATATAATAATAATAATAATAATAATAATAATAATAATAATAATAATACCCCGCCCATCTGGCTGGGTTTCCCCAGCCACTCCGGGCGGCTTCCAACAGAAAAATAAAATAATCGATTAAATGTTCAAAGCCTCCCTAAACAGGACTGCCTTCAGATGTCCTCTAAAAGTCTGGTAGTTATTTTTCTTTTTGACATCTGGTGGGAGGGCGTTCCACAGGGCGGGTGCCACTACTGAGAAGGCCCTCTGCCTGGTCCCCTGTAACTTGGCTTCTCGCAGCGAGGGAACCACCAGAAGGCCCTCGGCACTGGACCTCAGTGTCCGGGCAGAGCGATGGAGGTGGAGATGCTCCTTCAGGTATACTGGACCGAGGCCGTTTAGGGCTTTAAAGGTCAGCACCAACACTTTGAATTGTGCTCGGAAACTACTGGGAGCCAATGCAGGTCTTTCAAGACCGGTGTTATGTGGTCTCGGCGGCTGCTCCCAGTCACCAGTCTAGCTGCTGCATTCTGGATTAGATGTAGTTTCCGGGTCACCTTCAAAGGTAGCCCCACATAGAGCGCATTGCAGTAGTCCAAGTGAGAGATAACTAGAGCATGCACCACTCTGGCGAGACAGTCTGCAGGCAGCCTGCGTACCAGATGGAGCTGATAAACAGCTGCCCTGGATGCAGAATTAACCTGTGCCAATTAAAAACATATAAAACCATGTAGAACAACCATGTACTCTCATAGCTAGTAATTTCAAGGTTACCAGGAACAGTATCTTGTAGCCATCAAATCAGGGATGAACAGGAATGTTTTAAAATTTCTCACGAAAGTTAACATGGAAGAAGATGCACCTCACCACAGAGAACATTCTCCAAAAGGGAACTGCCAGTGAGAAGGCCCTCTGAACTGGGCAGTGCCAAGTTGTCTAACAACAGTGTCTAACAGCAATTAACCACTACCAGCAACAGATGTTATTCAAGCACCTTCATCTATCTCTGGAAACAGTAGTATCAATGCCTATCTTTAAAAAAAAAAGTTTAGCTACTAGCTTAACAAAAGTCTAGAGCAGGGTTTCCCAAACTTGGGTCTCCAGCTACTGTCAGACTAAAATTCCCATCATCCCTGACAACTGGTCCTGCTAGCTGGGGATGGTGGAAGTTGTAGTCCAAAACCTGCTGGAGACTCAAGTTTGGGAAACCCTGGTCTAGAGGTTACTCTCTCTTAACACATACAATACAATGGCATTCTTCTAACAGGATAGTAATCAACTGATACACACTCAGGTATGAATGGGTTCTTGGTGAGTCAAGGATGTATTGTAACTTTGGTCAAATCAAGTCCAGCACATGATCTGGGGAAACCCAGTCAGATGGGCGAGGTATAAATAATGAAATTATTATTATTATTATCATTAAATGATAATAATAATAATGATAGCCATGTTCAAATATATAAAAGGTTGTCATATAGAGGAGGGAGAAAGGTTGTTTTCTGCTGCTCCAGAGAAGCAGACACGGAGCAATGGATTCAAACTACAAGAAAGAAGATTCCACCTAAACATTAGGAAGAACTTCCTGACAGTAAGAGCTGTTCGGCAGTGGAATTTGCTACCAAGGAGTGTGGTGGAGTCTCCTTCTTTGGAGGTCTTTAAGCAGAGGCTTGACAGGCATATGTCAAAAATGCTTTGATGGTGTTTCCTGCTCGGCAGGAGGTTAGACTGGATGGCCCTTGTGGTCTCTTCCAACTCTACGATTCTATGATTCTATAATTCTATGATCTATTGAATCGCAAGGATTCTGTCTAACTAGCATGAATAAATGGAGTGTCTTCCTTCTCCAGTTCTTCTGTGAAATCAGCACAGAGGAAGTCACAGATCCAAAGGGTGTTGAACTCAATGCTCTCTATTTACAGAGGTGCTGCACATACAGGCATTCAGTTTGAGACAGGCTGAAGATGGCAGTCTAATTTTGACTGTGAGGGGTTTCCTTCCACTCATTCTTTCAGTGTGGTTTTCTTCCCTGGAAAGGCTGAATTTCCAAGCACCTTGTCGGGAAAGATCACTCTCACCCAAGTAAAGCTGCCAACACAAATCTAAAGACTATCTAAAGACTAGTATATGGCACTTGGCACTGAATACTCCCTTCAGCCACACTGTCTTCTTCCAAAATACAACTATTTTCTGAGATATGCCATTCTGAATGTCTGTGAATTAACCTAGACCACTCAGATCATACACAGACACTGTAAGCATAGTTTCACACACTACAATATAGAGGGAAATATGAGTGCATAAGAAGTTGACAGCTCTAAACTTTACTCATTGTTAAGTCATTTCAGAAATTGGAAAGGTTAGCACAGAGGTGATGTGGCCTTTAGGTCACCAATATTCAAATGATACCCCACCTTATCTCTCATCTGAATCAGGAAAGGCAGTGTAGGTGGTGAATCAGTGCCTGTGGGTAGTAATGGGCTAAATGTGGACTAATAAACTGAAGTTGAATCTAGACAAGAGGGAGGTTCTATAGGTGAGCAGCTCTCAGGTCTGGGAAATGATAATCTGCTCAGTATGGAGTTGCACTCCCCTTGAAGGAGCAGACACCTAGTTTTCCGGTGCTCCATGAAGCATCTTTGTCCCTTGAGACCCAGTTGGCCTTGGTCCTTAGCAGTGTTTACTCCCAGCTTTTGCTGTTGCACCTACAACAATTTCTGGCCAGAGATAGCTCCAAGCCCTGGTAACTTGCAGATTGGACAATTGCAATGCACTCTACATGGGTCTACCTTTGAAAATGGTCCAGAAATTTGTCGCACAATGGTAAATTAAACAACACAGAGTCTTCTTTATAAACAGAATGAAACTAAACTTGTTCAGAAACAGCATAGTTAAAGAGCATACACAGAGTGCTCATAGCAGCTATCTGACTCTTCACAGAGGCATAGTTTTAGTTACTGATTAACTGGAGTCCTAGAGCCACTCTGTCTGCAACAACTATACATTCACATCTTAGCTGCCAGGTATCCCGTTTTTTGCGGGAAACCCCCGGATTTTAATCCGTTTCCCGCTGTTCTCCCGAATGGAGAAAAATCCCGGGAAACCCCCTGGATTTCCTACCTGCCAGGGAGCCTCCATTTTGGGTGCTGCTCTGACCATGTGTGGGCACCGGAAATAGGGCAGAGTGGCACTGGAAGTCGCTTCTACGCATGCCTGGTGGCCACCACCAAGATGGCCGCCACCATGCGGCCGCCACCAAGATGGCCACCAGGCATGTGTAGAAGCGACTTCTGGTGTCGCTCTGCCCTATTTCTGGTGCCCACACATGGTCAGAGCAGCCCCGGAAGTTGCTTCTACGCAACTTCTGGTGCCGCGCCGCTGCTGTTCCCGCATTTTTCAGCGGGAGACTTGGCAGGTATGATTCACATAGGCACACACTGACACTCTGAACTGGACTGAAGCCTACTTTTTATAGGGAGAATGAGTCATCACCCAAGATGAGTCACGAGTCACAGTGACTTAGCAGTTTGCTGTTAACAGTTAGCAGACTTAGGCTTGAATGATTTTGTAGGCCTTGTAGGCCTTACTGCTTCTTCTGCTCTCAAGAACCTTTGTCTTATGACAAAGTTACAAGTTGTGCAAAATATTGTGGCCATGCTGCTGGTGATTGCCCAAACATGTTCACATACAAGCAATAACATGTGAATCTAAGCAAAATATGTGAACTACACAACCTGTGTAGTGTTCACTGATTCACATGAGGATGTTCACATTTAAGCAAAATATGTGAACACTACACTCGTTGCCTATTGTATTCTGGGTCAGATTAAGGTGCTTGTGTTGACATTTAAAGCCCAACATGACCAACTTCAAAATATCTGAAGGAAGCCTCCCATATAATTATGCCTGTGTGTTAAGATACATGGAGGCAATCCTGTTATTGGTTGCCACAACCAATGAGACTCTGGATTGGCAGGCTTTCTCAGAAGAGGGCTGCTACCTCAGGAATGCCCTCCCATTAGAAGTATCTCTCACTATAATGTTGTCATTTCACTGTCTAGTAGTGAAAACACACCTCTTTCCTCAGGCCTTTGGGGAAGGTACTTTGGATTGGATTTTTATTGCTGCTGCTGTTTTATTTGTACAGTAATTATGTGGACCGATTTACTATTATCATTTAACTTCAGTTTTGATTTTGTTTTTCTAAGCTGGGTCTCTTTGTGAAGGATGGACTATATATACAGTTGTGCCTCGCTTAACGAATGCCCTGCTTAACGAAATTTCCGCTTAACGAAAGGATTTTTCGAGCGGAGGTTGCCTCGCTAGACGAATGCGTTTTACGAAAAATTCGTCTAGCGAATCACGGTTTCCCATAGGAATGCATTGAAATTCAATCAATGCGTTCCTATGGGCAAAAAAAGTAAAAAAAAATATCAGTGCATTCCTATGGGATTCGCTAGACGAATTTTTCGCTATAAGAAAAGACCCGTGGAACGAATTAATTTCATCTAGCGAGGCACCACTGTACATAAATAGTAAGTAATTAAGCAATTAGGCAACCCAATCAGTCGGGTGGGGTACAAATAATGAAATTACTACTACTACTACTACTACTACTACTATTGGTGTCTTCCACAGATAGCATCTCAGGCAGAAGGCCCTGGTCCAATAATTTCCTATGCTTTCTATGTAGAAGAAATTCTATCTATGTCAGAACCATTCAAATGCTTAGGCTTCAGTTGCACCCTGAAGAATATATTGCTTGGAAAGCTTTAGCACATCATTCTGCTGCTAATATAAAATAGCCCATAGAAAGAGAATTCCAACAATCTTGAATCTGGCTCTTGGTTATACTTCCTTTATTTTCTTATTGCCAGTGTCATTATTTCTAGTGAGGCACAGCAAACGTTTGAGTCATAGAGATGTCTTGTTGGCAATGTTTCAGCTATAATTTGAGATATCGTGCGACACTGTGGGGATTGGAAACATAGATCCTGGGTGATTTGGGGCTGAGGAAATAAAGAGAGAGGGGTAAGGGTGGTGCCATGATACATTTAAAGGGATGTTCATGATACTTGCTTGCTACAGAAAATGGCTGTTTGTTTTTGTTTGTTTTTTAATCCCATGAGCTTGACCATGGAATTGGATATTCAGTATTTTACTTCATAGCCACAGATAGTGGGCATCCCTCCCATGTCTGAAATGAACGGTCACTCACTTTGCCACCTGTACTAGCCTGACATAATGTTAACTGGCAGTTTGCTAACATTCCAAATTGCCACCATGCTCTTTAACTCAGTCACTGGAATTCTTGCTCAGAGTCTGCTGTTCAGCAGTGTTCAACACTTGCTGCCAAGGAGCATGACAATACAGTGCTCAGGTAGCCTACTAAACAAGCTAGAATTTATCACCACATGGTGAGCTACAGTGCAAGTGAGGCAGGAGAAGGGAAATGAAAAAAGAGAGAGCAATGTATTCTTTATAGCCATTGGACGTTCATTTCAGGTCAGCAGAGCCGAGAACACTGATCCCTGAGGCTGCTGGAGAATAGAAAAGGCTACTAGAAGAATTATAGACAGGTTAGTCTTCCACTCCTATTGGTGGGTCAGAATTAGCAATCGAGGAGAGTTCCAATTCACATTTAAAGTCAAATGTATATAATCCACACTTTCCAAAACAATATGTGAAATGAAACACAGTTGCCTTTGAAATTCACAGTTCTCTGAATTTTGCAGTACAGTTCTCCAGCCATGTAATGTGTTCAAAAATCCATATGCTGCAGTAAAGTGTGCACATTCTGTGCACATAAGTGAAAATAAAATACATTATAACATGCATTATATTAGGGAAAGTTCATTTGGAAAAATGTATATAAGGCAAATTGCATACAGACATGACTATATTGGGAGAAAGGTACATTTAAGATGCTGATGAATGTGCAGGAGGACTAAAAACAACAGCTTGGAAACTTATGATTATGACTAGAAGGATGAGAAACTGAAAACCAAAATGGTAAGATTTTCCCATCATTAGTAAGGATCAACAAATGGTTTGTTCTGAGATCTAAGGTGGTTTAACTATTCTTAAAACTAATAGTTTTATAAACCTCACAGCTATGGTAAAAAAACAACACTGTTTGTCCATCCATTATTTCTGCTTTGAGGGGAAATGTACTTTCCCTCAAAAACAAAGCAAAAAACACATTGCCGGAGTGCATTTTAAAAATCATTGAAATTATGATCCTGTGCACATAAGTCTTCCCACACATTGGTCTAGACCTGAGAAATGGTATGTACAGATTGTGAGTTTGGACTCTGCACTCAGACCAGAGTTTGTATAGGTTGACTCAATGCATAAACGACAATTGCCTGGAGTGGGAGGTACATGCTGGAAATATCACAACAGCCTCCCATGCATTTATAAGAAATGCTGCTCTGGACAAGGCTATGCTAATCAAATAATATGTATACATAAAAGAACTAGCAATTAGTAAAGTAATTTTGCAGTTCAGAATCTGCCCCTCAGGTTGCCATAAATTGCTATGATTAATCCAACTGAGAAAATGCAATGATAGATAGGCATGTTGCACTGTTGTGTGTGTGCATGAATGAATACTATGAATTCAAAAATATATAGTTTCCACCTCTGTTTTGTTTATCGAAATATCACGTGCACATTTTCAGCACACATAATCTAATAAGAGCAAAGGGAATTGCGTTGTCCATCATTCATCAGAATATGTAGCATTCAAGAGGCATCATATATGGGTACAAAAAAACAATATGGTGTTTGATTAAATCAAGATCCTGCAATATTATATATTTACAAAAAAACAAACAAACAGAATTTGTGCCCTTGAGAAAAAAGGTTATTTAAGCATCATATCTTCTTAGCTTCTTGCATGCTGTAGTAAGAGTGTGTTCAGTGTAGAGGGAAATAAATACCACAGTCTCTTTAAACTAAGTTGAAAAATCCAGCAAAAAGGCATGGCTACATAAGGGGCAACAGTTGCACAACAGATATTTGCTAAGGATCATCTTTATTGTCAAACTCATGCACTGTGGCAGAGATCCCAGAAACAGTAGATGAGCAGATGTGTCTGGTGGACTGAACCACTTCAGACTGCAGGTGGGGAAACAAGTTAGAATCCTGTACACACATGAGTTGGTGTGGGGATGCTATACATGAAAAGTTAGAACGTCATTAGGGAGGGTATTCTAAAGCAGTTCTCTCAGGAATTTAGTTATCTATAGACAAGGATTTATACATTTATTTGGATGAAGGAACACTCAGTGGTAGATGCCTACCTGCAGTTTCAAGTGGGCCAGTCCTCCAGAAACAGGTTTATGAACTCATTTACCAGCTGGCAGAGCTAGTTCTACTTTGAACGTGTAAGGACAATGTCTTCTTTTTTTAAAAAAAAATTTAATTGATTTTACAGAATTAATTACAAAAACAAACACAACAATACCCAACACAACAATACAAAATAATACGAAACAAACAAAAATACCAATCTAATATAAATTCAATTTTTATCATTGTTATGTGGACTTCCCCATATCCCCCCTATCTGATTTCCATTTCCAATCATCTTTAGCAATTTTATTCTATCATATTTATATACATTTTATTATCTCTTAACCCTATTTATGAATTCTTCACCTTCCTGCCTCTCCCCCTCCCCCCAGGACCTCCCCCCGCCACTAGAAGACCCCAGAGTGAGGAAAAGAGAAGGGCAGTCCTTTATACCTAGAATCTCTCCCTCCCCTCCACCCTAAAGTCCCCCCTGCCACCAGAGACTCCAGGGTGAATGAGACAAACAAGGGTCAGAGGCTTTTCTACTAATCCAACAATTCATATTTACTCTAATCCAATTTATACCTTATATTCTATATCAATTTCTAAAACACAAAATAATTTCTCTGTCAGCCTATAACTCTTCCAAATATCTCCATATTTTCCAAATTTTAATTTTAATTACACAATAAAATTATTTTTTTAACTAATCATATTTTTCCACCCCCTCCGCAGCTGCAGATTCATTTTCATCCTTTAACCAAACCCCCCCCCCCATAAAATCTTAACCTCTTTAGTCCAAGTACTAACCAAAATTATCGGTCCATCCAAAAATACAATTCAATTTTTTCATCCCTCTCCCCTTCTCCAGTGGTTCAATGCCCCCTCATCAAATTTCTCTCCCTGCCACCTCCCAAACCACCCTCTACTTTTGCCCTCAATATTGTTCTTTTGCCATTTTCAGGTCTTCTTCACTTCTCAGCCAAAATTCATCTTCTCTCCTCTGTATGAAAACGCAGTCCTTCAGTATTTCTTTAATCACTGTGTCCTCCTCTCCAAAATCCATTTCTTCCTCCTTCCCATCATTTTCCATCTTCTCTTCCAACTCCTCCTCTTCTTCATTCTTTTCCTGTAAATCCATAATGCATCCCCTGAATTTCTGCATTTCATAAATACATGCCTTCATTGGGGTGGGTGGGTGGAAGACGCAGAGCTTACCTAAGCCCTGAGGAAAAGAAGCCCCCCCCCCACGATTTCGTGTGCAGAAGTTGCCTGTTCTGGCAATTGGAATCTTGCTTCAGCACTGGTAACAGGGACAGCGCTCAACACTGTACCTGGGGACAGCAGCCTAGTTTCAGAGTTGTGTAACAAGTATGTGGCATACATAGTTCTGATCTCCAGTGAAGGGGAGTAGCCAAGGGGCTCAGGAAGAATGTCTGGGAAGAGCAATAGGGAAAAGATATGCCTTATGTTAATGCCATTGGTGTGTGACCACAGAGGAGTGAGCTTCTTTTTATGCTGGGAAAAAGTTTCAAAAAAAAAATAATAGAATAACTTATGAAATGGACATTTTTTCTGCACTTCACTTTCTCAGGATACCTATTATGGGGCTAATAAAAGGCAATTCAAAGATAACTTGCCATAACTGAACTAAAGATGAATTACCAAAATACATTAAGTAGGTTCAGCTTCTTCTAACAGTGAAGCTATCAGAGGAAAGTCACTGACCTCGGTTACAAAAGCGGCATTTTTCCATTTGATAAATGGGGTGAAATTTAACACATGCAAACAACCCACCTTTTCTTTGCATATACAGCCATGGCTGGACGTGCAACCTTATGCATGAGTGCTCAGAAGTAAGCCCCCTTGAGTTCAATGGTGCTTACTCCCAAGTAAGTGGATTCAGGATTGCATTTGCAATCAGAGGCTGTGATTTCTGCTGCATCCCTGTAATCTGAAGATAGGAAAAAAGGGACGAGAAATGCCCTAGAGATTGGAGACATTTGCCAAAGTAATTCTGTCTTGTCAACCAATGCATCACAGCTGCACAGCAAAAGAGCAGCTTTTACTGTTAATAAAGTGATTAATTTGCCATTTTTAATAACCAATTTCAAGATGGTGGTGGAGACGTTGTGTGCTGTTGCTGTAGTTGTTATAGTTGCCGACTGTAAGCCAAAATGAAATGAAATAGGAACCAAGGCAGGAGCCATCAACACGGTGTCCTTCCAGATGTTGTAATTATTATTATTGTTAATAATAATAATAATAATAATAATAATACCCCGCCCATCTGGATGGGTTTCCCCAGCCACTCTGTGTGGCTTCCAACAAAATATTAAAATATAATGGTCTGTTAAACATTAAAAGCTTCTCTAAACAGGGCTGCCTTCAGATATATTCTGGTAGATGTTTTTCTCTTTGACATCTGGTGGGAGGGTGTTCCACAGGGTGTGTGCCACTATTGAGAAGGCCCTCTGCCTGGTTTCCTGTTGGCCTCCAACTTCCATCAGCCCCAGACAGCATGACCAGAGATGATCATCACCAACCCCAACCCAAGGGCTCAAATAAGGCAGATAGTATGTGATCCCACATCAAGCTGTGCTCCTACACACATCAACCTGTCCTGTGACCTAACATAGCATAGGGTAAGTATGGATGACCAGCTTGCCACATGGTTGCTTGGTCATCTATATTGCTACTGCACAAAAATAAAAGAACCCCCCACACACACACACACTTTTATCTGCCACTCATTCTCATGCATGGTGAATTTGGGATCTTGGTTAGGCTTTGCCACATTTCTCTGGACATCTGTACTGATGGAGAAAGAAGGCAGCGAGAGAGAAACGTCACAGTAATGGGTGATATCAGTTATCCTCCCACTGACTGGGTAAAGTGTCCACTCAGATCATGAGGAGGAAACAAAAATTCTACATAGGATAAATGATTGTGCCTGAGAACAGTTTGTTGTGCAGCTGACAAGAGGGGAGGAAACTCTTGATTTAATACTGAGCAGTGCTCAGAATCTTGTTAGAAATGTGTTCCTGAATCACTTGGAAACAAATTCAACACAGGAGACAGGAAAATTGGCGAGAAAGTCCAACATTTTATTGAAGAAGACAGAATTTCTCAATAATTAGGTCTTTTAAGTTAAAAGGACATGGGAGAGGGAAGGGAGGGTTGGCTGATCAAATTCCTTCAAGAAGCTTGGAAGTTTTTCTTAAAAAAAAAAAAAAAAAACACCACACCACACAACCCTGCTATAATAGAGGCTTAGATCAAAGGAAGAGTACACCACAGATGTGAAAGGCTATGAAGATGTCCAAGAGGATACCAATCACACTCTAAAAGCAAAATCAAGTGATGCTTGCCAACCAGATTGGAGCCAAAATGGGGTCAATGAAAAACATAAGGATGGTATTATCAGCATACTCAGGATTCCCCTAAGGTTTGCTAAAGTATATATAATCTTTATCACTATTATGAAGGCTTTAAGGGGTCATCTTATCCCAGCCAAATGAAGAATAAGAATGTTTATTAGCCACAAAATGCTGTCAGTTGGAAAAGAAAATGGGGAAATGGAGTGGGAAGAATGAAGAATCCTGGGGCAGGCTGTTCCTGGCTGGCTGGAGCACCCGTGGTCAAAGTTGAAAACATACTGCAACATTTTGCAGCAAGTCCCATCCGTATGGCAAATACAACATAGAGAGTGTGGCTGCAGTGCTCCATGCCCTGATAACCTGAAGATCAGACTACTGCAATGCCCTATATGTAGGGCTGCCCTTGAAGACAGTTTGGAAGCTGAGACTGGTACAAACTGCAGTGGCTGGGGTTCTGGCAAGCACTATTGGCTGGGCACATAGTACAGCAGTTCTTAAATATTTGCGCTGGTTACCTGTGTGTTTCTGAGCCCAGTTCAGGGTGTTTATATTGACACACACTGCCCTAAATGATTTGAGCCCCAAATATCTGAAGGAGTACCTCTTCCCATACAGATTTGCTGCAGAGGCCCTGCTGGCTGTTCAGCTACCCTATGAGCTGTGTTAGCCCCAGGCTATGAGTAGTACCTTCCCTCTAACATGCATCTGACTTAATGATTGTGTACATTTTGATGTCAGGTCAAGATGCACCATTTTGCATAGGCTTGTGGGAGTGAAGATATCGCTTCCATTGCACTGTTGCTACTGTTTCTGACTGCTGTTGGTTCTGTTTAAATTCTGGTTTAGTAGTGTTCATATATTACATTGCTTGCTGTACAGAGCTGGTCCTAGAGTCAATCCCCAGCATTTCCAGGGAGGCCAAGGGCAGACTCCTGCCTGAAAACTCGGAGAGCTACTGACAGTGTGGACAATACTGAACTAGATGGACCAAGGTCTCACTCAGTTTAAGGCAGCTTCCTATCTTCTCTAGTAGGTCAGGACCTTGCGCATTTCCCAGTGGTCCTGCTGGCTGAATTTTGGAACGTAGTGTCTTAGCAAAGAACTGGGGCATCTCAGGCCTTACATATCCTGTAGTTGACTTTGCCTTCTTGAGAAAACTGGCTGGTGCTGAGCCATTGTTGTTTCCTGCAGGCACTGGCAGCTACACTGTGAAAGGATGTTATTGAGGGCTGATCCTCTGTCTGAGGAAGGCAGGAGCAGTGGTGGACCTTAGGGTCTCAAATTTCAGTGGCACCCTGTGTGATGCCAAAATTTATCCCACCACCCATTTCTTGCACTCCATTCTAAATCGTAGTTGCAACACCCTCTGCAGCACCCCCGGGGCTTGGCAGCCAGTGCGACCAAACTGCTTTCCCTCCCTTAAATCCATCTCTGGTGGATATTCTCAAGCAGGGAGGGACCAAGAGAAAGTACTGACCTCCTCCCTACCAAAAAATGAACATCTTATGTTTCTTCATCTGTATCCTCTGGGTAGTGAGAGGTGCTGTGTTTGAGCAGGGGGCATTGCCTGACACTAAACAGCAAGCTATTTAAGACGTTGAAGTTTTGCTCAAATGCAAAACTCAAAAAGAGCATCAAAACAAATGCAAATTGATGGCACGCAAAGCAAAGGAGGTATTTGAAGAGGAAATTGTTAAAGGCAAAAAAACCAAGCATTTATTTAACAACAAGAGCAGTAAATTAGCTAAGGAGGTAATAGGATATTCAGAAGACAATGGACTGAAAAGAGTACCAAAGGCTGAAAGAGAACTGCAGGCAAGCTGCATTGGTGCTCACCATGGAAGATGATGGACAGACTGCCATGTCTGAAGTGCTGTTTTTGAGCAGGGGCATCTGACGAAGTGTCAGAAAGAAATGACAAATGATAAAGTTCTAAAGCTAACTGACAAAGTGCAAATTAAAAATCACAGAGGACAGATGGCATTCAATGAAGAGCTCTTAAAGAACTCAGAGAGGAAATTGCTTCAGTTTTAACAAAAAATGCACATCATTAAAATCAGCCGCTTTACCAAAGGATTAGAGGTTAACCAATGTCACACTTTTTTTTTCTTTTTTTTTAGAGACCTAGAGGGGATCTGGAAATAACAGAACTGTCCACCTTACTAGTGGTACATTGATTCATAGAAAGCATTATCAAAGGCAGAATTGTTCAATATATAGAAGAACAAGCTTTGCTGAGGATGAATCAGCCTGGCTTCATCACATTTTCTGGAAATTTTTTTTTGAAAGTGTCAGCAAGCACTTAGACGGGGTCATCTGTAGATATATGCTTGGACTTAGATAAAGTTTTTGAAAACATTCCTCATCAAATGCAAACATGATGGTTTCAAGATTAAAGGACACAGAGATCTGGTTTGGAAAGCCATGGGAAGACTAGCCCCATAGTATTACTCTGGTGCTCAGTGCTTATATCAGGAGATTAAACACTCTGCCTGATTTCCAGAGAATGATCTCTGAAGAGCAGACAGAGCTCTTTATCTCCCAAGCTCAGAGCTGAGTACCACGTTATAGCGGAGAGCTATAAAACAACAACAAATCTGGCTATATACACATTAGCGGCTTAAAACCAAGTGAGGCTGTTTCCCCTGCTGCATTTCAAGTTTCATTTGCACATTGTTGTACACACTAGAAAAGGGATGGGGGTGTCTTAGCCTGATGCACAGGACCTGTGTGGCTTCCCCATGCCTACAACCCCACCCCTGAACCACTTGTGAAGCTGTCATCTGCACATGTGCAATGGCTGTCTTAAATGCACACATCTCAAGTTAATTGTGAAGTGAATATGGCTTGTGTTTACACAAGCTTTGTGTAATGTGTGATGAAAGCTGGTTTGAAGGAAAGCACATCCAACAACAGTATTTCTCAAGAAACTACAGGATAGATATGGATTGTGGCTAATGCAGTATGTACACGGCTTCAAACACCAGCAATGGGAGTGCACTGGATAAGGAGTGTGTAACTGTGCAATGTGTACACAGCCTCAGGGTGCAATGACAGTGAAAAGGGCAAGCTCTGGGAACTGTCCGAAAATAAAACTGCCAGTATTGTACTGTAATGCTTTTATAGAAATCTATGGTAAACCAACCTTTGAAATACTGTGGATATGAATTAATAAAATTGTACAAAGAGATACAATGGAGCTAGGAAAGGTGCCAAATCTGGCAACCTAAATGATTTGGGGTGGGAATATATGTTCTATGCCACGCATCCCCAAACTTCGGCCCTCCAGATGTTTTGGACTACAATTCCCATCATCCCCGACCACTGGTCCTCTTAGCTAGGGATCATGGGAGTTGTAGGCCAAAACATCTGGAGGGCCACAGTTTGGGGATGCCTGTTCTATGCCAAAAGCCTACATCATTTGGGAATTTTAGTATAGAGTGGAGGAGAGAATGGAAGGAGGACACACTATAAAATTATGAATGGTGTGATTAGAGTGGATAGAGGAAGTTTTCCCTTGTAAGACTAGACCTCTTAAGATAATGCAGAACAGGCAAAAGGAAGTGCTGGGTGGCATTCAAGCAAGCTTTACTCAGAATAGAACCACTGAAATTCATGAACATGACTAAGGGCTCATCAACTCTTCCTTTTGCCCAGTGACAAATTCACAGAAATCACGATTAATGCTGTTCTCACAATTCAGCTGTAAACAGTGCATTTCCCTGGGGGAAAGTAGTGGGAGGAAAGAAAAACCTCTAGAACCCATATGCCTAGAGATCACAGGATAGAGGTGTGGGTGAGCCCTGTAAGGTTCCTTAATTTTAGTGGGTCTACTGTGAGTAAAACCAACTTGAATACCACGCTCTGTTTCACACAGCATAGCACTAACTTATGGAAGTCAATGCCACAGTGTTTTAAGCCCTTTTAGGTAGCTTTTAAAAAGAAGTAGCCATGGAGATTTTAATGACCATTAGTTCCGGTTGCTAAATGGAATCTCCGTGTTCTGAAGCTGGGACATAAGAATGAATGGGGGAAATGCTCTCGCCCTCCTTTCCTGTTTATGAGCTTCCCATAAACATTTGGCTCTTGGAGGCAGGGTACTGGACTTGATGGTCTGATCCTACAGGTCTTTGCTTTCTTTTTAGGCGACCTTGTAGGCGGTAGTAGCTAATAAAAATACTTAATACCTTCCTATGGTAATCTTTCACAACGTCTCAGGAAAGGAAATCACTCGCTATGCTCATCCCTACCGTACCTTGCAGAATAATCCTACAATGGTAGAGTTGGAAGGGACCCCAAGGGTCATCTATTCCAACCCCCTGCAATCCAGGAATCTCAGCTAAAGCAATGAATGGGGGCGAAGAGAGCTAGCGGTTTGCTTAGCACAGGAGCCAACTCCTAGGGACCGAGGTCCTCAAAGTTGATGGGCATTACCATTCAAATGATCTGTGCGCACCGTGTCTTGTGATCGATTGTGTGGGGTGGGGCTTACCTCCCCCCCCCGAATATTTTATTCAAGTTGGCACCCCTGTTGCTTAGTGAGTTGCCCCCAGTGAACTGCGTTATCAGTTGGTTCTTTCCTTCTTTTTCTTTCTTCTTTTACCTTCCCAAGCCGGTCTACAGCAACTACTGTAGTCCTTGCAACGATAGTCCATGCGCCTTTACGACTCCCGGACCATAGCTGCCAAGTTTTCCCTTTTCTCGCGAGGAAGCCTATTCAGCATAAGGGAATTTCCCTTAAAAAAAGGGAGAACTTGGCAGCTATGTCCCGGACCGGCGATCGAGTCACCCGCTCGGGCAGGCATTCCGCGCCAGAGGTGTTGCCGCCGCCGCCGCGCCCTGCTGGCTCCTCCCCGTCTCCGCGCACCCGCGCGCCTCTTTGGGCATGCAGCCGCAGTAGGAATGCAAGACTCGCCCGGAACGCCAGCCGCTCCGGAACCGACCAGGCAGCAGCGGCGGTGGCGGCTGCCCACCCACCTATCCACCCCACTCCTTACCGGATCTCCCCCCTCCCGCCCCGAGGGGGGGTTGCCCGGATCGTTCCGTTATCTTTGTGCGCAATAAAGAAACCACCCCGAGGCTTGGCCACGGGGAGGCGGCATCCCCGCCACCGCCCCCCTACTCTCAGCTCACCAGCCTCTCCCGCACCCCCAACATGCTACAATAGGAGCACTCAGCCGCCGGGAAAGAGGGCTGCCTTCCCGGCCAAAGGGGGCTCCGAGACCCGCGCGGAACAGTCCTGGCCGCCTCCCTCGGCAGGATTATTATTCCCAACAAGGAATATATATTTTTGGTGTACAGTATGTGTGATTTTTCCCACCCCTCCGCCTTAGCCACCCGCTTCCCCCGCTTAATGTAACTGCTGGGAGCTCCTCTGATTGAGTAGCTTTGTTTTAATTATTATTTTCCCCCTCCCGGATCCGGATCAGGTTTGGATGTCGCCTTGGACTTGTCAGCAATGCCGGGCTGGTGGTGGTGGCGGCGGCAGCGGCTCCCGGTTCTCCCGCCGCGTCTGCGCCTCGGCTCGCTCGCTTGCTCGCTCTCCTTTTCCTCCGCGCTGCCTTCGGATTGGTCTCTCCGCTTTAAAGTGCTGTCCAAGGGTTGGCTGCAGGGCTGCTGAATAACAGGTGCAGTTTGCTGCTCCGTCGCTTCGGGGAGGAGGAGGAGAAGGAGGTGGGGGGGGCAGGAGGAAAAAAGAAGGAAAGAAAGCCCAGCAGCCGAGGAATGTCGCCGCTGCTCTTCCAGCCGCCGCTGCTTCTGCTTGGGGGGGGGGTGGTGGAAAGGGGGGCATCTTCAACATCATCACCCAGAACCAGGAGCCGGAGGAGCTTGTTTTTCCCACTCCCGCTTCCGTATGGAGAAATGGGTTTCGTGATTGTTGCTGAATGCGGATCTCTGGGCTAGGAACGAGAAGGGGGGAGAGAAAAAGCACCCAAGGATCATCATCATCATCATCATCATCATCGAAGGAGGTGGATTCTTGGGGACTGCTGTTTTGGGTTCGTGCAGGAAGAAGCGCCGCGGATTCTTCATTTTTTTTGGGGGGGGGGGATAAGGGGGGGAATCGAAGGTAAAAAAGGAGGCTACTTCAGCACTGCTGGAGGATGGGGAGAGCTTGGCCATTCCAGCTGATTCAGCAGCGGTTGTGTGAATGCATGTGGATGTATATATGATGGCGGGGGTGGGGGTTACAGAGCTCTAGGTTGAATGGGGAAATGTCCTTTCGGTAACTGACGGCAGCTTTCCCCTCCGTTCTGTGGGATCTTCTTCTTTCTCATTCCCCACCCCTCCCTCCCTCTGTGGCTCGCTCGCTCTCTTTCTCGCCTTTGCGCGCCCCCTCCCTCGCCGCCTTTGCTCCGCATGCTTCTCGCTCCCCCCCGATGCCTTTTCTTTCCCCGGGGGGAGGGTGTGCCAGGCCCCTAGGAGGATGAGCGAAGGGGTCTCCTCTCCTCCGGGTGCCGCAGCTGGTGCCGAGGAGCGGGCGGCGGCCGGAGCCGGGGGTCCCGCGGGCGGCGGCGATGGGGGCGCCGACCCGGCGGCCCGCGAGGTGCGCTGCAGCGACTGCATCGTGTGGAACCGGCAGCAGACGTGGCTGTGCGTGGTGCCACTCTTCATCGGTTTCGTGGGCTTGGGGCTCAGCCTGATGCTGCTCAAGTGGATCGTGGTGGGCTCCGTCAAGGAGTACGTGCCCACCGAGCTGATGGATTCCAAAGGCATCGAGCAGGACCCCTTCTTCCTCTCCAAGCAGCCCACCACGCCGCCCAAAAGCGTGGACACCACCACCACCAGCACGGCCACTACCACCACGTCGAGGACACCCAATCGGATAAGTACCCGCCTCACCACCATGACCAAGGCGCCCACCCGCTTCCCGGGCACCCGGGGCCCGATCCGCGCCGGCCTGCCTAGATCCACCACGGCGCACCACACGATCGCGCCCCCGACCGTCCTTGCCGCCACCACCACCGCTGTCCCTTTCAGCACCACCATCCTGATTTCCCGCCCTGCGCCTGGCACCCCTGGGACCCAGCCTCTGCCCATCTGGCCCACTGCGGCATACACTACCTCCTCCTACAAGACCTATCTTCAGGACTCTGCTCCGTCCTGGACCTTATCCCCCTTCCAAGAGGCCAGCACCACCACCACGCCAGAGGCCAACACCAGCCCCAAATACCGTAAGTGAGACCAAACTTCTTGCTTTGCGTCAATAGGGGGAAGGCTTCCCCCTTCCCTTTTTTGGAATCTGGGTTGTTGGCATATGGATGATTCTATATATATTCATAATATTATATATATAAATAATATGATAAATATTTGCACCAAGTTACAAGCACTCGGAATCAGGTCTAGAACAGAGACGGAGGGGATGGGGTGCTGGTGAAATGGCTCTGTTCTAGACCTGATTTCGAGTGCTTGTAACTTGGTGCAAATACCCAAAGGCATCCAGGCTTTCTTGAAGTTTGTCTGGGCTTTTCTTCCAGCCTGGATTCTTTCAGGAGAGATTCCCTCCTCTTTTGGGTGTTTGTGATAGTGATGATGATGGAGATGTAACTCTCCTAGTGGGCCCTTGGAGGTGGAATTCATTCACAAGACAAGAGAGAGAGAGCCAACCCCCACCTCTCCATTTCTCGCTTTGCCTTACCCCATCCTCCAAAGCAAAATCAACACACACACCCAATTCAGGAGGAAAAGGGAATGTAGCTCTTGTCAGTCGGCCTGGGCTGGAGAGAGAAAAATGCTGACCTTGATGGTTCTGTGGCTTATGAGGAGATGAAGAGGAAAAACTGAGAGCTAGTGCTTTGGACTGGAGCTTTGGCTAGGCTGTGCTCAGGATTGTTTGACAAGGGGTGGCGTGCCTCTGTGCTGGTGTGTTTGTCTTCGCCTTCCTATTCCCCTCCCACCTTTAGAAAAGACGAGACAAGAAATGCTTTCCAGCCCAACTGTGATCCACAGTCCCTTCCCCAGGGTGCTGCGCCATTGCAAAATAATGAGCCCCAATTCCATTTCAGGAGAATGGAGGAGAGAGCACACCCCATGAATATATGCATCAGCTCAGGGAAGTCGCCTTTCTCTTCCTGTGAGCCTGGCTCCAGCCTCATCAAAGGAGTGCATCTATGAAGGATATATATAGAGAGGGGGGGGAAGAGATTTCCTAGGCAGATGGGTAGATGGGTGGGGATCTTTCCTTCCCCCCTCTTATTGGACTACTAGGCTATTGGTTTCCAGCACTAACGCCCCCCCCCCAATCCATTCTCCTCACCCCTCTCATCTGAAAATGAGGATTGGGTACAGTCTCTTGTGAAGGTTATCTAGGACAAACATCACCACAATCTGCTCTCTCTGCTCAGCGAACTTCTGGGTGCCACTATTTAAGGAGTGGAGGGCCTGTGATTATAGCTGGGTATTTGTCGCTCTTCTTTGATATGGTAGAGCAAGCTAGAAGCTGGGTTGCTACATGAAGATGGGAATCCTGTACTTACCAGGGAGTAAGTTCAATGGAACTCAGCAGAGCTTACTTCTGAGTAGGCAGACTTGCACTGTAAATCCCATTCTGAAGCAATTTTATTGCCCTGCACTCTCTTATCTGATGGGTTTGCTTATTTAAATAATTTGTTCCCTCTTTGTTCTGTCTCAAGTATTCCTTTAAAGCTTTTTGCTGCTCATAATCTAGGCTGAAGAGCAATATGTGGGAGCCAAAGGATGCTATGATTTGAGGAAATCAAGCAAAGGGTGTGTGTGTGAAACTAACCTGGGGAAATTAGCCCAAGAGGATAGAGTACATGAGATGGTCAGTGAGAGGTAATATATCCTGTGGTCAACAGACAAGAGGCAGCTGGAAGGTTGTTAAGTTGCATTTGGCTAGTGTCCTTTTTGTGATTTGGGGAGGATGTTCATTCCTTTACAGAAAATGAAGCTGAAATGCAGAAACACACCTTCCTCTCTCCTCTCCTTGCTTCCCTCCAGAGACTGCCTGATTTTTCATGCTATGCCCCCTCTTGCATTTGAAGCTCCTTCAGAGCAGAAACCTGCTATTTCCCAAATGCATTTATTGTCTGCTGCTGGACAGGCAGGATGTTGTGAAATTTGGAAATGCTACCCTGCAGCCCTTCTCTTCCCCCCCCCCCCCGGCCATCTAATTCTCTCCCCCAGTCCAACTCTGTCTCTGTAAGAAGACTGGTAAATCCACTATGATTTTCTAACCTTGCTGAGTCCTTAGATTACAGAACCTGCTTAATTTAGTGACGGTCAGCTGGCAGGACCTACTACCCAACCTAACCAGCCCATTTTCTCTTTCTCTCTCTCTCTCTCTAACACACACACACACACACACACACACACACACACACACACACACACACACACAAACACACACACCCCATGACACACATATGTTCAAGGACTGTTTATATTTGCAAGCAATCCTTGGTCCAGATCTTGCTAATATAACTGTTTAAATCAGAGTTTAGACCTTTGTGTTCCCTCCCTCTTCGCTATTCCCTGCCCCCCCCTGCAGCTTTGCTAAAGCAGAAAATATAAGAAGTGCAAATCCACCAGAAATTGACCCTGTTTGAGCACATTGATAGCCTGTGATTATCATTAACGGGAGATTAAATAGATTACATAAAAAAGGATTGGAATTTATAGGGCATGTGGAATTCCTCTCCCTCCTCCACCCTCCCCAAAGCTGCACAATTTTCTGTTTCACATAATCTTTCTGTCAGGTTACAGTGGGAAAAGAGTGGAAGTGATATTGTGATTTTTCTTTGGTGGGTGCTCAACTTTCTGACCTGATGTTTGCATCGTTCACTCACTTTGATCCTCAATTCTCCCCTTTGCATTTTAAGGCCTTTTGTAGGAAAAGGGGGAAACATAGATTAAAGGAATACATTCAAATACATTAGTTTCTGGACTCAGCTGTCTCTTTCTGCTCTTCCTATGACTCTGTTTCTTGATCATAGTAATAATAATAATAATAATAATAATAATAATAATAATAATAATAGCAACAAAATATAAAACTGGGTCTACATTACTGTGTGAATATGAATATATATAAGAGAATGCAGAGCAAATTCTTGTGTGGTCGTCTTGATGGGAGAAAGGCACATACTAAAGGCAAATATGCAATGCTCTGTTTAATTACTAATATTTTTTTGAAAATGGAAGTCCTGTGGAAGGGCAAGCGTTCAGGATATCTCACAGAATGATCAGCACCACATTTCCCAGGATCCTCTAGGGGAAGCCGTGGTGGATTAAAGTGGCATACAATCATCAGAGATCTCGTATTGTAGATAGGCCTTGTGAATGTTTTCCTGGTGTTTTTGAAAGAGGAGTGCCTGAAATGAATTCATGTGAAGTGTTGTTTGAGACCTTTGCTGGTTTTTTAAAGGATTTTCCCCCCTCAGGTTTTTTTTCTCTTACAGCTGTGATGAACAATAAACAATCATTTACTCAGAGTCATCCACTCTTCTTTATCTGTAGAAACAAGCAAGACCTGTATGCAATGAGCCCCCTTGGAGATAATTCAGAATCTTATTTTAATTTTATTCCTTAGCACATAGATTAGGGCAGGGTGACTCAAAATATGACACTGGCCACAATAACGAAGACTTTGCCAAACTTGTTTCCTCCAGAATTTGTAGGGCTACATAGAATCATAGAGTTGGAAGGGATCCCAAGGGTAATCTAGTTCAACCACCTCCAATGCAGGAATCTCGACTAAAGCATCCATGTCAGATGGCCATCCAACTTCTGCTTAAAAACCTCCAAGGAAGAAGAGTCCGCCACCTCTTTTGGGAGTCTGTTCCACTGTCCAACAGCTTTTACCATCAGGAAGAAATTTTGTCCTGATGTTTAGTCGGAATCTCCTTTCTTATAACTTGAATCCATTGGTTCAGGTCCTTGCTACATTCTCCATGTGATGGGCCATTAGATATTTGAAGATGGCTACCATATCTCCCCTCAATCTCCTCTTTACCAGGCTAAACATACCAGCTTCTCTCAACTGTTCCTCCTAACTGGCTGGGGTTGATGGGAGTTGTAGTCCAACAATATCTGGAGGACACAAGTTGCTGGAAGCTGCCACAATTTCTGTATATGTAACAAGAGAAAGTATTTTGTGCATGTGAGGCTGGGAGTGTAGCAGTAGCGTGACTAGGGTGGAACAGTAGGAACACTTGCCCTCAGTACAAACTGGATGGAGCAACAAAGTTTAATAAAAGATATTGTATTGGCAGTGTGTTATGATAATGTTGATACAATGTTTACTTGCCAGGAGGCTTGGTGAGGGCAGCAGACCTGGCAAAATAGCTTCTCACTGGACCTGCATTTGCAGCCTACCACAGAAAACATATTCATACATAGTCATACTTAGGGGGGGGGAGGCTGACTAGAGCAGTGAGGGGTTTTTTCCCCCATAAGAGTTCCTGAACAGGAGAATTCCATTTGCACAGTGACAACTTGGCATTTCAGCATCAACTGGTCCCATTTTATGGAGTGGGGTAGGAGTGTTATAGGATTGGAAATTGATTGCAGAAATGGAACAGAGGTGGGGAAACTGTGGCTCTCCAGATGTTGTTGGAATACAACTTACTTCAGCCCCAGCCAGCATGGCTTATGGTCAAGAGTGGTAGGAGTTGAAGTCCAAGAACATCTGGAAGGCAAATGATTCCCCATCCCTGCATGAGAGTGGTGAGGATTTTCCATCTTCTGTGCAGCAAAAGGGAGAGAAACTCAAAAGGGTGTGTCTTGAACCCCTGAAGGGAGCCTTCACATTAAAAATACAAAACAAAGACCGGGGAACTCCAGGATTATAGGGAACTAATGCTGAACCAGAAACCAACTATATCCTGAACCAGAAACCATATTAACTAAAAGAAAAGTACACCCCTTTAACCTTATTTTAAGAGTTCCTACTATAAAGTAAAATGATTTCATCCTCCCCATAATATATGCTCTTCTAGGGCTAAAAGCATTGATCAAATCAGTATATAAATCGACAGGTTCATGCACTGCAGATTAAAAATTGATTACTGGATTGAGATTAGAAGCACCCCTGTTTTATGCTGTTGTTGTTGGATACAGTATATGCCTCTGCAGCTCCTCAGTCAATTGATGTGCTGCAGTTAATTTTCCAAACACTTGCCTGCGTTATTTAGTTGAGAGAAACGGTAATCTGCTTTCAGTTCCTCAGAAGATCACTTGCATGTAATATATGGTATAATAATGTAATATTTAATCTGTTAATGATGCTGTTTAATCAGACACAAGCAAAACAGTCAATTGACTGAGGAAACTAACTAGTTGATAGCCTTAGAGCCCACCCCCTTTTGATATTTTTGGTTCTACGGTGACTTTGTTGCTATGTAAAACTGAAATATTATACTCAGACTAGGTCTCCAGCAAGAATTCATCAGCGCAGTGAAACTGCTTCCTCTTGCATTAATTTATGGCCTAGCAGAGAAACAAAGAGCAGCCAAAGCTGGATCACATAATGCAGAAGAGCCAAAATAGAGCAATGTTCCAGAAATTGTAATCAATACCCTTTTGAGAAACAGAACAGAGAAAGCTCTTTCTATGAGCCTGAACTGCTATCCGAGGTTGCTTTAATTTCCTTCTCGTTCTCATTCAGAAATATAAAGCTTACCTACTGCAATCAATTATGTGCAGCTAGTAAATGCTCATCATTATTATGAGAAGAGTGTGTGTGGAAAGAAGTCCATTAAATTGCAGAGGCCCCTGTGGGTGTTTTGCAAAGAGTGCACATAGACACATTGCCCTCCTCCCCTCACGTGGGATTCTTGCACATGGAGGCAGAAACATGGCTGGGAGGGAAGCCCCAGGAGCAATGTTTTTTGTTTTGCTTTTTGCCTCTCAGGAGTACCTAGGAACCATTCATTTTATTATGACATAAAGTATAAGGGTGCGCTGATGTAAGGTTACGACTGCCCCCCAAGGAAGCCCATAGCCTGGGATCGGTTTTGCCTCTTTGCAGCTATGTCCAGAACCAGACACTATCTCCATTCCCTTCATCTGTCTGTCCCTGCCATTGCTTCTGTTTCTTGGTGTTATGCTAGAATGTGTGATGGAGCCTTGGAAACACTAGAGTATGTTGGCATGTTGGGCTTTGAAGAGTGCGACAAGCGAGAGAATGTTGACACATGGCTATTACATAGATAAAACATGATATGGGGGGTGTTCAAGAAATCAGGGTTGGGTTTTTGGATTTTTGAGGGGAGAGGGGAGGAATCTAATATTCTTATTTCAGTGGAGTTTTATTGAGATAGTGTTGTATTTTAATGAGACATTTACAGTGGTACCTTGAGTTACAAACGCTTCAGGTTACAAACTCCGCTTACCCAGAAATAGTACCTCAGGTTAAGAACTTTGCTTCAGGATGAGAACAGAAATCGTGCTCCGGCGGCGCAGCAGCAGCAGGAGGCCTTATTAGCTAAAGTGGTGCTTCAGGTTTAAGAACAGTTTCAGGTTAAGAACGGACCTCCAGAACGAATTAAGTTCTTAACCAGAGGTACCACTGTAATATTTAAATATTGATGATAGGGCTGAGAGGGAATGATCAGCAGCAGGTTTACATGGACAGTAAACCCCTCAGAGGTGAAGGCCCACACTGCTGAAAGCCTGCTCTCTTCATAGCCCATAAAACACTTCCCAGTTCAGTTGACACATCATTTACCAGTGTGGTGAGACCTTGATCGCAACCGAACTGAAGCCAAGGCATTTATTTCATTGGACAGCAGATTAGGCCCTGAGCATGCAAATGAATTATTAACACATTCTGGAATTATAAGCAGAAATATGTTTCTCTCTTTCTGCTGTTTTTTACACACACATATATATATATATTCAGAATTTAGAAAACAGCAGAGAGAAACATATTTCTGCTTAGAACACACACACACACACACACACACACACACACACACACACACACACACTGCATTCCAGCTTCTATCAAGAATGTTTGGTGCTCTGGCAAATAAGAGGAATAATTTGCTACACTACTTGTACTTGCGTCATATCTCTGAAGGATTCTGCTGTGCTTTCATGTTGACAGCCAAAAGCCATTCTTTGCCAGCAGTGATTAGAAAAGGACTTTCCAACTGAATCAGATGCCATGTCTCTAAAAGGTAAAGGTACCCCTGACCATTAGATCCAGTTGCGGATGACTCTGGGGTTGTGAACTCATCTCGCTTTACTGGCCGAGGGAGCTGGCGTTTGTCCATAGACAGCTTCTGGGTCATGTGACCAGCATGACTAAGCCACTTCTGGCGAACCAGAGCAGCACACGGAAACGCCGTTTACCTTTCCACCAGAGCGGTACCTATTTATCTACTTGCACTTTGACGTGCTTTCAAACTGCTAGGTGGGCAGGAGCTGGGACTGAACAATGGGAGCTCACCCTGTCATGGGGATTTGAACCGCCGACCTTCCGATTGGCAAGCCCTAGGCTCAGTGGTTTAGACCACAGTGCCACCTGTGTCCCAAGCCTTTTGTCCCAGGGTAGGGTCTGAGGGTAAAGGATGCAACCTCCTTGCCAGAAATAAGCAGGTTAGAGTGTTTTCAGTACCTGGACAGGAGATTGTGCCAGAACCTCATAGAATCATAGAATTGTAGAGTTGCAAGGGTCATTGAGTCCAACCCCTTGCAATGCAGGAATCCTGTCCACCGCCATCCCTGGGTGGGCTTGAACCACCAAATTTCTGGTTAACAGCCAGATGCATTGACCCACTGCACCACTGGGGGATGCATGTCCCCTTCAGTTCTATGACAAAAGAAGGGTGGGATGTGATAAAAAAATAAAAAAATAAAGAGTTGCCAAGCCTATCCAGTATTTACTTTTCTGTTAATTTGTCTGCACAGAAGAATGCAAAAACAAGGGGGAAAGTTTATGTCTGGAGTTTTGTATATGTCTGGAATATATATCATGCTTTGCTTTGTTTTTTAAAAGGGGGTGGGGTGGGTGGGTATCGTATAAGTCAGGGGCACTTTGTCCTTACATCTGTTGTTATTTTTTGAAAGAAACTTCATTAGAAATGCTTACTCCAAATTCAGTTGGAATGATACTTGAAAACAGAACCTGGCAAACTTCTCAGTGTTGCCATACCTCTCTCTCTCCCAATTTCCTCGATGTCCAACCTGCCCACCCTGCTGCCAGTCTGCTGTGCCCAGGAAGACATTTATTTGCCCCACCATCAAGCAAGGGAAGGACTATAACTCACTGGGGTATGCAGGAAGACCAAGGTTCAATCCTTGGCATTTTCATCAAAAATATAGTGATCTGGAAAAGGAGGTGGTGATCTGGTACCAGATGATGGGAAATATCTTCACCTGCTGCTGGTGGTGGTGGTCAGAAGAGGCAGTACTGGGATACAGAAACACAAGACCCTTGGGGCATTTATAAGTATTAGCACCTTAATCCAGTGACAATCTAGGCCATAACCCTCCTTGAAAGCTTGGTCAGTGAGGGAATAGGCAAGATTTGAAATAGTAACATTTGGTGTGCTTGGTTTGGGCAGGTATTTGGATTTTTGCTTTATTCAGCCGAAGGAAACAGGAAGTTAAGCAAATGGATCGTTTTGAGCCCTGCACCAGGAGGCAGAAGTGCTGCCTACTATCTCACTGCTCTGAAGTTCTTAAAGCTTAAGAACATAATCTCTGGGTCTGAGAGACTATTTAGAAATGAGAGCCAGTAGGTCACATTCAGAGAGCTTGTCTGTGAACTAGGAAGTCTCCAGTTCAAATTTCACCTCTGCCATGACATTTCTCTGCCTACTACAAATCTAAACAAAGCTGCTTGGGAGAGTAAGCCCCATTGAACTCAGTGAGACTACTCTAAGCAGGCATGCATAGGATTAGGCTGCATTTGGGCAAGGCAACATTGCTCAGCATCTTCCTCCATCTGCAGTAAGGCCAGTATTCTCTCCAAACATAGTGGGACATATGTGAAATATTTCATACATATGTGAAATATTTCATACACTCAAAAAGGGAACTATGCAGACAAAATATATTATCAATCTCTTATTTAAGGCATGATGGCATTTTATTAGCCAGCTGTTTTATTCCTGGTACTTCCAGAATAAGGATGGCCTGATGCAAAAGAAGAAAAGAGTTCCTGAACATTTAATAGTTGCATAGATGCAGGGATTTCATTTGTGTAGCTTGCTTAGCTTATAAAGGTGCAGAAGCTCCTTTCGTGTTCTGCATCTGGCTGCTCTATCCCACAATGTGATGTAGTGGGCAGTCTCAAAATAGTTACATGTTCCTTTTAAATAATTAATCTATGCAAATTTTCACCAGCTGTTTTCTTTTCCTTGCTGGGAATGGGGGCAAACCTATCTTTAGATGGAGCTTGTGTGTGTGAGAGAGAGAGGGGGGATGTGCGTGGTACTTTGACAATCGATGGACTTGTGCAAAGGTTACCAAATTTGGATTTTAAGTCTCTTTAAAACCCACAGATAAGATAGTGTGCATTATATAGAATCTATGTACAGCAAGGACTCAAACAAATTGTGTATGCTATAGAGCAGAGGTAGGTAGAAGATAGGTTGGGACCTACTGGTAGATATTTTGGGGGAGTTTGGTGTTACAGCAACACCAAAAAAAAACCTTTGTCCCTGTAAACAAAGTTACTGAAACACAGTGCTTAGGTGAGAAGCAGAAGTGAAATTTTGCATGAAAGAGCTTGTGAACTTGGTTCTGGTACTAACCACTTACTCAGAGGCACCCTGTCCTTAAATCTTAGCATAAGTCTACACACCTGAATCACTATTGCACTTTGCTCCAGTTGATTGTTCTATGCATGCTTATTCAGAGGTAGGTCCTGATGAGTTCCATGGGCTTATTTTCATGTGAAGTGTACATAGTTCGGGGAACCTATAGCCCATGGGCCTAATGCCCTCAGTGTGGTATAGCCCAAACCATGCCCACCTGTCCTTGATTTGCATGCTATGATGTCGAGTGCAGGAAGGTAAACCCAAGAGGATAAATAGAAAAGGGAGAATTGGGAGCACATCCTAAAGGTGTTCACATCACCATTTCCTATGGCTCCAGCATGTTCCCACCACTAGTATTTTTAAGCCAGTTTCACATGACATTAGCCACAATCCACCTGTATCCCATAGCTTTTGGAGAAATACTCCTTTTTGGTTTGCCTTCCCTCAAATCAGCTTCCGACTGATTCCAAAATGGAAACAGCCATTCTTTTGTGGTGTGAACACTTCAGGCGGCTTTTGCGCATGTGCAGATGACAGCATGGGTGCAGATAGAAACTTCACTTGGTGTGTGGAAAGAAAAAAAATGGGTGAAGGCATCCTTCCTCCACTCTGATGTGAACAGTGGCAGGAGAATGCAACTTGGATACGCAACAGGGAGGAACAACCTTGCAGCATTTTGAGCCACAGCTTCAGAGGAACATTATTCTTTCTCTGTTCAACTCAAATTCAAGCTGCACCTGCAAAGGAAGAAAGGAACTGAGGATTCTCCCTCTGAAGTTGAGTCACCTTTGAATTGAATTGAATTGATTACGGCCCCAGACCAGACTCACATACTGTACTAAACAGATCAGAAACACAATAAAACTAAGTCTAAATTAACAATCATTATAACAATAAACAATACAATTATGGCAGCAGTTAAAATATGGTTTAAGTCTCTAGAATATTATCTATAATTTGGTTCTAAGGCCTTAGTCTTTAGTCTAAAATCTGCCCTGAATTTTATGGCGACCGCACAAAATTTGGCCACATTTAACGTGATCTCTGGATCCTTGTCCTCTATCAGAGATTTTAAACATTGAGGTTCGGGCCCACTTGGAAAATCACCTTGTGTCAAGTGATGTTGAGTTACTGACAGGTGGGAAGTCTCACCCCCTAGTCAAAGTGGCAATTCCCTACCCCTGGTGTACAGGATTGTAATTTTATCCAAACTTATTTAGGAGCAAGTGATCTTGGGGAGCAGGGGGCTTCCTTCTGAATAAACATTCCGAGGTTTGGGGCCAGCTTATACATGCTTGCTTGCTTAAAAGAAGGCTGCATCCAGCTCAGTGGGACTTCTTTCTAAGTAACACTGTACAAGATTGGTCTGACCGACAACATACTGCCCTTTTTTTCATTTTTCTTTCTTTTCTTTTTTGGTTATCCCAAAAGCTGCCACTTGAGAAGCACATCCTTACTCTACTGAGTAAGAAAGAGAGTGAGACAAAGGGGGAAAGTTGATACATCCAAAGTAGAGGAGCTTGTCCACATCAACTTGAGGTTCCCTAATCCACCAGCCATGACTTGTTTAAAGACCTTGAAACTCGGTTGTTATTTTGAATGGTGATGAGTAACCCTCTCAAGATGTGTGTCTGATACTGAAAACTTCACTTTTGCCTTGTTGTACTGACAGACCTAAATGGTTGTCTTCAAAAGCTCTGCAGGCATTGGAATGTCTCCTTGAGCTTCAAGGGACACTTTTAACATAATGCATTTTCTCTCTCTTTAAAATCTCAATGGCATGAAATCAGTTGGGTGTAAACCCCCACCCCCACCACACACACAATTCACAACAGTCTGGTTCTCCCTCACTCCTCTGAAACTTTAGATTTCTAGCTCATTATAAACGGAGGCTTGATTGCTGGCTGTTACCAGATAGAGGGGCTGTAGCACTGCATAATAGCACACCATTAAATTAGCATTAATAGCAGTGAGCTTCTTTCACAGATTGGATCATTCTCAGGACTCGTAAAGCAATGCAGCTGACCTAAGACAGAATGATTCTCTTGCAGAGTCTTCCGTGGTCTCTTTATGGGAACAGCAAAGGTTATTTTTCGCTATTCCATTTGGAGGTGATTTAGACACATGCAGGCTAGCTGGGGGCTGCTGTTTTCCAAGATACAATCAGGATCTTAATGAAATCAATTTAGAATGATTTATATCCTGTAGCACTGTGATGTCAAAAATGACCTTGCATTCCGCAACACTAATATTTTCCTACTCTTTGCATGCAATAAAAAACCCATATAATTTATGATATCTCCCTTTAAAAAGACAACTCTTGGTATTTCATCACAATTTAGCATCGCCAAGAAACAGAACCCAAGATCTGGCCATAGATGCAGAAGCTGTACTTGCTTCATTTCAAGTGGGGGAGGGGGGGTCACCCAGGACAGGGAACAAATATAGGCCGTACCTTAGTATTGCCTCCCAGGAATAACACTTTATGTCAGGCATCCCCAAACTTCGGCCCTCCAGATGTTTTGGACTACAATTCCCATCATCCCTGACCACTGGTCCTGTTAGCTAGGGATCATGGGAGTTGTAGGCCAAAACATCTGGAGGGCCGCAGTTTGGGGATGCCTGCTTTATGTCCTTCCATTTAAGTGTATGACAGTTACACTTGAAGAGGCTGTTGCAGTGAGAACAAAACTTGTCCTACATTCTGACATGGTAACAAAGGTGGTTTCAGGGTAGCGTGATCAGTTGGGCTGCACTGAGCACTGGTGCCACAGGGGGCAACACAACAATGATGTAGAACAGAGCGCAAGAGGCAGGGGGGGGCACTAAATTTTAGCATTGCACTGGGCGCCACTGAAATTTGAGAGCCTAAAGCCCGCCACTGCAAGGTGGTCAGGGATTGACCCTCTGTGACAGAGATCCCACGGGAGTTGCATACCTGCCAAGTTCCTGTGGGTGAAATAAGGGACGGACCGGAAGTAGCAGACCGGAAGTAGCGCTGCCGCCATTTTGGAACTGGGCGGAGCATGTTCAGAAGCGGTTTTTGATGCTGCTTTGCCCAGTTCCAAAATGGCCACCATGCCAGAAGTCGCACTGCAGCCATTTTGGAACTGGGCAGAGCTGCATCAAAAGTCGCTTCTGAGCATGCTCCGCCCAGTTCCAAAATGGCCATCGCGCCAGAATAAACCGGGGAAAAACAAAAAAAAATGTGTTTTTTCAGCTGGGGACAGCTAGAAAAACGGGGGTTTCCCGGGGAATACGGGAGACTTGGCAGCTATGGCGTTGTGGTGTGCATGCCCTTAAATGTACTGCATCCTTCAGAAACTTTTGCAACATGTTTCTTCTTTAAAATGACTTTGGGGATGACTGATGTGTTTGCATGTTGGGTTGGCTCAGTTTTCAGTTGCAGCCCAATCATACAATAGTTGCTCAGAACTAAGTCCATGCAGTTCACTTAGATAGGTGTGCACAGAATTGAAACTTGGGTTAACTTTCGTTACATATGCAGATAGTAAACTGCTTTGATGGATTTTTATGATGAAGTGGTATATAAATTTTATGAAATAAACACCGTATTTTTCCATGTATAAGACTAGGTTCCCCCCCCCAAAAAATAATGTCAAAAATTAGGGGGTGTTTTATACTCTGGGCCATCTTGCCCCATTTTCTTAAATCTGAGTCTCCCAAAATAGGGTGCGTCTTATACATGGGGGCATCTTATAGACGGGAAAATACAGTACATAAAATATGCTTCATTGAATTATAAACCAGAACATACTGATTAACTTCAGCTGGGTTACTACTATACATTTATTAGGGTGCTTTTCTTTTCTTTCTCTCCCCTCCCTGCATTTATTTTTTAACCTTCCTAAATTTATTTCTTACCCTTTCCTTTAGTTGAACTCCTCCATTTATTTGTGAACTGATATATAGCATTATCCAAAGTCAGTCTTATTCAGAGAGTAGACCCATTGGAAATAATAGGCACGACTAACATATGCCCATTAATTTCAGTGGATCTACTCTGAGTTTAATTTAGATACAAACAATATCTAAGTTGTTTTTATTTGTACGTAATGTTTGGAAATCTTGAGAACAAGCCCCTCTGAAAGGCTACATAATGCTAAAAACAACAGCACCCCCATCAAAATAGGTCTGTGGATGAATGACTTGAGAATTGCAAATAAAGTAGCACTAAATTATTCCAGCTGTTTGGCATTGAACTCTTCCAGTAATAGCTACTAAACAAATAGCAACTAATGGATTTCTCCTATGTTATGTATGTATGTGCGGTTATCCTCATCTCTCCCCCGCCTTTTATATTACGTTGGGAGGGGGAGAATTAATGCCCTCTCTAAAACTGCGAGTAGCTTTGCCACGGAGAAATGGGATTTTTGTTTGAATCTTGCCGAGATAAACTGCGCTGAATTGGTATGGTAATTTTTCCTTCATTTAATAGTATCAAAGATAAAGGCTTTGCAGTGGCAGGGTTCAATGGGGCAAGAAACTTAACTGAGTGGATTATCCTTATGAAATTTCAGTACTACTGGCTTAGGTTGGAGGTGGCTTTATAATAGCTGCATTTAGAAGCTGTGTTCCTGGGGCTCTCCTGTGAATGGCTGTTCACTTGCATTTTTTGTTGTTGCTACTTTGTCCTGTGGCTAAAGGACACTTAACATAGGCAGTGTGTTATTGTCCCCATTTTCTTTTTCAGCATAGCATAGCATTTTGTTTACATCAGCCTATTCCTTAGCAACATGCATTCAGTGTAGTGATAAAGAGTATGTGATGTGAACCATGCCATGAACTCACCAGGTCCCCGTTGGCAAGCTACTGCCTCCTTGTTACAGCTTCTCATACGAGATCAACAACATTGGCTTACCTTACAGGGCTGTTATGTGGAACACAGATGTAATCCATCTTCGCAAAGCACCAATGACTTTTGTAACTCTTTGGAAGTGAAAGGCCAAGCCTTTTTTTAAAAACAGAACCTGGTTGAATCTGAGCCCAACTGATCTTCAGTTTATTGAAGGTCCTGGTTTGGTGAAACCTCATGTTGAAAGAGTATTTAAATATATATATATATATATATATATATATATATATATATATATGTGTGTGTGTGTGTGTGTGTGTGTGTGTGTGTGTGTGTGTGTGTAGGGCATTGCGGGGGGGGGGGGGAGGCTGCTGATAAAAGGGAGAGGAAGCCAGAAACATCACTGTACATGCCCAAGGTTGTCCATAGAGATATTTGGGTATCCCCATGTTCCAATGAAAATACTAGTTTTTAAACAAGGCTAGGGGTGCAGTTGTTTTCTTACAGGATTTTTTTTTTTTTACTGTTAAAGAGTTGGGTGGATGTTCCATTCTCTCTACAGAGAGAGCGGGGGGATACCACCCAAATAATAAAGATCTAGTTTCAAAAGCAGTTTAAGGCCTTCTGTCATAAGTAAACGTTCATGTTTAGATGCTAATAATTGTCACTTGTAAGTTATCCCACCCCCCAATCACATAATTGTATGAATTGTCCATATGGACTGACATTTTTTGAAGCAGTCCTGGTGCAAGTGAAAAGTATCTTCACCATTCATGGGGGCTGGAACTGATTCCCTTATTTCTTACGATTCATGAAATATATCTAAATTTTTCTAACTGGGGTCGCTTTACTTTTAGCATGGGATCAGAAGTCTCTGCTGAAACATGAGATTGACTAGTATCCCTTTAAAGCTGGAAAGTATTATCATTCAGTAGGACAAGGGTAGCTAATGTTGTTAGGCTCCAACTCTTTTCAGTTCCAGCCAACAAGGCCAATGGTCATGGATGATGGGAGTTTTGGGTCAGCAACATCTGGATTTATTGGCTATGACTACAGGTGATGTTTGGAAATTGAGCATTATTGACGTTTGGGGGTCCTTATCATTTGGTGTGATACTGCTAACATTTGGGATAAGCATGTCTAGATAGATTTTTAATACAATTCTTCATTGTTTCTGTTGATGCTGGTTGTGAAATTGTGAAGTGTCACCTATACATTTGAAGATGGTTGTCACTGGGAGGAAAACTGGACTCCACCAAAGTAGCTCAGACTTGAAGACTTGAAGGCCTTCCTCAACTATTGGTTTTCTTTGTATCCTTGGAAAAAATGTAAATTCTCAGCCCTGGTCTAACTACCTCAAAGTGGGTAGTGTGAGGAAGAACGAGAGCAAGGGTGAAATTTTGTACAAGAATTATAATTTATGTATACCACTGAAAATTCTGATATTAATTAAAGTCATCAGTGAGTAAAATAAAAAAATTCCTTCAGTAGCACCTTAAAGACCAACTAAGTTTTTATTTTGGTATGAGCTTTCGTGTGCATGCACACTTCTTCAGATACAGTGAAATGTACAGTGAACTTCTTCAGATACAGTGAAATACCATTTCACTGTATCTGAAGAAGTGTGCATGCACACGAAAGCTCATACCAAAATAAAAACTTAGTTGGTCTTTAAGGTGCTACTGAAGGAATTTTTTTATTTTACTTCGATCCAGACCAACACGGCTACCTACCTGTCATCAGTGAGTAGAATGTGATTTTCTACTTTGCCTGGCTCATTGTGCAGTGAGTCGTATCACTTCCTGATTTCTAAATTGCATGGAAATAATTTTATCAGTGCTCCCTGTCAAAGAAGATAAGTCTGTTGAACTAAAGAAAACCTATTGTGGTATGAAGAAAACTCTGGCAGTTACATCTCTTGGTGTCCCTCCTGACATCCTTTCAATTGGGCATTCAGGATGATTTCTGCTCATGGTGCTTTTGGGGCAGTTATAGGAGATCCTGCTTTTGGTACAGTTCATTTCCAATAGTGCATGCCCTCTAACTTCCTCCTGAAATCTCTTAAGATTTTAAACCACAAATGTTGCAGTTGATTTTTGATGGGGTTTTTTTTTGTCTCACCTCCAAATGGCAATTTATATGGTAACATTGGAGAGGCATTGCAGAACAACTAAGAAGGCAGATTGATATGTGGACAGCCCAGTATAAATCCATCTCTAATGCACTATTATTACATCAATAAAATGCTGGAGAATACACCCACAAATGAACACAAGTCTGGAGGGACTCTTGTTGTTAATAAGGGATGAGTACAGACTCACTGAAGTCCTTCACATTGTGTATCTTTGGTTATAGCTGCATGGAGGAAGTAACATCTGATTCAATGCAGTTGAGATGAGGATCATTACTTTGTAGCACTTTGCTTGAGTGCAGTGGGTAAAAAGAAAAAAAGGGAGCATCAAATCCCTTGAAAATTAGAATTGAGATGAGGCATCAAGCTCAAGGTAAACTAAACTAAATACAAAGAAGAATGTTTGGCCAAGGAAGGACCTCTAAATTTGCCTTCAAAACTGCTTTAGTTGAAGCTTGGTGCCTAGAATGCTTTCCTTTGATGGCTTCAATAAGAGATTGATTAGGAAACTGTGGGTTTCCTAATACCTAAGAGACAGTAGCTTAGTTTGCACAAAGTATGGCTAAGCCATGGTTTAGTGTGATGTGCATGAACTTAAATTAGCCAAAGAAGGCCTTTGTTTTGCAAGTCCCCCTTCTGTTTTCCCCTACTATGAGGATAACTTTCACATCTAGCTTTCCCTCAGCCTCCGATTGTTTCATCCAGACTCAGGTTGCATGGATTATTAAAAACTCTGGTTAGTTTTAACAACTAGCTTGAAAACCACTGTTTGAAGTTGACTTGTTTCGAAACTGACCATAGTTCATTATAGTAACAAGCCCATGTCTAGATAACAAGACAAGCTGAAATTCGGGAAAAGTAAACCCCAGTGCTGCTCTTAGTGCTCTTTGCTGCATGGCAGTGGCACTGCAGAAGTCTGAGGCATCCTCAGGATTGTTCCAGCTCATGCTAAATCAGGGATATCCAAAGTGGTGCCCCTCCCATCATCCCAGCACTTTGGCCTTCTTGTCTGGGAATGGTGGGAATTATAGTCCAACAATATCTGGAGGGTAACACATTGACCACCCCCATGCTAAACATAGTTTAATGTGATGTGGGAATATGGTCTCTGTTTGAGCCTTCGGGTTTCATTGAATGAGGCATTGGATAACTTCCATTTTTGTAGTTCTCCAAATGGATATGATCCACTATCATGTGCACAGTTTTAGTAACTGGATAATGCCTGGCAAACTTGGAATGTGCTTGTCCTGGTTGATTATTGCTCTTTTTATTTATCAATTTCAGGAGCACAAGATTTGTCAAGGGATCTCCTGGTTAAAATATAGGATTTAAACGAGTAAGCTACCTAACAATGCGGGTTTTGTTTCTCAGAATCGCCAGCCCAGGTCTGGGTTCAGAAATGGATGCCCTTGGGCACTGCTCTGACCACCCTTTACAGGGAGAAACGGAAGCACTTTGCAGCAGCCAGTTACAGCTCATTTCTTCCCAAGCGACCCAGTTCCCAGAACTGTGTCATTTAAAGGCTGTTTCTTGTCCTTTCTGGTTTGCAGCTTGCTTGCATAGGAAAGACTAAGTACACAGAGACGCACCATTCTGATCATTAAAATGTATTTATACTAATGTTAGCAATATTTTTGGCAGCTGTATGCGACTGTGGTTCTCTCTGTGTGTGTTTTCCTGATGGGCTCATTAAAGGGAGGGATTCAAATCTAGGTAGAAGAAGCCTTTAAAGAGAGGAAGAAACTTATAGGATTAAAGAGAAGAAAATAACTCTTGTAAAATATTAACTTGCATGCTGTGAATATTCTGTCAGTGTGAAAGCAGCAGTGGATTTATCAGAGGGCTTTATTTGTATTTTTCTCTTAATGACAATCCCATAAAAAGATATGGCAAGATTATATCTAACTAATTAAAAGTATATTACACTGGGATTATTTCACTGGAGATTATTTTCTAGCAATCCTTTTAAAATCTTGTTTTCTATTGTGTTCCAACTCACTGAAATAAAATTATGTGTGCTTGTAAAACACATTTAGACGTTAGGTGTGATGTCTGCTGAGTCACTGCATCTTGTTTACATAAAGATGCCCAAGGTTGCTTTGTGGGTTGTGCTTGATCAAGAGGCCCTTTTTTTTTTGGCTTGGCGGAGGACCCCAGAATTTTTTGGCCACACATTCATCACTGTTGAATTGGTTTTGTGATGCCCCTGTTCATTAGGCAACACATTCTTTACTTGATGCTATTGGCTTGCTACTTTTAAAGAATTTTGATCTCCCTCCTCATTTCCATAAATCCAAGTATTCAGTTTTGCTCCTGTGGAAGGATCCAAAATGGCTTCCAGGGAGTTATTTGAGAGGAAACTTTGGAACAGTAAAAACTGTTTAACAGTGGAGCAAAAATTCCATGAGAGGTGGCAGTCTCTCTCCTTCACTGGAGCTCTTTGAGTGGGGACTGTTTAAATATTTGCCAAGTTGCTGTAGCTGCACCCTGCATTGAGCAGTGTGGTTTGTCCTAGCTTGTCCTGGCTTCTAATGTCCTTTCCAGCTCATTTTGAGAGTGAATTCTGTAACCGCCACATTTGAGCAAATTTATCAAAATCATGAAGTCCATCATGTGCTGAAACCAGTTCTGATAATGCAATTATTGGAGATCCTCTTTCCTTTTACAGCATGATGGTAAAAAATGTGGCTGTCTGAGGCTACCCTTGCCTTGGCCAGAGTAGCTGAAGCACAATTGTAACCTCTTTTTTAAACACACACACACACACACACACACACACACACACACAAAACACCTAAACAAATTTGGACCATCAGTGGACACAGGAAATGGTTTGGGCGAGCTAGAGAAATTGTGTTTAATTAAGGGAAAGAAAGAGGAAGCAATTACCTCCAGATGTTACTGAACTACAACTCCCATCAGCCCAGCCAGCATCACCAATGGTTAGGGATCATGGGAATTGGAGTCCAACATCAGCTGAGTGGCATCACATGGGCGTACCCAGCATGGGGCAGGGGGAGAAGCTGTCCCCCCAGAAGCAGGGCAGCTGGAGAGGACAGGCAGGGACGCTGCCTGCTGTGCTCTGCCTCAGCCTGCTTGGCTGAAGCGAAATGGCAGCAGCAGCAGCAGCGAAGCTGCCTTCGTCGAGGGAAACCTGGACCTGGGCTAACTTCAGCCCACACTCTTTCAGGTCACAGTGAGCACAGCACAGAAAGTGCTGCCCCGCAATGCTCCGCGGCACTTCATTTGCATTTGCATTTGCTGTGCTCGCTGTGACTTGAAAGAGTGTGGGCTGAAGTTAGCCCAGGTCCAGGTTTCCTTCAACGGAGGCAGCTTTGCTGCTGCTGCCTCGTTTTAGTCACCACTGCCATTAAAGGAGCGGGTGAGGCAGGAGTGCAAGCGCTGGTGGCTCCGTGTGCTGCCTTGGAAACGGCCCCCTTTCCTCTGGGGGGCGTGGATGTTGGCCATGCCTCTTGGAGGGATCCTGGCCATGTCATTGCCAGCCAGCCAATTGGGTGGCTGGGGGGGCGTGGCTGGGTGTGTGGCTGGTGTGCCCCCCCCCCAAGTTTTGATCCTGGGTACGCCCATGCGGCATCACATTGGCTATTCCTGCTTTTTGTTTAGGAGTCAAAGGCAATGTGAGAGTGGATTAAAAACAAAACAAAACAAAACATGAAATCGGTAGCTTTTCCATTGACTTTCATGGCTTGTGGACTGTGCCCACACTGTGAGTCAAAAGCTAGGCAAATATGTTAAGATAAGAACATACTTAACTGTTTCCTAATAGCAAGATTATTTAGACAATGAGTCCAAAATCCTTGTGTGCAATGGTTTGAGGCTTGATAGCTATTGGAAAATGCACTCCTAGGGAGGGTGACCTATGTGTTCTTTTAAGTAGCTTTGCACATGTTTGGCAGTTTTTACTTGATTGGATGAAAAACACTGTAACTGGGTAGGCAGTTGGTTTGCACAATGGCCAGCACGTGAAGCAAACTCTATGGAGCTGTGTTTTCAAGTTACCACCATACAGCAAAAATCGCATAGAGGAGTCAGGCACACAAATAGGAGGCTGGGTAGGATGTTCACTGTGACAGAAATCACCCAGAACCTGGGAAGATGCAGCTGTCAAATTCTGAGTTATAATAATATGTATTTCACAAAGTTTCTCCAGACATATGATTACCTCAGTTAGGTGTGGTACACAAAGCTCACTGGGTACTTGCAATAAAACCTTCTTCTGGGGATAACTGTTTCCCTCCTCTTTGGTGGTGGGGGCAGAGTCCGATGGGACATAATGCAATATTCTTATCATGTTCCAAATTGATATATAATGATGTACTATGGAAAAGTTGGGATTGGTTGAGCATATGGGATAAAATAATGTAATATGTATAGAAACTTATTTGATAGTCAAACTGCTGGTTTCATCTTTTAGTTATGTATGGTGATAAGCAAGGGGCCTATTCATCCTGCCAGTTATTAAACAGCTCCCCTTTCTGTATGGCTGTTACCAGCAATTTTATCAGCAGTCGCCTTTAATACCTTATTCATGTGCTTTGGGGTGAAAAGTTAATGTAGCTATATATTATTCATCTAAGAGAAAGGACATTTTTTCAATACAAGTTGCCTCGTTTCTCTTGGAAAGGGGCAGTGCTGTGAGCCAGAAGAGCGGTGTAAAGCTCTCTTGGATGTGTGTCAATTAATTAGGCTTTGCAGATTCATGCTTGATGTTGTTTTAATATTTGCGGAAAGTTTGGGTGTCTAATAATCTACTTATTGCAACAAATTCACTTTTGAACCTTTCCTGTCTTTCTTGTGTATCTCAAGTTGACCTGCTCTCATCCCTTTAAGTCACTATAAAAAAGTGCTTTTGTTTCTCTTTCTGTTTCTTTCTTATTTGGTTTATCCAAATGAAATAATGGATAAAGTCATCTTGCATATGCATGCATGTGGGTGCACATATGCACTGATGCTTCATTTAATCCAGTGTTTCCCAAACTTGTTTTTGGATGAAAACTCCCATTATCCCCAGTCAGGAAACATGGGCATTGTAGTCTGAAAATAGTTGGAGACCCAAGTTTGGGAAGCACTGATTTAATCCAACTCATTTGTGGTCCCAAGTGCTTCTGTGCCAGCACTGAGAACTTTCCTTGTCTGATGGCAGCTCTTTATGAAACCTCATAAGCCATTTGCAAGAACTATTGCAACTACTTGTGCAGTTTTTCAGGTAGTTTTGTGGGTCAGTGCCCTGAAACACCCAGGCTCAGAACCAGAGCCTAGTGTTCCAAAATACATGTCGCTTCTGCTGCCTCTCACCTCTTGTCCTGCAACGCCTTATATAGGTTCTCAAATCTTCTCTTCAGCCTGAGACAAGTGGTTTGGCTACCTCAGCAAGTCTTCAGCCACCACCAAGTCTTCCTCTCAGGTCTTCTTTCTTCTTCCTCAATCCTCTTGCTCTGTGGTCTCCTTCTAACTGTCCATCATGAACACTAAGCACCAGCCAACATGGACAGACTCTGACTGGCTAGTACCCAGCCATTCTGGCCCTCAGTGACTGTTAAACCAACTCCCATCTGGCTAGACAGAAAGCTTCCCCCATCCAACACATTACACTGTACATGACACTACAACTGACAGAATATATTGCACAATACCCATTGAAACACAGCTTAAACAATCAGAAATTGCTTCACGTTATAAAAAAAAGAAATAATGATCGGTGGTATGGCACCTCTAGTACCTTTTATGAATTCCCAAATTTATATGGAAAGGTGATCATAAAGATGGATTGAAGCTGAGCAGGGCAGGAACCCTAAGTTCCCTAGCCCTCCTTTCTCAGTTGGCCTCACCCCATCTTTCTTTCAATCCCTGCTCTCATTTCCTGTCCCCCTGCTTACTTTCATCCTTACTTCTGACTTCTGCATCCTTCCTGTCCTCCCTTCAGTTGGGCTCAGCTCTAGCCTGCCCCAGTGGCTCTGCTTGGATAATGTACTGCCTTTGTGACATCACTTGCCAATACACCAATCCCCACATCTCAGAATTATTGTTCATTGCTGGGGAGTGGTGTAATGCCTGCAGATGATGTCACAAAGGCATTACTTTCTCCCTAAGATGGGGAAACCTTTCATATCAGTTGCCCATGTGGTTGCTAGGATAACAAAGACATTTCAAAGCAAAAACTGCTTTCAGCCCGAAAATGGAAATGGAAGATATCTTTAGGGTATCTTCAGTAACGTATAGTTCCAGCCTCAGTTTGTCACCAGCTATTTACACTAAGTTTCTTTAATCCTGAAGCACTATTTATCTCATTTTGGATAGTCACTTAAAATCTAAAGTATTAGATGTGATCTTAAATGTTTGCGGTAATACAGGAAGGCATGCTTTTAGAAAGTATACACTGTAATAAAAATGGAATGCACAGTTTGTGTGTTAAAACTTTACTGTCGGTAGAGCTTTTAGCCGCACTAATAAGAAAAGCGATTTTATTCAGAGCAAACAGAAGCTATAAAAGGTTAACTCTCTTTTGTTGCTTTGTGTTTTGCTGTGAACATTAATGCAGGTGCCTGCTGAAATGGGCAGATAAATCCTGTATTTGCTAAAATTTAGCACTTAATAAGCTATCTTTAGTAAAAGTATGAAAAAGGCTTATGCCCCTTTCTGACAAGTTAAGAGAAATAAACCTAAGTCAGACTCAATAAAGAATCCTTCTAGTCTCTCAGATTCTGCACTGCTCCTTTTCAAAATGGGTTAATGTCTCTTCTGATGTTTGTAGGTACTGAAGCCATGTAATATGGGCTTAGTTTTCAAAGCAATGGATGCATTTGCACAGTGTGACTGTGAAGAGGAGTTCAGAAGCTCTCGCTTCCATTTTGGATTAAGTACAGCTTGTTGGACTCAAACAAACTGCCATTTATCTTAACTATGGTTTGTGGAAATAGGCTAGCTTCAGACCATAGCTTATGAAATTGGCTTGTTTCAACAAATGTGGTTAATCTGAAGCAGAAGTAATCTCTTCCTTGTGGCTGTGCCAAAGGAGGGGGAGCCAGGGAGCCCAAAGTTCGTTGCAGCTCATTCCCATAAAGCTAAATCATGGTTCAGTGTTATGAGAACATGGGAACTCTTTGCTTCTCCTGCTAAACTAACTGATGTGACAACAAATGGTAATCACTGCCAGTTGGAAGGGCAGAGTTTGCAGGTGGCCTTCAAGTGGAGGCCACTAGGTGTCACAAAGCATTTATCATGGAAATGGGAGGTGGCCCTTGATGCCACTGATCTCATTGGTTTAGCTTACTGCTGTTTGCTGGTCACTCTATTGCTGTAGAATTCAACCCTTTCAGATCCAGGACCCAGCTTTTTAACCTGAAAAGGGGGGGAGTTTAAGTTTAGCATTCATTCCCTTTTCATCTTTCTCTGAAAGGCTGAACACTTCAGCAGTGAGGTGTGAAAATTCCGTCTTTTGCTCTTCATAGAACAATCTGTAAAGAACAGAAGCTTGCATTTCCCGGTCCTTTCCATCACAGCTGCTGTAATACCCAGTTATTGACTTGCACTTGCATGCATAAAAAGCAAGCAGTGATATCAAAAGCCAATGAGAGTTCAAAAAGCAGGAGCATGGTCACACTCACCTTGTCCTGCTCTTTAGAAAGCTCATCCATCAGGGAGACCGAGGACAACTCATTCTCACGGCCAAGCCTGAAACAAGACTAGAATGGATCTAAACAGATATAGGCTGTGGGCTGCAGGTTAGCCAACCCTGCCCTCAAATCTTCTTGTATGCCAAGAGGTTTCATGGCAGGTGAGATGTCAATGCGAAAAGAGCATCTTTGAAAGCCACTGCGAGGAACGCTGTTGGAGAAAACGCATGCGCTCACACTTCATCTCTGTTTCCAGTTGCTATTGTTAATATCTATCTCACTTTTTTCGATTTAAAAAACAAAGCAGCTAATTGCAGAAGTTGTCCCGCTGATATCACAGGAGAAACAATTTCTTTGTCTACTTCATTTCTACACATGGTTTCATCCCTGCTTGTAAACCAGTAAAAATTTCACCCCTGATTTGTGCCTAATGTTTTATAAGAACTGCATCATTGGAAAAACAATTTTGTAAATGGAAAGTTGTTCTCCTTTGTCCAAACTCTCTGAATATATGTTTACAGTGACCCCCCCCCCAAAAAAATGTAAATCCAGTTAAAAGCTTTTTGTTTTATATCATTTCTAGGCATACCTTCCCCTGGATGTTGTGCACTTTTTTCATTTTAATCATTTTCCTGGATTCTTCTATTTCTTCCAGTTAGCTTGAAGGAAGGTAGTCTATCCTAAAAATAACCTGTTGGCCTTTAGAATGTGCAGGCCAAATACTGTAAGGATATCAGAGGATTATGTGAGTGGAATTTATTGGTGTTTGCTTATACACTCCATATTTGAAATGGAAATCAATCCAGTGAATATGATCAATATTCACTGTAGTTGCTTTGAGTCCAGAAACGATATGTAATTGAGTAGATTCCACTCTGTTATTTGTGTTGTGTTTCCTTTGCACTAAAATGAATGATGTGGGATAATGGAATGGTAATGTCATTTATGTACCACAAGTTTCCTAATTAATTACATAAAATATTTTTAATTTACATGCTACCACCACAACATGCAGCCATACGAATAATGTGTTGTTGTTTTTTAATGGAGGATGAACTGTAGCAGAATGGAAATGGTTCTGCATGAGACAAATACAGCCTGGAATAGAAATGTATGCCTTCTTCCATCCCTGCTTGCTGGAGAAGAGCAAGGGTCCATTGAGCCTAGGGGTGGCCAGTGTGGCTGTTGGAATCTAGCTCCCTTCACCACTGACCAGTGGCCATGTTATCTAGGGCTGATGGGAGTTGTAATCTGACAGTATCTAAAGGGCACCACGTTTGCTACTCCACATCTACTACAGTATCCTGCTTTTCAAACAGTGGCCAGTCAGATGCTTGTGGGAAGCCTGCAAAGTAGGTAATGAAGACAACATTTCAGGATTTCTTTTAAAATGACTAAAGTAAACTTTAACAAACAAAAGCAGAATATGGTGCCAAAGTCATGTGAAGAAAAACTGCTGTTGACCACATTCTACAAGTTGTGCTTTTACATGAGGATGTATACTCATAGATGGAAAAGCTGGTGGGAAGAATTGAAGAAGAATCATATTCCAGATTTTAGCTCTTCAATGTGTATACACAAATCTATATTTATCTGGAGGCTGCAGAGAGATGCCCTGGTTCCCAGCCAACTGCGCGAAGAACAGATATCAGATCTCAAATGATTCTACTGTACTTTTTCTGTTCTGGTAAGACTCCCCCAGCAACAACATCGCAGATCCTGACCTGGAGGATTGCTAACATCTAATGGGAGGTGTTAGTTGAGTTGTGCAACAAGAAATATAATGGTATTTATGTAAGACATGGCTGCTTTTTATTCTCAGCATAGTGGATCGAATGCTCTTTCAAAGCTTTTTAAAAAACAAAAAAAAACTAAACCCAGTGTAAGCAAATATAGACAACATCCCAGAAATAAATTCAGCTGAAAAAATTAGATGCAATTATATAGGGCAAGGAGGGAACTTTACAGTTCAGGGTTCTAGCTTAAAATTCGCCAACCATACTACATAATATGGTGAAATATACAGGAAGGGTTCTGCTCTAAAGGGAAGAGAATCACTCCATGATTCTAGTGTGAGATCATCAGTCACCATATACACTGTTCGCTTTTCACCTTTCTATGAAAAGCTACGCTTTTCAGAGTTCCCTAGGAAGAAGAATTGTTTGTTTAACTAGTTTGGGTGTTGTAGTTCTGTGTGGGGAATTGGGGCCTCTCTCAGCACCAACAATAAACTACAGTTCTCAGGATTCTTTTGGGGAACCATGACTGTTTAAAGCAGTGTGATACTGCTTTAAATACAGTGCTTTTTTCGGGGGGGATGCAGGGGTACACATACCCCATAACATTTTGTGAATCTCTGTACTTTTGTCCATTTACCGCATTTATTTCCCCCAATCTGAACTATAAAATGGTGATTTTCTTGAGTCAAAATGAGAGTACCCCTAAACATCTTTAAGAAAAAAGCACTGTTTAAATATATAGTTCAGATGGAGCCTATTAGCAAATAGGAGTTGCCATTAGCCAGTTATTTCTGTACAACCTACTTTTTTTAGACAACCATTTTCTTGCTTCAGCAATAACTTATGTATTTCGTATCTGGATTACCTTCTGTTCAAAGTGCCTGCACTAGCATTACAAAGTACATTTTGTTGTACTTTCTATTACCACAGGTTAAAAGCCTTCAAGCATCCTTAACAAATGCGTGTAAGAGATTTTAAAAGTATGTATCATTTTGTGAAGTGCATTTCTAGATGGTGAAAAATTGGGGAGGACCCATAGGTTTCGATGTAGTTTGGTGCAGAACAGGGAAGGACAAGGTGTTACTGTAAATTGCTTACAGCCCCAAAGACACTTTTGAATCTTTTTGATTATTCTGAAGTACATTTCTATGCCTCATGAATGCGAGATGAAGGGGGAAGTGAAGGCAAAGACTGGATTTTTATTTTTATTTTAAAGCAGATAATGAGGAACTCATTCTGTTTTTCAGCTTCACATACATATACAGGCAATGACCGATTTATGCATGTCCAATTGATGTGCGACCACCGTGTGCATTACAGTGACGTGCAAGCCCCCCCCCCCCGCCAAAGGAGGGTGGCATGGGCTTATATGCACTTCGCTGTTGCACGTGATAACCTGGAACACAACCCCTGCACAAATTGGGGGTTGCCTGCAATTAAAGTTTTTAAAAGGTTCACTCCAACTTTTCAATTTATGGAAAGGAATTTTAAGGCACAGGTGGCTAACCCTTTTCAGCCTGAGGGCCGCATTGAAGGTTGGACAAATTTCAAACTGCTACAGGCCACAAATGCACACTTACTGCATGCACACACATGTGGTGGATTTCTGAAACTCAGAGCACCTGAGTGCTATGGTGGGGCAACTTCTCCACTCCCCACCCCCGGCAATTCTAAAGTGCTGTGCTGTGATTCACCTGCAGGTTCATCTGCAAGCAGAAGTCTCTTCTGAACATAGAAGCCAACTCCTAGGGGCCATGGGGGCTCTGGCCCCTACAAAATATTTGAGGGTTCTGGGGGCCCCCAAAGTTGATGGGCACTGCTATTCAAATAGTGTGTGCGCACTGCATCATTTGATTGCTTTTGCATTTAAATTGTTCGCTTCTTAGGTAGAAAATGCACTTTTCAATGCATCCATCCATAAAACATGCATTTTGTGCACTTTTTTGCATAAATATGTATTTTATATGCACCGTTTGTGCACCAAAACTGACTGGGAATTGCATTATGATCTACAAGGGGTTTGGTAGCATCAAGTTAGTCCACTGTCAAAAGTGGGCCAAAGGAATTCCTTTCCCATCACTGACTCAAACGACAGTTTGTAAATAATTAGGATCTAATAGGACAATCTCATTGGAAGTTTAGCAGTTTGCTTTTTAAGGCATTCATTGCAACACATCTAATTGATGATCATCTTTGATGGCTCTTTCTGGAGTTGAGTGCAGCTTGTGAGAAATCGATAAGAAAGTGAACTTAATTTTGCATATCCATTAATTTTGACTTTAACAGATGTGTTTTGAATGCCATAGTCACCTCTGTAATTTGTTGTCCCTGTATACCATGATCTAGGTAACCTCAATTAGCAAAAACTGATTAGTACTTTAATTCTTTGCCAGGAGTTTTTCCCCATGGCTGCCTAGTATAACTGACACACTGTTCAGGGGATGTGGCAGAGAAAGAAACTAAATTCTGGGTAATATACTACGTATGTTAAAATAGCCCCCAAATGTTGCCAAATTTTCTGTGGGAATAAGTACTGCTTCTTTTTGCTGGATTTAATTACCTATAAGACAGAGTTATAAATACCCTTTTTAAGGAAAAGAGCCAAACTGATGAACGTTAGTTTTTTTCAATGGAACCTTCATTCCAGTGGCACACTTTTGTGTGATAAGAATATCTGTAAAGCATATGAACATAATTATTTTTAGCACTGCATTTGTTAAAATCCCCCATACTTTCACTCCCTGCTCTTACCTTTTTTAAATAAAAAATAAAAAAATCCCTCTCAGACAATGATTATACATACCCTGCTCTTTTGGCAGATTCACATATTGCACTGCTATTAGTTGGCCATAGATACCAGCAACCAAAGATGTGGCTTCTGGAGCAGCCAATTTGGTGTCCTGCAGGTTTTTTAGACACCAACCCCAGCATCCCTGACCATTGGCTATGCAGGCTGAGGCTGATGAGAGCTGTAGTTCAAAACATCTGGGAGGCACCATATTAACTACTATTGGTCTACTTATTTCAAATCGTTATGTGAGCTTGCTCACTTCTTCAGCTTATGTACAGTACACCTCTCCTCTTTCAGTTGCCTCCCTCCACTCCTTCCTTCTTTCCATCATTCATCTAGACTGCCCAGACTTTCCTGACACCGTCTCCCACACCATTTTCATTGTTCTGCTATCTTTTAAAGCCTCAATAATTCCTCTCCTAGATTCCCTTGCCTCTTCAATCCCAGAATCTAAGGAAGGCTCCTATTCCTGTGACAGATCATCTAGTGTGCCTGCAGATGGTTCTGAGTTAAATCCCTGGCATCTCCAGAGAAGGCTTGTCACAAAATGCAATGCGGATAGGTGGCTTCAAATAGTCTAGATCTATGCCGTAGTTAATCATGTGTCTCAGGTTTACACACTTACTGGCTGAAAGAAAAGAAAAGAAAAAAGAAGAGTCTCAACCAGTCTGTTTGATCTTTGCAGGCAGCATCAAGATCTCTTTCTACCTCTCCATCTAGCAAGCTGCTCATTGGGTTGCATTTCATTGTGTTCAAAATCCTTTCCCCCCCACCCCCTGCACAAATAGATAGCTGATGGTATTTATTTATGGAAAGTTATTAGCATTTATTATTTATATAGCACAGGGATTGATCTTCTCCATTCATATATTCAAGGTCAAAGCCTGCTAGCTTTCTCATCTTGCAGGTCACCAGCTCCAACAGCTAGGGGCAGCTCAGTTGGGGAATCATTCATTTCTTTTTGCCTTTGGCTCCTCCTCCTGCTTCTGCTGCTGCCATTCCATGAGAGAATTTCATTTCTCTCTCTCTCTCTCTCTCTCTCTCTCTCTCTCTCTCTCTCTCTCTCTCTCTCTCAACCCACCTTATTCCTTTCTCTGGATCACAGCCAGCGCAGTGTAGAAAATGAATGGAGGGTGGAAAGGAGATAGAAAAGAGGTTGGCGAGGCTTCTGAGCAAGAGTCCTGGAGCACAGCGGCAATAGAAAGAGCATCCGAGAAAGCAGTCATTTTGAGGGTTGGCTGAATACCATTATAAGAGATAAAAGCTTTAGAGAAAATGATATGGACAACAATTTCATAAACTAGACAAATGACTGTACATGAAAGATATTGTCAGGAGCCTATAAAGCAATCCATTTTACACTATGGAATAATAATCCATTTTGTACCCTGTTTTTCTTTATATGGAGAAAATAATCATTGCAACCCTCACCAGCTTCTTTGTTGTCGTGAGTAACAGAGTTGAAATGCTTCAGTTCTTATGGACAAACAAAAGCCCCTAGGCTGGTTTTTGAGATTTCTCCTCCTGCAGCACCACCTTCTTTCGGCCGTCTCAAAGGGAGCTGCTTGTTTGCAGGAAGTTGAAAAACTGGTGTCCTGAGAACACCCAGCCCAAGGAGGACAAACAACTGGTAGTTTAGATCTTTGGTGCACTAAACACACACACACACCTCTCTGGTGGCTAGGTAGCTGGTGCCCCTCTCCGGATTTGTGCTCCAAGCTGGACTGTTTGAGCAATGTTACAGGTAGGTAGCTGTGTTGGTCTGGTGTAGTTGAAACAAATTTTTAAAAATTCCTTCCAGTAGCACACGAAAGCTCATACCAATGACAAACTTAGTTGGTCTCTAAGGTGCTACTGGAAGGAATTTTTTTATTTTGTTTGAGCAATGGGACTATGCCCACTTGCAAAACTTAAGTACCCTCGCCTGACAGCATGGCCTAAGCAACCTGGAACTTCTACATGGAAGTTGCCACTGTGTCTTCAAGTTCCTTCTGGTCCAGGTGCACAGCAGGGGAGGAAACAGAGGGGATTCTGCCAGCCCCCTCCCTTTGGGCACTGTCTCTCCCTCAGCTCCTGGTGCGTCCTGTCATTCCTCACAGAACCCCATAAATCGCTACCCACATCCCTGGAATATCCTCTGGCTACACCCTCTCCCTGGAGCCCGTGAGTCCCTGACACCAGGCTGCTGCAGCTCTGCTTCTGAGCCTTGCAAGGGATGCTGGGGAGAAACCTGACCTCTTGTGATAGACAGTCCTGAGCAAATGCATGCAGTCCAATGATATGCAGCTGTTCTTTTCTCTTCCCTCCTTGGTCACTGTGCATTGGATTGCAGCCTCCTCCTTCAAACTCGTGGGAAAGAGCATTACAACTGCCCTGTGATGTTGGGACTGCTTTGTCTCTCATTGGAATAGTACAGGAAGGGACCCACAATGACACCTCTGTGTTACGTGATGATGTTGTAACGAATGGATGATGTGGCATGAAATATCTTTGCCAGTCTTCCAAAAGTCTAGTACTCAGGGCCACCCAATAAAATTGATTGACATTAGCTTCAGAATGGACAAATGGAAGTACTGTTTCATTTGTTTTGTTTATTTGCTTGAAGCATTTTTAGCTTGCTCTTCAGCCAAGAAAAAGCTTGCAGAGCAGCTTACAAAGATCAGAAATGAGTCAATCCTTGCCCTCGGGTTTATGAGCTAAAAGGCAGGATGCACAAGGAAAAGGGATTCGGAGGGGAGGCTGTTCAGGGGAGACTTTAGTGGCAGGTAAGAAGCTATGGTCAGGAACAGGGTTAGGCCTAAAATTCTAAGCCATTAAGGACCATTAAAGTCTTTTCTACCATACCTGAATAGTCACTGGGACTTTCAGGTGAAATTATGATATCCATAAGCTTAGCAAGCCCTTAAAGTTTCTAGGCATGGCACAACAATATATTTTCCAGAGAAATCATAAGGCCCTTGCAACATGAGTTTCTCAACAAGATTAATTCAAGAGGGAAACTTTTGTCTTGCTTTCCTAGAAAGTGTGTGCTTGTGTGTGTTATATATCTCATTGATGAAGCAAGCATACTTTACTGAATATCCAAGCATCCCATTTAAGCTTCTCTTGAACAAATATATTATGATTTCCAAACAGCAATTTGCAATGCAGATCCATGTAATGGTAAGATTGCATTAGTTGATCATGCCAGGAAGCTTATTGCTGCACTTAAGTGTTCACAATCTTGCAATGTAAATTATTTGCCAAGTTGTATTTTACTTGAGGCAATTATATTGGTGCTTGGAAACACAAGTGCATTTAGCTTTCAAAATGGAAGGAAAGAGATTACTGTTGGGAAGCTGGGGCTTGGTTTGGCTGCACTTTAGATCATAATGTAGTATTCTGGGCCAGTGCAAAACTTGTATAATAATATCCGACTACTCTGATAGGAACCAGCATCTTACCAAATCCTTTGACTTTCTTCAGATTTCTTTGGATGTTTTGCCAAATATGCTGCTGAGTTAGGATAAATTTGGTGATATCTCTGCTTAAAATATATCACACAGGGTAGAGAACCAGAGTGGCTCTTTACTTTTGGGATCTGCGTAGGAGAAGAAACATTGCTTCCCTCTTCTTTTGCCTTTGTGACAAAAATGGTCATAGCACCAATCCCTACCCTCAGCTCAAATGTAAGGAAAATACCAGAGAGCTCAGTTTTGAGTGTGAATGTTGTTAGAGCAACTGTTGATGTCACAAAAGGACTCCTCCCCTGTTATTTGCATGCATAGCAACTAACCAATCAAAGGAAATGTGCTCATAACTGATATGACAACAATGCGCTTACATTTGCTGGTCTGATCTTCAGCCACTGGGTACATCCTTTCCCCTTTTAGAACAGAATTGATACACCCTTTCCTACCTTGGCCCATGTTCCCTTTTGGACAGCCTTCCGGGGCCAGAGGGCAGCGGAAAGAGCAAAGGTCCTCTTACCTTTGTAATATAGGCTTCTTCCCAGCCATGCAAAAGCCAGAGGTTTCTAAACAACTCCCCTACAGCTCTCCATCCTCCATCAGGGAAACAAGAGGCACAGTTCAGCATTCTAGACAAGTGCAGAAGGGGGCCTGTGAGGTGGTGTGATTTGAGGGAAAGTAGTATGGCCTGGGGATTGACGTGGCCTGAGGACCAGACAGTGAATCCTGAGGTTTCCTGCCCATTTTTGAGTGTGGGCTACCAGTCTAGATTTGATATGGACTCCTGTTGTTGTTTATCCACTGACTCAGTATCTTCAGTCCTCGTCGAAACATATTTGCTGTGCTAGGATTTTTTAAAAAAGATCGAACTAGTTCGGTATCTATTTTGCTGGCTTGGGTGGTCTTTTAAAGTCAAGCTTTTGAAGGCCCTGCTTTTCAGAGGATTCCCAAACTTGAGCTTTTGGTGCATCTTCAGGAGAAGGGGTTTTTAATGCTTTGTGCGTCATCTTATTGTGTCCCTCATTAGAATGCCAGCATGTTGCTGATATCAAATGGCCCGACTATAAACAGGAGTGATATCGGGCAGCAACACACTTATCCAAACTATTCCTGTTTGTGCGGTGCTGTCATCCTATAAATTATTCCATCAGGGTCTGATGGTTCTCTGCTCTGCTTAACACTCTCATATCCCACTCACGGAAATAATAAATGAACCATTATGGCCTTGATCTGTATTCTTGTCAACCCAACTTACGGAAACTGACTCGCAAACAAACAAAGGACATGTGGATGACAGCTGAGGACAAATTACCTTGCCCTTAACTCTTCTGGTCCCCATCTTGATTCTATTTTCTGTAAATCTGTTAATAATCAATGACATGGTACACCTGAGATGGTGAACAGAACTTTCTATTTGATCACTTACTGAAATCCATTAATGCTGAATGTTAGTTGCATATTAGAATAAAATGTTTCCGCAGAGTTAACCAAACTTTTCTTCTGCCTTTTGGTTTCCAGTCTCTGGTCAGGCACTGGCCAATGGCCCCAGCAGCTCAGAAGGGCACCAGCTGGCCCAACCCAGCTCTGGTACCTTCCACATGGGGTCCCTATTCTGCCATTTTAGCAGTGGGTGTACAGTGCTGCTGCTTGTGAATGGGTGTCAAGCTCGGCTTCCATGTGCCATGGCTTCTCACCATTTAATTTTTTCCCCAAAACACCTTTTAAATTTCCCCACCCCGCCCATACATCGATGAAATCTACCACTAAAATGCCACCCTAAATCAGTGAGGGTGGCTGTAAGTGGTGTTGCTGGTGCTATTGCGGCAGTGGCAGCAACACCCCAAAAAAGTGCAGTTGCATTGCGGGCATATTGTGTGAATGTTTTGGGGAAGTTCTGGGACCATCAACAGCACCATGCTAAGAGCCCCCCGAGGTCTGTTCTTATTAGTCAGTTTCCACTTTCTTCTGTATGTGTTATCCTTTCTGAGACAAGTCTCTGGATTCTTTTTAAAGTGGTAAAATAATAATGGAAGAAAGGGAGAAGTTTTGAGAGTTTTTGAGTTGGAAGTTGCCTGCCTGTATCAGATACGTTCGCTCCCTTCTCCCGTAACCATGGCAATACAAGATAGGAGGGCACTTCTATTTTATTGAACAAGGCATCATGAAAATTGCTTGTGTGACTGAATGATTAGTCCTCCTTAAGGCGACACAGAACTCCATCCCATGCTGATATTTCCCTGTTGCCCTCATCTCCAGCTCTATCAGTTTCAAATATGTCTGTGGGTTTTGGGTTTTGTTTGGTTTTGTTCTTGCTTGCACTGTGTGTGTATATGCAGCTGTGCAGATGAAAAAAAGGATTGTGTCTTAGATAACACCCACATATTTTTTTTAAAAAAAGCATAATGATTCATAGAGTGAGTTTTTAGCACAGTCATATTGTTGAATACTGTTGGGGTATACGGGATATTAGAGGAGGAGGAGTACCTCTGGTGAGGGACACATCATGCTCTTTCTAGAGCAGTTTGTCCATCTTTGGTCCCCACCCTGCACTCAGCTCTCACCTGTGGCTCCTAGAGGTTGTCACCATGTTACAGCAGCCACACTCCAGGAAACAGCTTTGACTAGCTACCTAAACCAGGTGAGGGTAGCCAATGGGAGTGAGCAGAGATGACCAGTAGTGGGTCCAATGGTCAAGAAGGTGGTTTCTGCCTGTGCTGTAGAGGGAAGTGAGGGGCAGGTAGAGCTTGTCAACTTGGGAAGGTAGCCCAGAAATGAAAATGGGCAGATGTCAATGAGCTGTCAGGCAAGTACAGGTCACCCACAGGTCAGGAAAGAACTTGAGACATGATATGCAATTTGCTTTTATTCACAGAAGCTCAACAACACAGTAGAGTTCCTCTGGCTCATCTCACCTAGCTGAAGACATTGCTGGAACTGACCACTCACCCCGCCTACCCCCTCTCGCCTCTCACACTCCCAAGCAGACGTAGAAAGCAGTGGAGGGGTGGACTTCTTCTCTGGGCCTGTCTGGGCTCAGCAACATGCAGGACTCCCCTCAAGCAGTGTGTCGGGGAGGAGGAGAGCCAGCAGGACTGGGACTGTCTAGTTGTTGGGCAGCAGGGGCAACCTCTGACTCCTCTCTGTCTGAGTCTGCACTCATACTGAGACTCTCAGCACCCAGCCCTGTCCTGGAAGGGCCTCCTTCTTCTGACCCCCCTTGATCACTCAGTCATCCTGCATCTAGCATCTTCCAGCTTGTGCTTTCCATAGACTGGTTCCCCATGTCCCACCACCACTGCCCTGGGTCTAAGCCATCGTCGTCTGTGTAATCGCTGTGGGGCTCTTGGGTGGGTAGCACCCACCACTTTTTCTCAGCCAGCCAGTCCCTGACAGCAGACTTACAAATGTAGTTTAAATAAAAATAAAAATCTTTGTACAGTAAGGTAGCTTCTACACACACACACACACACACACACACACACACACACACACACACACTCCTCTGTATCTCCCATCCAGACAAGCAAGAGGCATTATCAGACACATTGTCAGACACATTGCAGCCAGGCAAAATCACTCAAGGAGGAAACAAAGCAGCTCTGATAGGAAACATTGCCTGAAAAGAGGTGTTGTTTCCTGGACCTGCACCCATGTGTTACATGCAAGTAGAGAAAAGACAACTGATGTCAATGAGATTTCCTTGTTCTGCTGTATCTAAAGTGGGGCTTGCAGTTCTTGCCCATGGGAGGGCATGTCACCTCAAGCCTCATTGATCCTGCTGTGAGTGAGACTGATGAGTCCTAACCACAAATGTGTCTTGACCACACATTTTGGTAAATGTGGGGAAAGAAGATGGATCACAAGTCACATTCTGAGGCGGGGAAATGGAGGGCTTTGGAGCATAGCATGCCAGGTCCCTATATGCTTTACACTGAACAAAGGTACACACTATCTCTAGGGATGTACATGTGTTAGTGTGAAAGAAGGCACACTTATTGTTTTGTACAGCTCAGCTATTGAGGCAAGCAGCTTGTGATCAGACAATCAGAGGTTCTGATATGTTCTCTGATGTTTTAAAGCTCGTAATAAAGGTAAAGGTAAAGGGACCCCTGACCATTAGGTCCAGTCGTGACCGACTCTGGGGTTGCGCGCTCATCTTGCATTATTGGCTCGTAATAGCTCGTAATAGCACAAGCATAATTCTCATGCGGTTGATTGCAGCTGTCACATGATGGCTTGGTTGGGGGGGGGGGAATGTCTGTCATAACAGAGCTTCCTCACAACCTGTGATTCCCGAGCCTCTTAGCTGGCCTGCCACATGAGCAGTGGCCAAACCTTTGGGGCTCTATGGACATATTTACACACTGAAGGAACTTGTTGTGAGTGTCACACACACACACATGCACTGCCACACACTCAAGCCTATTCCGTTGCTACATCAGAATGCTTCTTTTAAGCCTAATTCCAGCAACGTGGAGAGAGGGGAGCCCTCTTTGGATGCATGTGCACCTGTGGGTGCCGCGTTGGCGACTCCTGTACTAGACAATACCGACTGTCTTAATGTGAATTGCTGAACCTGAATAGCCCTGAGGCTTGTCCTTCTCTGCATTGGTTCCATTTCAGAATAAAGAAGCAAAAGTCAGTGAGAGGTGAACCCTCCTTAACTCGCCCCTATTGCAACAGGACGTGTGTGTGTGTGTGTGTGTGTGTGTGTGTGTGTGTGTGTGTGTGTGGTGTAATATAGCCTAGCTGCCACTGTTTTGTAAAGTTCAAGATACCTCCTTATCTTCCTCCTCAGCTTGATATGGAATCAAGCTGGTAGTTAACGCTTTTCATAGCAAGTACTGACATGGGTTTTTAGGGAGAGGGAGAACCATTTATTTTCCGTAACCTCTCTTCCAGCTTACAGTGTTGGTAATTGTAGCTTTAAGCATCAGCCCTGGTGAAGAGCCACTCTGGATTTCCTTGCCACTTGCTTCATAACAAGAGAGCTTTATATTTGTATTGGGTCTGGACACAGAGTTCATACCAATTTGCAAGAGAGTAAGGGCTTTATGGCAAGAGAGTAAAGGCTTCACAATAAATACGTTTTGTGTGTGGACCTCCAAAGTAGTTGGCTTTGTAGTTTCTGCAGTTTCCCCAGCAACCAATTACAAGTGTTTTGTGAGAGTCAGAGATATGACTTTTCCGCAAGTGCCCATAAAGCAGCTTGTCCACTGGCCATGCATCTGCAGAATCTCGTTTCTGTGCTTTGAGCTGGAGAAGGATTTTTGGAGGGCATATAGTGGGAGCATTTGTGGGAAATGGTGCTCAATTCATAATACAGGTGTGCATTTTGTGGGTTACGTTTGGACCGATTCAAACTCCAAAATTGATAAGTTCAGATTTTTTGGCAACGACCCTCTCGTTTGTAATGAAACCACAACCTTTTACTAACAATTGTGATGCAGGTCTAAGTATTCAGTGGTTAACTAATAAGCTGATAGTGCATATGATGCAGAAGTAAGTGCAATTAACTGCCGTGTGGCTAATTGCCATGTAAGAGTGCTTAGGATTGCAACATGGGCTGCACTCAAAGGAACAGAGAGATGCTGCAAAGTAAGGCTGTCATCCCTCCAAGATTCCCCACTGATCTCTGAGGGAAAGGATTAATTGCCATGTTACTTCTGTTTCCTGTGCTCCATCAGAGAGAAAGAGCAGGCAAACACTCATGGGCAGAGATAGAGGAGAAATTTGATTTGATTCACATACTGGGGCGAACGTACGTAAATTTGCACCTCTCTGAATTTTGGAATGCAATATTCTCCAAATAATATGTACCATAATGCAGATAACTAGGGTAAACCACATACATAAATGCATATAGCAGTGCATTATATTAGGGGAAATTGCTTTGTAAAGATGCGTGCATATGGGGAAATGGCACACAAAAATCTGTCTCTTCAAGAGAAATTTACACAAAAATGCTGATGAATTTTCAGGAGGATTTTATTTATTTTTTTAAAAAAATCAAACTGATGTGGAAATGTGGAGAACTGAATTTAAGACTGGAAAAAAAATAGAAACTGAGAGAAACTGAGATTCACATATACACCCATCCCTACTAATGGGTGCTTGAAGCATCGGCCACCTCCACCTCCACCCATCCTGTGCTCCTGCTCACTCCCAAGGGACCCGTCAAGTTTAACTCAGGACATGAGTCATGGGAGGGCCTTTCCCTGATGGAAACTGGTGCAAATAGCATCACTTTCATGCCAAGACTTGTAGTCCTCAGCAGGAGATGACGCTCCACTGAAGAGCTAGACCACCCACTGCCACCTCCCCTTGCCCCAGGGGAGTCTTGGTGCAGGTAAAAGCAGCAAGAGCTCAAGGGGTGATTGAGTGAGACGTGCTTGACCCACAATAGCAGCACTCAGTTTTGTGAGTGCTCTTCTTTGAAATTCCTTAACACACCTATCCTTCACTGAAGTTAATACCGGTAGTTACTTATCTTAGATTGGATCAAGCCTTACATTCATTCCTGTGAGAAGTAAAATGCAAATGTATTTTTGGAGACCACCAAGATTTTGTCCAGGAATGGCTGATGAACATGGGCTGATTTATTTATTTGTGATTTTTTTTATTTGATTGATTGATTAAGATTTATATTTGTCTAACACCTCATAAAGTTAATTCATGCCATCTTGCTCAGTCAGTCTCAAGGTTGGTGTAGTGTGGTGTTGTGGTTAAGAGCAGTAGTCTCGTAATCTGGGGAACTGGCTTCGCATCTCTGCTCCTCCACATGCAGCTGCTGGGTGACCTTGGGCTAGTCACACTTCTTTGAAGTCTCTCAGCCTTACTCACCTCACAGAGTGTTTGTTGTGGGGGAGGAAAGGAAAGAAGATTCTTAGCTGCTTTGAGACTCCTTAGGGTAGTGATAAAGTGGGATATCAAATCCAAACTCCTCCTCCTCCTCTTCTGCTACTGCTACTACTATATGAATATTCACTGCACCTGGTGAATAAAAAAAAATAATGGCATAGAAAAGAGGGCAGATTCCTCTTGCACATTCCATGTCCAGTTTAGTTTATGTGCTAACAATAAGATATTTTATTGTGCGCAAGTGCTAACGGTGACAATTTCCTCTGTAGCATAAAGTCTTAAGAAATATTTGCCCAATCATCAAATGGCTGTTTGTTTGCATGTGGCTTTGTACATTGTTTGCAAGATTTAGGTTTTGATAGTTGGCCAGCCATCTATAGAAATAGATGACCTCATTACTGCTGAGCAGTGATTAAAGATCAACGGGGTATATTTACTCCTTTGAACAACTGCCTCTAGGAAGGAATGGAAATGCAATTTTGGTGAGTGTTATTTACGGGTGTAGAGCAGCAAAGCCGCTTCAGTTGCAATTGTAAAAGAGTGTGCATTCATAGTATTCCACATATCAATAGCCTGAGAAGCCCTCCCATTTTGAACATACTTAAATATGCCTGCCCAGTACATACCTTTGGAGGGAACTATGTTTTTAGACACTGCTTCCTAGGAGACAAAGGCATTAATTGTTGTGACCCACCAAGCTCAGCAGACCACATCAACCACCTCTTGTGGGACTAGATCACTGGCATCTGGTTACAATACTATGCAGGCAACAAAGCACAGGTAAGCTTATTGAGTCCCCATTGGGTTACCATGAATGGCTGGTGGACTTTAGTTGGCTTTGTTGATGTAACTGGGAGCTGCAGGGTGGCCCATCCTTCCATACCTATGGGACATCATCCATGCCTATGGGACATCATCCAACTCAGCTGTGACTGAACGTGCTTATAAATGGTTTTATCTGGTGGAGTCATTTGGTGTTGGGCTAACCCTAAGTGGAAAATGAAGTGACTGAGTATCTGAATAAGGTGAGGGGAAGTGTTCAAAAGAAACAGATAAAAGGAAGAAAGCCAAGGTAGGTTACAGGAAATGGGAGCTTCCATCCCAACACCTATTCATCCATCTGGGTTAGTGGTTCTCAAAGTGTGGTGCACCACACTGGTGTGGCAGCAGAATAGCAAGTGTGGAAGGAAGATTCAAGGACAATCAAAGAAACATTAAGACATTTCAGTGTAGTATAGTATAGTATCAAAGTAATTCTTTTATATTTACAGAATATGAATAGAAATCATTTCAAAATGAGAGCAAGAGCATTGGTTACTCTTCTAGAGTTCTCCATGACATATTGTCGTGAACGGGGATTTTCAACTCTGACGAATATGAAAGATCAGAAAAGAGAAAGGCTTCTTTGTGTTGAGGAGATGAGAGTTTGTTTGTCTCGCTGGGAGAAGAAAGGAAAGCTCTCAGGTAGGAGCTGGGAGCGTCCACCACTTTCTGAGAGTGACAAGGGATAAGAGCTACCTTTGAGAGAGGACTCTGCATTTCCTTTTCTGTTTCTTTCTCTGCTTTTGTTTTTAATTAGATTACCCTGTGTGACAAATTGAAGCACTTTTGAAATGTTTATTTCTGTCCGGCTGGCAAAGAGTTAACCCACCTTTAGCCTGACTGACATAGAACTCTGATGGGGGCGGGACTGTGCCCGGTTTGAAAGGAGGGAGTGTCGGTTTGGTCAGTTAGGAGGGAGAGGGAGGAAGGTGTGGTGTGGTGTTATGTGGTGGCTTGTATGAAGACAGTTAAGAGGCTAGGACAACTTAAAGTTAAATGTTTGACTGAGTTTATTTTGTACAACTGGAACAAAGCTAATTAATAAATGACACGTTAAAGAATCACTTATGTTTTTAACACAATAAAACTTCATCTCTGTTTTTGCCAACAAGAGGTCCGTCTGTATTTTTCCAGCGAGGTACCAGGACTCACAGCCGTGGTGACTCAAGAGAGGGCCAAACTCACCTCAGGCAGGGAGGTGGTGGTTTGTGTCCTGAAGTTACACGGAGGAGGCTTAGAAGGGTAACCTGAGGTGCCAAGAAGTTGCCAGAGTGCCTAGGGCAAACTTCTACAGTGGGGGAATCCAACTGAGGGAGACCCTTTACTGGAGGCAAAGGGGTTATTCCGTGGGACAGCCTAGAGTTTCTTAAGGTACCAGGTCACGCAAGCTGGAAGGCTCTCCTTACTAAGAAACCCATCAGTAAAAGGGGTTGATTTTTGAGGCGGCAGGAGCAGAGGGTGGGTGTTTTCCCCTCTGGATTCCTGTGTCGCAGTGATAGTAAGGTAGAGTGGGACCCGGGTCGTCACACCCTGTTTTTATTTTATTGTATTTTGAAAAAGCTTTAATAAAATCTTATAGAAAAGAGTTAGTCTCAAATCAGACCTAATGAGATTACCCGGCAAAAGCAAGCTCACACCTCTCATTGAGTTTGTATACATACTTCTGGTACATATGTAAGAAGCTAGTTTATAATTATATTTGGGGAATGATTCATGTTCTTATGTAGCTACTTTTTTATACTTTCAGAATATTGCATTATCATATTATAAAGTTATTGTGTTCTGTGTTATAAATTAGGCATTGCTAGGAGTTGTTTCTTTTTGTTTCCCAATGTATTTCTTATCGATAAAAAATTGGTGTGGGTGGAGCAAATTTTTATTCTGAAAGTGTGGGCCAGAGAAATAGGTTGGAGAGCTACTGAGCTAGGTTGATGAAGCCTGACAGCAAAGAGGCTGGTAAAAGCAGAGACCTCTCATATATATATAGATAGATAGATATAGATATAGATATAGATATAGATATAGATATAGATATAGATATAGATATAGATATAGATATAGATATAGATATATAGATATAGATATAGATATAGATATAGATATAGATATAGATATAGATATAGATATAGATATAGATATATGAAGCGTACTTAACCTGAAGCGTACTTAACCTGAAGCGAACTTTCCCATTGAAAGTAATGGAAAGTGGATTAATCTGTTCCAGACGGGTCCATGGAGTACTCAACCTGAAGTCTACTTAACCCGAGGTATGAGTGTAATTGGTTCTGGAAGTCCGTACTTAACCTGCAGCGTACTTAACCTGAAATGAACTTTCCCATTGAAAGTAATGGAGAGTGGATTAATCTGTTCCAGACAGGTCCGCGGAGTACTTAAACTGAAAATACTCAAACCGAGGCGTACTTAAACCGAGATATGACTGTAGAAATTTGTAGTATGGCTTTGTCCTAAATATCACCAAGTGAAATAATTCTAACCTCTTCCTCCATTCACCTGCATCCCAGAATTGGTTCTGCCACTGACTGCTCTTTTACACAAATGAATGTAAAAATTGATTCACTTATATTTGTACCCCCCCCTCCACTTTTACTCATAAAGTGACTGGGTGACTTGAGCAGCATATGAATCTTTAAAATACATAGAATAATGAGCAAACAAACAAATATTCCTGAGGGTTGTAGTGAAATTATGATTTAGTCTCCTTCTTTGAGACTGCTTGCCTCTAGTTTGCCATTCCTGGCCCATCTCACACTTAACGCAAGGCAACATTTGAAATATTAAACAATAGCAAGGCTGCACTTTGAAAGTTAATATTGAACATCAGTGCCAGGAATCTTGCTCCTGAATTCTTATTAGGATGCTACATGCGATCAGGCTGTCAGAAAGAAAAAGATGAGAAGTTTATGGAAAGCACTGAGTATGAATAATGTCTATAATTGTGGTTATATTATGCCAAGACGCACACATGCCTGGTTTTGCACCTATAAACACAAATACTCTGGCACCATATCGGTGCATGAATTACTCAACACTAGCATATCTCTGTGGAAAGTGAAATGTAATAAAAATATGCTTTGTTGCACCTAAGTTAATTATCAGTTCAGATACTTTAATATACATTAGAGGTCACTTTATGATGGTTATATAAAAATAAAAAAGATAAGCTACATTAATAATAAGTTAATAAAATACCAAGTTCCTTTTTTCTAAAATGACAATGTAGCCCTGCAGTCAAAAGAGGGATCCCTATCATGGTCTGTCAGACCTTTTGGATGTTTCATAACTGCAACCATGATGTGGCAGGATCTGTATTGATCTCTTTTGACCAAGGTGGTTCTGAAACCAGCAATGAGAGTAGCTGGTTCTTACTTTGAAGAGTTTTGCTCCCAGAGTTCATGGGGGTGGGAAAACGCTAAACTTGTAAATGATCCAGATTTGCAAATCTGCCACAAACCTTTAGTATCGGTGGCATGAAAATAGTTTAAACATATGCCCCAGTGTGCACTGGCCTTACATCAAAGCTATCCTGATGGGGGAACACTAGGGGACAAGCTACATGTGACACTTAACAGTGGTGCAGTCGGTGAATTTCACAGCTATGCTTTGTCTTCTCTTTGTCTATGTAGCGATGACTAGCCAAATTAGCTTGATTTGGTATTGCCTATTGCTACAGCTTTCCATGTGTGATGCACTATCTTCCAGTGCCGACACAAGGTGTAAAGTGGAGCCTTCACACACGGGGATGTTGGGGTCAGGGTTTTGTATGTTCCCTGACCCCTCCCCACCATCAGCTCACACATGTTTGCCCAAAAGGGCTGTGGCTCCTTGATAGAGTATCTGCTTTGCCAGAAAAAAAGCTCGCAGGTTCAATACCTGGCATCTACATGTAGGATTAGGAAAGACTCTCTGTCTGAAACTCCAGAGAACTTCTGCCAATCAGCACTCAGTAGGTTAGAGCATGGTGCTGATAACGCCAAGGTTGCAGGTTCAAGCCTCATATGGGACAGCTGTGTATTCCTGCATTGCAGGGGGTTGCAGGGCCGGTGCCTCCATTTAGGCAAACTAGGCCTTGGCCTAGGGCGCCGAAAAGGAGGGGGCGCTGTCGAGCCAGCACACCGGCCGGCCGCGCTGCCGCCAGCACCGGGAGCAACGAGGGAGCGGTGGCGGTGGCAGCGCCCGTAGCTGAAGCCTTCAGCTATGGGCACTGTTGCTGCCGCGGCCGCTGAAGAGCTCACAGCGTCCCCGGCTCCATAGGCGGGAGGCGCGCGACCCGAAATGAGAGCTCAGGGCCCTCCCGCCTATGGAGGGGACACTGTGCGCTCCTCAGCGGCTGCAACAAGGGAGCGGTGGTGGCGGCGGCAGCGCCCATAGCTGAAGCCTTCAGCTATGGGCGCTGTTGCTGCCGACGCCGACGCTCGCTCCCTGCCACATCCGCTGAAGAGCTCACAGCGTCCCCTCCATAGGCGGGAGGCGCGCGAGTCGAAATGAGAGCTCAGCGCCCTCCCGCCTATGGAGGGGACGCAGCAGCGTCAGCGGCGTTGTGCACGCGTCATGATGTGTGCATCATGACGCACGACGCACGCATCATGACGCATGTGCCGGGGGGAGGCGACATAAGGTGATTTAGCCTAGGGCGCAAAAAGCCCTAGCACCGTGCCTGGGGGGGTTGGACTAGATCAGGCATCCCCAGACTTCAGCCCTCCAGATGTTTTGGACTACAATTCCCATCTTCCCTGACCACTGGTCCTCTTAGCTAGGGATCATAGGAGTTGTAGGCCAAAACATCTGGAGGGCCGCAGTTTGGGGATGCCTGGACTAGATGAACCTCAGAGTTCCTTCCAGCTCTATAATTTTTTGATTCTGTGATAGACAATACTGAGGTAGATGGGCCTATGGTTTAACTCATTGCTAGGTAACTGCCTATTATTATTAATAATAATTTATTATTTATATCCTGCCCACCTGGCTGGGTTTCCCCGGCCACTCTGGGTGGCTTCCAACAAAATATTAAAAATACATTAAAACATCAGTCATTAAAAACTTCCCTAAACAGGGCTGCCTTCAGACGCTTTCTAAAAGTCTGATAGTTGTTTATTTCCTTGACATCTGATGCAAGGGCGTTCCACAGGATGGGCGCCACAACCAAGAAGGCCTATGTATATTCCTACGTATGTTTGTGTAGGGCTGCAGGGACGCTGAGGAGATGCACCATGTCTGATTTTCCATTATTTATTTATTTCAAAAAACAACAACATACAATTCAGTGGCTCTCTAGATCTGTCACCAATTTCAAATGACACACAAAGATGTCATGTGACAAACAACAGCAGTAAAGGGGAATACAGTGGTACCTCGGGTTACAAACACTTCAGGTTACAAACGCTTCAGGTTACAAACTCCACTTACCCAGAAATAGTACCTCACGTTAAGAACTTTGCTTCAGGATGAGAACAGAAATCGTGTGGCGGTGGCATGGCGGCAGCTGGAGGCCCCATTAGCTAAAGTGGTGCTTCAGGTTAAGAATGGGCCTCCAGAATGAATTAAGTTCTTAACCAGAAGTACCACTGTATGGAAATTTTTACATTTGCAAAACCATAGAATAATTTTCTGTGGTATGCTGGTGGGGGTGGGTTATTAGAAGCCAGGAATGTTGCCACAGAGAATAAAGTCTTACCTTCAGGTGGTATAAAATCTTCTTCTTCCTTTGCACAATTAAAGGTTGCAGAAAGCACCATGCAACCTTATTCTCTATTTGTAAAAAGGGACTGGTGGCATTTGATGTTTTAGAGCCGCTGCGAGGGTAAACAAAGATGTAAATTTGCAAAAGCACTTTAAAATTTCTGTTTGAATATGATAGCGAATCACATCTGGGGAAGGTGCAAGGGAGGCAGATGGACTTTCATCGGTATTGCTTGAGAAACTTGTCTTTAGCTGCCCAGTTAGTTATAAAATACGGTTTGATCAAGCCACCCTGAATAATGTTGTGTTATTCAACTAAAGACAAGCAGGAGCTACGCAATTTAATTTGATTGTTGTCCCCATTTTAATGAAAGATGAGTCTGAGAGGTGTATATCATTAGGAGTACCATTGCATTGTTGGTGTTAGGTTGCTTTTCTTTCTGCCAGCAAAGGGGGGGGGGAGGATATGCTTTTGAATTAACATCCAACAATGATTTCATTTTTCTCAGCTAATTATTTCCATCTGAATCAGCTCCTCTCTGCCTATGTGTGTGCATATTGCTAGGCAATAACTCTTTGCATGTCGTAGGACCACTGTAGTAACAAAAGAGTGAGCAAGTTGGTTTTGTGGCGTCATGCTATCTCTTTTGAGCAATTATCTAAAAGTAGGTTATATGGATTTGGTACCTTGCAATGTGTGGATTGCTGCTCTCCATTATGGTGATGGAGGACAGCAGGGAGCAAGGGGTTCTCAGCAGGCCTGGATGCAAATTAGCTGCTTGGAATGGTTTGATGGAGGCATATCTCTTTTTCAAAATGATTATTGGCATCATCACTTGGGTTGTTTATCAGCTTCAGCAATATACCCAATATAGCTTTGTTAATGTTTGCAAATGTAAAATAAATTTTAAAAATCGTATGGTTTGCTCAAGCAATTAAGAGAAGTTAAGTGGTTAAGTCATTCATACGGAGGAACTAGCATTTTATTATTCTTTGCTGTTTTACGGCCCTGAGGAACAGCCTTTTTAAAAGAAAAATTGTCTCCTTTTCTCCAGTATCTGCAGCTTGTGATAGAATTTTGTAGCGGGTTTGTCAATGACCGCTTACATGGTTGCTTTCCTGTTTGCCTGTATAAATGAGCTCCAAGTGAACAGGCAGGGAACTTTCATAATCTGGAGTTGTTGATTCTTTTTATTGCAAGCACTTGTTTTTGTTGTTGTTTAGTCATTTAGTCATGTCTGACTCTTTGTGACCCCATGAACCAGAGGACGCCAAGCACTCCAGTCTTCCACTGCCTTCCGCAGTTTGGTCAAACTCATGTTCGTAGCTTCGATAACACTGTCCAACCATCTCGTCCTCTGTCATCCCCTTCTCCTTGTGCCCTCAATCTTTCCTAGAATCAGGGTCTTTTCCAGGGAGTCTTCTCTTCCCATGAGGTGGCCAAAGTATTGGAACCTCAGCTTCAGGATCTGTCCTTCCAGTGAGCACTCAGGGCTGATTTCCTTCAGAATGGATAGGTTTGATCTTCTTGCAGTCCATGGGACTCTCAAGAGTCTCCTCCAGCACCATAATTCAAAAGTATCAATTCTTTGGCGATCATCCTTCTTTATGGTCCAGCTCTCACTTCCATACATCGCTACTGGGAAAAGCATAGCTTTAACTATACGGACCTTTGTCAGCAAGGTGATGCTTTTGAAGATGCTGTCTAGGTTTGTCATTGCTTTTCTCCCAAGAAGCAGGCGTCTTTTAATTTCGTGACTGCTGTCATCATCTGCAGTGATCAAATGACTGATTTAGGTAAGCTGGTGGGGTGGGCAAATAACTTTTGAGTACACTTACAAAACTTATCTACAACATCCATATATTAACTATTAACTTTTAAGTCACCAAGAACCAGTTCACACAACACATTTAGCATCTATATGAGCAGCAGTCGCTCCCTAGGAGTTAGGAATGAATCTGTCCATTTCAGTTTCTCTCAGTTTCTAATTTTTTAACTACCCCACATTTTCATATCAGTTTGCAATTTTTTTGAAGTCCTCGTGAAAATTAACCAGCAATTCATGGCAAGTTTCTCCTAGATATACACATCTTTGTATGCAATTTCTCTCAATATTCAAATTTTGCATTTCCCCCCTAATATAACAGGTGGAATTCGGTGCAGCATAAAGAAGATCATTCAATCAGCAAAAATATTTCTGTTTGCCTAACACAACATTCTTCCCTCGCTTTTTCTTGTGTGCTGTTCTGGGGGGTCTTACTGTGAGAGAAGCGGAGATTTGGAGAGAGCCTCTGAGGTCCCTTCTTTGTGCAAATGCTGCTTAACAGTTGCATCTAACCTGGTAGTTGCCACCCACCACTGCCAACCCTTCTTTACACTGACAGATCACTGGAGGGGCTGCAGAGGCTCCAAAACAATTACATTTCAAGGTGCTTGAACCAATACACCCTGCACTTCCTGAGCCAAACTTCTTATACCTTGCCAGGGGAAACAGAGCTAGCTTCCAGCTGTCTTCCCCATACCCATCAAGTGTCTCCGTTTTCCTGGGACATTCACAGCATTACAGAAACAATCCCACCTTCTGATTTCATCCAGGAAGGTTCCGTTTCCCCCCTCCAGCATTGCCACTGCCGAGCACAGGAGGAGTATGAGCTGGTGCTCGCAACCAGTGCTTGCGCTTAGCAGGGGATCCTTTGTGAAGCATTTCCCCACTGGAGGCATTTCCCCACTGGAACAGAGGTGTTGGACATGGGCAACACTCTTGCCAATCCCTCTCTGCCATTGCCAAAGCCGCTGTTGCAGTCATTGCTAATGAAACAACCCCTGTGTTGCAGACTTGAGTCAAAATACAAAAAAAAAAGGAGGCAATTCCACGGGCGAAATATATCTGTTTTTATCTTTGTAAACTATAACAACATGCGAGACAGTGATCCAAGGTAATCATACTGTTTTGGTTTGGTCTTCTTCGGTTTTTTAACTACAAAAAATAAATCAAATAAATATATATCATTAATTATGTCATACATTATATTAAGGCCAATGGCCAGCATGAACGCGAGTCTATACAGTCCATAATATTTTAACTTTGAAAAAATACAGGAAAATACAAACATAAAATACAAAAATAAAACATACCTTAATGGCAGCATGAGGTGTGGTGAGGGCGGAGGAAGCGAGAAAGGAGGGAAGGGCAGGAAGAGGTTTTAGCATTTGATTTTTCTGGAGGTCTAAAGCTGCTCCACCAAAGAACAATTAGAACGTATATTGCTGCAGAGCACTTTAGAAAAGCATAACGTCTAAAATTTCTTACTAAACATACGCTTAAACTCTTCCCCTGTAATTAATGTGTATTCATAACCTTTTATGTTGTTGGGAGGATTATGGCATTGATATTTACGTAAGAAAATACTATGATGCACAAGTACGTACGTGCACTACCACACATTACAAAGTTAAACCGTAATCTTTTTGGCATATTCTTGCAGCTTGAGGGGGGCTGCTCCTTTTCTTTCTTCCTGATCATAAACAGGAGACAAAGGAACTTGCTGGGAAGGAAATCGCATAAAGCACCGTAAATGTCAGATTTATAGTGTTCATTATCCCCATTTGCAGAATGTTTGAGTCATTTAAAATCTGAGACTGCACCAGTATGACAGTCTTCCTAACGAGAATGAGGAGAGGTGCAGCCTACATCCTTTCTTCTGACTGAGGGCTATGAAAACTAATAAACGAGTCTTTGATCAGGGCAAGGTGCTGCATGTAGTCAAGAGTGTCCTTGCATTAGTGGCAGGTGGAAGAAGAGTCCTGAGGGATCAATCTTACTGGGGATCTGCCCCCATCAGCATTTGGTTTCTAGCACAGGCCTATAAGTTGCCTAAGGGCAACAGCTCTCTCCTGCTGGATGTCCCTAGCATTTGACATTCAGTGGACACTGAAATTGGATATAGCTATCACACATCTTGAAAGATCTATCCTCTTTGAATTTGTTTAAGCATTTTTTTAAGCCACTGAAATCTATGTGGATTTCATAGAATCCCCATAGAATCATATAATTGTACATTTGGAAGGGTCCTTGCGGTTCATCTAGTTTTAGTCAATTCCCCTGCCTCAACACACAGTCTCTCATCCAATTTGAAACCATACCGGACCCTGCTTAGCTTTGCAAATGTCTTATTGCTGCACCACTAAGAAGCAATGGCTTCTTTAAATTGTGTTGTTGGGTATAGGAATATTTCCTTTGATCTCTTTAATAAACTTTGATCTCTTTCGAACCTACTGCCAACCCGTTTCATTCCCTAACTCTGTGTTCTAGAACTATGAGGAGGGGAAAATATTTCTATCCATTCCGTCTGTGCCATTCACAATGACATAAAGCTTTACATATACAGTGGTGTCTCGGGTTACAGACACTTCAGGTTAGAGACGCTTCAGGTTACAGACTCTGCTAACTCAGAAATAGTACCTCAGGTTAAGAACTTTGCTTCAGGATGAGAACAGAAATCGTGCTCTGATGGCGCGGCAGCAGCGGGAGGCCCCATTAGCTAAAGTAGTACCTCAGGTTAAGAACAGTTTCAGGTTAAGAACGGACCTCCAGAATGAATTAGGTTCTTTTTTTAAAAAAATATATTTTTATTAATTTTCCAATTAAAACCAATTATATCACATTCATTATTTCAAATTATACACATATATATGTCAATCAAACCGAATGTTATGCCAAATCGTCTAAAAAAATTTTTATTTGGGTTCCCATGCTTCAAGAAATTGGGGATTCCTCGCAACCGTCCACTGCCGTCTTTTTTCTAAAGTTCAAATCGTCCTCCAAGTTCATAATAATCCAGATCTTCCCCTTACAGTCACATAGATGTTTTCCACTTTCAACCGATTGTTTCCCAGCTGCTGAGATAAATATCAAACAAGGTTTCACAAATGTTCTTTCTCCTGTGTGGGTTAATCAGTCCAGCCTCCCCATAAATCTTCTTCGTCTGGAGCTCCCTGTTGCGTCGAAGCAGCGCCATCTTAAAAAGCTCAAATCACTTTCGTTTTCTCTCATAGCCATGAAGATTAACGATCTTTATAAAATTTACAGCTTTTCCAGGCAGAAGACCCAAACATCAAACCATAAACTCTTGGTAAATTAATGGATCTCCTTGCCCTATAGCTGAACTTAGCTTCAGGTCGCTGCTCCAATTCAAAGTGCGTCACAGCTCATAAATCCTCCGAACGCGTCCAGGACTCCTTCCGTCCGACTAGGGGGGGGGGGCTTTTCTCATCGGCAACTCCACATCTTTAAAAAATATGCTCAGTAACAACAGTTTATAAAGTTCAACTCACACAGTCTTTTGCTTCTCTTTCACTCCAAACAAGCCAGGACATCGCGTCTGGGAAGGTACGAAGTAACTCATATGAAGAAAAATAAAAAAAAACCTCAATTCCCTTATCGCTCCGTCCCCATCAATCCTTCTTCCAGATGATATACAGCCTTTGACTCCTCTCCCTCAGCAGCATAAATTTCTCAGCAGTAAACAGCGCTTCTTCCCCTCCTTCTGAAGTATGTCCATAGTTTTAAGCCTAATTATCTTCTTTAACCATGGAAATCCCCGCCATGCAGATTAGCGTCCGGGAGTCCTGGCCCTCGTAAGTGCTTTTCAGCCCAAGCTCCCCCCACTCCATAAACAGTCGGAGTGGGTCTGGGGGCATCGCGGGCCAGCGGCCCCTCTCCGTAACCCCCGGAGAGGGTAGGGGGTTGCCATTTACTCCCCTAGCAACCGCCAAATTCCTTACGAAGGTCAGAGGGATGGAAAACAGGTCCGCCATTCCTGCCGGCGGAAACCGGAACCTCTGAATGAATTAGGTTCTTAACCCAAGGTACCACTGTACCACCTCTTTCTCCTCTCTAAACTTCCTGAGACACTTAGCTTTTCCTGCATTAGGATGGTGCTGGAGGGCATGAGCTAAGAGCAGGGCCTGGACACCTTATTCTCTGCTCCACCAGGACTGCTTACAAGTGGAGGGTCAGTCCGAGCTGAGCCTCACTGCTTTATAGCAGCTGCCTGAGAGTGGCAGGAAGGGAGAAAGCAGCCAGGCAGCCAGAAGGAATTGAGCTACTTATATTCGGGCTATGTTGGGCTTGTATAAAAACCCTCCTGGGCTCAGTTTCACAGCCTGACAATTTATATGGGGGAGAAGGTGCTGAACAGACTGCTGCCTCATCTCTTTTGCTTTCTGACTGCCATATATATTTAATATATTAGCACTGAAATTATGATCACTTGCACACCCAGCTGCTTGTGAATGGCAAGAGGCATCCAGCCAGCTTCTTTTGGAAGCAGGAATGTGGGACTAAATGGGTGCTGGTAGGACTTGGCAAGGCTATTTTGCATTACCCATCAGGGAGATGTCAGCCAAGCACCTGCTAACTCCCTGTGTTGCTCTATATACATTATCCTCAGGGCTGCCTTTCTGTTAGCTATTTTGTATGTACTGCGAGTCTTGTGTTGCGTTGTGATGGTTCCTTGTTCAAAGTAAGGAAGCTGGTTTCTTGCATATAGGTGTACCTACTTAGTTCACGGTAGGAGCAAAATTTGAACTTGGGACTTGCTGGTGCACAGCTCAGTCTTTCAGCCACTACACTAAGGAAGCACTTTTAGATAACACATAGAATCATAGTTTCTTGCATATGGTTTCTTGCATATAGGTGTACCTACTTAGTTCACGGTAGGAGCAAAATTTGAACTTGGGACTTGCTGGTGCACAGCTCAGTCTTTCAGCCACTACACTAAGGAAGCACTTTTAGATAACACATAGAATCATAGTTACAGGTAGGTAGCCGAGTTGGTTTGACGTAGTCAAAACAAAATTTAAAAATCCCTTCCAGTAGCACCTTAGAGACCAACTAAGTTTGTCATTGGTATGAGCTTTTGTGTGTGTGGTATCTGAAGAAGTGTGCATGCACATGAAAGCTCATACCAATGACATACTTAGTTGGTCTCTAAGGTGCTACTGGAAGGGATTTTTAAATTTTGTTTCGACATAGAATCATACAATTGTAGAGTTGGAAGGGACCCAGAGGAGCATCTAGTCCAGCCCACTGTAATGCAGAAATCCCTTCTAGCTAGCGAGAAAGCCCTTCTTTCTTGCAGGTAAAACAGAAATTGTAAAAAAAATAGGATTGGATTCCTGCGCCCAAGAGAGTTGAAAATAAAGAGGGAAACATGTTTTTCTTGCAGCTAAAGTCAGTTCCTGACACTCTATGTCCCATAGCCTAGTTTTTAACATGGATGTGAGGGCCATCTGGCTGTGACACCTGACACCCCATTGATCGCCAGGGTTGATTCGGCTAATCTGGCTGGCTAGGCGGGTGTCCCCTTCCTCCCTCACTGCTCCATGTGTGTCCCTCCGGAAGCTGTGTGCTCGGTGGAAGAGGGCGCCCATCCCAGATAGAAGGAGTGTACCATTCTTCGGTCAAGGGTATACGATAGCTGCGCTTCCCTGCTAGAACCTCCAAACAAGCTGAAAATATAGCCCTAACAGTAACCATGTTGCTATAATCAACAGATTTTTTAAAAAGAACTGCTTTCTCACAAACTTAATATGTGCCCTCCCAACCTTGCTTTTGAGAATAGCTGATGATAATGAGACTCAACAGAGATATGTTATTCCTGCCTGCCTGTTATGTTGTTGCCAAGATTTTATGTTACAGTTTTCTCAGAAAACAGTACTTGCATTTTGTATGTTATTTTTTTTAAAAAAAGAAAAGGAATGGCCTTTGAAAGAAGTATCATTGAAAACTGCAAAAAACAAAACAAAAAACCTGCAAACAAACAATCAACAGCAAAAAGCCATAGAGGCTTGTAGCTCCTAAGGTAGGATGCTACTTTATTTGCAAACATTAAAGGGCCTCTACCTCTTCCCGTGATTGTTGCATGCTATTGTAAGCAATTACAGTTTAGTGGGGAAGTCAGATAAGAGCTCTTCTTCTTTACTTCTCCATATGAGTAATTACCTCTCTAGATATAATCAGTGTTAAAGGTAGTGAAGTGCATAATAATTGCAGGAGCAGCAGGTCTGTGATTGGCTTTCAACTCAGCATGTATGTAGAGTAGGAACTCGATTATGTTTTGCTAAACTTTCAACAAGAGAAGCTTAGCAGATTTTGAGACATGTTTTGGTGGCTGGAATAGGATGGCACGGTCCTTCCATCCACTTATTTCTTCGTTAACTCCAGGAAGAAGCTAGATAACTAGCATTCCAAACCATGAGCTCCTTCCTTGTCTAGATCCATCCTTTGTTGTTGTTTGGGGGCAGATGTCAATGCCTCCAACCTCTCCCTGGTAAACTATGTCTTGCTTTGTCCCCTATTTTTAATTTCTCATCTATTTGGAATATATATATATATATATATATATATATATATATATATATATATATATATTTAAAAAGCACTAACCTGCAAAATAGGTCTAGTTACAGGTAGGTAGCCGTGTTGGTCTGAGTCGAAGCAAAAAAAATAAAAATTCTTCAGTAGCACCTTAAAGACCAACTAAGTTTTTATTTTGGTATGAGCTTTCGTGTGCATGCACACTTCTTGCATGCACACGAAAGCTCATACCAAAATAAAAACTTAGTTGGTCTTTAAGGTGCTACTGAAGAAAAAAAATTTGTTGTTGCTGCAAAATAGGGACACTTGGAGTTTATGCAATCACCTTTGCCATGGCTCTTAAGTTAAATCTCAGCGGTAGGATCAGATTCTCTGGTGCACGCATACAAATGCAGGTTCAATCAGCTGATTATATAAACAAACCACTCTCTCTTTTGGGGGTGCCTTCTTTTTGTTTTCATGTGTTGCCATTTTTGGAAATAGCCTTTCTGGACCTCCAAGCAGACCTAATTCATTAACTGACTGTCAGCAACTGTCAACAGAAGCCCTTCCCAGTCTTACCTGGAGGTGTTGGGATAGAATTTTGGGACCTTTTCCATGCAAAGCATATACAGTGGAACCTCGGTTTATGAACACCTCGGTTTATGAATTTTCGGTTTATGAACACCGTGGACCCATCTGGAACGGATTAATTCATTTTCCATTACTTTCAATGGGAAAGTTTGCTTCAGTTTATGAACGCTTCAGTTTATGAACAGACTTCCGGAACCAATTACACCCATGCTTCAGTTTATGAACGCTTCAGTTTAAGTACTCTGCGGACCGTCTGGAACGGATTAATCCACTTTCCATTACTTTCAATGGAAAAGTTCGCTTCAGTTTATGAACGCTTCAGTTTATGAACAGACTTCCGGAACCAATTGTGTTCATAAACCGAGGTACCACTGTATTCTACAGCTAACATCCTGATAGGATGAAATGCAACATACACATGGTTTAAATAAGCCTTCACACATCTCTGATGCTCTGCAGAAGTTTTGGACTACAATTCCCATCACCCTCCGCCAATAAAACAAAAGAACTGCTTACAACAGTAAATGAGTAATAAAACAAAAGCAGAAAAGGAGTTGGAAGGCTGAGCCAAAATTAATCTCTCATTTCACAGTTCTTTCATACCTTTGTGAAGATTGAGGAGTAGGGGGAGGGGGCTGGGATGGACTTGTCTTAAAGCGGAAATTTTTTTCCTTTTACTTTTTGCAGAAAAGAATGTCTCACTCCCCCATCAAGGAGTGCCTGGCTTGTTCTCAACAGTATAGTAGCCTTTTTTAAAATAATGAAAAAGAAGAAGTTAGGATGGAACAACTCATGAGCTTCCTAGTTGTGGCATCCTGTGTTTTAGAGCTCTCTTTCTTGAGCAACTCATGTGGTCGATCTGCTGCTTGTCTTTTAGAAGCCAGTTAAAACATTTTGGTTTCAAAAGACATTCTGTGCTTTGTATTGGGGTGATGGAGAGCTGGTGTTTCCTGCTGCTGGGCTGTCATTTCAACTGCATGGTCATTTTTGATTTGCCTGTTTAATTTCGAATGTTAATGAGAGCTGCTTTGAAAGCCCAGTGAGGGCCAATAATCAGGGAATTCCTTAGAAGGACTAAATAAATGTTCAGTTTAATGCACATGCATATTAACATACATCTATGTAATGAAATGTATTCACATACTGTAGTTGGGAATAGTGTCACATAACCTAAATGCTGGTTTTACTGAAGCAGTAAGTCGGCAACAGCCATAAGAAATATGTTTTGCAATCACTGGGCAACTAACCTAAAATGCTTTCACGAATTTAGCATTGCTATTATTCATAGCCCAAGGAATACTTGCAAAGCAAATAATTCAAATTCTACATGTTAAGAGTGTGGAACAGAAGCTTTGAAGCTGAAAGGACTTCCTGCTTCTCTGGGTTCAGAGTGTGTATTATTTCTCTCCCAAGCCTCTCAGCAGCTATCAGCCAGCAAGCAGACCACTTGGATCAATTTAAAAGGTAATGACTTTACAGGAATTTAAGAATGTTAGTAACCATATCCGAACAAACAATAGTGATTTTTATAAGGAGTAGATTACCCCGTGCTAAGCTTGACTCGATGAACGAAAAAGAGAGAAGTCATAATGAGGGAGAACATAAATTCAATAATTAGAAATAAGAGACCTTTTAATTAAAATGACCCGACTTGCCTCAGCATTTAGCAAACAAGACTTGGAATTTACATTTAAGTGACAGGAACAAGGTGACTAACATAAGTAAAAGCGCAACAGTGCAATTCTATGCTTGTTTGTTTGAAGGCGAGTCCTACTGATTTCATTGGGACTTGGGCTGCAATGTTATGCCTACTCTACTGGAAGGAAGCCCCGCTTAGAACACATCTAAGTAAACCTGCATAGGATCACACTGCACCTCTCTAATGTGTGAATAGGCTTGTAGCTAAAACATAGTTTGCCAGAGTTTGGCTAGAACCAAGGCACAACATAATTAGCTGTTCTGTCAAATGCTATGTTCACCAGAGAGTAAGGTCACGAGAGCAGGGCGGACTGGTAGCTTGTCCATTGTTCTATTGATTAAAACAGCAAATTAAAGTTGTAAAGTTTAAATCACAGAAACTGACAAAATAAGCTGTATTTGTTGTTTCCCTGAATGAAATACATGAGATCATTGGGTAAGGTACATCTCTGAATGATGGGAAAGGTCTGACAACTTGGTGGCATTAGTTCTCGATCCATTGATGATTTCACTCTGGTCCTGACCTATTTTGTGAATTTGAACCGGCTCCTTCTGTGACTGTAAATGGAGCATTCCTTTTAAACTTGTTTGATTTGTGTGCCGTGCAAGCAAGTGTTGAGATTGAGTGCTGTAGTATTTAAGCCTCTTACTTTTTAAGTGGCACTAAGGTGACTCTGAGTCCATTTCTAATATGAATCGTCTTTTTTACCTCCATTTTGGAAGAGTGAGCAGAGTTACAATGGCAAGTTGGCTATCTGAGTGCTTGAACTATATACCAGAGGCAACGAGAAATAGGTTAAGGGTTTGGTGATGGAGTGCAGGGGGCGGGGTTTGTCATATTTTAAAAATTGTGGAACCCTGAGTAGTTCCATTGCTTTGAGCGCATGGAGGAAGTAACACGTTAACTGGGCCTTGTTGATGAAAGTGTGTCTGGGATTTCTCACTGTTATGTTGCCTTTCTTACCACTCTGCCATGTACTAGGACATGTTTTCTGCAGATGCACAGCAATCAACTATGAGGGAAGGCTACACAGTGACGCTTTGCTTAAATTTCAAAAAATACTTCATTATATACCTCTCATGTTTCCCCGTGATGATAGCCTTAACCTACCCTGTTTTGGGCAGTTTTAGGGGGAACTGGGCAAACAAGGGCTTGCTCAGCAACCAACAACACCACCTTTACTCTTATATTAGGATATTATAATGGTGAGGAAGCAATACAGTGAGGCATTGCTTATTTTTCTATCTCTGTGGGCAGTTTTAGGGGGAACTGGGCAAACAAGGGCTTGCTCAGCAACCAACAACACCACCTTTACTCTTATATTAGGATATTATAATGGTGAGGAAGCAATACAGCGAGGCATTGCTTATTTTTCTATCTCTGTGGGAAGCAGCCAGCCTTTCAGTAGTTGCAACCCTCCTGATATATAGCTTTCACTTCACCAAAAGAAGAAAGCTGAGCAGATTACAAGTTTACCACTGTTGTGTCTGCACAGAGCTTATTGCGCCTTTCTTCTATGTTTTATTTTTTTGTTATACTGTATTTATATATTCTCCGTCTTAAGTAGCTCACCTTGGCTTACCAAAGTTTTCCAGCTGCTAAACCATGCTGGGTGCCTTCAGATCATTCTCTGGGACTAAAGCATAATGCTGAATATATATAATTAAGATCATTCTTTCTCATGGCACCATATTGACTCATGCCAATGCTCTGTATCTAGACCAGTGGTTTTCAAACTACATTCCATGGTATCCTAGGGTTCTTTGGAAACTTCCTGGAGTTCCTCAATGAGAAGATCAATAACAGTGGACAAGCTTACCTGAAAAACAACTAGCCTACACCCACCAGTGTGCTCTTGTGGAGGGTTGGACATATTCAAGGCACTTTTATTAGAGAGAGAGAGAGAGATGGACAGATCAGTCTGTTTCTGGTCAATGTCAGTTTTGCAGGTGTTTCAAATGTGTTCTGTTACTGCATTATTCTCTAGATTAAAAGCACAACTAGGGGACATTTGCAAGTAGCATATTATTTAAGCATGCATTTTTAATATGTGTATGTTTAAAGCTTTTTTGTTACAAGTACAGTTTTTAAAAACACTTCCACCCCCACCTGTTTTAGTTGAGAACTGTATCACAAAATTTAGAGAAGTGTTAAATCCGAAGGATAGTTATATTCCAGTATTTAGTCAGAGAGGCCCCACTCAGGTCATTTTGCACTGGATTTTCCAGAAATTAAATTTCTCTAGCATCCCTGCTTAACATAAAGGTGTGGCCCAACAAGCCTGGCCAGTGCAATAGTAACCTGCATGAGCTGAATGTGCACTCAGTTCCCCTGCCTTGAAAAATGGCAGATTAGCACTTTGTGCTGGGGCTCCTTGACAGACAAATTGTGGAAACTTCTCTCTGAAGGTTGAAAGTTTGAAAACTGATGTGTGCAGAACATAACTCAGGTCCTGTCCTCAGATCTAACCGTCCTCAGTTATATCTGATAAACCTGTGTCAGGGACTGCAAAGGGCATGTGTGTCTGTCATATGATTGAATATTCTTCTTTTTAAAAGAAGAAGAACTTGTACATAAAAAAAACTAACATGTCTGGCTATCATGCTAAGTTTTTGTTTTGTTTTGTTTTTAGTATGCAGGGATTATTTTTAATACAAAGAAGCATTTGATCATCCCTGTAGTTGATAGAGGTGCAGATAGGTTATGGGTTGTGAGAATTAGGCCTACTTCCCTGCTTTCCCCACCTTTTATTAGCTGTTTCTTTGAAAACTTCTCTACATCGTACACAGGGGTGCCATATCACCCTCAGCATTGTGGGTGCCAACCACCATAACTCGGATGTGCAATGTCACACGCACATGCCTGACACGCAATGTTGCGTGATTTTTTGGAGTGGGGCTCCTCCGCAAATGTGACATGATGTTGCATGTTGTGTGTGTCACACGCCTGTATGCAGTGTGTGTGATGTCACACACACAACACACAATGTTGTGTCACATAGTGCAGGTACTGTTGCACATCTGCGTTGCAGCAGCTGGTGGTGGTTCCACTTCCTCCTCTCTTCAGCCAGTGGCATGCTCTTTTCCATGGGCAGGAGTTCGCACTTGCCCTGTTTACCAGTATAGGGCAGTATATAAATTCAATGAATAAATAAACAATAAAATAAAAGGTTGCCTCACGGAGGAGGGCATAGCTGAACTGCTCCTCTCTCAGAGGCAGCGCTGCAAAGGTTGGCCGGCTGCCTCTCTTTTGGAGACAGTGCCACTGCCGCCTGCCGGCTTAGCTCAGTGAATTTGTGGGTGCCTTGCTCCCACAATTATATTATTGTGGGTGGACAAGCACCCACGGCCCCCTAGAGTTGGCTCCTATGATTGTACAGAAATCATTCTTTTCTTCCTTCCTGAAATGGTGGCATTTCTAGTACTTTCTGTAATGAAAGCTATTAAACAGAGAAAGCATTCTTAATCCTTAATGACCCAAATGGAATCACATTTTCCCCTCAAACATTTGATTTACCAAAATGGAAGCTATTTAGATGAATAAATACAACTGGAAATGGGAGTTCCTCTCTCATTTCTTTAGAAATTCACTGAAATGTTTAATAAAGGAAATGAAACTTCCAATTAATGTTTTTTGCATGCTTCTTAAAGTCAACAGGCTGCCATCCGGACAAACTGTACAGGAAATAGATCTCTGTTAACAGGTAAATGCCTACATGCGCAGAAATATGGGTCTTTCCCATGGACTCGAAAGCCCCAAAGAAATTGCTGTTCCCAGGAACCCCAGCCCCCAAGACACTGTTGCTGCACCAAAGCTGCTGCAGCTGCCTTTCTTGTTGCCTCTACAAGATAAATTTGTAGGGAAAGATAAAGGACAAAGGCAATGGCTTGCAAAGGAGCCTCCAGGTTATGACCCATTCCCCAGATGTGGGTGGAAGTACTGTAGACCTGTAGGCCTTCTTGTGTTCCTAATGACATAAGGAGCATGATGAAACCAGGAGCTTGGAATGGTTATGAGCAATATATTGATATATTGTCCAAACCCAGTTTGAAGTCCATATCATGATATGAGTTTCATAATTTTTGACTTGGCAATATATCCCAAATCATGGTTTATGTGTTTGTGTGCATGCGGTACGCAAAATCATGATGTGGGAAAAACTGAAGCTGGCCAATGTTCCATGCCTTATTTCAGACATTGTGATATGTTGGTATATCACAATTTTAACTGGTGATATATTGTAATGTTGAAAACCAGTTATCGCCCAGCCCTAGATTGGAATAAATGTACAGTGGTACCTCTAGTTATGAACTTAATTCGTTCTGGAGGTCCATTCTTAACCTGAAACCATTCTTAACCTGAGGTACCACTTTAGCTAATGGGGCCTCCCATTGCCACTGCGCTGACCAGCACACAAGTTCTGTTCTCATCCTAGGGCAAAGTTCTTAACCCGAGATGTTTGTAACCCGAGGTACCGTTGTACCTTAAAATAAGCTAATTCAGGCTCCATCCAAATTCGGCCCAAATGTACCTAGTTCATTATGAATTGAGCCTGTGGAAGCTTTCATCACCAAACCTTGGGCTGTAGAATAAGCCATCTGCTCAGATCAGTCAAAAATGAGTGGGAAATGTTATTTCGCAATATTGGTAGTGTGGAGAAAATAGCACTACAGATTGTTGTTCTCGCAGGCCCTGAGCATCACACATTTCTTAGTCCATAGTTTTGCTACATGGGAAGAGGACATTGATAAATCTGTCTGCATTTCTCGAGAGTCTTTGTCTAGTGGTGGTTTCTGCCCTCCTATAAAACATTTTCCCCCACTGCCATCAAAAAGCAATTTTCAAGAATGTAATATTGTTCTCCATTTATATTCTGAGTCTGAAGCAAAATTGAAACAATATCTTACATGCTTTAACACGGTTATACTATGAATTGGAGATGAAATTTCTTGGTATATATAACAGTGGACAGCCTTAACTGCTACAAATGCAGGGAGATGAATTTTATCTTGTCAGTTTGTTTCAACACTAGATGTTTTGTATGTAATATAGGTTGCACATTACATTGCAAACAGGAGAAGCTCTGTTTCCTCTTCTGCACTCAGACCCTTCCCATAACTGTTCCTTGCTTGTGGAAATTTTCCCCATAGCTGTTCCACCAAGGTCTCTCTGCATACCTGTTCCTGTGCAATTTGATGCATTTCAACATGTCATAGACAGTGCAAATTGATGGGAATGGATTGGGAAGCATATTTAATCCTGAAGTTCCCCATGTGTGAGAAATGTGAGAAGTGTAAAAAATGGCTGGCTGGCTGAATTTTAAAAAGTGTGGGGCTTGACCAACGGAGGAACCATTCTCCGTGCCGCCTGGGTGGGTGCTCTCACACCGAGGGTGGGGCAAGGGGTGGAGGACAAGTGGAGCCCACCATGCCCACCCAGACCCCATTGCCATTGGAGCAACACCAGCCCTGAGTGCCATGGCCGTCATGCCCTCCTTGTGCCACCCTCCCTGGATCCGAGCCTTGGAAGGCCACTCGGGGAGGGCAGTGTGGGGATGTGACAGCCATACACCCCTCGATCCCAGCCTTGCGTGGATTAGCTGGGTTCATCTTTATACATAAACTGAACCAAATTTCTCACCCATCCATAATTCTGGATCGTGAAAACTTCTGCTGCAATAAATGCATTACTTTTTAAGGTGACATAGCTCATTCTTTGTGTTACAAATTATCACTGACTTCACCCTAGAATTTTTCTCTATCTCATAACTATACCACACACACACACACACACACACACACACACACACGATCTGAAATTATTTACTGCAGATTTATATTAAAGCTGCATGATTTTTTAATGGCTCTTCAGCTTTACATGAACCAGAAAAATATCTGTAAAATTATTTTTTAAATGACCCTGATGTGCCTAAAACACACTTACCGTTGCGGGAAGAAGATGAGGAGGAATAGCCCTGAAACTCTCAGTTAAACTTTTAACACACTTCGGTTTTGTATTGTATACCAGCTGTCCTTTTTGGACCAAAGGAGACCTTGCCACAGCCATTTGTGCCCTCTGACTAGTAGCAGCCCTCCAGGATCTTCCCCAGTCCTGTTACCAGGGGTTATCTGGGGTTGCCACAAAGTGCACCAGAGACGTTTTGTACACAATGCATGTGCTATGCTCCCCACCCTTGTATCTTTCCATTTAACTCTTGTGCTACGGTGAGGATGCTCTATGGGATGGCGAGTCCAGCCAGCAAGTAAAAAAACAACCACACCATGAGAATGGTGGCCTTTATGTTCCATTCTGGGAAGGGATGAAAATTGTTTGTTCCGCCGAGGGAGACATCTGTCAAATTCCTTTTCGTCTATTCAAGCTGGGCTTCTCTCTGTGGATTGTGTGACGAGAGTACCAAATCATATCTCGTATTTACAGGTCTTTTCACTCTTTGCACAGTGCTGCCAGTATCCCACCCCTTTCCTGCCCCTTCATTTCTGTATCAATTACCTGCATGGTTTTCATTTTGAGTTTACTGGTTTTTACAGCACAGCTGTGTTCAACAGACACAGGGAATATCTAGCCATCCCTGGCCTTGTTGTTCTTTTGCATCCCTCAAACACAGGAATGGGAAATTTGCACTGAGTCTGAATGGTGAAAAACATTGGGCAGGTCCACACTACATTTAAAGCACATTTGATGCATATTTAAAGGACGCAAGTGAGCTACAATTCCCTGGTTGGCTATTCCTGCTCTAGGAGACAAAAGGTTATCACATTATATTCACTATTATTTGAAAGCATGGATATATTTTTCAGCAATGTATGCCCCATGTATGCAGTGATATTTATCAAATAGGAATGAGGACTGCTGGCTCCCTTAGCATATTCTCTTCGTTTCCCCTGAGAAAGTTTTTGAGTTGCAATTTTCAGATCAGATTCATTTACTTGTATCTAGTCTATCAGGCCAATTGAAAACAAAAATTTAACAGTTACAAAAGTAACACAAGGTCAGTAGAAGTTAACTCAGACCAAAATAAAACTAAACAGTATATAACATAAAAGAACTTAAAATGCTGGATTAACCTGACAAATCACAATGTGCCCCACTATTAAAACAAGCAAACAAAAAACCCCACATCCTTCTTTTAACAAATGTTAACATAAAACATAGAAAAGAAATGAATACGTGCAAATCTGAAGAAAATAATGTAAAACCTAAGTGAATAAAAGCATAAAACCTCCTTCCTTGAATCTCCCTGACAGGACAATGCGTTCTGTCTTAAGCTTTTTCTCCTCTCATTAGCTACTGCAGAGAGAAGTATAGTTCTCTCAACTCCTTACACAAAGGACAGTACAGTATATAATCATTTGTACATGGACTACAATCTAGTTTAAAACACAGGGACAGGTACATTTAGAATATGGCATATTTCTGAAGCTCCCTTCTAAAACAGCTGAAGGCATCAGGTTTACCTTAATAAAGGCCATCCTATTTTTCAGTTTCTGCAGATCCTTAAAATGGCAAGGCAGTGTAAGAGAAATGAAACGGAAGGAAGAAATGTATTGAAGTTGTCAATACAGCTGTTCTTTACTTCAAATTGAGCTCCATCCTCAAAATCTTTGCAAGAAGTTTAGAAAACCTAAATTCCACCACTAAACCCTGTTCAGGAGTGAGATATATTCACATTACATGGACATATGAGATCTTGAAGTGCTATCAGTCAGTTTTATACATTGTAACTGAAATAACCTTTACCTTCCTTTTGGTTTATGCAGCTACTTTCTGAATGGAAACTTTGGTTGCATTGGTGGAAGTACAAATATAGTCTCATGTATTATACATACACATAAAGTGCTGCTGCATAATTTCCTTTGAGAACACTGCTGCATGTTTTCTTGTACTATTTCGAATGCCATTAGGGGGCAATACATCAAATGTGTGTGGATTCTACTTGTGACGATCTGCTGACTCAAAACCTAACGGGATTATCTTAGAATATTTAATCTTTGGTTTTGAAAGAGCACTTGTTTGAGACCCATACGTAATCTTTGTCATTATGCTGCATGACTCTTGCGCTAAATCTGGTGATTTTAACCAAAAGAAGGGAGTGATTGTGTCCCCCTTTTGCGACTACAACACAAAGGTTGGGAATGACTGGGGAATTTACAGCATCCCAACTTTAGGCTTTAGGGGTGGTCAGCATGTCATTGCTACTTCAAACATTCTACGTTATTGGCTGTATGGTGGTCTTCCTTTAACGACAATTAAATTACTATTTTTAACTTGTGCTTGTTGGACTTTCCCATGGGGGTTCTAGAGAAGATAAAACATGACATTGTGTGTGTGTGTGTGTGTGTGTGTGTGTGTGTGTGCAGAAACACTTCAAGAACCACCCAAAAAGAGCATCGGAAAAGGAGGGCATGTGGGGAAGGGGGGCTGTCCTATATAGTTCTTGCACTTTCTGACCTAACCTATCCAGGAGTATTTATGAGCAAAAAGCATTTCCACATGAGTCTACAAATGATTAAACTACCTGGAGGTGGACTGAATTTTTGTATTTGGTTTGTTCTGATTTTGAAATTGCTTGGCATGAAACATTCCATCTCCTATCAACTTTATGGCAAAATGCCCACCGCTTTCAAGGGAAGCTAGATTGCGCAACTCCCCCTTTTTTAAAAAAAGAGAGAGAGAGAGAAAAGGACCAGCTTACACATGTACGCAATCTACTGGTTTCTCTGTACTTGATTATGCAGCACTTGATGACTGAGGCTTACCTGTGTGAACTGAGGCTTATCTCATGTCACATCACCTCTGGTTTTGCTCCTGCATTCACAAGTGATGGTTTGAAGGGCAAGGTTCTGTTAATTTTCAGGTAAAATGGATCGCTTCTTTTAAGAGTTGAGAGATGTGGGCACTTACCATGGTGGCAAGGATGGCCCTTAGATTGCATGCCTCAGGGCAGGTTTCATTGTTGTAGGCCTGGCCTGAAACACTGGCGACTCGCCAAACTTGGGAAAGCTCATGTGCTTGATTCCTGCCTCATCAGGTCACCAGTGGCATAGCATGAGTTGCCAGCACCTGGGGTGGGTGGGAGGGACACGGGCAGAGTACCCATGCACATTCAACTGCCTAACGGCTTGCACATCACCCAGAGATTGCAGCCAGCAAGATAAGGAAAGGAAAGGTGTCCCACTGTCTGGAGAGATCACTTCCTGGTTCTCATGGAGAAGCCATTTTCAACAGAACCCAGTTACAGAAGTGCACAGCTGCATTGAGGTGTGTTGAAATTTTGCGCCCCTAACAATTTTGCGCCCCTGTGCCCCCTCCATGCTATGTCACTGCAGGTCAATGTATGTGGCAAGTGGGTTGTGTTTGGCTTGGTGGCTCCCAGGGTGTGTTAGGTTGCTGCAGATGCTCTTGAAGCAGAAAATTCTTTAGCTTTCTCTTTCCTAATGGAAACTGGGCAGCTTTATTGATCTTTCACCTCCGAGAGGACCATCAGCCTTGGGGAAAACAGAGCACTGAAAGGATGATAGATTGTGGGTTGTATCTGGCTAAGTTATACTTAAAAGTACTCATAAAAATTAATGGGCCCAAGTTTGCCAGGCCCATTATTTTCAGTAGGTCTACTCTGAGGAGAACCAAGGTGGTTGCAACCCTGTGTTTCTCCCACTATGAAATTCTGTATGCCAAGTAGCAAGTAAGCAGATGATGAGCCTAGCTGTGCATTAGCATATGAATGCCTCAAGTTGATTCTGGGCATTTTTAAACTCTGCTGGGTGAAGATGAGCACAATAAGCAACAATAGACTCTACAACACAGCCTTTAGCTTTAAACTCTGCTCCCACTCACCCGCCTTTCCTGTGCTTTTCTCCTTGAAAGCATTCTTCTAGACAAATTCTTTAGAAAACTTTTTCACATCTCCAGGTACTAACCGTGGGATCAAATAGCATTTCTAAGTCTTCATTTATCTTCTTATGTTGCCTTTCCGTGTCAACAGTGGCTGACCTTTACTGGCTGAAGACGCCTGTCAAGGATTTTGTCTCTGGACAGCCTTGTGTGTTCATACTGCAAAGATGATCCATCCATTTTAAAAAATGTGTGTAGAATACAGATGACATATCTGTGTCTTGTGTCCAGAGCAGTGACCCTTCATAGAAAAAAAGGGGGGAGAGCAATGTTTGCTTTCTGTTATCCTTACAAGTATGCTTTTTATCTTGTCAACAAATGACATTCAGTTCAAAAGGTTCCATTCAGCAACATAAGATGTGCTGCACTCTCCATTAATACTTTCCATGTTGAATAAGCTGGCCTTTAGGCCATTTCTGTAAAATGCATTTGACTAACTAATGTTGTACATATTGAATATTTAGTGTCTTCAGCTACTTCCACTTTACTTGGTACTTCGTATAAACATAGCAAGATTTGAATGCTCAAGGCATAATCATGCAGCGGGGAAAAGTTTCTCCTGTCTGATGTGTTGTGAGTTGTTGTAGTTTATGATACAATAATCAACAGCAATCTTTCATTACACGCTTCTCTTGGGCTTTTTTATAGAACTGTGGCGATAAACACAAAAGTTGGCATAACCAAAGGGCATCAACCCTTTATGCAAGGAGTGAGAAGGAGCAGAACAGAAACCTAATGCACCTCACTAGTGGGGTGGTTGTAAGGATATAATGAAGGGGATGACCAAAGGCAATATATACCTGGAATAAATAAAGCTGCTAGACAACAGCTATGTACACACTCCCGCTTTACATCCAGTGTGCTTCCACCGCTGGTTTGGGAAGGAGTGTGCACATGATGTTAGCCATGATCCCTATCTATTCTATATCTATCCTTTCATGAAATGTTGGGCTCCAATGTGTGCTCCCCCAACCAGCTTAGATCCAAATTGAGAAAAAGGATGATACAGCTGTGTTAATTTGTACACAGCCTGAGCAAACAACATTGGATGACTCAAGCAATAGAGCCATGCTACAGCGAAAAGCTAGATGGGACTCACTAGAATATTTGCTCAGTAAGTTTATTTTTTAAAAAATATATATGTCAAGATGGCGATTGAGAAAGATCTAAATTAGTGGTTGTTAGCCATGATATTATAGACCCTCTTGTAGAGGAAGGATACCATTTGTTACCAGATACTGTGACAGAACAAGATGGAATCGGCATAGCCACTTGCCATTCACATGAGCTTCCAGAGGCTGTTGCTGAAAGTTGAATGCTAGCCTAGATGTCCCACTGGTCTGAATCAGCAGGTATGACTCAATGAACAAGTCTGGGGAATGGAAAAGATCAGTTAGGGCAACATTTCCCCTTCTGCTCTGCCCTCATCTGTTGTCACTTGCTATGTAAATGAAATTTACATTGTTCAGCTATGTAAATGCAGAACAAATAATTTTTATTTAAGCAGTCAATAAATCTTGTTGAATAAATAAAACAATAAACCAGGTGGGGCCACCAGGATTCTTTATGTGAAGTATCAGAAAAATTCTTAGCCTCTTACTGTACAATTTTACAAATCCTAAAGGTTGATTGCCACATCCCTCCTCCCCCACCAACTGTAGAACTGTGGCCTATGAAAGCTGTGCAAGGTGGGCACACATTATAATGTAGAGATTCTGTAGGAAAGAGCCATCTGGAATGGAAAGCAGCCTGCATAAAACATATAATATAAGCATGGCCTTGGCTGCAATTGAATTAGGGTTTTGCTTGTGAAACTGGAAAAGAGTCCCTGCCTCTCTCTCTCATTTTGGTTATGCGGTTGCTTTTGTGTCTGTTATTTCTGCATCTATAATTTCTCGCTGGTGTTCCATAATTTCACAGTCTTCCAATTAGCACATGAAACAGAACAAAACGGAAGGTTCAGTCTGTTTTGGATGCAGTAATGTGCCTAGTCTCTTGTATGTGGTGATTTAAGGTCAGAAGGGGGCACTGGCTGAATCTAATCTGATTTATTCTGAAAGCCCAGACCCAACGGAATTTCATTGTTAAACAAATTATAGATGGCTAACACTGGCTGATCTTTCACAAAAGTGCCATTTTAATCTGTGTTTTGAAACCTGAAACAAATCAAGCATCTGCAGCCATCGCTGCTCTAAATGTATCCTGTCTTCCGATTTTAGAAAGGCCTGCTTTTAGTTTACTGGGCATTCCCCCCCCCCAATGTGACTCTCTTCTAGTTGTAGCCGCCCCCTTCCTGTCCTGACCCACGCTCTGGACCCAAAAGGATAAGTGACCAGATTTTTATAATTCATTGTTGGTGAGAAACCTGGTTATATTAGCTCCCAGTGTGCACATGATATACGATAACCCCCTTGCTAATTAACTGTCTTAGTAAACTAATACAGAAGATTGGTGCCAGTCTTGGCAATTTGGATCAACAACCCCCCACCCCCAAAGCCTTTGGAGTAAGTGTTAGCACCTCCTCAGAGGCTGCTCTGTTTCAAACACCTCCTCAATTGGGGAGACGGCGGTGTGTGTGTGGGACTCCAGGGGAATCTGGAGGCCTGATCCCATCCGAGAACTCCAAAGGCTTTGAGTGTTCAAAGCTCCCTTGAGACTTCCCTCAATTCCTAGTCCCTTCCTGCTTCCACTGGCTCTCGCCCCCCTTTTTCCACCTCAGCCGCCAACTACCTCACAGTTCCTACTGGCACCGGCGGGGGGGAAGGCATTGATGATGGAGGAAGATTTTTCCTCACTAGTGGCACAGAACCTTCCTTTCCCCAGGTCTTCCTCCTTTTCCTCTGCCACCACCTCTCCTCAGGCTCCTGCTAGTCCCTGACATGCCCTGAAGTCCATAAGTGTGTCTCTTTACGGCTGATTTTATTTATAATTTTATTTTCATTTCTTCTGGGAACTCCAGGGACTGATGGAAACGCCAAAGGGATATTGAGTGGATATGACTTGTTTCCCGATTAAATTTAATTTGGGACATACTGATGGTTGTAGTTGTATTCAGAAACTAAATTCCTGAAACTTTGTGTGCGAGTGTTCATGTTCCCACATGTTTTCTGGTGTCATGGAGCTAATTTAGGCTGTTTACACATTATTATATTTTTCTCAATTCAGATTGAAGCTGGTTTAGAAGGAAATGCATCAAAAGATAGTTATTGCGCAAGAAATGATTAGATAGATACAGGATAGGCTTGGGTTGTGGCTTATACCATGTGTACACTGCTTCCCAAAAAAAGCAGTGGGAGTGCAAAGGCTGTAAACAGGAGTGTATGCAGCCTATTTCCATAAGTAGAATCAAGTGATAAGGCTTTCCTGGATTGCCGGGAGTCTTTTTTTAATGGGAACATCCAAACATGCACACTCAAGCTCCTCTTGCCCCCAGTGGTACAATCCAAGAACCTTATCACTTGATGGTCTTGATTGTGCAAGTGGGTCTTGGGCTTTTTAGCAACATAGGAAGCTGCCTTATACTAAGTAGGACCACAGAGTCCATCTAGCTCAGTAGTCTCTACACTGACTGGCAGCAGCTCTCCAAGATTTCAGGCAGGGCTGGATCCTGCGAATTTGCTTTCCCAGCTGGAGAAGCAAAGTAGTTGAAGGTGCCTCTCAATGAGCTCTCATTTTTGTACAATCCCAGCAAGCCATAGTTTGGCATACTGTGTTGTGTGAACCAGGCTACTGTCTCATTGCTGTTCTAGCTTACAAATGAAACTGTGAACAATATATATTTTTATCACATCCTGATTAAAACTAGATGAGGCCATTGGGACTAGATAATGCATTTGGGGTTCTGGATGTATCCTGTGGACCATCAGTTGCTCATAGCTGCTAAATGAAATGACCTTACAAACCTCTAATAGTCTCAATGCATGGTTTTCCTATAGCCTTGTATGTAGCCTGCAAGACCTCTTTGTCTGTCAAAAACTGAAGAAACAAGACGATAATTTTCATTTCACTAAAATTAGCAGTACACGTATATGGTGTGGCTGGATACGGTCCACCAGCACTCATGCTACAGAGCTATATATAGACGGCGTCTGTTTATGGAAATTAGACTTCTGTTCGTACCAGGCATTGCAAGCTTAGAGAGGAGGTTGTAGGAGTTATCCCCAACCCCCAACCCCCATCCAATGGATTTTTATTAAATACCATTATTCTTATATTCTTACACGAGGACCTATGAGTTCAAAGTTTAGTTCTTTAAATCATTTTTAATAAAAAAACATTACTTATTTTTAGTTTGAAGCTATTTCTCATTTCTTTCCAAATGAATGGGATCATTGTACACAAATCTGCAAATCAACACTGAGTCCATTAAAAAGGTAGTAAGCAATTGGGGCTGAAGCCACCTTTTGGTCTTTACCCGAGCTCAACTAAAGAGGAACATAAGATTTCTTCTCCCAGTTTTGCCTTCTAGGATGTGGATGTTCCTTGACAATTTTTTGAAGAGCCACATTTTATATCCAAGTCAGAAGGCCTCTCCAGGGTGGTTTTTGTTTGCAGGTATATTCTGCAGCGTATGATCATCATTTATTGTTTATATGCCACCCATCTGACTGTGCTGCTCTAGCCACTCTGGGCAGCTTCCTACAAATTATAAAACCACAGTAAAACCTCACACATTGAAATCTTAAGGGCTGCCTTCAAATGTATTCTAAAAGTCAGATAGTTGTTTATTTCCTTGACATCTGACGGGAAAGTATTCCACAGGGTGGGCATGACTACCTAGAAGGCCCTCTGCCCAGTTCCCTGTAACTTCACTTCTCACAATGAGAGAACCGCCAGAAGGCCCTCTGAGCTGGATCACCATGTCTGGGCTGAACGATGGGGGTGTAGATGCTCCTTCACATTGACATAAGATTGGTGCATTCATGTTGGAATTGACCATCCACATGTCCTTCTGCTTTATTGATTGTTCTGCGATGCTGTCCTGGTGTTCCTGCATTATTGCCATCTGTGCTATATAATGCAACAGAAGTGGGACAAAACCTCCACCCTGGAATATTTCAGTTATGCAGTGTTACAGGATTTTAGGAGGAAACCACACCACCTATTGCAAACAAGGCAGTGTATTAGCCCCATAACATTTGCGCATGCAAATAGTATTTAAAGCATGATAATCTCCCTGATAACACCATAAGCAGAAATGCTGATTTTTGCTCAATAAATGGATGTGCAGAAGGGCTCAGAGTCTGGCTTAAAAATCCAGACACACACTTCATCGGGAAGACACAGAGCTATGCACAACCCATTGTTTGACTCCCCTAATGCCCATGTGCCACATGTAAGCATTGCTCCTCTTTGTTTGCTTCTGAGTAGCTTAGAATTTTTGCCTACCACACCAAAGGCAGCTTGCTGTTCCCTGCATATGCATTTTCCCATAAATGCACATCCTGAGCAACCAAATCTGGTAACGTGCTTTAAAATGCAGCAGCTAGACTGGTGACTGGGAGCGGCCGCCGAGACCACATAACACCGGTCTTGAAAGATCTACAGTGGCTCCCAGTATGTTTCCAAGCACAATTCAAAGTGTTGGTGCTGACCTTTAAAGCCCTAAATGGCCTCGGTCCAGTATACCTGAAGGAGCATCTCCACCCCCATCGTTCTGCCCGGACACTGAGGTCCAGTGCTGAGGGCCTTCTGGCGGTTCCCTTCTTGTGAGAAGCCAAGTTGCAGGGAACCAGGCAGAGGGCCTTCTTGGTAGTGGCACCCATCAGATGTCGAAGAGAAAAACAGCTACCAGATTTTTAGAAGACATCTGAACGCAGCCCAGTTTAGGGAGGCTTTTAATCTTTAATTGATTATTTTATTCTTCTGTTGGAAGCCGCCCAGAGTGGCTGGGGAAACCCAGCCAGATGGGCAGGGTATAAATAAGAAATTATATTATTATTATTATTATTATTATTATTATTATTATTATTATTATTAAAGATAACACTGCACCAGAAGACAACAATTGGCTTTTTTAATGTGGAAAGCATGCAATCTGAAGCTGCTCTCTGTGTTCAGCATGTTGGTGTCAAATGCAGAATTTCAATTCCTGATTTATTTATTTTTTAAAGCTTTTATTCCTTGAACAGTTTCTACTCCTCCTGATTTTGACAATGTACTTAAGAACATGCAGCTACCTGTAATTGAGTGATAATGAATAATATGACTGATACAATAGAGTGATTATAAGGTTTACAGATCTCATTAACATGTAAGCTCTATGTAAATGCAAATTAATACTCTCACTCCTCCCCATGAATTGAATTATGGTGCTGGAGGAGACTCTTGAGAGTCCCATGGACTGCAAGAAGATCAAACCTATCCATTCTTAAGGAAATCAGCCCTGAGTGCTCCCTGGAAGGACAGATCGTGAAGCTGAGGCTCCAATACTTTGGCCACCTCATGAGAAGAGAAGAATCCTTGGAAAAGACCCTGATGTTGGGAAAGATTGAGGGCACTAGGAGAAGGGGACGACAGAGGACGAGATGGTTGGACAGTGTTCTCGAAGCTACAAACATGAGTTTGACCAAATTGCGGGAGGCAGTGCAAGACAGGAGTGCCTGGCGTGCTATGGTCCATGGGGTCACGAAGAGTCGGACACGACTAAACGACTAAACAACAAACAACAACCTCCCCATGAAAAATTCAAATGTTCTTCCCCCCCCCTTGAGCCCCTGAAAGAGAGAACATGTCAAAATGCATATGATAGCCAGCAATTTCATTTCTACCATAATTTCGAGGTGTTGTGGTTTTTTTTTGGGGGGGGGGTTCTAGTCCTCTTGGTGCTACCTGTTTTAGATTGTCCCCCAATATTACCCCCTGTTCACTCTATTCAAACTTCTGCCATTGGTTAAAATCACCCCTCTCCCCTCTCATCTCCAACCCTGATTTATTAAAATCCCTGCTGTTGTTTTAAACTACCACTTTACCCCATAAATGTTACTCCCATTTTACTAACATGCAATGGCCACTGGTGTTGTACTGCCTGCCTGCTCCCCTTCCCCACAGAATTCATGCAAATCCTGTATTGTGCTCTGGCACTTCACATCCTCCAATGCGGGCTGCGTGATGACAGCCTTTCATTTTTATGTATATAGGAAGATATCAGGCTATGTAGAAAATGCTTAATCTCAAAAGCAATACAAAGTCAGCATAATAAAAACATTGTGGCTTTAGCCACGCGTAAATCTTGGTGCTTGGTAAGTAACTGCTGAAATATTCATTTGAACAAAAATATTCTTAAGTTACATATCACAATCATATACTAAACAAAGGGTTTAATTTACCAGGCTTAATTGGGTGCTCAGTGTCCCAGTCCTACAAACAAGCAATCAACAGAGGTACACAACATGTTTTAAGTACAAGAGAAAAAAAATGATTCTGTTAAACTGGATATAGAAACAGCTTTTCATGGGGAACTGAATTAATGTTTAGGAATTCTTTAGTCTAGTGACTTTCTACGCATAAAGCAATTCACATGTTTGACTCCCATAATTGAATGTGTTTGTGTGGATGGCTGAATGGTTTGTTTTATGCACATATATATACAACCTGCATTAAGATGGAGAGAGTTCATAGCATTCACATCCCAAGACTGTCCTGTTCTGTTACTGCAGCCTCAGCTTCCAAGAGACCCCAAACATCATGTCTGACCCTCTCTGCAACATTAAAAGCACTGCCTGCTTCATGCTCCAGCTTGCAAATGGGACACTTGGTTCTGTTCACTTACCTCATCCCCCACAGAAACACTGGAAACTTCTATCTCCCAACTTTGATATTGTCTTTTGCTCAGGGTGGGCTCCCCCCCCCTGTGTCCTGCAGAATCTTTTGCCTCTTTGATGGTTTTCATTGGTGTGTCAATGAGTGGCCATCATCTTCCTTTGTCCCCCTAAGGACCCACACTCAGCAAGCTCTGCCAGCCTGGCCTGGCTCCTTAGCATGTTGTGCCTAGGGATTTCCATGTTTGGAATAGTTGAATCACACCTTGATTAATTATAACTTTTACTAAATCCAGGAATTATGGGGTGGACCTGGCACCCAGGAATTAAGGGGAGCCATGTCCCCACATAAACTTACAACAGTACAGTAGCCTAGTTTATACACATACTCACACCTCTATCCTCTGGCCAGGGAAGCAAGAGGCATCATCAAGAGTTCAAAAATGCATTCTAGTCCTTCAAAATCTCTCAGGGAAGGTATGAAGCAGAGCTCATAGGAGATGGTGGTCTGAGGAGGGTCCTGAGAACCAAACAGAAAGGCCTGGAAGATCCACATCTGGGCTCTGGGCCTGAGGTTGCCCATCCGATCGAATCATAGTGCTCATTTGCTATGGCGACTGAACCCCATCTTTCAAGTAAGGGTGTCAGGGTTAATTCCACAGCCGTTTATTGTGAACTCGGTGCTGCTTATGCATGCAAGATTTTCACAGCATCCACAAAACAGCCTCATCAAAACGCCATCCTGTATTCTTCATGCATCCCTTTAATATGGATTCAGTGTTTCGGGTTTTTTGTTTCACTTTCTATGGAAATGGTAACTCTTGATTAAATGGGAAAATACTGGCAATTCTGCCGCCAAACACATGTTTCACCCATGTGTGCTGTTACAGGACTTCTGCCATGACTAGAAGCTTGTGTATATATTTGTGAAGTTCAGTGTGGAAGCATGAGACCTTCCATAGCCCCAGATTTTCTTTCTATTTCAATTCTTCTATGAGATGGCTTGCATAGCCAAGCATGTAAAGCCTGTGGATTATATGAGCAGATGTACTGTATGCTGCATATGCTATTTTGCGTGTAGCCAGAGGGTGCATATTTATTTTATAGATTCTTCCTGTTTGTCTGGAGTGCCCCTGTGGGATTGTGTGAGCCATTACTGCCTGCATTTTCACTGGTTTAAATCCTAAACACAAGACTTCTCTAGCTCAACACCTCCCCCCCCCCCATTTTAAACAAAAAAAATGAACTCCCTTGGCCCTCTTTATATCCCAAGCATGTACAAAAGGTAAGCTTCACTGAAGCAAAAACGTATTGTAGTTCTTCAAGAGGACCCAATAAATCAATTAATAAATCAATAAATTAAATGATGTGGTATAATTTTAAGAACTGTGCAAGAAAACAAACCTTTTTAAAATTTCAAACATTGTGTCGTACCCTCCCTGGAAGTTTTCCTTTAAGAGCAATAAATAGCTTACAACCCGTTTGAAAAATTATAAAGGTTTAATTTTAAAATTATTGATACCTTCTGCTGCCCCCCCCCATTTTAATATAATTATTTCATATTTCCTTCTATTTTTTATATTTTACATTGTTTTTAGTTATCCATTTAATACTGTTGTTGTTTAGTCATTTAGTCGTGTCCAACTCTTCATGACCCCATGGACCAGAACACGCCAGGCACTCCTGTCTTCCACTGCCTCCCGCAGTTTGTCAGACTCATGATGGCAGCTATTTAATACTGTACTTAATGCATTATACTGTGTTTTATGTGCTCTGTTTTCCTCCTACCTTGTCTACAAATTATTGGCCAAAATTAAATATATATATAGAGGCAGAATTACACGTTTGGCAACAGATACTGCTCTGAGAATGCTGGCAATTGCTGAATTGCTTCAGACTAGCAGTGTGAGAAGACAGGATTTGTAGTGAAGGTGTGGATTGTGGAGAAGGGCTTGGCATCTCTCCATCTGCCCCTCTCTAGCCCCCAGGGCCGGCTCTAGGTAGACCCCCAGTGGCGCGGTGTGCTAGGGGGCCGGGCCGGTAGGCGGGGCACCATGTGGAAACCATGCTGTGCCCTGCGAGGGCGGGAGTGCTGGAGCGATCTCCGCCCCTCACCACCAGGGCGCGCGACCTGCTCGAGACTGCCTTGCTAGCCCCACAACTCCACTTGAGCTCTTCCCACAACCCAGCTGGGAGGAAACTGGTTTGTACAGGGGGTTGCGAGGGGGAAAGCTCCACTTCTCTTGACTGCCAAAGTCTCCCCTCAGAATTTGACATCATGCTGCTGCTTTGCAACCATTTCTTGGCATTGCAGGGGGTTGAACTAGATGACCCTCAGGGTCCCTTCCAACTCCATGGTTCTATGAGCCAGAGTTCCCAGAATGAACTTGTGATGCTGCAGAATTTCTGCTACTATATTCTGATAGCTTTGGGGGACTTCCCACATGAAGGATCCAAAACAGCACAGCAGCAGCAAAGAGTGCTTTTCTGTTCAACTTTGGTTATTCCACAGGTGAATAGTAATGTTGTCAGCAAAGACCTTCCTTTGCTGGAATTACCCTGATTATGTCATGAGCTTTGTATATGGCAGAGCTGAGCTAAAACCTATCCTCCTTTTTCTAACAACATTTTCTTTCCCTGGAAAGGAGGCTTCCATTTTTCTGCCTCTCCTCAGGGCAATTTATAATTTTATTGGGATTTCTCTATAATTTTGGTTGGTGACTGGTTGGTCAGTCTTAAGATCTTCCCATTAAACATTTGAACATTTCCCCAGCTGCCTGCACTTCCTGATGTGTAAGAGGCTCATGGGAGGACCTCATTATACTGTATGTTCTGTTGAGTTTTAATTAAAACATGGGAAGCCAGAGAGGTTGGCTACTGAGCATGTGAGATCAGTGCAGTTCCTATTTTCATATTAAGGGAAGGCCTTCATTATTATTTTTTTAAAAACCCTCTTACCACTGATTTCATTTTTTTTAAAAACCCTCCTTCACTTGAAAAGAAATAGCTACCAGGTGTGCAGAAGACAGTCTCCTCACAGGCCCCTGTTTACAGTAAAGCCCAGCTGAAGGTATTAAAGCAAATTCAAGAAATGTGGGCACTCAGGAAGGCTGGGGAGATGAAAGAAAGAAAGAAAGAAAGAAAGAAAGAAAGAAAGAAAGAAAGAAAGAAAGAAAGAAAGAAAGAAAGAAAGAAAGAAAGAAAGAAAGAAAGGACACACACAAACAATCTTTAGTCGCCTCGAAAGTAAGGTAAGCACAACAGAAAACCTTTCCCCTAACAATGAGAATTGCACCAAACTTTCTCTCCCCTTTGATAATTATTGGAATGCAATATCTTTTCTCATTTTTCAATGGGGAATGATAAAAAATGCAGGAGAAATTATCAGTGCTTCACTAGTATTTTGGTCTGGAAATGTTTAGATACACAGAGGTTGTGCTTTAATTGTTGACAGTCCATTGTGTTCACACAGCTGGCTTTAAACTGAAGATGTGCAACTGAATTCCATATGCATGTTTACTTAGGCTAAAGTCCCAAAGACATAAATATGGCTTGTTCACAGATAAATGCATATAGGATCACAGTAACAAGGAACTGTCTTGTTTGTATCTAAATCGGGTCCTCCCTAACAAGAGGGCACGTGTTGCAGTGCGACTTGGCAACCAGACCCTGTGTTGTGGGTGGGCACATTGGGATAGCCACAACACCCTATTGGTGGTCCCTCAATCCTGGGTGCTATTGGGCCAGAGGGACGTCAGTCAAAGCGATCGAGGGACCCTATTTAAGCCAATGCACATGTCCCCGAGCTTCCTCTTTTGGGCTCTGTGCGTAGGGTTGCCAGACTCAATTAAGGACAGGACTTCTGTGCCTTTAATTGCCCTGCTCTCTTTTGAGTCCGGAAACCTTAAAGAGAAACCAGCAGACCCTTTGTTTAATTTCCAAGCAAAGGGTCTGCTGGTTTCTCTTGAAGGTTCCCAGACTCAAAAGAGAGGAGGGCAATTAAAGGCACAGAAGTCCTGTCCACTATTGAGTCTGGCAACCCTATCTGTGCGTTGGAACACCCGCCCACCTCTCCCTATATGTAGGGCTTGCGCTTGACCTTGCTATGCCATCGTGTGTCGCCTGTCATTGGGACAGGGGCATGGCAGAAATTTTCCCCTCTTGGCTGATTGGCTGGTGCCACTTGGGTTTCGCCTGCCGCATAGTAAATCATCACCGCTTGTAAGGTTGTGGATAAGCTCTGGTTCAGGTGGATAGGGGTGGCAGGATGCCTAGCCATCCCTATGTGTTGGGTATTCCTTTAATCCACAGGATCCACAGGATTAAAGGATTAAGGAATCCACAGACTCATGGTTATTCTTCCCTGTGAGGGGTTGTGTCCAGAGCCTGAGTCCAGGGCTCGTCTGGTTGGAGGCCTAGCAGGGCTCCTGCTTGCCACTGTCCCAGGTGTTCACCCAAGGCTGACTTATGGTTGGTGCCCAGAATCAGCGCTGCCTGCTAGGGTTTAGGGAGCTAGTCGAACCAGAGCCTATGCAACTACTCACTTGATTGTAATCAATAAAGTTCCGGCCTAAATTCTGCCAAAAACCAAACCAAAATTTGAGACCTGTTTGCAATGCAAACTGCTCTGGGAGTCTTTTTGGCTGAATAGCAGGGTAAATAGTCTTCAAGTAAATATTGCAGCAGTACTTAATTAAAATCCTGCTGAGGGCTACTTTACTAAGCAGTGGTGGTAAGGACTGCTACAATTTTAACTCCAGTGTTTGCTTAACACAGGCATCCCCAAACTTCGGCCCTCCAGATGTTTTGGACGACAATTCCCATCTTCCCTGACCACTGATCCTGTTACCTAGGGATCAAGGGAGTTGTAGGCCATTACCTAGGGATCATGGGAGTTGGAGGGCCGCAGTTTGGGGATGCCTGGCTTAACACATGCTATCGTTCAACACACATGCATGCATACACACTTCTATGGCATGTTCTCTCTCTGCATCGTCACCATGAACCCAAGACCTATGTTGGGCTCAAAGGTAGGAACTGTCCCAAGGCCACCACAGCGAAGTTCATGGCTGAGCACTCCTTTGGTTCCCCTTCTCTTTCTGTCCAAAGTCAACCTTCAGCCAAACCCCCCTGTGCCTCTGCCTTGAACCTTGACATTGAGCTGATTGGTGCAAGGCTGCTGTATAACTGCAGAAGTAGGACATGTATTTCTTATGAGCTTTGTCTATTTATATCTGTTTGTTTGTTTGTTTGTTTGCTTGCTTGCTTGCTTGCTTGCTTAACAAATGCTGAGATCTCATGCAGAAGTTTATGCTAAAGAAAATTGCTCCTATTGTGTGTCTTCTTCCTTTTGAGGCTGACATGCTGGTATGCTTCATAGTTGCTTTCAGCTGTGGCATTAAGATGCATCAATGCTTGCCCCTTCCCTGCTGGTAGAGAGATCCTTCCAGCAAATCTGTTGTTCCGTAACTGGCTTTCAACTTACGAAACGTTTTGATGCTTATGCTGGTATTGCACAAGATCTAAGCCCTTGCGAGACTTGCATCTAGGTTATAGCTGCTGTGTTCACTGAATGAGGGTTGTTTTTTTGTGTTGGGTTTTTTTGTTTGTTTGTTTTGTTTTGCCACAGCTAACAGAATTGTTGCCTTTGGGATTCACACTGATCTGTTGCTTGATTTATCTGTGGCTAATACAGGGCAGTGCTACAGCCCATTAGAACCAGCCATGGCGAACACTTCTTTCAAGTCTCAATAATGTGCAGTATCAAACATGCCTTTTGTTTTAAAGTAGGCAGCCAAGCTGGTCAACAGTCATTGCTTCTTTTCTGGTGCTCAAAACACTGATGACAGTAAACATGACTTGATGGAGTGCATAGAACTTGAGTTCACGTGAACCTTTGGCCTTTGTGATTTGTGGCATTTCTGGAAACTTAGTGTGGTGATTCATCATAGAAAAGATTGCTGTTATGGCACTCTTCTGCCTGGAGACAAGTGGGTGTGCTGGTGTATAACTGTCTGTCTAGGTTGGTGGTACGATGTGTGCAGAGCACCCCACTTCCCTGAGTGGTTGGTGCAGCCAATACAATGTTGGTTTCTTTGGGCGGAGAAAGCACTGAAAGCTCACAGACAGCATTTTTGTGATAGCAGTTTATTTTCCAACATGCAAAATTGAGTCTAGGGGAACAGCGGTGCATCTAGGCCCACAGTTCAAGCATTGTTTTCCCGAAGGTAAAACAACATGACTCTGGAATTATTTGATTCTGAATATGAATGTGCCATAACAAGTTCCATACTATCTATTTCTGCCCCTATGCCACTGAAAAGCTTTTCTTGGGCTTAAATTGTAATCTGGCCTGGAGAATAATTCATTCCTTCTACTCCTGCATCTCAGGTGGCAGCAGCAGTGAAAACCCCTTTAGCATCTATCCCTGGTACTTTAAATGCCACCAATGCTAGGTAAGAGAGAATTATGGCTTATGGAAAGTTGGGAAGGAATTCCGTCCCCATCATTTCCCCTTCTCTTTGGCTCTTCTCTCAGTCCCACCATGGCTATGTTTGGTGGGGACATGGGAGAGGGCTCTTTTGATGGGTGCTTCCAACATCTGGAACTCCCTTCCTTAGACTGGCTCCCTCCTTGTTGTCCTTCCACTGGCAGGTGAAGACTGTTTTATTCCAGCAGGTTTTGGGGAGCTGATTGCTGTTAAGGAACAGGCTTTTTAATAGTGCTCTGCTGTTTTTACTAGCTGTGCTTTTACTACCTGTATTTTAAGAGATTGGTTTTTCACATCATTTTAATTCCATTATAGTTTAATTACTTTTTAACTATGATCGTTCTGTGTTTTATCCATGTTTGTCTTAATTTTTAAAATCTGCTTTATGCCCTGGTTTGGGGGAAAAGGTGGGGGAATGAATAAATGGTAATGCAATGGACTCTGAATTGGCTCAAGATTGGGGGAGGATATCTAATTTATCCCCAACTCAGTTCTCTCTTGAAATGTCTAGTGCAAGAATGGGGACTCTATGCTCCTCCAGATGTTGCTGAATCCAGCTTTCATCTTCCCTTGATGCTTGACCACACTGGCTGGTGCTGATGGGAGTTTTAATCCAATCACATCTGGAGGGATACAGGCGACATGCATCCCTGTCCGACAGCAATCATGCTTTTTGTTTGACATGCTCCTATGTAGAAATGTGGTTAACGCATGAGTGGAACCCACTTTAGCTGCACCCAAGCACATTAGAATAATGATTCTGTGCATATCACCAATCCCAAGGAAGAAATAAACTTGGGTCACTTCCAGGCCACCTCTTTATTGAACATTCACCATTACCTGTTTGCACAAGGTTAGTGGCAAGGTCATTGAGTATTGCTCTGGATTTGTTTACTGATTATATCATGTTGCACCAAGCAATTTAACACTTCGCAGTGCATTCCCCCCTCGTTCTCCTTATCGTAGAAAGTAGGTTTGTTGCACAAGAGCATCAAATCAACTAATTACACAACCTTAATTTTGGCAGTATGATTGAATTCAACCCCGAAATAGCAACTGACTGGAAGCACCCTTCAAGCTGTTTGCAGCTCTGTTGACTTGCATGCTGTAAGGTAAAGAATGATTCCTGTTAAAGTGACAGTACAATTAGGAAGTGTAGCTCATAAATGAGAGAGAATGGGAAGATTAAACAAACCAAAAAGAGCCCTAATGGGGGTGATTTGAGACAGCACGCACTGTACTGTGTGGAAGGTTAGTCTTCTGCTTTCAAAGAAGGGATCTTATATAAGCAGCTGCTATTAGCTTGATGTTCCAAAGGACTAGCTACAAATCCTCACACATGTTCAGGTTATTATGTCACAGTTTGGGTAATCAAGATTGCAAGCTTTGAGTCAAATCCCTTTTTTAAAAAAAAAAAGCCAACAAAAAAACTGGCAGTTCTTATGTTCCTTCTCCTCATTAGTGCTTATCAGAAATTACTGGTATGTGTTTGGCTCTACAGCCAGCCAATAGTGAATCTGCATGTGCAGATATGCCACAATTCAGCTGGACAGCAACAAAAATTCAGACCAGAAGTGCATCTCTGCATCAAGGCAAATCTCTGGAAAACCAAGCTGCAAGTTGTCACAAAAGACTGCTGCATGTTTTAAAGTTTCAGGCTTCCTCTCAAATAGATTGAAGTCTACTGAGAAGACTGAATATATTTCACGTCATCATTTTATGTAGAACATTTATATACTGCTTATATTTAAACAAAAACCTAGGCATTTTACTGCATATGTTAAAACATTTTGAGTTGCTTTCATGTGAAGTTTTGCTTTGGAAAGGGCCTTCTTGTCATCTAAGTACTAAAAAAAGGAGAGTTTGAATACATAAAGGACAATCAAATAATTAAATGCATGGATGCTGTTGTACAAAGAAAATTTTCTTTGCTAGAGAATATAATATATGCCAACCTCTGATCAGTGAAAACTTTCTTCTCCCTCCTCTTGCTACTAAAATAACTCAGGTTGATGTTTAAACAAATATAACTGAACAATACCTTCTTCACCTGTTAAACCCAAGAGTAACAAGTCCTAAAGTTTTCTATGAGTAGAATTTACTGTGAGCATGTATTCAAACTCGGTTCTAGCCACATTTTAAAAGTAAAGCTAGAGCCCCAATTTCTTATCATATTATTGTTAGGCTGTTGTATGTGCAGTTAGCATAGATGTTCTGGATCTGCATGATGGTGGAGCTTGGAATTCTGGTGGATTCTGGCAATCTTGTTTATTAAAACACACCCCAACATGTACACATGTGTGAACCACTGCTTCCCCATTACAGTGGAAGAAAGTGCAAAAGGAAAGATTATTGTGTCAGTTTCTTAGATTTATCCTAAAATTGTTACAGAAATTAAAGTTGTTACAAGAATTGTAAAAAAGAAAGAAAAGCAAAAAAACCAAAGTTAATTTTTGGTTTTGAGGAAAGCCATAAGAATTGTGATAACATTAACAATTGTTTCAGGGTTTTACATGTACCTAATCACTGCCAATTTATTTCACCTATAGTGAAATCTGAGCTGAGCTTGAAAGTTCTAACATGGGCAAATTTAGAGGGCACATTTAGAAATATTTCAGTAAAGCAGCAACATTTCATAAAAATCATAAAATTAAGGTCTTGTCTAAGAGGGAACCTTCACACAGTATTAGGGAGGTCCCACATCTCTAATCTTAACCCAATACTCCAGCACTCAACATTCATGCAGCCCCTTGGAAAAGAACGTGACAAAATGTGAAAACTTCCCTTCATGAGTGCTCTGTCTGCACATATTCACTTCCATGAATTCTAAGAGATTTCCCAGTATTAGAATGTAATTGTTTTATTTAAATATTTTTTGGCCACTGTTGAAGGCCAAGCCCTCACAAGTCAGCTTTAATAAAAACATAAAAATTCAACATATGCGTAATCACAAATACAATCCCATGATAGAAAAGATCTGCATTAATATTATTAAATCACCATCTCCAGCTATCATAAAATCAATAGAATAAGCTTAGAATGGTTAAAAACCATTTAAGCAGACAAATCCCATTGCCTTTTCTTAGAAAAAAGTAGCATAAAACAAATGGAGGCATCCGCTTCTGTCTTATTGAGCATACGTGTAAATCATCCCAGTGAAATCATGAAGCAAATGGAATTGCCTATGAATTTGATGGAGAACCTTTTTGTAAATACTTTGGAGACCTTAATAAAGTGAAAAGCTGAGTTTTCACTGTTGCGGTTAGGGTTGCCAGACTCAATAGTGGACAGGACTTCTGTGCCTTTATTTGCCCTGCTCTCTTTTGAGTCTGGAAACCTTAAAGAGAAACCAGCAGACCCTTTGTTTAATTTCCAAGCAGGTCTTTGTTCTTCAAGAGGTTGCCTAGCTTTGGGTAGAGATGTTGGGTCTCAGGAGATCTTATGTTCCAACTAGTGGTTTTCAGCCCGTTTAATAACGGGCGCTAGAATCCTGGGGTTCGGAGAAGCGCTTGAGCAGCGCTTCTCCGAACCCTGGGACCTGTCCTTGCTGTCGGTGGCAGGGGGACAGGAACAGAGGAGGAGAAAGCGCTGCTTTCTCCTCCTCCGTTCCTCTCCCGCAGCCGCCGACAGCAAGGAGACATCCCAGGGTTCAGAGAAGCGCTTGCGCAGCGCTTCTCCGAACCCTGGGACCTGTCATTGCTGTCGGCAGCAAGGGGACAGGAACGGAGGAGGAGAAAGCGCTGCTTTCTCCTCCTCCGTTCCTCTCCCGCAGCCGCCGACAGCAAGGAGACCTCCCAGGGTTCGGAGAAGCGCTTGCGCAGAGCTTCTCCGAACCCTGGGACCTGTCATTGCTGTCGGCGGCAGGGGGACAGGAACGGAGGAGGAGAAAGCGCTGCTTTCTCCTCCTCCGTTCCTCTCCCGCAGCCGCCGACAGCAAGACCTCCTCCCAGGGTTCGGAGAAGCACGTGCGCAGCGCTTCTCCGAACCCTGGGACCCGTCCTTGCTGTCGGCGGCAGGGGGACAGGAACGGAGGAGCGCTTTCTCCTTCCTTCCTCTCCCCCAGCCGCCGACAGGAAGGACGCGCGCACTCTCCCCCCCCCGCCTCCTCCAACCGCCGCTCCTCACGGGCCAGGGAGGGTTGTGAGGAGGCCTTCGCCGGCCTCCACCCTCGCTTCCCTGACGTGCCCTGCAGTGAGGCGTTGTCCGGCGGGAGCGGCGGTTGGAGGAGGCAGAGGGGGGGGAGAGTGCGCGCGGGCAGTCTCTGCTGTCCAATCCCTGTGTATCTGGGGTACATGCGCAGTACCTCAGGGACACACGGGACAACTGGACGCAGGGACATCTTGGACATTATTATATAGGATGCTTGGCAAAATCGACAGTGTTTTCTAGAGATATTTTCTCCATCATATATTGTTTACATTTGAATTGATAACAGTGTAGAAAACATTGAGTACTGTTTTATTTAACTGAGCAGCAGCTGCCAAATCAAGCTGTAAATCAAAAGGTTCCAGGCTGAAGTCCATACAGGCAGGCCAAATACTTCAGTTGATAAAAGTTTCAATTTTTTCCAGAAATTAGTGGTACATGAATGAATGAAAGCCAAGCAACTACCGCAGTCTGGCACCCTTGGCAAAATGGGGCCTTAAAATTGTATTCTGCCACCACCCTTCCACTTCTTTCCTGCTAATTGTTCACATCTGATTCCAAGAGACTTGTTAGTCTCTTCATATGAGCCATGCCAATCTTAAAAGTATTACTTCACCAGGTGCCATAACTAGAAATTTACATGCCCAGAGCAGGTTCCCAGTTCTATACCAATATCTCTGAGAACTTGTGCTAGAAGGATTTAAGAGTGGACCGGTTAGCATCAGCAGGGACAGACTTTGGTCTTTCAAATTTCAGCGGCACCATGAATGAAACAAAAATTCAGTGCCACCCAGCCTCTCACCTTCCGTTCTGTGCATGCACCATGTCATAGTTTCAACACCCGGCAGTGCCCCCTCATCCCGGCACCCAATCATAGCTGTCAAGTTTTCCCTTTTCTCATGAAGAAGCCTATTCAGCATAAGGGAATTTCCCTTAAAAAAGGGAGAACTTGACAGCTATGCACCCAATGTTGGGGGGAACCGGTCCCACTGCCCTAAATCCACCTCTGCGGTTAGCTTTGCTGTTGAACTTTTATTGGTGCTTTTCAGATGCATTGTACTTGCTTAGAAGTTTCGTGTCCAAACTTTGATTCCCCACCCCCTCCCTCATACTCAGCAACAATAATGGCTGAATGTGCATTACTATGTTAGGTTTGCCTGCACAGGGCCTTTGAAAAATGCAGTAATACTGCTCTGCCCAGCCTGTTGCCTTCCCCGAGCCACTGTCCAACTGTTTGTTGCCTTTATAAAGATTGGTCGGGTAGAAATTAGGTGTACTTATTCTATACTGGAAGGAAAAGATTGTGTAATGTCACACTTTTATTTTATAGTACACAACCTTTGCTTATTTTGCATTCTTCCACAAGATGCATCCACAGCATTAGGAATCTTGTTTCCCCAGCCTAGTTTCAGTATTGCTTATAGTAGCTAGTTTCAGTTACTATTTCTACACCTGTGTCCGCAAGGCTGCTGCATTTTTGACCCCACTCCTCAGTTTTTCTTTCTTTTCCCTGTAATTTTGAGCCTGAAATTTCTGTTTCTACAGCTCTCCCCTCTCCCAGTACCTTCAGTATCTTTCCTTTTCTGTTGATCCACAAGTCTTTCTTTTTTTATTGCAGCAGTGTACCTGTGCCTAGGACACAATGAATATTTGTGATTTTCTCGTCCAGCTGAAAACCGCAGATGTGATACTGCAGATAAGCATCCCGAGCATGAGGCAGTTTTGATGGCATTCTTTCCCAAAAAAAACTGCAAGGGAGAAGAAAAAATAATAGAAAGTAGGCAACTAGACTTGCATGCAGATGAAATATCGAATCAGCTGATAATGGCGTAGATGTAATACACAACAAAGATCTGGCTCGGCATGGAGATGACAACTTAAAGCTTTTGCAGATAAGCATCTCAAACATGCTGATAGCATTGTGTAGGAAGATGGAAGGAAGGTGACAAATTACACACATTTCAACCTTTTCCTCTGCTCTTCCCTTTTGTTGGGAAAAAAAAATTGCAGCGAGGCAAAGCCGGCAAGGATACTGTACTGTACCTGCTTCTCCTCTCCACCAGGCACCTGCAGCTAAAAACCACAAGGCAAGCCTTGCAGGGGGGGAAATAAACTGTCTTGGGCAACCTCACAGGGGGGGGGGAAATGACCCTCAAGACTGTAGCATTTTTTTATGTCCTTGTCAAATCTACAGGACTAGCAAAGCCCCCCACCCCCCACATCACATAGGAATCAGTTGCACAAGATGCAGAGGTTGAAAGCATCCTTTGTGTGTGTGTGTAATATCTGTCACATAACTTTTAAGAAAGGGGGCCTCTTGAGGAATCTGAGGGCCGGACTAGGGAAAGTTCTCTGTGGAAGAACTGGCAGATGTTAGCTTGGTTGTGACAGATGTGGCGGTGCAGACCACCTGGCAGTTTTTCGCAGGGGGGCTTCAGTTTGAAGATCACCACAGTGAGCTTAATCACTTGAAGGCCTGTCAGCAGCCTGTAAGTAAGATTCGTCCCCTACCTTCCTCGATCAGATTTACCGGGATACCGTAGAACAAGAGCCTGAAACTATCCCACCGGCGGCAGCAGCAGCAGCACCTAGCTAATGGCGGAGGCACACTGTTACCTGTGCAACTTGCTGTCGCTCGTATCAGCCTCATTAGCTTTCGAAATCCTTACAACCAGCTGCTTTCTGGCTCATTTTTCCCCCAGCTGCCAAATTAGAGCTTAAAGGATTGTTCAGACTCTGGGGCCTTAGCAAAATAAAGGCTAGTAAATGAATTCTGGGATTATCAGCCTGCGTTTTGAGATCTATGAGGCATCTCTTTCTCAGTAATCTTTAGGTAATTCCTTCTGTAAATTTTCTCAAATCCCTCATGGCCACATTATATATATGTGTGTGTCTGCGTGTGTGTGATGTCAGGCTCTTGTGATGTTTCCAGTATTAATGTGTCTAATTCAGGCATCCCCAAACTTTGGCCCTCCAGATGTTTTGGACTACAATTCCCACCTTCCCCGACCACTGGTCCTGTTAGCTAGGGATCATGGGAGTTGTAGGCCAAAACATCTGGAGGGCCAAAGTTTGGGGATGCCTGGTCTAATTTAACAGCACTAGCATTGGGCAATGGGAATGCCTCAGTCTCAATCCAGCAGGTACATAAGGGCTGGCCCAGATGTCCTTTTGCACCATGCTTACCAGGCATAGGTGGGGCCCAGGTGGCGCTGTGGTTAAACCACTGAGCCTAGGGCTTGCTGATCAGAAGGTCGGCGGTTCGAATCCCTGTGACGGGGTGAGCTCCCATTGCTTGGTCCCAGCTCCTGCCAACCTAGCAGTTCGAAAGCATGTCAAAATGCAAGTAGATAAATAGGAACCGCTACAGCGGGAAGGTAAACAGCGTTTCCATGTGCTGCTCTGGTTTGCCAGAAGCGACTTTGTCATGCTGGCCACATGACCTGGAAGCTATACGCCGGCTCCCTCAGCCAATAATGCGAGACGAGCACGCAACCCCAGAGTCGGTCACGACTGGACCTAATGGTCGGGGGTCCCTTTACCTTTACCTTTACCAGGCATTGGTAAAATGTGGGGTTTCCTGGAGAAAGTGCCAGGACAAAAATAAACCCCGCTCAGACACAGAGCTTTAAAGCCCAAACCTGTGCCTAGAAACATGGCACAAAGGGAAATATGGGTGAGCCCTATTATAAGAGGAAGAAGAGCAGAGCTACACCTGGTAGTAGGTAGAATAAAGGCCTTAGTAAAGTGTGCTTTCTTTGAGAGTAGAGGTATCTCTACATAGCTTGGGTGCATGGCTGGGGACTGACCAGTCCCTGTGTTGTCACGTGTGTGTGTGTGTTTGTACTTGCCATTGTAATTTATATAGTTTCTCCTATTGGAATGCATAGTTTGGACATTTTGTGTTAAGAGCGTAACAGAAGATCAACCCTGTTGGATCAGACGAATCTCCTATCTAATTCAGCATTCTTTTTCCTACTGAATGCTTCTGAGAAGCCCGCATGAATAACCTGAGGGCAACAGCCCTCCCATACTGTTCCCCTCCAACCAGTATTCAGAGGCATTCTACCTCTAATCCTGGATGTGGCATTCAGCCACTGTGACTAATGATCTTTGATGAATTTGTCTAGTCTCCTTTTTTACCTCTCCACCTGAGGTAGTAGCCATCACTATATCTTGTGACAGCAAGTTCCCTGCACTGAGTACTCCTTTTTGTCTGTCCTGAATGTCCTACCAATAAGCTTCATTGGGTGACCCTAGCTTCTAGTTTTATATGAGAGGGAGGAAAATGTCTCTCTATCCAGTTTCTCCACATTATACATAATTGTATAAACCTTGTCCATGTTCCTCTTAACTTGCCTTTTTTCTCATTCTAAAAGTAAGAAGCCCTAGATGTTGTAACTTTTCCTTGTTGGGAAGTTCTTTTTTAAAAAATAATAAATACTAAATTTCCACAAATTTCACATAAAAAATTCCAGTACGTAATACATTTTTCTTTTGTTTTATTGACTTCCCATCCCATTTTCCTCAGGGATTTTGTTCTATCTCTTTGCTGTACCCTAACTTCGCTCTTTTATATCATAATCATACTACAATAAAGCTTGCAGGGAATTTCTTTCCCTTCCTGACCATTTTGGCTGCCATTTTTCTGCATCTTTCCCAACTCTAAAATATCATTTTCAGACCTATGCACAGTATCCCAGGCCACACCGCAGGTTTGTTTAAATGATGTGGACCATTGCATTATTTTATTGGCAGGTTTATTTTCAGGGGCCATCTTTTTTAAGGAAGCAAAGCTAGGGCAGAAATGCTCTGTGTGATGGGTTTGAGCTATCCTCTCAATGCTGGCATTGCTCCAGTTTCCCTGGAGGGGGTGGGGCTATAGTGGGACTGCACAGCTGCACCGGCAGAGCCAATCCAGTGCTTCTACCAGTGTGCTTGTGCAGTCTCCACTGTCATGATATATCCTGTCCTCATCCCAGTAAGCTTCAGCAATGCTTAACTATGTTCAAAGAGTAGTTCCACAGCTTTGCCCCACCTCATGGGCTGCTACTGTCTAGGTCCTATTGGAATGAATGGGATACATGATTTGCAGGTGCATATAAGGTGGAGCTTGTATGTATACCATAGTGCTTCTAAACATTGATTACTTTCGTCTACAATTTCTAGTCCTGCTGTGACCTCAGAGGAATTAAGCCAATGGAAACCAGAGGAGCCATAGCAACTCTGCTTTTCAAGGCCCGCTGTGATAACAGAGTGAAGCAGTTAGGTCAGAAGCTGAGGAAATAACTAGACTGAAGAAGCCAAAGGACAATGAGAGGCGTATGGGAGAACATAACTGAAGGCCGTCTTCATGATGATCTCCAACTCTCTCTGTTTACAGTGTTGTGCTTTACTGAGCAGAAGGATCTTGCAATGTACCATCCTTTGCCTTTCAAAGTGTTTCTGTTTAATGCACAAAGGTCATCCGTTCAATACTTGCTGTGTGTATCTAGCTACGCTTCTTATCGTTAATGGGTGATTGTATAGTTTGAAGCTCTGCAGCAGACTGAAACTGTGGAAACTGACGTTAACGAATAAATCTGATAAACATCTTGCCGTTTCACTAAGAAATTCAAGGACGTTTTCCTTGCTTGCTATAGAAAGATATATTAAAAATGGCAGTATACAAGACAGACAGCATGTTGATTGCCTGCAATCATCTGTTGAAGGACAACAAAATGGCATTTTCTAAATTACCACATTAGTTCCCAAAGTGAGAGATGAAATGCATTAATGAAATAGCCTTTGTATTTGTGGAACCTAATCTGAATTTTTGGTCATATAGTTTTCTAATCAATTTTGGTGTGCAGCCAGTGGAACAAAAAATTCTGATTGTGTTTTACAGCAGGATAAGCTAAAAAGAAAAGAAAAAAGCCCAACTTAAACTTCAGTTGCTTCTTTATCTACAGATTCAAAAAATGTACAGTATTGGGGTATGCATGTGTGTTTTAATAATGAACAACTAGCCTCTTTAAAAGGAAATAACCCCAAGGACATGCCCCTGAAGTATAATTAAGCTTTCCGTAGCAATATTTGCCAAAGGAAAAGTAATGGAATGTTGCATCTTAAATTGCCTTGTGGGCTGGATTTCCTTTATAATTAAGTATTTATGCACCACCATTAGTGTACATGGTGACTTCCAAAAACAAAACAAAGATGCCAACAAGACTAAAGCATTCAAATTACTCAATTAAAAAGTTTGTCTGAAATTAAATGGAACATTTAATAGAAACTTTGGATACTTAATGATATTAATGGTGGAAGTTCCTACTTTTCGAAGAGAGAATATGTTTTCACTGAACGGCCATTACTATGAACCAAAGGATAGCTTAAGATTTAAATAGTCAAATTCTCTCTGTCTCCTCCTTTGACTGTGTTCCTGTATGCAAACATACAAACAAGCATTTAACAGGCAGACAACCTTAAAGGGCAATGCTACAAATTGTCAGAGAATTTGAATACATTCACCAATTAAAGAACTGAAATGTTTAATGATAATGATAGTATTTTCTATCCTGATAGTTGATGGAAGAGTAAGCAGGCAGGCAAACTGCTGCGTCAAGCATACTGGCTTGCTCCCATGAGTGAGAGGGTCGGTGTCGTGTGCCATGCCCTTGCCATGCATGCATGCTGTGTGACATGCTCATGTCATGTGGGCACACCGTGTGGTGCTGATGTCACTTGTACATGCTGCACAATGTGCTGACGTGCCACCTGCATGGCATGCTGTTTGTGTGAGTGACATCAGCACGTCACATGGTGTGTGCATGGCACATATTGAGGGGGCCCGGCTCCCTCCATCAACATTTCTGGGGGCCCTCCCCCCACCAGATGGCGCCCATGTGCTGCATGTTCACCACCAGTGATTACAGTGCCTAGAATGTGTTTTCAAAGGGCCACTCTAGCCCCCATGCTTTGTGGTTTTGTCAGTGTAACAATCCATTTTTGTTTAAATTCCTCAGCATGCCAAAACAAGGTTGGGGCCTTTTGTATTCGCAAACATTTTGGTTTATGTTGACTTTTATAATACTCTGATAAGGAAACAACAGCATGATTGGTGCATTTTAATCTTACATTAAAGGGGGAGCTGTAGTAATAATGGGTGCCAATGATTACATGAGAGAAATTAGGAGACAACTGGCGGATGTCAAAAGGTACAGAAAAATAGTTTGAGACCCCATAACACATATTCAAAAAGATCTTATTACAATTAGACTCAAAGTGGATCTTCCGCCTACAGTTATTCCAAATGCGCTTGAACTTTGATTTAGAAATGAATTGTTTTCTCCGATCCCTTTTTACAGTCCTTTATCGTCTTTGATGAAACGAAAGCATTTGTGGTTTTTTCACGGATGTCCTTGTGTGCCTGCCAGCTGTTTCCCTTCTCCAGTGGTGGTGGGGCAGATGAAATAAGTACAGGGGGATGTGGGGGCTCACAGAGGGAGAATGGGGGTTGCACGAACCTTGTGTGCCATGGGTTGCTCAGAACTGGTTTCAGGACTCAAGATCTTCATTTCTGGTGGCTGCATGAAGGGCATAAATGTTGCCCCAGTAATATGGTATGGTGGACTAGATTTGCTTTTCTAGAAGATACAGTAGTTGCAAAATGTGGAGGCTGGGATAAGCGGGTGAATTAATTATGACGGTAAGCCATTTCTTGTGTTGTCTTCTGAGAGCTTATGTGGGTATATCTTTAGTACAAGAGAAACTTACCAGAAGTTAAGGCTTACTCAATTCACTGAGGCTTTACTCCCAAGTAAGATGGGTTGGGACAGCAACCTTCAGACTGGATGCATTTCACATTAGTGTGCTTGCGCAAGCTTTGCATCAACATCGGCTGTTTTGCTGGCATGGCATTGATTCCCACTGTATCTGTATGGTCTTCGCATGAATACATTGTGTTACATAAAACAATTGTGTTTTGTGAACCTGTGTGTATAAGTTGTGTCCTTACGATAAGCGTGTTAGCTATTCTCTGTCCTTTGGGAAGGGGCAGAAATCTTGCAGAGCAAAATGTTTTTTTCAGCAGTGTCATAAAGCTTTCTCAGCAGGTTCTTAAAGTGATAGATTATCATAAATTCCCTATTAGCAGTTACATCCAGGAGTTCAATTATCAGAATTTTGGGACCCTTGGGGTCCCCCCACAATGGGTCTGTGTCAAATATTGTCCCAGGGATCACTCTGTCATATCCTTTACATTTGTTGTGAGGTCAACATGAGATTAAGCGAGATACAGTATATACACAGTTTACCGCGGGTGGGACATGGGTGACGCTGTGGGTTAAACCACAGAGCCTAGGGCTTGCCGATCAGAAGGTTGGCAGTTCAAATCCCCGCAACAGGGTGAGCTCCCGTTGCTCGGTCCCAGCTCCTGCCAACCTAGCAGTTTGAAAGCACGTCAGAGTGCAAGTAGATAAATAGGTACTGATACAGCGGGAAGGTAAACGGCATTTCCGTGTGCTGCTCTGGTTCGCCAGAAGCGGCTTTGTCATGCTGGCCACATGACCTGGAAGCTGTACGCCAGCTCCCTCGGCCAAAAAGCAAGATGAGCGCCGCAACCCCAGAGTCGGTCACGACTAGACCTAATGGTCAGGGGTCCCTTTACCTTTTATACACATTTGAAAGCATCATACAGCACTTTAGATGAGTTTGCCTTGGTAGGCTGCGGTTAAATCACCAAAAATCATGTATTTATTACAGTGGCTAATGAAACAGAGCTACTAAATTCTCTCTTTTTTTCCATAAAACCATATTGGTTTTCACATAAACACACAAATTAACAAATATAAAACAAACACACACACTAAAAGATACACACATAACACAACCTCTTGCATTTTATACTCTTCTGTCTTAATATAATTTGCTCCGCCGAGCTAAGACTTCCCTCCCTCCCATCCTTCGGCTTTGTTTTTTCCACTCTTATCCCGCAGTTTCTTTTACCTACTTAATTCAAAGTCAATTCGTAGGATTTATTTTAGTCCTGCAAATGTCCTTAAACTTCTACAGTTCCGAGCTACTAAATTCTCTTAGCGAAATGCCTACCAAAATGTGACTCAAAGGATGCTTTAGCCAAAGTGGCAGTTACAGAATAAAGTGGCAGTTACAGAACAATGAGGATGGAATATCAGTGTTGTGTTTGCTGTTGCTGAGTGATGTCAGGCACTGTCTTCCAGGCTTTTGCCATGTGATGTTAAGGTGCCACCTCTCTAGATCTAGAAGCTTTCTCTCTCTTTTTTGAAAATGATCATACGGCATCTGTATTGCAATAACCACTATACTGTATCAGAGAGGCTGTGGTCCTCTGAATTTAAGTGCTTTGCGATTGATGGTTCCATTTTGGGGGAGGTGGTCAAGATTTTATGATTCCTAAATCATGTCTGTTGGTCAATTGTTTATGCTTCACCATCATGTGATCAAGACATCTTGGAGTGATGTAAATCACATTGCAGAACCTGCAGGCGGTGTTTTGTATGAATAAGTAAGCTCTGCCAGCCTTAGTGCTCTTGAAGACTGCTTTGCTCCTGCCAGTTGCTTCCAGGTATATTTATCTTTCCCCTCCTCCTTTGATCTTCAGGCTTCTTGTATGTTGGGTCCTGGCTGGAAGTCTGTTTATATTTCCTCAGCTGTTTTCTCTCTCTTTCAGCTGATATAGTGGTCAATCATAAAACAACCACATCTTCATTCGAACAAAGTAAAGCCAGTGTTAGACTAAACAAATTTTGTTTTTCAACTCCCTTCTTTGGAGTGATTTTCCCGCACTCTTTGTTTCGTGAGTGCATTACTGTAAACAATGGTTAATGCCTATTTGGTTCCTTCATAACCAGTGCATGCAAATTTACTTTAAACAGTGGTGCAGCCTTTGGTTTATGGGAGAATTGTGGCTTGTGTAACTGCCAAGCCTCTGGCTTGGTGTCGGGGTAATGCAAGTCATAGCAGATCAGAATATGCAAATCAGGAGTCAGCCTTGTGAACCTTCTCTGGAGCAGTAAGCTTTGATACAATAAGCACTAAATTCCTTACCAGTTGCTTAATAGTCATTTGTGCAGATTCAATCTTAGGTGCTTAAGTTGCAATGAAATCAATAAGGTATATGCTTTTAGCCTCATGGATTTCAACAGAGTTTGTTTGGGCTAACATTTCTGTTTTGTGCCCATCATTGTCAGACAGTAATACCATTTTGGGGTTCTGAGAATCTCTACAGCTTTATGACTCCTCCATTATATGCTACCCAATGGCTGATTGTTTCTCTCATTTGTTCTATTAAAGCCTTAGCCATTTCTGGCAGTAATTGTTCTGTTGACTGCTGTTTAATGTGCAGTGCATGCTGATCTAATTACAGAGGAGGACGGAAGGTCCTGGAATGAATTTAAAGCGGTACCCTCTTTTAACTATACTACTGTTTAACTGGCTTAGCAGATCTCGCAGACCTTACTAGAAAAGACAGCTTGAATGTCTCTCTTTCTCACTTGCTGTAACATAAGAACTAGTGCTGTCTAAATACCATAAAAGTCCTAGCCAGAAAATAAATAAATAAAGTAACATGTAATTATAGTTACTTCAGATTGGGCATCTCTAAATTAATTAATGTAATTATTAGGAGTGTTTCTCCAGGGTAGGTTTACGAGTGACCTGGCATTCTAATTTGCAAGCTGCTGTAAATCTGTTATCAGTTTTCTCAGCTGCCTGCTAGCTAAAAAAAATTAGGTTTTATTCTTTTCTGAGACCTATTGGTAAATCCCCACAAGTCACATGGAATGATCTGCAAAGGTAATGGGCTAGGGCAGGGGTAGCTAATATGGTGCCCTCCAGATTATTTGGGCTACAACTTCCATCAGCCTCAGCCAATGTTGACTGTGTAGTAGATATCTGCAGGACATCGTGCTGGGCTAGAAAATTGATTATAAATAGATTTATGAAAGGGGTGCAATGAATATACATGCCACATGATAAAGATGGTGGAACCTTTTGGACTGTACCTTAAGCAACAAGATTTGGGTTGTCATACCAACCAGCTTCCCCATCTGGTGATGTTGCTGGTGAATCCTAAGTCAGTCCATAGTAAGACAACTCTCATCCATGACTTGACCATGGATAAGGCTTGGTATATGTTAATGAGACCTAGATGAATGAACTGGACAGGAAAGACCTGATCCAGCTGTGTCCTCCTAGGTACTCAGTGGACCACCAGTATAGGTTGGAGGGCTGGGGTGAAGAATTGCTGTCACCCACAAAAAATCCATCTTTCTCACCAAGAGGCCAGTCTGCAGATAGGCAGGAAAGGGAATTTTGTTGGTGTACCACAGAGATGGATCGTGAGCTCCCTCACTTCACAGGGACCACTTCAGCATTGGGTCTAGGAATAAGGTACACCCCACTTGCTTCAGGGGAGTGATCTTCAGGTGGAGGTGGTGTGCAAATTTAATAAATGAATCCTTCTCCATGGGGCTCTGTCTTGCAGAACCCAATACTATGCAAAATAACAAGCCAGTCAGCCTATTGTAGTTTTGGCCATCCTGGTTCTCTAGAAATTTAGTATTACAGTTCCCATAAACCCAGTGGAGGGGAGAAAATGAATGGCCCCATAGGCTGAATGGAGAGGCTGATATGGGAGGATGCAATTCCTGAGATGATCTGGCCCCACAGGCTGTTTGTGGCTTTAAAAGCTAATGCCACCATATTCAATTGAAGGCTAGCAGCTTGTGACACTAACCTAAAGCTGCCATTCTACAATATGGGTTGTTAGTTCCTCATAATAATCTGACAGCAGTATTCTGGCCAAATTGAAGTTTCCTGGCTATCTTTAAGTACAGCTTCTCATAGGGTGCATTACAGTAGACCAACATTGAGATGACAAGAGGAATAATGAAAATTTGAACTCCCAACCAACAGTATTTCAGTTGATCTAGATCAGGCTTCCTCAAACTCGGCCCTCCAGATGTTTTTGGCCTACAACTCCCATGATCCCTATCTAGCAGGACCAGTGCTCAGGGATGATGGGAATTGTAGTCTCAAAACATCTGGAGGGCCAAATTTGAGGAAGCCTGATCTAGATTGTTAGCTTGTTAGCTTAATCCATTCCAAAACTACCCCCAAACATTGGTTTAAAACTTAGACTACCGCTTTAGGATATACTGCAAAAAACAAGAGAGACCTGGATGTCTTTTGCATATTGGTGACATCTTGCCAAAATGAGAGCGACCTTAATTAGTGAAATCAGTGGTAATTAATGCATATAGCTATTATTTCAGCCTTGCTATTCAGGATTAAAAATTGGTATATTTTGCCTTCTTGTTTTAGTGAATTGCATTGCAATTCTGTATTGTTGTTGTATTTTTCAGGTAAGGCATAATTAAATCTTACAAAAAGCAAAATAATAAATTGCCTTTTCTTTTGCCCAATAACTCGCTCTCTGAGAGGCATTGTTGGGAATGCAGTTTGAGTCTTTTCAGTAACAACCAAATGCATCTACTCTTTTGGATTAATTACATTCTAACAATGATCTGGTTTGTCTTTTCAAGGTCCCCTGATTATTGACCCAACTGATTGGATTTCAGCAAGTGTTAGAAATGATGAGTGAGACGCCATTGTTTCTCATGCCCTTCTCTCCTCTGCAGTGTTTCTCTCCTGTTATTAAGGGTTCTAACAATGCTAGTTGCACTCGGGTTTTTGTTTCAGGTAATGACTGCATTGTTACAAGGGGCTGAATGTGCTTTCAAGGAGCAACTTTGTAACAAAAGGAAGAACCACTGATGAACCCATGGCCTTTTCATGTTGGACCTTAAGGTTGCTAATTGTGAGACATTTCCTGATGCAGATTTCAGATAAATTTTAATTGATGAAGGGTATGCTCATGTAGAGAGAGCCATGTCTGCATGGGCCTCTGACTCAGTTGTTGTTATTTATTTAGAAGAAGCTGTGATTTATACATGGATATACAAATGGATCTTTCATGGGAGACTGTGATACACATGCATTTTGTACTTGGGTATTGGTATCAGACTGTAATTCATCTCCAAGGAAGTAGCCCACCCTGAATTGTTTTTTGATTTGAAGATGCATGCCTGGTTAAGACTGTGTATAATTGCATTTACAGTACATGAGTAGAATAATGGGACAAATTTGGTAATCCAAAATTCACAGTAATCTAAGTCAGTGTTTCCCAACCAGTGTGCCTCCAGATGTTTTGGGACTACAACTCCCATCATCCCTAGCTAGCAAGACCAGTGGTCAGGAATGATGGGAGTTGTAGTCCCAAAACATCTGGAGGCACACTGGTTGGGAAACACTGATCTAAGTAATGGATCAAATTCTCACAAAATGCAAATTTACCTTCTACTGTATAGGTCAGTTTTCCCCAACGTTCTGAATTTTTGGAAATTGGAAGCATTCCTCTGTAGTACATGACCAGGCTATGCTCTTATTTTAGAGTGTGAAAGAGTAATGATTATTTGCCCTCGGATGGATCAACTCCTTGTGTTTTTGCATGAATCACTGTTCAGAGCCTGATTTTTAGAGGAAGGGATTCCCAATGCAGAGGTTCAAATATAATATAATGGGAAGCCTCACTTAGTCATCTGAAGGCATTGAAACAAACAAACATGTAAATGAAGGAGAGATGTAAATTGTGAGGGCGACATAGGCATCAGTTCCTTCTATCTTGGATTCACCTTGAGCTTCAGGAGTTGAGTGGAATGGTCTCGAGACAGATTTTTGGCACAGTTGACCGGATGCGTTTAGAACCCTTGCACTGTTGGGAACGTTGACTGCACAGAGTTTCCTGTCATAGGGGAATTTCTAAGGATGTTTTGGTGAACATGCAAAGAACCCTATTGGATCTTCCCAATCAGGATGGGAAATTCAGGGGTAAAGCTGGCAGAGAAAATGATGTTGGGGGCACAGTCCTGAATGAATAATTTAGTCTTGAATGAATAATCAAGAGGTTTTCATTCCAGTTCTGCCGTTTATGTTACATGTTTGTTATATTAACCATGTTTCTATGCACATTAGTTAACCAGCTGGTTAGCACATTGATTCAACTGAAATGTCTAGACTTCAAACTAACAAGCATCACTGTGATAAGACACTTTATTTCAAGGAATAATCAAGCCAGAAATAAGGATTTCTGAAGCAATGGCAAGAATGATTTATTAAAGTAAAAACATAAGATTAAACTGTTTACTTTAAAGTATTTAAATGAATTGATGCTTTTGAATTATGGTGCTGGAGAAGACTCTTGATAGTCCTATGGACTTCAAGAAGATCAAACCTATCCATTCTGAAGGAAATCAGCCCTGAGTGCTCCTGGAAGGACAGATCCTAAAGCTGAGGCTCCAATACTTTGGCCACATCATGAGAAGAGAAGACTCCCTGGAAAAGATCCTGATGCTGGGAAAGATTGAGGGCACAAGGAGAAGGGGACGACAGAGGACGAGATGGTTGGACAGTGTTCGTGGAGCCGCCAACATGAGTCTGACCAAACTGTGGGAGGCAGTGGAAGACAGGAGTGCCTGGCGTGCGCTGGTCCATGGGGTCATGAAGAGTCGGACATGATTAAACAACTAAACAGCAATTTAAATGAAGACTGACATTTCACAATCCTGAGCGCATAATAACCACAAATAGTACTGCCAAGTATTAGAAATAGCTTAGAAGAGAAAGAACAGTAAATCAGGCACTCTGCTTCCTCCTCGCCACCCCATCTAGAAATCAAGTGCATAGCCTCATATAGGTGATGGGAAGGTATAGGGGAGATGGACACAAATGAAATCCAATTGGAGGATTTCAGGGCAGTGATTGCTTAAATGAGTATTTGCCAGATGCAATCTGGGTAAAGGGGTGTGGAGCAAGTTGGAGATTGCTGCAAATGGGGAGAGATTTGCAGCAGAAGGAGCAATGTTTGAGAGGATGGAAAATGTGGTGGGTTGTAGTACACAGAGAAGTGCAGGGGAGCAAAGGGGGGGGGTTATTATTATTTTTGTTGTGATGTTATGCATTTTTGTGTTTTTATACTGTAAACTGCCCTGTGGCCATTGGATGAAGAGTGACATATAAATTTAATAAATTTAAAAAATAAGATCAGGGTTCATATTCTAAAAACACTTCAAACAATGGTGGAGGGCCTTCCTTATTGACTACCAAGAAGTAAAGAACACTTGACTATGCTAGCTGTTCTCAGACACCGGAAACAAGGGATGCTAAAACTCGCTTTCTATCCTGGTGTTTACTGTATGGGAGGACAGTGAGATTCTGCCTGACAAAACCTGATTCTTAGTAAAAGACAGAGAAGCAGGATTTCAGGTATACCAGCTGGGTAAATTATGGGAGTTAAGAGAGGGAGATATAGAGGGAAATTGGATGAAAAGAATCACAAATTCAATTATCAGTGGAACAGGGGAAATTTTCCATTAATATACAAGCTGAATTCCTTCCCATGCCCAAGACATGTTTGATTTTTGGGAGGTGATATGGGAGAAGGCAGGATGGAGTAGATTAAGTGTAGGAGACCAAACAGTAGAGGGAGGCTTAAGGTGATGCATATATGCCACAAGCTTTGAGGCTTATGTACAATTTCTGCACATTTTGCAACATAACTCTTGCACCTGAAAAAGCTCTACCTTTTCAGGAAGTCTATGGCCATCAGTATTGCATCCTAAATCCTTCTGACTGCACCAACACACCCTATTCTTGTTTCTTACCCTAGCTATTTGAATACTTGAGATGCCTGGTCATCTCTTTGTGTCTATATCTGCCTGGAATCTCTCCTCAGCCTCGCTGTGCTGTTGAATGCAAGCTCACAAAAATACCTGTTGGCTTTTTCTACTTTTTTGGTTCTACACTCTCAGTCCTTTTGCAAAGGGGGATGGAACTACAGTCATACCTTGGTTTAAGTACGCCTCGGTTTGAGTATTTTCAGTTTAAGTACTCTGCGGACCCATCTGGAACAGATTAATCCACTTTCCATTACTTTCAATGGGAAAGTTCGCTTCAGGTTAAGTACGCTTCAGGTTGCATACAGACTTCTGGAAGCAATTGTATCTGTAAACCGAGGTACCACTGTACAGCTTTGTGAAAATGCCACTTTCCTCCAAAATGGGGGTGCAGCATATTGCCAGGTATTCTCCAGGGTGTGATGAAATTCTCCAAGGTTGACAGCTTAGCTGCCATTTTACATCTTCCAAAATGGTGTGGTGTAGAAGAAAATATTCTGAAAAATCACTCACACACCCCCCCCGGGGGGGGGGGGGCTGAGGTGCAAAAGAAAATGATCAGAAAATGTTAACAGAAAATCTTTTCTGAGAAATTTCTGCTCAGCTCAGTGCAGAACAAAGCTGCAAACCAGCTTGGCCTGCAACTCCCTCCAAGCTCCTTGGCAGTGCCTACTTTGTCTCTCTGTTTCCTGTCCTGAATTCTCCCTGTTTGTGTCCCTGTTCCTTCCCTGTTTCCCCATCGTTTTCCTGATTCAGCTTGAACCTAATTATTCAGATCCCTAATCTATGCCGCCTACATCCTGAGTCACAGTTATCATCTGCTGGATTCTTATTTACTTCTTTGGCAGCTTTACATCTATACTGCAATTTTCCCCCCATTGTGCATCAAACAAGGGACAAAAATTGTAACATTCATGGAGTTCAGAGTGACAGTGGGAAAGCCACGACTGCCATTAACTTTCTAATTTTGTCATGTCGGTGGAAGATACTTCCATTTCTAGAGGGAAGGTAGTGCATGAAACTTTGGGTGCTGTTTCAAAGATTTGCTGGGAAAGCTGCTATGTGAGTAATCTAAATTGGCAAAACTTCTAATCCTTGGTATGGACCTACATTTATTTATTTAAAAAGAAGAAGTTAAAAGTGGAAGACAAATGTGCTACCTGATTTCTTTGGATGCTGTATTGAAACTAACTTCCCCTCCCCTTTTTTCTTAGGGTGCTGGAAGTTTTTTACCACAAACTTTTTTGTGTGTGTGCTACCCCTCATACAGACTCCGCTTACCCTTGCCTTGCTCTGTTCCTGTGCCACTTCTCTTATTAGCTCTATGTTAAAACCACCTTTTCCATGACTGTTCCTGCCTTGTCTTATTTGATGAAGATGTTAACTAAAACTCAAGCTTGGCACCAGCACCAAGCACTCTCAGGTAGCCTATGGGGATGCCATTGGCACTGACAGTTGCCCTACATCTGGGGCATTGTGGGAAATCTAAAATGGAATATTGTGGCCAACTGCCATAGCTATCAAGTGACCCATGGTTGGAGCCAATTAACATAGGAAGGGTTCCCCCAGAGGTAGCTTAGAATCATAGAAATGTAGAGCTGGAAAGGACAAGAAGGATCATCTAGTCCAACCCCCTGCAATGCAGGAATCTTTTGCCCAATGTGGGGCTTGAACCCACGACCCTGAGAGTCTCATGCTCTACACTTTGCCAAAGGCACCTTCAAACCTGGAGAAGGCCCTGTCTGGAGACAAATATTTGCTTTGTATTAAAAAAAGCCTGCCAAACCCCATGTGGTCTGGCCACATCACAGCATTCCTTTCGGCACAATTATACCACTTCAACGGCATAGCTGTCAAGTTCTCCCTTTTTTAAAGGGAAATTCCCTTATGCTGAATAGGCTTAAAAGGGGAAACTGGACAGCTATGTTCAACAGTCGTGGCCTCCCCCAAAGAACCATGGGAACTGCAATTTGTTGAGAGATCTCCTATTCCCCACACAGAACTACAATTTCCAGAGCAACCTGGGGAGCGGGATTGATTGTTAAAGTGCTTGGGGAATTGTAGCTGCTCCTATCTGATTAGCCACACCCCTTCATTTTCATATCCCCACAGGGGGTTCTGTTTTAGAGTCATGCTAGAGAGTGACAGTGATGGAACACAAGAACTGGTTCTATTATATACGGCAGGCATGTCCAACAGGTCGATTGTGATCAACAGGTCAATCGCCGGGGTGTTGGAGGTCGATCGAGGGATCAAATTGTCAGCATCCAGGGGTCGAAAAGCCAGCTAGCTAGCCCCCAGCTGGATTGTGCTACTGCAACGATCCCTTGACCTCTGGCTCCAACATAAATCAGTGACTCAAGCCTGCTGGCATGAGCACGTGGGGCGTCCGTCGTGCGCACGCGCCGCGCGTCATGACGCACACGTCACACTACGGAGCAGGTTGCCGGAGGGGGGTGCTTCTCGGATCCGGGCGCTGGAACACTGCCGCCAGCAACCCACTCCGTAGCGCGACGTGTGCTTCTTCCTACTCAGGCGGAGCGGCGAGGGGCGCCAGCGGAGACGCCCCTCGCCGCTCCACCTGAGTAGGAAGAAACACAAAGCGCGCGGCAAGCTGATCCATAACGCGCTTTGTCTTCTTCCTACTTAGGCGGAGGCTGAGCGGCAAGGGGTAGCTGCGCTGCCCCCCGCTGACTGGAGCCCGGGGGGCCCCCGTCCCCCTATTGCGATGTCCCTGTATATCAGCAGAGTAAACTGCAGAAACAGAAGACACTTGAGGCTTGTGGAAGCATACTATAAACTACAATTTATTAAATATAAATCAGGACAAAGAAACACAGCGGAAGTTCCGCTTAAGCCAGCAAATTGTGCTGGAATGTAAACAGACATGTGACATGTAATAATCCCATGTCTGCAACTTAAGGTGGAATGGAAACTCCCACACAAATCCCCCCCCCTCCATACACACCAAAAGAAACAAAGGAGGGAAAAAAAGAGCTCAACAACTTTGGCAATGCTCCCCCCAAAAAGCTCAACAACTCTTGGCAATGACAATGGGTTGATCGCTGCCTACACACACACACACACACACACAGGGAGTAGATTGCAGTCTCTTGGGAGTTGGACATGCCTTATATACTGCATTTACTAACCAATTTTCAATGTGGCCAGTGTTGCATGGAGATAGTTAATTAGCATGCCAGTGGTGTGGTGACAAGTGAGAAAGTGCAGCAAAATATTCCAACTTCCATTAGAGAAATGATGACCTTGGCTGAGATTTTTTTAAAAAATTAAATACCAACAATTCCTAGTAATCAGTAAACCTATTAGCCATGAAATTTGAAACCCTTATCATGGGCTATTCACTTATCAAATGCGGGCAAGGACTTATCATTTGCTGGCTAATGTTATATAAAGGTTTCAGAACACCAGTGGATATGGCAACCTCTCCATCTTTTGAGCTTGTCAAGTGGTCCAGTTACCACAGTTACAGCTGAACTTAAACTAAGAACGGCTTTTTTTTTTTTTTGGCAAACGTTTTTAACTGTAAAGAAGTGCTGCCTCTTCTTGATATATTTTCAGCACTCCTTGCAAATGTGTTGGATCATTCATTTATATGACCATCCATCCCTGTTGCACTTTTCTTCAGCAAGTGGCTAAGTTGGACTACAATTCCCATCATCCCTGACCACTGATCCCCTTAGCTAGGGATCATGGGAGTTGTAGGCCAAAACATCTGGAGGGCCGCAGTTTGGGGATGCCTGGTCTACCTAGTGCTTTGATGAAATTTGCATGATCTCTGATTTGATGAAATCACCCATGTGACAATCCAGGGTGGAAGTGGCAGCAGAGTTTAAGAAAGGTGTTTGGGGCATCAACAGCCACAGGAAATAACAGTGGGGTGACTTTTATATATATATAAGTAAATATTTACCCCACTGAAATAGCCTCTCTGTGAAGCTAAACAAATATTTATAGACTTCACTTTCATAAAAATACAGCAATGTGGTATACAGTATAAAAACCAGAACATTACATTCAGTTCAATAAAAACATCAATAAATACTTGATGGTAAAATAACATCAGCAAGTGTTCCAAATGCTTCTCTGAATAGAATTTTCAGAAGTCATCTAAAAGAAGGCAAGGTAGAGAGCTCAATTGGTTGGAGTGTGGCACTGATAGCGCACCAAGTTTGCAGGTTCGATCCTTGTATGGGACAGCTGCATATTCCTGCATTGCAGGGGGTTGGATTAGATGGTCCTTAGGATCCCGTCCAATTCTAGAAGTCTATGAATCTTTGATTTCTTTGAGGATTGATTTTCCCATAGCAGGTTCTGCCAAACTAAAGGCTCAGTCCTTAATAAAAGCCAACCGAACCTAGGGGCTGTGGAGAACCACCAAAAGTGCCCCATGAGAAAATTTAGTGATTGAGGTGGAGCATAAAGAATCAGGTGATTCTTAATAAACTTAGGAGTCAAGTTGCTTAGGGCTTTATGAATTAACAGAGGAACCTTGAATCTGAAGGCAGTTCAGAAACTACAGGTAGAACGAAATGCCAGGCCTGCTTTCAGTTAGTACCAAGGCGGTTGGCAACAATTTAACCCCGGTTTCATATAAACATACTGTACACTGGTTGACTTGTTTGTGTTTAGGGCCAATTCAAGACAGTGAATATCACTTGTAGAATCATATATCAGTTGAGGGATCAGTGTACACAAGTCAAGCATTTTTTTCCCATCTAAAATCTTTCCACCATTAGGATTTGCTGGGGAGCTCTGCTGAGATCTTGTTTTCCCTGAGAAATAAAATCTGTTAAGAGGTACAGGATAAGATCTTCTCCATGATGGTTCCCTAGTTGCAGTGCTTGCTCCCTGTGGATGCTCATCAGAGCCAAACTAGTATTCTTCATTTCCAAAGTCCTGGCCTGTGTGAAACTAACATTTAGCCACTTCAACAGTCAATTTTAGGCCACGAGATTCAGCTGCAGAATGGCAGTTGTTGGAACATTGGGGAAAGTGAGGTGGCATTTACAGTATATACACCTTTTACCTGCTGTATTGACTGCTGTATCAGGCGTTGTATTTAACAGTGCAAAAAAGGCAGGCAAAGCTTCTTTTTTCAGTCCAGGGCATCGCCTGGGCAGAAGTTGTTAAAGAGAACAAAACTGATGATGACCACTCATCAAGACATCAAAGGAAGATCCTTGGAGTCTGGGCAAGTGGGGGGTTGCCAGTTGTACTGCTGTTTTGAATCCAAGGTTCACGGTAATGCCTGTTTCGATGGGTTGCTGCTGGGCTTATGGCAGCATCTGGCTGGTCTTGGGCTGTGTGAATGCTGTATTCCCCTCCATCCTACACTCTGGTTTTATGCATGTGTAAAGAAAACCATATATCAAAAGACGCCATAGTCTCCACTGCGCCTCGTTCCCCAGGAACGCAAACCATGGTTAAGTGCCAATACCCTTAGAATCTTGCTATCATTTGGCAAAGATTGGGGCAGCCTGTAACAATATTGTTATCTACCTGGTTTCCATTAGTGGGTTATAATTTCAGTAAGTACTGTACATAAATAATTTTATTCTAGCCTTCCTCACAACTGTTCTAGTTTAGAGCAATTTGTGGGTTTTTTTTTTTTAACATTCCAGTTTCCTTTGGTGATTTTATCTCTAAATCTCTAGATTTCTGCTGTGTGTGTCTGCATGACCCTTAAGTGTTTCAGACACAAAGCAGCAGGATCTGGTACGCTAATATTGCCTGTAATAGAATTTCACTAATGGTAGTGGACATACCCAGCCCAAGGCCTGTGCATACCTATATGTAACCCATATTTGACTCTTCAGGTTACTAGATGGCTGGTGATATCTTGGTGAAACAAGATAAAATTAATTGTAGCATGAGTCAAATCCATATCTTAGCATAGCAGGAGGATGTGTTCTGTAGTTCTTGCCCTAGAATTACCCTCTGAGTGTTTTCCATCATGTTTGCTATTATTGCTGTGTTTCCTGGGGTATATTGAAGGGTCTCCTGTTTCATAATGGGGAGGAGTAGAGTTAGTTATTTTTATGGTTTTATCATAACCAACCAGCATTCTAGAATACCCTAAGTAATCACAAGCTAGTGTATGATGGCAGAAGTTGCTCTAGGTACAAAAATAAGGAGTGTTTTGACTTGATCTCTGTGATGTGACTTGAGCCATTAATGGACTTGGTTTTAGATGAAATCATATGAGGAATCTGGTAATTCTGTGACCCAGTTGAGCTTTGTCCACATCAGACTACCTCTTGATTGTATTGCAAAAGTTGGGCACCCCCCATTCTATGCCAAGTGGTAGCAAGATTCCAGGGAGGTCCAGGCACACACACAGGGTCTCTGTTCCTTTGAGAATCAAGTCATGGTGGAGAATGCTGTAGCTTTAAGAGATATGGCCCACCAGTCAAATTTTATCCTGTCCCTGGGTGTGGGGCCATTGGTCAATTAGTCTTGTGCCTAGGGGAAAGCCTGAGATCTCCTGCCACCAATATGTGGCAGGCAGGCGATCTGGCCTGCCATTCGCCAGTTCACTAAAGCGACCCAGAGCCCGTCTGCAAAACCGCTCGCCTAGGAGGGCAAACAGACTCGCTCACATATTTACACCTGAATTTAGATGGAGGGGGTCCAGATCTTACAGCATTGCCATTGCAAGAGGGGCATATTCCCCACAGCAGTGCAGCACTGGAGTCCAAGGCCCGTCTCTCAGCTCACCTCCAGACAAATCTCTGTCCTCCGCCCTCCCTCCTTCTTTCCATCACACCTTGCTAAAAGCAATATTTTTCTGTCACCTCACACACACATCTGATCACCTTGGCAACCTCTGTCTGCCCAGGCCCCAGATTCCTCTTAGATGGGGCATCCACACCTTTTGTCATGTTAATGCCTCTGTCCCAGGTGAGATACTGTCTTGGAAAGGAAGCTTAGCCTGTGTTTTTTTCCACTAGCCTGAAATCTTCCCTTCAATACTCCAAATAATCAAAATCCTACCATTTAGTAATTTCTAGGGCTTAGAGGGTTCCCACTCTCAAACCTGTAACAATAGGTTCAAGCTGCTTGCACAATATGGGGGTACATATGATTTACAGTAAGCCCAACTAATTATATGCAAAAAAATTAATAATCTATTGTGTATATAACATGTATAAAAGAGAGACATGGAGCACTACATTTCTGCTGTATAACTATATAACTACATACATTTTGACAAACAATTGCTTTGATACAATTATTGCATTATTGTATGTATCTGGTAACTTTACGATACCCTGGAATTTTTATGGATGTAAAATGCATTTGCTATTATATGTATAATAATACTTAGTAGGATTTTTTTATAAAAAAATGTGTGGGTAAACACTACACTGAGATTTACAGAAAATTTCATCCCTAGCCATTTAATCTGTCTCATCTATATTGGGCTTTATAAGTGTTTGTGCCTAGTGATTTCTAAGATTGTTAATACCCAGGGACACATCACTGGATACAAAAAGAGAAGCAAAGCAAAATAGAAGGAAACTGCTTGCAAAATGTTTATTAGGCAAAAAAGGGCATACAAGAAGGTGTACATTAGGAGAAGTATATACTGTACTAAAATGCTGACAAATGTTCATGAGGATTTAAAATCACAAACTCATGCAGAAATAGTGTGAACTGGATTTGAGATTGGGAAAATGAGAAATCAAAATCTACAGGTTCAGCCATCCCTAGTGGTGGTGGTGGTGAAGTGGGACAGATTGCAGACCATGTTTTAGAAAAAATAGGATGCCTCCATTTTTCTGGAAGGGGGCATCATTCTTTTAAAATAAGAAGCCATGGCTTCTACTTCCTGTTTCTCTCCCAGTCTCTCTCCACCACCTCCTGCTTGCCTCCCCTCCCCCTTGAGAAGTGTTGTCAGGCGCATGCAGGGGGAGGGCAGCCAGGTACACTTGCCTCTGGCCTCAGGGGGCTAAGCTGGCTGGGAAGCCCAACCAGTGACAGACTTTTTTGTTTGAGTTTATAACTTTATTCTAACAAGGCTCCCACCCCGGGCCCCAGTGCATCAGGGGATACGAAGATACATGACAGAACTGTGGGCTCCAGTGTGGAGACATAGGTCTTTCCCCAGTAACGCCGGGAAGCAAGGTTTCTGGAAGAATCGTAAACCATTCATGCTTACCTTTCCCCCTTCCTCCTTCAAGTGTCCACTTGGCCCTTGTCCTGAGAGCAGAACTCAGGAAGCAATTTATTTAAATATATATCAGATACGGGTGTATATTGCCTTGTATCTGAAGTGGCTGTTCTGTTACCGTGTTGAAATTATCTTCCAGATGTGTTGATTAATGGAGAGTGAAACACAGCACAGTTCATCCGCACTAAGGCTTAAAAGGAAGACGGAACCATATACACTGTAGCCTTTAAAGTGCTGATGGGTACTATGCCTTTGAAATACAGTCATGTTTAAATCTAATGAATAATTCCATTCTCCTTATGAATATTAATCTTTAATGGCCAAGCACAGTCCAGAAATGAAGCATGGGAAATTAAGTGCTGTGGTAAATAACTTTTATATGGGACGGAGTTTATTTCCTGCCAAGTGGGCTTTGAATAGTGTTGTCAGATTAACCTTGACCTATTTGATAGGAAGCCAGCCCAAGGTTCACATTGGAAACTTATTAGATTCACCGTTCGTAAGCATTTACATTTGGCTCCTGTGAGCTCTATAAGCAGTCACCTCCTGTTAAACAATACAACAAACATGCTTATGCTGTAAAGGCGAATTATTCACTATTTTTCCCACCCCCTTCAAAAACTGCCGGAAATACAGCATGACAAAGTAGCAAGGCATCCATGCAAGCATGTTGTTTTCCCTCACAGGATGTGAATTAAACAAATGGCTTGAGTCATCTGAAGAAGCTAGTATTTGCAGGCAGCTTTCCATATAGCACTCTTGTTGCCAACCTTTGGTGCATGCTGGTTAGGAGGGGAGGGAATGTGGCTACTGACAGCTGTTCTCAAATCCAGGATTGGACTAGGTATGTTGCAGCCCAGGTCTCTGGATCTCTGTTGTTAGAACTGTAGCTTGGTACGCATTTGGCATGGTGGAAGCTGGTCTCTCTCTTAAAATGTTACAGATATGGAGGGTTATCAAGCATGAACGCAGAGAGCTTCTGTGGTGAGGTGTCCCTTCTGATTTCAATAGTCGCTTGGGAAGGGCTGCTGATATTTGTTGGTACTGTTTGCTCTGCTTTCCTTTGGACCACACCAGTGAGGATGGGGGGGGGGTGTCTTGTCATCTGGGCAGCCCAGGACCTTCATCCACACTGCCCCGGCCTGTCCCCTGGAAAACACTTCAGTGCTGCTAATGCAGCAAAAACAACGTGGAAGTTACAAGTTACCAGTATCTTGTTACCAGTTACAAGTTACCAGTATCTGCAGCCACAGCAGGTGCTGTGATTCTTCAGCAGTTTGACTTTACCACGATAGGCACATCTCATTGTCTCTTGAGACAGACAGGTGCCAACAAAAACAACATGTGTAGAATATGCATATAAATTGTATATAAGTGATTAGCATAATGTCTGGTTTGGCCCTTAGGATTTGCAGCTATAGTTATGAATAGTTTTTTTTTCTCCCCCTGAGCAGAGATTAGTGGACGTGATATACCCACTTTTGACTCTGCGGACAATCTCACTGTTCCAGTGCCTGGGACACATCAGTTCTCCTACCCAGCTAGCAGAAGAGGTCATTCTTGACTGTTTCACAAATGTCTTGAACATATGTAAGAAAAACTTAGTTCTGTTTTTGTTGGTGGTTCATTTTTCTGTCTCCATGAGAAATTGGGGGGGGGAGAGATGCATTTGTCCTTTATTATTATTAACTCTTGTTGAATTCGCTCATATGATGTGCATCAAGCTAAAGTGTGAAAAATAAATCTGGGGGCTAGAGAACCTTTCTGAGGCACAAACCAGCAGGGAGTTTATCTGAAAATAACAGGGAGTTGAAAAAGGTGTAAACACACTGCTAACAGAAATTTCTGCTGCATTACTAATGCATAAGACGGTGCTATTTTGGGATTGTCTGTCCTTTATTCCTGAAGGCCGTTAAATGCTAAGGACAAGATGGCGGTTTTGGCATCTCACTTGAATTCCAATGAGTTAGCTCCTTGACCAAGATGAAATGCCTTCACAGAAACCTCAGGATCCTAAATAAAGGATTGACAATATGTGGAGATGCATGAAGCATCTTCCTTTATGTGTGCATAGATTTTCGCTTTCCCAAACATGGCACTACATGATTAGAACACTGCTCTGCAGGAGTAGATATGTGATTTTCATAGAATCATAGGGTTGGATGGGACTTTGGAGGTGATTTAGATCAATCTCATGCTACATACAGGATTTACTTATTATGCAGGATGCAACTGCTTGCTGCATGACTCACAGATTTTCAGATTTTCATAAGGTAGAGACAAATAACTTGAATATGATTTTAATTTTTGATTATTGTTTTCCTTTAAAAAAAGTTCCAAGATTGGTTTTTTTAAACAAAACAAAACAATTCTTTATGCAGTGCCATTGGTGCATGGGGAACTTTGAAGTATGAAAAGGGGGGAAATGTCAAAAGGAGCTTATTTTATAGACTTCAACACACATGTTGCATTGGGGTTCTGTTTTAAGTTGTAACATATCATTGTTCCTCAGGAGTCATTTTTGCCAGAGGGCTGGGGGAGAAATATGGCTGCTCCATTTGTCACAAGTCATTGGGCTGCTGAGGACAGCCTAGCCAATTAAAATAGTGGTAAAAGGCTACTATTTCCAGTAAGAAGAATGACATCCTCACCCATCCATTATCTCCACCCCAAAAGTTAAGATCTCCCCACTGAATGTGAAATCAAGTATTTGCAGGGCATATTCAGCCTCCCTCAAAGCGCTGGGAAACACTTGGGCTCCATACTGAAGCCAACATGGTGGTCAGTGTAAGGGTTGACTCCATTACCCCTGGGACATAAATTTGTTACCTAGAAGGTGGAAGAATCATAGAATCATAGAATCATAGAGTTGGAAGAGACCACAAGGGCCATCCAGTCCAACCCTCTGCCAAGCAGGAAACACCATCAAAGCATTCCTGACAGATGGCTGTCAAGCCTCTGCTTAAAGACCTCCAAAGAAGAAGACTCCACCACACTCCTTGGCAGCAAATTCCACTGTCGAACAGCTCTTACTGTCAGGAAGTTCTTCCTAATGAAGACTCAGCAAGGTGTCATCCCTGCCTCCACTTGAAGATGCCACCACTTGAAGATGTTGTGTTGTCCTTCTCAGATGTTGTAGAAGAGCCCTAGACTCTTCTGCGTTGCCCAAGTCAAAAGTTTTTGCACTTCTTTAAGATTAAGAGGCTTCACTCAAAGGGGTGGGACTCGGCGTTATTTTTCTAGAAAAAAGAGGTGTCGGAACTCACCATGAACACCTCCTTCGTTCTTTTAGAATTGCAATGGTACCCACCTGAGAGGTGCTGGAACTGAGTTCCAGTGAGTTTCCACTGAATAAAAGTCCCGGTGAGGCTCATTGTGCAGAGGATGCTATAGTCCATTTTAAGACCCAGCCTGGGTTTGCTTGTTGTTGACACAACCTAGGAATAGGAAAACTTTGGCTCTTAAGGCGTCGTTGGACCCTAACTCCTAACAGCCCCAATGAGCATGTCAATTGGGCAGGGATAACAAAAATTGTGATCCATCAACGTTGAGAGGTGCACAGGTTCCCCTGCCCTAGGAGGTGCCTGGCAACAGTTGTCTGTCTACCCTTAGAGTAAATACATTAGGGAAATAAGCCTTCCATTGTAATTTTCATATTATCAGACTGACTGTGTACGTAATATATGGAATATGTTTACAATCTATGAAAGCATTTTTTTAAAGAAAAAAAGAGATCTATGCATGAGCAACTGTGTAGTGAATAGACACAGAGAGTTTCACACACACCTTCCAATGCTCATCTGTAGCAAAAGAAAATGCAGGGAATGAAATGTAACAGAATAAACTCATTTAACAGAATGTGGTTTTTCTGCAACAAATGCCAGCTGATACAGCAGAGTCGAAATAATCTGAAATGCACACCCACTTGCTTGCTAGGATAAATGCAGCGTGGTTTGCTGCAGAAGGTAAGCAGAGAACAGAGAATATGTTAGAAATGCAGTTTCAGCGTCACAAAGCAGCAAAAGCACTACCTCTGAGTGATGAATTGCAAAACAGCAAAACAACAGTCTCTTTGCATGTAGATTTAATGGGAAGTGAAATAATTTAGGGGGCCTGGTCCCTTAATATGTGGTGGGTATGGTGGCAGATAGAATGGAATGAAATAAACATATAATTGCTGCATCTTTCCTCTGTTGTTTATGATAAAATATCAAAAGTAGGTGAATGCTGGTCTATGAAAACCTGTTAAAGCAACCCATTTGGGGGGGGGGGGCAAGGGAGGGCAGGGAAGCACAAGATCAAAGAAGCAGATACTTGCATACACAGAATCTTGAAATGGTTGTATGCTTTTTTCTATGAAAATGCAAAAAAAAGCACCCTAAAAAAATGGTATGGGTCATTTCCATTTTTACATGGAAGATTGTTTATTTTTTTTTAACTCCCAGCTGCCAAATTAAAGGACCTTTAAGTTTACATTTTGATGAGAAAGGCTTAAGAATGTGGAGTGAAAAGGCATTCTGCTAAATGTCTGGAACTGAGAACTGCAGGTGAATAAAGTCCTCCATTCTGGAGTTGTAATTGCCTGTCAACATCCTGCCTCTTCTTTTAATCTGCCCAGCACCATCCTATACAGCACTGCATCAATGGGGAATTGGATCCAGCTTTTTAAAAGAATATTTCCAAAGTCTCTTCCATCCCAAAAGGGGAGTTGGTGACTAGCACCTCAGTTGCTTTATTGAGGTCACTGCACTAAATCCAAGGACAGGCTGTTGGGAGCAATAGATCAAAACTGCCAGCTTCTAGTGGATACAGTGAGGCAGATAACTTTATTAGAAAGTGTGATTTCTTATTTAAGGCCTCCCTACACAGATTTGGTGCTTGCGGTTTTCCCTTTGACTAGTGTTTTCTGATTTATTTATTTTCATTTGACATATGGCATGGGATTTGGGGAGTCTGATTTGCTGGAAGCAGTCTGTGCTGACATACAGAATAAGAGGAAAATCAAATTTCCTTTCCAGATTACTGGTGTGAATTTGGTTAATGCTAATAGTGTTTCAAAAGGCACATCCTAAATTCCTCTTGAATGCCTTTCACTCGGTGTCCTGTGGTTTTCCCTAACACAAGTGTTTGTTTGTTGTTGTTTTTTAAAAAAACCAAACAAAATACCCAAAGACGTGTTTAAAAATTCATTTAACATTTGTTCTGTGGACTCTGTCTCCTTCTTATTCTCAAACTGTGTCATGCACCTCTCTCTTCCTAGATCAGATATTTGGTGGGATAGACTCCTGCCACAACAATTTCCCTTGGCTCTGAGTAGATTGGTGAGAGGGCAGAGCCAGCCCTACCATTAGGAAAAGTAAGGCAGATCCTAAGGCAGCTAATTTTAGGTTTTATGAAAGGGCAGCAAATTGTTAGCTATTTATTTTATGCAGGGCTGTCTTAAGCATATATGGTGCCGGGGTGCAAAGATCCACCCAGCGCCTCAGCATCTCGCTGGCTCAGTCGCAGCATAAGAGCCCACTGTGGTGCTCCGACCGATGGCTCTTCCCCGGACTCAATTCTCAGGCCCTGGACTCTTGGCCTGGTGTCCCTGAGAGCCTGGGTGCCCTGCACCCCTAGCACCTATGGGTAGGTCGGCCATGATTTTATGTTTGTTTTGCATTTTTACTTCAAGGGAGGGAGGGAGGTGCCTAGAGGATTTTTTTTCATCTGAGAACGTAGTAACTTTGTTGGCCTAGGGTACTGTGCACAGTGAGGTGATGTCGGGTGGGAGCTTGCCACTTTGCCTTAAGTGGCAAAATGTTTTGGGCCAACCTTGTGAGGCGTCACAGCCTCCTCCATTTTTCAACTAGTTTATGGATGCTTGGCAGCCATTTTGACACCAGCGTATTTTCAATACTAGTATGTTTAGTCTTGCTGATTTATTCTGTGAACCACCCTGAGATACTAGGATGAAAAGTGGTATATGAATCCAATTAATGATGATGATGTCCTAGAGGTGAGAATAATCTGTTGGCAAGGAAAGGCAAGACAGCTCTGTGACAAGAAGCTAAACTAAGGAGCAGCAGATTCCTCTTGTTGCTCCAATCAGAATGGGGAAAACCTTCAGCATGGCTAGGGTAGCTCTAAAATGGTTTGCATATACCAGTAGATTCCATACAAAAATTGGTATATTGAGTTAAATTTGCACTAAAATGTTGGTGAATTTTCTCTTTTTCTTTCATTTACAAATTTATCTGTGTTCCCGGTCCTCTAAGTGTGTAGAAGCAATTCCCTTGTTTTGTTTTGTTTTGTTTTGTTTTGTTTGTTTTGAAGCTGACCCCCAGTTTGCTATTAGAGGGAGTGATGATCTAAGCCAGGCACCCCCAAACTGCGGCCCTCCAGATGTTTTGGCCTACAACTCCCATGATCCCTAGCTAACTGGACCAGTGGTTGGGGGATGCCTGATCTAAGCTGACTCTGTTGTGTTTCCTCCTTGTGTTAGTGCAGTGCCACTCAGCGGCGTCACTAGCCTTCTGGCTGCCCGGGGCGGCAAACCAGAACGCGCCCTGCCCGGGGGGGGGCTATGGAGCGGGTTGCTGGGGGGGGTGCTCCAGTGCCCAGATCCTCGGATCCAGGCGCTGGAGCACTGCCGCTGGCAACCCGCTCCGTAGTGCGACATGTGCTTCTTCCTACTCAGGTGGAGTGGCGAGGGGCATCTCCGCTGTCGGCCCTCGCTGCTCCGCTTCCGCCTGAGTAGGAAGAAGTCAAAGCGTGCTATGGATTGGCTTGCCACGCACTTTGTCTTCTTCCTACTCAGGCGGAGGCGGAGCGGCGAGGGGCGTCAGCGGCCACTCTGGCCCGCCCCTTGCCTCTGCCCCACCAGGAAGAAGCGAGGGGCGAGGCCAGAAACATCGGGGCCTCTGCGATGGCGGCCGTGCCGCCGCCACAGTAGCGAGGGGGTGCCACACTGCCCCCGCAGCCACGCTGCCCCCCGCAGAGTGGAGCCCAGGGCGCCCCGCCCCTATTGTGACGCCCCTGGCACCACTTTTGAGAAGCAGCCTCTGTGATAGGTAACAGCCCGGAGCAGCACGTCGCATTCTGCCACCTGAGGCAAAATAGGAAAGTGCTGTCCTGCCACCACTGCCTCCCTTACCTGGGTTGTGGGTCAGCCCCCGTATATTGATGGCAGTGAGACCTCTCAGAGCTCATGAGATCTAGCACACTCCGATCCTCACACAGATATTTAACAGATATTTTGTATAAAGTACGTTTACATTGTAAAATTAGCCAAAGAAAATTCCAAGTATGTAAGTACTTGGCGAATAAATTACTATTCTATTCTATTCAAGGTTTCAGCGAGATCTCATTGGAAATGGCCACCACTGACTTATAAATCATTCTGGTGCTTTTGTTCCCTAACTTTGCATGTTTGTAGAGGTGTAAGCCAGGGCTCATACATAGTGTTCTGCTGCATGCAATGCTTGAAGAGGGGGAGTAAAGCTTTTACTGGAAATCTGCATTTTATGTTGGTGAAATTTGTGTTTTTAGTCAAAATTGAGGATGCCCCGAGGGGTTATATAAAAACCTTAACAGTTCAGGGTATTGAAACTCAGCTGTTGTGTTAACCTATTATTGAGTGGGTTGTATGTATGGAGGGTATGGGTGTGGAAGTATGCGTGTCTGAGTGCTGGATTTTGTTGATGTAAGTACATTTTACCTTTTAAACCTCCTCACCCTTATTTTTCATTCTTTTATACTTTGCCTCTCTACAATTTGTGCATAATATGCCCCCCCCCTGGGCTGAACTGTATATGTGGCTTATGATTTATGACATAAGTTGGAGTCTGCTGCGTGACTTATTAATATCAAATCCCTGGCTGGGTTGTGCTATTGTAACTCATCCTCAAACTGAGTGCAGAAGGGGGGCACTCATTGCCATCTTCAACAGAGGTATATTTCTGGCATCAAACTCGATGGGGATTTTTATTTTATTTTATTGTGTCAGGTTCTAAGGGAAAACAGCTGTATATTTCTAAAATGGTCGGGATGAATGCAGCTGAAGCGATTTCCTACCTGTGCAATTATCTTTCAAGAAAAAAAACACACACTGAGTCTGAAGAACCCTGTGCCAGCCAGAATGCTCTACCACATAAAAATTCTATTCTGGAAGAAATAACATATTGACAGTTAACTATCTTTACTTTTGAAAGCAAATCTATGTAAACACATAGGTAGCTGCTAGTGATAACAGTGTCTTCATATAATTTTAAACAGAAGTTATCTATAGGTGCTGTGAGTACTGAGATTATAGCCCCTGGCACTTTTTTTTAAGTAGTAGAACTGCTTTCTACTAGGAGTTGTTAGTCTTGTCTCATATGAAAGTCTAACAGCATCTTTTACTTCATTTGAAAAGCTGCTTATTTATGGCTATTTGGACACTTACTGTAGTAGTTAGTTGATGTGAAGTTTGGGCAAGGAGATATTGTCTGGCAGCTGGAGGAACTTGCAAGTAATTGTGTTGGAAGAAGGAGCTGAGGGGTGTGTTCTGACATTTATTCATTGCATCCACCTCTGCTTTCCATCTTTGCAAACTCTTCTTTGCTATGACAGGTGAACCAGTGGCTGAAAGTTGGACCTTATACTCTCATGGAAATCAAGGGGTGAAGGAATACATTTCCAACAGTTATCCCTAGCATTATTTTGGCTATACTTCCTTTTAGCCTTTTCAGACCTGGGATCCACCTTTTCCCCAAACTGCAACATGAGATCTACTTTTTGGGTAATGTGTGTCAATCTTCTTTAATTTTACTTGCCTGCCTGCCTTCTCTCTCACTCTCCCATTTTCTTCTTACCCGTTTCTTTTTTTTAAAAAAAATCTAATCAAAAAAGAAAATGTGTTGATGCTGAGTTGCTGCAACCCATTAGATGTGAATGCCACGTGTGGGTGTATAGATATATCCAAACAATGACATTGCAAATGAACAGAGGATGAAAGAAGTCCTCATATGAATACAGTATGTAGCAAGCACCCAAAACTTTAGAGTTTTAAAAAACTCTTCCCATTGTTTCTTCCCATTCAATAGGAATGACAGGTTCTGATTTGGCCTGCATTACTTTCAAGAGAGACCTACAGCACTTTCCCCAAGCCTGGTTCCCTCCATGTGTTCTGAAGGCCGCTCCCATCATCTGTAGCCAGAATGGGCTTGGACTGATGGGAATTGTGTTCCAAAATATCTGGAGGAGATCAGGTTGAAGAAGGCTGAGCTACAGTATTCAAAGCAACCAGTCTATCAGGTGGCTTAAACATAACTCCAAACTTAGAATCATAGAGTTGGAAGAGACCACAAGGACCATCCAGTCCAACACCCTGCCAAGCAGGAAACACCATCAAAGCATTCTTGACATATGCCTGTCAAACCTCTGCTTAAAGACCTCCAAAGAAGGAGACTCCACCACACTCCTTGGCAGCAAATTCCACCGCTGAACAGCTCTTACTGTCAGGAAGTTCTTCCTAATGTTTAGGTGGAATCTTCTTTCTTGTAGTTTGAATCCATTGCTCTGTGTCCGCTTCTCTGGAGCAGCAGAAAACAACCTTTCTCCCTCCTCTAGATGACATCCTTTTATATATTTGAACATGGCTATCATATCACCCCTTAACCTTCTCTTCTCCAGACTAAACATACCCAGCTCCCTAAGCCGTTCCTCATAAGGCATTGTTTCCAGGCCTTTGACCATTTTGGTTGCCCTCTTCTGGACACATTCCAGCTTGTCAGTATCCTTCTTGCACTGTGGTGCCCAGAACTGGACACAGTACTCCAGGTGAGGTCTGACCAGAGCAGAATACAGTGGTACTATTACTAGATGCTATACTCCTATTGATGCAGATTATGATTGACTGTATCATTCCCCACTCCTATGTGTGTGTTTGCTCTTCAATGTATCATGTGTTTCTACGTCTCATAAAAATCTCTAAGTGGTTTACAAAATGATAACTAGTGGTGCTTTCTTGTGTGTGTGTGTGTGTGTGTGAGAGAGAGAGAGAGAGAGAGAGAGAGAGAGAGAGAGAGAGAGAGAGAGAGAGAGAGAGAGAGAAGCGAACAATGGAACTAAAAGACAACATAAAATAATAAAATTCCAGAAAGGCAAAACAAAAAACAAAAAAACCCAAACAAAACAAAACTTAGCAGCAAAGTTTAAAAACATCATAAGAGCTGAGGAAAGTTGGTCAGAATAGATGAGTTTTCAGCTTTTATTTGAAGTGCCTCATATCTGGTGCCTCCTCCTATAATGCAATAGGGACGACATTCTCGAGAACTGTTGCTATCACAGGAAAGGCCTGCTTCCAAGAAATCATTAAATGACAGCCTGCCCAAGATAGTGTAGTTAGCAGGGCCTCCCCCAAAGAGGGTACATAGCAGGGAAGACTCTCAACCAGGGCCGTCTCAAGCAGGTCGGGCGCCCTGGCGCTGAGGCGTGGAGATCGCTCCGGCGCCCCCACCCTCGAAGTACGCAGCACGGCTTCCGCGCAGTTTCGCTGCGCAGCGCCCCCCCCCCCTGCCAGCCCGCGCCACCGGGAGTGCACCTAGAGCCGGGCCTGCTCTCAACTAGATATGCATGTTCCAAGTTGTTTAAGACTGCATATGTCAAGAATAAAAACTTGAACAAACTGGTGGGCTGATACATTCTACTTAGTCAGTCATCCAGGAAAACCCCCCCCCCCATCTTGGGAACTGGACATACTGTAAATCTGCAAAATGCTGAGTAATGTCTTCTCTTCTCTTTCCTTTGGTGTCTTCTGCTCTGGGCCATTATTGGGGTGGCATTTGAAGGTGGTAGAAGGCACCGAGTGAGAGGCAGGGAAATGAAGATTTCACAGAGTGAAAGACTGGGAGAAGAAAGGAAAGCCATCAGGTGAAAGCTGGGAGGGCCCACTACTTTCTGTGGGTGACAAGGATTGAGCTACTTTTGAGAGACGACTCTGCATCTCCCCTCTTTCTTTCTTTCTTTCTTTCTTTCTTTCTTTCTTTCTTTCTCTGCTTTTGTTTTGATTTAGATTAGTTTCTTTTATCTTGCTGTATCATGGAAGAGCTTTTATAAAATCTTATTTAAAGAATAAGTATGCAGAGGGAGGGTCAGGCAATCTTTGCTGTGCTAAGCCTTCTGCATTTAATAATAATAAACCTGGAACTCTCTCTTCGGCAAGCATAACAAAGTATTTCTTGTTCCCCAGTTTTTCACTTTCCAGCCTAAAAACCTCTTAAGGACTGAAGTAAACAATAGACCTGATTGGCTTCATCCAAAGCACTGAACCACATGCACGGAAACAGGACGAATCTAGGTATTGCATTTAGACATAAATTGAACAGAACGACTGTATTTACCCTGCTCATTAGTCTCGTAGAACACAGATTCATTTCAGTGGACCTGGTGTAAAAACAGGGCTTGATGAGGGGTAGGTAGAAAATGATATTACTGGGAAAATGCTTTGTCATTTTCTCACTGTTGAGAGCAGTAATCCATGCAGTTAATTCTTCTTTATTAATCACAGGCTGCATATAATATTAATAGGAAGGCTTCAATGGAAAAACACACACAATTAAAATGAACTATTTATACCTCTTGTTTACTGGGACGCGGGTGGCAGAGCCTAGGGCTTGCCAATCAGAATGTCGGCGGTTCAAATCCCCGCAACGGGATGAGCGCCCGTTGTTTAGTCCCTGCTCCTGCCAACCTAGCAGTTTGAAAGCACGTCAAAGTGCAAGTAAATAAATAGGTACCGCTCCGGCGGGAAGGTAAACAGTGTTTCTGTGTGCTGCTCTGGTTCGCCAGAAGCGGCTTAGTCATGCTGGCCACATGACCTGGAAGCTGTCTGCAGACAAACACTGGCTCCCTCAGCCTATAGAATGAGATGAGCGCTGCAACCCCAGAGTTGTTCGCGACTGGACCTAATGGTCAGGGGTACCTATATCTTTACCATTACCTCTTGTTTCCTCCTTTAGATGGAAGAATTTGTTACCTTTGTTAAATGTTCCCTAACCTGTATACAGACAATGGCATTTAATTTAGTTACTGAATTGACTGGTAAATTAAGAGCAAGCCAATTTAAAAGCTAGCCAATTAACTGTTTAAAAACCCTCAGTTAAATGTCTGCCATCACTTTTTGCCAATAGTACACACTTTCCCCCTTCTTGCTGATACTGGATTCAAAAATAGTCACAAAGCAACATAAGGATCTTTGTAGGAACAGCAAGTAAGGATCTTTGCAGGAATTGAACAAATTGGCATCCCCTCCCCAGGCTATATTAGTTTTCAATTTGTTTACTCATAAGTCTTTTCTGTTCTCCTTTTGCATTAAAAAAAACCCAAACAAACTACCACAAAGTTTATAAATTTAAGTATGTGCATAAATATGCATCTGTCAAAATTTTGATAGATTCCTTGAGTCAAGAACTGTGCCCAAGCATTTGGGACATGCTGATTAGCCATGAGGTATGGAATTCATTTTGGAATTCATTTTGGAATTTCTAAAGATAGAATTCCTCAGGCATCCCAAAGGCATTTGTGAAGCTGATAAGTGCCTGAATGCTGCCAGATGGATGCTGTGACTGAGCTGGCTGAGCGTGGTTGTGGACAGTTACAAGGCCATGTTGAGACGCCATTTTAGGGATAGCTCGAGGCTTCATAACTTTCATGCCTACCAAAGTGCTATCTTGGTTTGCCACGAGTTCAACACATAGGACAGGACACACAATCTAGTCTTTGGCTCAGGGTTCCATGAGGTTTCTCCCTAGAGAAACTAGACTGGTTCCCTCCAGTTGTCCTTCTGCTGGGAGGTGGAGACTTTCTTGTTCCAACCAGCTTTTGGGAACTGACTGCTTTTAATGAAAAGGCGGCTGCTGTGCTGTTTTTATTGTAATTATTTGTATGGTTCTAAAAGATTTTGTATATTTATATAGATTTAATTTCATCAATGTTTAGTTGTTTTTTCTCTGTGTTTTTATTTTTATCTGTAAGCTGCATTCATGTCCCATCAGGGAAGAAGGTGTGTGTGTGGGGGGAAACACACACACACACACACACCACTCTTCCCCCTCCCACACACCATGAACACATCAGTTTCTGAACATGAGAATTTTAGCACAGTGTATACATCTATGACTGATGAGACCACTTACTCCAAGATTTTGCAACGAACCAAGATTTCTACCTGCTTTTCATCCCTGATGGATATTACTGAGATAACCCATTGTGCCATTTTGAGGACATGTTTTCTGATTTGCTTTGCTGGCATTCCTTTCCTTGATTTCTTTTTATCTTATTCATGCTCTGCCATGTGAGTTGTGATTCTATTCAGGTTGCAATAAATTATTTATACGTTTGGATCTATGCATATAAATTAGCATGTGCAAATTTGTGGCCTCTTCTGCCCCCTTTTGCATGTGTGTAAGTGACCATCCTATGGGTACCATTTTCTCCACCACAAAAGATCACATAAGGGCAGAAAGCAATATTTATCTACTTGTGTATTGTGTGGCTGTTATAACTTTGTGTGGCTGTTATAACTTTGGGGTCTCCATTTTAGCAAGGGGGAGGAAGGCGTAGTGATCCACCTCTGAACTTTCGTCCTAATCCTGAGCCACCATAACTGAAGTTCTAAAGACAGAGGGGAAAAGACAGGCTGCCAATTGTCATGAATGCCTTTTGGTTTCCTGCTATTGTGAATTATAGACTGGAGGATCCAAGCGTCCTACTTCAAACAAGGGTTTAATGCACAGCATGCAATTGGATGGTTGGCCTCTTTCTGAGAAGCAATCTGTGCAACACAGGCCTGGGAAGAATTTGATAATTTAATTATAGGGCATGGTTCGCAAACCTCTTTTGTGCTTCTAAATAGTTTTAAAGGCAGGCTTTATCTGCCAGGAGGCAGAAAGGGAGCTGGGTAAACTCTGGTTGCATGGAGAAAACCAATTCTGGGGAAGCCCACCTGACACTTCAGTACACAATGTGTGCTGAGTTTCATTACTACCTCTGAGCTAGCAGATTTCATATTCAGTTTTAATGGCCTGCATGAGATGAAAGGGTATGCGTTTGTGAAGATGTTGGAACGCTTGAGATCTCATTCCTACGTGATAGCAAAACATAAACAGAATTGGTTTCAAAACAGCGTAGGTTCTTTGCCTCATCTTGGAGCTAGGAGCCTACACACACTTTACTCTGAAAAATTAGAGTTTGATAAAGGTGGAAGCACAATGGTCAGTGGGCTAAAAATGCAATAATTTTTATTTTCTTGGATAGGTTCACTTTATCTGATTATTGGCATCATCCAGTAACATTGGAAAATAATTTTCTCCCAATATTATGTTTTGAAAGCATTAGAAGCACACCAGTTAGCATTTTCAATGCCAGTTAGGATTTTATAGAATCTTATTGAACTGTTGCATTCCTTAACATTCCTTAAAAGACCTTATTCCAAGGAGAAACCTCTATTTTTGCCTTGGAATACATACATACATACATACATACATACATACATACATACATACATACATACATACATAATTTTATTTGAGTGCCCCCTTTCCACAGGGAAATTTTCAAGGCAACTTACAACAAAAACAACAACCGCAATGTAACAAAAGGTAGTTATAAACAACAAATAAAGCATTAAAAATACAAAACCAAACTGAGCAATTTCCACCTAACTCTTAAAAGGTGCAAGGAACCAACAGCAACAACCGACCCCAAAACCCACCCCCCAAAACCCCACCCCACCCCAAACAACACCTCAGCCCCTTTAGAAATGTCACGTTTAGTAGTGCACACACAAACATACCTTGCTAGAAATGCTTGAAACAATGGGAAATGATTATGAGCTCACCTTTTTCTGTACCTGTTGCTGCATGATAGAGGACATAGACATCGGGAGCTAGCCGATTAGGGCAAATGGGGCACTGCCCCACCAACCTTGATATGTTCTCACCAACACCACATGCCTGCCTTCTCACTTGCACCTAGTCTAGGGAGTGGCACTGGCCGTCAACTTCCTTCTCAGCCTCAGTTTTGACCCATATCGAACTCAGCAGGGAGGAAGAGGGGGACAAAGCTAGAATTAGCTTGCTCCAATGCTCATTGGCTCTGGCTCCACTTTCTGATGTCTCCTTGGCTTTTTCAACAGCCACCACTTGGCATAGCCATGTTTGGAATAACGAAAATGTATGTTATGCAACCCTTTACAGGCAATGACTGATTGATGCGCGATTGCACACACATGCATGGTGCTGAACCCAGAAGTGACCCTAAAATGTCACTAAAAGGGGGGGATGCAGTGCTTTATGCAAGCCCCACTGACACCGGGGGGGGGGGGTGTCCGGAACGTAACTCCTGTGCAAAACAAGGATTGCCTGCACTCATATAGCTGTTTTGGTACTATGTTTAACCGTTGAGCAGAGCACTGCATGTTGGGTAAGCTGAAAATGGAACGCTTTTCTGAAATCTGGTAATTGGGGGATAATTCTTTTAACAATTTCACATAGCACTACTGCTGTCTTATTGGGAGTAGCTTTGAGTTTGACATTTTAGGAGATGAATGAGTCCTACTAATGGAAAGAAAGCTCTCTGGTGCTTTTCAATAGGTCTGAAATAATAAGGTGCTGAGTCATTTTCCAAACCACATCCTTTCCAGTAACAGGACTGTCCCCCCACATTCTCTAGCCACTGACCGATAAGTTGGATTCATTATTTCAGCTTCAACTTGAACAGGATTTACATTCCTTTCTGGTCCAAGCAGATCTAAATCACATTGTCAGCATGATGCTTTTGTGCTATCACCTTTAAAAAGATTTTTTTATATATACCGTAGCTTTGCTGTACCCAGTCAGAGGCAGAGATAACATTAAGCTGCTTTCAATATGTATGCAATTTTTTATTTAAAAAATATTGCTAAGGAGTCGATAAAAATGAATAGGAAGCTGTTGGGTGATGGCGACAGAATGACACAGAGGTTTAACCCTCCTTTATTACCCGCGACGAGAGTTCAAAATCAAGCACAACATATGAGAATAAGTCTCATTTCTTGAGGGGTGGCGGTAATTTTTGTGTGTGCTGTTTATTGCTTCTGTAAAATGTAAATTTGGGGAAACTATAAAGAATGTTTCAGAGGCTTTGCTTTGGGTGAAACAAATCGGTGCAGAAAGGAGGCCCCAGTTCAACTTAGCGACATTAAACTTTTTGTAAATTACTTATTTTTACAAAGTCGTATTCTCTAATGGGGCAGACCCTTCTTTCTCTGAATATTAATCTGAAGCAGTTCTTTTTTTAGTAATCTGCCACTTTTATGTTGGCCCTATTCATGTGCCTTTAACTGACTTTGACGTTATTTTCTGCAATAGAGTAATATGGTTACTACTTTCAGTGTTGTGCCTTTCAACAGCAATTTAGAAGCTTTCATTTTTCCTCCCCGAAACCCCACATTAGGCAGTTATTCCTCACGTTCTCTTCATTACTTTGTACTACATGCAAGGTCATTTTACTTTTTCCTAATAGGAACAAATTATATGGTTATTGTTGTTTAGGTGCTCACCACCAAAAAACGAAGTCTCCAGGCAACTTTTGCTAGAGCCGTTTCCCAGCTTATCTGATATGTGAGGATTAGTTCTCAGAATGGAGAACTTGGAAACGTTGGCACGAGGAAAGGCCATGAGCTGTTTGGAAGCCAAGACTGCGATTAAGATGCATAAAGTTCCCTTTCCTGGCTACGGAGCAGGCCAGGGAGTCCAATGACAACTCACTTCCCTTGACACAATTTGTAAATTAAGTTGATCTTTCTGAGCTTACTCAGAGACCTCTCAGGGTCTGAGGCTTTCCCAGTAGTTCTAGCTCATATTATCGGTGCCAACCCTCTCCCCAGTTACCCTTTTCTTAATGCTTACTGCTTCAATGGAAGTGGAGAGACTAACACCAAGGAGTGCTTGCAACAAACGGAAAGACCTCTTTAAGACCTGACTGGCTCACATTGCCATGGAGAAGCACTAGGTAGGAATATAGTATCAAGTGCTTCCTCCTGCCCTCTGTATTGGGAGGCATTGGGCCAGGGCCGTCTCTAGGCCCGGATCTGGTGGCACAGGGCGCCAGGCCACCAGGGGCACTGCTGCACCTGCTGAGAGGCGCGGCGGAAGCCGCCCCAGACGCACCGGATGCAGCCCCAGGCGCGCCTTTCCGCTGTTCAGGCCGCCTCCGCCGCGCACAGGGGCGCCGCAACAGGGGGCGGTCAGGCTGGATGGCACAGGGCGCCGGCCCTCCAGGGTAATGGGGCGGGGGGATGTCGGAGGGATCCGTCGCGCCAGGGCACCAGGCATGCTTAAAACAGCCCTGCATTGGGCACTAACTACACTCCCTACATTCTCTGCCATTGATCAGCCCCTGGAGCATGTCTAAAAGGGAGGGGTGGTGCTTATCAAGCTGTTGACAAATAAGGCTTAAAATTCAGAAATCGTTGAGGCTCCATTTGCAATAAGCTCCAGGTTCTCCTGTCTGGGGGAGTTCACTTCCCCCAGGGGTGGTGACCAGGGCCGTCTTAAGTGCCCCTGGTACTGTGGTGCGCCGGATCCCTCCGGCGCCCTCCCGCCCTGTTTCCCAGCGCGGTGGGCGGGTCGTCGGGCAGGCGCAGCGCAGTTGCCGTGGGCGCAGCTGTGCGGCGGACCGGCCAGTCAGCGGGAGGGCGCAGCTTGCGGTGCCCTCCTGGCGGGCCGGCACCGTGGTGCCCTGCGCCACCCAGCCTGGCCGTAGGGCCGGCCCTGGTGGTGACTCCCATTTCAGCACTAAATGGGGACATGCTGCCCTGTCACTGTCCCACTGTTGTAAGCCAAAAAATGGCTTATCTTCTAGAGACAAGAGGAGTTGGGAGTCCAGCGTTTACTGCAAGGCAATACAGTGGTACCTTGGGTTACAGACGCTTCAGGTTACAGACTCCGCTAACTTAGAAATAGTACCTTGGGTTAAGAACTTTACCTCAGGATGAGAACAGAAATTGCGTGGTGGTGGCAGTGGGAGGCCCCATTTGCTAAAGTGGTACCTCAGGTTAAGAACAGTTTCAGGTTAAGAACGGACCTCCAGAACGAATTAAGTTCTTAACCCAAGGTACCACTGTAGGTTACAGTCGAATTGTTTTGCAAAACTGCAACCCTGCCCAAGGGTGGTATTTATAACATTTCAAACAAAGGATTTCAATTTCCACCAATCATGTACATTTCATGTTTGATACACGTGCACAATAAGCATTAGCAATTTCTGCTGATTCAGTTCTGATTCCCACCGCTTTCTGTTAAAGTTCTAATTTCTGTTACATTGTGTTAGGATGCATGTTGGGAACCTGTGTTACGTGTAGCCATTTGCACCATGTAGCAACTTATGTTCTAGTTTATGAGCTGTATCTTTGTGATTCACATATTAGCTGTACTTCTGCCCCAATGGGGGTGGGGGGGGGCGGCGGCAACTTGAAAAATCATCAGTTTCATAAAGCATCAGGTTACCATAACTTCTCTTTTAGAAGCACACTCAAGAATTTACAAGAATGCACCTTATCACATTTATTGTGGCCCTTTGGGCCACCACCACACCACTGTTTCTGTTCCATCACTAATGAGAAGAAAAGAGTCTTTCCATAGTAACTAATAGGGGTATGCCATTTTCAAATGCACGATTTGCTTTGAAGGGCAACATCCACAGGGGTGAAAAGTCAAACGCTTACTCATGCTAACCATTGTATAGACTGCAAGGTTTCATTGCTGTGTTTACATCATATTCTTCCCTGCCACAATGCAGCTTTTTAAGCAGGAGAACTATGGCAGAATATATATGGCTTTTTAGATACTCAAGGTCCCCCACCTTTGTTTGCCTGCAAGAATGGCTTTCAGTATTCAACTCACTGCACGAGTTACTTGTAGGCATTAGAAATAAAATGAACAAGGCCTTTTAAGGCACCTTTTGCGAGAAATATAGTGGGGGTGCAGTAGTGTGGCAGATCCACATTTATTAAGGAAGAAGATCAAGCAACACCTTTCTCAAGTCATTGCCGGGGTTGGTTACTATGGCAACTCTCTGAGGAGTGACCTCCTTTACTGCTTAAATAGACCGTGTGTGTGTGTGTGTGTGTGTGTGTGTGTGTGTGTGTGTGTGTGTGTGTGTTTTAAATAGTATATCATTTCTTAAAGACAATCAGTCTACAGACGGATGCAATATATTAGCAATCCGTTTCTGAGAAGGGGGAGAGATTAAATAAAGATTCGGTTTTATTGCATGAGCGTTAACTGATTCAGTTTATTGCATGACAGTTTAACATCTGTAAGAGGAGTGGAGGCTGAGTCTCCGGTATCCTGTCACTTTCTTTGCAGCTATATTTTGCATTGTATCTGTTTAAGGTGTGGCTTCATAAAAAAGAAGCAGAGAGAATCATATTCAACAAGCAGCTTTGTAAATGAAGCATCCTCACAATGATCTCAGTTGTTTCATTTATGTTTTGGCACTGCTTCAGTGGAAGGTATCAGGAATTCTGCCATGTGATGTGTGTTTAAATACAGTATTGTGAATTTCCATCCAGTATGGCCCAGGACATTCTGAGCAGATGTTCTCAGCTGGAAGTTATTGCTTGTTAGCCCTTGTATGTTAGCTATTAGCCCTTGGGATGGTGTAATAATGTCCCCACTGCTGTATGCACAACCATCCATCTCCTGGCACGTTGGGGCCTTTTAAGATTTGCGCAACTTAGCCGCTGACCCAAATTCAGCTGAAGAAAGACCATCCATCACTAGTCTGAGGGTCTGATGTGTCTTGGAAGATCTCAGACAGAGCGATGGAATGTGAAGTGCCTAAGACCTACTTCTCAATGAGGTGGCAAGGCATCTTCTCTGGGATGCACCATTTCAGAATGTACTTGAGGCTTACCTGATCGAATGCAGTTCCTTCCCTTGGCCCTACTCAATTATAGTTCAGAACAGAAGAAAGTATCTGCAATGGGAGGGGGGGTGTTTAGGTAGGAATCATATCCCCTTTACCTATAATAAGATATGGAGGGGGTGGCAGGGTATTCTTTTCTCTTTTTTACACCAGGAAGCAAAATAGCTTGAGCCCTTAGTATGCAGATATTTATTGATTCATTGGAAGTGAGAAATAAATAAGAAAGCTTCGTTTTTTTTAAAAAGTGCTACGAAAGTAGAGTAGTGTATTGCATTATCAAAACTATTCGGCAATTCCGGTATAATTTTCAGTCAATGTTTCCAATTACATGTCTAAAGGAAGGAAAGCACTTTTTAAATTGCAGTTGACAAGACGGTTTTAATTGAAGTATGTGTAATTTTCAGATCTAAGTAGAAAGAGAAGGAGTTTATGTGCCAAAAGCTTGATTCTTGATATTAGGGGTGATGGTGTGTCTTTCTGGGTGTATTTTTGTGAGGATTTGTGAGTTTTCCGCCATACATATTTATGATTACCTCTTTTCTACCTGAGTAGAGGAGAGAGGTGGGTGCTTTTCCTACACAGTTACGAAAATAGTTTGAGGTTATCTTTGCTACATCCTGAAACTCTGTAATCATTAAATCTCAATTCCCAGGTAACACTACAATTAAGCCATTAAGGTGGTGGGATTTTCAGCAGGCAGGAGAGGAGTCGTTAACCCTTCCATGTCCCTTCCTCCTGGGCTTTCTCCTGCCAGGCTTATATTTGGTCTTGGATCTGAAGAAGAGAATAACCAGGTGTTTGTGTGGAGGGGGATAGAATCAGCAGGCAAGAGGTTGAGTGCCACTCTTCCATTCAGAAATTCTCTCCTGAAAATGTCCCCTGATGTCCAGAACTTCATGGCAAACATGGAGTTCGTAACCTGGTGTCTGCCTCCTTATAATGTGTGGTTCTACTCTAAAGTCTGTCCAAAGAAGGGAACTGCAGGGTTACCAGTCAATCAAAGCCAGCGGGAGTAGTAAAAATCATGCCACCAGAACTGTCCCTGAGATCCAACTTGGCAGGTGCTCAAAAGGGTTTTACCTGGAATTTTGCTGTCCTTACCAATACTGTATTTCATTCTCAGCCACATTAGTAAAAAAAACCAGTGTTTTGAATGTGTTATAAACATGCAACAGCAGATGGCACTGAAGAGCAATTTTGTGTGTGTGTGTGATTATCCATAGTGGTTTTTTTCTTTCATTATAACAATTTAATTTCTTACTTATTTATAGTGCCCCCCCTGTATGTAGATCCACCCCTTCTAGAACAGGAGGATTAAAAACTCTAGAAAGCTTCCTCAAGTTTTACATCTTGTTCTTCTACTTCATGTGAGTTTGTTTCTTTTTACAGAAAACATTGCGGTATTAGCAAGAGGATCTCTCTGCATGCACTCAAAAGGCATTCTCATTTTACTTTTTAAATAGAACCTGTTTCCTATCAAAAAGGGTTGGCATATGCTTTCCCCCAAAGCATTTTGCCTCAAATTGCTGTATGCAGAGGCAATTAAACTGAGGAGCAAGATTTTTTTGGGGGGGAGGGGAAGGGAGGTGGTGGCAATCCTAATCACTCAATTGGGCTAAATTAAGCCACATGTGTATGTCTGCTATAACAACTCATAGGAATTATAATAGAAAGTAGCATGTCCGTGCTGGGAAGCCCAGTGCTTAATGAATTTTTTCAATGTTGCAAGGCAGATAGACCTACAAACCAAAAGTCCTTGACGCTGCATGAAGTCAGAGTAAACAAAGCAAATAAACAAATGATAATATGGATTCAACATGCATTAGTGCCCGATTTATGCACTTCTGTTGTATAGAACTTTGAGTTGCCGGCTGGTGCGTGGTAAAACAATTAGTTGCCACCTTCACCTTGTACTGAATCTATTTTCTCAATTTTATCATGGGAATTGTTTCCGTTAAAGAGACAGGAAGAGTCCTGTTGGATCCAGCTAGTCTTGCATTCTGTTCCTACAGTAGCCAGCCACATGTCCATAGGAAACCATCCCATTACATGCATGCAGAAAAACTCTCCTACTCATGCTCCCTGATAGCTGGTATTCAGAAGCATATGTCCTCTGACAGTGGAAGTAGCACACAGCCATCAGGGTTAGTCGCCATTGATAGCATTATCCTCCATGGCAGGACAAGTTCTCATGGCAAATCTTGATGTGAAAGCAGACTAGAGCAGGAAACTGAAGTGGTGTGTAGGCACAGAGAGGAGAGTGAACTGGACAGAGGCCTGTGGCTTTAAAAAAGAAATACAAACATACTTTCTCCCCCCCCCCCCCCAGATTTTAAAAACCTGTTTTGCACTTGAAAAATGAAACTCGGCTGGAATATTTTTAGATGGTTTGTGTATGAATAAATTTAACAGGTGATTATCTTAAATGGCGTATTGATTTGCTTGGTGAAAGAGGTTTACAGCTTTCCCAATACACTGTGGGAGATAATTGCTTGGGTTGGAAACAAGCTTACCCCTTTCAAATCACCTCTTTTTCCAAGCCACCAACTAGACTCCTGAAATAAAGAGAAAAAGGCCTTATTTCCTTTTGCCTTCACATCTTTACATGTGCAATGGCTGTGATGGAACCATTTTTTGATCTTCCCAACTAGTATTGCAGAATACCCTTGGTTAAAATCAATGTCATCCATTCCAGACCTTGTATTGATCATCTGCTTGGGCAAAAAACACTCTGCAGGGAAAGCTCGGTGAAGTATTCTATATAGAAACTGAAACACTGAAGCCCCCAAATATTCTTGGAGTACAACTCCCACCTTTCCCACTCGCCTTAGCCAGTGGCCAGGGTTGTAGCCCCCACTATCTAAAGATGCAAAGTTGAAGAACACTGGTCTACACTACAGCGTGGTGTTTCGAGCACTTAAGACTATTATCCACTCATGAATATCATGCAGACTTGAGATGTGGGGGAGAGGGCAGATTCATTCATTCATTCATTCTTTTCAAAAATTATATCCAGCTTTTCACCATGTAGATCTCAAAGCAGCTTACAACAATAGGAATAAAATAATAATAATAATAATAATAATAATAATAATAATAATAATAATAATAATATCATCATCACCTTATTTCTGCCTCGCCCATCTGGCTGGGTTTCCCCAGCCACTCTGGGCAGCCCCCAACAGAATATTAAAAACACAATAAAACATCAAACATTAAAAACTTCCCTAAACAGGGTTGCCTTCAGATGTCTTCTAAAAGTCAGATAGTTGTTTATTTCCTTGACATCTGATGGGAGGGTGTTCCACAGGGCTGGCGCCACTATCGAGAAGGCCCTCTGCCTGGTTCCCTGTAACCTCAGGTACACTGGGCCAAGGCCGTTTACAATATTTAAAACATAAATTTCCAAAAGTTAAAACCTTGGGAATTTATAATCTATTAAAGGTGTGGGGGAAGAAACATCCGAGAAGCATGCAGGGTGCAGAAGAGTTTTGAGTGGTCTCTGAAACTCAGACCTGTCTAACTTCTTGTTGTAATTTGTGCTGTAGAATTGGATCTACAACACTGAAGGCACAAGTCAGGTTTTTGCCCCATAGTGAACCACTGATGGAGTTATCCTGCGATGATCTCAACTTGGGGTGTACAGGGGAAGGTAGTCCTTAAAGTAGCCTGGCCTCAAGTTATTCAGGGTTTTGTGCACTAGTACAATAATTTGAACTTGGCCCAGTAGCAAATGGGAAGCCAGTGCAGGTCGTTTAACACCAGCATAATGTGTTGGTGTTAGTCTGTTCCTGTCATAGTCTAGCTGCAGCTTTCTATGCTAGCTGAAGTTTTTGGAGCAACCCCAAGGGCAGCCTCACAAAGAGCATGTTGAAATAATTCAGTCTTGCAGTTACCAACACATGACCAACAGTGGCCAGTATCCAGGAATGGCCATAGTTGACATACAATTATGGTTCAAGGAGTACCTTCAAACTATGTACCTGCTCCTTTGGAGGGGACTGCAACCCCATCCAGGGCAGGCAACTGGTCCATCTCCTGGATCTGAGGACATGCCACCAGGCATCTGTTTGAGTTTTCACTCTCATCTAGTCCACCACTGCATCCACACACTGGTCCTGGTCTTATATAGCCTCTCCTGAATCAGATGTAAAGGAGAAATACAATGTACAGGTTACACCTTGCCCCTAAGGTCCCAATGGCTACTCACAGCAGCTTTATACAGATATGTTAAGCAAATCGTTCTCTGCCTTGTTTGAAGGTAAGGGTGGTCATGTGGGGGTTGGTTTGGATATACACATTTCTGTGTATACACACTAACCCTAGAATGTAACCCCCATGCAAGATGAGAGCATACTGTTACCTGTGAAATCTTCTGCAGCCAGTCCCACTGTCTCCAAATTGCCATTTTTATGGAAGTCAAGGGGAAGTACATTCCCAACAGCGTTGGGAATTTTATTTTGCTTCCTTGCAAAGTACAACTTTATCCATCTAATCCATTTTTAAGCCATCTGCACCGTGTAGAAATGCTGCGAGTTTAAGTAATTAACTAGACCCCTTTATCTGTGAGTTTTGTTTTGGGAAATCTCTCGTATCACTTGCTTTTGCTGTTTGAGTTTATGATGAAAGCTGTCAAGTGGTAGTCAGGAAAGCAAAACTGTGCTACATAAAATGCTAAATTGCTCTCTCCTCCATCGAAAGGAAACTGTGGAGTGTTGAAAAAGACCGGTGTTATCATATTGGGTCTTTTGAATTTTCTAGGCTGCAGCTGCAGCTGATAATTCAGTTTTTAAAAACCGCAGGAGGTTGTTCACACTACAAACGTAAAGCAATTTACGGAATGTGATTATCAGCTATCCACTGTCTGTTTACCAGTTGATAATTTTGCTGATTCTGCCAATTGTATCATTAATTGTTTCTGCCTTTACCAGAGTTTTGTGCTCACAGATTGAAGGTCATGCTGCTTAAGGAAAATTAAGTTCAGGTTCCTCCCCCACCTTCCACTCTTGAATAGCAACCTTATTCTGAGCAGGCTGTATGGTATGAACAACATTGTACTCCTATAATTTTGGGGCAGTGGTCGGGAAGTAACCTCATAGTGGTTTTGAGCCCTGATAAGCCTAATGAAGAGCTGGCTGTTCATTGCACAACATACCGTATGTGGAAAGATTGTTAAAGCTAAGGAAGTCTAACCCTGGTGCGTTCTCATGTGAGAGACCGACAGCGAGTCCCAGGCAACCTGCTCCAGACTTCCCAAACTAAACACAGGATACAAATGTAATAAAATCATGTAACAGTTTCTCACATATCTTAGAGGGGGGGGGGACGTGCTTCTAAAATTGAGCTGACAGAACATGCCAGCAAGGGGGTAAAGCCAGCTCTATAACAGTCTACCGGTATATGGGATGATGACTAGCCAGTTGGAACTGTGGCAAGTTCTATGATTGATAACTTGTTACGAGTGCACTGTTTTCTTTGAAGGCCAAGGCTTCTACGCAATCTAAATGGTTAACACTTTCAGATATATATGGCAAAGTCCTGGGATGATGGCGGTGGTGGAGGGAGACATTCTCTATTTTCAAGGTTTCTCCTTAATAGGATGTCAAGATATTTTTTTTATATGGAATGTATTCCACAATTTCTTAAACCCTCAGGGGATGTTCATACTTCACAAAAGCCATATACCAAGTCTTTTACCTGCTGTCCAGTCATCATATCTTTTTGGACTTGATGCTGCTATGCAGCCTCCTCTGCTTGAGCATAAAAGCTATTGAAGCAAGGCTCCTGCTTTCACCTTACTCCCTTCTCTTATGAGGGATGGCAGTACAGAATATGTGTAATAAATTTGGCAAGAACCATACTCATAAATAACGATTTCCCATGACCTGCTTGGAATGGAATTAACCCTTTTGTGGAATCACATGGAAAACCAAACAGTAGTATTTGTTATTTGTGCTCTGCCTTTTTGTATATGAAATAATATTGTTTGTTGCTGACAGGACATAATTTCCTTCCTTCCTTAAAATTGCCATGACCTTTACATTATTGATTGTTACATTGTAGCTAGCAAATAGTTGGAGGGTGGGGGCATGTTTCCATGACCTGTTGCACAAAGACACTATAGATCAGGCTTCCTCAACCTCGGCCCTCCAGATGTTTTTGGCCTACAAATCCCATGATCCCTAGCTAGCAGGACCAGAGGTCAGGGATGGTGGGAATTGTAGTCTCAAAACATCTGGAGGGCTGAGGTTGAGGAAGCCTGCATTAATGTATGCCTGCATTAAGGATACCCATTTTATGCAAATCTGAGGGCTTCATTTTTAATACCTCTCCTGCTCCTTGGAGAACAGGGAGAAGGGGAGTTTGTTGCAGCAGGAAGGGGAGACACCCTGGCTTTTTCACCAGCCTAACTCATCTCTGCTTCTTGGCTCCCCTCCTCTCCAGCCTCCTCTTCTGCCTGTGATTCTGTACTGCTCTCTGCCACAGATGCTTCCTGCTCACTAAGCCCTGCTACCTCTTCTGGTTCTGACACCTCTTCCTCCCAGTCTTCTGCTTCTGACCACTCATCATTATCCCACCACCAATCCCCTGGCTCTGAGCCTTCTTCCCTTGGGGGGTTCCCCAGCTGGTGCCTCCCACCATTCCTCTGTGTCCAGCCAGGCCATGACGCTTGTTGTTCAAAGGTAAGGCTCTCTTCCACTGCCCACTCTTGCCTCTGGTCCCAACCATCACTAGTGTGTGGACTGTGGAAGGTTCACCACAAGGAGGTGTAGCCCTTGGGCTGAAAAAAGTTTTTCTACTTTGGCCTCGCTGATCAATCATGCAATGTGTGTGGGTGCAGCTCAGACAATGTTCGGTGTGAGAGTGTGATATAAATATATTCCTTTTTTATCCATAAAAGGTTTGAGGGTGTTCATTTGTTGACAATTCTGTCTGTTCGCGATGCCTTTAATGCAGTTATAACCCTGCCAAATCTGCTGTTATATGAAATTGATATTATATGTATTGATAAATGTGCCTGCTGTTGAAATGCAGATTTTTGGTATACGTTGTGGTGCACAGGACATTGTATTTACATGTTTTGGGATTGGTATATTCTGTACTTGTCTTGAAATAAACTCCTAAACGTAGAAGTATCATAAAGTAGTTAGCACATTATCCACTAAACCATGATGACACAAAAAGCATCAAAGGCGCTTGATAATAAATCCGTATTTATAGGATGACAGTACACAGTTATTGTTCCCTAGGCAAGTGATATTGCCTTTCTTTCATATCTGGTGGCAGCATTCATCAAAAGCTATTTACTCATCCAACTGTGGAATGGCATCGGCGGTCAAGAAAGGAAGCAATTGCTTGTTCTCCATAGGGGAATTGGTAATCCAATTTCAGTATGTACTTAGCTAGGGAGATGAATGACTGACTGTAGGTGACCAACTCAGATTGCACACTCTTCTGTTGACCACCAGATGAGGTATCCCTTCCTTGACCTTGAATTTATCCTTACGATGCAGATAGTGCCTTTCCTCTTTCAGTCAGTCTGCACAACCTGTGGCCCACCCATCAAGGTGCATGCAGCTCTCTGGGTGTGGATTGGGTCTTACCATGTATTTGGCATGCCTCCCTTTTCAGTTCCATGCAAGTAACAATGCTGAGAGCTTTAGTGATGACCTGGTGGAATGTCCTCAGGCGGGATATGTTACCAGTTGTGCAGCTTCCCTGCATTTTGCTCCTCCTGAATTCAACAAGGAAAATCTGACACGTTTCTACGGTCCGAAAGGTTTGCTGCAGCTCTGTGGCACCATCTGTTGCACATCTTGATGGGCACGTGTTTAGTGTGCCTACAAGTTACTCTTCTGCTTCCAATTGGAGCGATTTTCCAGTATTAATTACTGTATTGGCACGAATATAAGCTGCGCCCGCAAATAAGCTGCACCTTTAAAAATTTGGCGGTTTGGGGAAAGCTTGGGAGCCACGTACAGGATGGGCGCCATTGCCCCGTGCTCCTGGGCTGCTTTCTGGGGGGGGGAGCTGCACCACTTTGCCGGAGGCCTTCCCCCCTTCCCCCTTCTCTCAGCCAGCGTAAGGGAGGCTTGGGAGCGGCCGGCAGGCTATGCGCTGCTGCCCTGTGCTCCCAGACAGCTCTCAGGGGGAGAGGCAGAGCCACACCACTTTGTCGGCAGCCTCACCCCATTCCCCCCTTTGTTCTGACGGCTTGGGGGAGGCTTGGGAGCGGCAGGCGGGCTGGACGCCATTGCCCCACGCTCCTGGATGGCTTCCGGCAGGGGGGGGGCACCACTTTGCCAGGGGCGTAAGGTCGCAAATATAAGCCACACTTTAACTTTTCACTATCGGAATTTGGAAAAAAAAAGTGTGGCTTATAGTTGGGCCAATGCGGTATATCATAATGATAGTAATACTGATGACAGTTACCGGACTCTACAGACACAGTAGGCTCTGTGATTCTCCAAGGGTTTGACTTGCATTCCATAGTCTTGAGACAGACAGATGCCAAGGAAAAATGATTATAATGCAAGTAATATTAATATATCAATAGCAATATTACTGTATTAATATACTGCATTACACAATAATTATATAATATACTACTACTACTACTGTGAACCACCCTGATACCCCCAGTTATAGGGTGGTATATTAATAATAATAATAACAATAACAATAATAAAGAATACACATCATTTGGCTTGGATGCTATCCACTATGTAAGCAGTTCCCCCAGCTGTAGAACTCAGAGTAGTGCCCACACACATCCTTTTGGCGAAGCCTCATTTGTCCTTCAAACGTCTTCTGCCAAATTGCTTAAATCTATACTCCACAATTATTCTCTGATGCAGTCTCTCTCTCATCCTGTTTAGAATTGCAGACCACAGATAACTTATGTTGCTGCCATTCCCCAGATCTAATGATTTACCATGGAAACCTAGATATTATCATCTTCTTGTGGGTTTTGATAATTTAATCATTCTATGAATGATTCCTCTTTCAAGAGACAATTTGTGACAATTAATTCTTTATAGGGAAATGGCAACGGAAGATTTAGTAGTCTCCCGGACAGTGTTGGGGTTGTCATTTACTTTGACTGAAAAGTAAAATTGTCGCTCAAGTACTCATCCCAACTAATTGCAAGGGCTGGGAACAAGTAGGGGAAGAAATCATTGTCAAGTATTTGTGGGCCTGAAATCAAGGAAGAATATTGATTTAAGAGTGGGCTATTTATATTTATTTATTTTAAAAAATTTATATACCATGATCTCGCAGGGCCGTGTACAAAATAAAAACTTCTAAAAGCAATACAAAACCATCATTAAAATTACTGGCGTCCCAAGGGACATTTTAGACAATTGCATAGGCCTGTTGGCATTTTAGAAGTTTTCAACAGGCACCTAAATGTGGAAGAAGAAGAAGAAGAAGAAGAAGAAGAAGAAGAAGAAGAAGAAGAAGAAGAAGAAGAAGAAGAAGAAGAAGAAGAATTGTTACAGGCCTCTGTAACAATGGGGATTATGGATCTGTTTACAGAGTATTCTTCCAAAAGAAGCCAAAGCTGGAACTAGATGTTGTGAAGAAACCTTGTTTTTGACCCTGAAAACAGCACCCACCCATCTCCCACTGTTGGTGCCTTGAAACACATACTGTAGTATTACTTGAGGCCTCTGTGCTAAGAGTTTTTCTACGGAATTTACTCTCCACTTCTTTGGTTGCCACCGTCAGGGGCTGGGAAGCTCTCGGGATGCTACTGTCACATCAGCCTTGCATGGTTTAACAGCGCACTGAACTACTACTTCAAAAACCTAAGGTAGTTCCTTAAATTGTGCAGAGTGAACAAGAAGTCACTTAATCATTGTCTCTAAGCAATCGGAAGAAGAGCTATTTCCTATATCTTCCCCTCTGATGATATTTGCTCTGTCTCAGAAGGAGCAGCTTGCTGTGAGATGTAGGTACAGGGGCAAAGTGATTGGTGCCTTGTGCTTTTAAGAGCTTTGTGACCCGCACGAATAAAATGGTGTAAGCCTTTCCTAGCAACGGAATACAATTATGGGGAAAGCTTCACTCGTTGGAATTCTGTCTGTCAAATGTATTACTTGTGTGTAGCCCCTGATTTACTTTTGGACTTTATAGTACATCACAGGAGCTTGTAATGTTCTGAATTCTGGAGAAAACTACAGAGAAGCAACTTTTCTAGGAATGGAAAACTTGATAAACTTGAACTGAACTAGTTGCTTCTGTAAAATTTCACTTTGGACAGGATGAACTTGGAACTAGTTCCTTTTTAAAAGGAATTTTCCGAGTGCTGGATCTGGTTCAGGAGGAGGCAGTGCAATTATGTCCAGGTTCTGGAGGATTGTGCCCCAAGTTGGTGAAACAGATAAATATATATTTGCATGTTTCTTCCAAACAGCATGCAAAAATAAAATGCCTCCTGGAGAGTGAAGATAATATCCCTTCTGAACATCTCTAATAACCTGCTTAGTGTGCAATATATCACTGTAATTATCAAACAGACAGAAGTGAATGCCACAAGCACCTATCTTGGGTGCCCCATGCTTCACTACGTCTCATAAGCTTGTCTTGTAAACGCTAATTAAAATATATTGCAATAAAGAGCGACATAACTCAAGGCTAATGAGTTCCTGTTAATTTGACTTCCTGTTTATGATGGAGCTGCTTGAAACAGTGTTATCTGCAAGCCAAAAGCACACTTCCAGTATTAGAACGCACAATTCTTTGAAAACGAATGATATAAGGAACGTTACTGAGAAGTAGCAAAGTTTCCATCAATATTTCTTGGGGTGTTTGCCATATCGAGGCCAAAATTGCCTTTGGCTTAATACATGTCTCTTTCTGCACCTTGGTCCAGCTTTCTCAGCTTCTTCTGATCTATCTCTGCCACTTGAAAGGGCTTCACGGTTGAAACGGGGAACCTAAACAAAAGACAGGAACTAGCCTTAGTAAGCATTCACGGGCTGTTTTGTCCCTGCCTTAGAGCAATCTCCAGGTATCTGAAGGGATGTAGATGTTGAACAACAGGCATGGTGAATACCGATACTCCACATTTCTTACCAGTCAATATACTCCAGTGTCTGGAGTGCTGAGTGATTTTGCTTGCAAACCAAACGTTCAAATTCTGGGAGTCGTGTTTCTTATTAACTTTGGCATCTTTTACTCATAGCAATGAACACTTGAGTGGATAGGGGTAACATTTTATATTCCAGAATATAAACAAAACTTATTGTTGCTTGTCAGTTAGGACAATAATATTTGAGAATCTCTGTCTTGCCTTTGGTAAATAAACAGGGATAATCTTCCATATGGCTCAGTTAACAAGTGGTTATAAATCCATCTCATCCCATTTCCACGTTAATCTGCATTATAAATATATAAAAACCCACATGGGGGGAAATGTGTTTAGATGTGTATTTTATATTTGTATCTCAACGTACATATTTCTTAACATGTTTTATCCTGTTTAAATACATGTGCAGTTTTTGAGTCAAGAAATCTATCAGAAAATTCCGGAAAGTGTGGCATCTGAAGAATGATTACACTCTGCATTAGTCTGAGAGGTGTTGATCACACTGGAACTCACAGCAAAACCTATGCAAGACTAGATTGGCTAAGACGAATTCTGCAGACGGATAATGAATCCGTTACAGTTCTGATGGACCAACAGCAAAATATTGATCTGTTAATCAACACAAAATTACACACACCACCCCTTTATATTACATTTATTTTAAGTGTTGCATTTCTATTTTAGGTTTTGCTTCTACAAATTCTTTTTTTATTATTGTTGTAGGTTTTAAGACTGGTAGGTACTGTACTGTCTAAAAATGGCCTGTGTTTATGTCAGATATTGTATGTGTTTAGGATAAATGTGCTACTACTGTTGCCCCAAAGATTTTGACATGTATGCCTCCTGTTTGTAGGAAAAACCCATTGCCCATCCCCAAGGAAATATTTATTATTATTATCCACTCAGTATTGTAATAATTGGAATTTTGTAGGCTGCTCCCCATGCTTCAAATTATTATATCAATTGCTGATGCTGTCATGGTTGAAATGCAAGCATAATGAAGCTATACTGTGCATTCTGGTTGCTGTCTTTGAAAAGTGCTAGTGAAGGCAGAAGTACTTGGGCACCACACTGGAATACTCATTATTGTTTGCCACACACACACACCTTTTGCATTTTGAAAAAAGATGATGAGCAGCTTTAAATCTGAGGCTCCAGTTTGCCTCAGAAGCTAATTTTCTCCAAACCACATCCACCTACCAATCAGCTTATGTCATTAGGTGATGTCAACTGATTGGCAGGGTGCAATCCTGCTGGGTGCTTCTTCACCAGTGCATACACTGTGGGAAACACACTGGCAAAGTAGATCTCTTTCCCTACCATGTGGGTCAAGTTTGACAGGGATGTGGGAGTGCACACCTACCAGTCACTTGATGGTGTCATGGTATCAGATGATTGGCAGGCAGGTAGCTCCGCCCACCTGTCAAATTTCACACCTGTCAAAGATCAGGCCTGATGAGCCAAAAAGATTCCCCACCCCTGCTTTTAAGTGTGTCTTAGGCTGTAAATCATAATCGGTAGCAATCAATGTTGGGTGCCTTTTCTGAATTTCATAAATATATTCTTTTAGATGTCCAGGTAGCCATGGGAACTATTGAAACCTGTCCCCTTGATTCCTCCCCTCTTTAATTTTTGTCTAAACACAGACTGCCTGGTCTACCTCTAGGAATTACTTCTGGAGAATGTCTATATACCTTTGGTTGACACTTCAGCAGAGATGAATTTAAGAGATCATGACCAAATCATTCACAGCTGAGAGGGTGCTGCAACAATGACTTAGAACAGAAGGGAAAATCGGGGGGCGCCGAACTTTGGCATCATATATGGTGCCGCCGAAATGAAAGCCCAAAGTCTGCCACTAACTTCAGTTTGAGATGCCTCAGCCCTGTGCTAGAAAACCCATAACCTTAGCTCAGTTAGCATATTCTGTTGCTTTTTGTTAGCCATGATTAGTTTTTAGAGCTGAGGGGAAACAGATGTATGAACACAGCAATTGCCTGTTGCATAATAATAATAATAATAATAATAATAATAATAATAATAATTAATAAACAAGTTCTCAAAAAATATCCCAGCAAATTATTTTGGGTTTCCTCCAAGCATTTGGTAATGATATATGGAAATCAAGGGATTATGAAAACTTTGAGACTTTTTTAGTTGTTGTTTAGTTGAGACTTGTTTTGTTGTTTTAGTTGTTGATCCAGTGTTGTTGCCACGTGGGAGGAGGAAGCAAGGAGATCAGAACTGTGCGAGCAGGAACCAGAAAAAAGGGCTGCATTCTCGCCCACGGGCTACTTAAATGCTGTGTGCCGTGCCCCCTGGCCCAACTGGATTGGTCGGCTTAGGGCATGGCATGGAGGGGACTCCCTATGACGCGGAGGCTAGCCACACCCCCGCGCACGGGGCAGGATCGTGTCCAACCCGCAACTCCATTTCCCCAGGGAAGGGAAATGGCTTTGTTGTACATCTAATATGCTAATTAATGTTTGAGAATTTGTATTTGGTTCTTGCATGCAAATTAAGTTGTCTAACAGCATAATTACTGAAACAATCAAGATTGTATCTGTCACTTAGCAAGTTGGTGTCTGTGATTACTGGTACATAAGGCTGGCCTTGAAGTTTTGTTCAGAAGCTTCGTCCGGGGCAGAAAGTTGTTGCCTATGCAAAGTGGTTATAATACATCACCAGTTTTGTTGGTTTTGCATATGGGCTTCCAGACACAATTCAGCGTATCTGTTAAGGCCCTCGGTTATCTGGGTTCAGATCTACTACCCTGGATTGTAATATATATATATATATATATATATATATATATATATATATATATATATACTCTTGCATAGAAATGAGCTAGGCTTTGAAAACAAATCAAAACAGAACAGCTGGTGGTGCACAAGCAGCGTTGATACAGGAGGCAGGATTGGTTCAGCAATAATGTATCACCTTGCTCTTGTCAGCTCTGTTATCTTCTCTAGTTCTTTTAGTGGTGCTCACGTGGAACATGTTGGATATGCAAGTTTTTATTTCTTCTAGATGCCCACCCACCCACTCCTGTCAAATCAGCTCTGTGTGGTTCTGTGACTTTTTGTGCAGAATGCAAGTCTAAGGCTCTCCCTGCCCCCTCCCCAGTTCATCTTAACTCCCTTGCACCTGTTCTGATTTTTTAAAGGTTACTTTCCATGGATCATCTCTACAATCCATAATAAAAAAAATTGCCCACAGACTCACAGGGAGGGCAGCAAATTCATTTGCAGTTCTACCTCCTATCATAGTGGCTAGCACATGCAACCTCCCTCCCCCCCGACATTTATCCTTCTAAAATTAGACAGATTTATTAGCCCGTGGAACCTCTATGATGTGTGCTATTTTCATAAAAATTATCCATGAAACAATAAGTTAATCCCTTTTCAACCAACCAACCAACCTCCCCACCCCAACCAAAAACTCCCATACCTATAAAGGCTGTTTCTGCAGGAAAACCACAGCAGCTATCAAACTAATATTTGGCAGGATTTATTTGCTCAGACCCTGATGTTGGGAAAGATGGAGGGCACAAGGAGAAGGGGACGACAGAGGACGAGATGGCTGGACAGTGTTCTTGAAGCTACCAACATGAGTTTGACCAAACTGCGGGAGGCAGTGCAAGACAGGAGTGCCTGGCGTGCTATGGTCCATGGGGTCACGAAGAGTCGGGCACAACTAAACGACTAAACAACAACATTTGCTCAGAAGTTGTTACCATGCCTGGAAATGCCATACAGCTCTGCTGAAACTAAAACAACAACATTAAAGACAAGGTATCTAGCTGCCAAAGCCCTTGATCTGTAATTTGGCAGGCTTTATCCATTCAAGAGGTACTGCAGGGGGGTTACAAATTTTATTTCCCCATAGTAGAGAAGGCACAAAGGTTTTTGTTTTTCCAAATTGGGATTTGGATTTGAAATTGAACCAAACTGGGTGACCTTCAAAGCACTTCAAACCGAATCAGGTTGTTTTCTGGTGCCAAATTGGGGTTTGAACTGAATCTTGTGGTTTGTGCCTACCCACAGGCTTTAACTGCAACTGATTTTTCTGTTACTCCCCGCCCCATTGTTCCTCACTTTGGATTTTCATGAGAACAAACGTACATAGATAAATGGATTGCCACTGCCACTCAGCATCTCATTTAAGCAGGTGTTCGAAAATGGCAATGGCAATATATTACATGTGTGGTAAGTTAGGATGAAAGTTGGTGACTGGCCCCACATCACCTAATGTGCTTTATGGCTGAGTGGGGTTTTGAATCTGGGTCTTCTAGACCCACTAATTAAAACAGCATGCTGGTTCTTGCATACTTTGATCTGTGGGTGCTTGGCAGCAGTCAGCGAAATCAGAACATTACAGTAAGCTCTGATTAATTGCTATCCATGGCTGATGGGCTATGTTTCTCTTGGTAGGTAATTACTCGTGAAGTTTTGGAGTATAACCACAAGACATGCCAGCTAATTATGCTCTTCTAAAATCCCTGGGTATTTATGGAACTTTCACATTGTTTATGCCCATAGATAATCTATCTTATGCTATGCAACCTTAATGTAGTTAGATATACCTCTATATGCCTTCAGTTAAAACAGTTCCTTTCTGTTTTAGCAGTAAGTGTAAGGAGGCAAAATAACCCATCCTGTACTATTATGTCGTGATCCCAATAACCCTGACTGCACTGTCACATTTTTCACTTTTCTACTCGAGTGATCATAAATTTGTGATCACTGATCCGTTGAAGTGTGTACAGTAAGCTGTACAAGGACATTTTAATTCCTCGCTCGTCCTTTTGGCTCTCCTTTGCTCTGTTTAAATGTCCTGCTAAAACCGGTGCTTTTTCTTTTATCTGATCAGCTTTGAAAGGAAGAAATGAAGGCTTCTGAAATCTCAATATCAGGGTTTTTAATAGAGAAGTGGCTTGGGCTCAGATGTAGCATTTTACCAGTACAAGCATAACAGTATCAAGTGTTTCTGCAGTTAGTCGTCTGACTGCATAATAAAGGATGTCTGATAGCATAATAAAGGTATCTCTGACAAGCTCATTAATATGTATATAGTAGCTGGGAAGAACTAAGAAGCATGTATTGAATAAATGATAAATTGGTGAGTATCAAATAAAAAGGGGGGTGGGTTACTCTGACTTCACAGTCTGAGATTGGCAGAAACACAAAAGTTTAACTAGCATAATGCCATCAAGAGGGAAGGAAGGAAACTGTTCCATCATGTTGTGTTCTATGTGGTTGTTTTGTTGTTTTAGTTGTTGATCCAGTGATTGCTTTTGATTTTGTACAAGTGCTCTTCTGTACAAGTGGGACAAGAAGGTTAAAAGTACACCAGGGAAAATTCTGAACTGGAGAGTCAAAAGTTTTCAAGGGAATGTTTTTCTCAGGAACTTTTGCATAGGAGGGTCAAAGGTTCAACCTAGGAACCTGACAATTGCGGAGAAACTAAAATAGGACTCTGCTATCCTTCTGATTGAATAAAAAATGGGACGGGTGCAAATATTTTGTATAGGTTAAGCTGAAAAATAGTTAAAGAGTCTTAGCAATAAAAAGTGATGGGCTGGAATTGGGGAACTGAGAGGACAACAACACTAGAAAAATGTTGAGTGTGGTGTATAGTAGAAAGGAACAAGTAGAAAGCAACAAAGTAACACAGAAATTAACCTGAGAGATGCTCATTGATAACTATTGGCTTGGTTATGGAAACTATCTAGAAAAGGTTTAGCTGAATGTGTTAATTTTTATCTGCCCTCAGGGCATTTACTCATATTGTAGCACAAACACTCTCAACACACACACTACCCAATAAAAAAGCTTTTATTAAAAGCTATTTAGCTTTTCTAAAACTTTATTTCATTTACAAATCATTTCCCATGGGACAGCCTAAAGCAATTCACAGTATAATAACATATATAAACCAATTAAATAATTAAAAACAATTATACATATAAAATGGTTTAAAACAACACATATGTATATTAAAAAACACACCACACAATTCAAATCTAAGAGAGAGCTCAACTGGGATAAATATTTTGAAAGGTTTGTTGAAAGAGGAGTAATAAATAATTGCATGGTTGGGAGGGGGAAAAAATCATCTGAGCCTTGTTATTCACCTCATGCACATATGATGTACCATTGTTAGCAGCAGAGGGGAATAGTGTAAGCCAGTTTAAAGTTCAAAATCTTAAAAGGCTTTTTAGTGCAGGTAGCCAGGGTACCCGGAAGAGAACTCCATCTGCGGGCAGCAGTAAAGTTAACAAAAAGGGGTTAGTTTGGCACATTTTGCTTGCCTCCCTTCCCTTATTGTCATAAGGATGTATCCTAGTTCTATTTTACGGAATAATTTTTTAAGTGAATACATACGTACATGAATGTGTCAATCAGGTGTATGAAAAACATATAAAACATAAAGATATACTTGCCAGAGTGTTGAGATTGACTGTGGCTCTTTTCCAATTGTCATTGATTGTAAATATGGTTTGGTTTGCTCTTAAATGGGTGAAACTGGGCTTCTCTATAAATAAGTACAGAAGATCCAGTGATCAGGAAAAAAATTGCCTCCCTGCTTTTACAAGTAAACATGTGCCATCTACAGCTGATGCATGCACCCCCCCCCCATTTTATATTATTCTTTTGGACTTATAGAAAACTATGGGTGGGCTGTTTCCCATAGGTCCTCATTGTTGGACAAGTCCTACTTCCTGGCTTTTCTCATTGGCTTAGTTCCTTAGAATATTTGTTTTCATGCTGTGGATTTCACTTTCATGGCCAAACCAGTGACACAAATAAATAACCACAAGGAATATTCATATTGTAAACTATTGCAAGTCAGAGGGTGGACTCCACAATGAATTACAGCACACACTTCCAAAGACTGAACATTTTCAAGTGAAGCTGATTTCATTGGGAGTATTAAGTGATTGCTAAAAACTCTTAAGGATGCTTCCTAAACACCTTGCCTTGGAATTTCACCTCATGCACTACCAGTACTTGCAGTAGTGAGGCCAACTACATGCCCTTTTAATCCCTGCCCATCATACCCTTCCTGGATTGGGGATATTGAAACAAACACTACACTATGTTTGGGGCACCCAAATCCCCCACAAGTATGGGTTTTGATACCTTGCTCTTGCAGTTATACCTACAGCATCTTTGGTATGTACACTGTGTAGACAAATGTGTGTTGCTACCATGCAGTCGCTAAACGATATGGGCTTGATTAATCCATGGAGTCAGTTATCTCTCTTTGATAAAATACTTCTGTGCTTATGAGTGTGGCATTTTAATAAATCTGAAAGGTTGTCTAATGTGTTTGGATTTGCATGAAACTCCTTGGATATTCTGACCGAGAAGGAATTCTCAGATTTACTTCAACTTTCACTTTAGAGTTGCCACCAAAACTTTTCTTTACCTGGAGGAGAAAAATGTGCAAGGGCTAGAAGCAACTTGAGCCTTTTGTTCTGCATGCATGAAAGAGTTAATGGATGGCTCAGTTGAAGTGGGGGGGGGAACAGAATGGTCACTACCTCCCTTTACTTTATTGGCTCTGTTAAAGCATCATTAGTCTTTAGCCCTGTTAATATCAGGGCTTATCTCTCCCAGTTCCAAAAAACACATAAGATATATTGCTGTCTCATATACCACTAAAAGTTTATTGCATCCCAAGCCCAAGCACTAGTGAATATATAGCGGAAATAAGGTCCCTGAAGATTCGACATACAGTTTTTAGTACCACTGTATATTACTAGAAATGCATCTTGCACACAAGTTATAAAGTGTAGGGGGTTATTTTTATTTTTAAAGGAGTGAGCACATTTGTATGGTGCTGAATCCAACATAGTGTGTTCCATTATAAACAACAACACTGCTACTACTTTAATCCATGTTGCCATTTATTTAAAGATAATTAGTTCATGGGAGGAAGGACAAAAGAAGCCCTTTGTGTTAGTAATTCTGGATCTTTGTTGACAGAATTGGTGAATAAAGTAGAATTCAGACAATCTGAGGTCATTGCTAATTTGCAGAAATAACAAATTGTGTGGGTCTTTGGAGAAGGGCAAAAAACAATGTGTGAACTCCATTTAGCTTGTCTCAATTTCCATTCTTCTTCTTTCTCTTTTTGCAATTTCTCTTTGTGAACACTTGGGAGAGTAGTGAATAAAACCTCTGAGTCTTTAGTGACAGTTACAACGAAAGATGGTGAAAAGTCAATTTTGTGACTCCTACATATCCCTCCTATGAACTCCTCTTGTGTTAATACTGCCATGCTGCTGAGCTAGCAGCAGTAACTGTGGTATTGTCCTGGATCATGCACTGACCACGATGAGAAGATCTCTTACAGGAGAGTAAATGAAATATTTTTATTGAAGCAGAGATGACACACAAGGAACAGGGAATGAGTTACAGTAGTCATTATGCTCTGGCAAGATGACAGGAAGAGCGAGACTGGTAGTGGTCCAAGTTTAATGAGTCCAAAATCAAGGCCAGGAGTGCAGGGCTGCACAGAAGCAACAGAGATGTCCCAATGGATTGGCATGCCCACCTGGCAAGCTTCAAAATTTCCCTGGAGGTAATTTAGCCCTCCAGGGCTCCTTGCTCTCTAGTTGACACAACAGAGTGCTGTTACAACCAATCCTCCCCCTTTGCCAAGGCACTTGGGGATGAGAAACAGCTTGGTGTGGGGAGGAGAGGGATGGTGTCTGGTATCGGAGAATAATCCCAACATGGGGCAAATCAAATTCAAACACACATTTGGAAGGGCCTGGGCTCTCCTTGTATTGGTGGGAAGCTGTGGGTGTGATTCTGAACTCCCCTTTCCATTAGCAACTTTATTTTTTTTGTGGGGGGGGATATGTTTGAATATTCCTCCATATTTCATAAACAAACCTTCTCCCTGACATATAGGGGGGGAAAAAAAACCTTTATATGCAGGGTTTTCCCAGCAAATTTTCCTTCAGTGTCTTGTAGCCAAGGAAGGGTTGTTTCAGATGATTACTTTTCAGATGCTATTATGTGTGTTTGATTTCCCTGAGTCATTATTGCCATGACATATTCCTTAAGAAAATCTTAAAGGTTTTCTGGTGGGTGCTACCTTCTTTGTTGTCTCCTAACATGCACACCAAACCAATCCACCCCCTGTTTCTCCTCCTTCAATAATTCACTCTTTTCATAACTGATACAACTGATGGTTTATACCAGCATGTTCCTCACCTGATGCCTTGCATTTGGAAATGGACCATAACACTACATGAAGCTTTGGTATCATTTCAGATGCAGTGCTTTTCACTGATCTCAGCTCACACATCCACCTTTCCGGCCATCAAGAAATCAAGTGATGTAGATGCAGGAGTGAAACCGCCCTTCTTCTGAACTGTCAAAATATTAAATGTCAATGTATGAACACTTAAAGCGAGCTGATAGCAAAACATTATTGTAGCCCATACTCCTCAAACTATTGCCTCTGTAAATGAATATGAAAGTATTATTTCAACGTTAGACATTCTAAAGTTCCATATCCTGCGCTTCCTTCAGGATATCTTCCTGCCTTTTGGGTTGAATGAGGATGAAGTTGCAGTCTCTATATAGGCTTTGATTACTTGTCTGTCATCTCATTTATGATGCCATGTCACATGGATTGCAATGGATAGCCAGGAATATAAGGACTGCTGAACCCCTCTATGGACAGAAACAACACCTGAACCCAATAGCATTTGGAAATGACTTTGTAGTTGTGCATGTGTAGAGAATCAGATTATTTCCTCAACTAGTAATGGCTGTCTTCCTATGCAAAGAGGATGGTTGATGAGTATTGGAGTTGAGATGTGCTTATATCTTTATACTTACAATTTTGTACACATTGGCTTGCTGCAGCAGGGGCAGATTTTGGTCTTCGAAATATCAGTGGCACCTTGAGCAAGCCCAAAATCTCTCCCCCACCTCCCTGCCGCCTCTTGCCTGCAGTTCTGCTCAATTAACTACATCATAGCTGTGATGCTCTGTGGCGCCCCCTAGGCTCAGTGCCCAGTGCAGAGGAACCGATCATGTTGCCCTAAATTCATCTCTGGCTACAGAACTGCATTGCAGAATTTTGAGAGGTGTGAATTCCTAAGGATGCTTGTGTTTGGGTTCACAATTTGTTTTAGAACAGGCAAATTAAGTGGGTTTGCTTTAAATGCAAGCTGAATCAAACTTCTCTGTCATTCCTAGACCAGTGTCTAGTCCACTGCATTAGTTCATGTGATGATACAATATAAAGATGAATGACCTTCCCTCACCACACAATTTGTCCACAATCCTATGCATGGATTTAGTGGGCATTGCTCTTACAAGTATACATAGGCCTGCACTCTCCCTGCAGCCTTGTAGCATCACTGTATCCTATTCTGCAGATCTTGCAAATTGGAAACTATTCGAGCTAATAAAAGTTGCACTCCATGTTCTGTTAGGGTTGTAAGTGTTTTCCTTTCATCTTCGTACATTATATTAATATCTCCTGTCAATGTAAATAAGCATTATTTTCCACCCTGTCTGCAACATCTGTTGTAGCCAACTAGGTGTAAATTATTTGTCTAATTCTTTAATATGCCTTTTAAAAACAGCACAGGATGCATAAATCAGATGGTTTAGGAAATAATCTGCTGTGTTTTAGTGAATTGATTTTAAAAGGAAATTCAAATGCTGGCAATGTGCTTTCGAGTGACAGCTTCCTTACAGTTCTGCATGTAGCGTGTGAATAAATGTGAAATGCATTCTAGGAGGAGTGCGGCAGCTCCTCTTCCAGTTGGCTGATTTTGCAGTTGGTTTCGGAAATGAAGTGTGCTTCCGGACAGGTGGGTGTTGTGGGACCGAAGGTTCTCATGCATGCAAGATATATTCAGCATCCACGTGACATTGGCATCAAAATGCCAACCCATATATTTGTCCCCCGTCTAATCCTAGCTTTACATTCCATGGGGAGGGGGATACGCTGACCCATTTGCAATACAGTGGACCCTCCGGATACAAATTTAATTCATTCCAGGGGTCTGTGCACACCCCGAAAATTATGTAAGTAGAGGCGCCACTTCTGTGCACATGCAAGGTGCACAGAGTACTTTTGCACATGCGTGCACAGTGATACCCAGAAGAATACACTTTTGGGGTTGCCACGTTACCCTGACACTGTTTGTGGTCCCTTGTTGCCTCTTCTACCCCAGCCCAAACGTTTATCTGTAATGGCTTTGTTTGTCTTTACATTTTTCAAATATTTTATTTTTTTAGAAGTCAATATCTAGTTCTACAGCCATCACTCTCAAATGAGCTCTCCACAAATAGAATGACAACAGGGGGGCCTTTGTTCCCCTGCTCACACCACTTGCACCCGCTCTGCTAGTTCTGACTGGATTTGCACTGTGCCACACTCTCTTGCACTTTGCATCACACACATACAGATCCATGTATCTCGCTCCCTCACACGCCATTATAGAGTCATTGTGCCATGTTTATTGTAGCAGAATAATATCAAATTGCTCAAAATAATTCATCAACCGGTTAGGAGTCTGCTTTGAACACCAACCTGCTATGTTCCATAACATCAGTTTTAGCCCCAATTCCTTGAAGGCTCTGTGCTTGCCGCTTCCACTTTGTTGAGATACCTGATTTCGTCTTTTAAAAAAATGCTTCAATTCCTCTTATCAGTGGGAACCCATTCAGCAGCGTTAGTTAATTTTGATTCTCGGGAGAGGACTACCTATTTCATTTGGAACTAATTTCCGATAACTCAGTCAGGAATCCGCAGTCACTCTATCAGGATTGTCCCACACCATATCATATTCCAGGGGGGGGGGTGTTTTGGCAAATATTCCAGAAGAAGCAGGGAGTTGCTCTTGAGGAGGTAGGGTGTGATTGATAGAGGCAAGTTCTGTGTAGCCCAGAAGGGCACAAGACTACCACCTTTTCCTTCAATCTCTCCAATTGACAGTTGCACCCTGTTCCCTCCTTGTCCTTTCGGATTCCTGCCAACAGTTGGGGGGGGAATAAAATCCTGTGCTTGTCTCTCCCTGAGAAAGGGGAAAGACACAGAGAACATTCTTCAACATTTCATAGATGAAATCAGGAAGCGTTTTCTTGCCTAAAATGCTCATATTACCACACCCAGGATAATTTCTTCTCTCATCAGCCCCATTACACATTACTGGAGGCTTCCCCCTGGTTATTGTATGCAGTTGGTATTTTCTTTACAATACAGTAGTCTGTTTTTCAAGAATTTTAATGTAATGGTGATGTTGGTGGAAACAGCAGGGGGAGAGAGTGCTCTTCTGCTCAGGTCCTGCTTTTGGGTTTCACACAGGCAACTGGTTGGCCACTGCGGGAACAGGATGCTGGAACAGACGGGCCATTGGCCTGATCCTGAAGGGCTGCTCTTAATGTTCTTCCAGTTCAAGACTGATAGATGGATCAAGAGTAGCTTTCTTGCAAACGATTGGATATATTTCATCTGTGAACGGGGGTGTAATTAAGTGAATGGGAAAAGGGAGGTGAATATTTGTCCATTTCCCCCCGCAATTGCAGATGGATAAGAAATTGGTTTGCATTTTAATGTGATGAAACTATCTAATCTGCACTTACTGAAACAATGCACAAACCAAAATGTTGCAGACCTCGCACAAAAGTCACACTTCTCTGGATTTTGTGATGCATCCAAATTATATGTGCAAAATGCATATATTTGGAGGAATTGTGCACAAAAATCAATGTATTAGTAAAAAGAACATTTGAAATGCATTGTATTCGGGGAAATTGCTTCAAAAATGTATATAATGGGATAAATTGGATAGAAACATGTATTAAGAGAAACACACACTAAAATGCTGACAAACTCACATGAGGACTTTAAAAAAAAGCAAAATTCCAAAGTAATGAAGGAGCACCAAGACTTGATTGGAGCAATGAAATACTGCAAGAAAGTTAAAGGGACAGATTCACCCATCCTTACCTGTGCTGCTTTCCACACTGTTCTGGAGTGTTCCTCAATTCTTTGGAGCAGATTTACAAGGAGCTATAGGTGGAAGGGGGACTTGGCAAGAATCCCCCCCCCCCGTTAGGAGCAAGCCAGCAGTAAATCACACTGTGCAAATTGGAGTTAACTCTTTATTAGTAAAAAACAAACAAAAACGATCGGTATGGGAATGTCAGATCTAATGAGCACAGCAACTCATCTCTGTTAGGTCTTGCCCCCATGAAGCAGTTTCTGAGACTGAAGGTCTCCACCACCCTACAGCTTCCTATCCGTGATTTTTTCCCAAGCTCTCAGAATGTGTCTGCATGTCACCAATCACTCCTCTTGTCATTTTTACAGCCTCTTTTGCTTTTGGGAGACAAGGGGTGAGGGGAACTAGTCACAGCAGGAGGGGGAGACGCCTGTGATGCTTCACCAGCCCAACTCATCTCTGCCTTTTGGCCTCTCTCCTCTCTCCTACCTTAGCTTCTGCCTCTGCTTGCCTCTGCCACTGACTCTTCCAGCTCACTAAATCCTGTTACCTCCTCAGCCTCTTCTTCCCAGTCTTCTCCCTCTGACCCTTCATCATTGTCCCACCACCATTCCCAAGCTCTGAGCCTTCTTTCCTTGGTGGTTCGCCAGCTAGTTTCTGCCACCATTCCCTGGCATCCAACCAGTCCATGACACTCCCCCTGCCCTTCTATTTGCACTGCCCATTACAGAAAAGTCTAATGGTCCTATAATACCTTACCAAAAGCTCAAACGTTTATGGGCTCTAGTGTGATAAATTGCAGGCAGTGAAATAAACCAACCCTTCCTGAACATACACCTTTATTTGCATGCAAGTGTACCAGACACAGGATGCATCTGCCCTTTGCTCAGAAAAAGTAATTTGCAGAAACCTGGAGAAAAGGGACCTTAGCGTCCAAAAATGACATTTCCAAGCACAGGATAATATTTAAAGGTTTTTAAACTGCATGTCAGAGAGATAAAATAACCAGGATTCACAATACTTAACAAAAATAAAATAAAAGAGGGACTTGGGTAATAGTGATGGTCCCACCACTGTCTGCTTTGAAACAAGAAATCGCCATGCTCCACTCTGGGTGCTGCCAACAAAGACAGCAACAATATTTCTCCTTCCACCATCGGGTGGAGAAAGAAGAGCCTGGGATGCTATGAGCTCTCTTCCAGTTGGTCAATCACATCACAGCCAACTTAAACCATACCTTTGATTGTGCATATTTTTTCCCCTCCTATTGTAGTGAGATATGTTGGAAAGTAAAAGAAAAGCCCCAAACCCTTAATAAAAATTTCCTGTGACATTTCTTGTAAAGCAATAATTTCTTTTAATAAGCACACCATTTAAAGGGCTTTGATGCAGTAAAAACAGGTGTCAGCTAATATTAAAAGAGAGGATCATTATGCTCAATACATTTTAATTTTATGAGCGTGAAATAAGTGCTTAATGCTGTATATGTGGTGCAAAGGATGGTAGGTAAGGCATTAGTGCCAATCAGAAACATCTCTATTTGCCCAATACATTCATAAGGAAATGCTGCTCATTCCTATTAGTGTCTAAAGACTGGGAAGAGTTACCTCTTCCGAGTATCTTTTTAAATCAATGTCCATCTTTCCATTGCTGGGGTAACCTAGAAATCAAAATTAGATGCATGTGTGTGTGTAGCTGAGTATCCACATGACCCCTTTCCCCACATTCTGACCTGAATGACATTTCTTGATGTTGTGTTTCAGTTTTGACAATTCCATGCCACCCAAAATACAACGTTGTTATTTAGTACTTTTGGTGTCAGTCTGGAGTCCTAAGTGATCTCAAACCAAAGGTGGAAGAATCCGGAAGTGCCCTCATTAGCATGTAGCCAGTACAGGGTCACAGGCACAGGGCAGAGCTTTGCCGCCAAAGTTCAGAATCATATTTCAGTGTGAGTTGGCAGTTAACACTTCATGCTGGTGTCACATTACAACGCCCTAAAGTGCAGAGGTACAAAAGCAAAGCACCTTTAATCATCCTTGTAAGAAGATGAGTAAGTGTTATTACGATTTCAGAAAGCATGGCATGCTATTTTTTTAAAAAAAATTAAAAATCATCCGCCAGATGGGCTCAAGTAGAAATATAACAATTTATTCCTAGGCAGTGACAAATCTGTGTGTAAATGTCACTCTGAGTCAGGAAAAAAGCAAAGACAGGTGTGAGTGGAAGAGATATTTTAATCAGGCAGCTTATTTTCAGAGATGGTCTGATTTCATATATGTGAAATACATGTGAGCTATTGTGCTCCTGAGGCGAAGGAAACATCAAGGAGGTAACCAGCTATGGACAGTCTGGAAGCTCTTCAGATTTCACTTACATGGCTTAAATAGAGGATCAAAGCCAGGATCCAGGTCAAGCTCTATTGTCTCCCGACAACTAAAAGTTGCAGCACTGCCACTTTCTAGCTCATGGCATTGTTGGTTAGAGAGCAGGCCAACAGACTCCTCCTTTGCCAGGCCAACAAGATAATGTAGGAAGCAAGGCACTGGTGTCTAGTTATCAAAAAACTCTGTTTGAGACTTCTGTCAAGTGAAACTGAGCAAAATCTTAATTATATATTGATTAAAATTTGGTAGGGAAACGGGTGCAGAGATAAAATTGCTTTGTGAGCCAGTTCTAATCAACAGTTGGAATTGCAGTTAGAATTACCAACAGGTAGAATTCCACCATTGCATATTGTGTTGATTTCCATTTTGAGCAATGTTTGCTACCCAATTCTAGAGCATTCTAGTTCCAGCTATCAAAGGTGGGGTTATTTTTTTACAAAAAATAATGCACCTGCTCAAAATTAATGTCCCAAGTCTTCCCCACTCTATTGCAGCTTGGTAATGATTTCCTTGCTACTGTTATATGCTGTGTTCAGCAGTTAGGCTCAGGCTGGTATGAAAGAAGAAAAAAACTCTCTATTTTCCTGAGCTGCTCTTTTGTTAAATTCTCTGCCAGAAATGTCAATAGGTGTTGGCTTTCATTCACTGCAGTAAATTTGGCTGCAAGCAAAAAGCATTGATTTTTATCCAGGCCACCTTTCCTTCAAGCACCACTTCAAAAGGGAAGCCTGAAGAGGTGAGCTGTGCAGAGCTTTTTCTGTAATATGCCAAATAAAAGCATATACCTGTATATATATATATGCCTCAAAATTGTAGCAGAGGGTCGGACAAAGGAAGTTCTCCTGTATCTAGATGCATCCAAACTAGAAGTAACATTTAATCACCTGCTGTGAAATAAGAACCACTGAGAAAAAGGATAGACCTCCTTGTTTGCTTATGGAGAAATCTATGAAACTACCATATAGTTACTGGACCATGATGCAAGCAAAGTCGTGGTTTGACCTAGCATGTTGTCTGTATCCAGGCTGATATTTTCTCTCTCCCAGAAAACCCTGACTGGCAAGCCATAGAATTCACTTTGGCAACTGCCTCTGGCTTATCTGAAGTGAGAAAAATCAGTTCCACTTCCGAGTGGGACTGGGTTGTGCTCTGGCCGCTAGGCCCCACCCCAGCCTCAGCGTGGTGCAGGATAGCGTCCCGCATCACGCTGAGGGTGACCCAGCCACGCCATTTGCCAGGCGGCCAATCAGGGTGCTGTGGGGGTGTGGCTGGGGAAAATTCAACCACGGTGCGACTCTGGAAGCTCCCCTTGCACCACAGAACTCCCACCCTCCCACCCTCTTTTAGGTAGGGCCGCTGGCCTTGCTATGGACTTTGGTTGGTCGCTGTTGAGAGGCCTGGTAGGACTTTTTCCACTTGGCAAATTGACACCAGCCACTTGGTTTTCGCCTACCTCGTAGCAAATCATCACAACTCTGTAAGGTTTGGTGGAATAGCGATGGGGGGGGAGGCGTGGCCATCACTGCCCCTCCATGTTTAAGGGTATTCCGTTAAAGGAATCTGGGTGTGTGAATCTTGTCCAAAGCCTGGAGAGTGGCTAGGGCCATGCCACAACCCCAGCGGGAACCCAGGGGGGCTCAAGTCGGTCCCCCGTCTGGTGGTTTACTCTTCCAGACTTCCTGCAAGGCAGGCAGGAGTCAGATATAGTCTGTTGGTGTCAATACCGAAGCCAATACCGCTCACATTCTGTAACCAATAAAGTTGTGGCCTAAATTTTGCCCATTAACATCAACCTAAATTCTGTGTCCTTGTGCCTTTATTCTCCTGGTGGTGGCTTGGGGGGTCTTGGAAGTGCAACCATTATCTCAGGTTTGGGAAGCATGTTAGTTTGGTCCCTCGTTTATCTCGCAGCAGTGCAGTAGCAGCAGGGCTGAGGAAAGGAGCAAAGCAGCCATAACCTATTCTCCGAGAGGCTGCACACCATGGTTTGGCTTTGCACCAATTCACTTGTAACACTAACCTACCTCCCAGAGTTGTTAGGATAAATGTGGGCAGCCCTGTGCATGCTGCCCTGAGATCCGTGGCAGAATCTCAGGGAGGATAAGACTGTAATAAATAAATATAAGGAGATATGTAGAAGGAAGGCCAACCTCTTTTACCTACAAATGTCTTTTTACAAAGGTTTCTCTCCTTAATTGAACTTACGCATTCAGCCACGGGGTCAAGATGGATAATGGGGAACTATTTTTTTGCAAGTTTTAATAATGTTTATTTAAAATGCATGCCGATGTTTGAAATATTGGAAGTAAGCCTTCATTTTGTAGCAGGAAGGTTCTTAGCCTATAAAGGATTGTGGCTCCTTAATGTTTTTGGATTTGTTGAAGTGTATCTAGTATTTATCATTTTAGCTGCAGTGAAATATTTATGTAATCCTTTATGTGCTCTAATTGCATCTTGAAAGAAATAAGCTCCACTGCACTGGAAGTCATTAAGTGTCATTTTCATTGGTTTCTAATAAGTTTTTCTCCCTCAGATGAGTATAATAATGCTCTATAACTAGCACAAAAATCGTTTAAAAAACAAAACTAAATAAAAAAAGAGGCTGTGGAAAGAGATGTGTGGGAAGTGAAATGCTGAGATGATAAAAATTATCCACATACCAGTTCACAATTTTACATCCCAATTTATTCCTTGTGAATATCTGTGTAGTTCAAAAGGAGGGCAGCAATTCCCGGTAAAAGGACCAGTAGTACTCAGAGATAATAGTCTGCATTAAAAAGACTATTGCATATTAATTATTGGGAATTGTAACATTTATTGATTTATTTGCTAAAAAGGTACCAGTTAACTGGCAATCATATCTTTAAATATTAATTTTTAATGTATGCAATGTTTAATGTACTTATGCATTATGTAAAAATGTAGGAGGCAACATAAGGAAATTGCCTTTGTACAAAGCTGTCTTTGTAACTGTGTATTGTCTACACCAGCCTTTCTCATCCTTGGGTGCCCAGATGATGTTGGACTACAACTATCATCATCCCTGACCGCTGGTCCTGCTAGCTAGGAATGATGGGAGCTGTAGTCAACAACATTTGGCTACCCAAGGTTGAGAAAATCTAGCATACACTGCTTGACAAAAGCTGCCCTTGGTCTCCCCAACCCTCACTTGAGCTGCCAGGGATTCTCTATACCAGGGGTGGCCAACTTCCAAGCGACTGCGATCTACTCACAGAGTTCAAAACTGACAGTGATCTACCCCCTTTTGGGGGGTTTAGGTTAAAGTTGAGCTTTTTCTTGGAAGGAAAGCCCTGTTTTGGGGGTTCACGTAAAAGTTGTTGAGCTTCTTTAGGAAGGAGGAAAGCAACATTGAGCTTTTCTTTTAGGAAGGAAAGCCCTATTTTGGTGGTTCAGGTCATTTTAGGGGTGCAGGGCAAAGGTGTTGAGATTTTTTTTTAGGGGAGCCAAAGTTTTTTTAGGTTTTTTTTGGGGGGGGAGCCACTGATCTACCACAGACGTCCAGTGATCTACCAGTAGATCACGATCTACCTGTTGGACATGCCTGCTCTATACAAAACATGCAGCCACCAAACGATTGCCCATCTAAGATGACAGGTGCCAACTTAGAAGATGTATCCTCTCTCTTATTCCACACTGGAGGAAGTTATATTCCTAAGAAGGTGTTTGCTGCAATACTCGTCTAAAAATAAAGTGAGCTGGCCCTACCAATAGGTAGTGTGAGGTACCTCCCTCAGGGGATGGGCACTGTAGAATGGTGGGAAAACATTTGACAACATAGTAATGTGTACTAAATGGTACTTCATCCTAAGCTACCTGCTGCCCTTATGTGCGGCAGAGGAGCCAACAATTCTGAATGAAATTCAAAAAGCCTCCCACATTCCTCTGATGAAAATAGGGATGCTGCTGCTGCTGCTCTGCCAGGGAGTGTTTGGGAGGACTGCTCCCCCTGAAGCCCACTTCCACCTGGGGCTTGGGGCGGGTCCCCCACTCCACCACAGCTTTTAAGGCTCCTGGGAGGCCTGGAACATTGCTGCTGCTGCTGCTCTGCCAGGGAGTGTTTGGGAGGACTGCTCCCCCTGAAGCCCACTTCCACCTGGGGCTTGGGGTGGGTCCCCCACTCCACCACAGCTTTTAAGGCTCCTGGGAGGCCTGGAACATCAGTGCTGCTGTGAGTACTGGAAGGACTGCTCCCCCTGAAGCCCACTTCCACCTTGGGCTTGGGGCGGGTCCCCCACTCCACCACAGCTTTTAAGGCTCCTGGGAGGCCTGGAACATTGCTGCTGCTGCTGCTCTGCCAGGGAGTGTTTGGGAGGACTGCTCCCCCTGAAGCCCACTTCCACCTGGGGCTTGGGGCGGGTCCCCCACTCCACCACAGCTTTTAAGGCTCCTGGGAGGCCTGGAACATCAGTGCTGCTGTGAGTACTGGAAGGACTGCTCCCCCTGAAGCCCACTTCCACCTTGGGCTTGGGGCGGGTCCCCCACTCCACCACAGCTTTTAAGGCTCCTGGGAGGCCTGGAACATTGCTGCTGCTGCTGCTCTGCCAGGGAGTGTTTGGGAGGACTGTTCCCCCTGAAGCCCACTTCCACCTGGGGCTTGGGGCGGGTCCCCCACTCCACCACAGCTTTTAAGGCTCCTGGGAGGCCTGGAACATCAGTGCTGCTGTGAGTACTTGAAGGACTGCTCCCCCTGAAGCCCACTTCCACCTTGGGCTTGGGGCGGGTCCCCCACTCCACCACAGCTTTTAAGGCTCCTGGGAGGCCTGGAACATTGCTGCTGCTGCTGCTCTGCCAGGGAGTGTTTGGGAGGACTGCTCCCCCTGAAGCCCACTTCCACCTGGGGCTTGGGGCGGGTCCCCCACTCCACCACAGCTTTTAAGGCTCCTGGGAGGCCTGGAACATCAGTGCTGCTGTGAGTACTTGAAGGACTGCTCCCCCTGAAGCCCACTTCCACCTTGGGCTTGGGGCGGGTCCCCCACTCCACCACAGCTTTTAAGGCTCCTGGGAGGCCTGGAACATTGCTGCTGCTGCTGCTCTGCCAGGGAGTGTTTGGGAGGACTGCTCCCCCTGAAGCCCACTTCCACCTGGGGCTTGGGGCGGGTCCCCCACTCCACCACAGCTTTTAAGGCTCCTGGGAGGCCTGGAACATTGCTGCTGCTGCTGCTCTGCCAGGGAGTGTTTGGGAGGACTGTTCCCCCTGAAGCCCACTTCCACCTGGGGCTTGGGGCGGGTCCCCCACTCCACCACAGCTTTTAAGGCTCCTGGGAGGCCTGGAACATCAGTGCTGCTGTGAGTACTTGAAGGACTGCTCCCCCTGAAGCCCACTTCCACCTTGGGCTTGGGGCGGGTCCCCCACTCCACCACAGCTTTTAAGGCTCCTGGGAGGCCTGGAACATTGCTGCTGCTGCTGCTCTGCCAGGGAGTGTTTGGGAGGACTGCTCCCCCTGAAGCCCACTTCCACCTGGGGCTTGGGGCGGGTCCCACACTCCACCACAGCTTTTAAGGCTCCTGGGAGGCCTGGAACATCAGTGCTGCTGTGAGTACTTGAAGGACTGCTCCCCCTGAAGCCCACTTCCACCTTGGGCTTGGGGCGGGTCCCCCACTCCACCACAGCTTTTAAGGCTCCTGGGAGGCCTGGAACATTGCTGCTGCTGCTGCTCTGCCAGGGAGTGTTTGGGAGGACTGCTCCCCCTGAAGCCCACTTCCACCTGGGGCTTGGGGCGGGTCCCCCACTCCACCACAGCTTTTAAGGCTCCTGGGAGGCCTGGAACATCAGTGCTGCTGTGAGTACTGGAAGGACTGCTCCCCCTGAAGCCCACTTCCACCTTGGGCCCGGGGGCGGGACCCATACTCTACCACAGCTTTAAGGCTCCTAGGAGGCCTGAAACAGTGCCGCTGCTGCTTTTCTTGTAATTCTGATGTGTTTGTAACTTTTATTGTTTTTGGTTTTTGTTTATCGTTTAGTCTGTTAGTTTGTTTTCTGTATTGGTTTTAAATTCGATTTTAAGGGGAGGGGTTAATTTTAGTTTGTAATTTTCTGTCTTTGTTTGTATTGTTTTATTGCATTAGTTTGTTTTCTGTATTGGTTTTAAATTTGATTTTAAGGGGAGGGGTCAATTTTAGTTTGTAATTTTCTGTCTTTGTATTGTTTTACTGTATTTTTTGATTTACATAGGTTTTAGGGAGGGATTTTTAGTCGGGTGTGGGAATCTGTTAAATTTTAGTGTATTTGTAATTTTTATTGTTTTTGGTTTTATTGTTTTATTGTGTTTTTTGTGTTTTTCTTTTGTTCTGTTCTTTGCTGTTTTTACAGAGGTTTTATTTTGTTTTTAAGGGGAGGGGTCAGGGCTGCCCGGGAGGGGGTCCCAGCAAGCAAAATGGCTGGGGCAGATTCCACAGGGGGTGATGCACTGGGACAACCGATCTCAGTGGTCACGGGTAGGAGGAGGAGTTACGCTAAGACCAGACCATGTCATTACCGAGGAGGCAGACTTAGTCGTTGTCTGAGGACTATCCCTGCCTCCGGGTCTGGTCCTGACCGGACGGATATTGGAATCAGCAAGGGATACCCACATGACCTGAAGGTGCTGCTGTGCAATGCCAGGTCGATGATGAATAAGACCACTGCCATTCACGACCTGATTGTGGATGGAGGATTTGACCTGGCATGTGTGACAGAGACCTGGTTGGATGAAGCCGATGGGCCCGTTCTTGGCGCTGCTTGTCCACCAGGTTTCTCTTATGCACAGCAACCCAGGCCATCTGGGCGGGGAGGGGGGGTTGCAGTGATTTTTAGGAAGTCATTAGTTTGCACCAGGCGTCCTATTGGTAAGACGGAGTTTTCTGAGTGCATGTTCTGGAAGTTGGGCAATAGGGGCAGTACAGGATTCCTTTTGGTGTACCGACCTCCCCGCTGCACCAAGGATTCCCTGCCCGAGCTGCTTCAGGTCGTGTCGGATGTGCTCCTGGAGACACCTAGCTTGGTTGTCTTAGGGGATTTTAACATCCATGCCGACACGACCTTACAAGGAGCCGCTCGGGACTTCGTGGAAAGCATGGCCACCATGGGGCTGTCCCTGAATAAGTCTGGCCCAACTCATAGCCGCGGACATGCCTTGGACTTGGTGTTCACCTCTATGGATGTTGGTGATCTGACATTAAGTAAAAGCGAAACAAAAGAAGTGCCATGGTCAGATCACTTTCTGGTGCAACTGGACTTCTCCGCAACCCTTCCCCTCTGCAGGGAGGTGGGACCGATTCGGATGGTCCGCCCCCGCTACTTAATGGATCCAATTGGCTTCCAGAGAGTGGTAGGGGATGTTTTATCCCATGTCGATGGCCTTTCAGCTGATTCCCTGGTGGCCCGCTGGAATGCGGAGTTAACCAGCGCTATTGACTGTCTGGCTCCGAAGCGCCCTCTCAGATTGCATGGAGCCCGGACAGCCCCGTGGTTTTCCCCGGCGCTGAGGGCGATGAAACAGTCGTTGAGACGGCTAGAGCGCCGGTGGCGGAAAACTCATTTTGAATCAGACCGGACACGGGCTAGAGCTCAACTTCGAGCCTACCAAGTGGCAACGGCGACGGCGAAGAGGACCTTCTTCGCCGTCTCCATCGCATCTGCAGAAAACAGCAGCAGGAGACTCTTCCAGGTGGTTCGCAATTTAGCGGAACCACCTGCTCCATCCGGGCCCAGTACGGGCCACATGATCTCCTGCAATGATTTTGCAAAGTTTTTTGCAGATAAAGTCGCTCAGATTCGGGAAGAGGTAGACTCCACCGTGGGAGCAGGGCCGGGGCGGGGGAGTGCTAGAGTCCTGTCTAGTCAAGTTTTGTGGGATCAATTTCAATCTGTTACCTCCGAGGATGTGGACAGGCTGCTTCGACGAGTGAAACCAACCACCTGTCTCCTTGATCCTTGCCCATCCTGGCTTATAAAAGCTAGCCAGGAAGGGCTGGGCGATGGGCTTCGCGGGTTGGTAAATGCTTCTCTCCATGAAGGAGCCTTCCCAGACCCGCTGAAAGAGGCGGTTATTAAACCGCTTCTTAAAAAACCATCTTTAGATCCGGCCAATATGGCCAACTATCGCCCAGTCTCAAATCTTCCATTCTTGGGCAAGGTGGTTGAGCGAGTGGTTGCTGAACAACTTCAGGCACGCCTGGAAGAAGCGGACCATTTGGATCCCTTCCAGTCAGGATTCAGGCCTCATCATGGGACTGAAACTGCCTTGGTCGCACTGGTCGATGATCTCCGGCGGGCTAGGGACAAAGGTAAGAGCTGTTTCCTTGTTCTGCTGGATCTCTCAGCGGCTTTTGACACCATCGACCATAACATCCTTCTGGATCGTCTAGAGGGTTTGGGAGCTGGGGGCACTGTCATGCAGTGGTTCCGCTCCTTCCTCCTGGGCCGTGTTCAGAAAGTGGTGGTGGGGGATGAGTGTTCAGACCCCTGGGCTCTCACTTGTGGGGTGCCTCAGGGTTCTGTCCTCTCCCCCATGCTTTTTAACATCTATATGCAGCCGCTGGGAGAGATCATCAGGGGGTTTGGGCTGGGTGTCCATCAGTATGCTGATGATACCCAGCTCTACCTCTCTTTTAAATCAGAACCAGTGAAGGCAGTGAAGGTCCTGTGTGAGTGCTTGGAGGCGGTTGGAGGATGGATGGCGGCTAACAGATTGAGATTGAATCCTGACAAGACAGAAGTACTGTTTGTGGGGGACAGGAGGCGGGCGGGTGTGGAGGACTCCCTGGTCCTGAATGGGGTAACTGTGCCCCTGAAAGACCAGGTGCGCAGCCTGGGAGTCATCTTAGACTCACAGCTGTCCATGGAGGCACAGGTCAACTCTGTGTCCAAGACAGCTGTTTATCAGCTCCATCTGGTACGCAGGCTGAGTCCCTACCTGCCCACTGACTGTCTCTCCAGAGTGGTGCATGCTCTAGTTATCTCTCGCTTGGACTACTGCAATGCGCTCTACGTGGGGCTACCTTTGAAGGTGACCCGGAAACTACAACTAATCCAGAATGCGGCAGCTAGACTGGTGACTGGGAGCGGCCGCCGAGACCACATAACACCGGTCCTGAAAGACCTACATTGGCTCCCAGTACGTTTCCGAGCACAATTCAAAGTGTTGGTGTTGACCTTTAAAGCCCTAAACGGCCTCGGTCCGGTATACCTGAAGGAGCGTCTCCACCCCCATCATTCTGCCCGGACACTGAGGTCCAGCTCCGAGGGCCTTCTGGCGGTTCCCTCACTACGAGAAGCCAAGTTACAGGGAACCAGGCAGAGGGCCTTCTCGGTAGTGGCACCCACCCTGTGGAATGCCCTCCCACTAGAGGTCAAAGAGAACAACAATTACCAGACCTTTAGAAGGCATCTCAAGGCAGCCCTGTTTAGGGAAGCTTTTAATGTTTGATGGATTTCTGTATTTTAATGTTTGATGGATCTCTGTATTTTAGAATTTCTGTTTTGTTGGAAGCCGCCCAGAGTGGCTGGGGGAACCCGGCCAGATGGGCGGGGTATAAATAATAAATTATTATTATTATTATTATTATTAATAATAATAATAATAATACCCTGCCCATTTGACTGGGTTGTCCCAGTGGCTTCCAACATATATAGTTACTTATCTCCTTGGCTTGGGGGTTGCATAACTCCATATCCTCCAACATTTCTCCGATGAAAATAGGGATGTCCTATGGAAAAGGGGGACATTCCGGGATCAAACAGACACTGGTAGGCTTCTGTAAATACGTGACTGTCCCTGGAAAATAAAGATAGCTGGAGAGTCTGTAGTTGGCTTCTGAATGTGTGCTTATGTGTGTGTTTGTATACCATCTTGTGCTTTGCTTCAGGCAACAAAATGTCTTTGGCTGACCCTGCATACCTTCCCCTCTAAAACCATTGTTTTATTAATATGTCAATTTATGATTATAATTCATATAGAGACTCAGCTAAGACTTCCTTTGGGGAGTATTTCTAATTTGAAAAAGCCCCTTCAGTACAGCCATACCTTGTGTTGCGTCCGCTGTGGGTTGCATTTTTTTCGTGTTGTGAACGCAGCGGACCCAGAAGTCTTTACTTCCACGTTCCGCTGCTCTATTGTGCTTTCACGCATGCACGAAAGCTCCACTCGGGTTGCAAACTTTTCGGGGTGCGAACCGGACTCTGGAACGGATTGGGTCCGCAACCCGAGGTACCACTGTATACCTAATGCTTTACAACAGGTGCCATCATGAGTGCACATACCTTCTCTGTCACACAGAGGTTCCCCCAGCCCTGCTAAAACTAGACTTGAAAGAAACCACCTTGTACTCTAGCCAATATAATAGTTTGCCGTGTCTGCTTGGTTGCAGGGTCTGTGAGTGGTGCCCATGGCAGTCCCCCCCCCCTTGCAAATGTGTCCATATGCCCCAAAATGTACAGGTTCATCTATGCAGCCAGTCATTTGTCCACCTGACGTGGATGCAGCTATGTCTCCAGGCCATCAGTGTTGGGCTTAAGCCACCAGCTCTGTGTCAGACAGCATAAAGGATAGACTATCTAGCTATTCAAAGTATCACTATCTAACAATGAGTGCTAAACTTCAAATGACAGACAGCTATTGGAAAGCAATACATTTCCCCTCTGCCCGCTTGATGGTTCATTTACAATTGACTTTCTATGGCAGAGGCTGTAAATATTAAGATCCCGTCAATTTCTTTTGGCAGCAGAAAAGTTTATATTCTCTCAGTTGTCATTGCAGTCAAGATGCACATGGGGGAAAGTCAATAGACTACCACATACTGTGCAGAAATTGTTTCTAATTTACATTAATGAGACTCGTTTTGGTTTACTTTTGAATACAATGGTATACATTTTAATCTATTACACCAATTGGGAAATCCATTGTACCAACATGCAATTAGTTCTCAATTAGTTGGGAGTGAGTAGAAACTTTCTTCTTGCTAGTACAAGAAAACATGGTTACCACAACTTCTCTCTTATAATCATCACATAGTCTGTGAGAGATGCTGCCATTAAGTAGTCTGTTTTTGGTTCCTGTGTCCCATTTCTTTTTTGCTTAATAAATTCAGTTGTTATAATCCCAGTCAAAAACACAGATGTATCAAGGTGTGCTCAGGTGAAATCAAGAAGTGCCCACTTTCTATGGCATTGCCTGGAAATGCTATGAACAGATTGGCATGTGGAAAGATATAATCTGCCCCAAAGAGCAGTTCTTGAGATTTGTCTGACACTTCTAGAACTATCATTTTTCTGTTCTGACATTTCTCCATTTTTTTGGTCCTGTCAGGTACTTCACACATTCCCAAGGTCAGGACTGGTCAGATTTTTTTTTTTAAAGATAGTGGGTTATTTTTCGTTGAAGACAACATCGATGTGGTAATTGCATGTGCAATTTCTATGAGGTGAAACATGTATTTTTCACAAATAAAAGAACTTTTATTGTATTTTATTTGAAAATTTACAACCAGGGGATGGGGGTGGTAAAAGGATTGTAAGGAAAAGAAAAGAAAAGAAAAGAAAAAAGAAAAGAAAAGAAAAAGAATGACAGAAAAAACCGATTCAGACTTTGCCCAGTTGGGTAGATCTACTTGGGTAGAGCAATAGGGCTAAGCAGGGGGAGGTGATTACCTTCATTTGAGTGCCCAAAAGTATTTTCCAGTTGGGAACATAATATGGACCAGGCAGCCATTGGACTAGATACGACTAGGCTACTTCTATGTTTGTTAGTGATGCTTTGATATATTGGCTGTGATATCATCTCATGACTGTTTTGCAGAGTGTGAATCAGGCTTTCAGAAATATGTTCCATAGGCTTTTGATATGCAGGAAGTGCGCTCAAAAGAATTTCACCTAATGTAATATAAACAATACACGGGTGGAGGAGAAATTTGTTTGGTCTGCATTTCAAAGTGAGCTGACCTAATTTGTAGTTCCCAGCCTTATACACAGATTGAAACACAGTTAGCAAATGTGTTGTTTATTCTTCTGAATTTTGTGATGCATACAAAAATATATATTGCATGGAGGAAAAACACACTCAAATGCGTATTCTGGGGGGGGGGGTATGCATACAAAATACTGTATGTATTGTAGGGAAAAGTGCACACATAAATGTGCCCATTTTAAATGTGATGAAATCTGCCATCAATGGGATGGGATTGACTTTTTATTGAACACATGCAAAATTGACATGAAACATAAATTAACTAAGCCTTCCATCCCTTTAAAAAGATGGTCTCTAAGTTGCACCGGATCTAAGCTTTTCTTGCCCATGCCACATTTTTTAAAATTTGTGTCTCAGCTGAAATATGGACTTCCAGGACTTCCTGACAGTCTGGCTCCACATTACAGTCACATTACAGCCTTCAAGGGCAACCCCAAAAGAACACATCATGTCAAGGTACAACAACAACAACAACAACAACAACAACAACAACAACAACAACAACAACAACATGTAAATGAATTTTGCTTCCTGTGTCTTCATCCAAATTCAGAACTGACCTTTGTGTAAGCCTCCATTTTGTAACTGCTGCAGGACATGCTAAACATTATGGAAATTTACATTTTCAGTTGTTTTTGCAGACAAAAAAAGAAACAAGAAACACGCGAACAATACAAATGAGCAAATTACAAGATGCTTGCACAGAGTAACAAACCCATCTATCTTCTCACCTCCTATTCATCATCTTAGAGGTAAAGCCAAGCGACTTCATGCCTCATAACAATTTAATAAATATTGCTAAAATATGGCAACTGACACAATGGACCATTAGCAATCTGCTAATGTAATCCGAAGAAGTCTGACATGGCTTTCGGAAACCGCTCTGTAAATGTAACATACAGCAATCTCAGAAGAAGTCAAGAAACATATGGTGAGCTCTCATCAGCTAGCCTCAGGGGACTGCACCAAAATTTCTCTCCTTACAACTAGATGACATTGAGAGGAGGAAGAGGGTTTTCTTTTTTCATGGGCAACAAAAGCCAAATCAAATGCAATTTCAGAAGTCTGATGCTGAAAGTCTAGTGGTCTGAAGAAGCCTATTGTACTGATCTAGTCAAGTCGTCTACGAGGCAAGGAGTGATTTGTGTTCAGTGTTGTTAATTTCCTGCCTCATATCCTCTATTACACCCACCAGAGACCACCTTGTAGTGGCTGGTGTAAGGCACAAAGATTGCTCGTAGAATTACTTTGCTGCTTGAGATGGAGAAAATCCTTGGGCCAGATGTTGGCCAGAGGTGATACTGAGTTCCTTGCCCTTTCTGTGGATACTGAGACTTTGGACAGTGTTATTGAATTAGTTGGGATGGAGACTGCATTATACCTCTAAGAGTTAGGATGACATGGACATGTTTGTGTGTTTGTATCTGGAACTGATGAGTACTTCACTATGGGAACTCATGGATCAGGCAGATCAAAGTTCATGTCAAGTTGGATAAGTCTGTCCCATATATGGTAAATATGTGTCAGGTGTCCGAGGATCCAACTCCCCATGGTAGGTTGCCAGGAATGGATAAGACAAGGAAAGTTCTTACCAATGCTTTTTGTTCAATATTCACAGAGAGAGGCTTAAAAACGCAGCCTCTTGGCGCAATGGTGTTGCTCCGAGTGAATCCCCACACCCTCTGTCTCTCCCACTTCCTCATGAGTCATTGCTACGGGTGTTGGAAAGGGCCTTTTGCCTTTGAGCTCTTTGCTCTCTTACTTTCAAGGCTCGCCGGGTTCTGGGTGGGGTGGGGTCTGGGTGGGGTTTTCTAAAGACATTGAGTCTGCCAGCTGTCTCATCCCTGGTGCTTCTTCCTCCTCCCCCATTAGTTCCCAAAAGCTTTCCCCCTCATCTGCCTCTGAGCTGTGACCTCCCTCAAACCCCTGTTGTAATTCTGAACTGTCTCCTCCTTCTCTGGGTCAGACTGGGGAGGCATTCTCCACCATTCCTCCCCTGCCCAGTCCCTGATACCATGCTACTGTAGCCAGTTATCCTGAAACCTTTCTTTTTGTCTGATTTATGTTCTGTCTGGAGCTATTTATCAGCCAATTCTTGCACAAGGCAGTTGAGTAGTTGGTCAGGAAGGCCCATAGCTCAGTGGGAAAGACACATGTCTGATATCCTTCCAATCAGTGTAGACAGTACTGGGCTTGAAGGACGAGCGGTCTGAATCTATATGTCACCTTCATACGTTCCTAATAATTATTGCACAGGTTAGGAATATTTGGCTCCCAGGTGTTGCGGGACTCCCAGCTCCTTACAGTCCCAACCACAATACTAGTGGTCAGGGATGATTGAAGTTGTAGTCTATCCCTGCATTATGTAAACACACATCCTATTAAAGTAATGAGATAGCCAGAGGATGGCTGCACTTGTGTGCACATTCAAACACATTTACGGCTTATGTTTCTGGTTCTTAGGAAGCAATGCTACCCAACCCACTCCAGGGAGTTTCTGCAGATATCTGAGATTGTAGGTCAGAAAAAGGAGAGAAAACAGAAGAAATAAAAGAATCTGTTTTTCACATCCCTCCATATTGTACATCATGAAGTCTTTAAAAGTTAAGAGGCAGCGGCAAAACCTTTGGGTTGCTACTTTTGATTTCTGTAATGAGGGGTTAGATAAAAGGGCCAATTGATTTTGTTCTGTTCTTTGCATTGTACATGCTTGTTAATATCTTGAAACATGGAGGTTTGGGTTAAATGTAGACATATCCATATTTGATCAGTTGATTAAGCAATCTTCCTTTTGACCAATTAATTAACCAACAATATTTAGTGGAGAGGAACACAGGTGGTGCTGTGGGTTAAACCACAGAGCCTAGGGCTTGTCGGTCAGAAGGTCGACGGTTCGAATCCACGCGATGGGGTGAGCTCCCGTTGCTCGGTCCCTGCTCCTGCCAACCTAGCAGTTTGAAAGCATGTCAAATTGCCAGTAGATAAATAGGTACTGCTCCGGCGGGAAGGTAAACGGCGTTTCCGTGCGCTGCTCTGGTTCACCAGAAGTGGCTTAGTCATGCTGGCCACATGACCCGGAAGCTGTATGCCGGCTTCCTTGGCCAATAAACCCCAGAGTCGTCCGCGACTGGACCTAATGGTCAGGGGTCCCTTTACCTTTACCTTTTATTTAGTGGAGAGACAGCCTTGACTGCAGGTGAAATTATCGATCTGGGGGCAGAAAAATACAGAAAGCTGCTATTTTTAGGAGAAATGTGTTCCTGGAGGTGCAAAAGATGTGCTCCTGTGATTAAAGCTGGCTGTGTTTGTTAAGGAAGTTCGTAGAGCAAGTTGTATGAGGAAATCAGAGCCAATCAGATGGTATAGTGACAGCATACTGAGCTAACATATGGGGAAACTAGGGCACTGTGAAAGAGAATGTATGCAGCCTTTTGGGAAAGTATATAGTGCATCACTAGGCATCTTCTCTGATGGAATAATTCATCATGCAACACTAATTCTGACTCTGGAGAAAATTGCTTTCTTGCTATGCCAGTAGTTTGGGTGTGGGACAAAAAAAATAAAGGAAGATCAAAGGATAAGCCTTGGGAGACAAATGCAGCAAGGAATGAAACCAGCAACCCTTTAAAAGTCCCATATAATCTAAAGGAAAGGTTGCAAAAGGACATAGAAAATGTGAAAGTTGCCCTCAGAATATTGTCAAAATAGAAACATTTGCCCATGAATGTTTCATAGACTGATTCTGGGACACTTTCTGGGATCCTTGCTGTTTTAAATGATGATCTAGGCCATGGGTGTCAAACACAAGGCCCGGGGGCCAAATCCGGCCCGCCAGACCTCGTAATGTGGCCCGCCGAGCGCCCCAGCCAGCGGGACCCAGCAGCGAGACCTTGCTGCTGAAGCGCCGCGCCGACAAAGCGCCGACAAACAGCTGGGGCGGGGGGGGGGGTCCTTTCGCACTCTTTTCTGGCCCTGAATCAAGGCGGCGACCCCTCCTTCCCTTTCTTTCTTCCTCTCTCTCGTTCTTATTCTTTCTTTCCCTCTCCTTCCTTCCTTCTTTATCTCTGTCTTCTCTCCCTCTTTCTTTTTCTTTCCTTCTTTATTCCTTCTTTCCTACTCTTCTTTCTCTCACCTCTTTCCTTCCTCTCTCCCTCCTGCTCCCTCCTTTCTTTCTTCCTTCCTTCCTTCCTTCCTTCCTTCCTTCCTTCCTTCCTTCCTTCCTTCCTTCCGTCCTTCCCATCTTTCTTCCTCTCCCTCATTCTTATTCTTTCTTTCCCTCTACTTCCTTCCTTCTTTCTCCCTTTCCGTCTTCTCTCCCTCTTTCTTTTTCTTTCCTTCTTTATTCCCTTCCTTATTTCCTACTCTTCTTTCTCTCCCCTTTCTTTCCTTCCTTCCTCTCTCCCTCCCACTCCCTCTTTTCTTCCTTCCTCCCTCCCTCCCCTCCCCTCCCTCTCCCTCTCCTCAGAAACATAGGATGCTGCTTTATACTTCTGGCCCTTAAACCCTGGAACCAGGAGAGCAGCTCCAGTGAGTCAACCTCAGCCAGTCCCTTTGGTGAAGGATGGTGGGTCACTGGCAGAACATCTGTCCTGCATGCAGAAGGACCCCAGCATCTGCAGGTACTAGTAGCTCTGCAAAGGTCCTGCATGAAACCCTAGCGAGCCTCCACCACCCAGTGCAGTTACCAAAAATCATTTTTCAATAAATTGTACAATAATTGTACATTTGAATATCTACTTGCCATTATTCTGACTATGTTTCTGCTTTCAGAGCTAGTTATTACTTACATTATTACAAAAAACAGTAATAATTGAATGCAGTGACAATAATTTATGATAATAAAGAGTGGACACATAGTCCTACAGATACAACCGGCCCTTTGAGGGTGACCAAACTGCTGATGCGGCCCCCGATGAATTTGAGTTTGACACCCCTGATCTAGGCCTTAAATTCTATTTAAAGGGGGGGGGGAATGTGAGGATCATAGAGTTGGAAAGGACCATGAAGTATTCTTGTTTTAGGATACTTCATTCCATTCCTTCTCCTTCCTATTTTTCAGGGGGGAGGGGTCCCCTCCCCAGCCATCAGACAGGATTTTGCCACCAATGGGCAGGCTCAGCCCTCATATTTAGTCCCTTATGGTGTCCACCCCCTTAATATGTTTGTAATTCTGCAAACTGGGGGATATCCAAAGCCTGCTGGTGACCCATTCTTGTGGGGTGGTGGTGCTGTTTTGGCTGCACAAGCAACAGTGCAACCTGAACATTGGAAGTAGGGGGAATGATGAAGTATCTGGCATGCATCCAGGGTGTGACATGAATACCACCAGGATATAAGTCTGACACTCCAAGCTTCTTGAATACTTTAAAGGTTCTATCAAAAATTAAACCTGAGATCACAGATTACTGTGCTTACATCAAAACATGTTGTACATTCCGTGACTGGGAAAATCCATTAAAGCCCACTTTGGGTATCAAAAGATATGTAACATGTGTACTGCCTGAAGGCAAATGCTGTTGACTGGGTAAACAATGGCACAAGAAATCAAAGTAGACCTCAAGGGTGGGAATAGGAGATTCCCAGAAACACACTGAACTTTGTTGGAAAGATTCAGCCAAAGAAGCCAAATCTCTGTTGGCAGAGATCACTTTCAGGGCAAGTGTGAAGATGGGGAACTCTGAGGCAATCAGATGCTGGCAGTAATGTTGCTGCACTTTCTCCATGCTTTTATAAATTATAAGGCTTTGGAGATAGAACTCAGATGGCACAGAGCATAGCAAGCTTTGCTATTTTGTTTTGTATGGTAAATATAAGGAGGAAACAGCCCTTAGAGAGCTCTTTCATACACCAGAGATTGATCAGGAGGACAAGCCATTCTGTATTACTCTCTCCCTGCCCTGCCTGAGATGTACCAAATTGGTTGGGATGTGGGGGTGAGGAATATAACATGGGTAATTTTCTTTGTTAATCTGGTATGCAATCTCTGCAACCCTAATGCTTATACCCAGGCTAGTATAAGCTGTTAGGGGCTTAACAAATCACCACTTCCTCTTCTGCATTGTCCTTTAACTATCCTAGACTCACAAAACTCTGAATCTTAGGGTATTCTGAATCTGATGAATTTACCAGTGGGGAGAAATGTGAGGAGAAATGTGCTGGCTCCACATATCCCCTTTCCCTCACCCCACAACACCAGTTCAGTCACCTTCTGACTCAAGGAAGGTGACTGTGTGAAGTGAAGAGACCTTTCCACTCTGCCTATGTGGAAGTCAGGGTTCTAAAAATGCACAATGACTCTCCAGAGATAGAAAAGGCTTCCTGTGCCCACAGTTGTTCCAGCTGAGCAACAGCTTTTCTCCCCCTTTCTTCCCAGGGCCACCTTAAGCATATCTGGCGCCATGTTGCCGTGTTGCGAAGATCCCTCCACCACCCCACCACCCGGTTTCCCAGCGTGGCTGTCTGGTGAGTGCCGCAGCGCAGCGCCCCCTGGCGGCCCGGCACCCTGACGCATTGCGCCACCCAGCCTTGTCTTAGGTGTTTCTCTGTTTTTCTTCACTGCTGTTCTCTTTTGATGTTTCATTCAGCACAGATGCCCCTTTCCATCTACTTACCACCCCAGTTTAGCTCTCTACCAGCAATCTGAAAAGGGCCTTACCCCAAAAGACTAATCCCGAAAGACACCTCCGTTCCCATCTGATCTATAATCCAGTTTTCAATGTTTGTTTTAGAGCTCTATATCAATTCCTTCTTACATTCCTTTTAGAATTGGTCACCTGCATTTTTTCTCATATATATATATATATATATATATATATATATATATATATATATGCACTTTAGAGTTGATTATGAACTATGAGATTGTACTTTCTCATTGATTAATGAGAGGAGCTGCCTGAATGACCATATCTTTAGAGTGGTCTATTTTAAAGAACGTGATAACTGCTCAGAGTACTGGGTGAGTAAATCTCTTTGTTCAGCCTGCGGCATGCATCATTACAAGCAATATGTGGTGAAAGTATAAGTTTGCTAGTGTTCCTAATTGCTTTGAGCTAAAAGTTCAGTCTTTACAAGGTCAGATGAGGAAGATGTATGCAGACATTTGAGGAAACTTTATTGAGCCAATTAATGTTCCAGGTTTGCAGGACAGAGCAGAAATTTAGTGTATCTATTTATTTCATTTTTCTTCATCCCTTCCCTGGGGCAATGCATTCACCCCTACCCCCTACAGGCACACCTTTAACCACACAGCACCAATTACTTGAGGCAGGTTGGGGTGTGTGAGAGTTTCTGGCTCGAACTAACCAAGGGAGTTTTCAGAGTTCAGAGGGGATCTGAGCTCAGGCCTTCTGAATCCACATCTCACACTTTCCACTGTACCACACTGGCAATATTGTGGATATTGCTGTGTCTGTATGTGCAGAGTGGATTCAAGCCAATGGCCTCTGCAAGCTAAAATGAAGCCTTGTTCCCTAAGCCACCACTTTCCCTTGAAAACAACAGGTTTTCTGAGGCCCCAAGCAATATCACTCATCCGTTATAGTGCTCCACCTCTCCCCTTTATGACTGATCATTACTCTTCTGTGTACCAGTTATAAATTCTTGCTAGAAGACCATCTGTGCAGTGAAGCACCTCCTGTGCGCAGCTCATAAGCCACAAACCTCATTTTGGCTTCCCATCTATGTGTCTCCTTCATCCCTCTCCCCGTTTGCCAAGTTAGGAAAGATCCATCTAGCAGTGACTAACTGGTTGACCACTAGAAACTCGAATCCTGTGAGATAATATGTGTTGCTCCAAGCCATAACAAAAACTTAGCCCTGACAGACAACCCATGTTCCCTGGGGTCAGGTTGGATAAATCAGTCAATTTTTGTTTCTATTCACTAGTTTCTGCATATGTTTCTGATTTCTTTTCAAGTCCACATGAAAATTCATATGCATTTTCATATGCACTTCTCCTTAATATTTATTTACATCTTTTGTACATTTTTTTTAAAGAATGTGCATTTTTTGCAAGCAAATTCACCCTACAAAGACAGGAAGGAGGATTTTGCCACACATTAGATATCAGCATGTGGTACAATGGCAGTATGTGCTCACTGTTTCACTGTAATATGGAAGAAATATATATGCTTTGAGAGTAAAATGGCATATTATGGACCAGTTTGCACATTCACAGTGGTAAGTAGTTTGAGGGTCTAGGCTCTTTATCAAAAATTATCTTTATCGTACAATTACCATGCAATAGCTAGCATCTAATGCAGAGAAGCCTTTATAAAAGGATTTCACTATGGGAACCTATTTAGCGACAGGAAATCCATTCAATCCCCTGTGTGTATTGGAGTAGATAATTCAACAGAAGCCAGATTACATTTGTGAAATTTTAAAATATTTTAATTTCTATTGTAACATCCGGGCAAGCTAATTATAGGCAGTTCCAGCAAATGAAACTTTGAAGATGGGAGGCATGAGTTTTACTTTTCTCCATGCTTAATTCATTTGTATTGAATATCTTATGGGGCCCAGATGCCAGATGCCAGCTTTGGCAAGTGTGTAGAGAGAGCAGAGGCAAAAGATGCAGAAAGCAAATGTGAGGTGGAAAAGTCTTGTATCACTTAAGTGTTTCCTTTTTAATTGGGAAACGTGAAACCACCCGGTTTGTTTTTGTAGATATTTCAGTGCCTCCTGGCCCAAATATAAGCATCGTGTTGGCAACACTTTACCCCTAAAACGAATATGCAGTTATTGGATATCCATTAGTTTTGTGATTTCTGTATGTGTGTGTTGTGTGCAACAGCATCTGCAAAAATCAATGAGTCTGATGAAACATTCTCCCCATTCAAAATTACAGAAAACAAAGAATAATGTCAGCCTGAATTGTTGCACAGTTACTCTGACGCCTTTTGTGGATCCATCAGTACTGATCAAAATATACCCCCCCCCCAGGGGAAATGGATACTAAGGAATATTTGTAGTATCCTTACCTCTTAGTAGTCTTTTGTTTTCAGCTTCATTGTCAAAATCACAGCAAGTTCATACTTTTCTCCACGAATATTTGTTTGTTGTTTTCCCCAGAACTAATCAAGGGTGTGCTGAAGACAGCACCAAGCAATGTTTTCTACAAAGAAGCACGACCATTTCCCTCTATAGAAGAGGGCTTCTAAGGAACCCGGAGGAAGATATAAGGCTTGGCTCAGTGGCCAGTTTGCTGACTACCCCTTTGAGACCATGGGAAGGGGGGAGAATTATCTTAAACTCCCATACAATGGGACCCTGCAGGAACTTAGGAATTTAGTGGTAGCCAAGGTGGATTTCAGGATGTGCAAGCAATGTGGATGCACAGGATGCTGAACCGAGGGAGCGCCATCTCAAAGCCCAGTAAGCAAGACACTGAGCTTTGGGAAGGAGACATGAGGCTCTGACAGGGCCCTAGAGTCCTCCTCCCTCCTTTCGAAAGCCTAGTTAGTGTTTTCCCATCTTAGAGAACGAGGTCAGAGGGCTCTAGGACACTGCCAGAGCCCTTGTGCCTCCTTTCCAAAGCTGGGCGCCTGCTTACCCACTTTGGGGGAGGCGGTGCAAGGACTGGGGGAAAGTTTTCAAGTTTTGGCCTTGCACAGAGCACCATAGTACCCGCCTGCCACTGCTGGTAGCCATTTACAGAATAGTTACAAAGAAAGCCCCAGGAACATTGGTATAGCTTTCCCTTCTGCTTCCATCTTCCTCAGGACAGGGAATGATTGCATGCCGCTCCTCTCATGTCTATCCACTTTCCTTTTTTTCCATAGGTCCTGCTCACCTAATGCTTTATTTGCATGTGAGCTTCCCCATTTTTCTGGTTTCTTCATTCTCATTTCGATTCTAAAGGGTTGAAATGCCCATCCAAGAAATCCGTACAAGACATATCTCTGCCTAAGTGTGCAGTCCGGGCAACATGTGTTAGGGAACCTGTGCAATGTACAGCAGCTAAGCATTCACTCTTTCATATTTCTGTACTGACACTTCAGGTCACAAAACCATTTTTACTTTCCCCCAGCTTCACTTCTTCCTCTCGCAGGGACTCTTGCTCACAGATTGGGAAAGGATGATGATGGTGATTAAACTGTTTGATGTTTGAGCTGTTGTTTGACTCTGGCAAGTCTTTCTTGCGTGAAGAGAGCAAAGGGGCAGCCAGAAAGAGAACTAAATCTTGTGTTGCTACTTTTAAAAAGTTTCAAAAGTGTCTGAGTTTAAATAGCCTTACACACTTGGTGCCATCGATTGTGAATGGCGCACAGATGCGTAAATGTATGGCTTTCTCCACAGTAAAGGTGAAAAAGGCAACTGGGAAGCATGACCATTTTAATTCAATTTTTTTTTAAAAAAAATTCCTTCCAGTACCACCTTAGAGACCAACTAAGTTTGTCATAGGTATGAGCTTTTGTGTGCATGCACACTTCTTCAGATACACTGAAACAGAAGTCACCAGACGCTTATATATAGTGAGAGGGTGGGGAGGGGTATTACTCAGAAGGGTGGTGGGAATGGGTGATTGGCTGATAGGTATGGTAAACCAGTTGATGACTGTTAACGACTGCAGTTGGTCTTACAGGAAAAAGGGGTGAGATGGCTAAAAATAGCTTTATCGTGTATAATGAGATAAGAATCCAATGTCTCTATTCAGACCAGGTCAGTGAGCCTCTTTGAAACCAAAGCCACCACACCTGTGTGTGCCATTTTAATTTTCTTACATTGCTACCTTTAAAAGCTGCCTGTGCATTGCATAGCGATGACAATCCCAGCCCCATGTTAGCTGCTAAATGTCTAGTTTCATCCTGAATATTAATGGTGTCCTTTAATGGTACAGTTCCCAGAAATGAAGTAGATATCCATGCTTACTATGCAAAGCATGTTCAGTTTGTTTTGTCATTCAGTGCAGCCATTCCACTTATATTGCCCAAAGAATTGTGTGGTGCTTTCTCAACCCCTTTCCCTGTGACACTTTATTATGTTTTTTTAGTCTGTGTATTCAGCATAAATGCTCTCATAAAGGCTCACTGATATTGCACTCTGTGTGGCACAGAGGCACAATGCTTAGCCGGGTTGGATTTTCCTTTGGAAGGAGGTCACTAGAGGCTTAGGGAACTTTTGCAGTGTGTTTGTGCAGCTTGAGGAAAGGTGGAGGCATAACTTACCGGTAAGCACTGCAATGACATAAACCGGAATATAGGGAAGGCTGGAAGTCACACAAGGTGGTAAGGGGTGGTGGAGGTGGGGTGGAGGTGTTTTTTGTATGTGTGTTTTCTCTCTTCTTCTTCTTTTTTGCCTTTTGTTTTTCGAATGTAAATATTTTGTATTATTTGTTTCTTTTTTGTTTTTGTTTCTGTTTGAAAATAATTTTAAAAGATTTTGTTATTATTATAATAATAATAATAATAATAATAATAATAATAATAATAATCTCCTTACCATTTTCTATTCACTGTGGGCTTGTCATTTCCCTAACCACTGCTTGTTGTTGCTTAGTCGTTTAGTCGTGTCCGACTCTTCGTGACCCCATAGACCAGAGCACGCCAGGCACTCCTGTATTCCACTGCCTCCCGCAGTTTGGACAAACTCATGTTGGTAGCTTTGAGAACACTGTCCAACCATCTCATCCTCTGTTGTCCCCTTCTCCTAGTGCCCTCAATCTTTCCCAACATCAGGGTATTTTCCAGAGAGTCTTCTCTTCTCATGAGGTGGCCAAAGTATTGGAGCCTTAGCTTCAGGATCTGTCCTTCCAGTGAGCACTTGGGGCTGATTTCCTTCAGAATGGATAGGTTTGATCTTCTTGCAGTCCATGGGACTCTCAAGAGTCTCCTCCAGCACCATAATTCAAACCACTGCTAGCTTTTCCCTAGCCATTAAGGCAGTCTTCTTCCGAATCTATTCCGAATCCCGTCCCGTCACCCAAATATCACAACAATGTTAAAACAATATAAAACGCAAGAGCAGTTTTTGGACTCCATCCTGGGTCCATGCTTGGGAAAAAAAGGCTGCATAGCAATAAAATAAATGAATATTCTTGCCACACAGAAATTTTCTGTCTGCAGGGCCCCTCTGGCATGGTATTTAGATCTATGCTTAGATCCATTTTTTATTTTTTTATTTGATTCTGGGAACTTCTTCCAGTATTAGGGTATGGGGTTTTCCAGCACTTTGCATTTCTTGTAGCTTCTGCACACTTTACAAAAGCAGCACCATCTAATTGTGATGTTACTACCACAGTATATATAACGGTGGCTAAATGCATGCTCTTCAGGAATTGATGGGGAAAAGGCACTCCGGGCCACAGCAGCTATTGGTCTACCAAACAGGAACAATGTATATAAAGCAAGCAGTAATTCAGTGTTCTTCTTCTTTTTATTTATTTCAAGTGTAAGAAAATACTACATATTCCTATAGTTCCATGTGTCAAATTTTAGCGTGTATGTTTCTTCCCTTTTCCGTGTTGTGCAACAAATTACAGCAGTGGTATCATCAGAGTTGTTTACACCTCCAAAATAATCAGTAAAATGCAGCTGTCTTGCTTCCCCTAATGCATCTTTTGAATTCAAATGTTCTCTAATGATGTGTTTCCCCACCCCTGCGGTGCCAGAAGCAGGCACACTGCTATGAAAAATACACCATTGAGAACAGAGCTAAGAGTGCTTGGAGTTGCCCACCTGGTGAGCGGGCATACCATTTCCCTGAATAGAAAAATGTTCAAGACACCCAGAGCGGGCTTAATTAAAATGTACAGAAGAATTAAAAGGAGATGGAGATTAAGCAGAGTAGGACAAAGCAGGGAGAATACCCCAGGAACATTTGGCCTAAGGACTGCAGAGATGGAGGGGATGTGGCAGGCTTCCTTCCATTTCTTTGAAAGCAGAGCTTGTGGTTGTGGCTGTCTTGTGCCTATAGATCAAATGCAGAATGGATCTTTTATTTGGTGGGGAAAGGGGGTGCCTGTAGAAGGGGGCCAAATAGAAAGGGTGGCAAAAATGAAAGAAAAGAAAGGGTGGCATTGGAGATAGAGAGGGAATGAGTGCCACTGAGGAATAAACCATGAATAAGTCAAGCGGTATGAAGAGCTCTTTCAATCATTCGTGTGGTACAGTCCTCTCAGACAACTATATAATCAGAAGAACATGCATGGCAGATTGGAGGCTTGTAATCTAGGAACAAAGACTCCTAAGCGGGGAGATCTAAGTGTGGAAATTGATACAGCTGTACTTTCCCCCATGAATGCACTGCGGTTGCATGTTACATGAGTATTTGCCAAAGTTTCTGTCATTTGGTTGACCTCATCATCCTGCCCGTGATACAGTGAATGATGATACTTCATCCATTGATTGGATCCAATGGTACGCACTGGAACATTAAAAGCATTCTCTAGAAGGCCTGATATTGTATGCCAGAAGAGGGAAATGTCCTTATCCTGAGAGGCCTTTATTAAGATATGCCAAGCATGTTTTTGTGCTTTCTGTCCGTCCCCCCCATCTTAGCAAAAGTTTATACTTCTGTCTGAGGGAAACATATTCATTAATTAAGAGGGGTAAAGTAGAGTTCCTATATTTATGGTAAACTCTCTTCATCTGCCTTTTAGCTTACTTGCACTCTTTGTCGAACCAGCTGGAAGATCCCATTGATCTTCTTGAGCCACTATTCTTGATCTCAGTTCTCAAGTGGTCTTGCAACCTGTCAGTCAAGATTTTAAATAGAGTCATAGCCTCATTGCCAGTTGTTGGGTAGCACTCTAAGATAAGATGCCAATTCCCGTGACTCTAGGGCAGAGGTCAGCAAACTTTTTCAGCAGGGGGCCGGTCCATTGTCCCTCAGACCTTGTGGGGGGGCGGACTATTTTTTTGGGGGGGGATGAGCGAATTCCTATGCCCCACAAATAACCTAGAGATTAATTTTAAATAAAAGCACACATTCTACTCATGTAAAAACATGCTGATTCCCGGACGTCTGCGGGCCTGATTTAGAAGGCTATTGGGCCGGATCCGGGCCCCGGGCCTTAGTTTGCCTACCCATGCTCTAGGGGAGCTTGCTCACAGTTTACAATCTCCAGGACAAAGCTAAAAATTCAGAAAGTGTCCCAGTAGCCGCATAGACTACTCAGTCTGCAGTTGCCCACTGGGTGGACTGACAGGGCTGCAGCACCATGAAAGCTTTGCTATGGAAATTAGAAGTGCTTCTAGCCTCCACTATTTATTTAAAATTAGGAATCAATGAGAGCATGCCAAAGCGTAGTACTCAGAATAAGGAGCCATTTGAATTTGAGGTCTTATCCAAATCCACCTAAATTAGCTCATTTTAGGAGAGCTTATATTCAATTTGAGAACAACCACTCTCGCCAATCACGTTTTTGTGTGGGGCTGTGCTGTTTATTTCTGTGTTAATCAATTTTGTGGATGCTTGTTGTTGATTGGATGGCTTTAATTATTTACACATTGCAATTGAATGTTATTGTTTTATGTAAGCCGCCTTGGGGACTCTTGCAGAAGACAGAAAGGCGGAGTCGAGGATAGCTCAGTCAGTAGAACATGAGACTTTTCGTCTCAGGGCTGTGGGTTTGAGCCCCACGTGGGACAAAAAAATATCCCTGCATTTGGGGGTTGAACTAGATCACACTTGTGGTCTCTTCCAAATCTACAGTTTTGCGTGTTTAGACCTTTAAACCTCCCCCTTAAATAAATTCACACAAGACTCAAATTTTTGGTTTGTTTTTTGGCAGAATTTAGGCCACAACTTTATTGATTACAGCAAGTGAGTGGTTGCATAGGCTCTGGTTCAACTAGCTCCCTGCACCGTTGCAGGTAGCGCTGACCCAGGACACTACCATAGGTCAGCCTAGGGCAGGACTCAGGCACCGGCACAACTCCTCACAGAGTTGACCACCAGTGTTTCTCAACCAGTGTGCCTCCAGATGTTTTGGGACTACAACTCCCATCATTCCTGACCACTGGTCTTGCTAGCTAGGGATGATGGGAGTTGTAGTCCCAAAACATCTGGAGGCACACTGGTTGAGAAACACTGGACCAAACCACTGAGTCCCTGGATTCCTTTAACGGAATACCCCTTCACATAGGGATGGCGAGAGCGTTCCCCCATCCCTATCACCTGAACCAGAGCCTATCCGCAACCTTACAAGTTGTGACGATTTGCTACGCGGCAGGCAAAACCCAAATGGCACCAGCCAATCACACAAGTGCCGTGCCCCTGTCCCAATGACAGACGGCACACGATGGCATAGCAAGGTCTGAATATAGGGAGAGGTGGGCGGGAGAGGTGTTCCGATGCACTGACCAAGAGAGAAAACTCAGGATCACGTGCATTGGCATATATAGGTCCCTTGATCCATTTTGGCTAGCACCCATTGGTCAAATTGAACCCAGCATCAAGGGACCTACCAATCGGGTGTTGTTGCTATCCAATCGTACCCACCCACAACACAAGGGTTTGGTTGCCAGGTCTCACCGCAACATGTGCCCTCTTTGAGGGAGGACACGATCTATGTGATTCTATGAAATTTAAATGAAAATGTTGATATAAACTTGACTGTCGTTGAGGAGAAAGGATTTTTCTGTGTTAAGGTGCTGTGTACAGTAAGGATAATAATTATCAATAATATTGCACATACAGCCTCTTCCCTTGCTGATATTGTAGCCTCTGTCTTAAAAGCTGTATTAGGCTTTGTTACCTACCTGCACTTAAAAATCTGTCAAGTGGCACGCTCTTGGGAGTAAATATATTGCTGTCAAATAAGTAATGGATTTAAAAGAAACAAAAACACATATGAGCTGCATTACAGGGGTGGGAGAGGTAAAGCATTAGCGAGTGTTCTGGTTGGTATCTCACAGCTTCCTCTTTGTGAAATCACATAAAGTGAGAAGACCGAGAAAAGGAAGGGCATTCACCTTGCTTCACATATGCAGCACTTATACAAAGCAGCTTTGTAGCTCCTTTCAGCTAGTCAGCTTCTCCACAGCTGCATTATATGGCACAAATCTATAACATTATATATCACAACAGCCAGGATGATAAACAGAAATAAAAGAGATGATTTTTAAGGGGGTTTCATGGAATCTATTTGGAATTATATGTATGTTTTCTCCTGCATTCTCCTCTTGCTCACTTGAAGGATGAAATTTCAGTGTGCAGCGTATGTTGTTCTTAATGCTATTGCCTATGAAAATGTGAAAACATCTCTCCCTTTTCTCTGCATCATTTGCCCCATTCATACTGTTTCCCTGGCCCTGTTCTCTGATTTGTATATTCAAATACTGGCCACTGAAGCAAAGAGAATTTGAGAACATCGATGGTAAGATTATATCCCTAGATGGAACTGACTAGCCATAGTTTTTTTTTGCTGAACACAAGATAGTACAGAGCCCCGGTCATCTGATTTTGTAGTACAATGATACCTATTCATTTTTCCATCCATTCCGTCTGCAAGGGGTTGTGTATAGGCAGTGCTTGGGGTTGTGTTGTGACTGGGCTCTGCAGGGCAAGTAGGATGCCCTCTTTACCTTGTACGTTCCAATCTCCCTGATGTAGTGCCCATCCAATGAAGGAATCACCCTTCTGTAGCCCATCCTGTCATTGAGCAGACTCCACAGACCTTAAAAGGTATGTTTACATTTGCTTTTGTTTTGCTGTCCCTTCCAGTTTCACTGCACAAAACAGGTTCAGGCTAAGTAAGAGGCGCAAAGGAGGAACTGGTGGCTATATATTTGTTGACATTTATTTGCATCCCAGCCCTCTCTCGTTCATTCTCACATTAAAGCGTAAATTGGCCATGGTTTTGCAATTGATAAATTGTGGGCAAGGAAGAGTGCCCACACATTGGAGCCCCACTGCTAGTGGATGGAGAGTTTTGCCTTGTGCAAGTTTTGCTGCCACCCATGCATTTATGTTAGTGGCTCATGTTTTAAGAGTGGACCCATAACCACAGAGCTGTCCTCTGAAAGTCCTTCCATTGACCTGACTCTTGAAGACACTGGCATTTTAGCTTGCACCATCCCAGCCTGAAGGATCTGTTTTTCTCTTATTTAGATTACTAAATAGGGCTTCAGGCAATTGATGCAAGTATAACTGTGCAAATAGAAATGAGTGCATGTTTGTTAAAAGGAAATATCAAAGGCTGTTGCCCATTTACAGCCAGTGGCCTGCCAACTGTTACTTCTACTTAGAATCATAGAATTGTAGAGTTGGAAGGGGGACCCCAGGGATCATCTAGTCCAGCCCCCTGCAATGCAGGAATATGCAGTTGTCTCATACGGGGATCGAACCTGCAACATTGGCGTTATCAGTACCACACACTAACCAACTGAGCTATCCAGGATCTAGCTTCATTCATTTCAGTGTAATTTGTGCAAGAGCAGCACCTTTGGACAGATATTCCTGAATGATTCATTAAAGAAAGTTGTTTGTTAGACACCTGCAGACGGCAACCCATGTCCCCATAGCTGTTTTTATGATGTATTGTTCCAGTGCCCGCTTCTAGCACTTTTCTAATGCATAAAACCCATGGGGCTGACTATGGTATCCCATAGGAAATCCCTGCTGTAATGGTGAGGAAAAAATAAAATACAATTAGCTAGGGTGTTTTTTTGCTCAGAATGCTGTCTGTTTTTCTGTAAGGTGGAATTTGAAAAGAAATTGATCCATGTGTGGTCTACCTTGGTTGAGCTGGACAGAGTCCAGGGGTGGAAATGGCTTACAGTTGTCAGTGTGCGCTGAAGTTCAGATAGTCCCACATTTCAGACTTCCCTGTGGTAAAATGGGTCAAGTCCTCGCAGCAAGAGAGTCTCTTTTATATGGCTCTCTCAGTGCATTGCTCCACTCAGCTCAAGCTCTACTAATCGGTTGAAGATCATTAGTCTGGAAAAGTGCAGTGTGTTGCGTTCTCTCAATCCTAGGTCCTTGCAGTGAACATCTCTCCCCACTCACTCCATTTCGTACCACCCTGCCTCTTAACTTCATATCTGTTTGTGTGCTCAGTTGCTACATGTGTGCATGGATTTTATTATAGTTTCAAACCTGCTTTCGTGCCACAGAACTGGGAGTGGGAGATCACAGATGTTCGAACCGCACCCCCACTCACAGCTCAGCTTATTTTGCAGCAGTAAGAATTACCAAGCAAAATACGGTCTCCCCCCACAAAAACTCAGCGTGTAACTCTCCCCTTTTTTAAATCCTTAAATACAGAACAATTTTGGCATTTCGTTTACCTTGTGAGTACTACTTAAATACATTTTAAGAGCCTGTTTCCATAGTAAATTAAATATTTGCTCCTATACCTGTGATTATTTATTGTGATCTTGCGATCTTTGTTCAGTTTTTAGTGCTGGCTAATTATATTCCGTTGTGTCAGCTAATTAGCTAAAGTAATGATCGTTAATTTCCTCAAGTGACTTTAAGGCAGTGAATTGTATATTCATATTAGAGCCAAAGAACACAGGTATAACCTTTCAGTACATGAAACACTGAATGGTACAATAATATCTGCTGTAGTTTTTAGATGCCTCAACCCTACAATTCAAAATACCAAATAAATCTAGAGGAGATAAAGATTATCATCAGTTCTGTCATTCAGTTTTCTGGCAGTTCAGAGAGGAGTGGAATTTATGCCGCCCTGAAGGAGTAGGAGACTATCCAGACAAAATCTGGGATACTTTTTGAGTAGGGTAAGAAGAACTGATCATAAAGCACTTTGGGAAAAGGTTGTAGCTCTGTTGTAGAGCAGATGATTGCATGCAGAACATCCCCGGTTCAGTCCCTGGCCTGGAAGGTAATGCAGGAAAAAACATATTTCTGAAATACTGGATACTGTAGTCAGTACAGTAGTGAACTAGGTGGCACATTGATGTGACTTTCATAGAATCATAGAATTATAATGTTGGAAGGGACCCTGAGGGTCATCTAGTCCAACCCCCTGAAATGCAGGAATCTCAACACACAGTTGCCCATCCAATTTGCAAAACTAGCTTTGCAAGTGTACTAGTCGTTTTATTGCTTCACCACGAGGCAGCTTCCCTTTTAATCTATCATCAACATGCATTCTTCTTATCTGAAAGAATGTCTGGTTTTAATAATTGTTAACTGTGTGATGTATTTTATTCTGTTTTTTTAATGTAGCTTATATTTTGTAATGGCTTTGGCTACGCTAAATAAATAAATTAAATAAGTAATAACATACAAGTAGCATCAAGTGGTGATTCATAACGAGCCACCAGAGATCACGGAACCTTCAAAGCACCTCTTAGTAGGGATGCTCAAGAATTTTGCTCAGTGAGCATTTTGAAGTGAATGATTTATTTGCAGTTCACGCAAACTGATTCAAAACAGGACAGTACAGATTTATGAATGAATGTGAAGCTTCATTCACATTCGCATGTGAAGCTGACCTGTAGCAGAAATAGACTTATCTGTCCATTCCTATCTCTTGCACATGAAGACAGTTCACACATTCAGCTGTGGTAAATTGATAACCAGGGCTTGCATCTAGGAGGTTTTCTGTTAGGAGGCCAGAAGTTCTGCGGTGATCTTTCTCTGCCTATTGCACTTTTTCTGTCATTCCTGTTCATCTCTGGAAAGATGACAGGCATAGTTTCTCTTTTTGGCTTTCTCTGCTCTTTGTTGTACTTCAAGTGTGTGTGTTTCTTTTTGAGCTGCAGTGCATAAGCTAAAATAAAATTACTCGCATATTGTTATGCAATATTTATATTTTATTTTATGAACTTTATTGATCATGAGCAGAACACTAGAGATGTAACTCTATTTGTTTAAATTGTATAGATTCTGAAAGTTCTGTTATTGTGATAAGTGATCTTGCAATATATGTTTATTTCAGTGCTACATTCAATCTCTTTTCCTTGTTTGTATTTTTCACCAGTTGCTTGTCAAGACCCCAAGGTCTCCCCCTTATGTTGAATAATAACATGTGGGCACCATATTTTAGGTTAATGGGCAAAATTTAGGCCACAGCTTTATTGGTTACAGAATGTGAGCGGCATTGGAATTGAACTGATTATATCTGAGTCCTGCCCACCTGCAGGAAGTCTCACCACCAGTAGGGGGAGCCCTGTTAATGTACATCAATTCAGAGCTCCCCGAGGGTCACTAGAAGGTCATGCCATGGCCCTAGCCTCCACCCAGGCTTCAGACAGGAACCACGATTCCCAGATTCCTTTAACGGAATACCCTTTAGGATGGAGGGGCAGGTGATGGCCACACCTCCCCTCCCACATGGCTGATTTAAAGGGATAAGCCATGCCCTCCCCTGGCCGACTGGATTGCCTGGCCCAGGCCATGACACGGTGCTTCACCAGCCCCCACTGTGTGTGGAGGCCATGTGGCTTGACCGCAACACACCCCCACCTGGAAGTGGAACAGCTTTTTTAGAATGTTGCTGTTGTTGTTTAGACTCTTCGTGACCCCATGGACCAGAGCACGCCAGGCACTCCTGTCTTCCACTGCCTCCCACAGTTTGGTCAGACTCACGTTGGTGGCTTCGAGAACACTGTCCAACCATCTCGTCCTCTGTCATCCCCTTCTCCTTGTGCCCTCAATCTTTCCCAACATCAAGGTCTTTTCCAAGGATTCTTCTCTTCTCATGAGGTGGCCAAAGTATTGGAGCCTCAGCTACAGCAGCTGTCCTTCCAGTGAGCACTCAGGGCTGATTTCCTTAAGAATGGATAGGTTTGATCTTCTTGCAGTCCATGAGACTCTCAAGAGTGTTAGAATGTTAGCAAGCACCTTTTATGAGGTAACCAAGTTAAAATTACTGGAAGTAAACTCTTGGAGATACAGGGAGATGAGCTGGTAATATGGCTCTGTACTTTGAAACAGGTACCTCTGAGCTACTGCAGTTCGTAGAGTAGATCAGCTGGTGCTGTATTTTATGGAACTTCCCCAATCTCTTGGCAGCAGCATCTGGGTAATTGAGAGTATATTAAGGGACATTTTTTAAGAACCCTCATACAGAGGATCATCATTCTAATACGCTAGCCTGCCACCAAGAAAATGGTGTTGTTGCTATGATCATGAACCCATGCTATAAAAGTAATGACAGAGATGGGGAAAGTGGATTGGGAGAAGCATGGAAATTCATTTTTTTAAAAACAAAACCCTCTTCGGAGAGATTTTAAAAATCAGCTGAGTCCAAAGAGAAATGATTCAACCATTGTGTCCAGCCAGATAGAGCATAGATAGCAGGCACGTGGTGAACATTATGCAAATGTTCAGAGAAAATAATGATGGTGGTGCAGGAGAGCATGGGAAATGCTGCCGATGCAGAACGGATAAAAGAGTTGCTGAGGAAGCTGGAAGGACACTATTAGGCCTGGAAGTCTGGCGGCAAAGGAAATGCCAAGTGGGCAAGCAGGTATGGGCAATCTGACAGAACCTTGGCTTTGGTTACAGTTGCTCAGACTGTGAACCCAGATAAGGATGCCAGCAGTATTTTCTGGGCCCGGTACATTGCATATGGGTTGGGCCCTCTGACCCAAAAGAGGGCACTGATTAGCATAAAATTTTCATATGCCTCACCTTATGCAACCAGGGAACCAGGCAGAAGGCCTACTCCATAGTGGCGCCCACCCTGTGGAACGCCCTCCCATCAGATGTCAAGTATATAAACAACTATCTGACTTTTAGAAGAAATTTGAAAGGAGCCCTGTTTAGGGAAGATTTTCATGTTTGACGTTTTATCATGTTTTTAATGTTCTGTTGGGAGCCACTCAGCAGGGGTGTAGCAAGGGGGGGCGTTGGGGGCGTTCCACCCTGGGTGTCACCCTGGAGTGGGGTGACACTCAGCCCACCCCTCCCTGGCCCACCCCGCGCCTCTGCCCGCCAAGCAAGTGAGCAAGCAAGCTGCAGAGTGAGGCTTTTTACCGGGCCGCAGGGCAACGGTGCCTCCCAAGCCTCCCAGTAAAAAACCAGCACCCTGCTATGCAGCGCACATGCTCAGTGTCGCTACGTAGCGCACTGCACAGCATCGCTATGTAGCATGCATGTGCAGCATCGTACGTAATAATAATAATAATAATAATAATAATAATAATTTTTATTTATACCCCGCCCTTCCCAGTCAAGACCGGGCTCAGGGCAGCTAACAACAAATAATATCAACACAAATATAAAAGAAACAATTCAGTTAAAACACAGATTAATACAATGTTAAAATTCAATTTTAAAATTAAAAATCTACGAATAAGATAAAACTATTATAAAATAAAACCTTAGGGGAGGGTAACCGTGGGGTCAGACTGCGTCAGTGCGAAGGCCAAACGGAACAGCTCTGTCTTGCAGGCCCTACAAAAAGATGACAAATCCCGCAGGGCCCTAGTCTCCTGGGACAGAGCATTCCACCAGGTCAGGGCCAGTACTGATAAGGCCCTGGTCCTGGTTGAGGCCAGCCTAGCCACCTTGTGACTCGGGATCTCCAATATGTTATTATTTGTGGACCGTAATGTCCTCTGTGGGTCATACCGGGAGAGGCGGTCCCGTAGGTACGAGGGTCCTAAGCCGCATAAGGCTTTAAAGGTCAAAACCAGCACCTTGAACCTGATCCTGTACTCCATCGGGAGCCAGGAGTGGCTGGGGAAACCCAGACAGTTGGTTGGGTATAAATAAATTATCATCATCATCATCATCATCATCATTATCAAATGTGTGTCCTCTTTTGCAGATGGGAGTAGAGGGCCTCATAATACACCAATGGCCACACATGTAATAAAAATGTATGGCAGAATGTGAACTGCTTTTCCATAATTGTGTTTCCACACTAGAAAATGTATAACCTATTTCTGCCTGGCATAGAGCTGTTAAAAAGAACAGCGATCCTGCTTTCCCCAAATGCCAATGCTAAACTGAAGCCTAAGCTGTATTCCTGTACCCACTTCCCTGGGAGTAAGCCCTATTAAACACAAAGAGACTTACTTCAGAGTAGACTTGTACACCATTGTAGGTTAAGTGATTTTTTAAAAGAAGTGCTTGGAGGTCCTGCACAGCAGGAGACATGTCTAAGCTCCTCTCCAAAATTTTTGCATTTGATGGTGGTAGTAAATTTCTTTAGCATCCGCCTGCACTCACTGTGCATTTGCAGAAAATAATTTCTAATGATTACTGGATTTCAGATGAATTCAGAAAGATACAGCCTAGTTGCTAGGGGGAAAAGAGGCGCAAACTACGGTAGACATTTCAAGTCTAGAAAATGAGGCAGAAGCAAGAAAAGTGCACCAAAGGGAAGGGGTGGGTGGGGAAGAAGCTCTCTAGGACCTCAGGGATTCTTTTGCCTGTTATCAAAACTGCTCCCTTACAATTTACAGCCCTGACTTCATTCATATGTTAAAAACACTGACCAATGGAAGCAGGCAGGCTCATTTCACAGTAATCTCTTAGAAGGGCACCTGCATATTTCTCTTTGTAACTTTCTTTCTATGAGGACCAAATACTTTTTCATTTATTTTTTAAGAAAGCTCATAATCTGGGGACCCTGCTGGCTGTGGGTCTGGTACCTCTCAGTGACTCTGGACCCATATCAGAGGCTTTCCAGGGTGCAGTGAACCTCTCTTGTGTCTTGGCTGATGAACTGGAAGTTGCAGTACCTCCATTACTCTGATTACTTTGAGGTTATGGAGCAGCCTGTGGCAATACGGGGAGACAAATTTCATCCCTGAGTCTAAGCCAAGCATGCTGAGTTCTGCCTCTTGTTGTGTTCCTCCAATGCATCTTGGTAATAGAGTAATCGCAGTAAAATAAGTCATGGCAACTGCTTTAGATTGAAGATAATATGTTTTCCCCAAACCCCCACATTTTTACGAGTGACTTTGATGAATCAACCTGTCACCGATATAGAATTTGATAAGGTCAGCCATCACCTCTCTCTCTGAAATTACCTGGCATAGCCTTTTGATAGCTCTTGTTAAATTCTTGCATGCACTGGTCAGAGAGGCTGAGAAGGTTGCCTTGGACGGCTAGAGAATGGTCCTGAGGGCACATTGTGCAAGTTTGTTGCTGGAGCTAAGCAAGTTTTGGCCTGCAAATTGCCTGGGCTGAAAGGTAACCAGTAAACCACTCTGAACTCTTTGGAGGGAAAGCAGGGCAATCTTCACTGAATTTTGTGTGGGTCGAAACATCTCCCTGGCATACTTTTAATTCTGCAAATTCACATTTAAGTAGACCTAGAGGGTAGTCCTTCTAGAACATTTTCACAAATTGCTACCCGCACAGCCTCCCCAAATTTCAGGCATTTGCAACTTACTGTTTCCCTTCTGGAAACAACAACAACAACTGCAGCATAAAGCATTGAATTTTGCCATTGGGATGTATTTGACTGATGTAGTAATGTTAGTGTTTTTTTCACAGAAAAATAGCCAGGGACAGGTCACTCAAGACCACCAGGGTCAAATCATAAAACAGAGCAGCAGTTTATTGATTCCTTGGGGAGAAAGGGTGGACTATAAATTGAATTATTATTATGTATTATTATGCATTTCTTTATTAGTTTGTCTGTGGGGTGGGGTGGTGATCTATAGTTGCAGAAATATGCTAATACCAGGCAAGGGAAACTCCAATCGCAATACGTAATATTTTAGGCAGATTATCATCTGAATTGTTGTGGCTGCAATGTAGGAGCAAATTCACTCTAAACGAAGCAAGTAAACCATAATATATTGTTATAATGGTTTTACTGTTGTCTCATTTTCTCTAATTACAGCAATCTCAGTGATGATTGGAGGGGATTAATAATTAAGTATGGCAAGATTTCATTTTGTTCTGTTTTAGTCCTTAAATTAAAGATTTACATAGTTTGCGATATTTAATTAATTACCCTTACGAGATTCATGAAATAAAAGCATTTGGATCTAACATCAAATTGTCTGCTTGGTTCTCAAATGTTAGGAGCCTATGGGAACCAATCATGATTACATAAAAGAAGGGAAATGAAAGATGAATGAAATACCGGTAACTGAAGTAGCATATTAGAGGATTCTCGATTTAAATTTTGAGCCCATCCAAAGCCAAAAGCTTCAGGACAGAAGCAGGGTGTAAAATTATCCTAGGATCAACAACTGCAATTTGGCTTTCACTGTTATGTTAGTATGTGGGTGAATGTTGGTTGACCACCCAAGTTTGCCACTACCCAAAAATTCAAGATGGTCACTTTGATGTTGACCAAAATGAGATTGTCAGCACTCAACTCAGGAAAATTCACAAAATTAAGAACATTCTCTATAGTAGATATTTAAAAACAGGGTAACAGTTTTATATTTTGCTGCTCTTTGGTGTCATTCCATAACTTGAATTTCAAGACAGTGACTTATCCAGATAATGTCAGATTGGTATAGTTGAGGATATTTGATTGAGTTAGAGGACTATGATGGGACACATTATTGTTACATCTGTATCAGAGGGTGGCGCATGTACTTCCAACATTTTAACAATGGAATTACATTCCTCAAATTTCTGATAGCTGTAACACTCTTTTCTCTGAATTAAAATGGGAGACACAATAGATTACCTTCATGGTCCCTCCCAACTCTACAATTCTATGATTCAATGAATCTCACATGCACCTAGAAAGTTGCTTCTGCATGAATCACTGTTTTGGATATCTTTCCTCTGACAGGAAATTCTGGTCTTCGCATGAAGTATGGTTGAGCAATGAATTGATACAGTATGTCAAAATTATCCACCACAGTAGAGAGGGAGGCTATTGAATATGTGCCTGTATCTACTGTGGTTACACAACGTTACATATACATAAGTGTGCAAGTACAATCATTGTTAGTAATGTGAGTTTCAGCAATCACACACTGACACACAGCTAACAAAATAATAATAATTGGGTAAGTAAACAGGGAAACTTGCAACCACATCAGGAGTGGGATGGAGGGGAACAAAAGAACTGAGTTAAACATACAAAAGCCTAAGCTTTGACCATGTACTAGTAGGCTTGCACTGTTTCAACACTATGTTTGGTCTTTTTGTCTCTCTGTCTCTCTCCTGAGGGCCATTCCCATGAAGTTTCTTTGCCTAGCAACAAACTAAGGCTATGCTTGCTTTCAAACTGCAGTCATGATGCTTCTTCTCCATCTCTTGAATGAGTCACCAGCCCTCCAGAGCAGCTCTCAGGCTATCATCCTTTCTCTTCCCCTCATTTCTGCGGGATAACAACCCTGCTCCTAAGGTCAGAGATGCAAGCCATAGCAGGGCCTGTTGGGAAATATTTGTAAGACTCCACAGTCGTATAACATACATTTGTGCTCAGATGATGGCCAATACTCTTGAGAAGTATGCATCGCCATCTTAAGCGCCCCTGTCGCCCTGGCGCCCTTCCGCCCCATTTCCCAGCGCGGTGGGCAGGTGGGCGCCGCGCGCAGCTGCGCAGCGGACCGGCCGGCCGGCGGGCGGACGCAGCTCACGGCGCCCTCCTGCCGGGCCGGCGCCATGGTGCCCTGCGCCACCGGGGGTCTACGTAGAGCCAGCCCTGGAAGTATGGCTCTTCCCTCTCCTATGGTACCTGAATAATTTTGATGCCAATTAAAAGAACAAGTTTGACTGTATAATAAGCCAGCCACTGGTTCGCAGCCACCATATGCATTTTTACACCAAGAAACCACTATTACTGTCTGCAGATAGGGATTTTCTTTGCCTATGGACAACCGCTTAATACATTTTTGCAGGAGTGACTTTAAAAAAAAAAGTTTGGCAGTTTCAAATTTAGTCTCATCTAGGCAGTCAGGTTACAGGTAGGTAGCCGTGTTGGTCTGGATCGAAGTAAAATAAAAAAATTCCTTCAGTAGCACCTTAAAGACCAACTAAGTTTTTATTTTGGTATGAGCTTTCGTGTGCATGCACACTTCTTCAGATACAGTGAAAAAAACGAAAGCTCATACCAAAATAAAAACTTAGTTGGTCTTTAAGGTGCTACTGAAGGAATTTTTTTATTTTACTAGGCAGTCAGGATACCAATGTAGGTGAACAAACATCATTTTGTCATTTTAAAAAAGAAAGAAAAATTCCTAGACAACCAAGTAAATGCAGGATCATAAATTCTGATGTCAACAAAAGAACAGTTGCTATGGATTTGTCTGCTTGTACTTTCATAATGAAGCTGCTGGAACAAGTTGACCACATTTGCTTGATTGCATCTTAAGGAGTGAAAACAGACCTGATATATTATATATACACTTCAGTGTTCCCCACCTTCCTGGTAAGAGGGCTTCTGAGCCACTCACTTTGCAGGGTCTAGTTTCCTTGTGATTTAGATCAGATACTTATGGTATTGTGTAATATATATCAGTTTACATACCGGTATATACAAGTATAGCTGGGATAGAACAGACAGGAACAGTGCAACATCAAAAGGCAATAGCACATTACTTAAGTCTTCCAAAGCTCTTTGCTATCAGCCCATTGCAAAATCTAGTTCTACCTCCTTCTCCAGCTACAGCACAACTGCCAAACTGTTGTTCTTCAGCCCCCATCCAAGCTGATCTGGTATATCTGGTAGCTAGTAACCCCCAGCCAATGAAAACCACCAACACTCACTTAAGTAAGCATCTTCTATCCATTCATCACTGTCTGCTACACTGACAATATTTATTCTCACTTTATGACCATAGCAGTATATATTTTTCAGAGGAGCGACTCCAATGTGACTTTTCCCATGCTGTCTAGTAACATATGCAGGAAGATTTCACGGGAAGAAACTACATTGTTAGTTTCATGCATGTGATATTTTCAAATAAGCCCAGAACAGTGTAGAAGCAGCTCTGTAATGTGCTGATGTACAAATTGTTCTAGAATCTCATGTTTTCTGAAAACTGCAAATGAGACAGAGTTCAGTTAGTCTCCCTTGAGTTTCTGATTATCAGCTGAGTGGTGACATGTAACAAACTTATGCAGTTTCCAGTGTAACCAAAGCAGTCTAGTGTCAGACTGCCGAACTGCACTAAAAGTCTCCCATTGGGCAGTATGTCTCAAGATGTTTGTGGTTCATCAACCAGGAACAGTCTGCTGAGGTTGCCATGTCATTATTTCTGATTGGCTCATCCAGAGTGTTGACATAACTGCATATGCTAGGTCATAAAGCACTCTGCTCTCATAAGCAGGCAAGCAGGCATAGTCAAGATCCAGTTGATCAGAGCTACTGGCTCCTTCTTAGAGCTTTGCTTCTTTCAGCCTTGTCACATCCAATCTGTCTCCAGCTGCTCTGTAGAGATCTGCTTTCTAGACAGTCCTCTTACAAGCCTTGGCCTGCATTGCTGATCATTTCACCTAGTCTGGAATAATGACTTTGGAGCTCTTACAGGAGTGGTGAGCATTAGACAATCCCTGGCCCTTCTCACTATGCCTGTCTTGTTCCAAACTTGACCCTTGCCTAGATGTTGTTCACACTATTATTATCTGGATACTCCCCTTATATTCTGTCCATGAAGCTGTGTTCCAGCTCCAGGGCCAAAGACAGTGTTGTGCTGGATCTTATATTATTATTATTAAAGATTTTCTTGGTTTACAAAAGTATGAGCAATGTCTCTCTCTTTTTTCCAAGTTACATTTTTACAGATCAGTTTCATTTGTTGAGACATTATTTTTATTTAGGAAGAAAAAGGGGAAAAGAGGTGGAGGGGGGAAAAGGTGAGTGGGGCGGGTGGTGATGTTTCTATTTTACTTAATATATGTGTGGGGTTTTGTGTCAGTGTCGCTTGTGCAGGTTCTCTGTTATATTTGCTTGTGTTCCTTTGGTGGTGAGAGAGGTTGGGGTTGGCCTAGGGTTTGGTTGAGCATCCTTGGATTTGAACAGTGTTCTCTGTTTAGCCATATAGAAGCAGATATCTCTATCATTTGCTGCTACCTAATAAATATTGTTATACAAAGAAGAAGCAGAAAGACCTTGTGAGTTGCCACCACTCAGCTCCCTCTAAGAAACTAAAGGCACACAAAAAGGGATATGCCCCTGGTATGTTCTGACTACTAGGAGCTGATACTACTTCCTAGGCAATGCTTTGTCACACAAGGGGAAATTCAGCCTTGCAATAATTTTAACAAGCTCTCTGATGAGGATAGGCAAAAACTCCACTAGTGGCATTCTAATTACTCTATAGCAGTGACCACGTGGCAAAGATCATAGACCTTTCTTAGCACATGTTGAGGCACATGGGTTCCTTCTCCACAACTCAATTGACACGGAATGTTTATAGATTATAAAGGTCTTCTTTTGTCTTGTTTTAATCTATGTGGGACATGTTTCAAATAATACATTGTCCACAACATTATATTATTGTCTACATAAAGCTTTGGGTACTTTTTAATAGTGGAAATGGTGCCAAGTGGTGGCGGTGGCAGAAGCGATTAAATGTTATAAAACAAAAGTTGCAGCAGTTATGCAGAAGCTCTTAGACCCGTGACTGTACTGCTTTAAATTCTTCCTTTTCGTGAACTGTCACTCTTTCCAGACTTGTACTTCCAGTTTCCCTTTTCCCTTTTTAAGTGCTAAATGTTTTAGTTTAGAGGCTGACATAGTGAATGGCATAAATCTACAAGCGAGTCTCTGCATTTTCGAAGCTGTCTCGAAGCATTTTACTTAGAGTTTTAAGTGCTCTATGAAATCTAAAGGCATTTTCATAACATGAGAGCCTCTGATTTTTATAAGCACTTAGAGGTATGCTGCTGGCTAAATCAACAGTGCTGACGGAAATGGAAGAAAATAAGCTTTTGTCACTTGCCAATGAAAGAATATTTAAGATTAAAGGAGGAGTGAACACAAAACGGAATGCTGAGTTTTTCTCATGTACTCTAGTACACTAGAGGCATAGTCATACTACAGACTTAATTTGGCTTATCAGTCACTCTCTCCAGCGTGTTAGGCAAAAACTCTTGCAGCTTTGCAAGATCCTTTAAACTGAAAATACCTGGGACATTCATCAGTGTAAAAACCTCGCTCCCTGCCACTGAGTTACCGCCTCTCCCAAACACTACTGGCCCATGGCCCCTATAAATTTCAATATGGTAATATAATATAATATCGGTAGGCTATGGAAATTTTCAGCACAAAAAAGAAAGCAGCTAAATGTCATTTTATAAAATAAATAGTGGTTCAAATACAAAGCAATTTAATAATAAGATTTGGAAGATTCTTGAAAGCTGACTTTCCAGCTGAGGATAGCTAGATAGCTTAACAAAGGAGGGGGGGGGACACTTTGGAATTGTAACGCCTGCTAATCACTTATTTGAAGAACCCTCTTTGATTTTATTTATCAGTGCCAATGTATAAATGAGTTTATGTTCATTGTATTCCATTCCTATATTGTAAGGTCTTGTTTATGGTATGGATGGGATATTAGACAAAACTGCATGCTGAAGTCAATGTACTGCCAGAATCCCATAAATGACAGGTGAGATTTCAACTTACAGCTCTGCTACAAAGAAATTTCATGGCTGTTGACTGAAGAAGGAAAAAAGTTTCTATTTTAGGAAATGGAAAAGAAGAAGAGCAGGGCTTGTACCTAAAATAGGAATTGTTCTGTTATAGTTGTTCTTGACAGACTTCTCTGGTTCCCCCAATTTATGGACATTACTATATATTGATCATTGATCAGCAACCCAGACCAGTGTTAGACCATACAAATATGTTGTTTAGAGGCTATTCCTAAGTATAGCACTGCTTCCTTTGTTTCTCTGGATAATGTTAAGCAAATAGCATCAATTAGCAAATTGATTGGCATGCTCTCTAATTGCCTTCCGGTAATTCTCTTTGCCTGTTTACAAACAGGAGAGTCCTAATGCTTAGGATCTGGTATTTGGTAAATTAAAATTATGCTCAAAGCAACCACTATTTTTTTTATCTCAGAGTTTTTGTTTTCTGTTAGCTTGGGACCCAGGTGGCACTGTGGTTAAACCACTGAGCCTAGGGCTTGCTGATCAGAAGGTCGGCAGTTCGAATCCCTGTGACGGGGTGAACTTCCGTTGCTTGGTCCCAGCTCCTGCCAACCTAGCAGTTCAAAAGCATGTCAAAATGCAAGTAGATAAATAGGAACCGCTACAGCGGGAAGGTAAATGGTGTTTCCATGTGCTGCTCTGGTTTGCCAGAAGCGGCTTTGTCATGCTGGCCACATGACCTGGAAGCTATACGCCAGCTCCCTCGGCCAATAATGCGAGATGAGCGTGCAACCCCAGAGTCGGTCACGACTGGACCTGATGGTCAGGGGTCCCTTTACCTTTACCTTTAGCTGAGGCTCAGATATATTCAGGCTTCACATCAGATTGTTTTACTAAGCAAAGTCTTGCAAATTGTTCATTGTTATGGGGCTGGTTGCCCACATAGCAATGGAGATAATATGGAGGGTACACGTGGGAAATTCTGGGCATGGTCACAGCCGTGACAGAAATTTGCCAAGGGAGCCTGATCCTAGGAGAACGGGCCATGCATAAAAACTTGATTCATTAGTAGTGACAGATTCTTATGGGGCTGAGCTGCATTCACATATACTCAGGACAGATTTGGTCTTCCCTCCCTAAGCAATTAGTGTGGTGCTATTACAGGGATTTGGCACAAGGTGTGGCAGTTCAACCTCAGCATACCTCTCATGCAGGGATAGATAATTATAATAGTAATCCCCCCCCCATTTGACTGGGTTGCCCCAGCCACTCTGGGCAACTTCCAACATATATAAAAATATTTTATTTTATTTTTAAAAAAATACACATTAAAAGGCTTCGCTATACAGGACTGCCTTCAGATGTCTTCTAAAGGTTATATAGTTATTCATCTCCTTGACATCTGATGGGAGGGTGTTCCATAGGCTGGATGCCACTACCAAGAAGGCCCCCAGGCTGCTGGTAGGTGGAGCCAGAGCAAAAAAATGTGGGTGGAGCCGCAGATGCAACTCTTAGCCTTTGTACACAAGGCCTGAAGTTGCTGGTTAACCAATCGAATGGCTGCAGCAGCTAGCTGTAACTGCATTTTGAAACTACTTTTTGAGCCTTTGCCAAGAGCCCTGGATTGAACTATAATTGTCCACCCATAGGTCACAGTGAAACTCAGGAGATAGCTTCTCTTTACCCTCTCTTATCGGTATTTGGGACAAGTGTCTATATTAGAGTCCTGCTCATCATTTTCTCTCAACCGTTATTTCTCTAATCTTACTGTCTCTGAAACCTCCCGTTAGTCCATTTCTCAGTTATTTGCATTTAACCCCACCCCCCACTGTGTTTAGGTCTCAATGGCAAACTTCCTGACTCCCTAACACTTCCCTGAATTTCATATAAGGCATATCTCCTGCTATTTCTAGGACTATTAACAGGACTTGTTTGTGAGCAATGTGAATCTTTGAAAGATTCTGTATTTTTTGCCTATTTGTATGAAAAGGACAGAGGGAATAAATTGGCAATGTAACCGAGAGTGGGGCTTGGAAAAAACATTGAGATGCCTGAGTAGATATGTCTTTAGTGAACAGTGGAGGGGAAAGATGGAAAGTGTGGAGAGGCCTTTAGAAGAGCTTGGAGGAAAATCTGGGTAGAAGAGAAATGGAAGAATCTGTGTACACACTGTGTCCCCCCCCCCAATCTACTTTTTATTCATTTTTAAGTATACATCCTTACATTGTGCACAACTTACAATGTAATAAATTCTATTGAGTTATTTTACATTTAAATATACTCATGGGTAACAATACATTTTTAACATATTCAGAATAAATTATCCAACCCATTTACTTTTTCCATCTAAAAAAATATTATTAGAAAAATAACTCATTTACATATATTCATTGACCTCCCTAATCCCACTCTTCCTTGAAAAAAGATTCATATTATTAATAGTATCACAAAAACAAACAAACAGACAAACAAACCAAAAACAGACAAAAATATATAACCAAAGCCTATGAGACTAACACTTACCTGGCAGGGGAGATACCATGATCACACTGTGTTGTTAAAGCACATTCAAAGCATATTTTCCCCATCAAGGAATTCTAGGTCATGCAGTTTGTTAAGGGTTCTTTGGAGTTGTTAAACAAAGCTTTTGAGTAAATGTGTTTTTAATATATATTTTTAAGAGTTGTTGTTCTGTGAGGGGTGAACTGCAAGGTCCAAAATTCTTTGAAGGGGAGGGGGGAGTATGGTATAGTGTGCGTGTAGCCCCTGTCGGAAAATTTAACAAGTAACTTTGTGCTCCAATGCCTTCTCAGTACTTTTATGAAAAACGTTGTCACATACTCAAATCAGGGTGCGCAGGAAAGCACATAGCTGCCTGTTTCGAAAAGGATATCTATCTTCATTAGGAGATATGTAGCAGTCACCTTTGCTGTGACAGTAAGTGAGCCAAAACTGAGGAATGACCATTGCAGGAGGAATACTTTAAGAAACTGAGAAAAATGAAATCTATAACCTGAGCCACAAAGATACCACCGCCCCCTCTGTTTAAGAAACCCTCACATTTTTCAGACATAACGAACAAGTACAAATTGTGCAGAAGGTAATCAGATTTGGTAGGAAATGATGTGATTGACATGGCTTTTATTTTACGTTTGTCCCAATCCCTATCTGAACCTCTACAGACATGTGCCTGAGGAAGAAGCTGGCGGTCCAGTGTCTGAGCTGGCACCCTCAAATCTGCCACCCCCAAGCCCGACTTATCAGGCTCCCATGTTTGCTGAACTGTGCAGTGAGTGTGCTAAATGGGGGGCCAGTAAAAGACAAAAAAAGCACCCATCTTCAGGCTAGTGGGGAGATGACCCCTTGAATTTATCAGTGATCTGGACACTTGAGTTGGAGGCTGCAGGAGCACCAGATGGGGAGCTCGGTCAAGTTCAGGGCTCATAGTAGACTGCTGGATACCAGAGACAATTGCACCTGAAGCACTTGGACAGGAGCCCCCAGGGGATCCTCTCAGGCCATCAGAGCCTACAGGGCCAGAGTCCGGACCCTCACCTTCCTCTGATCATGAAGTATCAGATGCCTCCTTGTGTACATTACCTGTCCAGTGGTGCAGGGAGTGGCTGTGGGGTGCTATGGAACGGAGAAAGTTTCCCCATCTTCAAGCCAAAGGTCGGCCCTTTGAGGCTCCAGAGCTCTCTAGAAAAGGAGGTTAGTCTAGAGCAGAGGCTTTGAAGGCTCACCTGGGGGTGATCCATTGCGCTTTAGCTACTGGTCTACTGTGTGGTACCCGATGTTGTTGTTGTTGTTGTTTAGTCGTTTAGTCATGTCCGACTCTTCGTGACCCCATGGACCAGAGCACGCCAGGCACTCCTGTCTTCTACTGCCTCCCGCAGTTTAGTCAAACTCATGTTCGTAGCTTCGAGAACACTGTCCAACCATCTTGTCCTCTGTCTTCCCCTTCTCCTTGTGCCCTCCATCTTTCCCAACATCAGGGTCCTTTCCAGGGAGTCTTCTCTTCTCATGAGGTGGCCAAAGTATTGGAGCCTCAGCTTCACGATCTGTCCTTCCAGTGAGCACTCGGGGCTGATTTCCTTCAGAATGGATAGGTTTGATCTTCTTGCAATCCATGGGACTCTCAAGAGTCTCCTCCAGCACCATAATTTCTACCCGATGTAGAACACCCTTATGATATGGGTATTTCTCCTAATAAAATTCCCCCAGCAAGTTTCATATGAGGTGTCTCATGACCCAATGTAATTTGTAGCAAAATCAGGGGTGTGAGTTATTTCCCTGGGATTAATAATTGTTCTCAGTGTAATCTTACCTTCTTGGCTATGATCTGAAAGTAAAGGCTGTAGACTGCAGTTACTGCCGTACACTGTTCTCTACAGCAGTGTCTTCCATAATGGCTAACCCAATATCACTTCTTTGTTGTTGTTGTTGTTTAGTCGTTTAGTCGTGTCCGACTCTTCGTGACCCCATGGACCATACCATGGACCATCACTTCTTTGTATTTCCTTTCAAATCTCTCCTCAAGACCCACTTCTTCCATGATGCAGTAGATTAACCCCTTATAGTCTTCATCTCCAGCTGAGCATATGACTGCATTTGCTCACATTTGCCCAGTTTTACTGTTGCATCTGCCATTCCTTTGTTGTTGTTTTTGTCAACATGCAGATTGTAAGCTCCTTGGGGCAGGGACTTCCCTTGTTTACTATGTTGCTCTGCAAAGTGCCATGTGAAATAACAGAGGTCTGCAAATGAACAACAGCTTGCATTTATGAAGGAGTCACCACAACTAAACACTGTATCATTTCACCTTGTGGTTTTCAGTGGAATTCTGTTAGCTACCGAATAATCAAGTGAAGTTAAGAAATGCCCATATCCAAGTGAACCAACTACTGGAGAAATGTTTTTTTGGAAAGGGTTCGTAACTTGCTTTATTTTTTGTGTCCTGCCCCCTATTACAGGACATAGATTTTCTTTTTCTTGTGTTTATTTTTTTTAAAAAAAAGTATTCTTGCAACCCTCCCACTATTTAACTATTTTGTGGTTTATCTTTGATTTGGTAGTCTGGTATTAGCTTCTCTTACTGTGCTCAAGTTGGCTACTGCTGACTTTCTTTTTTCATCTAATTAAATGCTCTAATTACATGCTAGATGCTTAACTCTGGCCATTGGCCTTTATTAATACCTCTCAGAACAGATGATTGTTTACTTACATAAGGAGAGGCTGCTGCTTGCTGCTGTGGTGTGCACATTATCCCCATCAACTGGGGTGAGCTGGGTGCTAGCTTATCCAGTTAGCAAAAGGCCAGTGATGAGAACAGGACTGTGTGATCTGGGTCAGAGATTTAGCAATTTATTCATCACACTTGCAAAAAGCTGTCCACCACTCACTGTAAATCAGAGGCACTGTGAGAGATGGTAATGCAGAATGCCTATTGAGCATCCATGGACGATTCTAATCTGCCTGACCACATTTCTGTTCTGCTTGTGACTTGCGGGAAATCTTAATTACTTTTTGTAATAGAATGCAGACCATTGGGGGGGGGTGTATTAGCAACTGGCATTCATCTTACTAATAAGGTTACACAAGCTAAGGAAGCCAAAATGCACTTGTCCCTGGGATCTTTACTAGGAGGAGGCCCTGTGTTCTGGGATGTGTTCATGGGGGAGGGGTACTCAATGTGGTACCCGCCAGATACTGTTTGGCAACAGCTCCAGCTCCAGGGGTGATAGGAATTGTAGCCCAACATTTGGAGAGCACCACATTGGTTAGTCATGTTTTACACATCAGAGCTACCATTGTTGGCATTAGCAATATTTATTGATAATAAGCCAAGTGAAATCATGGTCTCCTAGCCAATGACCGGTGCTGGGTCCTGATGAAAAGAAGTGAGATTCACTCAACCCACAAGATTCTACATTGGTTCAGTCCCTGGCTTCCTGAATTTTGTTGGTAGTAAAACTTACCGTAGTTTCAGAATTGAGCAAAATCTTTCTAAACATGCTGTCTGGGCTTGGAGCGATCAGCCCAGACATCCTTTCTGGTCAGATTCATGTGGTAGAAGAGAGTTTAAAAAGAGCTTTGCTAACCCTTGCTCCCCATATGAGGGAGTGTCACCTCATTATGTCTGGCAAAACAGCTTACTCTGTGGTCTTAACCCCTTGATGCATTAACTAGAGCCAAGCATGCTTGCTTTATGAGGCTGGATTTATCCCACAAGTCCCTTTGCGGGCAAATATAACAATTTTTTTGCAAATCTTTAAACAGAGCAAATAAAAGACTGCTTATATGAAATGTTGGTGTCTCCCTTCAGGATATACAGCAACATGCACACACCATATTCTCATGTGAAGGAGTGTCACTGACCATGAGCTCCTGAGCCCTTCAATTATTTCACCATCCTCATTCACATCAGTGTTTTATAGGTGGTTGGTGGTCACAGTAAGGGCATGTATTATTCACCCTTACCCTTAGAACAGTCCATATGATCACAAGGCAGGGGACATGGATATGACTCTCTTTAAGGACGTCTCTGTTAAGGGATGCTAGCTATTGATGTCTTTTAGATAACAGATATTATTTTGTTCTTTCTGAGAGTCTGGTGGCTGTTACTGGCTTTGGTTGGGTCAAATTAGTTGGCTGATAAACTGTGTGGGTTTAAATATTTACAAAAGTTATTTTTTATATTATTGCTAGCTGTCAAGAACCCTTGTTGCCTTGGTAGCATATTATAGTCTATTAAAAGGTAAAGGTAAAGGGACCCCTGACCATTAGGTCCAGTCGTGACCGACTCTGGGGTTGCGCGCTCATCTCGCATTATTGGCCGAGGGAGCCGGCGTATAGCTTCCAGGTCATGTGGCCAGCATGACAAAGCCGCTTCTGGCAAACCAGAGCAGCACATGGAAACGCCGTTTACCTTCCCGCTGTAGCGGTTCCTATTTATCTACTTGCATTTTGACGTGCTTTCGAACTGCTAGGTTGGCAGGAGCTGGGACCAAGCAACGGGAGCTCACCCCGTCACAGGGATTCGAACCGCCGACCTTCTGATCAGCAAGCCCTAGGCTCAGTGGTTTAACCACAGCGCCACCTGGGTCCCTAGTCTATTAAATACCTCCAATTTTAATATAAACTAATGAAAGTGCCATCTACAGTCCTGTGAACTATACAGTAAAAATGAGGATGCTGGAGACTACCCTTCTGATGGACTTGCATGACACCCCTCTAAATTGTAACCAATCATCCTAAATTTGTCCTCAAGCATTTGTGACAGATAAGAGTGTAGCATTTCCAGCAGCAACTGAAATCATCCTTTCATTTATAAACAGCTATTTTAAAGGAAGTTTAAACTTCGCAGTGCTATTATCCTCCATTTCAGTTGCAATGTGGTTTTGGGCTAAACATAGGAAGCAAAATAAGAACAAGTGGGGGGGCCCTCCCTCCTTCTATCTCAGCCAATCCTGTATTTCTCAGCCAGAGAGCTTGGCAGAAAAGAGAATAAATGAATAATAATTCACTTCAAAGAGGTTGTATAAGATGAGAGATTTCCAAGTTATTAACACTGAGAAGTTGATATGAATCAGCTCCAAGGTAGGGCTCTCAAGATCTGTGCCAGATGGACAATGGGAATTGTTTGTTTAAATTCCTTATAATAATTTATCTTCCTAGCTGGCAAGGGAAACTCTGGTGGATGATCTGTCTGATTTACTGCTTAAGAGCTGCATTAAAGAAGCTTCCCAACAGAACCGCTGAAAGCTTCTCTCCTCCAAGTGCTGTGCTTCACAGAGTCTCAATGCCCGAAGCAAGAAGAAATCTATGTAAACAAAACCTGCTGAGCAGGACAGTATCTCTTCTGTAGCATGGCTGTTGATGTAACAGAAAGTCCATAGAACTATAGAATTGCAAGGGACCCCAGGGGTCATCTACTCCAACCCCCTGCAATGAAAGAATCTCAACTAGATCATACATGACAGGTGGTCATCCAAACTCTGCTTGAAAGCCTCCAAGGAAGGAGAGTCCACCACCTCTCATGGGAGCCTGTTCCACTCTGGAATAGCTCTTACCATCAGAAAGTTCTTCCTGATATTATGCCTTGGTTGTTCTGGGAAGGCTGTTCCACGCATGCAAACCATCACTTTAGGCTGCTGGCATCAAGTGATGAACATGCATGTATGAAAATGACCCTTAAGCTTTGTGCAGACTCCCCTCTGAGCAGTGGAAGCTTTGTTTTTTTGTTGCACACCAGGCAACTCCCATATCTTTATTTGCTGAGCCATTTCTTTTGCCTACCTTCTGCTTTACAGGAGTGATAAAGGAAAGGAGTCTATTCTTCATACACCTTCCAAAAAAGGAAGATTGAAAAGCAGGTGCTGCCATGCCCTTTGCTTTCCTGTCAGGTGCTCTGAAAACCAGAAATGAAAGAGCAAACATTCAGGCTGGTCTCTCCTCAATTAGATGGCAATCCTCTTTCAGTAAAGGACTTCTTTTTTCTTACATTTGTCACAGACTTTCTAACGTTACTAGAGCAGGATGCATGCAGCAATGTTTTTCTCTGCTAAGCTTATGTCAGAGAGGTCTCAGTTGACACACCGCCAATGAACTCCAGAACTATGGGCCCTCAGACAAGGCACCCTCCTTCCAAGGCACCTAACCTTGGGCGCTGCATGCAAACTGAATGAACATCGTGGTGTTGTAGGGCAATGGGCCTTCTGTTGGTTCTGTGGCCCAAACTGTTGGTTCTGTGGCACCCAAGCTTGCCACCCTCTTACAGATGCCAGGCTGGCATGTTCATACACTACATTTGCCATGTGTCTTGGAATTATGGGAATCATTCTGGGTCTAGTCTAAAAGGACAGGGAAAGATGATACAAACCTTGTTCATCAGGATGTTTTGGTGAGATCTTGTTACCCATGTAACCAGCTATGTAAATCCACAATATTGTATCATGCACATGTTTATGCTCACCCCCAATCAATGCTCTGTTTTAAGTTTTCTGTATCTATTATGATCAATGTATTGAAATAATATACAGCGAGAGAGAGTGTTTTCTCTTTACATATTCATGGCTTAGATTACACAAGCTCATTTCTTGTTTAATGCATATAAAGTAAGTAGGAGAAACTGGATTCAAATCACCATCCATATTGTTCATTCTTTTATTTAGATTTATAGACGAGCCTATTCCCCGGGAGCCATGGTGGCATTATTTATGCCCAGTGGCGTTGCAACAGGGGGGGCAGTGGGTGACAAGGCAGTGCCCCACCACAGTGGTGGGAGCAGCCATTGCGCCGCCGCAGCCACATGTAGAGGATCCTCTGTTCATGGCTGCAGCTGCAAGCAGAGGAACCCACCCCTCTCAGCCTCCCTCCCTCCCCAGCTTGCCATAAGCGACTCCTGCTTTGCCGCTTACAGCGAGCCAGGGAGGGAGGGAGGGGCATGAACGGGAGCCATGGCTCCCAAGAGGCAAAGCGGAATGGGGGGCTGACAAAAAATTCCACAGTGGGTACCACCTGGGCTTGCTACGCCTCTGTTTATGCCATTATTTTGTATCCATTTCACTGCTGTTCTCTGCATTGCCAAACCCCATCTTCCATAGTTTTTGCTGCCACACAGATGATAAAGAGATAGAAATAATATAACAAAAAAATTAGGCATGGCGAGTTTATTTCAGTTTCCTGGCAGCACTTAATTAAAATTCTGTTTGCAAGTTGATTGTGATCTGTATTTATTCGGTACAATTCCTTAATACAGTTACAGCTCCAATTGCTGTCTTCACAATGGCCCCAGTATGCACAACAGCATATCTGTAAAAGGGGGAATCGTTGTGTGTGAGAGAGAGAGGGGGGGGAGGGAGAGGAGAGGGAGAGAGAATTCAGCACTTTCAGCTTTAAAATTGGCTGGGTAGTTAAAAGGAGACTGCATAGTCCTGCTGACCCCTCCATTATTGCAATGGTGTCCATAAGCAGCATTAAAACATTGATAATAATCTGTTATGTTTTTTGGGGGGTTCTTTGGTCACCTCCTTGCACACCACAAAACTTATTCTGTGTACTGTGGAAATGGGACACATGCTGTACCCTGGCTAATCCTCTTCTCTCCGCCTGCTGCAGATCAGTGCCTGGGAGTCCAAAGCCACGATGTTGGAGTGTAGTCATCTGTTGAGTCTTTATATGATAGTATTTTCCATTGGGGGGGGGGGTCTGAGTGTGTCTACTCTACCCACCCCCCCCCCCAAGGTGACACGGGTCAGGTGTCACCAAGCTTTTTAGGCCACGGGGCACAGTTTGGATTTTAAGAGAGTGCCAAGAGTTACAAAATGGCTGCCCCATGGGCCTTGGGAGTGAGCACAGTCAGAGAGAGAGAGAGAGAGAGAGAGAGAGAGAGAGAGAGAGAGAGAGAGAGAGAACTGTTAAAGGCACAATAACTCTGATCTAACCCAAACGCCATTCCCAAACCTGGGTTGCCGCCCTGTACCCCCTTGAGTAAAGGTAAAGGTAAAGGTAAAGGGACCCCTGACCATTAGGTCCAGTCGTGACCGACTCTGGGATTGCACGAGGGAGCCGGCGTATAGCTTCCAGGTCATGTGGCCAGCATGACAAAGCCGCTTCTGGCAAACCAGAGCAGCACATGGAAACGCCGTTTACCTTCCCGCTGTAAGGTAAAGGTAAAGGGACCCCTGACCATTAGGTCCAGTTGTGACCGACTCTGGGGTTGCGCGCTCATCTCGCATTATTGGCCGAGGGAGCCAGCGTATAGCTTCCAGGTCATGTGGCCAGCATGACAAAGCCGCTTCTGGCAAACCAGAGCAGCACATGGAAACGCCGTTTACCTTCCCGCTGTAGCGGTTCCTATTTATCTACTTGCATTTTGACGTGCTTTCGAACTGCTAGGTTGGCAGGAGCTGGGACCAAGCAACGGGAGCTCACCCCGTCACAGGGATTCGAACCGCCAACCTTCTGATCAGCAAGCCCTAGGCTCAGTGGTTTAACCACAGCGCCACCTGGGTCCCCACCCTCTTGAGTAGAACCCATTAAACACAAAGATGTTCCCTTCTGAGCAGACATGCATATACCATTGTACTGTAAGTTCCATGAATTCTTAAGGAGTGCCTGAAAACTGGCTTCTGCATGGCAGGATGCAGGCCCACCACTCTTTGCAAAGTTCTTGCATTCTGAAGAGTGTGAGATGAAACAGGTAAGCAAAACCCTGGGGCCTCATTTGATTAGCAGGGTGTCAGCCATCTTGGTGGGCGGGGCTTTTGTGCTGTGCTCCGGAATCAGCCCCTCCCTTTGGGTGTTCAGGGAAGTTCAGTTAGAGAGGCCAACTGTCCTCCTTCCCTCCTTATGTTGTTTTAGTTTCTCCTGGCCTGTTACTGTGTTACAATTCCCTTTATTACTGAAGCTTTGTTTGACATATACATGAGGCCCTTCCTTTGCTGGAAGAAGAGAAACTCTGCTGGAGAATGGTGGAATATCCTAAACTAGGTGAGTGACAGGATATTCCCAGCCTGACAGGAGGATTGGTTTGTTTGTTTTTTAACCACTCACAACAATAACGTGAGGTGAAATATTCGTAGGCCTGACCCTTAAGCCAGAATTTCCCAACTTTGGGTCTCCAGCTGTTTTTGGACTACAATTCACATCATCCCTGGCCACTGGTCCTGCTAGCTAGGGATGATGGGAGTTGTAGTCCAAAAAAAACAGCTGGGGACCCAAGGTTGGGAAGCCCTGTCTTAAGCCTTTCCTGCTGCCTTTTGCTAAGAACCCTAAAACAGGCAGGTGGGGGCTTCCTTCATCATCTCCTGTTAGAGCAGCAACCTATGAGCTCAGCCATAATGTATAGAACAGGCATCCCCAAACTTCGGCCCTCCAGATGTTTTGGACTACAATTCCCATCTTCCCCGACCGCTGGTCCTGTTTGGTAGGGATCAAGGGAGTTATAGGCCAAAAACATCTGGAGGACCGCAGTTTGGGGATGCCTGGTATAGAACACCCTGGTGCCCTCCAGATGTCGGCATCCGACTTCCATTTGCCCCAGCCAATGTGGCAAATGGTCAAGGACTGTGAGAGTTATGGCCCAGCATCATGTGGAGGCACAAGGCTTGTGCAGAACGTCATCCTTCCTAATTAAAATTCTACAGGGAAGAACTTGATTCACATTGATTCATACTATTTTTTTATTTAGAGAACTTAGCAGAGAGAGATATAATTGACCACGGTATCTTTATTATGTAGCTTTTCTATAGTAGCTCAAGGTCGCTCATACCATAAATTTAAAACAATTCATAGAATTAAACATTTGGGCAGAGCCGGAGGGAAATAATTTTCAGAACCCAATTTTGTCCTTGTGTGAGCTAAATATAGCAACTACTTTGAAACAAACATATCAGCCAAATCTTGCCTTCATTCAGTGTTAGATCTGCATTTTAATATTTATACCAAACATTTAGCATTGGAATCTAGTATAGCTATCTCATTTTAATAACTACTTGTGCTCTGGACCCTTGCCCCTTGACTTATAAATACTAGCAGGGAGGGGACAACTGGCTGGGTCAGGGAGGTGATTATTGCCTGCTTGTGGGAGGGGATGGCCCTTGCCTGCTTGAAGGAGGCAGTGGTAAAACCACTTCTCAATAAATCCTCCATGGATTCCAAAAATCTGAGTAACTACCAGCCAGTTGCCAATCTCCCCTTCTTGGGCGAGGTGGGTGGTTGTAGACCAGATCCAGGCACTTATAGAGGAAACTGATTTTATAGATCCATTTCCATCAGAGTTCAGGCTCAGTTTTGGCACAGAAACTGCTTTGGTCACCCTGCTTGATGACCTCTGTTGGGAGAGAGACAGAGGAAATGTTCCCTTGCTAATTCTCCTCAACCTCTCAGTGGCTTTTGATACCATTGATCACAGTATCCTACTGGAGCAGCTATCTGAGTTAGGGGTGGGTGGCACTGCTTTGTGGTGGTTCTAGTCCTACTTGGATGGTTGTTTCCAGAGGATGGTGCTTGGTGAGTGTTATTTGGTCCTGTGAATTCTTCAGTGTGGGATTCCTCAGGGCCTCATTTTATCCCCCATGCTGTTTAACATCTGCATGACACTGCTGAGTGGGGCCATCTGGAGTTTGGGAATATGTTGTCAGCAATATGCTGATGACACACAGCTCTCCTTCTTTACATCTGCATCATATGAGGAACTATTGCCTTGCCTTGGTAATGAACTGGCAACACAAATCATCAGAATGTCTTGGCGCTTAGCCTGACCAACTGACCAGGAAAACAGCAAAAAAAAAAAAAACCTGACCTGCATAAACATTTTAGACTTGACTTGTGGAACATTTGCCAGAAGAGGGGGGGGAGTTTCACCACCACGAGGTGGTGCATTTTAACACACACACACACCCGAACCATGTTTAGCTGTTAGACCTACCATTATTATAAGGCCAATTTTGCAGGTTGAGAATTCAGATCGAAACACAATGGTTTCACCAAAGCTACGTAGCAGTTCCACTAGATCTCATAGCAACTGAGATTGCATCTTTAAATTCTCTGATTCTATCCCCCAGACCACACTGGTATTGCTTTTCTAAACGTTACTTGAAGAATTAGTCTCTGTGTTTCCCAACTTACAATTTGCCTGAGCAGTCATAATTAAAGGTAATTTCAAAGGCCTCTTTCTTGCTCCTAGTACCATGGGGTCTGAATTGCTAAGCTGAATAGCAGACAGGGATGACATTTTTACAGTGCAAGCAGGAAGAGCGGTAATATCCAATGCATCTTTTTTTGCTTTTGTCTGGGAACTTTGCCCACTAAACAAGACATTTGCTGCACCATAGGGCAGACTAGCCTGTAAAAATCTTTTAAATGTTCAGAGCATTATAAAGAAATAATAATCATAAAGGCTGGCGAGGAGTGGGAAAACCCAAGAGGTTTTATTACTGCTCCTGGTGAGTTTTAATTCCACCTTCCCCAATTTCAATCCATACTGTTGTGCCTCATTTAGCAAAGCACACTAAGGTTCTGCCCAATCAAAACACCTAGCAGTATCCTTGAACCAGCTCGGCATTGATCTTGTAATGGTTTCAAAGGAGTGGTTACAGTGTGTAATGATCCATGGCAGCCGCATACATATACACAAAACACAGGCACCAGCCAACTGCAGAATGGCAACATGGGGGGGGGGGGAGGGAATTAATGGCTTTCAGGTCTCCAGACGCTCAGCTGCTCCAGTAGCCCAAGGCAGAAAAAAAATGCTGACACTCCAGCCTTTACAAGGGCAGGACTTAGGTTAACCCTTCTTAAGCCAAGCCATGACAATATGAATGAATCAATGTGGTTTCTTATGGCTGAAGCAAGAGCTACTACAGAGGCTCAACGGGATCTGCAGTGCCAGGTTTTGTGATATGCTGGGCAGGATAACATCAGTGAGCCCCTCTCATTCTGTTGCAGTCTTGAAGCACTATTCAGGGGGCGGGGCGGGGTATGACAGAAGAAGCTGTGCAAACATTCCCTTTGATTTGGCCATGTCACCATGGAATTGAGAGAGTGTCCCAGAAGCAACAGCAGTGGCTCTTGGCCCATTTGACCTCCAAAGTGGTCTGGATCTCAGCAACTGTTCAACATTCCCAATGGCTAGCACCAGCCATGACTTCTAATAAACTGGGAAGGCCATGGACCCAAAGTCTGGTCTGACTCACACTCTCAAGGAACTAGAATTCTCCTGAGAAATATCCACCCAGCTCATTCTGAGAAGCCAGACCTCCAATTCACGAAACAAAGCACATTTCCCTTGTGATTTAATTATACATGGCGTGAGAGCTAATTTGTGTGGTGTTTGCCTCTCATGGTCATTGACCTATCCCCACACTGCCTGGGTACTTAGCACCAGGGCTGTTTTTGAGCCAGAACTCATTTGGGACTCAGTTCCAACACATCCCAGGTGGATACCATTGTACAAGAGAATAAGGGAGGCACTCATTGTGAGTTCCAGTACCTATTTCTCTAGAAAAATAACACCACCCACACATGCAAATGGCTAACTGGTTGAGGAGACCTCAGTTTGATCTCTTCAGCTGCTCTAAGCTTGAAAACAGTACAGTGGTACCTCGGGTTGCAGACGCTTCAGGTTACAGACTCCGCTAACCCAGAAATAGTACCTTCAGGATGAGAACAGAAATCGTGTGGCGGTGGCATGGCGGCAGCTGGAGGCCCCATTAGCTAAAGTGGTACCCTAGGTTAAGAACAGTTTCAGGTTAAGAACGGACCTCCAGAATGAATTAAGTTCTTAACCAGAGGTTCCACTGTATTGGGAACTGTTCATATCTGGAACAGTGTGGTGGGGAGAAAATATGCCACTAGCAGTGTTCAGCTTGGATGGACTGTCAAAATTCCTTCTGAGAGAAAAAATGATGATAGCCTTACACACCCTCAGCATTCATGTGACCTCCATGTCATTTGTGCTAATAATAAGGAGAGTGTAATTTCTGGAAACAGGAATGATTTAAGTGAGGATTTACTAGTAAAAATGCTTTATTCTCCTAAGTAGCTAATAACCACAGCTGTCTCCCTCCTATTGGTAGTTGTAGATATGACAGATCTCTTTACTCATTAAATATAAAGGCACAGCATTATAACTAGACTGACATCCACTCCTTTCACTCTCCAATTACTCGACCACAGATTAATTGGCAGTAACACAAATGTTTCTGGCACCATAAAATGTTGTTGACTCCAAGCTGGCTGTTTCAGATGCCTCGGCACGGAAGCAGAGAAAAGTCGTGCATGCTGTTTGGAAGTACCATTTATGGTGTACTGAGGGGCTCACATGCTCTCTGAACAGTCTTGCACTTTGATGAGAAGGCAGTTAAAACTG